>NC_138978.1:3266459-4466459 GCF_964341445.2 Mesoplodon mirus | reverse complement strand
AATCCGCCTTTCTCATTTTCTCTTTTGAACTGCTCTCTGCTACTGTCAGGACAGATAACTGGAAGCAACTTGTTCTTAAGACTTTTCTTTCTTCCCCATGGAAGCCAGAGAGCCTTCAAAGGTCCAGTGGTGGTGGTGGGGTGCTGTGGATCCCAGCAGTGGGTGCCCAGGAGAAGGCCGGAGCATCTGTGGCCCACTCTCAGTCGTGTTCCCAGCATCTCCTGGGGATTCGCTGAGCATTTGTGGGAGGTTGCGAGTCCTTCCCCCGGTCCCCGGTCCAACAGCCTGTGCACTAGGACCAGGGCACTAGGGGCAAGAAGACAGAGCTGATGGGGGGGGTGTCACTAAATTGAGCTATGCCACATAAACCCATGATGACCATGGCACTGATTCTGGTGGCAGGATGTGGGGAAGCAGTGGGCATTACTGAAGAAGTCAATGTGAAGACAGCACGGTGAGCCCCCAGCAAGGTGGGCTGTCCTACCGCCTGTCTGGGCCCAGCTGGCTGGACTGTAAGCTCCTGCGGGGCAGGGCTGGGGCTGAGTGTACCGCTTTGTCCCCAAGGAACTCGGCTCATGGTGGGTTCTCAGTAAACATCGTGAGCCAACGAACGGGTGATGGGACGGGCCTACACTCTACTGAACCCTGACAGACTGGCTGTGGCCTCAACTCCTGTCCCCCAAGCCCTGATATCACTTTGAAAAGCTGCTGCACCAGAGCATGAGCTCCCCGGGACAAATGTGGGGAAGGGTGTGGAGAGTAGGGAGGGCAGTTCCTGGGAACGCAAGCCTGCTTTCCTGAGCTGCCAGGAGCGAGTGGAGCGGGGCACGTAGCCCACAAGCCCACGCTCGCCGCGAGAGTTCAAGTTTCCCCCTTGGGTCAAGGACTCCCATCCATCGGCACAAACTGGGCAGACTCCGTGTCCCTTCAAATAAGAACTTTCCGTATGGGTCGAAATTCGGTAAAAACTGACCAGCCAGAGGCCCCTCTCCTCCTTTTGACTACTGCTTGCTTCTGAGCCCCATCTGGGTCCCCAACTCTATGACTCTCGTTGATCTGACTCCAATCAAGCCACAGTACAAGCAGTCAGGGACGGGGCGTGTAGGTAGGCCAGTGACACATAGGGTCAGGCATTCTGGGGATCTGAGCCAGAGGCCAGCCAGGCCTTGGCAAGGAGCTGAGACATGCCTGGGTGGGTGAGGTTCTGGGCCTGAGGCGAGAAGCCAGTTTCCCAGCAGGGACGTGCAAGAGCTGCCTAGAAGGTCTCAGCTGGTCCTCTGAGTTGGGCTTATGAAATAGGGACACCCACATCCCTCCCCTACAGGGCCCCTGCCGGCGCCTCTCCCTGGCATCTCCCCAGGTATTCCCAGAGCCCCATCTCATGGCCAAAGGTGAGCCGAGGGCAGAGCGGGCTTCTTCTGCGTGGGAGGGAAGCCGCCTCACTCAGGGGCATTTAATGATCCTTATAAAGGCTCACAGAGTGCCCAGTGTACAGCTCTTGCAATGTCCTCTCTGTTCTGGTCCCGTGACTGAGTCTAACTCTGTCTGGTTATCATGCTTGGTTAGAGGCAAGGCTCCCATGTCTCATAAACCAGTGGGTGAAATCGTCCAATGACCTAAGGACAGTCAGGGCACTGAGCCGTTGGGGAGGCTTAGGCTGGGGACAGGCCCCACCTGTCCCCGGGCACCAGTTAATCTGGAGAAGGCAGGTCTCGTTTCCACGAGGATAAAGAGCAGGTTGCCAAGGACTCCTCCTCTAACAAACATTTACAAATTACTCTGCTCGGGATGAGTCTTCCACTGGTTTATCTGGAATAGGATCAGAATGAACATAGCCTGCGGGAACGTCTGGAAGCATCTGTGGCTTTGAAGAATCCTTGCCACCGTGCTTTGGGGTGACCACTCTGGAGACAGCGGCGGCACGTCCCCATCATGTGCAGGCAGCCACCTCCTACTCGAAACATCAATAAGCAGCCATATTTACTTTTTATTTATTTATTAAAAAAATTTTTTTGGCCTTGCCGCAAGGCATGTGGGATCTTAGTTCCCCGACCAGGGATTGAACCCATGCCCCCTGCATTGGCAGTGCAGAGTCTTAACCACTGGACCGCCAGGGAAGACTCCATATTTAATTTTTCTTTTCTTTTTTTTTTTTTTTGCGGTATGCAGGCCTCTCACTGTTGTGGCCTCTCCCGTCGCGGAGCACAGGCTCCGGACGCGCAGGCTCAGCGGCCATGGCTCACGGGCCCAGCCGCTCTGCGGCATGTGGGATCTTCCTGGACCGGGGCACGAACCCATGTCCCCTGCATCGGCAGGCGGACTCTCAACCACTGCGCCACCAGGGAAGCCCTAATTTTTTTTTTAATTAAAAAATTTTTTTTAATTAATTAATTTTTGGTTGTGTTGGGTCTTCTTTGTTGCTGCGCGTGGGCTTTCTCTAGTTGCAGCGAGTGGGGGATACTCTTCGTTGCGGTGCGCGGGCTTCTCATTGCCGTGGCTTCTCTTGTGGAGCACAGGCTCTAGGCGTGCTGGCTTCAGTAGTTGTGGCACACGGGCTTAGCTGCTCCTTGGCATGTGGGATCTTCCCGGAACGGGGCTCAAACCCGTGTGCCCTGCATTGGCAGGCAGATTCTTAAACACTGAGCCACCAGGGAAGTCCTCCATATTTACTTTTTAAAAACACACCAGGGTGGGACTTCTCTAGTGGTCCAGTGGTTAAGACTCTGCGGTTCCAATTCAGGGGGCGCCGGTTTGATCCCTGGTTGGGGAACGAAGATCCCACATGCCGCGCGGCACAGCCAAAAAATTAAAAATAAAGTGACGAGATTGTTAAAGCAATAATTAGTTATTTAAAACACACACACACCAGCTTGCTATAGCCGGTCCAGAGAACTAACCCACCCAATGGTGTTATTTCCCTTGGTTTTACTTTTTGCCTGGCCCCTTTCCCATGTGGGTGCATCTCTGGGGTGCTGGGTGCCTGTGCGCGCGTGTGCGTCCCTGTGCAGCCAGGTGGCCACGCTGCAGAGAGCTGCTCGGGCACTTGATGTTGGGGAGAAGGCAGCCACCCTCTGAGGGTTCCCAGTGAGGAACTGGTTTCACTCTGGGTTTTGAGAGGCCCTGGCAAAGCCCCAGCCACTTAAAGCAGCTATAATAAAACTCTGAATGGTTTTAGGAGCGTGAGAAGGGCGCTAGAGGGCACACCCTAGGTACACACGTGGTGTCTTGTCACCAAAGGGCCATTGGGGGGCAGTAGGGAGCAAGGGCTGGTGGCTGGTCCCAGGACCCCGCTTTGTGAGCGAGGGGTTCCCGGGCCTGGGGGCTAAGGAAGGAGATTTCCAGCTGAACATGTGCCTGCCGCTGGTTCTGTTTGGAGGGAGGGCCCGAGAGTCGCCTGTCTTGGTGCTCGGTGAATTAAAAACCTCGGGGAGCACAGGACAAAGTTCTTAAAGAACAAAGAACCATTCTGGACCTCAGAAATCAGAGACAGATTCAGGTTTTATGGGGACTATATTTTGAGGCCCTCTGTAAGAAAACATGTAAAATTATGAGTATAGATTTAGGTTGGAAGTGAATATTTATTCAGAAGGAAAAAATAAGTCACTTCAAACTAGTGGTGCCTGCAGGTTGATGTCCCATCCCTTTTGGTTTCTCCTTAAGCAATTTACCAACATGCTTCCATAAACATGCTTCCCGGTGACAATCCTGGCCTCCCCCTGCTCCTAGAATTTTTTTTTTTTAATCCTGGACCCTCGGCAGTGAAAGCACAGAGTCCTAACCACTGGACTGCGAGGGAACTCCCTCCTAGAACATTCTACTACCTGTCCTTGCGTGTGGGCGATCCAAGCTTAAGCCTCATCAGCCTCATGGTAAATCCACCTCTACCCAGAACGGGCTGTGGGTCTCCTGCAATTACAATATCAAGACAAATGCCTTCCATTTGTTTCCTCCACCCGTTTCAGGCTAAATATTACAAGGTATAGACTCACACAAACATTGACATCATTCACGGCAATTTTTTTGCACCACCTGGAAAGATTGTTAAATGCAGATTTCTGAGTCCTACCTCCAAGAGTTCTGATTCCCTGTGTTTGAGTCAACAGCCTCATACCTTTCACCTGATGGGGGGTCAATCTGCTTGAACGGAAACTCCCTGGTGGTCCAGTGGTTAGGACTCGCCGCTTTCACTGCCGAGCGCATGGGGTTCAATCTCTGGTCGGTGAACTAAGATCCCATGGTGAGGTCAAAAAAAAAAAAAAATATATATATATATATATACTTAAGCAAAGAGGACACTCCTGAGTATGGGGGCAGCTGGGGGCTGGGCTGGGCGGGGGTGAGAATGGGAAATTAGCATTCAGCTGGCTACAGAGTGTCCACTTTGCAGGATAAGAAGAGTTCTGGAGATGGAATGGTGGTCATGGTTGCACAGCACTGTGAATGTACTTAATACCACTGAACTGCATGCATGAAAATTGTTGAGATGCTAAATTTTATGTGTATTTTACCACCAAACAGTAAACTAAAAGACACCTTATCTGGAATTGGGGCAGCTACTCAACTGGGTCCTCTGGGATCCATCTGGTTTCCCAGGAACCAGACTGGTCAAGTAAATGAAGCTGCAATGCATCCTTTAGGTCTTTTAAGTGTGGCATTAATTCTTGCCACTCTAGGAATCTACATTGTTTTGATTTACTAGCTTGGTTGGGGGCAGTTTGGAAGTTTGCACTTTTTTAAAAACAATGTGTTAGTAATTTATTTTTTAAAATTAATTAATTAATTAATTATTTTTGGCTGCATTGGGTCTTCGCTGCTGTGCGTGGGCTTTCTCTAGTTGTGGCGAGTGGGGGCTACTCTTCGTTGCGGTGCGCGGACTTCTCATTGTGGTGGCTTCTCTTGTTGTGGAGCATGGACTCTAGGCACGCGGGCTTCAGTAGTTGTGCCACGCAGGCTCAGTAGTTGTGGCTCGCGGGCTGTAGAGCGCAGGCTCAGTAGTTGTAGGGGATGGGCTTAGTTGCTCCACGGCATGTGGGATCTTCCCGGACCAGAGATCGAACCCGTGTCCCCTGAATTGGCAGGCGGATTCTCAACCTCTGTGCCACCAGGGAAGTCCCGGGACCTGGCTATTTAATCTGGAACCCCTCAGTCTAGGAATTTAGTCCAGCAGGTGGTCAGAGCCAGGCTTTTTGTGTCCCGGATTTGTCTCCCAATCAGAGTTTGAGCTTTTTGAAGAACAGAATGGGGACTTCCCTGGTGGTCCAGTGGTTAAGACTCCACGCTCCCAATGCAGGGAACTAGATCCCGCATGCCACAACTAAAAGATCCCGCATGCCGCAACTAAAGTTCCCACACGCTGCAACGAAGATTCCGAGTGCCACAATTAAGACCCGGTGCAGCCGAATAAATAAATAAATAAATATTAGAAAAAGAACAGAACAGAATGTCTCCAACTCTCCCAGTGACGTGCCCACCTATACAAGTAGGGCAGGGCCTCAGTAAATCCTCGTTCCATTGCACTGTCTGGGAAGGGTTGTTTAGAGAGAAAGAATGAGCAGGGAAGGTGAGCACAGAGAGGAAGAGAGGCCCTAACTTATTCGTGTGCTGGGCCTCTTACTTTCATTATCTCATTTAATCTTCCTAAAGGTCTGGAAGGTGAGTATTATTACACCCTTTTAACAGATAAGGAATTCACCTTGCCTAAAGCTCCAAAGCTGGCTGTTGCTCCTGGGTCCCATCATAAGAAATCCATCCATTTCAGGACCCATACTGCGAAGAGGTGGTGGTTAAATAGGCTTGGTGACCCTAGATGCTTGCACACTAGAAAATGAAACTTTTAATGTAATAATCTTGAAATGATAGACATGATCCGGTCAGCTCCCTCTGTTCCTGGGACTTAGAGACATGTGGTGGGCCGCCTTGCTGGTCTGGTAATGCAGGAGTAACCAGGATGAGCTATTTAGTTCAGTATAAATGGGCGAGCTTGAGTTCCACGGGTTTTGATTTTTAAAAATCTGACTACAGAAGCATTCTATGTATATTGTAAAAAATTGGGAGAAAGTCAAGTCTCATACGGAGTAATGGCTCTCTGAAATTACAGCACATTGGGACTTCCCTGGTGGCGCAGCGGTTAAGAATCCCCCTGCAGGGCTTCCCTGGTGGCGCAGTGGTTGGGGGTCCGCCTGCCGGTGCAGGGGACGCGGGCTCGTGCCCCGGTCCGGGAGGATCCCACATGCCGCAGAGCGGCTGGGCCCGTGGGCTGTGGCCGCTGGGCCTGCACGTCCGGAGCCTGTGCTCCGCAACGGGGGGGTCCACAACAGTGAGAGGCCCGCATACCGCAAAAAAAGAAAAAATAAAAAAAAAGAATCCCCCTGCCAACGTAGGGAAACCTGCTCCGGGAAGATCCCACATGCCACAGAGCAACTAAGCCCATGCGCCACAACTACTGAAGCCCGCATGCCTAGAGCCCGTGCTCCACAACAAAGAGAAGCCACCTTAATGAGAAGCCCGTGCACCGCAACGAAGAGTAGTTCCCGCTCGCCGCAACTGGAGAAAGCCCGTGCGCAGCAAGGAAAACCCAACTCAGCCCCCAAATAAATAAATTAATAAATTAAGAAAATTACAGCACATAGATGTGACCACCTTTCCCCTCTTTTCTGGGTGGATTTTGTGACACCGACTTGGCCTGGACTCCACTGCTGGGCACAGGGTGTGCAACAGATCAGAGCAGCATCTTTACAGCTCCTCACTGCAGGACACGCACCCCAAGCAAACCCTCAGCACTCTCAGGAAGTCTTTTTGGAACAACCCAGAGGTGGTGTACAGCGGGCGGTGTAGACGGACCCCAGTTTCTGGCTTCTCTCCAGCAGCTGCGTGTTCCTGCAGCAGAGACACTCGCTGAGGCCTGAAGGTTCCTGGCTCCCCGTTTTGTGCACCCACGTGCCTCCCATCTCGGCCATGAATGCTCCTTTACTGGAAACCGCCCCCAATTTCCTCTCAGGGCTGATCTGAGAAGGCGAGTACCGGTCGCGGCCTCCCGAACAGCCGGGCGCGGGCAGGGGCAAGGCCGCATTCAAACACGCGCCACGCGGAGCGAGGCTGACCCTCGAGGTCGCCCAGCCCCGCACCGGCTCCGCCCAGCCGCCGCCGAACCTTCTGGAAGCGGCGCCCCACCAAGGCCCCGCCGCCGCCAGAACCGGACGCCTGGGGAGCCGGCGCCGGCCCGGGGGCGGGACGAGGGCGGGCGCGAAGGGCGGGGCTTCGCAGGAGGCTGCGTTCGATTCGCCGCCGGCGCACAGGCCCCGCCTCTCCGGCGCAATGGCTCCGCCTCTCCCCTCCCCCTCCACGGCACCGCCCGGGCTAATTCATTCAGCGCCGGGCCTGCCAGACACCTGCGCGCTCCCTCAGGCTCCCGCCGCCGCCGCCACTATGTCGGGCCCCGCCGCCGAGACCCCGTCCGCCATCCAGATCTGCCGGTAAGAGGGGCGCGCGGAGGGCGGGCGGCCAGGACTCCGAGTCGCCGCCCGGGCCTGGCCGACGCCCACCGGCCCCGCGCCTTCCCCTCCCCAGTCGCCGCCCCCGCCGGGCCGGTCGCCTCCGGACCCCGCCCGCCCGCCCTCCCGCCGCGGCCGGGATGCGCCTCGGCTGCCGCAGATCCGGCAGCTTCCCCGCGCGCCGCCGCGCCGGCCTCCGGCGCATCTGCGGGGCGGCGCCGAGGTCACGCAGGCCGTTTGCGCGAGGAAGCGGCGCAGCGCCCTTCCCCGGGCGGGGGTCGGAGCGCAGCCCCACCACGTCCCGCCCCGCCCATTGCCCGAGCGCCCCGGAGCCCCAGCCCAGGTCCCAGTGAGCCCCCTAATTCGGGGTCGTTATCCGGGCGGTGTTTCAAAGCCAACCGGATCCCTCGACATGTGAGGCGCAGTAACCCGCTCGCTGGGCGGCGGCCGGAGCCGGTTGAGCCCATCGGTGGGTGCCCGAGTGGGCGGGGGCTGCACATATGCGGTCCCTTCAGTGCCCTGCCACGGTTTTGGGCGGGAGGCCGCTGAAAACAGGAAGAACGGTAAATACCTTTCCCCTCTAACAGTTCACGGCTAAGAACAGAGGATGGTCCATTGAGCCCGGAAGCATCTCACACAAAGGGGGCAAGGGGTTGTTCTTGTCAGGGGACCATCCCTGCCTTCCGCCACCGGCACCGGTATATAGAGGGCCCCGAGGACGCCGGAGATCACGAGCCGGCTCATTTCCGACACATGCGGGAGGGCAGCCTCAAGGTTACTTTCCATTCCCTCGGAAAGGACGGAAACAGGCATGGTGGCGTTGGAGCCTGAGCTAAGGAAGAGCAAGGAGGCTGGCAAGGCCGAACAGGCGCTGGGGCCTGCCACAGGGCCTGTGCCGCTTGATGCACTGTTGACAGTGACCCCGCCTTCCTGTTTGGGGGCCGGTGCCTCAGATTTGGAGACCGGGCGTCACACTGACCTTGGGTCCAAGCCAGGTTAGTTTCCTGTGGATGGTGACATCTCCTCGGAATAGGCAAAGGCTCGGCAGACAGTGCTGGATCGTGGGGTGCCCTGAACCCACCCCCGCTTCTGACTGAGTCAAAGTCCTTTCCTGACCTCAAGGTCAGTTTTGACTTTTCTAGGGAGAAGAAATCTTTGGGGAAGCCTTGCGCCATTGATTTGTTATTGGCTGTGTGGCCATCTTGGCGCCACCCACTTCAGGTTCTGAGGGCAAAAATAATAGAATATCGGGAGATATTGGGAGACAGACGGGCCTGGAATCAGGTCCTTGGATCGGTCTCTGCCTCATATTGGCCGGGTGACCTTGCAGTTCGTGATTTGCTAAGGGCTCGTAGCATCTCTCATCTCGCTTGGTTTGCCCAGCACCCCTGGGAGGGAGGATGGCAGGGAGCCCACCACTCTTGCCAGGAAAGAGGAAGCTGAGGTCCCGGGAGACTCATTGCCTCTGTAAGGTCATCCGGCCACGAGAGCCCGGGGCTGAGGGCGGGGAAGCACAGCTCCTGATGGGTCTTCTGCCTCCAGACCCACTTTCTTTCCACTGCGTTCCCCACAAAAGAACATACTGGTTTCAATCTACTCGTGGAAGGCTGGGCTTTTATTTACTTCGTCAGGATGATGAATAGCCCATCTATGCATACTACCTTTTTAAAAACCAGCCTCTAACATAGTTAATAGGCTTTTGGATAGCCTGGACACTTCCACATGTATGCGCACACTTCTTCTTACCCACGGTGCTTGCTTGCCAGGCTGCCGCTCATATATTCACAATGGCATATTGTCTCTGACTGAGGACACGTGGGCAGGATACCTGGCTGAGGTGAGCCTCAGGTGGCCAACACAACTGCCCAAGGGAGTTGGAGGGGTTGTGATGAGGCCCGTGGTCACAGCGACTTGGCCCTGAGAAACCCCAGGACACTGGAGTGGATGTAGCAGGGTGGGGAGCCCTTTAAGGACATCTGAGCTGACACCCCATGTTGAAAGAGGAGCCTCCTGGCCTAGCGCAACCCAGCCCATGAATTTAACAAGCTTCACTGGATGCCTCCAAGGGGTGAAGTGCCCTGAGGGAGGGACAGGGACATGGAAAATTCAGTCCCCAGCTTAGGAGGTTCACAGTCTAGCAGGGAGAGGATGCCACACCCACCACCATCCTAGACGATTAAGAGGGTCCCATGCTCTCGGTTCAGAAGGAGGTGTTGAAGGGCTCGGGCCCTAAAGTCTGGGGAGGGCAGTGGTCAGAGCCAGCTCTCCAGTCCTAGGCCTGGGTGTGAATGTGGCCTCTGCCCCTTGGAAGCTGCCTAACTTTCTGTGACCCGTTTTATCATGGGTTGTTCTGAGTGCTAAAGAAAGTGTATCTAGAGCCTGGCAGAATGGCTGGCACTTGTAAGTAAATGGAAGCTCTTTTTGTCTGAAAAGTGGGACCCAGGCTCAGGAAGCCAAGGGCCTAGGTTCAAATCCCAGCTCTGCCTTCTGCAGATGTGGGCTTTAGGCCTCAGTATTCTTGTCTGTGAATCGGAGATAATAACAGTGCCTGTTTCATGGTGGCTGTGAGGATTAAAACCTTTGGCACAGTGCTGGGCAGTTGAAAACAGAGTGGGGAGTTTACCCCTGAGAGCCCAGACTTTGGACAGCCAGACCACTGCGGTGTGCTGTACCCTCCTGTGCCCCCTACAGTGGAAGCGTGGAGTCCTCACCGCTGGACTGCGGGGAATTCCCATGTCCCTCCTTTTTATCGAGCCCTACAGATGCAGGCTCTGGACAGCATTTAAAGTCTCAGAAGAGCATTTTTCTTTTGGTTTATTCTGAATGATGTTAGTTCACATTTTGTTAGCAAATTGCTTTTTTCCTTGTTGGACTCAGAGTTCTAGAATGTCAGAATCAGAATGACCCTAGGAGCCCCTAGCCCAACTCCGTTATTTTACCGATGGGGGAAAATGAGGCTCTCAGAGGGTAAAGACTTGGCCTAGGGTGGCCTCGGACCCTGACAGCCAAGGGAGCGAAGGCAGCTGGTGGGTTGTTCCCTGGCCGGTGTTCCATTGTCGTGCTTTTCCACTGCTCAGCCTCACGTTCACATCTGGTTGTGAGGCTGGATCATGGTATCAGTGCGGGCCCCTAGTAGGAGCCCCTGGGTGCTGGTCGCGGTGAAGTTGAAGGACATGTCCCATACCAGGTTGGTGGAGAGTACAACGTCCACTAGAACTTTCTGCGGTGGTGGAGATGCTCCACGTCTGCGCTGTCCAGTACGCTCGGCACTAGCCGCCAGTGGCCAATGAGTGCCTGAAATGCAGTCAGACATGGAGGAACTGAATTTTTAATTGCATTCATTTAAATTTATTTAAATGTATGCGGGCTGGCCTCCTGTGGCTGGTGGCTACTTCATGGGACAGTGCAATAAGTAGAGGAATTTAAAAACCAGAACTCCTGGTAGGCCTCTGAGGGGCAGGGTTTCCTAAGGGAAGCTTGGAAGCTTTCTGGGGACTGTAGGCAGCTCTCCCAACAACAGAGCTAAGGGAGGGGGACCTTGGCAGGTACGTGGCCCAGGGCAGATGCCCTGGAGTCCTTTGTAGGTAGATGTGTGAGGTCCACAGAGTTTCCTTTCGCTTGCCCTGCTTGTAGGTGTAAATCCACTAGGAAGTGTCTTCAGCTCAGGGATTGCTTTGTTCACTGCTGTACCATGAATGCCCAGCAAAGTGCCTGGCATCTGGTAGATGTGCCAATAAAGATTAGTGGAATGGACTTGAATTTTTGTACAAGCACACCCTCGTTTTACTGCGTCTCACTTTATTGCACTTTGAATATATCGCTGTGTTTTGTTTTTTTTTTTTAACAAATTGAAGGTTTGTGGCAACTTTGTGTTGTCAGGTGATGGTTAGCATGTTTTGGCGATAAAGTTTTTTTAACTAAAAATTTTTTTTATTGACGTATAGTTGCTGTACAGTATTACATAAGTACAGTGATTCCCAATTTTTAAAGGTTATACTCCATTTATAGTTATTAGAAAATATTGGTTATATTCCTCATGTCATAGATATAAAATAAAGTGTTTTTTAAATTACTACACATTTGATAGCGTAAACATAACTTTTATATGCACTGGGAAGCCAGAATAGTCACGTGACTTGCTTTATCTTCGAGGTATGCCCGTTTGGAATTTTTTCTCTTTGGGGCTTTGTCTTTGGGTTTACAGGGAAGTCAGTGAAAACATAGAATCTGAGTTACAGAAACCGCACTTGGAGTTAGTATTCTGGTACATTCCATAATGCGATGCACAGTCCTGGCTCCCTTCCTGTGGGGATGCAGGAGCTGTGGGTGAAGATGCAGTCTTTGCAGCCCAGGGAGCCTGTGGTGGGCCAGGCTGTGCTCACCCACCATCCAGCCTCCCTGTCAGTGGGCCAGGTGGCATCGCCCTCGCCTTGGCACCACTGCTTCCCAGCTCCCTGGTTTCAGTCAGGCCAGGAGTTGCTTCCCCCTGTGGGTGGCGCTTCTCTGGGTGGGGCCCAGCCTGGGGTGACTATGCCCTGTGCCTCCCGGTCCACTTTCTCTCACTCTCGGGGGTATCCTGAGGAGGGTAAATTATATGGTCACCCCGCCTGTGGGCTACCTACATCTGAATAACTGAGGAAGCTTATTATAAATACTGATTTGCTGCACGCAAGTTATGCTTCAGTAGAAAAGTCAACAACATGCAGATTTAAAAAAAAAGAAAATTATTTATTTATTTGGTTGCACTGGGTCTTAGTTGTGGATGGCAGGCTCCTTACTTGTGGCTCACGGGCTCCTTAGTTGCGGCAGGCGGGCTCCCCAGTTGTGGCACGCGAACTCTCAGTGGCAGCACGCATGTGGGATCTAGTTCCCTGACAAGGGATTGAACCCGGGTCCCCTGCACTGGGAGTGTGGAGTCCCATCCACTGAGCCACCAGGGAAGTCCCCAAAATGCAGATTTTAAAACATCTATGAGATACTTGGGGAAACGTGAATAGTCCCTTGACAGTTAGGGATACTAAGGAATTTCTGGTGGTTTTTTTGGCCCTGCCACGAGGCCTGCAGGACCCTAGTGATCTCGGAGAAGCAGCAGCAGTGAGTGGTGGCCTGAAGCGAGATCTTAGTTCCCCGCCCAGGAATTGAACCTGGGCAGCCTGGATGAAACCCAGGAATCCTAGCCACTAGTTCACCAGGGGCTAGAGTCTAGAAGCAAAGTTCCCCTGGCTCTTACCCCCATTGAAAAATGCATTTCTCAAGGAGGCAAAAAAGTGTAAAAACAGGTACAAAGTTTATCATTAGAGACATAACACAGCACGTGGGAGAGCTCACAGAGAAACAGTTTAGTTAAGACGGAAGCAGGGCAGAGATGCACACCCGGGGAGAAAGGGCGTGGGCGTCCCCCCCAGTGAGGAGGAACAGTGAAGAGGTGGCCAAGTCATTTATATGGGGCAGTTCTTCTGGGTCTTTGTTTACCTTTGGCCAATTATCTGGTTTCTTTTTCCACACCTGACCTGCCCTAGGACCCTCCCCAGCCTGTGTGCACAACTTTTTTCCAAGATGGATTCCGGCCCAGAGGCCTATGGGGGGCCTTGGCATCACCTATTCTGGGTGACTTTTGACCCCCAAGGAGCCTTTCTGCACAGGTGCAATGTCTCCCTTGCCCCAAGGATGGGAAATATAAGACCTCTTGATCTTTTCCTCAAGCAAGGTTTAGCCCCTCTCTGTTCCTGCCGTGACTGTTATCTTAAAGTGTCCACAGGAGACAAAGTCCAGCTATTTACCCTGTTCCTCTTGTTATTTCTATCTCGAAGGGCAGACAGGAGGCTGGTCATAAATATCTAACCTGGAGCCCACCTATCTCCTGTCTCAGGAAATGCAAACAGGAGGCTAGTTGTAAG
The DNA here is from genome assembly GCF_964341445.2 of Mesoplodon mirus. Lineage (NCBI taxonomy): Eukaryota > Metazoa > Chordata > Mammalia > Artiodactyla > Ziphiidae > Mesoplodon > Mesoplodon mirus. The sequence goes on along the minus strand of NC_138978.1, from coordinate 4,453,072 downwards.
TGTCCAGCCTGAAGCCCACCTTTTCCTGCCCCAAGAAATGTGAACAGGAGGCCAGTTGTAAATGCCTAGCCTGGAGCCCATCTATCTCCTGCCTCACTAGTTCCCCGACCAGGGTTCTAGGTATCGAACCCGAGCCCCCTGCAGTGGAAGCGAGAAGTCCTAACCACTGGACTGCCAGGGAATTCCCCACCCCACCCCCCGCTTTTTTTTAAGGTGAGGTAATTGTATTGTAGTTATGCTTTTTTAAAAAAACAAACTTTACTGAGGTATAATGTATGTGCCATAAAATGCACCCTTTTCTTTTTTTTTTTTTTTGCGGTACGCGAGCCTCTCACTGCCGTGGTCCCTCCCGTTGTGGAGCACAGGCCCCGGATGCGCAGGCTCAGCGGCCATGGCTCATGGGCCCAGCTGCTCCGCGACGTGGGATCCTCCCGGACCGGGGCACGAACCCGCGTCCCCTGCATCAGCAGGCGGACTCTCAACCACTGCGCCACCAGGGAAGCCCAAATGCACCTATTTTTAATGTATGGTTCACTTTCGACAAATGTGTACACCTGTGTAATGATCACAGTTGTAACATAGAACTTTTCCATCACCTCAAAAAGTGCCTTCCTGGGGACTTCCCTGGGGGCACAGTGGTCAAGAATCCGCCTGCCAAAGCGGGAGACACGGGTTCGAACCCTGGTCCGGGAAGATCCTACATGCCATGGAGCAACTAAGCCCGTGCACCACAACTCCTGAGCCTGTGCTCTAGAGCCCACGAGCCACAACTACTGAGCCCGCATGCCACATTACTGCAGCCCGAGCGCCTAGAGCCCGTGCTCCGCAACAAGAGAAGCCACCGCAATGAGAAACCCACGCACCACAATGAAGAGTAGCCCCCGCTCACCACAACTAGAGAAAGCTGTGCACAGCAACGAAGACCCAATGCAGCCAAAAATAAATAAATAAATAAATTTATTTTTTTAAAAAATGTTAGTTTAAAAAAAAAGAAAAAGAGGAGCTCTTTTCTGCTTGCTAGATGGGATGCTGTCCGATTCACGAATTGTTGAATAAAGCCAATTAGAAAAAAGTTATATTAAGGAGTTCGTATTTTAGATGGGATAATTGTTTTGTGATTCTGTTTTTATTTTTATTTTTTGGCCGCACCACCTGGCTTGTGGGATCTTAGTTCCCTGACCAGGGATTGAACCCGGGGTCCCCGGCAGTGAGAGCACTGAGTCCTGACCACTGGACTGCCAGGGAATTCCTGTGGTTCTGTTTTCAAACGGAGTCTTTATCTTTCCGAGGGAATGCTGAGATATTTACGTGTCGTGATCTGAGCGCAGGTTGGAAAAGAATTTCCAGACACAAGGCAGAATGTAAGGAAGACAGAGTTTATTAAAGAGAAGTGTTGCTGCAAGAACAGCTGGCCGACTTCCTGGTAGCCAGGGAAAGTCGACAATGAGTATGGGTTGCTTGTCTGTTTTTATAGCCAGGGAACCTGCGAGTCATCTGCTAACTGGGCAGAGTATGTATACTTTCAGCGTGCTGAGCGGGAGGAAAACTGGGCAAATGTCTTTCCTTATATGGGATGGGAAAGGGACAGGGCATGCTGCTTGGGAGGGCTCTGGGACATGGCAGTGGTCCCATTGTGACAGAGTGATGGGAGTCCTGTAACTCTTTGTTCCGGCAATATTGGCCCTTTGAGTTTATCTTGTTCTTTGTCCTTGGAGCACACTACATTCCCCCCTCTCTTTATTTACAGGCCAATTCTTTGGCCCTGTTGGATACCCTGCTCACGTCTACATACCTGCCTAGCTCCTTCTCAGGTGTTCGGGAACTCTTTTTGTAAGGAGAAGGGGGTGACAATCTCTCTGGCTACTTTCTGCTGGACAGGGGCATTGTGGGGCCCTGGGTCCCAATGCCCACTCTCTATCAGGGTATATTCACGGAGGGAGATGAGATCCTGCAGAATGATTAGGCAGCTTGTTCCAGAGTATTCCGTGTGCCAACTGGCTGGTACTCTTGTTGTAGCACCATCTGGAACTGAATCTTTTGAACCTGTCAGGAGATGAATTGAGATAATGTGTTAATAATGCAGGGGCCAAACAACAAAACAAAGGCTATCAGGATTAATGGTCCCAACAAGGGCAATAGCCATGTCCATATCTGGATCCCCATAGAGGAGAGGAGATTCGAAAGCCAGCTTGGGGCCCTGTCCTGCTCTCTCTTTTAAATCTTCTATTAATTTGATGTTTTTCTTTAGAATCTGAAGGTCTTCTTCAACCTGGTCAGAGGTATTAATATAGAAGCAGCATGTCTCATTTAGCAGGGCACAGACACCCCCACCTCAGCTGTTATAACATTAAGGGCCCTCCTATTTTGTAAAATCCCCTCAGCCAGAGAGCCTAGGCCTGACTGCTGTTCCTCAGTGGCTGCTACTGTAGCCTTCCAAGGTTCCTGGACCATGATGGTGAGATGGACAACGCTCCTCTCTAAGGGGTATGCCTGCAAACCAGGAGAGCCCTCTAAAGATGCTACATATTATTTCAGGCTGATCAAGAACTGGGTTATCATAAGCATGTCCCCACCAAGCAGGGGTTCATTTTTGTCTCTCCAGGACAGGTCTTAAGGCCTTTTCGAGGAAGGACCCAAGGCTGGGAATGCCTCCTGAGGAAGCTAAATCCTTTGTAGTCATAATGGTCGCCTCTGGGACCACAGCAGTAATTGTGCAGGAGCCCCTCCAAAGTGTGGGAAGATCCAGATAGACCCTGTTACCACATAGAAATGAAAATCCGGTGCCTCTCAAGGATACCCCTGCTGTGGGTCCCCAGAGCCAGGCCCTGACCTTTTGGGAGTTTTCCTCTGGAAAGAGACTGGGGTCCCATGGCCTAGGGTTATATTGGGAAGGCCAAACTCCGAGGAAATAATCATCTACACATAAAGGGGAGAATCCGGGCTCTGAGTGATGATGAGTGTGACGGGCGGATTGGCATAACAAATTTCTGAATATTCGCTGAATTATATTTTGGAGGAGAATCTTGCCGGGAGGTTAAACTAAGTAAATGTCTGGTGGTCACACCGATCCCCACATATTTAGTTCCCAGGACCGAGCTGTTTATGGGGATATGGTCTTCATTAATATATTTCTTAGTCACATTTTTCCTTGAATTTCCCCAACACAAAGCGAAATTACCTTCATGTACATCATGTTTATTTTCCTCGGACCAGGGATCCCACTCCAGGCTAGTCTGATTAAAATTGAGGGTGTAGTTACAAAGAGAGTCATTTACCCAGCCCCAGATGGGTCCCCAACCATCCAGGTTTTGGAAACAGAGCTGTGCCTCATCTGCCCAAGCTTGGGCTGATGCCCATATCCTGTTTTTCTCTTCATGAGTACAACAAGCGGTCAGGACTGCATGAATGTCTTGCCAGGTCAGGTCAGAGGCTATGGTGAGGGCCTGAAATTCCTTAGTAAAGGTAGTGGGATCCAGACTGAAGGAACCTAACTTGTTTTGAATTTGGGAAATGTCCGACATGGGAAAGGGAACATGGACTCTTAATAGTGCCCATGTCTCCATTTGCTACTTCCCTTAAGGGAAGCATATTAGAATCTGTTTCCTGGCGTTGGGCAGTCCTCGATCTTGTGCGGGGAGGGAAGAGGGGGCTTTCGCCCTGATAAGGGGGTAGCTGTTGGGAGCTGTGGGTTGAGGCGGGGGCAGGGGCTGAAGCAAAGGGGGTTGATGTGGGGGACAGGAAAGGTCGAGTAGAGGGTCGCCTGGGAGATCTGCTGGAGAGGGAGGCAGAGGGGGTCGGGGGATAAGGTGGCGACAGAAGACACATGGCGGCACGAGTCCCTCGGCTCCGGATTCTAAGGGCCATAAAGCTCTGGACATAAGGAACCTCTGAGTCCTTTCCTTGTTTCCGGCAAAAGAGATCAAGTTGGAGGATCGTGTCATAATTTAGTGTGCCGTTAGGAGGCCACTGTTCTCGGTCCCCCAGTTTATACTGGGGCCAAGCCGTATTACAAAGGAAAATGAGCCGCTTCTTTTTGAGATTCTCAGGGTCAAAATTTTCCAGTTCCTAAGGATACAACCACGGGGTGAGTCTGAGGGAGGCTCCCGAGATGTACCAGAACCCGTTCTTAGCCTGTGTGCCGTAGAACGGGGGTTCTGAGAGTCACCGGCTGACAGAGAGGCGTCCCCTTTGTCCCAGTGATCTCTCCGTGTGACTAAGGCACAAAATAGGCTCACCTTCCCAACAGTCGCGTCCGACCGTGAGAGGTGACCCCTGAGCGTTCGACTAAGGCACCTGGTGACTCGGGCAGGGCAAGAAAGAAAACAGAGAGATTCCCGGGACCCACCGGGTGACCCCCCGCTTGGCGATGCCCTGAAACGTGAAAGGCACTCCGGGGACGGCTCAGAGGCAACGCCTAGGCTCCTGTAAGTCAATCCGGACCGAGAAAAAGGTGAAAGTGTAACAGAGAAGACAGGCTGAGGAATCGGCCTCGTAGTCCTACCGGGCAGGCGGCAGCCAAGGGGAGGGGGCTCAGCGTTCTGCTTGAACCAATATGTGCCTCATAGTGCACGGAAGATGTCTTGCTGGGGACAGACGCTCTAACAGCCTGGTCCATTCCATGACTCCCTTATCCTTTCATGGGAGTCTTCAAGCGGCAGGTCCCCTAATGGCTTTTAAATGCCTGACCCGTGCCCGCACGATACCAATCGGCCTAGTCCTCAGTCAGGAGGAAGACAGAGGGACCCTCACCCGTTCTGGGCAGCAGTTACTGGGGCGAAGTGAGCGTGGAGCCTTCGGAACACACAAGGGTGTGGCCCTGGCCAGAGTCCTCCGTTGCTTCCACGGCAACTTGCCTGTTTCCAGAGGGTCTCAAGAAATGAGGAGAGGGGCTTCCCTGGTGGCGCAGTGGTTGAGAGTCCGCCTGCCGATGTGGGGGACATGGGTTCGTGCCCCGGTCTGGGAAGATCCCACATGCCGTGGAGCGGCTGGGCCCGTGAGCCATGGCCACTGGGCCTGCGTGTCCGGAGCCTGTGCTCCGCAACGGGAGAGGCCATGACAGTGAGAGGCCCGTGTACTGCAAAAAAAAAAAAAAAAAAGAAAGAAATGAGGAGAGGAGGTGGGGAAAGAGATCCCCCAAGAGATATCCCCGTACGGGCCACCACAATGTCGTGGTCCGAGCGTGGGTTGGAAAAGAATTTCCAGACACAAGGCAGAATGTAAGGAAGACAGAGTTTATTAAAGAGAAGGGTTGCTGCAAGAACAGCTGGCCGACTTCCTGGTAGCCAGGGAGAGTCGACAATGAGTATGGGTTGCTTGTCTGTTTTTTTTTTTTTTTTTTTTACGGTACGCGGGCCTCTCACTGTTGTGGCCTCTTCCATTGTGGACCACAAGCTCCAGATGCACAGGCTCAGCGGCCATGGCTCATGGGCCCAGCCGCTCGGCGGCATGTGGGATCCTCCCGGACCGGGGCACGAATCCGTGTGCCCCGCACCGGCAGGTGAACTCCCAACCACTGCGCCACCAGGGAAGCCCCGCTTGTCTGTTTTTATAGCCAGGGAACCTGCGAGTCATCTGCTGACTGGGCAGAGTATGTATACTTTCAGCGTGCTGAGCAGGAGGAAAACTGGGCAAATGTTTTTCCTAATATGGGATGGGAAAGGGACAGGGCATGCTGCTTGGGAGGGCTCTGGGACATGGCAGTGGTCCCATTGTGACAGAGTGATGGGAGTCCTGTAACTCTTTGTTCCGGCAATATTGGCCCTTTGAGTTTATCTTGTTCTTTGTCCTTAGAACATACCACCCTGACTCCAGTCGCTAGTTCCCCTCTCAAGGGCCGTGAAAGCTTCCAGTTTCCCTGGCCTCCCTCCAGGGTTGGTCTACACGGGGCCTGCAGGTGTAGTCACCTGGTTCCCATCATTCTGCGCTTTGCCTTTTTTCATCTAACAGTGCTTCTCCTAGACCGTTCCTCCCTCTTGCTTAGGGCTGTGCACTCTTGTGTTGTGTGGATATAAATTAATCTGAGTCCCTTATTGGTGGACATTTAGGACACGGCCAGTCTTTGCATGATAAACAGCTTTGCAGTGAGTAACCTTGAACACACGTGGTTTAATCATGTGTGCAAATATCTGTAGGGTGAATTCCTCTCAGTGGAATGGCTGGCTTAGAGCAGCCTGTGCATCTGGAGTTTGGACGGATAACGGTAACACCAGGTTGCCCTCCGGGAGGTTGTATCCACTCATGCTCCCCATTCATCGATGAGCCCCTAGGGACAGGTGGGCACAGGCAGGGCAGTGGGAAGGCCCGGGTGTGCCTGGCCAGCAGCGCTGGTCTGGGCAGGTGCAGCTTGGAGCCCTGCAGGACAGTGGGAGATCAGGCGAGGAAAGTTCCAGATCCCTGAGGGCTTCAAACGCCTCACTAGGAAGTTGAATCTTTTGTTTTTCTGGCCACCCCGCAGGGCATGCAGGATCTTAGTTCCCTGACCAGGGATCAAACCCACTCCCCCTGCGGTGGAAGCTGGGAGTCACTGGATCACCGGGGGAAGTCCCGGGAGTTGGATGTTGAATCTTTATTCCGTAGGAGGGTCCCTGGAGGGTCTGAGCAGGGGCGAACACTCCTGCTTAAGAAGAGGGACTCTTGGGGCAGTGGAGTGGGCGGTGGGTTAGGGCTGGGAGGCAAGAGGCAGACGAAGAAGCCCCCCCACCCCTGGTCCCCAAGTGACTCCCCACATACCAGCCCTGCCTCGGTCTCCCCGAAGCCGCCCCGTCCCCCAGGACAAGTCCAGACGCTGTCCCCAGCCAGCCCCAGGCCCTCGTGACAAGCTCCTGGCTCCATCATCCCGCTCCCCTCTTCACCCCCGTCTCCCCACAGGCTGCTGGCCAGCGTTGGGGGGTTGTCATCTGTTTCTGGACCCACCGAGCTCTCCCAGCGCAGGGGCCTTCCCCTGAGACGTGCCCTCTTCCTGGAACATCCCCTGCCCCCTGTCCCTGGCTCAGCCCTGCTCCCCCTCCGGGGCTTGGCCCAGGTGTCACATCCTCTGCGAAGTTTTCCCAGGCGTCCAGGTGAGGGGCTGCCCCTTCTGGGAGTGACTCCTTGACCCGGGTCTGTGCAGCTTCCTTCGCGCTCCTGTCATCAGCTTTGTGTCTGCCCCGGAGGGGAGCGGAGTCCGGGTGGTGTCTACTTCGGTTAGCCATGGGCCCAGCCCTGGCCATCTCATCCTGTGCTCTGGGACAGGAGCAGCTGGAGTAGAAGGGGAGGGGCAGTGGGTGACATGGTGACATTCAGACGCCACTGCTGGGAGGGCGGGGGCAGTGGAGGATGGTGAAGAGGATGCGTGGGGTGTGGGCCCGCTCACCAGAGGCGGTGTCTGTGCCACCAGCTGGACGAGAGGACGTGAGGGGTGGGAAGCTGGAAGGGCTCCCTGGGCTGACCTTCCACTTTCCTCTGAAGTTTCTGGGGTCTGAGGAGCGAGAGAGTTGCAGGTTGGCATGGGCAGAGGGGCAGAGAGAGGTGGGAGGGAGAATGGGTCACACAGCGTCTCCCCCTGGACTGGGTCAGCCCGCCACCTGCTCTGCCCCCCGGCCCCCAGCCCCCCGAGCCGGCCTGCGTGGGGTTGAAACATTTCAGTAGGGTGAGGCCAGTCAAATATCAGGAGATGTCACGTTAGACTCTGGATTGCCAGCTTCTCTTGAAAACCCAGAGCTTCGGCATCCTGGACTCAGACGCCTGCACGGCCGCAGCCGGCCAGCGTGCGCACCCAGTACCGCCCCGTTGCGTCCCTGCTCAGACACCCGTGGGCAGCGCCGCGTGGCATCGTGCTTGGTCTGCTGGGCTGTCTTTTCTTCTTTTTTAATAGTGAAGCACTTTTCATACCCATGTCTTTACTAAAAGTGGGAAAACAAAAGCTCCACAGAGGGGCCCCGTGTTCTCCTGGCGGCCCTCCTTCCTCCCAGTCCTGCCTGGAGGCGACACGCGTGAGGGGAGCTCTGGGGAAGGTGGGTTGAGGAGGACCCTGCCCAGCAGCTCCTGTGCCCTTTGGAGGGAGGGAGGGCAGGTGTGGGATCACAGCTCAGCATGCGGATGGAGGCCAGGAAGGAACCATGGTGAGGCCGTGGGGAAGGAGTCCTGATTTGGGGCCACAGGAAAGGGGTGAGTGAGCTGGGCTCTGGCCCCTCTGTGTCTGCAGGAACTTCAGGGCCGAGTCAGGGTCAGGTCCTGGGGGAAGGTTTGTGTCTGCGCTGCCTGTCTGGGTGGCCAGCTGGCCTGGAGGGTTAGGACGGTCCTTGGGGCAGGACCCAGGGTGACCAGGACGGGAGGGGGCTGGAGAGTATGCAGTCTGGAGCGCCTGGCATTTACGCCTAAGTGCCCAGGGACCCCGGGGGCATTGGGATGTTGATGGCGTGGGGTCCCCAGGGACCCCCAGTGTGGCAGGGTGGCGCAGGCGCCATCCCCTGTTCTCCTATTTCAGAGGCCACCTCCTTATCAGTCCCTCCCTCGTCAGGGCCCTGCCGGATGCAAGCACTTCCTCCTGCCCCCTGGGGCCCTCTTTCTGCACTTCTCCCCCTGGCCCTGCATCCCTCTGCACCAGCCTGGCGTGGGCAGCCCCACTTTACAGACCGGGAAAGGCAAGCCCACAGAAAGGAACCAGGCTCCGCCAGAGGCAGGCTCTGGTACTCCTGGTGTCAAAACGTTTTGGTCCTCACCTGTCTGGAACCCCCATCCAGCCCTTACCCCACCTGGGCATCCACCAGGCACCGGTTCCCGCACGCAGAGATGCACTGTCTGGTCTTTACTAAGTTGAAAACAAATACAAAGGAAAGAGTCTGATACAGCCGTTTTGTTATTTGAATTGGCTACCTCTTCACTCAGGCTGAAAAAAAACCACAACTCTAGTATAAACTCGGATTTTTTAAACTTAAAAAGTTTTTAAATTTTTAAATTATTTTATTTTTTCAGTTTTATGGATATATGATTGACATATAAAACTGTACAACATGGTGACTTGGCATATGTGTGTGTGGTGAAATGATCACCGCAGTAAGTTCAGTTAACACCCATCATCTCACATCGCTATAATTTCTTTTTCTCGTGATGAGAACTTTTGAGATCTGCTCTCTTGGTAACTTTCAAATATATGACATAGTCTTGTTAACTTTAGTCACCATGCTGTACGTTACATCCCCGTGAGTTATTTTATAACTGGAAGTTTGTACCTTTTGACCCCCTTTTCCTGTTTTAACCCATCCCCCCGGAACCGCTCCGGTCTCTGGCAACCACCAGTCTGTTCTCTGTATCTATGAGTTTGAGCTTTTTAGATTCCACGTATAAGTAAAATGATGGAGTTTTTGTCTTCTTCTGTCTGACTTATCTCATGGGGCTTAATTGCCTTCCAGGTCTATCCATGTTGTTGCAAATGGCAGGATTTCCTTCTTTTTTATGGCTGAATTATACACACACACACACACACACCCATGTCTGCTTCGTCCATTCATCCATCAGTGGACACTTAGGTTGTTTCATGTCTTGGCTACTGTAAATAATGCTACAGGGAACGTGGGGCTGCAGGTATCTCTAAAAGAGAGTGATTTCATTTCCTTCAGATTAATACCCAGAAGTGGGACTGCTGGATCAAATGATAGTTCTAGTCTTAATTTTTTGAGGAACCTTCAGGCTGTTTTCCACAGTGGCTGCACCAGTTTACACTCCCATCAGCCGCGCACAAGGGTTCCCTTTTCTCCACATCCTTGTCGGCACTTGTTTCTTGTCTTTTCGATAATAGCCATTCTAACAGGTGTGATGTGAGATCTCATTGTGTTGGGGTTTGTTTGTTTTTTTTAATGTTTTTATTTTTTGGCCGTACCACGCGGTGTATGGAATCTGAGTTGCCTGGCCAGGGATCGAACCCACGCGCCCTGCTTTGGAAGTGAGGAGCCTTAACCACTGGACCACCAGGGAAGTCCCCTCGTTGTGGTTTTGATTTACATTTCCCTGATGGTTAATGATGTTGAGTATCTTTTTATGTGCCTGTTTGGAAAAATGTCCATTCAGATCCTCTGCCCATTTTTTAATTGGGTTGTTTGTTTTGCTATTGTATGAGTTGTATGAGTTCTTTATGTATTTTGGATATTAATGTTTTCTCCCATCCCACAGGTTATCTTTTCATTTTGCTGATGGCTTCCTTTGCTGTGCAGAAGCTTTTTAGTTTGATGTAGTCTCACTTGTTTATTTTTGCTTCTGTTGCCTTTGTTTTTGGTGTCAAATCTAAAAAAATTATCGCTAAGGCCTATGTTTTCTCCTAGGAGTTTTATGGTTTCGGGTCTTGTGTTCAAGTTTTTAATCTATTTTGAGTTGATTCAAAAATCTTTTTAAATGAAAATTTGAGAAGCCAAGTGACGCTTCTTTCCTGTGCTCTGGGGGTTCCCCTGGTCACTGCTTGGTGATCGTCGCGGCTGCCCCTGAGCCAGTGATGCAGGCGAGAAGCAGGGGGCCTGAATGCCCGCACCCCAGGATGAAGGGGTGACATCTGGGGATGGGCGACAGGTACAGACAGCTGTCAGTCACCCCAGGATGTCGGTGCTCATTTGCTCCAGAAAACGGCAGCTACGGCGCTTTCTTGGAGCCTCCAGCTTTCCTGTGGTCAGTTGGCTGACACTTAGAGAAGAGGGAAGTGCTGGTGAACGTTTACGTCTGACCGTGTGCCAGGCACAGCCACGGAGCTTGTTATCTGCGTTGTCTTGAGTGATTCAGTCTTCCCCACCATCAAATGTGGTGCTGTTGTTCCTCTTTTACAGGCAAGGAAGCGGAGAAGTGAGGGTTTGGGCAGCTTTGCTCAGGTCACCCAGCTAGTAAGAGTGGGAGCCAGGAACGATCTCTGAGTCTGCCTGAAAGGAGCCAGACCCGGAGGGCAGTGGAGCTCCGTGGCCCAGAGTGGGGGATCCGGCCTTGGGGGCCACGCTAGCCAGTGGGTTGGAACAGGCTGGGTGGGCCCAGGGATGCTGGGCACCTAGGAACCGCACACTCGCTCATTGCCTGGTACCCGTCTCTGGGCCTGAGGCTGGTGCAGGCAGATTTCATCAGCCAGACTGGAGTTTGGGAAAGTGCCAGCCTCTCTGGGGTTGTCCAAGGTAGGAGCACTAGGCTGGCTTGTTGGGAGTCTGGGGATTTCACGGGGCTTCCCCACTGCCCACGGCAAGGACAGGGTTTTTCTTCTTGGGGAAATTGGGTGGCATTTCAGTCCTTCCTGACCTTGGGGAGCTCCCAGCTCTCGATCCCAGGGAATCGGGCCCCTCTGGCACCCTCTCAGAGCCCAGGGGCAGGTGGCGAGCGGGCATGCACCTGCTGATGGGTCTGGATGCTGCGACTTGTTTCCGGTTCTCAGAACATCTGTGGCCGCACGAGGCCAGCTCCCCTGGGACTCCTGATGGAGGGGGTGGTCCTGGGAATTTGTCCATTTTCCAAGGGGTCAGAGCCTGTGTCCTTGTGCTCATTCAGCTCTGCTGGTCGTTGGCAGTCCTGGAAACCAGGAGGGGCAGGTGCGCTGGGCACCCCACAGCCGGGTCGCCTTGCTGCCACGCTCACGGCCTTTGAGGAAAGCCCCCTCCACCCGCCCTTCCTGGTACCTGCCAGGCCGGGTACCTGCGGCCCTAGGGCAGGAAGGTGGAAACACGTGGAAACACGACCCTGCAGCCCCTTGTCTGGCTGTCAGATCAGCACCCACCCTGAGCAAACACGCGGGAAGTTCTTTTTCCTTCTCTGGGAGCCACCGGGCCCTTTGGAGGACCTCCTGCCCCTCCCCGGGGTTGCTGCTGTTCACGAGTGACGTCCTTCCCGAGGCTCACCCGGCTGCTTCTCCCCTCCCCCCAGGATCATGCGGCCAGATGACGCCAACGTGGCCGGCAACGTCCACGGAGGGACCATCCTGAAGATGATCGAGGAGGCAGGGGCCATCATCAGCACCCGGCACTGCAACAGCCAGAACGGGGTGAGCGTCCCATGGAAGAGCCCGGGCCCTGGGGGCCTAGCGTCCCCTCTGGCGGTGCCGCACCCCTGTCTGCTGTCGGGTCAGGAAGGGAGTTAGGGTGGAGCCCAGGCCTGGAGCCTTCCCCGCCCCGGTCCCCGGGCCTCGGGGGTTTTGGGAAGCTCCGGCCCTGGACTGGGGACCCCTTGGGTTGGCAGTTGGTTTGGGGCTCAGTGAGGAGGGGTGGGGACCTCCAGAAACTCAGCTGAGAGCTGCCAGCTGACAGAGCCACCTTTCCAGCCCTCCCTCTGTGTTCAGGGGGAGTCGGCTTCCTGAGCCCCCGGGGGCCCAGCCCCCCCAGAGCCTGCACGGGTGGCAGTTAATCCTGGGTGTCACACCGCCTGGACCCGGACCCCTCCCCTGCTCCACTGACCCTGGGTCCACAGGCAAGTCTGGGCTCTCCCCTTGGTGGCTTCCGGGCTGCACAGGCCAGCGCAGACTCCTGTGATGGTGCCGGCTCTCCTCCCGCCACCCAGACGGGACCAGGCTGGTGGCTTTAGGCTTCAGGGCAGCTGCGGGGCATTCAGCCCGTCGTCTCCTGCCCAGCCCCCAGCCCTGCGGGACCTGCCGTTCTCTCTGAAGCCCCCCTCGGGTGCTAGGGAAAGGAGTCAGTCTTGTGCCCCAACTGCCAGCTCGGCACCAGGCAGGCACAGAAGCGACTCCAAGGAAGCCTGAGGCCTTGGGCACCTGGGGGCCTCGGCTAGCCACTTGCTGTGTCATTGTCCTCCAAGCCCAGAGGCCGATTCCACGCCCGCGCAGACTGTGTGCGCGTGCGCGTGGGTGTGCAGCACTGCACGTGTGTATGTGTGTAGAATGAACCGAGCCGGGGTGAGTGTGTGTGGGTGGACGTGGGCCTGGGGGCCTCCGCCTGGGGAGGAGTGGGAGTGGGTTGGGCTGGGGGCCCTCCATGTGAGGAAGGGGCTCTCCCGCCTGCTGAGAGTTCTTCCTTGAAGTTCCGGGGCAAACCCGGCCACGTTCAGAGAGCGCCCTCTGGTGGCTGTGAGAACAGGCCTGAGCCCGAGGGGCCGGGGCTGAGGTGGGGGCTGGGCCCCTGGTAGACCCTCCGAGAGGGAGACGGTGAGGGTCCCAGCCAGGCCCGGCAAGAGAGGCTGGACGCTGGGAAGGAAGAGCCCCAGGACTGGGGAGGGAGGGAGGCCAAGTGGGTGACAATGCCCTGGTAACCGCCAGGGTTCAGTGACCACCTAGGGTTTTGCAAAGCTCTGTAGCATTTAGCTTGTGTCGTCCTCACGACACCCCTTAGGGGTCGAGGTGGTTATTGTATTATCCCCACTGCACAGATGAGGAAGCTGAGGTCCAGAGGGCTTGGATACTTGCCCGAGGCCACATGGGGAAGCGGGTGGTTGGTCTGGGTCTTGAACCTGTGCTTTGAATCCCTGTTCACCCTCACTCCTTCCCCAGAGTGAGCCTGGGGTGCAGGTCTGACCTGTTGGCTGGAAGATGCCTCTAGGCTGGTGGCCCCAGGATAGCGATCTGGAATCCCAGGCTCAGGAAGGCGGCGTGAGCCCCAGGCAGCTCCAGGGGGCTGAGTCTGGCCTCTGAATGGCTCTGCTGGGGCTCTGGGTGGGCCGGGGGCACTGCCATCCACATTTCCTTGGTGGTCTCATCCAGCCTGTGGCTTTAGTACCACGACACAGCCTTGAGGTCCTCTGTCCAGCTGGTGCCTCTTGGCTGGCTCCCCCTGGATGCTTAATCAGCCCTCGACCTGGATGGGCCCCAAAACACACTCGGGGCCCGCTCCCAGGCTGCTTCTCCCACGGCCTCCCTCTGCTCAGTAAATGACCTCTGGAGCCTCCGTTGACCCCCTCTTCCTCCCGCCCGTGGACCCTGGCATCCAGTCCTATCGGCTTCACCTTGTGGATAGTTCCAGGTCCGAACGCTGCACACCAGCCCCACCGCCATCTGGGCCGAGCCACTGTCGCTTCCTGCCCAGATTGCCTAAACAGCTTCCTAGCAGGCCTCCCTGCCCCTGGTCTGCTCTCCAACAGCAGCCAGAGAAACCCGTCCTGTGTGAAGTCAGGGCACGGCTCCTACTCCTTGCCCTCGTCACGCCCCTGGGCCACACCAGCATTCCTGCCCCAGGGCCTTTGCCCTGCCTGGACCGCTCTTCCCCCAGAGACCCACGTGGCTCCCCCTTCCTTCCAGTCTCTGCGTAAATTCGATCTCCACGTCCCCGACAACCGGCTCCCTCACTGCTCCCAGCTCTTGTCCACAGCACTGTCCCTCCTGGCACACAGCGTTTTGCTCATTTAGCTCTGGGCTGCTTCCCCCACTAGAATGTAAGCCCCACCAGGGCAAGGACTTTTGCCCGTCACTTCCCTGCTGGATTCCCTTAGCATCTAGGCCAAGGTCTGGAACGCCGTGGGCTCCCATTAGCTGTGTATCTGGAGTAGTTGTCTGCGGAGAGCTTCTGTTCAATGCACGCTTACGATGCACCAGTGGCCTCACTGCGTGCTTGACCTTCCTTACCTGGGGAATCTCCTTAACCCCACTTTGCAGGTGGGGAAGCGGAGGCCTAGAAAAGTCATGTGGCTCCCAAAGGTCACAGAGCTGCATCCTCTGAGTGGGCATCAGCGGAGAGGGCCTGGGTGGGTGAGGGGGCAGGTGCAGCTCAAGTAACAAGAGCGGTAGGAGTTAACCCTTTCTGGACCTTGATCCCTACGTTTCTTTGAGAGCAGGGCGGCCCACCCCTCCTCTCCACACAGCGTCCGCTTGGATCCTGGCGGCAGTCACTGGTACCATTTATTATCTGTATTTTGCAGAGAGACCAGGTCAAGAGCTAGTACCAGAGCTGGGATTTGAGTCCAGGGCGCAGACCTGTTTTCTCTGGCTCTGCTTCTGAAGCTGCTGTCCCGGCTCAAAGCCCCGTGGCCCCTCAGGAACCCAGGCCCGTGGTTTTCCAGGCATCTGTGCCCAATGGGCTAGTGCAACTCAGGCTGCCTTCGGGAACATGGCAGAGGGTGCTTCTTGGGCTAGATGCTGATCAGAACCCTCACAGCTGCTTCCCGGGTCGGGGCGACTCCTCCTAGTTTACTCCCCGAAGCAGGGACTTACGGGTGTGTCTGAGCCGCTGGGAGCCACAGACACCTACAGCTCGGAGACGCTCACACTGAATAAACATTTGTCATCCTGTGTTTTGAATTTCTGGGTCACACAGGTCTTTATGGAGTGCCTGGGGTGGCCCGCTAGGTCTCGGGAAATGGCAGCTCTCAGTCAAGTTGGAGCTGCCTGGGTCCCAGCCTGTGCCGTCCACACCCAGCTGGACATGGATTCAGCAGCAGCCTCCAGCTCCCCCGGGGTCGCCCTGCCCTCCCCTCTGCCTGGGGTGTCCACACCCCACACCTTCTCCTGCCTGACACCTCAGCATCCAGGTCTCAGCCCCTCACCTGCAGCTGCCCCTCCCACATCGGCACCTGCACCCCACTTCCCACACCCCACACCTCACACTGCCCTCTTCGGAGCACCGGCCACGTGCTTATCTGTCATCCGTCCCCCAACCAGACCCCAGGCCAGGGGCAGGCACCGAGTGCAGGGCCTGGCTCCATAGATGCCACAAGTGAAGGAATGCCTCTGTAGCCTTAAAAAGGCTGGGGTCCATCTAAGGCTCAGATGTTTAAAGGCACAAGAAATGAGCTGCATTTCCATTTAAAATATTAACGTATAGGAGTGTTACTTGTGTGCGGACATATCCATTCCGTAGTTTAGCCACCCTTCAACAAAGACAGCTGCTTTATTTCGTTTTGGGTCTTGCAGGCGGAGCTTGGATAGTTGCAGAAGTGGCCCAGAGGCTGGCCCCGCATTCTTGCCCGCCTCGCTTCGCACTTGCCTTTCCAGCTTTCTGCCAGTGGGTGGCGCTGTAGCCACACAAATGTACTTGGGGTGACGCCCAGCAATTCCCTCGCGTTGTTTTAGCTTCAGGGGTGACACGTCTGTGTGGGGCGGGGGTGGGGGGACAGGGCCCCGGCAAGTCAGAGGGGGGACGCCACAAGCTGCGCTTGCCTGCTCAGCTCGTGCTCTGCTGTGTTGAGAGCTGATTCCAGGACATTTATAGGAACAGAAACCATCAGAGGACCCTCATGTGTCTGAGGATCTCGGGGGAAGGGGTGAAGATGGAGGTCCCCAGGCGTCCCTCCAAAGAGGCAGGTTCTGCGGGTTTGGGGCCGGTCAGGGAATTTGCATGTTTGCCAGGTGTCAGGTGAGTTCTCGCGCAGGTGGGAGAGCTGTGCGTTGGTACCACAGGTGGTGGCAGGTGGCTGGTGGGAAGAGTGCAGACATGCCAGAGCTTGAACTGACTGTCACCTACAAGCCTAATATCTCCAACCCCTGCAGAAGGGGTGCTGTGAGGACCAGCTGGAAAAGTGAAGCCCAGCACTGGCACGGCGCCGACAGGCCCTCGAGAGTGGGCCCACCTGCTCCCTGCTCCCCACCCAGCCCAGGGGTACCCATGCTGTCCAGTGTCCTAAAAACCCTGATTGGTTTCTGGTAGAAAGTCCAAAAAGTGCCGGGTGCTGTGTTTGGCAGTGAAGATCCACGGTCCTGTGGATAATTAGATAAGATTGTCTCTTGTGTCGTTCGGTTAGCGTGGATGAAAAGGAAGCTGATTCCATAATATATGAAGAATTCATACAACTCGACAACAAAAAATAAACAACCCGATTAAAAAATGGGCAGAGGAACTGAATAGACATTTTTCCAAAGAAGACATACAGATGGCCAACAGGCACATGAAAAGATGCACAGCATCACTAATCATCCGGGAAATGCAGATCAGAACCACAATGAGATATCCCCTCACACCTGCCAGAATGGCTGTTATCAAAAAGACAGCAGATAACCAGTGTTGGTGAAGATGTGGAGAAAAAGGGGTCCTCATGCACTGTTGTGGGAATGTAAACTGGTGTGGCCACTGTGGAGACCAGCCTGGAGGTTTCTCAAAAACTAAAAATAGAGTTGCCATGTGATCCAGCTATTCCACTTCTGAGTATGTATCCAAAGAAAATGAAAACACTAATACGAAGTGGTATCTGCACCCCTGTGTTCATGGCAGCATTATTTACAGCAGCCAAGACATGGAACAACCTAAGGGTCCATTGATGGATGAGTGGATAAATAAATTATGGTATACACGCGTACACAAACACACAATGGGATGTTACTCAGAGGTAAAAAAAAAAAAAAAAAAAGATGAAATCTTGCCATTTGTGACAACATGGGTGGTCCTTGAGGGAATGATGCTATAAGTGAAATAAGTCAGATGGAGAAAAACAAATACCTGATGATTTTGTTCATAGGTAGAATATAAAAGACAAAAAATAAACGAACAAACCGAAAACGCATAGATAGAACAAGGTAGTGGTTAGCAGAGGGGAAGGGGTGGGTGGGGGAGTGGCCCAGGGGCAAAATGGGTAAAGGAATCGACTGTCTGGTGACGGATGGAAACTATACTTTTGGTGGTGAGCACGCTGTAGGGTATACAGTAGAAATATAATGTTACACAGGAAACTTACACAATGATATAAACCAATGTTACCTCAATAAAAACTAAACGTAAAAAAAAAACCCTGATGTTCAGTGCTGGTGCGGGAGTGCTGGGGCCACGTCAAGCACTCTGCCCTGCCGAGAAGCACTTTGGGAGCACGTACCGAAATGTTTGTCCCTTCCGCCCTGGAAACAATCTGCAAGACTGAAAACGACTTAACTAAAAGGACCCTCATCACAGGGTTATTTATAATAAGAGACAACTGAGGTTGATACAGATCTAACAACAGAAGAATGTTTTATTTGGCCGTTAAGAAACATCTTTGCGATGGAGTATCGTGAAGTGGCAGTCGTAGAAAGTGTCAAGAAAAGAAATGAGGAAGCAAGTCCCTCACTTTCATAGAGTGTGAGTTCCCAGGTGGATCCCGCTGGACCCCACGTGCACGTGCTGCCTGGCTGCATCCATCCAGTTACCAAGGGGTCCTGGGTGGCCGGGGACATATACCCTTTTGTTCCTTTTGAATTTTGAGTCATGAGAATGGGTTGCCTATTTGAAGGATAAATAACATTTAAAAAGAAGAACTGTGATTTCTAAGAGCTTGTCACAACATGGGCAGATTATTTTTCCTCCTGTTGAGTGAAAAAAGCAGATTGTGAAAGTGTATATTTAGTGCTTGAACAACTACGTAAGACTATATATGACAACTATACATGACTGTAAGTGACAACTATCTGTGACTAACACTGCAAAACAAGGAGCCAGACAGCCAAACAAGTGAACCAGTAAAACCCCTGTTCTTGGGGCAAAAAGCCTGGAAAGAAAGATCCCAAAATAGAAACCATGGTTATCTCTGGATTGGAGGAGGGATCTTCCCTCCTCTGCCTCCTTTTCTGTACTTCCCAAATTTTCTATAATAAGTATGTATGCCCTTTTTCACGTTTCATTATACAAGTAATACGTATCTTTTGTAGAAACGTCAGAAAAAAGAAACAGGCCGCTCGGAACCCCACCACTCAGAATCGCCTGTATCAACTGCTTTGCCGTGTTGCCCTCGGGCAGTGCTTCATCTCCTGGTTTTGCATGTAGGAGTGTGTGGTGGCAATAACTTGCATTACTTTAACAGTGGGGAAAAAACCAAGGGCCGTTTTGGGGGAGCGTGTCCAGGGTGGGGCCTCGTGGGAGGCTGACCCGCCTCTGGTCTTTGCAGGAGTGCTGCGTGGCCGCCCTGGCCCAGGTGGAGCGCACGGACTTCCTGTCGCCCATGTGCATCGGCGAGGTGGCCCACGTCAGCGCGGAGATCACCTACACCTCCAAGCATTCGGTGGAGGTCCAGGTCCACGTGATGTCCGAAAACATCCTCACAGGTAACTTCCTCTTGCTGAGCCCGCGAGCGGGGTTGGGAACAGCGGTGACGGTGACGGCAGCAGCCGCAGCCCACGTCCGTTGAGGGCCGACCGCCCCCGGGTGGTCCGAACACTGTCTGTGGGTGACCTCCCTGCATTTCCACCTCCACCTGTGAGCAGGGACTTCTGCCGTCCTCGCTTCGTTCGCAGACGGGGAAACGGGGGCGCAGACGAGTTAGGCAACGAGCCCAGGGTACGGCCCCCCTGCCTTCCTGGGCAGGAAGGGGCCTGGCGGCCAGTGGGTCTGGGCAGAGGGTGGGAGCGGGCTGGGAGGGCACATGCCGCCCTCCGCCCCCCCTGCCGTCTCCCCAGCCCCCACCTCGCCCTTCCCTGCACGGTGGAGCTGCTGCCCCTGGGAGACGCTGCCCTGTCTTCTGCTGTGCTCCCCTGGGCCCCGCAAGCCAGGCCTAGGCTGGAGCTCCCTGGGCGAACCTTTGACTCTGCTTTGAACTGAATATTCTCTTCCTCAGAGTGGTAACCATGGAAACCCCTTCTCACCCTCCCACTGGGCACTGCAGGGGAGTGTGGCTTCGGTTCACAGTCGCTGCTTTTTCTAACGGAGGTGCTGAGGAGGCAGGCAGGCCCCTCGGGCCCCTCACTGCCCACTGCCTCGTCCCAGGCCACCTGCTGTCCCACCCAGAGGAGACTCCGTGCTCGTTCTAGAGGAAGGAGCTGCCTGGGTCCTTGTGCCTCCTCCCGATGCTCTCTCCTCGGCCGTGGCTGCCTGCAGAGCGCTGTGCTCAGAGATCTTTAAGGGGCTCCAGGCTTCTCCGCGACACGGGCCAGGAGCTCAGTTATTCATTTGGAGCATTGCGGTGACCGCAGCAGGCCCAGCCACTGCACAGTGAACGATTTAGCCGAGCCACGGCCTGGGATTGGGGGTGGGGAGTGGTCAGTGGGCTTGTGCCCCATGTCCTGCATCTGTGGCCTGAGCCCGGTCTTTGGCAGGCAGCTCTGGCATCGAAGGGACCTGGGTTGCTGGTCTCGGGCTGTGGCACAGAAAGGGGTCCTCTGGCCCTGACTTCCCACATTGGGGCTGGCAGCCCACTGGGAGGAGGCCCAGTGCGGTGCGGGCCCCTCCCCCCCTCCGCCCTCCACGTGACCCAACCCTGCTCTCCTGGGCTGTGCTGGGGGTTGAGCCTCCCTGCTCCTGACACACGGGGGGAAATGGCCGTGCTTTCCCGTTGGCTCACGACAGCCGCGGACTCGGTCACTGATGAGTGAATGAATGAAGGAGTGGATGAGTCAGGAAGATGGGGGCCTCTGCGCTGCGGGGAAGCGGGCCGAGGGCCTTGTCTACAAGGACGTACCCAGCCCACTTTCTGCGGGGTCCCCCCTCGGGGGGCAGGAGCGGGCAGGAGGCAGGCAGTGCTTGCCCAGAGCTGTGGTGGCGAGATGACAGCCCCCGCCCTGCAGTCAGGATGCTCTGCACCCGCCAGTGTCCCCAGCCGCCCTGACCCTGAAGGATGGACACGCAGAGCCTGAGCTGCCCCGAGAAAGAGAGAAGTGACTGAGGAGCATGGGCTTCCGGGACAGTGGGGCGGGCATTGTGCACATGAAAGGGACCGAGCTCAGAGCAGGGGGGCGCCGCCCAGCACTGCCAAGCTTTTCGAGACGGGGGGGTGGGGCCCGAGGCCCCGGGAAGACCCCAGGGCCGATCACAGGATGGGGACGGTGAGACCTGGAGCCCTGGGGCTGTGCCTTCTCTACACGTCTCAGTCACCTTGTCTGCCTTGCCCTGGAGCCCCTGCTGAAGGGCCGGGCGCCCCCTCCCTTACTCTCACATCCGGGTGCCCCTCTCCGGGTCTCAGCACCATGTCTGTGCATCTCTCAAACTCTCTCCATCTTTCCATGTTTGGATCTGTATGAGTCTCTTTTACTCTGGGACTCCCTGTCTCAAGGCCTTCCTGTCTTGATGCATCTCTGCCCGCGTGTCCACGAGGATGGGAGCCCTACGAGGGCAGGCCATGTGGCCGCCTGGTCCAGGGCAGTCCCAGCGCCCGGGGCAGGGCTGCCCAGCAGGTGCTCTGTGAACACGGGCCGGGTGGGCGGGTGGACTCGGACAGGTGGGGAGACCGGGCTGGGCGGACAAACAGGCGACCAGGCTGAACCCTGAAGCTGTTCGTGTGCCGTCTCCGTGTTTCGAGACCCCAGGGGGCAGGGCCCCCGCTCTGTGCATCCCCCTCGCTCGGGGCCTTGCCGCCTGTCGTGAGGCAGCCGGGCGAGCATGCTCCCAGGCAGACAACCCGCAAACCTTTGCTCATTCATCTCCGGCAACTGTCAAAATATTAAGCTAACTGGGACGTGATTGCTGCGAATCACTCCAGAAAATAGCTGGGAGCTCTCAAGATTTCAGAATAGATGTTTTTAGTGCTGCACTTGTCTTTTGATGGTTTTATTAAATGATAAAGTACAATTAGAGTGTTTTGCCTCATTTGCTCCACGGTGTTCATTTGGGTCTGGAGGAGGGCCACTTGGGGTTTCCATGGAAACCAGCTTGTCAGGCTGGCTCTAGCTGAGTCAAACAGGAAATCTTTATTGCCCCAAAGCAGGTTGTCAGATTCACTCTCAGTCAAAGTGCAGTGAAGATATTTTTCCGTGTTATTTGCCTGTGGTCCTGGTGGTGCCGGGGAGCCCGGGCGGAGCGGCGGACATCCTGGCGTGAGGAGCGGGCCTGGGCGCCAGGGGCCTCACCCTCTTTCTAATTGACCCGCCAGGGCTTGGCTTGGTCCTTGGGGCTACGTTTGAGGGGAGGAAATTGAAGCCCCAGGTTCGCCTTGGGAAGGCAGGTCAGAAGGAACTGGTGGGAAGTGAGTCACTGAGGGGGACTTTAGGGCGAGCCCCCCGCCCCCGGGCTGCTCCTTGCTTCTGCACTTCCTCTCTCTGTCCTGCAGTTCTCCTGTTCGCCGCTACATTGGGAATCGTCCATGTCGAAGAGGCAACTTTTAAAAGGCATCCTTTTTTTTTTTTTTTTTTTTTGCGGTACACGGGCCTCTCACTGTTGTGGCCTCCCCCGTTGCGGAGCACAGGCTCCGGACGCACAGGCTCAGCGGCCATGGCTCATGGGCCCAGCTGCTCTGCGGCACGTGGGATCTTCCCGGACCGGGGCACGAACCCGTGTCCCCTGCATCGGCAGGCAGACTCTCAACCACTGTGCCACCAGGGAAGCCCTAAAAGGCATCCTTGCAAACGCTTCTCTGAAATTACTGGGACCTGGGAGGTCTGGGTCTGTACTCAGAATGGCGTCGAGTTGCTGTGTGAGCCTAGGCAATCCCCTTGACCTCTCTGGGCTTCAAGCTCCTCCTGTACAAGTGAGGGTTGTGGACCAAGTGATCTCCAGGCTCTTCTGGCCCATGGTTTTCAGCCCAGACAGGCCTCCCGCCCTGACGGCACCACTCTGTCCTGAGGCTGGGCTCAGCGCCCCAAAGAAGGTTCTGTTTCCT
Source organism: Mesoplodon mirus (assembly GCF_964341445.2). Taxonomy (NCBI): domain Eukaryota; kingdom Metazoa; phylum Chordata; class Mammalia; order Artiodactyla; family Ziphiidae; genus Mesoplodon; species Mesoplodon mirus. The sequence goes on along the minus strand of NC_138978.1, from coordinate 4,430,716 downwards.
GTCCTTCAGCCCAGAGCAAAAGCCAGCAGCCCACTGCCTGCTCTCAGCCCCCATATGGAAGCTTCTTCATTGGAGCGCTGAGTCACCAGCAGCAAAAGTGTCTGGTGTGATGCCTCCCACCTGGAAGGAGGTGGCCCTGGGGAAGGGAGGGGCCGCGGGGGGCTGGAGCTGTGATGAGCCGACCCCATGGCTGTGCTCTGGGCTGTGGCCCCGCTGTCTGGGTGGGCTCTGCCTCCACTGCCCCTCCGCCTCAGTCCCATGAGCTGCTTCCTGTCCAGCCGGAGCTCTTCTTGGTGGCCAGTCTGCCCCTCCCCACAGCCCTTCCCTCCCTCTCACTCCAGAGGCTCCCGGGAGGCCTGCCTGGAGTAGGTGCCCTCCAGGTGCGGGCCTTCCAAGTTAGAAAGTGCTAGAAAGCTGACAGACCCAGGCCGCCCAGGCTTAGACCGCGTGACCTGCAGTCTTTCCAGCAGCCTCAGGGTGGGGGCAGCATGCTGGCATTGGGGGTCCCCAGGCTGGGGGCCACGCCTCTCCCCGGTCTGTGCCCACACGTGCACCTCGCGGCTGAAGAGGCTGTGGGGGTGGGGGCCAGAGGTGGCATCGGCCCTGCCTGCCCTGTGCCTGGCGCCCTGCCGGCTCCCAGCCATCACTCACGTGTTTGTCTTCTCTGAAGGTACCAAAAAGCTGACCAATAAGGCCACCCTGTGGTACGTGCCCCTGTCGCTGAAGAACGTGGACAAGGTCCTGGAGGTGCCTCCGGTGGTGGTAAGGAGGCCCCTCCCACTTCTCCCGGGTGGGCGGCAGGGGCCCGGGTCCTAGGAGAGCAGCATCGGGCGGGGCTGGGCCGCAGCAGGAGGCGCAATGGGAAGGGGTGTCCCTCCTGGGATCCTTCATGCTGGGAATGCCAGTGGGGGCTGGCCTGGGCCCCGCGGACACCCCTCCCGGAGGAGCCTGGCCGGAGGGAAGGCGGGTGACGGGGCTGTGCCGGGCGTCCAGTCCTGGGGGCACAGGCTGGGACGTCTCTGCTTCAGCCCCACTCTCTCCCCCTGCCGCGTCTGCTTCCTGCCTTGGTTCCTCTCATTTTGGTTTTGCTGTGGACAGAGGCATCTCTGGGTGAAGAGACTTGGCCATGTTCACTCCGGGGGGGCCCCGCTGCAGGCAGGCTCGTGGGGCAGACGTTTGGAGGGGGCACATTGGGCTGATAAAGGGATTTAGCTCCTTCCCTAACGGCACCCCACTCCTCCTCGTGTGACTCCCCTGGCCCTGGATGTCCCGAGGACAGGCCTGAGCGGCTCCCCCGGAGGCCTGGTGCTGTGCTCTAAGCCATGTGAGGGAGGGCCGTTCTCAGAGGGCCAGGGCCTGGCTTAGCAGGGTCTGCCCTCAGGGAGCATTTTTCTGTGGTCGAGATGTCTGTAGAAGAAACTTTGAAGAATTATAAAACTGGGAACCAGACAGTTAGGAGCTGTATAGAGCAGTAAAAGGTCCCCAGCCTTTTTGGCACCAGGGACCGTTTTCGTGGTAGACAGTTTTTCCATGGAAGTGGGGGTGGATGGATGGCTCAAGCGATAATGCGAGTGATGGGGGCGGCAGATGAAGCTTCGCTCGCTCACCCGCCGCTCACCTCCTGCTGCGCGGCCTGGCTCCTAACGGGGTTGGGGACCCCTGGAATAGAGCACACGGAGGAACGGTCCCTGTCCCCTGTCCCCTCCCCCCCACCGCAAGCCCTTCCCACCCCGTCTCCCCGCTGCGCAGCTTCCTTCCTTCCTGGGTCACTTGGGGCGATGGGGGGCTTGCTCCGTGTGCTGCTGCAGACGTCAGCCCAGGGGCGTTCCCTGCCCTCTCCCTGTGCCAGCTCACGTCTGACCTGGGACCCTGCCTGGCCTCCGTGGACGCAGTCCAGGCTCCGGCGGGGTGTTTCCTGGGGGGCGACCAGCTGCTGGGCTCCAGCTGCCGTTTAGTCTAGACTTTAAAAAAGCATCTTGGGAGCAGGAGCTCTCTCCATGCGGAACAGGAAGTGTGCTTAGACCTTGGTCTGCATCGGGTTGGTGGTCCAGGGTTTGGTGCCCTGAGGGCAGGGCGGTAGTGCCAGGAGCACCAGGCCAGCATCGGTGCCACCTGTCCCTCCACGTGTGAGGAGAGAGGGGCGCTCAGGGCCAGGGTATGAGCCGGATGGTTCCCACGCTTCCCACCTGTTTGAGTTTCCTGGGGCTGCTGTGACACAGTCTGGGGAGCTTAAACAACCGAGTTCATTCTCTCCCATTTCTGAGGCCAGAAGTCCAAAATCAAGGCATGGGCAGGGCTGGGCTCCCACTGGAGGCTCTGGGTGGGGGGGAATCCTTCCTGCCTCTTCCAGCTCCTGGGGGCTGCAGGCATTCCTTGGCTTGTGGCTGCATCACTCCAACTACTGCTTCTCTTGTCATCTGGCTGTCTTCCCGTGTGTGTGTGTGTCTTTGTCTGTCTGTCTGTCTGTGTGCGTGTGCACGTGTCTTAACTAATTACACCTGCACAGACCCTAGTTCTCAAAAAGGTCACATGCACAGGTCCCACGTGGACGGGAATTTTGACAGGACGCTGTTCAACCCAGAGCATTGGCCTTCAGTCCAGCCCACCTCTGTCTCTCTCTCTCTCTCTCTCTCCAGCTCTCTCTCCGTCTCTGTCTCTCTGTGTCCCCCCACCCCGCCCCCATTCTTCCTGGAGCTGCTCTCCTCTCTGCTGCTGGCAAGATGGAAACTGCATCATTTTCAAGCAGCACTAACTGAGGGGTTTTCAAACCCAAGAAGCAGGCGTGAGTCTGAGGCGCAGTGACGGTTCCCTTTAGGGATTACAAGCGTGCTAACCCCTGCTTTCATCTTTTCCCACTAAGCACTTGGTGTTAAATTAGCCACATCGCATGTAAATACTCAGGCACATTATTTAACTGATTTAATTTTCAGATGCTACACAGTCTAGAAATCTCTAGCAGGCCATATCTCTGGTTTCAGCACCACGTGGTGGATCTTAAGGGGTTGCTGCTGAAGGAAGATTCCTGGGCCAAACACATTAGCTTTTGTTCCCTTCTGGCTCCTCAGGGGCCCGTGTGCTGAGAGCCGGTGGGATTTTAGCCGGTGGGGCGGAGTGGGGGTGGGTGGGCAGTGTCAGTCTCCGCTGTCCCTGCAGGGATGGGGCAGCTCTCTGCATCACCCCTCTCATTCCCTGCCCTCCCTCCCACCTCCTGGTAGAGACCCCGGTAGCTTTCCCATTCCCTTTGTTTAGCCGAGTTTGATAAGACATAAATATCCACTCTGCCCGTGGTAGAGGGGAGTGTCGGAAGCGTCCCACCTGGTGCAGAGAGAGCTCCAGATGGGAGAGGCCACACGGCTCCCAGCCGCAGCCGTTGCTAATGTTTATTTGCACTTTCTTCCCCCCACACATGCTAGGCCCACGTATAAGCCTTCAGGTGATTTCAACTGTTTTCGTTTCATCATTTCATTTGAAATGTTTCATTCTGCTCTTTGCATTGGCACGGCCCAGCCGAGTCCTCATGCGACGGTCCTGGAAAGCTCGGGTCGGGCTCCCGTGGGCGTTTACGCTCAGGCGCTGGTAGCTCGACCTTCAGACTTCCTTATGTCCTGCCAGCATGCCCCTGCCGACCCTTCACAGGTAGCGGTCATTTATTAAGAACACATACGTCTCTCTGTCTACGTGTGTATCTTACACGTCTCACACATGCACATATATTACAGGCTGATCATACGTATATCTCACACGTACATGTACATAGATATCTCACACACAGAACATGCATCCCACACACACACACACACACCCACTGTCACACATACATGTGCGTGTGTGGACCGACCACATGTGTGCGTTTCCCCGGGGGAAGCCCACCTACCCCCTGCAGTGTCACTCAGTGAGGACTTCGTCACTTTGCTCCACCTCTTCCCCCAGGGAACAGCGACCTCAGTGGCCCTGTGATGGAAAAAGAGACCCCTGCGGTGGCTGGGGACAGCTGTGGCCCCCGAGAGTCTGGGGGCCATTGGAGAGTGGACACTGGTTTTTATCGGTGTCTAAACATGAGCTTGAGTTAAAAGGCTCGCACTGACTGTTGCCTTGGACGTTTGAGCTGAGCTGGCTCCTGCTTCAAAACAGCTGAGTTTGATGAGTCCTTGGGGGTGAGAGTTGGGTGGCAGCCCATCATCAGGAGGTTCTCGTGATGTCCCCAGATTTAAAGCCAGCAGGAGGCGTTTGTTTGTGAACAGGCTGCGTTTTCTTGGTCCTCGTCGCCCGTGTCAGGACCGGGGCCCTCATCGGTCCCTGTGTGACTGCAGAGGTCTGAGGAGTGTGCTGGACATGAGGATCTATTAGACTGGGGAGGTTGGCTCGTTTGTTAAAAATCTCTTAAAAAAGCATTTCTTGAGGACACGTAAGACATCCTTGAGTTTTACTAGAAAGGCACAGCACAAACTCTACTCTTAGAGGCATTGCTCTGTGTGGTGGGACGTGGGGGAACCATCTGTTTATGGAGGAAGAGGCTAATTGTCCACGGCGACTTGAATACTCACCATGCTTCGTTTCTTTTGAACAAACCGCTCAGCTCCTTTCACAGCCTCCTTTAGAGATGGGGTCGCAAGCCCAAGCTAATGGTAATTAAGCCATGGAATGTGTTCAGACCTGGGCAGTTTTGGAGGAGAGCCACGAGCAGGAAAAGCAGATGTTTAAAAGCGGCTTTTGGAAGAAGGTCTGAAATTGCAGGGGGCAGAGAGGAGCACACGGGGCCCTGAGCCTGGCGGCTGTTCCGCAGGCTCAGCGGGAGATGCAGGCAGAGTGGATGGATGGGCGGCAGTCAGAGCCCATCAGAAGGGGAGCGGCCGGGCAGGGGTCAGCAGGGAGGGTGGGGCCGGTCAGGGCACCTGTGGACCCCGGGCCTGTCTGATGGATCCCAGGGTAGGGGGTGTTCCCTACACTGGGCCCCAGGACGGTGGGCACCAGAGGGCCCAGCATTCTCCATCGTGCCAACCTTGACTGTCACCTTTATTTTTAGCTTCTTGGGTCAGAACCCCCGTGATCCATTAGGAAAGCTTCAGGGGGGCTGTTTTAGCTTTGGCGGGTGTCAGCTGGCCAGGAGTCAGCAGAGTGAGGCTGCCCAGTGCCAGGGGCACACAGGGACCTCTTCCCTCCTCTCCCTGTTTGTGGGGGAGGGGGTGCAGCCTTCCTGGGGCTCCCTGACTCTGTAGTTCTATGTCCAGGAAAGAATCCCAGGAAGGAATGGGGTAGGTATAACATGGTAAGTGGCTGAGATTGTCAGTATGATTTCTTTTTTATATACATTTATTTATGTATTTATTTTTGGCTGCATTGGGTCTTTGTTGCTGCGCACGGGCTTTCTCTAGTTGCGGCGAGCGGGGGCTACTCTTTGTTGCGGTGCACGGGCTTCTCATTGCGGTGGTTTCTCTTGTTGCGAAGCACGGGCTCTAGGCGCGTGGGCTTTAGTAGTTGCAGTGCGCAGGCTCAGTAGTTGTGGCTCGTGGGCTCTAGAGCGCAGGCTCAGTAGTTGTGACGCACGGGCTTAGTTGCTCCGTGGCATGTGGGATCTTCCCGGACCAGGGCTCGAACCCGTGTCCCCTGCATTGGCAGGCGGATTCTTAATGACTGCGCCACCAGGGGAGTCCCTGATACTGTTTTAATGGAGAAAAATTGGGAGCAAACTAAAGGCCCAGATATGATGGATCCATCACATAAATTATGGTAGGAGAATACAGTGAGAGGAGGAAATACCATGACTTTGAACTTCACATACAGCATGGCAGGACCTTTTATTTATGCACGGGCATGAAAATAGTTCTAGGGAGGACGTAACGCAAACATTTGACCCAGGCACTCTTGCAGGGGGAAGAATACATGATATTTTCCCCTTCTCTGTGTCTTCATTATTTATGTTAAACATATACTATCAGAGAAAGAATAGATAGTTCCAGTCACAGAAAGGCAGCGCACACAGCAGCCGAGTCTGGGGGCCGGACCTGACCCTCTCCCGTGCCCCCCGCAGTACTCCCGGCAGGGGCAGGAGGAGGAGGGCCGCAAGCGCTACGAGGCCCAGAAGCTGGAGCGCATGGAGACCACGTGGCGGAACGGGGACATCGTCCAGCCCGTCCTGAACCCAGGTAGGAGCTGGGGTGTGGGCTGGGGCCGAGGCAGCGCGGCCACTTTACGAGCGTCCTCTTCCTGGGCCGGTGCTTCCCCTGGCGCTGTCTCCTGAGACAGGCTCTGGGGTCCCGGGAGCGCTGTCCCCTTGGCCCTGCACCTTGCAAGCCCCTTCCCAGTCGCACAGCCGACCATGGGGATGGGGGGACAACCCCGCAGGCCTCAGTGCGTCTGCTCCCGTAGCGCGCTGACCTGGAGGGCCCCGTGGGGAGAGGCCCCGCTGCCCAGGCAGAGGGACACACGCCTGGCCACGGAGAATTTGTCCCCCAAGTTCACCCAAGAGTGTGTTCTGGACGGGATTTCCAGCTCATAAAAAAGACAGAATGGCAGCAGCGTTTCCCACATTGTTGTTCCCCGGCCCGCCGCCCAGACGCGGCCTCAAGTTAGACGGACACTGAGTGCCCGGCTGGCCGCGGGGGCTGCTGCGTTCCAGTCTTCATCCTTGTGCCTGTAAGTCCGGGCTGTCGGCTTTAACAGGACGCACCTCCACAGCCCAAGTAGGTGAGGGAAGGTTCCCGAGTCCCTGCCAGAACACCGTGCAGGGCTGGGCCTGGGGGCCTCGGGGCCTGGTGACGCCCATCACCCTCCTCTGCACACACAGTGACCACGTCTTACCGTGTGGAGAGCGGGCTGCACACCCTCAACCTCCCCATGTTAGCCGGGCTCCTGTGATGAGTGTCCACGTTCCATGCTGGGTCCCGGAGCGACTCCTCAGGGGCCCTGCACGCGGGTGCTGTGGCTCCTGATCTGTCCTGGACGGCCGTCTGAGCACTGGCCCCAGGGCGTCCCTCTGCGGCTCCATGTGCCCTGGGCTCTGCCCCCTTTCCGCTAAGGAGGAGTGCGGTGAGCTCCAGCGCGGGGGCTGGAGAAGCTCTGCCTGCCCGCCCGCCTGCCTTCCTGGCTGCAGCCCACCTTTGGCATCAGGGTGGGTGTAGGGGGCCGGGACTGGTGAACACCTCGCAGGCGTGCAGACTAGGACAGGACTTCCTGGGTTTCGGATTCTGTCGCTTATCGGGGGTGCGCTTGACGCCTCTGGCAGTGTCTGTGCAGCTTGTGTAGGGCTCCCCTCGTGCTCATCCTTCCTGAGTTCCACCCTCACCTGCCCACAGTGAAGGCCAGGGCACTGGAGGTTGGTGTCTTTACTGTTCTGCTTTTTAATTTATTTTATTTATTTATTTTTGGCTGCATTGGGTCTTCGCTGATGCACGCGGGCTTTCTCTAGTTGCGGCCAGCGGGGGCTTACTCTTTGTCGTGGTGTGCGGGCTTCTCACTGCGGTGGCTTCTCTTGTTGCAGAGCACGGGCTCTAGGCATGCGGGCTTCAGTAGTTGTGGCATGCGGGCTCAGTAGTTGTGGCTCGCAGGCTCTAGAGCGCAGGCTCAGTAGTTGTGGCGCACGGGCTTAGTGGCTCCGCGGCATGTGGGATCCTCCCGGACCGGGGCACGAACCCGTGTCCCCTGCATCAGCAGGCAGACTCTCAACCACTGCGCCACCAGGGAAGCCTGGCAGGTGGATTCTTAACCACTGCACCACCAGGGAAGTCCCCTGTTCTGCATTTTCAACAAACACCAAAAAAAAAAAAAAGAAAAAAGAAAGGAAGAAAAGGAAAACCTATCGGTATAAATAGAATGTTGCTGTTTTGATGAAACGTGATAAAGTTGTATCTTTTAACAATAAAGTGTAAATAGACGGTAATCCACAGGCCTGCGGGCTCTGGTGATGACTCAAGTGTATCCAGGCCCTGGGACACATGCCACCATCAGGCAGTGACCTCAGGCCCAGCCTCTGCTTTCAGGAGGCAGGTCAGGCAAAGGCACGGAGGACTGCAGAGGGACACGGAGGGGCCGAGAGGTCTCGGGAAAGGCACAGACTCGGTGCCGGGCATGTTCCTGGGAGAGAGGCTGGAGCAGGCCCAAAGGCCGCTCTCCTCACGCTGGAAGACAGGTCCCCGCCCAGTCCCTGGGCCCTGTGACTGTGACCTTATTAGCAGAAGGGGCCTTTGCAGGTGGAATCAAGTTAAGGAGCTCAAGGTGAGGTCGTCCTGTGTTACCCACACACATGGGGAGGGGCCCCAAATCCAGCGAGCAGTGTACTCGTAAGAGACGGAAAGGTAGAGACGGTGTCAGCCCAAAAGCACCAAAGAGGGGAGCTCGGAAGAGGCTCTGACTGGCCTCTGGGGCTGGACCCACCTGTCCTTGGGCGGTTACTGGCCAGCGCCGGATGGAGGCCGGGGCCGAAGGCTCAGTCTTGAGCTCTGAGAGCCGTGAGGTTCGTCCTGGTTTTACTCCTTTGACTGCCTGTCTGGGGAACTGAGATCACTCAGGGTTTTCAGTCAGTTCAAGATCCTTCACTCATGAGATAATTTTCGGTTTGCCGTCCTCTGATTGTAAATCTGATCCATAATATTTTTCAGGATCTGTTATTCTCTAATGATATTAATGGAAAGTGGCATTCTAAATCTCAAGATTTCTTGATAGATTTTTACAAGCTTTTAGTTTTTCCTTTTCTGGCCCTAATAAAAACGCATCTTTCTCAGCAATAGGGACTGGCTTTTAACCACGTCTTAAGGAAGTCGCATATCCATTCTCCGGTCTTTTTGAATACTGCAGTGTGCGCTTGTCACTGGGGTCTTCTCACACTCTCCCCCTTCCTGGGAGGACCCCCGCCCCGCCCCGATGAGGCAGGCTTGGCCCGAGAGTTACCACCGCCCGCGCCTGCAAGGCCCTCTGGACCTGCCGCTCCCTGTTACTTTCGAAACCAGAATCACATTTCAGCCTCTGTGGCTGTTGCCTAGCAATCCCCACGAGGGGCCGACCTCCTCTTTCAGGTGTCTTTTCAGAGAGTCTGGGAGTTCTTTAGAGGCCCAGTTTTTCTTATTGTTTTCTCCATCTGATGAGACAAAATACAATTAGCTTGAATTCTTCAACCCATGGCCATCAGTTGTCCAGCTTTAACTGTGTAGGGACTATTTGGCCACGTGACCCACCGTTCTTTCTGGCAGCTGTTGGGTTTATGACAAAATCAGCCCTGGGACTTCCCTGGTGGTCCAGTGGTAAAGAATCCGCCTTCCAATGCAGGGGACGCAGGTTTGATCCCCGGTCAGGGAACTAAGATCCAACATGCCACGGGGAAACTAAGCCCACGCGCCACAACTACTGAGCTCGCGCGCCTCAACTAGGGCCCGCGTCCCGTAAACTACAGAGCCCACGCGCTCTTGGACCCGCGTGCCGTTAACTAGAGAAGAGAAAACCCGCACGCCACAACTAGAGAGAAGCCCGCGCACCACAACGAAGAGCCCGCGTGCCTCAACGAAGGCCCTGCGTGCTGCAACTAAGACCCGACGCAGCCAAAAGTAAATAAAATAAATAAATAAAAAACAAATCTGAAAAAACCAGCCCTGCCTGTTCCCCGGCCTTTGTGTCTGAAGCAGTGTTCACCTCTAAGTCCGGTCCCCGCTACCGGGACAGCCGGGGTCTTGGTGAGTCACACCCGCCCCTCATTCCTGCTAAGGCCCTGGACCCTGCCTCACTGAGGTCAGCCAGTGCCCGGCTACCCCCGCAGGCTGATCAGCCCTGAGCCTTCCCTAAGAGTGCTTGGTGCCCATTAGGGGCTTGCGCTGGGTGGGAGAGCCTTCTCCCCAGGGTCCGGCCAGGCCCCGTCACCCCGCTCCCAGCAGCACTTGACCTGGGGGTGGGGGGAGGCAGGAGGAGGAATACAGGGTCTGGAGCCGGACCTCTGGGCTTGGATCCCAGCTCTGCGCCATGGGGACTTAGCCCTTCTGTGCCTCAGGTTCGTCGGCTGCAAGCACGGAAGAGGGAGTTCTGTGCTCGTCTCTGGCTGCCCTGGGGACCTAACTCAGGTTCTGGACCTCATTTTGAAATGGCAGGTTCAGAGATTAGGCACTGCATTAGTCAAGGTCATTGTAGCTGCTTACTCTCTAAAATCCTAGCTCCTAACTCAGTAGAGGTTTATTTCCTGTAAACTCCTGATCGGGGGATCTCCTCCAGGAGGGGGGGACTCGGGATTCAGGCCCTTTGGTCTGGTAGCTCTGCACCTTTCATCAGGTAGCTCTCGGGGCACCTCCGGAGGGGAAAGAGCAGGGAGGCTCGCCTCTCGGGGGTTTTGACGGCTTGGGCCTGGATGCAGCACTTCCACTCACTCTCCTGTGGCAGCAGGGCAGCCGTGCAGCGGAGGCGGGGAAACGTGGTCCAGCCGCGCACGGGGGAGGGTGAGGAGAGGGGCTGCCCAGTCCTGCCTTCTGGTCACACGTGGTACACCTCACCCTCACGGACAGCGACCTGGAATCCTGTCCAGCCCCACCATCTATTTGTTAAGGCAGCACTGGCAGCGATCACGGATAACCCCCAGATGTCTGTGCCTTGACCTTGAACTTCGAAGATCCTCCTCACATTTCCCTGTAGTTCCCCTAAGAAACAGGACGTGAAGAACAGGGGAAAGGTCCCACCCTGCAGAGCCCCATGAGTTACAGGCCACGGCCCAGAGAAGGAGGACCTGGGTGTTGGGTGTGTGGGTGTATTTTTTTTTTTCCCACCAGAATGTTGGTGTTTTCTCTCGTTGAAAGCTCATCAGTGCCAGTTCCAAGAACACTAAATCATTAGACGCAGCTTAATTGATGTTTTAAACGTGACTGCAGAACAGTGGGGGGCATCTTTTTGACTAGGTTGTTATAGTCATTTCAACTGGCTGGCATTTGAATAAGTAGATAGTTGACATGACAAAGATTTTTTTTTTTTTTTTTTTCTTTTTGCGGTATGCGGGCCTCTCACTGCTGTGGCCTCTCCCGCTGCGGAGCACAGGCTCCGGACGCGCAGGCCCAGCGGCCACGGCCCACGGGCCCAGCCGCTCCGCGGCATATGGGATCCTCCCAGACCGGGGCACGAACCCGTATCCCCTGCATCGGCAGGCGGACTCTCAACCACTGCGCCACCAGGGAGGCCCGACAAAGATTTTTGTATGCTATTTCCATTGTTTGAAATTTTAAAAAATTCTTTTGTCATTGTGCACACACAAACCTCTTAGCTGGTCAGAGCAGTTACTGAGAGCAGCCAAACTTGAGGCTTTTCATTTCCATTCATGCTGTAAAATAGCTACTTTGATGTCTTTTATGAGTGGGACCCAAAGCAAAGAAAGCATAGTAGGGCACCCCGTGGCTTTCGGGGCCTTTTTATTCTTTGAAGAGAGAGGCCCAAGGGAGACAGTCCTTGGAGATCAGGGGTGTCGTGGGCTGGCAGCGCTGGCCTGGAGTGTTTCTCTGATGGCTGTGGTGGCAGAGGGACTTCGCTGGCATCCTCTGTGGCCCTTGGGCTGTGCCCCGCACCCCGTCTCCCCAGGCCATCTGAAGCCCCGAGGCCACAGTAGGCGTGGCCCTGGGTGCACCCTGATCGGCCGGGGCTGTTACCCGCACTTCCTGAGCACAAGGAGGGTTTCGGGTGCGTCTTCTCCCCTTGGAGTGAAGTTAGGAACCGGGCAGGGCAGAGCTCTGGACACCTTCTCAGGGCCTCCCTGCTCATCCCGCGCAGCGGGTCCGGCGACGTTACCCAAGGCCCAGCCTGGTCTGGGATGGTCCAGGCCATTCTGGACGCCCCGGGGCCTGGGAGGCAGCTGCGAGAGGAGGCATCTCCTCCCTCCGGTCGTCTGCACTGACTGAAGCCCCGGGAATGCCAGGGGACCCTGGAGCTCCCCTCCCAGAGCCTTTGGGGTTGTCCGTGTCATCTGTTGGCTGGTTTTAGATAGCATCCTCGCACACCTGCTCCCGCGGGGCCCACATGCGGGTGGGTGGGCTGGATGGCCGAGTCCTCAGACTGGCCTCTTGGGACGGAGTTCTGCACTTGGCTGCTGACCTTCAGCTCCTGACGCCGTGACGTCCCCGGCTTGAGGGGTCACCCGAGGCAGGAGCTGGGACCTCCCGTGGTGGCTGGCGCCCACCTCTGCCAGTCACACTGAGCCAGGGAAGCAGGCCGGTCGCCAGAACCCCCGGAGGTTGGAACTGACTATGGATAATAATGAGAGACCCCTTCTCCCATCCCACCCCGCACCCCAGGCTGGAGCCACTTCATTGCTTCTGACACAGCCGAGGGCCCTTCCGGCTGGGAGCATCCCGAGATGCTTGAGTCCTTCCCGTAGGGACCCCTCAGAGCGGAAGGCACTTCACACATGAGCTCAAAACTTGAGTCTAAATCTCTCTAAGCCGTGAGGTTTGAGAACAAATAGAAAATATCTTGAGTTTGGAAGTCAATCCTTAAGGCCCCAGCTCACCGGAACTCCAGTTCTTCCCGCTTCGTGACCCCTCAGGCAATGCACAGTCTGAGATCCCACGTGGAGGAGCATCAGAGAAAGTCTTGGAGGCAACTGTCAACGCTTAAGAGACCCAGGCCCCGACCTCTGGGTTGGCGCCCCTCCTGGCTCCTGAGTGGCGTTACTTCCTGCACAGACTTTTCTGTCTACCGCCAAATACAGGAAGGACCTTTCTTCACCTGCAGGGTGTCCCAGCCATTCGGGGGCCCGGCAGGCTGGCTTCCTCGGCAGCTTGGTCTTGCTGGGGCAGGAAGGGGCCACCCTTTCTGAGCACCAGCTGTCCGGGCAGGAAACAAGTGGGCGTCATCCCTCCCAGAAGGCTTTGGGAAGGTGGCAGCAGGCACAGCAGTGGGGTCTACTCAGAAGACCCTGCGTGGGTGTTGCCCACCCCGTTGGAAGGGTCTGTGTCGAGGCATAGTATCGATTTCTGGAGACGGGGCTTTATTGCATCTTTTGTTTGAAGTGCGGCCTCTTACAGATACTTCAGCAGCAGCAGTACCGCGTGGGTGAGGGATGCCCCCCGAGACTTGCTCCTCTGGGAAGATGAACGGGGGACACTGGGGGAAAGGCCAGCACACCCTTCGGTGCTGTGTCTCCGGGGCCGGGTCGGGACGGAGGGCTGGCAGGAGTCCCAGGGTGAGGTCTAGGGATGCATGTCTATGGCATCTCTGTCCAGTTCCGTGTCTCCACCTACCGTTGTGTTTAATGAAGTCGAAATTTAAACTTTTGAGAAGTTGCATAATAAACTGCTAAAATATTGTCCGGGCCTGTTTACAGACTTGAGAATGAAAGTCAGATGGGTGACTGTCTCCTAACCGAGGGTCACACCAACCCTGGGGGCTTCTAGGCAGGAGGTGTTCAGTGGCTGCTCGGGGGTCAGGGCAGGGCCTCGCTGGGGACACTGGTGTCCCCAGGGAGTCGCGTCGTGACCCACTATCAGGGTGGCTAATGAATCCTCGAAAGCCCCCCCCTCACGGGCTGGAGCGTGTTGAGACCACGGTTTTCCTTAGAGAAATCCTACCTAAGGTGATGACCGTCGGAAGCCTTCGGCGGCCACGGGAGCATCAGGGCACTGTCGCCACTGTTGGGCCCTTCGGCCGTGGGAATCGATCGGTCCCGTGGCCTAATCTCTCTCCTTTGTGATTCCAGAGCCGAACACAGTCAGCTACAGCCAGTCCAGCTTGATCCACCTGGTGGGGCCTTCCGACTGCACCCTGCACGGCTTTGTGCATGGAGGTAAGGACCAGCGACTCTCGCTGTCCCCTTCCTACTCCTGGTTCCTTGTTAATCCCCCCAGGAGGCCATGCTGCCATCTGACCCAGTTTAGGCTCATGTGTTTAATGAAGTGTAAATTTAAACTTTTAAGAGGTTGCATAATAAATTGCTGAAATACTGTCGGCGCCTGTTTTCAAAATTGGGAATGAAAGTCAGATGGGTGACTGTTCTCAGGGAGGGTCACACGCAGCCCTGGGAGCTCATGGCCACGAGATGTTTAGTGGCTGCCCGTGGGTCAGGGAAGGGCCTATTGGGGGACAGTGAAGTCACCAGGGAGTGACAGTGTGACCTGCTAAGAAAGAGGGCTTAATTCAGTATGTTTTTGCCTCTGGCGTTTGCATGCATTTCTTTCTTTAATCAGATTCCACCTCAGACAATACAGGCCTTGAAGTTCCCAGCTTGGGAACCACGGCTGGAACACAAGAGGACTTAGCTCCAGGCTCACAGAGGGACACTTTTTACTTTAACAGTGTGTAATTATTTTTTTGTGTGATTTAGGGAAAATATAAGTAGCACATCAAACCCATAATTTAATGGAGATTATCGTCTCAGATGAGATCAAAGTAAACTTGAAAAAACAAGTCGGTTTAAAGAAAAACATAAGGGGAAATGTTGTTAAGTGGTGTAGACGTTAGCAGAAGTTGTGTGGGTGGTGGAGTCTGGGCACCGCTCCTCTGGGGGTACCGAGCAATTCATCGTCCCCCAGGCATGACTGGCACTTGCACATGCTGTTCGTCTGCAGTCTTCATTTCCAGTGGCCTGGAATGCCAAATTCTCCTTTCTTCTCCACTCTTGAAAACTCCTATTGATCCTTCAAAACCCAGTTCCAGTGGTACCACTCTGTCAGGATTACATTGATACTTCTACCAGGGGATGCCTCAGGAGCAGGGCTCAGTCTTATTCTTTGTGTTGGCTCCAGGGTTTCACACAGAGCCAGAGAGGTGCTTTGCAGAAGCTTGTTCCGTGAACAAGAGGCACAGGTCAGGCTTGGGTTGAAAAGCTTGGGATGAAGGGCCCTGGACCTCTCAGAATCAGAGAATGGGCCCTGGTCTGAGATTTTTTTTTTTTTTTTCGGTACGCGGGCCTCTCACTGTTGTGGCCTCTCCCGTTGCGGAGCACAGGCTCCGGACGCGCAGGCTCAGCGGCCATGGCTCACGGGCCCAGCCGCTCTGCGGCATGTGGGATCCTCCCAGACCGGGGCACGAACTCGCGTCCCCTGCATCGGCAGGTGGACTCTCAACCACTGCGCCACCGGGGAAGCCCCTGAGATATATTTTTCAAGTTTGTTTCTTTTTTTAACTAATCCTCTTCTGTGTATTTCTTTTTTCAATTTCATGATTATTTTCCTCTTTCAACTAAACACTGCTCGCGCTGCCCTTGATATGATTAACTTAGTCCTACCTAAGGGAAGCTCTACTTTACAACAAAGGGTGCTTTCGAGCCCCGTGAATGTTGTGACAATCAGAGTATCTTTCTTCTCTGAGAGCAGCCATGGCCTTACCAGCCTTCTTGTTCTTCGCCAGCCCTTGCCAGCCAAAGGCCGGGCTTCTGTAACTGCTAAGAACTGTCTTTGAGCCTCATAGAGCTCCGCTCTACCTGAAATTTGTGAAACTCTATGCTAGAATTTTTGCTTATTTCATCCAGATGTTGGAAGTTCACTAAATGTGGCATTTCCATCATCACTGTCTCCTTGGCAAAAAGTTTATACTCTTCAGTCCGATCTTACCTCACATGCTGAGAGTCGTCCGTGAAATGCAGGAAGCAAGGGAATTGTTGGAATCCCCTAGAAACCTACAGCACATCGTGCTCTCTTACGGAGCCTGTGCGGCTGCATTTAAAACAAGCGTGTTTTTTAACGTGTGTTAAAGAAGTGTTTACAATGGCTTTACAATATTTAGTGCCTATTTTAGTAGGGGTTTTGTGCTCATGATTTAAAAACCATGCCTAATAATTTTACCAAACCTAATCACTTCTTACAGTGCCTCATAACTCACTAGGCGTGAAGGAACAAAATAAATACCATACTGAAAACACTGAGCACTGTGATTTTATTGTATTTTCCTATAGAGAGAATACTGTTGGCAAGAATGGTGTCTAAGTCATTTGAATGAAAGTCTCCTGTAAACTGTAATTCAGTAGATGCCAATCGCGGGAGGAAACGGTGAACTGAGATGGATGCTAATTTGGCTTGTATTCAGTAATTCTGCACTGAGTATGGGTCTTTGAAAACCTCCTCCCCGTCCTATTTTCTCTGATTTTTTTTTTTTTTTTGCGGTACGCAGGCCTCTCACTGTTGTGGCCTCTCCCATTGCGGAGCACAGGCTCCGGACATGCAGGCTCAGCGGCCATGGCTCACGGTCCCAGCCACTCCGCTGCATGTGGGATCTTCCCAGACCGGGGCATGAACCCGTGTTCCCTGCATCGGCAGGCGGACTTTCAACCACTGCGCCACCAGGGAAGCCCTATTTTCTGTGATTTTCACACATGGCCTTCATCCTGAGGACTGGCTCCTGCCACTTAAAAACACACACACACATACAGATCTTGGCAACGCTGAACTGGTGAGAGATGTAGTAGGAAGGGTTGGAAATCACAGATGGAATCCAGGCCTCCTGTCAGATGCTGGGTCTTCCCTCCTTTCCTGGCTGCAGGGACAGAGCCTCCTATCGAGGGGATAGAAAAGACGCAGGGAGTGAGCAGAGGACGCTCGTTTTGCTGTGTGGGAAGGCGGGCTGGCTGCTTCTCCGTGGTTCTGGATTTCAGGGCCTCTGTGCAGAAGCGCTGGCCGGGCTTTTGGCTTCTGCCTTCTGAGTCCTGCGTGAATCAACGTGCAGTCCTCTCTTTCTCCTCTTGGTAGTTCTGGGATCTCAGCCCAGAAAAGGCCGTTTCCCCTCTGCTCTCCCCTCCCCCATGGTCGGCTGAAAGGGGTGACCCAGCAGCTATCTGTGGGAGTGTTCAGGTTCTTGCCACAGTCAAGACCTTTTTATAAACTCACCCGCACACCCATTCTTGATGAAAACACTCGGAGTAGGAATTGATTTTACTTCCCGAACATGATAAAAGCCCTAGAGCGAGCATCTTACTCACAGGGGAGCTCGGAGGACCGTCCCCTGAGGTCACAAGTAAAGGCAAGGGACCCTAGTTAACGTTGTTTGGGAGATTTTAGCCACTGCAGTAAAACAGGAGGAAAAAAATAAAGGCACAGGAAGTGGCAGAAAAGAAGTAAAGCTATCTGGCTTTGCAGATGGCGCAGTAACATACCTGGAGAACCCAAGAGATTCAGTGATAAAAGTAACTCAAAGAATTAAAAATTCAGTAAGGTAGCAGCATATAAAATGAATAATAACAAAAAAGGC
The DNA here is from genome assembly GCF_964341445.2 of Mesoplodon mirus. NCBI lineage: Eukaryota > Metazoa > Chordata > Mammalia > Artiodactyla > Ziphiidae > Mesoplodon > Mesoplodon mirus. Next base: position 4,413,589 of record NC_138978.1, on the reverse strand, counting down.
TTGCCTGAAATAGAAAAACTGCTTTTCATTGTTTTTGTTTGCAGGTCTGTTTGTTTTCTAAGGTGTGTTTTGTGTCAGTGAATTTTAACTTGGCCCGTGAAACATGACTTTTTCATAATTTGATGAAAAGGGGGCGTTGGTTCTGTGTCTGCGCCTTGGATCCATCTTCTTGAAGATGGCGTTCCCTCCTCCCGTGTTGGTTCCTGAGATGTCCTCTGCTCTGATTTCTTTCCTGGGGGGCTCTCCTCGCCCGGCCCTCTGTCGGCTGTTTCCACGTGGGTTTCCTGGCCCGAGAGGGGGTGTTGCTGGCACAACTGGCCGGATGTGAAAGGAAGCGTGCTCCCCAAAGCCGGGACCGCTGTGCTTTGCCAAGACCCATCTGGCCGCGAGGGCCGGATCAGAGAGGGGAGGCCCCGGAGAAGGGGGCGCCCCAGCTCTGCCCGCGGCGTGCGTGGCTCTTAGCCTTGGGCCCTTGCTGCCTCGCGGCTCCCGGCTCCCTGCGCTCAGCCTGTGCCTTTCTTCCCCTCACGCGCCTCTTGCTCTCCGGCCTCGGTGTCTTTGTTCACCCTGGTCGTCCCACCTGGCGCCGGCCGCCTGCCCAGCCCAAGTCCCGCGCCCTCCTGGGGCTCCCTGAGCCCCGACCTCCCAGGCAGCGGCGCGCCCTTCGCCCCCCGCCGCGCCTCGGCCTCTCTCGTCCTGCCCCCCGTGCTGGCTATGGCTTTCTCAGGCGCCCGTCCCCTGGAGGTCCCCGTGTCTCCCATGGTGCTCTGCAGAGAAGGAGCTCGGTGAACGGCCACTGAGTGAATGAAAGAAGTCTTCTGGAAAGACGGTTTGAGTTGACGCTGCCCGGTGGCCGTGTCCTGAGCCATTGGCAGCTTTTCTCTGTCAGAATCACGGGCCGTAAATCCAACTGGGCATGTGGCTCCCATGTCCTCAGACTGAGCTGCCGGGTTGGGCCCACTCATAGGACAGGCTCTGCCCCGTGCTTCACAGTGCCCTGTGGTGCGCACGCTCCTGCAGGGGACGCGTGTCTGTCTGCCTGACCCCCTCTCCCCACCCCCAGCACCGGTGCTTTCTGCTCGGCGCCCTGGGGTGTCTGAACTCCATCCCTCCCGTCCCCCGAGTCCAGTCCCTCTCGTGGTCCTCCCTGGAGCCTGCGCCAACCCGTGCCTCCTGTCAAGGTCATTTCTGACCTGCCGTTGCCAAAGCCGGTGGGCGGGTCTGGCCCTCACAGTTCAGCCGGCTGCCCTCCACCTTGCCACCTCCCTCCCAAGGCCCAGGATCGCCCTTCCCTGCTCTCCTCCGCCCGCTGCCACCCCTTCAGTCCCTGTGCCGTTCCACCTTCCTTCCTGTCCTCCCCGGCATCGGGAACCCGGGGCCCCATCCTCACCCCTGCACTCCCCGCCCCCATCCCCGCCGGGACTCCTGTGCCTCACACTAGCCTAGGCCAGCGGCTCCTGACTCTAGCTGCTTCTTCGGGATGGGCCTCTCCGGCTTGATGTCCGGCACGGAGCTCCACTGCTCCCTCTGTGGTGGCGGCCAGGCCACCCTTCTGCTTGTCGAGCCAGAAGCCCTGCGGTCCTCCGGGACTCGGTCTCTCTTCAAGGTTCTCTGTCTCATCTGTCAGCCAGTCCTTCGGGCTCTACGTTCAAAACGTCAGAACCTGAGTTCTCGCCACCTCCACCATCGGCTCCGGGACATGCACGTCACCGTGCAAATGGCCTCACACCTGGTCCGAGTTCCGCGACCAGGAGCAGCCCATCAGCCTCCCTGGTCCACTCAGAGCCAAAGGCAGCTCAAGCCGGGCCTGCTCGGCCCCCTCGCTGGCTCCCGTCTGACTCCAAGTAGAAGCCCAGCCTTCCGCTCGGGCCGCTTCTCCGCTCACAAGGCCTCCAGGACCCGTCTCCCCACACGCCTCCCGCCCCACCGTGTCAGCTCCCGGGCTCTGCCCCTCGGGTTCCCGGGATGCGGTGGCAGGGGGACACCTCCACCTGCTGGCCGTCTGCCTGCTCTTCCCTCTGCCGGGGTTGTGGTCCCCAAACAGCTGCGCAGATCCCTCTGTCTTCAGGTCTCTGGAGAAAAGGAGAGGGCTTTCCTGACCACCCCCTGTAAAATTGGCCCCCACTCTGGCCTGCTCGCTCCCCGGGCCTGGACGGATCCCTTCCCTGCGGTGTAGACGGGCCACGTGCTGAGTGAAGGGACCAGAGAGAGTGAAGATGAGAGAGAGAGGACGGTCCCTGAGTGGTCAGAGGGGCCCAGAACTGACGGGGGCAACAGCAGGTCAGCCCCCCAGCCCCCCAGAGCATGCGTGACGACGGCCCCTGACTTGGTGAGCGTCTGGCAGCCCCTCCCGTGTGCCAGCCCCGTGTGGGGCTCAGGGTCGCAGCCACTGCCCCACCCGAGACGTCCAGAGACAGAAGGGCTCCTGCAACACGTCCTGCATACGAGCGTCCAGCCGCCAAGGGGACACACACGGCTGCCCCAGGATCCCGAGGCTGGGGGACCTCGCGGGACCTGAAGGAAGAGAGGGAGGCAGAAGCGGCAGCCCCGGGGTGGCAGGGGGCACGCGGGCCGAGAGGAGCCCCTGCCAAGCGAAGGAGGTCTGGGAGGCGAGGCGAGGCGAGGCGTGCGACCCCTGCACAGACGCTTGTGTCTGCTCGGGTTTCGTGGGGCAGTTATGGAAAAGCGGTCCTCTACACCTGGAGGGGGAACCGATTTCGCGGAAAAATGCAGAAGGAGGCACAGATGCTCCTCTCCAGCTCTGTGACCTCGTTTCGTTGGAGCCCCTGCTGCGTGCTGGAGTGGGTGTCAAACCTCTGGCCGGGGAGGAGGCAAGGAGGCCAGGAAGGCGTGTTTCCTCCTTTCGAGGAGCTTCTGGTCTCATGGGGTCAAGAGATGAGGGCGTGAAGGCTGGTGTGGGCCCCCGTTTCTTCATCGTGAGGCTGAGTTGTGTTAGGCGATGGCCCCCATTCCTTCCAGTTCTCACTTTCCAAGAATCCTTGTTTCTGAAAATACCGTTCTCTGCCGCGAAGGCTCCAGAGAGCAGCTTCCTGTCCATCTGGATGGAAGGGCGGGAGCTGGGGTCTGGTTACAGCCCTGAAGCCCCAGGCGCTGTGAGCTGCCCGTGAGCTTCCTGCCTCCCTGCTCAAAGGACCTGCTGACACCCATCCCGGAACTGGTTTCCTCCTGCCCGCACTGGTCCCCTGAGCAGCTGGGGACATGTGTGGCTCCCGGCCCCTCTTCTTCCTGAACTGCAAAGCATCTCGCTTGAGAAACCCAGCCAGCTCTACAGCCTGCGCACGTCCTTCCCTACGAACGGACCGGTGCTTGGGGTTGTGGTGCCCCGTTAATCAGCTTTTGCTTCCCCTTTGGTTGCGATCATTAGGGGCACACACGGCAGACGTCCCCTAATGGTGTCTGGAGCGTAATTCTTCAACGTCAGGAGCGTGAATTCTTCCGTGTTAGCCTCACCCCTGCCTGCAGCCTGGACTCCTGGGAGGAAACCGACGCCCTCCAGAGTGGTTGTGGGCCGTCAGAGGCGTGACCTTGCCTCGTGTGGACTCCGGCGAGGCCACCACGTCCCACTGGGAGGGGCTCATGCGTAACCCCTGCCACCTTTCTCTGCTCTCCATGGCATTTGGGGCAGGAACACGTGTGCCCTACTTCCCCCGTTGCCTGTTCAAAACAGGGAAGGCATTGATTCTCAAACAGCAGTAAGCAAACTTAGTTGTGACCTTCTCCAGTTCCCTGACACAGAAGTAAGACGTGGCCTCGTGGCCGGGCAGCCCTTCCCCCCGGCTCCCTGGGCCTGGGCTGCCCTGGGGCCGGGGGAGCCGCATCCAGCTGTGCCCGAGGGCTCCGCCAGATGCCACCTTTGACATATGTCATTAGAAACCAGTCGTCTTCACTCACTGTGCATTGATTTCCAAAAACCTTTATTAGCTACCTTAACTAATATTCCTCTGCCCTTGGTCCCGGTTCCCAGAGACCTGCAAGTACATTTGGAGCCTGAAGGAGAAGAAGCCAGGCAGGTCTCGGGAGGCTGTCGCTCAGCCGGCTCTTAGAATAACTCCCCCTGTAATTTGCAAACGGTGGGCTAGTGAAAATAAGATGGACTTACTATCGTTCTCTTAATATAGGAGGCCGGCACCCACACTCCTTCAGCTGGGATTAAATATAGAAATGGGGGCATCACGAATCGCCCCCCACAGCGCAGTCGGTGGCGCCAGGCTCTGAGCTGCCAGCGGCTGCTTTGGGTTTGCAGCAGGCGTGAGACCCAGTCAGCCAGGCAGGCCCGGGAAAATAAAATTCAGCCTCTATTTTTAAGCCAGTCAACGTGTTGTCAGTACTTTAAAAACAAAAACAAAAGCAAACCTGTAAGCAGTTAAGTGTTAGATTGCAAAATGTCTCTGGTACCCGATGTTTATCTGTATGTTAGTGGCCAAGCAAGTCTTACTTTTTTCCTTCCCATAATTCCTGAAATGAACGCAGTATCCAAGGGCAGCAAATCCTACAGTTTTGTTGTCATCTTTTTTTTTTTTGCTGTATGCGGGTCTCTCACTGTTGTGGCCTCTCCCGTTGCGATGCACAGGCTCTGGACGCGCAGGCTCAGCAGCCATGGCTCACGGGCCCAGCCGCTCCGCGGCATGTGGGATCTTCCTGGACCGGGGCACGAACCCTTGTCCCCTGCATCGGCAGGCGGACTCTCAACCACTGCGCCACCAGGGAAGCCCTGTTGTCATCTTTTAAATGGCGAATCTCGGGTAGTGAGAGCAGCTCACGACAGACTAATTTGCCAGAGTTCTTTTCCCATCGTCAGCGGCACCTATCGTATCTAAATGGGAAGGAATTGATGAGGTTTTTCAGTGGGAACCTGGAAAGAGGCATTTTTGAGAAAACTTGGATACTTGATATTTTTAATTAAAGCATAAAAAAGTGAAGGGGAGAAGGTGACTCCCAGTGTCAAAGAGGGCTGGTGGTTCCCTCTGGCAGGACAGAGGGCCCAGCTGGGCAAAGTAAGAGGAAGAGCAGTTACCAACCAGGCAGCTGCGTTTCTGCTTGTTTTTGTTTTTAAACAAAATTTACTTTTCTCAGTGGACACATTGATTGTAATGTCTTGTGCCTACAATCATAGATAAGGGTATCTTGTGAGAACAGTCTTTCTTTACAAATGTCATAACGGGATGAGATTATGTGGATTTTATCGTCTGTTTTCTGCAAGGGCCGTTTTCTCTTAGCAACGGAGAACAAGAATGTCTCTCTCAGCCCAGACCCATGCAGCGATGGGTCCAGGGTTGTTCCTCACCGGGAGGCGGGAAGAGGGCTCGTAATCAACAGTTAATTATACAGGCAGACCTTGTTTTATTGCGCCTCACTTTATTGCGCTTCACAGTTTTTTTTTTTTTTTTTTTTTTTTTAACAAATGGAAGGCTTGTGGCAACTCTGCGTTGAGCAACTCTGTCCAGCACCCGTTTTCCAACAGCATTTGCTCCCTTCCTGTCTCCGTGTCACATCTTGGTAATTCTTGGAATATTTCAAATGTTTTCATTATTCTGTTTGTTACGGTGATCCACGATCAGGGACTTCGGTTGCAATGTACATTGCTTTTTTAGACATAATGCTATTGCACACTTAATAGACTACAGTGTAGTATAAACATAACTTTTATATGCACTGGGAAACCAAAAAAAGTCGTTTGACCAACTCTATTTCTAAATTCCCTGTATTGCGGGGGTCCGGAACCGAGCTTGCAATGTCTCCAAGGTGCCTGTAATCTCGGTTTTACGAGATCAGTGCCTTTCCCTCTTAGTAGCCGCCAGAGTCCACTTTGCACACGGGACCCCAGAGGGCCCAGTTATGCTTCACGCTTCTCCGTTGCGTTTGTGAGAGCAGACTCGGGGCCACCGGGAGCCGCGGGCACAGGTTTCCGCTTCCAGCGCTGACCCCGTGCTACCCGCACGCCAAGCGGGGGGCCAGGAGCCCCGACTGTAGAAGGCCAAACACTTGAGTTCTGCACAAGTCTAAGTTTTTCCCCCAGAAAGGTTTTCCGTGTAGCGAGCCCTAAAATCTGGTCCAGGTGAGACCCGCCTGGAGCTCCTCTCCTTGTGGACCAGACCTCCTGTCCCTCGGTGCTGGGATTCCTCCTCAGCCTTGCCACCAGCTGCCCGTATATCACTGTCCCAGTACCTGGGATCAACCCCGATTTGGGGTATCATCTGATAGTAGACTCGTGTGGTGGAGTCACGTCTGCCCCCTGACCTGGGCACTGGGAGGCCGGGGCCTCAGTCCAGGAGCCGTCACTGTAACCACTTGTTTCCTGTGGGTCTCAGCCAATCGCAGTTCTCTCCCTGGTCTCCCAGCTCAGATTTGTGTGCTGGCTCTTGGGGTCGGCAGGGGGCTGTCTCTTCAGGTGTGAGATGAATAGTGATTTTGTCATCAGACGCGTCCCCTAGCAGCTCACCTGGCTTTTCCTGGCCTCACCTGGACTAACTGTGATTGTTACCCAAGTTTGGACCCTGTGACTCGCTATTGGAGCTGCTTCCCGGGGTTGATTCAGCGTTCCTTTGGTCCCTGATTCACTTACTCACTTGCAGCCCTTTCTGAGCGCTGTGTGTCAGGTTCTGAATTGGTCAGGACATGGGAACAATAAGGCATGTCCCCACCCTGTGCCAGCTTCCATGTCACGTGATGTGATGGTCTGGGGGTGCCACACTGGGCTGATGGGGCATCAGACAACAGGAGCTCAGCCAGCTGCTCACGTTCCCCCACCCCACCCCGTGTGCTCTGGGCTCAGAGCCCATCCTGGCTAGCACATGCTTTGGATCCTGCAGTATATTTAGTAACAGTGAAGTCCCTCGTGGAACCTCTACCTGCCTTTAAAAATTTTTTTTTATTTTTTATTTTTGGCTGCGTTGGGTCTTGGTTGCAGTGCGCGGGCTTCTCATTGCGGTGGCTTCTCTTGTTGCGGAGTACGGGCTCTAGGCGCGCGGGCTCAGTAGTTGTGGCTCGCAGGCTCTAGAGCACAAGCTCAGCAGTTCTGGCACGCGGGCTCAGTAGTTGTGGCACACGGGCTTAGTTGCTCCGTGGCATGTGGGATCTTCCTGGACCGGCGATCGAACCCGGGTCCTCTGCGTTGCCAGGTGGATTCTTAACCACTGCGCCACCAGGGAAGTCCCTGCATTTTGGATAAATGGGGCAAAACCCTGGTTGAAGGAGCTGATTATTACTTGTTCCATTTAGTCTTCCATTCTTAGCTTCTGCTTTTCAGGACCTACAAATAAGGGATTAATTGTAGGTACTTTCTGTGTTCTAAACATTAATCCCAATATAAATTCTTTCTTTCTGACCTCCAAGCCACCCCTCCCCAATGACACCGCCCGGTGACTTGGGGGCTGTGGATCCGGGACCCCCACCCTGCACACACGGATGTCGCTGCCACCGCCACCTCTCAGCAGGAACTTGACCTCTCTTCTCCACAGTCCTGTCTTAGTCTCAGTACCGTGGGATCTGGGTCGAGAGGCGGCGTGGCCTCTGGTGGCCTGTGGTCAGGGGCTGGTCCCTGCCTCTGCCCGAGGGCGTGAGCCACGGATACGTGCCTCTCTGTGCCTCTGCTTCCTGCTTTGTAAAACGGAGACAGTAAGGGCCCCTCTCCCTCCGAGGCTGCTGTTCAGGGAGGGCCAGCACTCATTCATTCGTTTGTTCATTCATTTGTTCTTACACTCGGTATGTGCTAAGAGCCTACCATGGGGCCGGCCCTGGGGGGAATCAGTGAACAAGGCCAGTGTCCTTCCAGCCCGAGGGGCTCTGAGCCACGCGCTGGAGCGTTGCCTGCGCCTGGACCTCCGTAAACGCCCGCTGTTTTTCGTCTAGTTCTCTGCTCCCACCACCATCCTGCACCAGACTCCAGTGTCACCTTTCTTTGTTTTTCTCTCGAAAAAAATCTCTGGCTATCTCTGTCTCACCTGTTCCCAGAAGGATGCTGATGTGGCTGAGTTCGCTGGTGTCTCCATCGAAAAACAGGACAGCCGCACGTAATACGCCTTCCGTCATAAATTTCTAACATCCTCTGGTTAAAATGCTTGCAACCCCCCCTCCCCCATGACACACGCATGCAGGTTCTACCAGAATCCCCTCTGTCTCTTCATCCTTTTCTTTTTTGGGTACGCGGGCCTCTCACCACTGTGGCCTCTCCCGTTGCGGAGCACAGGCTCCGGACGCGCAGGCTCAGCGGCCATGGCTCACGGGCCCAGCCGCTCCGCGGCATGTGGGATCTTCCCGGACCGGGGCACGAACCTGTGTCCCCTGCATCGGCAGGCGGACTCTCAACCACTGCGCCACCAGGGAAGGCCTCTTCATCCTTCTTGCATTCAACTGTTTCAAGACTCTGGATCGGCCTTTTCTTAATGTAATAAATTATCGTCTTTGCAGCTGTGTTTCACGGCAAATGCAGCTGACCCCAGACACTGAATGAGCTTTGTTGGTCACTTATCGCACTTGGAGTAAGTCTACGGGAAACACTTCTGAATTCAAGCCTCCAGCTCACACAGAGTCCTTTCGAGAGTGGGAGCACTTGTCCAGCTGCTCTAACAACGTGAATTTTATGAGGCAGGTCAGCCTAGGAGCACTCAGTCTGGGCTCTGTCACTCCCTCTAGGAAACAAACACACACGCACATGTACACACACGCAGGCGCAAACACGCACACTGACCCACGGCCTCATCCGCAGGTGGTGTGTGTCGCCCTTATCCAGCGTGTTTCCTGGTGTTCTGAGACATTTCCCTCGTCTTTCTCTTTCTGTTGATATTTACCCTCTAGACCACAGCTCTCTACCCAAAGCCCCGAATGAAACCAGGGTGGAGGTCAGCGGTGCTCACGAGCCCCTGAGTCTCTGAGCTGTAGCCGCTCAGCTCCTGTTCGCTCCGCACGGTCACCTGCGTGTCCCTGCTGCCACCTCTTCTAATTTGCAGATGCAGAGCCCAAAGCTCGGAGGATGATCTGCCCGCTCAGGGTCCCCAGCCAGGCGGGGGCAGGGGGCGCTCAGGCCCAGGCCGTCCCAGCTCTGAACCACCATGTGGGAGGGACAGTGCCCTCCCCCGCCAGGTGACCTGTATGCTGGCCTGTGTTTTCACCTCTTTGGAGCCCCAGGCCGGTGAGGGACTTGGCTGCTAAGCCAGCACTCGCCCCGCCTTCATCAAGGCCCCTCCCTCACTGTGGGTAGAAAGGCCAGGAAGGACTCATGCTGGGCTTAGGCATGGCTTCCCGGGTCCATTTCCAATATGACTTAACCCCCCAGAGCCTCCTCGCAAAGCCAGGTGTTACCCCTTGTCTCAGACCTTGAGCGCCAAGCTGCTTGAAGCCCGGAGCCTCCCTGCCCTGCCAGCTGCCCAGGGTTAAAACCTGGCACTGGTGGTTCTGTTTTCTGCCAAAGAGCCTTTCCCCAGCCTCTCATTTGCACTCTCTTTAGAATTGGACCTTGTGTGACTTTGAGCCTCTGTTGAGCAGAATGACATGACGCAGTATCTTTGAAAACACTTTGAGAGTGGCAGGTGCCAGCTATCTCTGCCCCATTGTCTCCATGCCTTATCGTCATCGTCAGGATCTTGCATGAGAAAAGTCATGGTAATAGAAGCATAATTTTAAAATCAACAACCCTAATGTTTTTTTTTAAAACTTTTTTATGATGGACATGCTCAAATATACACAAAGGTGGAGAGGAGAGTATACCAACCCCCCAGGTATGCCTCTCCCAGACAGAGGGCCCCTCCCTGCCTCCCACGTTCCTTTTAACTAGTGTCTTCTGCTGTAGTATCTGTACGAGGCCTCTGGTCCATTACAGACGGAGCTTCTGTCCTGTTTTTAGTTTATTGTATTTTGTTTCCCCTTCACAGTAAAGAGAGTTTTAATTAATCACCAATGTTTAAAAATTGGTAGATTCCTCATAAACTCGTAGGTTCCAGGCTTCTCTTGAAATATCGTTAGTCTGGTCGTGCTGGGCCCTTGTTCCTGGGGCTGAGGGACAGTAGGAGGCGCCGAGCAGCAGCTGTCTTGTAGAAGGGTCCCCGCCAGCTCTCTTCACTGTCAGCTGTCCGGCATCACCTGCCTGGCCCTGCAGGCACTGAAGTCCACGAGCCCCACCTGAAACATGACTCCCTGGGAGCCAGGGTTTTATGAACCTGCCTCTCTCTGCATTTTTAGAAATCATTCTGTATCCTTGGGTGAATGTACGTAACTTTTTTTTTTGGCCGCGTTGGGTCTTCGTTGCTGCGCACGGGCTTTCTCTAGTTGTGGCGAGCGGGGGCTACTCTTCGTTGCAGTGCGCGGGCTTCTCATTGCAGTGGCTTTTCTTGTTGCAGAGCATGGGCTCTAGGCGCGCTGGCTTTTCCATAGTTGTGGCTCATGGGCTCTAGAGGGCAAGCTCAGCAGTTGTGGCTCACGAGCTTAGTTGCTCTGCGGCACGTGGGATCTTCCCGGAACAGCGCTCGAACCCGTGTCCCCTGCATTGGCAGGCAGATTCTTTTTTTTTTTTTTTTAATGTTGAGGCTTCTTTTAATTTATTTATTTTTATTTTTGGCTGTGTTGGGTCTTCGTTTCTGTGCGAGGGCTTTCTCTAGTTGTGGCAAGCGGGGGCCACTCTTCATCGCAGTGCGCGGGCCTCTCACTGTTGCGGCCTCTCTTGTTGCGGAGCGCAGGCTCAGTAGTTGTGGCTCACGGGCCCAGCTGCTCCACGGCACTTGGGATCTTCCCAGACCAGGGCTCAAACCCGTGTCCTCTGCATTAGCAGGCAGATTCTCAACCACTGCGCCACCAGGGAAGCCCTGCAGGCGGATTCTTAACCACTGCGTCACCAGGGAAGTCCCCATAAGTTTTAAGATTTCTGATAGTTATCAGGTAGATCAATATCATTTTGCTGCTTTTATAGGTCAAAATGGTTGAATATTGGCCATTTCACGTAGTTTGACCTAATAAAAGATACGGTTTAAGGCTTTAAATATAAGATAAGAAGAATATGGTGTTGCCCTTGGTGGGGCAGGAACGGGGGGTGGGGGGTTAGCAGCAGGTATGCCGTCCTGACCCCGTCAATTAAGGGGGCGCGAGCAGAAGAAAACGTCTACGGCCTGAGGTTTTAGACACCTTGGCCCGACAGTGCTCTTTCAGTCAGCCCACTTGTCTAGTTTTGTGTGTTTTCTTATATAACAGCTTTATTGAGATGTAATTCACATGCCGTACAGCTCTCCCATTACAAGTCATTGATTTTTAGTCTATTCAGAGTTACACAACCGTCACCACGATCAATTTTAGAACATTTTCATCACCCCAAAGAGAAGCCTCATAACCACATTAGTAGCCATTCCCCACTTCTCCCAAATCCCCTATCCCTAGGCAACCATTCATCTACTTTCTGTATCTATGGATTTGCCTATTCTGGATATTTCATATAAGTGGAATCCTCCAATATGTGGTCTTTTGTGTCTGGCTTCTTGTTGTTAAGGTTCATCCATGTTGTAGCCTGTGTCAGTACTTTGTTTCTTTTTACTGCTAAATAATATTCCATTGTATGGCTATGCCACACTTTCCTTGTGCATTTATTGGTTGGTGCACAGTTGGGTTGCTTCCATTCTGGGGCTATTATGAGTAATGCTCTCATGGGATCAAAAACTCGTGTGCAAGTCTTTGCGTGAACGCATGTCTTTATTTCTCTCCGGTGCACACCTAGGAGTGGAATTGCTGGGTCACGTAGCAGCTCTGTGTTTAGCCTTTCGAGACCCTCCCAACTGTTTCCAAAGCGGCTGCACCATTTCCGTCCCCAGCAGCCATGTAGAGGGTTCCGATTTCTCCACATTCTCACCGGCGCTTGGCATCTGGCTTTCTGATTGCAGCCACCCTGGTGGAGAGTGTGACAAAGCTTTCCCGGCAGGATAGGATGCCTGTAGAGGTTAGGAGAACGGTCGTCACTTTGTCAGTGGCCTAGAACCTCAGCCACAGTCATCTTCCAAAGCTCTCAAGGAAGCCAGGTTTGCGGCCCTGCGGGTGGGAACGGGGGCATCATTTCCCATAACCTGTTTCCAGGACGGGCAGTAGGCTCCCCTTCCCCACGTCTGACCTGCCGCCTGCCCTCCTTTGCAGGGGTCACCATGAAGCTCATGGACGAGGTGGCCGGGATCGTGGCCGCGCGTCACTGCAAGACCAACATAGTCACGGCTTCCGTGGACGCCATTAACTTTTACGACAAGATCCGAAAAGGTAAGAGAACTCCGCCGACAAAGAGGGGCGCTGCCTCGGCTGCTTGGGTCCCGTGTACAGTTTGCTTTTGGTTCACCCTGCCTGTCCCGGGCCCTGGCCTCTGCCCATCTGCCAGGACGCAGGAGCCAGAGCCTCGAGTCTGCCTTTGGTGATGCATCTGTGAAGTTACAGTTTGCCGGTTTGACTTTTCGGTCTGGTAAATTCTGTAACTCAGATGCGACTGGGGCCTTTATCCTGCTGAAGAGCCGCATAAACTCGTCCTCTTAAACTGCCCCAGGCACGGAGCCCTGCGAAGACCCTACGCGCACAGTTGCTGCGACCACTGCCACCAGATCCCGAGGCGGCACGTAACCTCTCTGGAGGGGGCGCAGGTCACCCGTGCCGTACGCAGTGGTGGGGCCAGAGCAGAGAAGCCTCCGGCCCTGTCCTCGGCCAGCCTGCCTGCACCCTGCAGGGCGGCGCTGGTGTTGGTGGTTTTCCCGACCCTGAGGTCCAGTCCCAGCCCCTCCCAGAAACAAGACGGTTCCCGTGCTTGTTTCACATTAATGCTCATCTGAAGAGGTACAGTGACTGTCCCCTCCTGGCACGTGGTGATTTCTGTCTGTCGTGTCTTCTGAGATGAGGCCGTGCGGCCCCGGAAAGCAGCCCTTCACCGTGGGGTCGGGGGTGTCCGGGCTGAGAGAGCCTGACTGGTTCTGAAGGAACCTCACCAGGAAGGCAGCCGTTGGAAAAGCTGAGTCAGACCCGTCCCCAGGCCGTGGCGGGGACAGAGGAGAAGGAAGGGAGGCTGACTCCTTGCCACCGGCCTTGAGGGGCGCCGCTGAGCGGGGCAGTGCTGGGTCCAGAGCCACAGAGGCCTCCTCCAGGCTCCGAGGCCCCGGCCTGGTCCCAGCCCGGCTGCGCGCTCTCTCCTGCAGACACGCCTGTCAGTTGAACGCCTGAGTGCTGGGGACAGAGCGTCCTGGGATCGGAAGGGTGAAGGGGTGCCTCCCCTTCCTGGCCTAACCGAGAGCACGTCAGTCTGACCCACGCTGGATTTGGCGTGCTTTTAGGGGAAGGGTGGTCTGCAGCGCTGCTTTCCTCTGCTTTGCAGAATCCCTTGCCAGCTAGTAGGCGATGGCCTCAGACACAGAGCACAGTGTCATTTTAGGATTTGCCCAGAACAAGTGGATCTTGTCTGTCTGGCTGGTCCTCCCCGGGCCTTGGTCCTGTGTGTGGTGGTGGTGGTGTGGACGCTTGGGAAGGGAAGACTCCTGTCGTGCCACGATCCCTGGCCTCTCCTTTTCTGGAACTGCTCCCCGGGTAAATGACCGTGACCACAGCTCCGCTGTTAAACACGACTTCAAAACCCACTGCGCAAAATGCGCTTATGTTCCACAGAGCTCACTTGTTCGGTGTCTCCCGGGTGCCCTTTGAGCACCGCCAGCTAAGAAACAAAGCGGGCCTCCCTCGAGAGCCCGCCAGACTTCTCAAGGTCAGCCCTGTTGGCGAAGGTGCTTTGCAGTTGAGGGAAGCTCCCAAAGAATGAAAGTCGACCTTCCTTCGTTAGAAAAAAGGAGCCCATGAAAGAGCCCTCACCCCCGACACTTCACCCTCAGTCCCTCGTGTGACCAGAATTACCTTTCAAAGAGGTCAAGGAGGGGCCGCGTTGGTTCGTTTTGAGCGGAGACAGTGAACCCCGGCTGGAGGAGAGCGCTTTTTCTAGGGGTACGTTGAAGGGCCTGGGGGACGTCAGGGCTACGTGGGTGCAGAGAGGACTTTGTTTCTAAAATGTGACTCGTTTTCCAAAGCACAGAAAGGGACCTCCATTTTCACCAGTCGTACTTTCTGGCGGAACATTCCACCGTGGATGGAGTGAGAGTGCGGGGCGGGCTGTGGGCTCACCGGCTACCGCCTATGGCGCCGAGCCCTCCGCAGGCCCCCCACGCGCCTTGTGCCATCACAGCCTTGGCCTTGGGCCTGTGCCGCCTGGGGCCCCAGAGCTGGGCCTCCTGGCCTGGGGAGCCCCCCAGGGAGCAGAGAGATTGCTTCTGTTTTCTCAGGTCACATCTTGTTTTGTGTATAGAGGAATTTGGGCCAAACTGAAATAACAGTTATGGAGTCCCCTGGGGCCGGTGGACAGTGTCACACCTTATTTGTTGTTTTCCAAGGAGTGTCCCCACTCCTCCGCTCCTTGCCCTGCGCTGTGGCTCCAGCGAGGAGCCCGGCCGGGCACTGCCAGGCTGAGGTCTCTGTTCTGGCCGCCTCACACACCATGTCACATGCCATGTTCGATGCCAAGGGCCAGAGGCCCCTGTTCCCCCCCCCACGCTGTCCTCTCCTTTCTGGGGAAGCACAGGGCGAGGCCGGCTGCGCCTGGGGTGACCCCGTGGGCTCTGGATTCTTGGCACTGGGCATTGGAAGCGTGTCAGACACCTGGTGAAGGGGTGGGGATGACATTCCCGGTGGCTCTGCTTTGATTTTCTGATGCCAATCTGCTGAGACAGCTGTGAGCCCGCAGGGCTCTCCGGGGCACAGCCTGCGAGCTGGGCTGGTCCCTGGCCTCGTGGTTCTGCTCCAGCGGGAGGGGGCTGAGAGGTGAAGCCGCCTGGCTGCGCCCAGTCCTGCTGGTGAGGACGCGGGGCAGTGAGAGTGTGTGTGGGTGTCCCTGGGCGGCACAGCCGTGACCACCACCTGGGGGCTCGAAGCACAGCAGTGTGTTCCCTGCCGGTTCTGAAGGCCAGGCGTCCGCGCCCTCCAGAGGCTCCGGGGAGGATACCTCCTGCGTCCCTGGGCTGTGGCCCATCCTCCGTCTCCCTCCCGGGGCCGCAACCCGCCTCTCTTCTCTTCCTCTGTGACTTATGAGGATGCTTACGGACGACCTCGGGCCCACCTGGGTGATCCAGGAGGCTCCCGTGTCAGGCCCTTAATGACACCTGCAGAGACGCTTATTCTGAATAAGGTCACATTCTCGGGTGCTGAATGGACTGATTTTTGGGGGGCCACCGTCAACTCACTACAGACGCTTTCTTTTCTTACAGTTTACTTCTTGTAGACACAAGCTCACTTTCTCTTCTGCACAACTGTAGGTGGGTAAAGTCTCTTCTGTGCCCCGAACCGCCCTTTCCCCGTCCCGTTGCCCACATGGATGTGGGTCCTGCGCTGGTGAGCTCCAGCCCAGAGCAGGAGCAGCTCTGAGGGGTCTAGAGGGAGGTGCCCCACTTCTGAGACAGGCAGTTGCACAGGGGGGCAGCCGTGGGACCTGACTCCAGAGAACAGCCCCCCTAGGGCAGAATTGAGAGGCCGTGTGCTCCCGGCATGGGGACACTGAAGAGGGACCAGTGGCTTTCCTCCAGGTGGCAGAAGAAGGAGCCGAGAAGCAAATGTGTAGTGATGACAGGAAAGCACAGTGGTGTGGACAAAAAGGGGTCACACTTCTTCTTCTGGGGGCATAGAATTAACTTGTCCCTAGGTCGAGGGTAAAACTTAGCACAAGGACTATTTTTTACGTCATGTTATTTTCATGGAAAAGGTGCCAGCAGGTGGTCCTGGGCACACGCAGGTGACTGAGCAGGTGGGCCCCCTGGGATGTGGCCATCGTGTAGCAGCTGTCCATGCCAGCGCCCGGCCTCATCGGGCAGTGCCCACCCGTCCTGTTGGGGAAATCCTTAAATGTCACCCTGGTCACATCCCACCTCTCAGACACACACCTGGGGGTCCCCTCCTTTCCCCCACCCCACCACTCATGAGCAGCCTCCTCCTGGTCCTCCTGGGAGGGGTGCCCCTCACCCCCGAGGCTGCTGTGACACAGTGGGGGAAAGCCCAGGAGTTACTGTGCGTTGCCAGCCGCACATGCCGTCCGTATGAATTTCCCATCATCACTGTTGTTTGAATTTTCACAAACCAGTGATTTAAAAACAAAAAGCATTGTTTTATAGTTCCCAGGGTCAGGTGTCTCAAAGAGGTCCACAGGCTGTGATCCTTCTGGAGGCTCTAGGGGAGGGTCTGTTTCCTTGCTTTTCCAGCTTTTAGCAGTGCCTGCATTCGTTGACTTGGGGCCCCTTCCTCCAGCCTCTGCTTCCGTCACCCCATCTCCTTCCCCTTGCTCTGACCTCCTGCCTCCGTCTTATAAGGATGCTTGAGGTGACAGGGGACCTGCCCAGATAATCCGGGATCCTCTCCCCATCTCCAGGTCCTTAACTTAATCCCATGTGCAAAGTCCCTTTTGCCACGTGAAGTAAGGTATTCACAGGTTCCCTGGGTTAGGGCGTGGGCATCTTTGGGGGCCATTATTCTGATGACCATAGGTGGTGTCTTAGCAGATGTGGTATGACTTTATGACTTACCCATTTCAGCATATTTCATTAGGAAAACAGCTGGAATGGAGAGGAAGCCAGGCCCTTGGGTTGACCAGCTTCTTCAGGTCTAAGGCAGGAAATGCTTTGCTCTATCTCCGTTCAGCCTCTGGTGAAACTACTCCCTCAGAAGGACAGTCCTTTGTATGCTTTCAGCCAAACGCCAGCCTGGCTGTGGCCTCACCTGTCACTCGGGTGGGGTATCTGTCAGGAAGCCATGCCTGCAGCTTAGCAGCCTGAAAACATAGCCCCAGAAGGTTGGAAGATGACTTTGAATCTCAGCCACGAAGGGTGTACGCTGAGAGGGGGGCCTACCGCACCCGCACTTACGACACAGTGGGGGCAGCCCACAGGGGCGGGGACTGTGTCCTCTCACAGGGTGGCAGGTTTGCTCTTACCAATCAGATTCCTCTAGGACACCGTCACTGCCGGCCTGGACCACGGCAGGCCCACCTCTCTTACACCCTTGCCCCCCGCCCCCAGACCAGCCCATATCCACGGTCTTTAATGCTGGTGACCTGTCGTTCTGATCACGGCCTCGTTGGCTGCCCATGACACACCAGGTTCAGCCCAGCCCCTCTGCCGGCACTGGAAGTCCGCCAGGACTCGCCCCTCTTTCCGCCAGGGGCCAGCGGGTTCGGGGTCCTTGGCAGCTGTGCACAGAATCACACTCAAGCCGGGCAGTTGAGGTGAAGGAGGAGCGCTTTGTCCACGAGCCATGATTGTGTAGGATCCCAGCATCACAGGCCCTGTGACCCATCAGAAGATGGGTAACGGTGTGAAGCCGCCTGCCTCACTGGTCCGCGGCCAGCAGTGTTCTGAGCACCCTGTGCTGGTGGGGGCGGGAAGGGGGGCCCCAGGCGCCCGCCTTATAACGGGGCTGCCAGCATCACTCAGGGCAAGCTGATGAAGCGCAAAGACCTGAACTTACTTCCACTTGCTCCATTTCTGAACTGTTTTTTAACTGAGATGCTAAAATGCTAAGAAAAGTTAAAAGGGGAAAATAGTTGCCTTTGATATAGTGGTTTTGGAGGCCTTGGGTAGGAAAACCTAAAGCTGACCTAATCCTCTTACGGAGAGCTAATCTCCCCAGACTATCAGGGTGGGAAGGGAGGAGTCTCTAGAAGATGCTTTGGGTGTGTCATGTCAGAAATGCTGAAGTTAGGTCCCAACGGTGAGCTACAGCCACCCCCCACCTCTGCAGGAGACCCTCCAACACGAGCAGAAAGATAGACAAGATGAAAAGACAGAGGGCTATATACCAGATGCAGGAATAAGATAAAACCCCAGAAAAACAACTAAATGAAGTGGAGATAGGCAACCTTCCAGAAAAAGAATTCAGAATAATGATAGTGAAGATGATCCAGGACCTCAGAAAAAGAATGGAGGCAATGATCGAGAAGATGCAAGAAATGTTTAACAAAGACCTAGAAGAATTAAAGAACAAACAGAGATGAGCAATAAAATAACTGAAGTGAAAACTACACTAGAAGGAATCAATAGCAGAATAACTGAGGTGGAAGAATGGATAAGTGACCTGAAAGACAGAATGGTGGAATTCACTGCTGCGGAACAGAATAAAGAAAAAAGAATGAAAAGAAATGAAGACAGTCTAAGAGACCTCTGGGACAACATTAAATGCAACAACATTCGCATTATAGGGGTCTCAGAAGGAGAAGAGAGAGGGAAAGGACCAGAGAAAATATTTGAAGGGATTATAGTCGAAAACTTCCCTAACATAAGAAAGGAAATAGCCACCCAAGTCCAGGGAACGCAGCAAGTCCCATACAGGATAAACCCAAGGAGAAACACGCCCAGACACATAGTAATCAAATTGGCAAAAATTAAAGACAAAGAAAAATTACTGAAAGCAGCAAGGGAAAAATGACAAATAACATAAAAAGGAACTCCCATAAGGTTAACAGCTGACTTCTCAGCAGAAACTCTACAAGCCATAAGGGAGTGGCATGATATACTTAAAGTGATGAAAGGGAAGAACCTAAAACCAAGATTACTCTACCCAGCAAGGATCTCATTCAGATTTGATGGAGAAATCAAAAGCTTTACAGACAAGCAAAAGCTAAGAGAATTCAGCACCACCAAACCAGCTCTACAACAAATGCTAAAGGAACTTGTCTAAGTGGGAACCACAAGAGAAGAAAAGGACCTACAAAAACAAACCTAGAACAATTAAGAAAATGGTCATAGGAACATACATATCGATAGTTACCTTAAACATGAATGGATTAAATGCTCCAACCAAAAGACACAGGCTTGCTGAATGGATACAAAAACAAGACCCATATATATGCTGTCTACAAGAGACCCACTTCAGACCTAGGGACACATACAGACTGAAAGTGAGGGGATGGAAAAAGATATTCCATGCAAATGGAAATCAAAAGAAAGCTGGAGTAGCTATACTCATAGCAGGTAAAATAGACTTTAAAATAAAGAATGTTACAAGAGACAAGGAAGAACACTCCATAATGATCAAGGGATCAATCCAAGAAGAAGATATAACAATTATAAATATATATGCACCCAACATAGGAGCACCTCAATACATAAGGCAACTGCTAACAGCTATAAAAGAGGAAATCGACAGTAAAACAATAATAGTGGGGGACTTTAACACCTCACTTACACCAATGGACAGATCATCCAAAATGAAAATAAATAAGGAAACACAAGCTTTAAATGGCACAACAGACCAGATAGATTTAATTGATATTTGTAGGACATTCCATCCAAATACAGCAGATTACACTTTCTTCTCAAGTGCGCATGGAACATTCTCCAGGATAGATCACATCATGGGTCACAAATCAAGCCTCAGTAAATTTAAGAAAATTGAAATCATATCAAGCATCTTTTCTGACCACAACACTATGAGATTAGAAATGAATTACAGGGGAAAAAACGTAAGAATCACAAACACACCGGAGGCTAAACAATACGTTACTAAATAACCAAGAGATCACTGAAGAAATCAAAGAGGAAATCAAAAAATACCTAGAGACAATGACAATGAAAACACGACGATCCAAAACCTATGGGATGCAGCAAAAGCAGTTCTAACAGGGAAGTTTATAGCTATACAAGCCTACCTCAAGAAACAAGAAAAATCTCAAGTAAACAATCTAGCCTTACACCTAAAGGAACCAGAGAAAGAAGAACAAACAAAACCCAAAGTTAGCAGAAGGAAAGAAATCATAAAGATCAGAGCAGAAATAAATGAAATAGAAACAAAGAAAACAATAGCAAAGATCAATAAAACTAAAAGCTGTTCTTTGAGAAGATAAACAAAATTCATAAACCATTAGACTCATCAAGAAAAAGAGGGAGAGGACTCAAATCAATAATTTTAGAAATGAAAAAGGAGAAGTTACAACAGACACTGCAGAAATACAAAGCATCCTAAGAGACTACTACAAGCAACTCTATGCAAATAAAATGGACAACCTGGAAGAAACGGACAAATTCTTAGAAAGGTATAACCTTCCAAGACTGAACCAGGAAGAAACAGAAAATATAAACAGACCAATCACAAGTAATGAAATTGAAACTGTGATTAAAAATCTTCCAACAGGGGCTTCCCTGGTGGCGCAGTGGTTGGGAGTCCGCCTGCTGATGTGGGGGACACGGGTTTGTGCCCCGGTCCGGGAGGATCCCACGTGCCGCAGAGCAGCTGGGCCTGTGGGCTGTGGCCACTGAGCCTGTGCTCCGCGGCGGGAGAGGCCACAACAGTGAGAGGCCCGCGTACCGCAAAAAAAAAAAAAAAAATCTTCCAACAAACAAAAGTCCAGGACCGGATGGCTTCACAGGTGAATTCTATCAAACGTTTAGAGAAGAGCTAACACCCATCCTTCTCAAACTCTTCCAAAAAATTGCAGAGGAAGGAACACTCCCAAACTCATTCTATGAGGCCACCATCACCCTGATACCAAAACCAGACAAAGATACTACAAAAAAAGAAAATTACAGACCAATATCACTGATGAATATAGATGCAAAAATCCTCAACAAAATACTAGCAAACAGAATCCAACAACACATTAAAAGGATCATACACCACAGTCAAGTGGGATTTATCCCAGGGATGCAAGGATTCTTCAATATACACAAATCAATCAGTGTGATACACCATATTAACAAA
Source organism: Mesoplodon mirus (assembly GCF_964341445.2). Taxonomy (NCBI): domain Eukaryota; kingdom Metazoa; phylum Chordata; class Mammalia; order Artiodactyla; family Ziphiidae; genus Mesoplodon; species Mesoplodon mirus. Next base: position 4,392,856 of record NC_138978.1, on the reverse strand, counting down.
CTGAAGAATAAAAACCATATGATCATCTCAATAGATGCAGAAAAAGCTTTTGACAAAATTCAACACCCATTTATGATAAAAACTCTCCAGAAAGTGGGCATAGAGGGAACCTACCTCAACATAATAAAGGCCATATATGACAAACCCACAGCAAACATCATTCTTTTTTTTTTTTTTTTTTTTTTTTTTGTGGTACGCGGGCCTCTCACTGTTGTGGCCTCCCCCGTTGTGGAGCACAGGCTCCGGACGCGCAGGCTCAGCGGCCATGGCTCACGGGCCCAGCCGCTCCACAGCATGTGGGATCTTCCCAGACCAGGGCACGAACCCACGTCCCCTGCATCGGCAGGCGGACTCTGAACCACTGCGCCACTGGGGAAGCCTGCAAACATCATTCTTAATGGTGAAAAACTGAAAGCATTTCCTCTAAGATCAGGAACGAGACAAGGATGTCCACTCTCACCACTATTATTCAGCATAGTTTTGGAAGTCCTAGCCATGACAGTCAGAGAAGAAAAAGAAATAAAAGGAATACAAATTGGAAAAGAAGAAGTAAAACTGTCACTGTTTGTGGATGACATGATACTATACATAGAGAATCCTAAAAATACCACCAGAAAACTACTAGAGCTAATCAATGCATTTGGTAAAGTAGCAGGATACAAAATTAATGCACAGAAATCGCTTGCATTCCTATACACTAATGATGAAAAATCTGAAAGAGAAATTATGGTAAACAAACATTTACCATTGCAACAAAAAGAATAAAATACCTAGGAATAAACCTACCTAGGGAGACAAAAGACCTGTATGCAGAAAACTATAAGACACTGATGAAAGAAATTAAAGATGATGCCAACAGATGGAGAGATATACCATGTTCTTGGATTGGAAGAATCAACATGGTGAAAATGACTATACTCTCCAAAGCAATCTACAGATTCAGTGCAATCCATATCAAATTACCAATGGCATTTTTTACGGAACTAGAACAAATCATCTTAAAATTTGTATAGAGACGCAAAAGACCCCAAATAGCCAAAGCAGTCTTGAGGGAAAAAAACAGAGCTGGAGGAATCAGACTCCCTGACTTCAGACTATACTACAAAGCTACAGTAATCAAGACAATATGGTACTGGCACAAAAACAGAAATACAGATCAATGGAACAAGATAGAAAGTCCAGAGATAAACCCACACACCTATGGTCAACTACTCTGACAAAGGAGGCAAAGATATACAATGGAGAAAAGACAGTCTCTTCAATAAGTGGTGCTGGGAAAACTGGACAGCTACATGTAAAAGAATGAAATTAGAACACTCCCTAACACCATACACAAAAATAAACTCAAAATGGATTCGAGACCTAAATGTAAGACCGGACACTATAAAACTCTTAGAGGAAAACATAGGAAGAACACTCTTTGACATAAATCACAGCAAGATCTTTTTCGATCCACCTCCTAGAGTAATGGGAATAAAAACAAAAATAAACAAATGGGACCTAATGAAACTTCAAAGCTTTTGCACAGCAAAGGAAACCATAAACAAGACAAAAAGACAACCCTCAGAATGGGAGAAAATATTTGCAAATGAATCAACGGACAAAGGATTAATCTCCAAAATATATAAACAGCTCATGCAGCTCAATATTAAAGAAACAAACAACCCAATCCAAAAATGGGCAGAAGACCTAAATAGACATTTCTCTGAAGAAGACATACAGATGGCCAGGAAGCACATGAAAAGCTGCTGCATCACTAATTATTAGAGAAATGCAAATCAAAACTACAATGAGGTACCACCTCACACCAGTCAGAATGGCCATCATCAAAAAATCTACAAACAATAAATGCTGGAGAGGGTGTGGAGAAAAGGGAACCCTCTTGCACTGTTGGTGGGAATGTAAATTGATACAGCCACTATGGAGAACAGTATGGAGGATCCTTAAAAAACTAAAAATAGAACTACCACATGACCCAGCAATCCCACTACTGGGCATATACCCTGAGAAAACCATAATTCAAAAAGAGACATGTACCAAAATGTTCATTGCAGCACTATTTACAATAGCCAGGACATGGAAGCAACCTAAGTGTCCATCGACAGATGAATGGATAAAGAAGTTGTGGTACATATATACAATGGAATATTACTCAGCCATAAAAAGGAACAAAGTTGGGTCATTTGTAGAGATGTGGATGAATCTAGAGACTGTCATACAGAGTGAAGTAAGTCAGAAGGAGAAAAGCAAATATCGTATATTAACGCATGTATGTGGAACCTAGAAAAATGGTACAGATGAACCGGTTTGCAGGGCAGAAATTGAGACACAGATGTAGAGAACAAACATATGGACACCAAGGGGGGGAAACCACGGTGGGGAGGGGATGGTGGTGTGCTGATTTGGGCGATTGGGATTGACATGTATACACTGATATGTATAAAATTGATGACTAATAAGAACCTTCAGGGGCTTCCCTGGTGGCGCAGTTGTTAAGAATCTGCCTGCCAATGCAGGGGACAAGGGTTCAAGCCCTGGTCTGGGAAGTTCCCACATGCCGCGGAGCAACGAAGCCTGTGTGCCACAACTACTGAGCCTGCACTCTAGAGCCCGCGAGCCACAGCTACGGATGCCCACGTGCCTAGAGCCCATGCTCTGCAACAAGAGAAGCCACCGCAATGAGAAGAGAAGCCACCGCAATGAGAAGCCCACTCACCGCAATGAAGAGTACCCCCCGCTCGCCACAACTAGAAAAAGCACGCATGCAGCAAGGAAGACCTAACGCAGCCAAAAATAAATAAATAAAATTAATTAATTATTTTTTTAAAAAATTTAAAAAAAAGAACCTGCAGTATAAACAAACAAACAAACAAAAAACAACTAATACTAAACTTTCTTTGGGTTATTTGTATGGAAATATGTTAATATAAATGTTTCAGACATTACATGAAGTTTCTAAAAATCTTATATGTTCTGATATAATGTTTTAAGTCATAATTCTAGTTATTACTTTAAAATTTATATCTCAGAAATAACTAGAACAAAAATTTTTTAAATAAATAAATAAAAATTAAAAAAGAAATACCGAAGTTACTTTGCTGATTCCATGTTTTTCTTAAGGACATTCACTGCCCCAGCTCTCCGGAGCTGAAACGCTGAGCTGTTCTTAAAGTTTGCAACACTTGACAACGTGGCCTTGGGAAGAACAGTGTTTTATTATTCTGTTTTCTTTTCCAAATCCCTGTCCTCTTTCTGAAATCTGCCCTGGAAGAGGCCCCGGGTGCTGGGGGAGCCGGTGGGGCACCTGCCAGCCCTCTGGGGTTGTGCCCCTCCAGGCAGCTCGACCGTGATTTAGAAACAGAGACGAGCTCACAGCTCTGCTCACTGCAGGCGCTCCGTCTATTTAAGTTTAACTCTGGCAAACGTTGCTCACTTTCCAGTGCCAGACACTGTGCTCATAAAGTGCTTTTTATGATCACCCCTCAATTGGGGGTGTGAGACAAGAGCTCTTGTTATCCCCGTTTTTCCGATCTGGAAACTGCCGATGACGGGGTTTAGGAAACTGCCCCCGGCCGCAGGGCTGGTCCATGGTGGAGCCTGGCAGGGAGGCCGGACAGTCGGCTCCAGGGCCAGAGCTCTCAGCCCCAAGCCCTGGTGCCTTCCCACCACCGGCCGGGCTTGAACCACATGGCGTCCGCTGCGAGGGCCCGGGGGCGTCAGCCTCGGTGGGCGATGCTGATCAGCGCAGTGCCATCCATCTTAGATGCCCGCACTGGACCGCCAGAGCCGCCGCTGTGCGCCACCCCCCACAACCCTGCAGTTGTGTGTGAAACTCCTGCCTTCGTCAAGCAGCTTGAAACAGGGCTGAGGGTTCTCGCAGTCAGGGGCATCCAGTCCAAGGAAGGCCCGGCTCTGCTCGCGTCCCCCCCTCATCAGTCTCAGCCCAGGGGCCCCCTTTCCTGCTGCATTCGGACAGCCAGAGGCAGACAGTTCAGTCTCTGCTCCCAGCAGCTCTGTCCTCTGGTTATGTCAGATTTGCCTGCAGGATCCTCTCAATGCCAGTGCCACCTCCCACAGCGGTCAGTAGCCACACGTGGCTGTTTCCATTATAATTCAAAGTAAATAAAATGAAAAGGTCTCTTCCTTGGTCAGCAGGGCTGCGTTCCTTCTGGAGGCTCTAGGAGAGAATCGTGTTTTGCCTTTTCCAGCTTCTAGAGGCAACGTGCATTCGCTGGCTCATGGCCCGTCCTCCATCCTCAAAGCAGGCAGCCTCTCCCTGACCCTGCGTCTGTTGCCACGGCTCCTGGCTCTCCCATCCTCTTTTGAGGACCACTGTGAGGACCTGCGGCCCACCTGGCGATCCAGGCTAAGCTCCCACCTCAGAATCCTTAACCGCATCACACCGGTGAGGTCCCTCTGCGTGTGAGGTAACAGTTTCACAGGTCCTGGGATTAGGATATGGACGTCTTTGGGGACCCTCCTTCCACCTGCCACAGTAAATTCCAGCTGACACAGAGAGGCAGGTCGGGCTCCAGCCCACTTCTGCGCTCTGCCTTTTCCCTGCCCTGTGTCTTACCCTGGGAGCCCTGTGGACAGGACGCTGGCAGAAAACTCGGAAGAACAAGGGGCCCCTCAGCTCTTGGGGTTTCAAGGCAGCATGAACAGAAGTGCCCCTCCCTCTGTCCCAAGCCTCCCAGCCGAGGACATGGCACCTCTGAGGTTCGGGGATTAGGGGTGAGCGTGGGGGCAGCAGGCTCGTCCGTGCCCCTCGTAGAGCATTTGTGCTGGAGCTGGGGTCCCCGTGAGCACCGCTGAGTACCCTCCTCTCAGGCAGGCTCACGTGCTGGGGATGCTGAGCCGTGACCCAGGCCTTCTTCCCCTGTGGGCCGCCACGGATGTGGTCGCACCTCAGTGTCAGATCCGCACAACTGCTAATGTCCTGCGGACCCAGGGAGGAGGGGCAGGGGTTCGTTGCCGTGTTCTTCACCAGCGGAAGAGCTGGAACTCCCTCGCGGAGACAGTTGCCCATTTTATTCATTTAGGCAGCGTCAGAAGCAGCTTCTTGCCCGGTGTAAATGTGCCTGCTGTGGAAACGGGAAAAGGAAGGGAGGGCTTTGTTTTAAATGTCACTGCTTATCATTACCTTGTTGGAACGATTCTTTTTTTCTTTTTAATATTTCCACTTTTAATTGATTAGGCTGATATTGACAAAGAAACCATAAGCGCTTTATTTATTTGTTTAATTAATTTATTTTTGGCTGCATTGGGTCTTCATTGCTGCGCGCAGGCCTTCTCTAGTTGCAGCCAGTGGGGGCTACTCTTCGTTGCGGTGCGAGGGCTTCTCATTGCGGTGGCTTCTGTTGTGGAGCACAGGCTCTAGGCGTGTTGGCTTCAGTAGTTGTAGCACGCGGGCTCAGTAGTTGTGGCATGCAGGCTCAGTAGTTGTGGCTCGCGGGCTCTAGAGCGCAGGCTCAGTAGTTGTGGTGCACGGGCTTAGTTGCTCTGTGGCATGAGGGATCGTCCCGGACCAGGGCTCGGACCTGTGTCCCCTGCATTGGCAGGTGGATTCTTAACCACTGGGCCACCATGGAAACCCTGGAACGGTTCTTTTCACCCCCTGCAGACACAACAGGGAGTTCTGCGGGCACACTCTCCCTTTGGGTTTGAGACGCCTTTCCCCGGAGGGCTGTTGCAGAGGGCACTCAGAGCCCACCAGAAGTGACTGTCCTGGGCTTCTGTCCAGACAACCTAATATGCGGGAGTGACCTCCCCCGAGAGATGGCCACTCCTGCACCCATTGCAGATGAGGAAACTGAGGCACAGCATGTTCCTGGCTTGCCCCCTGCCCACGTTCAAACCCAGGCCTGTTGGACCCCAGAGCCTGAGGACCCCAAGGCTCCTCCCAGGGCACAGTAGCCTGAGGGAACTGGGGGCCCCAGGGGCTGCTTCGGGCTCAGAGAGGCTGCCTGTTGTGGAGACACTCATGGGGATTGTCTGGTTGTGTCAGGGCTAATCTGTCCCTGCTTCAGAGGCTCAGAGGAGAACTGGCTGGTCCCTTCCTGGCCTCCTTCCCTGGATCCGGAGTGGCCCCAACACCCCACCCCTGTCCAAGGTGGCACATGGCGCCCAGTGCCACTAGGAGATGCTGTTTCTCCCCTTGAGCAGGTCACCCCACTCTTTTTTTTAATATATATATATATGTATTTATTTATTTTTGGCTGCGATGGGTCTTCTTTGCTGCATGCGGGCTTTCTCTTGTTGCGGCGAGCGGGGGCTACTCTTCATTGCAGCGCGTGAGGCTCCTCCTTGCAGTGGCTTCTTGTTGCAGAGCACGGGCTCTAGGCGCGCGGGCTTCAGTAGTTGTGGCATGTGGGCTCAGTAGTTGTGGCTCACGGGCTCTAGAGCGCAGGCTCAGTAGCTGTGGCTCACGGGCTTAGTGGCTCCGTGGCAAGCGGGATCTTCCCGAACCAGGGCTTGAACCTGTGTCCCCTGCATTGGCAGGCGGATTCTTAACCACTGCACCACCAGGGAAGCCCCAGTCACCCCACTCTTAAATAAACTAGTCATCCCCTGGGCGGATTTGGATGTGTGACCTAGTGGAAAAGTCCCCAGGCAGCATCTCAGCACTTTAGACCACTCAGTCAGGGCGGAACGCATCTGACCACCGCCCCATGGAGCGCCCTTGAGCACGTGGCAGGTCGTGCCTGCTCTGGCAGTTTGAGACAAAGTGAGCAGCAACCAAGCTAGACTCGGGCTGGGGTTGTCCCCTGCTCAGATGGGCCCCCAGTGTCCCCGGCTCTGACCTCTGTGCCTGGGGGAGGGTGGAAGGAGCCCGGCCTTGCTGGACTGCTCGGGCTGAGGGCGGCCACGATGCTAGTTGAGGTGAAGTGTCTACAGGAGTGTCCCCGTCTGGCTGGAGTCTGCAGTGGCCCGCTGTCCACACAGGGCTACGTGTTGGTTCAGGCGTGATGGGGCACCCGCTCTCGTGGGGTTCCCCGGCTGGGAGGGAGGCAAACATCAGACAGGCCATCAAACGGGTTGGATACCCTGAAGGAGAGGAGCTCTGTTCTAGAAAGAGAGCGACGGGGGGCGCCCGAGCTGCCGTGAGAGGGTGGACTGGGCTGGGCAATGGGGCAGGGGCGGCGTGGGGTCTGTGGGGTGGAGGTGTCTGTTCCCACAAAGCTGGGACCCATTGCTGGCGACCCTCCACCACTGTGGACGGGCCGCTCTACACTCTTGGGTGCTGGGGGAGCCTAGTGAAGCTGCAGTGGGTGGTGGGAGCGGAGGAGGCAGGAGGTGAGGGATTTGGTGGGAGCCTTCCCAGCATCTGGGAGCTGACGAACCGTGGACATGGCTGGAGCTGCCCTGAGGTGCTTCGGACCACCCCATCCCCAGCGAATGGCCACAGACCCCAGAGTGCACTTTCTGAGCCGAGGGTCAGGGAAGGGGAGGCCCTCAGCAGCACGGGGGTCTCTCCTTGTCAGTTTCAAATTGGGTCCCAGCCCCTCAATGACCTAGTCCATCTTCCAACTTTCAAGCACCTTCCCGTGGTGGCCAGCCAGTGGTAAATAAAGCCTGTGGGCTGTGAGAATAAAGATGTCACCATCTCTGAGAGGTGAAGAGGCTGGTGTTTTGGCTATAATTGAAGTTTTCCCGACTTTTAAGAAGTGATCAGGGACTTCCCTGGTGGTCCAGTGGTTCAGAAACCACCTGCCAATGCAGGGGACAGAGGTTCGATCCCTGGTCTGGGAAGATCCCACCTGCTGTGGGGCAGCTAAGCCTGTGCATCGCAACTGCTGAGGCCGCGTGCCACAACTACTGAAGCCGGCGCGCCTAGAGCCCGTGCTCCGCAACAAGAGAAGCCACCATGATGAGAAGCCCGCGCACCGCAACGAAGAGTAGCCCCTGCTCGCCGCAACTAGAGAAAGCCCGTGCGCAGCAACAAAGACCCAACGCAGCCAAAAAAATTTAAAAATTTTAAAAAGAAGTGATCACTGTGTCTCCTGCCATGAGTGACACTCAAGATGGCATCCTCTTGTGTCTAATGCTCATAATCAACTTCTTTGTTGTTTGAAATCACTTTTGATTAGAAGTTTCTTCGGATTTCTACCTGAAATGAGACGTGATTAGCCACATGGTTGGTGGGGGGGCTTGCACAGGAGACAAAGCAAGGGTGTGTTTCCATTTGTTCTTTGAACAAACGGTCACTGTTGCAATGCCCCGAATTCACTGCCCCCGCATCCCTGCCCCTTGGCCAGGGAGTTCTGGCGGGTTTCCTCTTGAGGGGCAGTCTTGTGCCTCCCTGCCTCTCGGCTCATGGGCCCCAAGTCTTCTCTCTGGTCGTGGGTGAGAGGGTGCTGGCTGGCACTGGGGGTGGCATGATGGGGACAGGCAGGGACGCCTGGAGACCCTCGGGGATGCCCACCTCCCCTTCCTGCTCCCCTGGAAGTGGCCCTTGTGGGCCGTATGGGGGCTGTTCCCAGGGTGGGCCCAGGCGCTTTGCATGCCACGGATAACCGCTCCCGCTTCTGGCTGCCCACGTGCTCACCACCCTAACAGCCACCTGCTGCCCCAACTTGTCTGTCTTCCTGGTCTCTAAACATGTTTTGTGGGGGCCTGTCTCCATGGAGCTGGGACATTGGGGTTCCCGGGGTGTTAAAAGGTCCCTGCAGTCAGCACCAGTCAGACCTGACCAGGGACTTCCTTGAGCCCAGCCCGGAACCAGGCTGCATTTGGGATGGTGGTCCTGACCACATGTCAGTGGAAAGGATTAGTGCTGCATCAGGGTCCAAACCCGCACTGCTGGCGGTAATGACCGCACTGCGTGCCTCCTGCCACCAGGCAGGAGCCTCGGCACCTGGCTCGTTTCATGTCAGCCCCATAGTTACCCCGTGAGGCAACTTGTTTCTGTTTATACGAGAAAAGCTGGGCTCCATGAGATGAAGTCGAGGGACGGGAGGCCGAGGCCAGTGGTAGTTGGGAGCCCGTGACCAGGAGGGTGGGGGCGGAAGGGATGCTCTAGGGTAGGTATTCAGGACTCAGGGGCATGGGGAGTGCAGAGAGGTTGGGGCAGAGTGGAGGGAGAGCGGGGCCCCCAGCACAGTGTTCCAGGAACGTGTGACTGTCTACAAGGGAAACTGCTGGTGTGGATGGTGGGGAGCACCTGGGGGCTCTGACCGTGGGCGGGGCCGCGGGGGTGTCGTCGGAGGGCAGATCCGCAGCTCAGAGGAGAGCGCTGGTCCAGTGGGCAAGACCGACGCGGAGGGCAGCCTGACGGGACAGACGCAGTCCCACCTGCACAGAGGGTAGGCGGACGTGGGCTGCAGTGCAGTGGCTCCAGGGGGACTTAGGACTTAGGACCACGGTCAGCGTGGCAGCTTGGCCTGACGGTGCATGTGACGCTGCCCTCAGACCAGCATCAGGAACGCTGGAGCCAGGGAGCTGGGGGGTGGGGGGGTGGGGCTGGGGAGGGTGGAGGAAGGTTCTTTAGTGGCGCTCAGAGCAACTTGGTGGGGCAGCCGTGTGGCTCCGGTGGCACAAGTAAGGCCAAAGCATGGACAGTGCAGGTTTGTCCTTAACCTGCGGAGGGACCTGAGAGCAGGTTGGGGGCTGGCCCCTGAGGGGCAGGACTGACTGGAAGCATCCTTCCAGCAGACGCTGCCTCTCCCGGGGAATAGAGACCCACGCTTGGGTGGCCACCAGGATCCCTTCCGCTCTAAATGTTTCTGTAAGTGAAGGAAACGCCCTCTCACTAACTAGAAAGGTGAACACTCAGGGGGCTCCACTGTGCTGTCGTCGTGATGTCCTGGCAGTTAGCGGGATGGTCTGTGCTGTCTAACCGACTGTCTTCCTGCACCCTCGGTACTGCTGATTTCTGCACCCTCCCTGCCCAGCCCGACCCGGCTGCCTGGCCGCCCTGGGTCGAGGCTTCCCTGACCCGCTGTCTGTGCTCCGCAGGCTGTGTCATCACCATCTCTGGGCGTGTGACCTTCACCAGCAATAAGTCCATGGAGATCGAGGTCTTGGTGGATTCCGACCCCGTGGTGGACAACTCCCAGAAGCGCTACCGGGCCGCCAGTGCCTTCTTCACCTATGTGTCCCTGAGCCAGGAGGGCAAGTCTCTGCCTGTGCCCCAGCTCGTGGTGAGTGGCCCCTCCGGCCCGTGCGTCCCTGGGGGCAGCTGCCCCCGCTGCTGGGCCGGCCCGCTCGGTGCTTGCTGGGCTCCCAGGAGAAACCGAGCTACATGAATCCATTCTGGGCAGCTGGGTCCACTCAGCTCCTGAGGGGCCGGCGACCTTAGCTGCGGGGCAGGTCAAACGTGAGGCCCCATCCCTGCGGACTGTGGGGGAGGGACTGGGCAGACAAGGTGAGAGGCACCCCTTACGAGCTCCTTCCCGTGGGATAAGCACGCCGCCTTGCGGGTCCTGGCACCGTGTACAGGCGCTAGAGTTGGGGTGAGGACCCTCCCAGGGTGGGCTCTCGAGGAGGCCCTGGCCTGCGTGTCCTGCATCCTGGGGCCAAGCCAGAGCCCTGCACCTCGGGGCCGGGCGTCTGGGCCTCGGGGCCTTTCCCTGCCCTGGCTCCCCAGCCAGGCTCTGCCCTGGGTGTGCAGAGAGCAGTGGCAGGTGGGTGGCCGCCTCCGGGAGCAGGGCTGGGGGCTGTGGCCCACGCGCGGATCCTGGCAGGTCTCAGCCACCAGCAGGGTGGCTTGGCTGCCGTCCTGGGCTCCACAACCCAAGAGGTTGCTACTGGAGCTGTGGCGGGCGGGGGCGAGGGGGGCACAGGTGAGTCACCGGCATTTTCTGGAAAAGAGAAGCTTGGAGTCACTGAACAGGTGAGGGCTTCCCTCCCTCTCGCCCCCGGCCCCCTCCTCAGCTCTCGGCGCCCGCGGGCCCCCAGCGCTCAAGGCCACAATCCCCGGAGACTTCCAGGGCTCCCACCCCCTCACGCCCGCCCCACGCCAGACCCCCATCCACGGTCTGGCCTCGTCCCTGCCCTGCCTTTCTCCAAAGCACCGCCCCCCCACCCACCCAGCTTTCGGGAGCTGCTCTTTTGCCGGTTGCCCCTCCCCCACTGGACTGAGCTTCCAGAACTGGAGCACATGTGCTCCTAGCGGCTCACTGGGGCTGGAACAGTCTTGGCACTTAGTGGGTGCGGTTGGGAAAATGCATGAATCCTGCCGTGTGCAGGGCCTGAAGCCAATCCCAGGAGGAGAGACAGGCAGCGTGGACACTCGGGGGAGCCAGGGGAGCGCGCTGGGCCGGTGGCCTCCACCTGAGGTGGATGTAAAGTGGTGCCCGGGGAGTGGGCAGGAGCCCCCAGGAAGGCCAGTGGGGCAGGGGGCCGTGCTGGGCGGTCGTGGGAGTAATCCCAACACCTTGGCGCGTGCTAGCTGTCGGGGAACCCGGGAGTCGGGGAGCGCGAGGCAGCCAGCGTCAAGGTGGGGCACGGGGCGGGGCAGGGGGGCGAGGGGACCCAGCTCAGAGGCACTGGGCGACTGTGTTGGATGCAGGAATGAACGAGTGAACGAGTGAACGAATGAACGATGCCTCCAGGTTCCCCTTGAGGCTGATGACAGCTTTATGAGCCTCACACATTCCTTACCTATGCCGGTCAGGGCAAGTGCCCCCGCCTGGAGGGCGGCCCTGTGCCCGCCGGTTCTGAGTCCTCTGCCTGCTTCTCTTGGCCACCCTCAGCCCAGCGAGGCTGAGGCACTTGGGGAAGGTCACACAGCCGGTCCGTGGGAGCCTGGGTGTAGAGAAAGCCTCCGTTCAGGCTGCTCCTGGTTTGTCTTGAGCCAGACCCTGCGTCTGTCACTAGGGGTCCTGGAGGAAGCCAGAACCCTGGGCGGTGGTTGAGGTGCGCGTGGTGGCTGAGGTGCAGGTGCTGAGCCGAGAAGCCTGGGGAGGGGCCGGGGGTTAGGGTCCCGAGCGACTGACGCTTGTGTGGAAGCGACTGGCAGGCGACTCAGGCCCCCCGCCAGCCTCCCAGGGCCCCTGCAGCGTCTGCTCCCACGCAGCTCCTGTGCCTCCTGGCAAAGAGCACGTACTGGAAGCCTCTGTAAGGATAAACATACTGCGCTTTGGAGCACTTCCTCATCCAGGCGGGCGCAAGGCCCCTGCTCACTCGCCTGGCCTGCTGCGGAGTTGCTGACCCCCCAGCCCCGCTCCTCTCTGGGGCCTTGCAGGCCCACAGGGGCAGGGCCTACGTTTGGTAGGGGAGCCGTCTGGCCTCGTCAAGGCCGCTGCCGTGGCCAGAGGAGCCTCGGCTGCCCGCTGGGCCCTTTCCTGTCCCTCCCCCGTCCTCTGCGGGCCAACCCCCACTCGCTCTTTGCCGGCATTGGGTCCCCACCCTGGGGCTCCAGTGAGTCGGGGGGGCGTGGGGGGAGGCTGCACAGGGCAGGGTTGGTGAACCTGGCCTTAAAGGATGGGGGGCTCCACCGTGTGGAAGGAAAGAAAGGGGAGCCAGGGTGGGCACCGTCCTCAGGCAGGCTCTGCACCGTCACCTCCACACGTACGACCCCAGGCTGCTGGAGAGGGGTGGAGGGTCCGGCAGCCTCGGCCTCTCCCTCCCGAGACCCCAGCGCTGGAGCCCCCGACCTCGCATCCCTCCTCCTCCCCACCTTCCACCACTGCCCCCACCAGGAGGGGCCCTGGGCCCGCCTCGTCGGAGCACGAGGACCAGGGTGCCCGTCCCACCCTCCATCCTGATGGCTTAGCAGGATGGCTTCCACCCCGCCTCGGCCCCTAGGCTGATGCACGCGCGTCCCCACGACCTCTGTCCACAGGCCTGACCTCCTCCTGCCTTAACCTTCGCCACCACGTGTCTCTGGGTCTCAGACCTCTCCCTCTGGGGACCTTGCTGCTCCCTTGGCCCCCAGATGCGGGCTCGCCCTTGTTCTCCCCCAGACCCTTGTTCCATCTCTCTCCATATTGCCACAGGGGCCCTGGGGGACACCTGTCGGCACAGCTGCCCACAGCACCTCCCTCCTGGACGCTGAATTCCCGCCCCACACAGGCAAGCCCTGGACCTCTGTCCTCCCCGCCTCCCCAGCCTCCAGGCTCCAGCAGGGTGGCCAGATCCAAGGACACTCTCCGTCTTTATCTCACTGGCCTCTCCCTGGCATTGGCACATCTCACTGAGGGGGCCTCTGCTGAGTGTCCAGATGGCCACCCCATGGCCCCAAAACACGGGGCTCTGACAGATCCCAACCTGCACGCTGCCCTCCTTGGGTGGTTGGGACCGGGCCCCGGGCCTCCTTGCGTTACTCTCCCATATGGGCTGCCATGGCTGCCTCTCTCCACAGGGTCTCAGCAGGCATTTCAAACGTAACATTCCGAACTGAGCCGTTGTCCCCCAGCTGCCTCCCCACAAAACTCCCACTCCTCCTGGTGGATTCCCTCCCGGTGAGCCTGGGAACCGGGCTGGCCCCTCCCTCCCGCTCAGCCCCAAGCTGTACGCCCTCCCCCATTCCTGCTGCCCTCACCCTGACTCTGCGCTGCATCCCGGCAAGTTTTTCAGAACAGAATTGCATTGGCCTCCTCTCCCACCTGAACTGCTCAGCAGCTCAGCGGCTCCTCGGTGCCCTCGGCATGGGGTCCAGCCAGGCCAGCCACCTCTGTTCCTCAAATCCCAAACTCAGTCCCGCCTCAGGGCCTTTGCACTTGCTGTTCCTCTGCCTGGACACCTTCCCTCAGATGGTCACGACAGCAGCTCCTTCCACCGTTTCTCAGCTATTTCCTCCTTTGATGACCTTCTCTCCCCTCTCTGGATAAAGCCTTACTCCCCACGCCCACCCCATCACCCAGAGACTCTTTGCCGTTGCCTGGAAACCGGTCTGGAGTTGGTAGGAGAGAGAGCAAAAGGAACTGAGAGGGCTGGGGGCCGAGCTGGCCTCTTGTAGCGGGAGAGGAGGGGCAGGGACACACCCAAGGCCCTCCAGCTGCTGGAGGGCAGGCCCGGCCCAGGACCAGCCTTCCGGCTATCCGAGCCCTTTCCTCTACCGTCAGCTGAGGGAGAGTGGGGCCTGCGGGACACCCCAAATGGCCCTGAGACCAAGGATAGCCAAGGAGTCGGGACCATCTTCATTTTGAAAAGGCTCCCACAGAGTACATGCAGGTGGACAGGGTGTCCCGGCAAGGTCTGCATTCTGGCTGTAGCCGGCTGTAGTGTGCGCCCGCCCAGGAGCCCAGGAGCTGCCTCGGGCCTGATTGGAGCTCTCTATGGCTACCCCCTCCGCCCTGCCCGCACCCCAGAGCTCAGGCTGCTGGGGAGACCAGTGCCGCAGCCAGGGTGGAAGGGTAGCAGTCCGGGCTCAGGGAGGAGAGCCTCCGGCCCCGGGGTCCAGTCCACACGGAGAGCCCTTTGTGGAGGAGCCCGTGACCTTCCCAGAGCTGGGACGCTCTCATGGGGCCGGGCTGGTCTGTGAACCCTGGGGGCTGTCTGTGCCCTTTCCAGAAACCTAGGGACCTGGGGGTCGGGGGGTCGGTGCAGGAGGGGCTGCAGGGGGTTAGGGGAAAGTCACCTGCTTGAATGAAGGGGAAGGGAGGATGACCGAATTCCCAGGTCTGAGGGGCCGGTGGTTGGCAGTGGCCACATCTTCCCGCTGGCCGGCTGCATGTCGATCCAGGCTATTGTTGCTAATTAAAGATGGGCTTTGATTCTTCACTGAGGTGTCCTGGGGCCCACCAATGCGGATAAAAATAGCCTCTGGGGGGTGGGGCAGACTCCCTAGCCTCCAGCCCAGCCTCTGCAGTGCTCACTTGGGAACCACCGACACCACGTTGTCTGCCTCTCAGCCCACGTGTGCCCGCGTCGGGGCTCAGCCCTCCCCACCCCGCTGTCAGCACTTATCCTTCTGTCTATTTTTAGCTCCCATCCCCAGGGCCCGGCTGACACGGAAGGCAGCGTGGCTGCTGGAGTTCTTGATGAATATTTTAGGCTGGGGAGGGCCCACTGCACCGCGCCCGCCCGGCAGCTGCCGGCACTTCCAGGCTGCTGCTTAGAGAGGCAAGTGCGGGACGCGGAACCAGCCAGGCCCAGGCCCTGCCTCCTAAAGGCCTCCCTGTGACCGTGCCCTCTGACCTCGGGGGTGGCGGACAGACCCACACCACCTTCCAGCGCTGGAGAGGTGGTACGGAGGGACGTGGGGGAACGCCCCGAGGTGGCTCCCTGGGACCCGGCCCCAGACTGGCCCCGGCACCTCCCAGCACCTCCCACGGGCGACTTTCCAGCCTGGGTGTGGGAAGCCCTTTCAGTCTCTAGAAGCGTGAGAACCCGATGGACAGACCCTGTGTTGAAGCCAGAGCAAGCCCGTCCTGGGCGCAAGGCCGGCCTCCGTTCTCTCTAGTTCACATGCGGGCGCTGCAGCCCCCGAGGCCCCAGGAGACTCGCGTGCGGGAGAGGTCGCGCCCTCGACAAGGGAGAAGCCTGGGCTCCATCGCAAGCACGCAGGTGATGTGGGTTTTGAGCGAGCACGTTCACAGCTGCTTCTGTGGGTCACTTGGAACAGGAACGCTTTCCCCGGCGAGCCGAGCGGCACGGCCAGGGCACGTGGCGGCAGCGGGCGGAGCAGGGTCTTTCCGAAGCCGGTTTGCTTGGCTCCCAGAAAACCCAAACCACAGAGCGGCCTGTGGCACGGGGGTCTTGGCCGCTGCTTGTAGACCCTCGCCTCCCGGTCCACATGGACAGCTGGCGTGCAGAGGACAGGGGCCTGGACCCCGGGGCCTCCGTCGTCAGCCACTGAAGTGACAAGTCGGGATGAAAGCGGCGGCAGTGAGGAAATCAGGGAGGCAGCCGGCCTTCCCTCTCGCAGCCGGTGGAGCTCCGCCAAGAACGCGGCAAAACATGTGCTTCTGCACTTCCTCAGCTGTGAGCGCTCCCGCTGTACATCACCCCCGGACCTCGGGTCACCCTCGAGGGCCAGTCGCCACCAGGTTTCCTGAGCACCCATTCCCTAGGGCCAGGTGCCCGCCGAGGCTATTCTCTGTCTCCTGGGAGGGAGCCGGCAGGGTGGATGCCCCCGGTGCCCACAGCAGTGATGGTCCCATGGGAGGCAGCTGAGCGTTCACGAGATGCCGACCCGCCTCCCCGGTGGGTGTCAGGGTGGGTTGTCCGAGCCCACAGACGGGCCACAGTGACAGTGATGGCCAGGGACTCGCCCAGAGTCCAGTGGCCGGCCCTGACGTGGAGTCGACCTGGAGCAGACCCTGAGCCCCTTGGCCATGGCAGCCCCTTCCTGTCTCTGAGCCTCCGTTTCCCCACTGGAGCCACCCCGGGCCGGCAGGTGCTCTGTGGTCTCGGCACCATCTCCGTGATCTAACCAGAGAGCTTCTTGCTACTTTGCACCGAAGGGGAAGCACGGGGCCAAGGCTTCCGGCAGTGGGCAGCTCCTCGATCCTAGGACCCGAGCCTGGAGGTGAAGGGGCCTGGAATGCTCCCAAGGGCCCGGTCCTTGAGATGAAGCATCAGCAACAGAGGCAGCCACCACCTCCCCCCAACCATGGCCAGGCCTGCTCTTTACAGCCTGATATGGTGAGAGGACCATACATCCCACCCCCAGGGAAGGGAAGAGGGCCCTCACATGGGGCTTGTTTTGGGCTGGGGGCCCCAGGTGTCCCTACGGCTTGGGGAGACACCTCTGTCCCGGACATTCGGTGTGCTGGAATGATTTCTAGTTGCTCCCTGATGTAAGAAACTCAGACGTACTGGAGCACAGCAGGACTGACTCGTCTGTTCCTGGAAGTGTTTGGGGAGCCACGTCAGTGAGGGAGGCTGTGTCCTTGCTGCCCGTCCACAGGAGCGAGTCGGGGACTAGAATATTCGTGAAGCTTCTTGACCCCATGTCCTCTCTCTCTCTCCCTTGGCTTTGGATGCTTAGCAGGGAGTCTGCCTTGTCATGGGAAAACGCCAGAATCCTGAAGCTGCTCCTGTCCCCTGAATGGGTGGTGTTTGGGAACTTGTAGTGGCCTGTGAGTCCCACCTGCCCCTGGAACCAGGGGTGTGGGTACCACAGGGGGCATGGATGAGAGGGTGCGGCCCCCGCCAGCCTGGCTCTCACCTCTGCTCTGCCATGAGCCCAGACTCTTCCTCTGACCTTCTTAACCCGTCCAGTCTTCACGTCTCCTGAAGATCCTGTGTCCCTGACGGCTCTGGGCTGGCCTCTTTGTGGAACAGTAGTGCTCTGGAGAACACTCAGTTCAAGTTCAACAGTCCGCTCTCCAGAAGAGGGCCCAATGCACCAATGACACACTTCTTCTCGTTAAAATGTTGGTAGGTTCTACCTCTGGAACATCAGCTTCTTGTTGCTTCAGTGCTGTGTCTCCAAATCCAGGGGACCCCAGCTGTTGTGATTTCTATAGAAGGTGAAAGCCCGAGGCAGGCTCTCAGGGGCACTGTTAGGCCTGACCCCGGATGGTGCCGGAAACACGACTGCAGGAAGAGAGGCCCGTGGGCAGAGGGTGCAGCGGAAAGAGGAGAATCCCAGCTGGAGTCGGGACAGCCTTGATGCACTGCGGCCCCCCTGGAAGGTGACTTCCAAGCTGGGGAGAGGACTGTGAAGGTCACTGGGCCCAGGCAAGGGCCACGGCCACAGGACCTGAGAGGGTCTTTCAGGAGGGTGAGCTCACGCCTGGTGTATCCTGGGGTGGACCACAAGGCCGCCCCACCATGTGAGAACCGTGGCTTCTTGGCAGCCTTGTGCTTTCTCTGTGAGGTGGCGTGGAGTCCCCTGGCAAAGGCCTGCCAGGGACAGGGACACTTCTGAACCCCGTGCTCAAAGATGCAAGGAAGGGGCTTCCCTGGTGGCGCAGTGGTTGAGAGTCCGCCTGCCGATTCAGGGGACACGGGTTCGTGCCCCGGTCCGGGAGGATCCCACATGCCGCGGAGCGGCTGGGCCCGTGAGCCATGGCCGCTGAGCCTGCGCGTCCGGAGCCTGTGCTCCGCAATGGGAGAGGCCACAACAGTGAAGCCCGCGTACCACACACAAAAAAAAAAGATGCAAGGAAGAAACAGACCCCGGAGCCCCGCAGTGGGAGGAAGAACGTAAAGGATCTCCCCGCTCATGTGCATACCCAGAATCAGAGAACAGCATGCCGGCCCCGCCAGCAGGAGACGATGTGCTTCATCGGGGGCGGGAGGGGGTTATCCACCCCAGGTGTGCCGGATGCCCCACCTTGTGCCTCTGTCACCAGCGCAGGCCCCTGCCGAGCCCCTGGGTGGTCTGAGCCTTCTGGAGTTGCTTGGGGACAGAGGTTGCCTGAATGTGCCCATTGAGCAGGCTCTTTGACACACAGTCACACTGATTTGGCCTTCTTGCTGCAGTCTTCGTTGGTTTGCTCGTTCACTCAGCAAATGCTTTCTGGGCCCCGCCGTGTCTCAGGCCCTGTGCTGGCCTCAGACAGACAGCAGGGAAGACGCCGACACGAGTGAGCACACGCAGGGCCAGAGGCTTGCAGTGAGGACGCTGCCCCTGGCCGGGGCCCAGCCCGTGGGAAGGGCTCAGAAAAAGGCGGTGAGGACCTTATGGCTGTCGTCTGGTGGGGACAGCCGTGTCCACACAGCTGGTACAGGGGCCAGTGCTGCGAGCAGGGCCTGTGTCCCCTCTCCCAGTGGAGACTGGTACCCGTCGCTGCCCTTTCCCAGGCAGCGCCCGAGCTCCCTGCCTCTTCCGTAGCCTCCTCTTGGCCCTTCCGCAGGGGAATTTCGTGACCGCACACGAGGGCAGTGATTTCAGGGGCTGAGCTGGTGCTGTGGGGTGAGGGGAGCCCCTGGCAGGGGTGCCTACAACTCCCCATGGCGGTCCCATCATTGGAGGCTCGGGGCTGCGTGTGCCGGCGGCGGCGATGGTGAGACCCAGCCTGCGGCCGCTGGGAGCTAAACCCCCGGACAGCGGCTTCCCAGGTGCCCAGCCCAGCATCCCTGGGGTCGGGGTCTGCAGGTGGAGCTGCACTTGGGGGACACAGCTGCCTGCGGGGTTGGGGACTCCTGGACACCACCACGCACAGAGCCCCTCGCCACGCCACGCCGAAGGGCCCCAGTAGTTGGAGGATGTCTTAATTGCCTTCAGGATTGTCCCACGATCCCTCTTGTCTCCTGTTATGAGGACCGGAGAGGCTGTGCTGCATGGCTTCCTAATTAAGAAGGTCTGCGTCCCTCAGGCTCACAGGAAGTTGTTATATCACCACTGGGAACCCTCTTCGCACCAGACGTTCGTTAATTACAAAAAGGACAAGCTCTTGATTTTACTGAGGGTGGAACTTAGTCACTCACCCTCCCTGCCAAGTTCCAAATGTGTGTTCTGGAAGCACAGAAAATGCAAAATGGAAAACATTTGGTTTGCACTGACGGGAGCCCGGAAGACAGCGTTGGCAGGAAGCGTGGTGGGGGGAGAGGGGGAGAAGATGCACATCGGAGGCCCGGAGCCAGCGGGCGGGTGGGAGCCAGCGGGATGCCTGGAGCACAGAGGGGCCGGTGGGACCCCACCCCCACCCCCACGTCCCTGGGGCTGTGTGACGTTCCAAAGGCCCGGCTGCCTTAAGGTGACCCCCGGGGCCATTCGCCCTCCTCCCAGGGCAGTGGCTCTGGGTCGGCAGACGGGAGCGCACTTGGCCTCTAAGGCCATTCGTGATGACAGTGGTTCACAGGCGTGCACGTGCGCGCGCGCACACACGCGGTGTGACGGCCGTGCACGGAGAGCGGCCCGCGCTGGCACTGCAGGAGCGCTTTGCCACGTCACCTCCATGAGAGCCCCATTTTACAGGCGGGAGGACCTGGCCCTGGGGAGGTGGGCAGCGTCTCTTGAGGCCACACAGCAGGTCCCCGTGACCCTGTGGTCCTCACCACCCCTCCACTGTCCCTTCCACCAGGCAGGTAAACAGGGGTCACCATGCCTTGAGCAGCCTGTGGGCCCCCTTGCTGTCACCTCTCCTTTTTCATACCCACAGGAGGCCTCCCAAGGCTGGAGCAAGGATTGCCGAGAGCCACTTGTGGGGTGGGGGCGCCGTGAGCCCTCCTCCCTGCCAACAGCTTCAGGCACTGGAGGGGAAATGTGGTTTCCCGTGGAGGAGCTTTGTCCTCCTCCCCGTCACCGCCAACCCCCATTAAAAACAGCAACAGCCAACAACTTATGTATTTATTTACTTTGCCGGATGGAGGGGGACGGGCTGCGAGGAGGTGAGGAGGCGGCCGCTGGGCCGTGGGTGGGGCCGCGTGCGGGGAGCCATCTGTCTCCTTCTGTCAGCTCCGTGCCCAGCAGGGAAGTGGTGGCCCCTCTTAGTCACTGGGCCAGGAGAGCTGTTTATCAGAGCTCGTGGCCCTGGGGAGGCCGAGTGTCCACCGGCCAGCAGGGCAGGGCGCCCACCTCCACAGAGAACAGAGAGGCTGCTCTGCTCACCTCTGGCTCTGTTTCCCCCTGGGGTGGCGGCCAGGGCCT
Organism: Mesoplodon mirus; assembly: GCF_964341445.2. NCBI lineage: Eukaryota > Metazoa > Chordata > Mammalia > Artiodactyla > Ziphiidae > Mesoplodon > Mesoplodon mirus. The sequence continues at coordinate 4,372,425 of NC_138978.1, read as the reverse complement.
GTCTTCATAAACGTGTGCCCTCGCTGGGCACCTTCCAGGGCAGGCCGGTGAGGAGGGCCGTCAGCATTTGGGGCGGCAGCACCGAATCCTCAGAGCCTGGAACGCGCAGCCCAGGCCGCCGTCCCCAGAGGCGAGAAGACGGATGAGCCCTCGTCTGGCTCCTTACCCCCAGGCCTGGCAAATGGCTTGGCCACGCTCTCCAGCTGGCCAGCTGCCTGTACATCCATCATCAGGCCGCGTGAGGTCTGTCCGAGGGCAGCTCCTGGCTGATGAGTTAGCTGCAGAATGTTGACCGTCAGAGACTCAGGGCAGCAGCTCTGAGGCCCAGTGCTGGGCACGGGCCCCTCCCTCCACTGAGCAGAGCCTAGAATGTACCCTGTCTTGTACCTGCACCTTGGCCTCGGCCCCTCCTCAGGTCATGCTTTGAGAGAAGAATCCAGAGCCTTTGGTGCACCCGTTCTGGACACGTGGTGGCCTGTTGGCTGCCGAGGGGGTGAGTAGCTGCAGTCGTCTGGGGTGACCCGGTAGAGGGCTGGGCTCGTCACAGCTGCACATCAGGGCCTGGTGGGACGAGGGGAGGCAGGCGAGGCGCCCACCCTGTGCGGGCATGACCCGGAAGTGGACACCCCGCCCGCTGCCCCAGAAGCGGCCCTGATGAGGACCCAACATGGTCCTCCCCTGGCTTCTAGATGCTGTGCATCCCCAAGATGTTCACCCCTCACTCCCAGAGCTTATGACCTAGAGAGGGCTTTCCTTGTGAGTGTGCGGAGAGCATGGGGGTCGTGGCCCCAAATGTGATGGAAGGGCCGGCATTCTTGTTCGTGTATGTGGAGATCCGGAAGACGCTCGGGCAGCCGCATGTGGCCCACTGGCACTCACAGGACCTGGCAGAAGGGGAAGGCGCAGCGCCGGTCTGCTGTTCACCTCTAGTGCCCAGGCAGCTCCTCGGGGAGGCGCCTGGCTCCAAGGCTGGGACGGGAACGCATCCCTGCCCCGGCTTGTCCCCTCCCGGATGGAGAAGAGCCACGGGGGCTGGGCCGCTGCAGGCCCAGGGGGCTCCAGGCTCATTCTGGAGGGTCACCAGGGTGACACGGGAGGGCCACTGCGTGCCCTGCTGCCCACCGACAGGCCCGCCCCTAGAGCCCGTCAGCACAGGCTGGTCTGGAGGGCGGCGGCAGCTCAAACCGAGGCTCTGCCACTTAGCGGCTGCCGCTTGGGCCGCTCGCTCAGCCTCTGCCCCGCGTCCTCATCGGTGGGAGGGGAGCGTGACAGCTCTAGACCCCTCCTGGGTTGTTACACAGACTCTCATGGGCTAGCTGGTGCCCGCACGCCTTCCCAGGAACCCTCCCCAGGGCCTGGCCCTCGAGACCCCCTTGCTCCGCTCTCCTTTGCCTTTGGTCCCTGCCATTGTCACGTTCCTAGTGCTGTGTCGGCTACCTCTTTTCCCGTGTGTTGTCAGCCAGTGGGTCAGCTCCCCAAGGCAGGGCCCCGCAGGGGGTGGTCTGTGTGCTTGTGGGGAGTGCACGCATCCAGGCCGGGGCGCCGTGGCAGGGAAAGTGCCTGGTTTAATTCAGTGAGCATCACTCCCGCCCTGGTGCCCCTGCCTCATGTGCCCGGATTTGGGTGGGGCACCGCCCCGCTGAGCCTTCCCTTTGACTTTCTGTAAACTAGGATGGCACTTGTACCTCTGGGGTGCTTTTCAGATAAAATTACACGCCGTACAGTTCCCCTGCTTAAAATGTACAATCTGGGCTTCCCTGGTGGCGCAGTCGTTAAGAATCCGCCTGCCAATGCAGGGTACACGGGTTTGAGCCCTGGTCCAGGAAGACCCCTCATGCCACGGAGCAACTAAGCCCGTGCGCCACAACTACTGAGCCTGCGCTCTAGAGCCCGCGAGCCACAACTACTGAAGCCCACGAGCCACAACTACTGAAGCCCTCACTCCTAGAGCCCGTGCTCCGCAACAAGAGAAGCCACCACCATGAGAAGCCCACGTGCCGCAACGAGTGGCCCCCGCTCACCACAACTAGAGAAGGCCCACACGCAACAAAGAAGACCCAACGTGGCCAAAAATAAATACACAAATAAATTATTTAAAAAGAAAAAGCAAGAAAGAAATGCTTGCATTTCTTTAAAAAAAAAAAACCAAAAGACACAGCACACCGCCAGTCTTCATCCCTCCCCCAACCCCTGGCCACCACTAATCTGTGTTTTCTGTCGAGTTGCCTGTTCTGGACGTTTGTGTAACTGGGCTCACACGTGAGGTGGGCCTTTGTGCCCGGCTTCTTTCTCCCAGGGCTGTCGGCCAGCTCTGAGGGCGTGCCACAAGCTGACCTCAGGAGAGGGTGGGCAGCGCTTCCCATTCGGCCACCCCCAAGATGGGAGTAAGGTTCCTTAGGAAAACGGGTCCCTGGCTAAATCATTGTGGGACAGCCCTGATTAAACACAGTTAAACAGGTTTATTTGACTTCAAGATTTTGACCTGTGTGCATCATTAGCTGGGAGAGGCTAATTAGCATTCAGGTTTCCAGCCCTGTTTGGCCACAGATCATCAAGAAGGCTTCATCCCCCTTTTGGAGCCGGGAGACAGAGACCTGGGATGCAGGAGGCCACAGAGCCCGCACTCCTGCCGCAAGTTTGCAGGCAGTGGTGTCAACGCAAACGGAACAGTGGTGTGTGTCCTCGAGGGGAAGAACCCAAGTGCGCAGTGTGGGCGGTGCCGAGGGGTCCATGGCCAGGTGCCCGCAGAGGGTGGGCTGCTCCCCGGGCATCTCCCGGGCCCAGCAGCCCTTCCTCAGTCCCAGTGCCAGCTCACTCCCACCCCAGGCCCTGGCCTCACGTGGGCCATCCTTGCCTGACAGATGGGACGCCAGCTCCTGAGCTCACGCCAGCAGCTCCACGGGGCCATTTGCCACCCTCCCTGGGTCCCCTCCCTGCTCCCTGGAGCCCCAAGAGCACTTGGCTGATGACCCTGGCACTTAGGGACCCAGTTCTCACCCGAATCCCACATCTGCTGATTTCCAAGACCACTGACGGGCTGGAGAAACAGGAAGCCCATCTCGCGAGGCCAGCCCTGGCTCCGGGGGGCTCTGCAGAGGGCCTGGTAGCCGCCCCTCTTGGTCCTGCTGCCTTACTCAGGCCAAGCTCACTCTCTTGCTTCTGAGAAATCGTTTTCTTTCTAATAAGCCCTTGCCTTCTTTCCCCTGCCCCCGAGATGGCAACTCCACCAGCTAGAAGGAGGGCCTGCTCCAGAGCCCCAGCAGAGAGGGGCGGGTTTTTAGAGCTGGCAGGAACCTTGGAACGTGGTCCAGACCGCCCACTGCCCTCCTCCAGCTCTCCTCTCAGCCAGCCCCACCGGGCCCCGACTCCCCGGTCCCCATCTCTGGGACCCCATAGGCACTGATGGGGTCGTCTGCGAGGCAGGCAGGAAGCCCGGCTACACCCCTCCTCCCACTAAGGAAGGGCTGTGCCTTCGGGCTGCAGGTGGATGGGAGCCACAGGTCTCCTCAGCCATGCCAAGCAAGTTCCATATAGGGGAGGGGGAGGAAAAAGCCCCCACTGTTCTAGCCTGGTGGCTTTGACCTTGCATTCTTGGCCGCTTTGGCTGTCCCCCATTTGGAAGAGGGATGGAGATGGGGAGGGGCCAGGGTCCTGCTACCCAAAGTGCTCTGTGGGCAGCAGCATCGCATCACCTGGACCCGTGTTAGAAACAGGTCTCAGGACTTCCCTGGTGGTGCAGTGATGAAGAATCCGCCTGCCAGTGCAGGGGACACAGGTTCGAGCCCTGGTCCGGGAAGATCCCACATGCCGCAGAGCAACTAAGCCCGTGCGCCACAACTACGGAGCCTGCGCTCTAGAGCCTGCGAGCCACAACTACTGAGGCCACGTGCCACAACTGCTGAAGCCCATGTGCCTAGAGCCCGTGCTCTGCAACAAGAGAAGCCACCGCAATGAGAAGCCCGTGCACCACAAGCAAGAGTAGACCCTGCTCGCCACAACTAAGAGAAAGCCCGCATGCAGCAACGAAGACCCAATGCAGCCAAAAATAAATAAATTTATGAAAAAGAAAAAAAAGAAACAGGTCTCAGCCTCTGACCCCCAGACCCACCGGGTCAGAATCCACATTTACAAGATCCTCAAGCGATTCATGCATACGTGAACATTTGAGAGGCCCCCAATCTAGCACATTCTGCCTGGATGTGTGCAGAAACCTTGGGCTGGGCCCAGCAGGATGTGGACTTGTGTTCGTGGGGTGCCTTGGACAGCAGGGGCTGGAGGACTCGGGGGTCTTGCCGGCTTAGGACTGCCTGCTGAAACTGAGAACAGTTTATCTCCCTGTGCTGTTTCAAGTCAAACTGAGTAGCCTCAAATTTTATTTTTAAAAAGTCAGCCAGAGGTGAAAACAGAGCAGGCCTCCAATAAAGCGTCTTGGGGCTTCCCTGGTGGCGCAGTGGTTGAGAGTCCGCCTGCCGATGCAGGGGACACGGGTTTGTGCCCCGGTCCGAGAAGATCCCACATGCCGTGGAGCGGCTGGGCCCGTGAGCCATGGCCGCTGAGCCTGTGCGTCCGGAGCCTGTGCTCCGCAACAGGAGAGGCCACAACAGTGAGAGGACCGTGTACCACCAAAAAAAAATAACAATAAATAAATAAAGTGTCTTGGAAAAGCCACCATTTCCCATGTCTGCCCCGAGACTCTTCAGACAGGAACCGGAACCACTATGAGGACCACGATCCTAGTGCTTCAGGTACCCGAACGTTCTACTGGCTCTGAGCCGCAAGGTTTGCCAGTTTACACCTGGTGACATTTAGAGAACAATTGCTGAGAAGGCTGAAGGGGAGGAACTATGTGGTGTGACCTGACATTCCATCCTCTGGCTGATCGTTCTCTCTCTTTTGCCAATACACCATTTGTCTGTAAAACCCTTGGGCCAAATATAGCTGCTAGGGCTTGGTGTCACTGTGGATGAAGGGCAACTGCCCCATTTCTTTGGCTTTCAGACACCCTCAGAGTGTCTCAAGGCAGTGTCGTCCCAGAGGAATCGCACAGCCCTTTAAGCCCGAATCCCTGGCCCCAGACGGCGAGAGAGAACTGTGCGGTGGGACAGATGGGGCCTTGGGAAGTGACCTCCTGATGCTGCCGCAGTGGACCTCTCTGGCCAGGGCCACACCACTTAGCGGCCAGGCCAGGCCACTCTCAAGAGCACGAGGGGGCACAGTTCGCCATCCTGCTGGGTCGGCAGGCACAAGCCAGGACTGTCCTGGGCAAAATCCAGCCCTTGGCCAAGTCCCGCTGGTCACTCAGGTAGCTAGCTTCTTAGGTTGCTCAGAGGAAGGAAGCAGCAGAGAAGAGGTGAGAAGGACACCCGGTGCCACTTCCTAGGCGTCTGTGCTGGCCAGGGCTCGCTGCCCACAATGTGGTCGCTCACTCCTGGTACAATAAAGCGGCCTTCTCAAGGTCACCCAGCCAGCAAGGTGTTTGTCCCCACTTCCCTTCGGGGCAGAGACGGAGAGCCGCTGGCATTCCCTGGGAGTGGCGCAAACGTGGGGTCCCCCTCTTCCTTGCTCTGGCTCGTCTCTGCTTTAGGCCTCCCCTCCCGCGTTTCATCATCAACTGCATTTTCAGCTGAAGTTCATTACCAAAGTGGCGCTGGGCTCAGGATTCGGCCTGCTGTGGAACGCGACATGGGGAGAGATGCTCGCTGTGGGCTGTCAGGAAGATGGGGCCTGGGCCGGGTTCTCTGTGCCCGTGGGGAGGGGAGGGGCGGGGCGGGGCCCCGGCTACGGCTACGCTGCAGTCACAGGTTCTCTAACCTGCCTGCTTCTCTGTGTGTGGTCCGCAGCCCGAGACTGAGGACGAGAAGAAGCGCTTTGAGGAAGGCAAAGGGCGGTACCTGCAGATGAAGGCAAAACGACAGGGTCAAGCGGAGCCTCAGCCCTAGATGCCCCCTCCTACCGCTGGGGCCTGGAGCAGACCCCAGCGTCTCATCATTTAGAAGTTACCCCTTGGCCAAAAACCCAGTTCACGTTGACAGTTGGTGTTGTGTGAAGTATTTGTCTCGCAGTGTTAACCTGTGTTAACCTCTCCTGGAAACCTATACACCAAAGCTTTATTTATATCATCCCAGTGTAAATGCTACACAGTATTGTCCCGACGCCCCAAGGCATTCCCTGGAAACCCTGGGGAATACTGGGGCGCACGCTGTATGGTATGGAAAGAGCCCAGCATCACTAATAAAGCTGCTGTTTGGCTGGACCTTGGTCTGGGTGGTTGCTTGTCTTGGGCGGCTGCTCTCCCTGGGGTGTTGGGGGCTGTGGGCTCCCATGGGCGCCCCTCTTCCTCAGGGCCACCCTCCCGCCCCCACCACCGGGTGCCTGTACCTGCACATACCCCAGAACCTTGGGCACAGCGGCGCCCATTTGTGTTTGCCCAACGGCTTGCTGGACAGAGAGAGAGCACCCCTTCCTTCCCACCCTCCAACCCCCTCCTGGGCCCTGGTTCCGTGTCCTGGCTCTGAGGTCCCAACCAGTGTCCCACTGGCCTTCCTGTCGATGGGGGCTGGGGTGCTTTTGTGAGGACTCAGGCAAGGAGCTGGGCAGAAAGAGCCGGGCTCAGCCAGACCAGACCACAGCTCAGCATGGGGCAGCCCTGCCCTGGACCTGGCGTCTGCTCCCTGGAGGCAGCTGAGACACCTCGGAGCACGAGGCAGGGATCCTGCTGGAGGGAGCCTCCCCAGCTGGTACCAGGGCCCCTGTGCCCGATGTGGGAAACCCCAGCCACTCGGGCAGGGGTGTTATTGGGAAGGCTCGTGGGGTGGGGGTCCGAGGGGCAGTGTGTGTGTGTGTGTGTGTGCTCACGCGCGCGCGTGTGCACGTGTGTCGGCATCCCTGTCTCTGTGCACGTGTGTGCGTGCATGTGAAGTATGAGGCTGTGTGTGTGCACCTGGTCCAGCAGCCTCAGGGCAGATACGCTGCCAAGGCCACTCCAGCCCCCCAGCCCCAGCCCCACCTGAGAAAAGCCCCTCCACCAAGCACTTGCGGTCACCATCGCCTAGGAGAACGCTCCTGACCCAGGCTGGTCCCCGAAGCCTGGGGATGAGAATGGCCACCAACAACTACGGCCTCACGCAGGGCTCCCTCGGGCCCCAACAGAGAGAACGTGGCTCCAGATGTGCAGAAACACCCGCCAGGGCCTCCAGAATCCGTCTCGGCCCCAGTCCTGGCTGATGGGGTTATTTCCTGCCTGGGAGCAGGGGGAGGGAACAGACCACAGGAGGCCATGGCAGCCCCACCCTGCCCCCCGGCCCCCTGGAGGCTGCCTCAGCCTCCCCAGCTCCACCCACACCCTGTGCCAACTTCCTGAAGGCTGTAGGCGGTGCCCTGGGCAGGGAGTGGTGCGGAGGCGAGCCAGCCCAGGCCGGCCAAAGCCTTGGTCTGAGAAACCGGCCCCAAAGTGCCTGGGCCCTGGGGTTCCCCACGGTGGCCATCGGAAGCTCATCTCCCACCTGCCCCCAGAGCCAGCTAAGCCAGGGCCAGGGGCACTAGTACAGGCGGCTGTGGTGAGCTGGGCTCGCTCGTGGAGGTGCACTTGGGCCACAGACGTGGGGCAGGCTGCCTTCTGCCAGCTGGGCGGCGGCCTGGCCCGTGCTCTGGATGGCTGGATTGCCTGTTTGCCTTAGAAATGCCACACTTGACTACCAGCTACCCTGTGTCAGCCTCCTACTGCTGATGCCCTATTTACAACCAGGGTCACATGGGCAGGGAGCTGGCCTGTCCACGGAGAGCTCATCAGGGGCCCTGACCACCCAGAAGCCACACACAGGGAGCGCATGGCCCAGGACTCGCCATTCACCAGCTCTTCTTCATTGTGGAACCTTGCTATACAAACACTTCTACTTTTGTCTGAGACTGATCCTGGGGACTTCCCCGGCGGTCTAGTGGTTAAGACTCCACGCTTCCAATGCAGTGGGTGAGGGTTTGATCCCTGGTCGGGGAACTAAGATCCCACGTGCCGCGCAGCACGGCCAAAAAAAAAAAAAAAAACACCTGATCCCAAGACTCACTCTGGGCCCTCTAAAAGCTGCTTCTAACTCCCCAGCTGTTTCTGGGGTGTGGAGGAGATGGTGTAGGTGGGCACAGAAGCCAGGCTATGGAGTGGTACAGGCAGCACTGGCTGCATTTGGTTGAGTCCAGTCCCGAGCAGATGCCCGCCTTCCTCCGGACACAGGGCTGGGCACTCGTGGATGCTCTCAGTTGCGGGGCAGGACAGTGCCCTGCAGGGCAGCCCAGAGTGACTCCGGAGGCCTTTCGCCCGGGGTGTGTGTGGTCACTGGCTTTCTAGAAGAGGCAGGCGGGATCCTCTGACTGGATGGGAGGCCAGGATGCCAGAGGCCACTCTCTCTTGTGACTTGGGTCTCCAGAGAACCCCATCAGGGGAACTAATGGGTTTCCCCAGCTAGCCTAGAGGTGACAGCCTGTGCCCTGCTCGGAGTGCTACGTGGAGGGCAAGCTCCTGAGGGAGGGAAGAGAGAGGGCCAGGGGTGCCAGGTCGCAGGTCCTGGCCTCTCCCAGCTGCGTGGTCGTGGTCTCAGCTTCACAGAGAACACTTCGGAGCCCATTGGGGGAGGGACAACCACCCGGCAGGCAGCCCAGTGGTCCATTCACTCGCTTCCCGCGGTGGAACCCCCGCCACACCAAGGCCCGAGGGTGAGTCTGAATCCTTAGCTGACCCAACCTCACCTCTTCCTGCCCTGGCTCCCCCCATAAACGACTCCCCAATTTCTAGAGGCCACAAGTCCTCAGGGTCCCCAAGTCCTCCTTACGCCCCGCCCCTATAGTTCACCTGAGATGTGACTTCCTTCAGGAAGGCCTCCCTGAGCCCCCCACCGCCGGCCCTAGGTCCCCACTGTCCATTCCTAACCCAGGCCCCCTTGGCCTAGGTCTTCCCCAGGAGGCTCGCAGCCAGCGTCGGGAGTATGGACAGACCGGGAGTATGGACAGACCCGGGAGTATGGACAGACCCGAGTCGGCAGCGAGAGGCCCAAGCGTGATCCAGGCGTCGCGGGAGGCGCCGCCCTCCCTAGGGGGCTTCGGCGCGGATGCGGAGGGCGCGCCCCCGCGGGTACGAGAGAAACGCGCGGCAGACACACAGACACACGCGGCGGGCCGCGCCTCCGAGGGGAGGGGGTGGGCGGTCCGAGGGGCGGTGTGGAGACGCCCGCGGAGGCCTGCGCCCTGCTCCGCACCCCGCCCCCGGCCGCCCGGGAGCAGCCAGCCGAGCGGCGGGATCGGAGCGCGGCGGCGGCGGCGGCGGCGCGAAGGGAGGGAGAGAGGGAGGGAGAGAGGGAGGAAGGGAGGGAGGGGCGGCGAGGCCGAGACGAGAAGAGCGGAACGCGCAGGCCACGGGCGGCCGCCGCCAGGATGCCCCGGCCCGCTGGCCGCTCCGCCGCCGGCCACCCACGCGGTCCCCGGCGGCCCGCGTTCGGCCGGGGGGCGCGGGAGCCGCAGCCGGAGCCGGAGGCGGGAGCAGCGAGCTGGAGCCCCGGGCGCCCGAATGCAGGGTGAGCGCCGCCGCCCTGACCCGGGGGCAACCGGGCAGGGGACCCCCGGCGGGAGGACTTTGGGCGGGGAGGGGCTGTCCGTGGTCGGTCGGTCACGGGGTCTGTCCGATGGCCGCGAGCTCCGCTTAAGGCGCGCACCCCTCCCCCCAACTTGGGGACCTTCAGGGTAACTTCCCTGGGGTCCGCCCCTTCTTCTGAGCCTAGCAGCGCCGCCCCGGGGGGCTTGCTTTCAGGGGGCGGGGATGGCCGGTCTGTGGGTCTTGGGCCCACCCCTGCCCAGCGTAACTCGGGAGGCGTCCGGGACCGCAGTCCCGTCAGCGTTCGGCTCGCGGCCGACGCTCGGACGCGCCCTCGGGGCTGGGCAGAGCTGGGGGCCCCTCTGGGGCAGGACCGCGCGCCTGGCCGGGCGGGGGATCGGAGGACAGAGGAGCGGGGACCACGGGGGTGGGGGGCGGGCGTGGCGGAGATGTGGAGGCTACTCGCCGAGAGCTCCGCCCTGGGCGGCGGCCGAGCGGGGGCCCTGCGGGACTGATGGGTAGCAGCGCCGGCGGAGAGTAGCCTGGGGGCGGCAGCCTGAGCCCGGGAATCCTTTCAAGTTTTGGGTTCTCTTTGTTGCGCAATCGAGCCCGGGGGCCGTGCGGCCTCATTGGCCCGGGGCCGCGACGTCACGCCGGAGCCCCGCCCGCAGACCCTGCGGAGAGAGTCCGGTGGGTCCCAGGCCCGCCACACCTGCAGCCTGCACTGCGGTGTCTTGGGGTGGGGGTGGGGGCAGGGAGCGTCTCCGGGATCCAGGCGGAGGGGGAAGCCCAGTCCTGAAATGCTGCGGAGCCTGAGTGGGCTGCGGAAGAAACTTCCCAATAGGGGGCGGCAACCCTCCTGGAGTGTTGGGGTCTGGACCCTAGTGTCCCCTGCTCCCTGTGATTGAGAATGAACAGAAGGTGTCACCAGCCTGGAGAAAGGGGGTCTCCTTGTTTCCGCAGAGCCGGCCCCCTCTCACTCTGCATTTGGAGACCTTGCTCTCCACCCCACCCCGGTAACACTCCTCCCCCATCGCAGGACCACCATGCTCAGGAGTCCACAAAGCCAGCCTCCATACGTCCTCCCTGTGCTGCACTGAGCTCTGAGCCTCAGTGTTCCCATCTGCATTGTGGGGACAGTAGAACCCATCTTGCAGGGGCAGGAGACCCAGAAAGACAACCTCAGCTCAAGGAACAAAAAAATGCCAAGTTTCCGAGCATTTTAATGTTTCAGACATCAGGATTTTGATGTCAGGGGAGTGGAGTTTGGATCCTGGCTCGGGAACCTAAGAGCTTGGTTACCTCTCCTTAACCATCTGTAAAATGGGAACGATGTCAGTCCTTCAGACAAGATCACTGGGGGTGCGAACTGAGGGGAGTGTGCCTGTTCGAAGGAGGATTGCCTCCTCCCTCTACTTGTAGGGCACATTCTCCTGCCCACAGACCTAGGGCCTTTCCCTGCAGTGAGACACTGCTTGGCTAGACTCAGGGAAGAACCGGCACCAGGAAGGGTTGTACCAGTGGCAGCCTGTGGCACCTTCCCTACCACTCTGCACCAACAATCAACAGGTGGGCAGGGTGGGCTGGGCCGGGCGCAGGGTCACAGGAGTCAGATAGCCTGCTTGGGCTTCTGAGGGAAGGCCTCCCAATCTGACGGCCAAGGCGGTGCGATGCAAGTAGAAATAGATGGCAGGCCACCAGGTGCCTGCCGAATCCGGTTTTCTATTTGATAATGTAAGCCTCTGGCCCACAGCAGCATGCAGACTCTGCCCACTCTGGACCCCTGGTAGGCTGCCAGACACCCCACCTGGCTGTGTGTAGCCCTGTGGCCTCATTACCCTCCAAGCTGGGCTGTCCCAGGTTCTGGCTGGGGTGACTGTGCGTCTGCCTGCAGGTCTGAGGCTCATGCACACCTCTGAGCTCAGTGTCTTGAAGAGACAGCATAGCTCAGTGAGCAGGGAGGTCTTTGGTACAGACATCTACGTGGCAAGCATTTATTGAGCACTTACTGTGTGCCTGGCTCCATTGTAAGCGCTTTCCCTGGCATCGCTTCCCGGCTACCCACACACTTCTCGAGGTAGATACCATCATGTCTACGTACAGATGAGAAAACTGAGGCCCAGCTGAGTCACGTGACTGGCTGGGGAGCTAAAGCTGGAGTCTAACAGCCCTTCACCCCACACCGAGTGGCCTCTGTATGCTGAAGTCAAGGAGGCTTGCTGGACACCAGAACGGCTGGTGGAGGGTTCAGCGGGGCCACCTCACCTCCCACTCTGGGGCTGGGGTGGGGAAGGGGAGGCAGCTTTGCGAGCAGAAGCCTAATGTTTGGGAAGGAAGTTCCCCGGCCCCAGAAGTCCCCCAGCCCCCACTAAAAGGCCCTTAGTGGGCACTGGTGTGGTCCAGATTAGACTCCTCCTGTGGGTCAGGGGTCTGGGCAGGCCCACCGCAGGGGCGCAGAGATGAATGAGACCCATCAGGACTCAAGAGATCCTTCGGTGTCCATGGGGCTCAGGCCGCACCCTGCACGAGACAAGCAGGGGAGCCTGGCAGCGGGCCGGGAGGTGTCACTTCCCCTGTCCTGAGCGCCAGGGGCCTGCGATGGCCTGTCCACCCCAAGCTGGAAACAGTCCCTGAAGGATCACGTGGCTAGGTCTGGTTCAGTGGTGCCCATAAGTGTTGGGGGCAGCAAATTTGCAGCCAATGAGATTACACAGGCTAGAGGGTGAGAAGGCCCAAGTGTGGGCAGCATGCACAGTAGACCTGCACTTAGCACTGCACTTGTCCCCCACGCCACCTGCTCCAGGCTGTGGCCAGAGGGGCCTGCTGTGGGGGGCCTCATATCAGAGGGGCCGGCCAGCGCTCTGCGCAGGGACGCGCCGAGCTGGGAAGGGGGCCTCACCGCCTGGCCCACTGGCAGGATGGGGCGGCTCCCCAACACGTGCCTCCTGCCCCGCGTCCTAGGTCCCTGGTTCCTGCCTATCCACAGGCTGTCCTTGGGGGCAGGTTCTGGTCCCTGGACCAGCTACAGTCCCATGCTGCCCACGGCAACCAGAGCAGCCACCGTGTGTGAGACCGGGCCGGCCCCAGGCGTTAGAGATGTGGCGTCTGTCCACCCCAGCCTCCCCCTGGAGGAAGGAGCCTCATCGTCCCCATCTCAGAGTAGGACATGGATGCAGGGACTTTGCTGGGGTCACATGGCAAGTACGCTAGAGCTTAGTGTGCCCCCCAGCCCGGGGTACTGCCAGGGCCTGCCAGGTGTGCACGGCCAAGGAAGGCCTGCTAGGGGCTGAGCTGGGTAAAGCAGGCCGCCCTTTCCCAAGGTGGGCACAAGAGTGGTCCCCAGAGCATCCCTTCCTCACAGGGGAGGTTCAGGGGGCTTATCCTCCAGGCATGTCCTCATTGGCCAAAGGAAGTGGGACCAACGAAAGTGAGGGCCCCCAACATGCACTGGGGGAGCCTCGCGTGGGCTGCGTGAGGATTTGGGGAGTTTCATGGTGAGATGGCTGGTTCTGGGACAGGACCAGGTACACACACGGCACAGCGCCCACCTGGGCCCGGCCTGGCGGCTTCCCTGAGGATGCAGGCGGCCTGGAAGGAAGCCTAGATGCCGCACCTTGACCAGGAGTAGGTGGAAGTGAGGGGATGTGCACTTATTGAGCACCCCTGTATACACCCCCTGGGAGCCAGGAGGTTCCATAGAGGGGAGAGGAGGGCGAAGCAGCCCCTCCCAAGCCAGGACCAGACAGGCAATGGAGCATGAGGGGACCCCCTCTATCTCGCACTCCCAAGAGCCCCAAGAGCTGCACTGCCGGAGCCCAAGGGAGAGTCACTGAGAGCTCTTTGGCTCCCCCCAAACCCACTGCAGATGCTCACGGTCCCTGGTGTCCCCAGGCCGCCGCGTGTGAGGGCTGCTGCTCTGAGCTGAGGCCTGGCTGGAGGAGGATGTCCCAGCCGCCGGCCAGCTCCCGTCTGCACCATGAGTGATGAGTGGCGGCTGCCTGGCAGCGCGGTGGGCTGGCTGGCCTGCGGAGGCCTCTCCCTGCTGGCCAACGCGTGGGGCATCCTCAGCGTGGGGGCCAAGCAGAAGAAGTGGAAGCCCCTGGAGTTCCTGCTGTGCACGCTCGCGGCCACCCACATGCTCAACGTGGCCGTGCCCATCGCCACCTACGCCGTGGTGCAGCTGCGGCGCCAGCGCCCCGACTACGACTGGAACGAGGGCCTCTGCAAGGTCTTCGTCTCCACCTTCTACACGCTCACCCTGGCCACCTGCTTCTCCGTCACCTCCCTCTCCTACCACCGCATGTGGATGGTCCGCTGGCCCGTCAACTACCGGTGAGTTCCTGGGCGTGTGCCCGTGTGCACCTGAACACCTGGTGTCCTTGGAGAGGGGGACATGGGTGCCTGAGCGCGCAGGTACCCTCGGTGTGGGGACAGGGCCCCTGTGCGGTGTGCCGCCCCCATGCTGTGCTGGGGTTGCAGGGGCGGGCGCGTGTAGGTGTACGTGGGTGCGTACAGTGTCCGGTGCAGAAGGGCTCGGTGAGAAGGACACGTGACGATGTGCTGACTGCGGGGCCGGGGCAGTTGAGGACCCTCTGCCGGTCCCCAGGGACCCGTGGAGAGACCCTGTGAGTGACGCCAGGTCCCTCTGTCCTGCCCCCACCCCATGCCAGGCTAAGCAACGCTAAGAAGCAGGCGGTGCACACGGTCATGGGCATCTGGATGGTGTCCTTCATCCTGTCGGCGCTGCCTGCCGTCGGCTGGCATGACACGAGCGAGCGCTTCTACACCCACGGCTGCCACTTCATCGTGGCTGAGATTGGCCTGGGCTTCGGCGTCTGCTTCCTGCTGCTGGTGGGCGGCAGCATGGCCATGGGCATGGTCTGCACGGCCATCGCCCTCTTCCAGACGCTGGCGGTGCGGGTGGGGCGCCGGGCTGACCGCCACGCCTTCACCGTGCCCACCATCGTGGTGGAGGACGCGCAGGGCAAGCGCCGCTCCTCCATCGACGGCTCCGAGCCCGCCAGGACCTCGCTGCAGATCACCGGCCTGGTGGCCACCATCGTCGTCATGTACGACTGCCTCATGGGCTTCCCTATGCTGGTGGGTGAGCCTGGCGGGTGGTAGGAGCCTGGCGGGGGGACGTGGGCTCTGGGACAGCCCTGGGGCTGGGCGTGCTCCAGGCATTAGGTGGTTGAATCCTCACACCCGATCTTTTCAGGAGGCATCCTCATCATCCCCATTTTACAGAGGTGGAAACTGAACTTCAGAGAGGTCAAATGACCCACCTAGAGTCAGGGCATCCATGGTGGGATCTGAACCCACGTCAGGTGGCTGCAGAGACCAGGGTCTTTTGTCACACGGCAGGGGACTTTCCTGACCTGACTGAGACCCATTTGATGCAGAAGTTATGGAAGGTGGGGTGACATGCCCCAGGCTTCCTGGTGGGTCCAGGTCCCAGGATGGACAGAGCGGGGATTTAGTGTGGCAGAACTGGCTTTGACCCTGAATCCGGAGGCAGGGCAGGCCTTGAATGTGTGCTGGGGAGCTGGACTTGATCTCAGGAGCTGAGGAAGGTCAAGGTGAGGGCTGCTCTGAAGACCCTGCCAGCAAGGGTCCAAGGTCCACCGAGGCTGCCTGGGGTCCTGTCTGTGAGGCTATGCCCCAGGCCTAGCCCAAGAATGATGTCTGGACTCAAAGACAAGCCCTCCCACTGATAGGGCTCCAGCCCTGCCCCTGAAGGCTATGGAGCTGGACAGGGAAGGGTCTAGGGGCAAGGACCAGATGGAGGCTTCATCCTAGCAGCTGGGCAGGGAGTCATTGCAGGACCCAAGCTCCAGAAGGTGACAGGTGGTGTGGCAGCCTCATAGTCAGGGGTGACCTTCTGGCCCACCCTCAGTGGGCCAGGTACGCCCCAGGTAGAGTCCTCCTGTGTGCAGTGGGGCCTGGTGACCCCAGTCCCTTGCTGATAGACGGAAGATGCGTGTGTGACATTGCAGAGCCAGACGGGAACGGCAGTGGAGGAAGGGCCCCCCAGCTTCTCTTCAGGGCTGTTTGTGGAACCCACTCCATGCTGCGGGCCTGGTACGGTGTCTGGAATCTTTACCTCACCCTGTGGGGTGTTCTTGGCCCATTTCACAGATGAGGAAACTGAGCCCCAGAGAGGTTTAGCATCTTTCTGAGGGTCACACAGCTCGCATGGAAGAACCAACATGATGTCTGCATCATGCCCACTTCTGCTCTGAAAGAGGAATAGTTATGTCACTCAGTGGGGGAATGAACTCTCCTGGGAGCAGAGGAATGAGGCGTCCCTAGGCAGTGACCCAAAGGCCACCTGGTTGGATCCTCTGACCCCCAGAAACTACTTTGATTCTAGACCTCTGGGGTCTGAGGTCTAGACCCTCAGAGTAGGGGCAGGGCCAAGGAGGCCACTAGCCATGGAGCAGCGGGGATGGTAGAAAGTTCCCTGATCTGGGAGACTTGAGACCTGGCTCTCAAAAAGGGGATGGTAATCCACGCCTCCTCCTCCTTGGGCAGTCACGGGTGAAATGAGGGAGGCCACGCCCAGTGCTGCCCGGTGCACTGTGAAGGGCTCTGCACACACGGGGCTGTGACTGTGCATCTTGCACCAGCGGCTGTCGGTGGGCAGGGCCTTCTCCCCTCGCACTCCGTCTCCTTCCTGCCCAAAACCCCAGAGCTTTGTCCGTCTCCTCCTCCCCCTCTATCTCCGCCTCCCCCTCCTCCGGCAGGTGGGCCATCAGACCTGCCCCACAGGTAGGAGCACTGAGGCCGGGAAGGGGAGCTGGGTGATGGGGGTCCTGCCGGGTGCCAGGCCCAGCCCTGTGCCCACAGGTGGTGAGCTTCAGCAGCCTGTGGGCTGACGCCTCGGCGCCCTGGATGGTAGTGTGTGTGCTGTGGTGCTCAGTGACCCAGGCCCTGCTGCTGCCCGTATTCCTCTGGGCCTGCGACCGCTACCGCGCTGACCTCAAGGCTGTCTGGGAGAAGTGCGTGGCCCTCGTGGCCGACGATGAGGACTCGGATGACGGTGAGGATGGTCTGAGAATGCCCCCCAGGGAGAGTGGCGCCTGGGTGAGGTCGCTGGGGGTCCCCGGGATAACAGCTGTCAGAGCCCCCATGTTCTACCCCAAAGGTTCTTAAACCCCTACAGCAAGGACCCAAGCCTGGTGTCCCACGGGGCATTCCCCTGTATGGCTTGGCCGCCCCCAGGGTTCCAGTTAATCAGACATTCTGGTTAACAGAGTGGCTGTGGGCTCCAGCCTGAATGTGTTTCGTGGAGCTTCCAACCTTAGGGGTCCTGGCGAACTGCCCCGGGGCTCCTGTAGACCGGTCCTGTCTCCCTGCCAGCAGTAATAATGTGACCCTGGGCTGAGCCCTTGCCACCTGCCAGGCAGTGTCAGCTCCTTGTGTCTATTTAGTTCTCACCCCCGTAGAGGAGGAAGCTGGCTCAGGGTCTGTGCCTTCCCCCGTCCCTCAACTAAAAGGTGGCAGAGTCAGGATCTGCATAGAGGACCCCGCCCTTCTCCTTTTCTGTGAACCAGCCCGCCAGCCCTGCGTGTGTCTCTGGGGGTCCCTGGGACCCATTCCTGGATGCCCCCAAGTTTCCACGGCCCTAAGCTTCTGCCCCGCCCTGCAGAAACCAGCCTGGAAGGTGGCACCCCCCCAGACCTAGTGTTGGACCGCTCCCTGGACTACAGCTATGGGGGTGACTTTGTGGCCCTGGACAGGACGGCCAAGTATGAGCTCTCTGCCCTGGAGGGGGACCTGCCCCACTTCCACCCTCTGCGGCCCTTGCAGGAGGACAAGATGCAGTACCTGCAGGTAGGGACAGCCAGGGCTGGAGATGCAAATATGCCTCTCCAAGGCCTTTCCTCTCTGAGCCCATCTCACGCCTGCCACAGCTCCTGGGGCTGGCTTTCATCCTCCCAAGACGGGCTGGCCCCAGGTCACAGAGCCTGTGCAGGTGGACCCATGGGCGGCACCCCAGCCCCTGTGCCCAAGTTCGCTGGTGCTCTAGGAGGATGGTCCATTCGGTGCCTGTGTTGTTTCCATGGGGCTCAGCACCCTACTCAAGGGGACTTCTCCCCAGCTGACCCAAGCTACAGATGACAACACTGAGGTTTGGAGAGATTGTCACTTGCCCCAAATCTCACAGCTCCAAACCAGGGTGCCCTGGACCAGGCCTGGTCCCTGACCTCAGGTGGCCCTACCCGGTGAGGGGAGGCTAGGTCCCCCTTTTCCAGGAGGGCAGCCCGGGTTAACCCCTTGGTCCTGACAGGTCCCGCCCACGCGACGCTTCTCCCACGACGACACGGACTTGTGGGCCGCCGTTCCTCTGCCCATGTTCCTACCGCGCTGGGGCTCTGGCGAGGACCTGGCCGCCCTGGTGCTGCCCGGCGGGCCCGACCGGCGCCGCGGCGGCCTGCTGGCGGAGGACGTGCCCCCCTTCCGCCCGCGCCGTCGCTCGGCCGAGAGCCTGCTGTCGCTGCGCCCCCCGGCCCTGGACGACGGCCCGCGCCTCGCCCCCGGCTCGCCCCCCGGCAGCCCGCGCCGCCGCGCCGGGCCCGGCGCCCGCTGCGCCTCGGCCTCGCTGCTGCCCGACGCCTTCGCGCTGACCGCCTTCGAGCGGGAGCCGCAGGCCCTGCGCCGCCAGCCCGCCTCGCCGGGGCCCTTCCCCGTCCGCGCCCTTCCCCGCGACGGCGCCCAGCCCAGCGGGGACGCGGCGCCCCCTGGCGGCGGCGGCGCGCAACGGAGCCCCGGGCCGCGCCCGGCCGCACACGCGCATCCCAGGACCCTGCGGACCGGCCTGAGCGCGTCGTGGGGCGAACCCGGGGGCCTGCGCGCGGCGGGCGGCGGCGGCAGCACCAGCAGCTTCTTGAGCTCGCCCTCGGAGTCGTCGGGCTACGTCACACTGCACTCGGACTCGATAGGTTCGGCGTCTTAGGGCCCGCCGGCGCCTCCCCAAGTCTCCAGGCGGGCCGGGCCACCCATGGGGCCAAAGCACCAAAGATGCCATCCTAACCCGGCCCAGGTTCGGGGCAGGCTACGCTGAGACCTCCGGCGGCGCCTGGACTTGCGCTAGCCCTGACTGGGCGGCAGCTGTGTGCCGCCCCGGAAGCGGCCGTTGCCTGGAGGGGCAACGCCCACCCTGGACGACCACACTGGGCACGGACCAGCCTCTGGGCAGGGCATCTCTGGGCAGAGTGAGGCTGGGGCTTGGGAAAAGGCGGGCTCCGCACGGGGCAGCTGGCTACCGCCGGACGGAACAAAGCCCAGCCCTGCAGGAGCCACCAGACTGCACCCGGCTTCCCACTCTGCCCCGTAATTGTCACACCTCAGCAGGTGGGGTACAGAGGGTCTGTAAGCACAGGGGTCTTCAGAGCCCAAGCCAAGTTCTCTGAGCAGGGCTCCCTGCTGACTTGTTCTGCCTTGGTTTCCGCATCTGTGACGAGCAGGTGACCATGTTAGGTCTCAGGACTGTCTGGACAAGTCTCCTGGTCTGTGTGCCCCTGGCCGCCACTGAGGGGACAGAGAGTAAGAGTAGTGGAGGACCCTCCATGGGCCCTTGTGGGGCTCAGTTTTCAGGGGCCTGGCATGGCCCCCAAGCCTGAGGCCTCCCACACTCAGTGCCCCTGGCCCGCTTGAGAACTCTCCGCAGCCGAGCTAAAGCACACCACTTTGGCACCATCACCATTGGCACACACCCGCCTTGGCCGCTGTTAGCATCCCACCCTCATCACTGTGCCTCCATTGCCTATGCACATGTCAGCCACCTCTGTGACTCCCACCATGAAGGCCGTGGGTACGTGGTGGAGAAAACTGAAGCAAAGGGGGAGCGGGCTTCCTTATCCTGGTGCCCATCCCCCACCCGTGCAGGTCTGGCCAGGAAGGGATCTTGGCTTAGAGGCCTCGCAGCTTCTGGGTTCAAGGCCTGGTCCCTGGTAATAAGAGTCTTCCTCCACCCTGGGGCAGGGGTCTTCTTTTGCTCTCCATGCTGGGCAGACCTCTTGCAGGCCTGGGCTGGGCCCTGGGCCCTGGGGAGGGCCTGCTGGGTCTTGCATGGAGGAAGACCCTCGACTCAGGCTAAGGAGAAGCCCAGGCATGGCTGTGGACTTTGAGCTGGAGGGGCCGGGGTGAATGCAAAGGCTGTCTCATTCCATCCCCTGCCTCCATGCAGTGGCCCCTACATGTGAAGATCTGGAGGGGGTTCCAGGGCCCGCAAGGAGCTGGTCTACCCCTCTTCCCTCCTGCTCTGCAGCCTGGACTTGCAGCACTGCCTCTGCCCCTCAGGTGGCCAAGCCTGTCTCCTCACCCTCCAGACAGGGTCCCAGCTCCAGAGAGTCCTCTGGGAGCCGGGAGAACAGGGGGGACTTCGCAGCTGTCTCACTTTCAGAGGCCCCTTCAGTCTCTGGCTGTGGGGTAACTTGGGGGGGAGGAGCTGGCCACAGGTGAGGAAGGCAGGGGGCTCCGGTCCAGCCTCAGCCATGGGAGGCCTGCCTCGCTGACGCTGCTGTGCCTTCAAGGACCAACATGTGATATGGGGGCAGAGGTAGCCAGTTAGCCACTGTTCCGCACCCCCCGCCGGCCGATTTGTCACCTTGGGTTTTTATGTCCAATCTGTGTATTTCATATTCAACGGCCGTACTTGCAGGGAGGCGTGGTCCCCTGAGGTCCCTCCAGTCCTGGTTTTTACAAAATTATTAAAGAGGAGGGAGGACCCCCAGCAGAGGCCCCCGGAGCATGGGGCTCCCTCTCTCACTTTGTCTAGCCTCCAGGCCCGTGTGCTGCTCTGATGAGCAGCTTGACCCTGGGTTCACTGTGGAGGGAGCTCCGTCTTCATACCACCACCCAGCCCAGAGCCAGGGATCCGTTTGTAGTTTTTTTGACAACTGAGCATTTATCTTCCGTACTGAATCTAATAAAAACTTCCTATGACTTGCACCAGGCAATCCGAGGCCGGTTTCATGGAAACACTTAGAGCCTAACAGCACCGCTGGCCAGCTGCCCCTAAACGTCTCTCCCTCTGGGTCCTGAATTCCTCCGCTAGTGCACCCTTCCTTTGGGTTGGACTTGCCCCTTCCTCTAGGCAAATCCAGCGGCCCCACCCCGCGAGTGAGTCAGACCTGGAACAGCAGCAGGATGGAGCGGCCTGGTGGGCTCCAAAAGCCCTAATAAAGGGCGGAGATGACCTCTGAGTGCAGATGGCAGCCCCTGCCCGGGTTTGGCTTCAGGGACCGCTAACCCCAGTGAGGCTGATTCTGGAGGGCGAGAAAGGCAGAGCAGTTGGAGCCGTGCCTAGCGGAGGACCCGCCCACCAGCCTGGGTTGGAATTTGGAGGACGTGCCCTGGGTCCGCGATGTAAGATCGCCACCTGGTGGCCTGCAGGAGCCTGGTGCCCTGCAGAAGGATTAGTGTTGGGAAGTTGAGACCCGAGAGGCCGTCCCGGGACCACCACTGCAGGACCCCCGCCCCAGCACCGGAGAGCCCAATGGGTGCGGTAGGGGAGCCGGGTCGCCCTCTCCCCGCGGTCTGACCAGGACGGGTTTAGCACACGGCAAGGCAGGGACAGCCCAAAATGAGAAACGTTTTATACAAAGTTGATGTTGGTAGTTCAAAAAGATTCACGTAAGTAGGCATCATGGGAGAAATTAGAACCTTCGTGGCCTCTTTATACCCATTTCAGAAGTTCGCACTGTCCTTATTTTGAATTTCAAGCTGGTGGGAGGAGATGCTAGGATCTCTTCCTGCGCTCAGGGCAGGATCCCTGTCCTCCACCCCCGGGCTTCCCCTCGCGGGCCGGGAGCCCCGGGTTCCAGTCCGGGCACAGCAATGACCTCATTTTCGGACGAGTAAACCGTCGCACAGCACTCCCAGGGTTGTCAAGGGTGGTGGGCTCCCTGGAGGCCCCAGAGGTCCGGAGTCGGGGATTCTGCGGGGCCGGGGTCTTTTCCAAGTGGGGAGAAGTGAACTCTCCCTTGAGAGGAGACGGGGTGTGGCCTAGCAGGCCCCAAGTTGGTGCGACAGAGCGCGGGGTCCCTACCAGAAGCCGCGCGGAGCCAAGCGTCGGGTGGCCGGGGCGGTAGGTGGAGCATCTTACCGGGCGGGGCCACAGCGCTGAGCGGGTGCGGGGCAGGGTCGCTAAGGAGGGGGCTTCCGAGAGGGCAGACTTAGGAGCGCGCGCCAGCGGGTGGGCCGCGCCGTGTGCGGAGGGGGTGGGGATCCCCGGAAGCCGAGTGGGTCGAGGATGGGGATGGGATGGGGGCCCCTTGCCGGTGGGGCGGGGCCTGGCGCGCTTTGTGCCGGTGGGAACCGGGCGTCCCTGGCCGGCTGAATGGGCAGGGGCGGGACAGCGATTTTCCTCGCTGCGAGGGGTCCGCTCTGTGCCGCTGCCGACGGCGACCTTCCCACCGCGGCGCGGCCGCGGGGCGGGGACGAGCTGCCCGCCAGGGGCCCTGGGAAAGGGGCGCAGCCCGGGACACCCACTCCCAGCCCCACTGGAAGGTGGGAGGAGGAGAAAGCGGGTCTGGCCTAAGTGGGTAGGGCTGGGGTGGGGAGTGGGTTATGCCTAGACGCGCAGAACCCGGTCCAATCGTAGCTTCGTGTATTTCCCCGAGTTCGAAAAGACGCGGCACCCTCCCGGCCACCCCGTCCCGGGACCAGAAGCGATGACCGGAGTCCCGGCCGTCCAAAACAGTCTCTGCGTCCCCAGGCCAGACGAGGGCCTCCGTGAGTCCGAGGAAGCACCTGATCCTCACCAGGGCCGCCACAAGCGCAGCCCCGGCCCCGGGCTCTCGGCGAAGCGGCGAGACGCCGACTGCGGCGCGGGGATGCTGGTAGACTGACCGGGGAGACCTCCAGAGAAGAGGACCCGGGATGGCGGGGACCGCGAGCCGCCGGCGGCCGGAGCAGGGGCCCAAAGTGGGGGGGCTCCGGGGCCGCGCCGCTCGGGCGCCTCGGGGCCGGGACTGGCGCTGTCCATGGTGCTGCCACCCGCGCGCTCGTGCGCCAGGGGGCAGCGCAGGCCGTCGCCGCCCTCCTCTCCGCGCCGCAGAAGTTGGCTAACGCCCGGCAGACAGCCGCGGAAGCCCGACGGGTACTCGGCTCCGCTGGGGACCGGCCAGAGCCCTGGGGGGAGGTGAGCGGATGAGAGAAATGCGGAAAGGAGGGGAGAGGAGGAGGAAAGGAAAGATGGAGAGAGGAGAGAGCAAGGGAGGGGAGAAGTGCGGAGGGAGGGGAGTCAGCCCGAACCCGCTCCCCCCTTCCCGGGTCCAGACCTTCGCCCACCCGGATTACAACTCCACAGCCAGCTGGGCTTTTGTTGCCTGCCCACTCACAGCAATATAGGGCCCCCTCCTCACTCAGCTGCCCACTGCCCTGAGCAGTTCTTCTCAGTCCATCCCTCTTTTACCTGGCCTTGTAGAATCCATGGCTCTGACCCCACAAGTTCCCCCGCCTCTTCGCCCGACCCCCCAAGCCATCCCGCTACCTTGCACCGAGTTCTGAAGGCTTTTCATGTATTTGACGCTCAGCTCCAGTATGTCTGCCTTCTCCAACTTGCGTTTCCGGATCTGGGGATCCGTGGAAAGGGCTCTTAGCACCGCAGCCTGGGCTGGAGCGGATGAGGCTGGTATCATCCCTTACCTCCACCGAGGCCCCTTTCTCACCTGGTGCGAGTAGTGTTTCTCTAGCAACGATCTGAGCTGCTCCAGCGACACATTAATGCGGGCCCGTCGCTTCTTCTCCATCAGCGGCTTGGAGATCTGGGGGTGAGCAGCAGTTAGAGGGCAGGGCCTTGGCCCTCTCGCCCTCTGCCTCACCCCTCACCCCCGCAGCCCTCAGGACCCCAGACCTTGCGGAAGTTGCCGGCGGGGCCGCCAGAGCTGCCCTGGGTCTCGGACTCAGTGCCCATGTTGTCGTAGCGGAGACCACTGGAGGCGGCACTGCCTTTATAGGGGCCCCTCGTTTACATGTCAATGAGGCGCTCCTGGACTTGTGGAACCCCCAGGGGGAGGGGATGAGAGAGGGACACACTGGGAAGTTCGCCACCTCCCTCCGCCTCTTCTCTTCCCTTAGTCCAGGCCTCACCTCCAGGACCCCTCCTCCCTCCTGAGGGACCACCTTTACCCTTTCTCAGTCTTTCCTTTTGTTTTGTTTTGTTTTTTTCTGGTCTGCGTTGGGTCTTCGTTGCTGCGCACGGGCTTTCTCTAGTTGTGGCGAGCGGGGGCTACTCTTCGTTGTGGCGCGCGGGCTTCTCATTGCGGTGGCTTCTCTTGTTGGGGAGCAGGGGCTCTAGGCACGCGGGCTTCAGTAGTTGCGGCACACAGGCTCAGTAGTTGTGGCTCGCAGGCCTAGTTGCTCCACGGCATGTGGGATCTTCCCGGACCAGGGACCAAACCCGTATCCCCTGCACTGGCGGGCGGATTCTTAACCACTGCGCCACCAGGGAGGTCCTCTCAGTATCTCCTTTATCCCTCTCATCCTCACCACTGCCTGAGTCTGGAATTCCTTCCCAAGCCCATCCCCTCCCGTCCCAGTCTCCCTAAGTTCTGGGCCTCACCACCAAACCCACTGGGGGAGGTCCACGGGCCCAGCTGGCTGCAAGACCCACTAATGACTATGACTGAGCACCGGGCCTCCTCGGGCCTGATGAAGATGCGGAGGCAGGGAGCACCCACCCGCCAGCGAGGCCTTTCTGCCGGCTTCACGCTCGGGCCGCGCTGGCAATGCCACATTATTCGCCCTAATGTCGGGATAATGCAGCAATTTTCTGCCTGTGGCCACTCAAAGCCAGGTGCAGACCAGGCCCGCGGGGGCCAAGCAGCAACATGTGTCCCATTAAAGCATGCAGCCCGCCCGCGGGGCCACAGCCAGCCTCCTCCTCCTTGGGGCCTCGGGACTGGGAGCGGTCCTGCGTTGGGGTTCAGTCTGGGCTCAGGGGCCCTCTGGCCCTGTTAGGACCCAACCCACACTCTTCAAACTGGGGGGCAAGCTGCAGGCAGCCTCAGGCCAGGGCAGTCAGAAAGGCCTCCCCCACCCCCAGTCCTGAGTTTGCAGGCTGGAAGACTCAGGCTCTGAGGACCTTTCCCTCACAGGGAAGGCCTAGGAGTTTATTCCCCCCACCCCTGCCCATTGGCCTTCTCTGGGTCCCAACAAATGGGAGGTGGTGGTGAAGACCCCTGAGCATCTGGGGAGAGCACCGTTCTGCACGTCTGGAGGTCCAGGATGTCAACCCCTTTTCATTATTCAGGCTGTGGCTGAAGACCCAAGGAGCTCAGAGGAGGAGACACCTGCCCCCGGACCCGCCAGGCCCTGTAGCAGGACTCCGGTGCACTCCCTGCTTGGGCTTCAGGAGGCTGGGCTCCAGGAGCTGTGAGGGACGGGAAAACTGACGTCTGCGGGAGTCCCTGGGTTCAAACCTACACAGCTCCCTTTACTGAGTTCCCTTGGCCTCAGCGAACAAGCGCTGCTTGTGGGGGCGCTGTGGAAGTCGCAAGGACCCAAAAGTTCGGCAGTGGAGCCCTGCTGCCGAAGACTGAACAAACTGGCCTTTGCGGGGTCCCAGTGGGAGGGGGAGGGGAAATTGCTGGGTCCTTGGTGGGCCCCAGCTCCATCTTCTTACCCATTCACCCCCGCTCGGCGTATTGATGGGCCCCCTGCCCGGCAGTGGCGTTCCCAGGCGCCAAGCAGCGTGGAGAATCGCTCCCCGCCCTCCTTTCAGGCAGAAGCGTCGGCTACAGCGGCTCCCAAGTGTTCTTTTGCCCCGGCCACTGGGCCCGCCGGCCAGATCCGGGCCGGGCCCGGCCCAGGGCGGGTGGCGGGGCCGCGGCGGGACTGCGGGCGCTGGCACGCGCCGGGCGGCTTTGAAGCGCAGGGGCCGGCCAGCCCCGAGCGGCTTCCGCGGGTTCGCTCCAGCTTGGGGCGGTGGCGGCGCGGTACAAAGGCGCCGCGGGGCGGGCGGGCGGCGAGGCCGGGCACAAAGGGGGCAGCCGAGTGTTAAGGGCATTGTGCCGGCCCACAAAGCCGCGCCCCCGCCCGACACCTCGGGACCAAACCCCGGGCGCCCTGCGGCGCGCGGGCGTCCAGCTGCTGCACATCTGCAGGGAGGCTGGGCGCGCGCCTCGCTCGGGTGGTCCCCCTCATCCCCGCCCCGCTCTCGAGCCGCGCGGGCAGCCGGGCAATTTGTCCTCTAATTATGACCCCTCCCCATAAAGCGCCGCCCGCGCCTTTCACCTCCGGAGTTATTAGCAAACCAATGGCCCTCGGCGCAGATCTCGCGGCCCACAGCAGGGAGCCGGGCCCGCCCTCTCTCCAGAGTTCGGGCCGCAATAAAGGGGCCCGCGAGACGCCCCCGCCTGCACCCTTGCCCCCGCAGCTCCTAGGGCCACCACCCCTCTAGAGCCCGTGCCCCGAGATCCCGGCCGCTCTGGGTGGGGCCGCTCACGTGGGTGGCTTAGTGTTTCTTAAGCAGTGGAAAATTGACCGCAAAATGCGCTAATTCGCAATGTTCTGCTTTGGCTGCGTCAGGCGAGGCCGGCCCGGGCGGCCCGCGAGGAATTCGGGCTGTCAAGCTCCGCCCCTGCCGGCTTAATGGGCCTCCGCCTCCGCTGCCCCCGACCCCCACCCCGGCACTGCCCGCTGCGCCTCCTCCCCCTCTGGCAGGTCCTCAGCTGGCGTCTCCCCACCTAGGCCGATCCCCTCCCCCACTTTCCGGGCTTGCCCGGGTCCTCTCTCGGCTCCCTCACCACAAACAGCCACCTTGGCGCGTTCGTCGCCTCCAGCTGGCCGAGGGTCGCGCGGGACTCAAGGCTGAAAGGGATCTCTGTGCAAATTCCATCTTACCTTTTACCCACCTTCAGAGACAGTTTCCTCGCCACCCTCGCCACCCTTTACCCCCAATTCGGCTCAGTCTTCTGGGCAGCCGATACCCCCACTAAGTTAAAGGCAGATTTTTGCATTTGGCAAGGTCATTGGAAAAGACCGGAGTCTCCACCGAGATCCTACTCGGAGACCTAGGCTAGGGACACCCAGGTCTGTTCGCAAGTTTTGCGTCTGGGCATCCTACACACCCTAGGCAGGCTGGGCTCCGAGGGCGCGTGCAGAGGCGGGAGAGGCGTTTTCCGACGTAGGGGGAGCGGCTGCGGGTTGACCTCGTCCTCTCTGAGAGCAAGCAGGACCAAGCGCTCTCGGGCTGCCGGCAAGGGCATGGACCAACTTAGAAACCCGGCTTATGCAAGCCGGGATGTAGGCCACCGACTCCCTTTCCATCTTTAGCCTCTGGGGTTCCCAGGGGGCTTGGAAAAGAGCACAAGTCCAGGCAGAGCGCTGGGGGGACACAGGCTGCCCTCTCTCTGCTCATTCAGGAAAAATTCTTTCTGTAACTCAGGAGAGCTCTGGGGGCTTCAAGGGCTACTCAAAGCCCGTGGCTTCCTCAGGTTGGGGGATTTGAGGCCCAAAGTGACCTGTGCCTTTACCCTCTCTTCCTCCATTTGGTTTTCTTGACTTTGGCAAAAGAAAGAACATTACAGAACGATGCAGGCCCTGGATGGGAACCCCTGCCTTCCTGCAGCCCTCAGGCATTTAAAGCTACCCGAGCTGTTAGGTGCTGCGGAGGCCACTGCGGAGGGAGAAATGTGCGTCCCCCTCCAGGATGCACTTCTAAATGGAATGCAGTGATTGCTCCATGTAATTAACTATTGGGACACAGCAAAAGCTCAGAAATGACTCAGCCAATTGTCTCCAGATGGGGTTGGAGAGGCTGCGATTGTTTAACTCTCTTTGGCCGGGTTAGGACTCCGAATAGCCCGGCAGCCAAGGGCCCTCCAGGGGACAAAGGCTGGGACTCCGGTGAGTGCATCAACACTGAACCGGGCTGGCCCAGCTCAGAGAGAGTGAATTCTGGGAGACCCTCATTGTCCCAGCCTTTTGTGCTTCTCCCCAGCTGGCTCTAATCTTTAAATATTTACCCGGCCCCTTTGTGCACATATGACTTATGCACGTTGGGCTGATGTGCTCATAAATTACGGGAGTCATTTACCAGACCGGGGTGGGGGGCGGTGCTTTCATGCCTGGAGTGGGGAATGGCCAGAGGAGGGGAAGAAAGAACAGCTTTTGGAGGATCAGAGCGAGCTGCAGCCACACTGGACTGGCCCCTCCTGGCCTCCACGTGGGAAGTGGATGGAGGCCTGTGAGTGACAAGGAGTCCCAGGAGGTCACCCACCCTCCGGGAGGAGGGAGAGGCAGAGTTCCAGAGCTGTTTCCTACTTGGTGTCAGGCTCGGACAGGAGCCAGCCTTGCATCCTGGGAAGCCGGTGCGGGTGGAGGTGCTTGGTTAACACCCATCCTTGCCCCTTCTCCTGCTTGCTCTGCGGCATTCCCCCTTCCTACATTTCCTCTTTCTCCCGTAAAGCAACCCTGTTTGAGAAAAGGGAGCCTAATTTCACCTCAGCCTGCAGCTTAACTTGGAAAAGTCAACATGGTTCTGACGGCTTTTTAAAACAAGAGGGATCCCCACTTGGGCCCAGGATGGAAAGCCACCTCAGCTGGTGGGTGGATGGCTGGATTGGGGGGTGGGGAGGGGAGGCCCTAGAGAGGGAACTTCCTGCATGAGAAAGGGTTCCCTTTGTGCTTGCCTCACAGCTCCTAGAACAAAACACATTCAAATGCTTATTTAGAGGGGAAAAAATGGAAAGCAAGGCATCCCCAGGCTGACTGGTTTCTCTTTATTTTCTTATATTACTGTAGGTGTGCTGTTCCTCTAGCCTAGGGGGTGACAAACTGGAGTGACAAGGGAGAGCTGGGTGCAGAGTGGACATGTTTGATCAGATTGCTTTCCTCTCTGGTGGGAAAGCAGATCTCTGTGTTTCTTTCTGTCTATATCTCTGTGAATTACTGTTTTTCTGTGTGCCTGTGTATCTCTCTGTGTGACTTTGTTGCTCTGGGTCTATACCAGTGGGTACATACATTCGCTTACTTGCCTTTCTCTTCCATCACTCCTCGGTGAACCCCCGGGCCCTGACAGATTCAGCAACTCTAGTGACTTCTAAAAATTCCCCTTCCCGCTGGTCTGGCCCTACCTGGAAGGGGACTGCCCCCCCCCTTCTTTCTCCCTTCCCCAAGTTGGGACTGATGGAGATGTATGGTCTAAGAGGAACTGATGGGCAGAGAAGAGAGAGTTGCTCAAGCCTTCCAATCTGCATTACATGTTACTCTGTGTCCCCCAGAACAGGGACTGCTCCTGCCATAAGTCAGCGTGGAGAGCAGATACCAATGGCCAGAAAAGGAGCTTCCTGGGAGCAGCCCTCTGCCGCAGGACCAGCCTCACTCCCAGGAGTGAAGACGCAGTGAGCACCCTCTAGTGGCCCTGAGGTGTCCTGGAGATGCAGGAGAGGTCCTGAGTCGGGGAGACAGTAGAAACAGGGGACAGTGGCAGGACCCTGGCTCTCAGCCCCCAGTAACAGTCCAGGCTTCCTTCCCACATGGCGCTGCAACTGGGTGACGCTGGATTTTAAAACATTAAATCTCCTTTCAGTTCCCATCTACCGAGTTTAGCAAATGTCTTCTGAGCACATTTTAAACATGATACTGGGTTTACAGAACATTGGTATGAGACCCGTGAACTCAGGATCCCTATTTTATAGGAAGTTGAGGCTCACAGAGTTGCTCTGCCCGAGCTCACAAAGCTGCTGAGGCAGGCTCTCTACCCTTCCCTGAACCCAGCTTTCCAGACACCAGGCCTCCTGCCTGGTCCTGCAAGGACACAGGAAGGTAGAGTGGCCAGGGACTCAGAGGCAGACTGGGCTGACTGCAGCTCACAGCCCACCTGCCCTTATGGCTCTCTGACCCACTACTCTGGGTTCCAGCCTCCCCCAGGGCCTGTCCCCTATCCCGCTTTAGGCTTGCTTCCTCCTGCCTCTGTGTCTGCAAAGCTCGGTCCCCTCCCTCCTGTAGATGTCCTTGCTCTCATTTCCAGCCTCAGGCGGGCTGCCAGTACCGACTCTTCCGGGCAGACTCCTAACGCCCCCACCCATTGGCCTCTCCCTGGGGTCCCTCCCATTCCCTCTCTATCCCTACTTGGCTCCCGACCCACTCCCATCCCACCATAGTTTATTCTAGTCATTTGCTTACTTGCCTTTTCCCTCCATCAGGCCTTTGTGAGCGCCCGGAAGTGGAGGCATTTACCTTTTAAAAAATTAAGGAACAGGACTTCCCCAGTGCTCCAGTGGTTAAGACTAAGCCCTTCCACTGCAAGGGGCACGGGTTGGATAACCGGCCCGGGAAGTTCCAAAATGCCGCGCCGGTAAAGTAAGGAAAAATTCCTAAGTAATATAGATTGATTGTGGGCCATATGGAAAATACAAAAACATATAAAAAAGACAGTAAAAGTCTCCCAGAGTCCCTACCACCTGAAGATTATCGTTGTGAAGTAATTTTGCCTTCTATTCCAAACATTTTCCCAGGTTCACACATATGCTTTTCTTTTTCGCAAGTGAAGTCAGGTACACACTGTAAAGTTTTGCATGCTGCCTTATAAAAAACGTAATGTCTTGAGGATTTCCACCGTCGGCTAACATTCTCCCTCGGCACGAACTGAAGTAGGCGGTCACCCCGCTGCGTGCATGCCCCAAGGGTAGTGTCCCCGCAGCCTGGGCGCCCAGCGGGCGCTCGGAGACCCTGCCAAGGGCGGGTGGTCTCTGCGCGCGGACCCCCCGGGGCGCAGTGGGGTGGAGGCGGATCGCCGGCTCGCGCCCTTATGCCCAGCACTGTCAGTTTCACCGGGGACCGCGCAGGGCCCGTGAGAGGCGGGGGCGGGGGCGGGGTGCTTTAGGTTTCACGTGATTTCTCTGGACGGGGACATTCTGGAGTTTGGGGCCGACTCCTGGCAGACGCCGCCGGCAAGTTCTCGGCCCAGGACCCAGACTCCCCGCGGCCCCGCCCGCCAGCCGCAGCTCTGCTTGGGTCAGGGGGTCCCGGGGGGACGGCGGGGCGGGGCGGGGCGCTCCTGTCAAATTCGGGCCCCCGCCGCGCGGTGCGGCGGTATCGCGAGAGCTCGCGGGCGGCGCGCAGGTCTGGGCGGCTGCCCTTCCGGGCCGGCGTCGGCAGCGCAGTGCGCAGGCGCGGCGGGCGGGTTTCCCCAGGCTACCGTTGGGGCCGCCGCCCGCTGGTCCGCCGCCCTGCGCCATGGCGGGCTGCGCGGCGCGGGCTCCGCCGGGCTCCGAGGCGCGCCTCAGCCTCGCCACCTTCCTGCTGGGCGCCTCGGTGCTCGCGCTGCCGCTGCTCACGCGCGCCGGCCTGCAGGGCCGCACCGGGCTGGCGCTCTACGTGGCCGGACTCAACGCGCTGCTGCTGCTGCTCTACCGGCCGCCGCGCTACCAGGTGCGGGCCGGGCCGAGGGCCGGGGCGGGGACCGGGGGCCGGGCGGGCTGGGCGCGGCGCGTGGGCACCGTCCCACCGGGGTCGAGGGCCGGGTCTGGCGAGAGCGCGGCCCGCGAGAGGAGTTGCCTCCCCCGGCCGCGTCTTTTAGCAGCTGCGAGTTCAGGTGGCAGGAGGGCCCCCTCCCTGCCAGTCCCGCGGGGCGTGGGGCGCGGGCCCCCTCCACCCGGCGGAGTGGGTGGGAAGTTGCATTTGGTGCTGTTCAGCAGCTGCGGCAGATGCACGTGGGGTGGGGAGTGAGCGGGCCCACGAGTTCTTTTATGTAATTTAAGGTGTGGAGAACTACCTGCTGTCAAGTCTGAGGTCAGAGGCCCCCGCAGTTACGTGGAGGGGGCTGGGCGCAGAGTCCCGGCTGCCCCGACCAGATTCGCTGCATGGACTTGGGAGAATCCGGCCAATAAGCTTGGTTTAACGCAGTTTTCCCACAGCCCTGAGTGACAGTAACAATCCTGATAGTAATGGTAGCTAAACCTTACTTACGAAGCACTTCGTCTTAAGTGCTTTACATGGGTAATCTTCACAGCAGTCCTCAGAGGTAGGTACTCTTGTCATCCCCATTGTGTAGATGGGGAAACCGAGGTCCAGAGAGATTAAGTAACTTGCCTAAGGCCACAGAGCCATAGAGGGGTGGGCTTGGGATTTGAACCCAGGCAGCCCTGCTTCACCCTGTTAACCTCTGAGCAAATCGGCTCCACGGACTTGCGGGTGGAAGCAGGATGTATGCTCTGTGAACAGCCAGGTGACTGATCCTCTTTTGGGTCCGTTTCAGATAGCCATCCGAGCCTGTTTCCTTGGCTTTGTGTTTGGCTGTGGAGTGCTGCTAAGTTTTAGCCAGTCTTCTTGGAATCACTTTGGCTGGTAAGAAGTGCTTTGGGAATGATAGTTTTGAGGTGAGGGTGGGCGGATCAGAGGGTCAGTAGTGATATTCCCGCATCCCTGGCTGGCTGAAGGCTAGTGAGGGCTCTAAGGGAATGAGGCCTCTAGCTTCCTAGATTCCCGCATCTTGAACCTTGAGAACTTGTGCCCGTTGGTTACTTCTGTCGCAGGTGGAAACAGGTCTCCCTGGCACCCTTCCCATAGGTGCTCTCATCTGCTGCACCTTCAGTAATGTGACCAGCCCTTCCCAGAAGAGGGTACTGGTCCTCAGTGACAGGAAGGGGCAAGGCTCTGGCTCGTCTTCACAGGCCTTTTCCGTCTCTAATTTCTATTAGGTCACATCTAGTGCCTCCCCCACGGCCAGTGTAGGATTTTTCCCTACACTATGATTTCAGTCCCTTGAGCCTTCTAGTCCCTGACCTGGATATGAACCAGTGGCTTCAAGGTAAAAAGCTTTATCTCCTATTATCAATACTCTGAGCCATCTAATCCTTCTTTGCTGGAATTATTTCAGTTTTTCGAATTTTTGTATTCGACATACATCACTACTTTATTTTGGTACTTCTCTCTTTCATGTTTTACGTGTGTAGTGTCATTTTAAAACAGGCTGAAGGCCCATAGTGCCTTCCTAACCGATGTTTTTTGTTTTTCGGTTTTTTTTATTTTTTTCCCTCCTGTGACATTCACAAACATAGTCCCTTTACAACCCCCCTTTCTGCAAACCTCAGGGAATGATGCTACATGTGGGTGCCTGATGTCCCCTCTCAGACAGGTAACAGCAGACCCTCATCATCGAATTCAGGGACAGTTCAGACCAAATCTGTACTTGGACTTAAAGGCTAACTTGATTCCCTTGCCCCAGCTTACCTCTCGTTCTTTTTGTTTTCAACTAGGTATATGTGCTCCCTGTCATTGTTCCACTATTCTGAGTACTTAGTCACAGCAGTCAATAATCCCAAGAGTCTGTCCTTGGATTCCTTTCTCCTGAATCACAGTGTGGAGTACACAGTAGCAGCTCTTTCTTCTTGGATAGAGTTCACACTTGAAAATATCTTCTGGCCAGGTCAGTGTGCCCTACTTTCCCCTCTGCAGGGGAGATGGGTGGCTTCCACGTGGGCCTGAGGACAGTGACGTGCGTTCCCCTCTCAGGTCTAATCTCCCCGAGTGATCTTGCCCAGACCTCTGTCCTCACTAAGCTCTTTATAAAGGACAAGCTCCACTTGTGAATTCCGCTTCTGGATTTTGAACGGAGGATGTGTTGACCGCTTTAAGCCTTGCTTTAAGCCTTGCAGGACGTAATGTGTACCATTTAACGTGAAGTCCCAACCTCTGATAGCTGTAATACCAGTTTTACAGTCAGAAGATTTGGATCTGTTCATTTTCTGTGACTTGAGAAATTTCATGTAAAAATTTTATGAGCAAACACTACTGCATCTGGAACCTACTCTGACACTGAACTTTCCACAGCAAGTTAAATGAAATGTATGTAGTTCCTAAGATTCAGTAAAGGGCCAAGGCGGGGAGATCCTGGATCCTTCTCGGCTTCACTTAGCTAGCTGTCTTTGTCCCCAGAGGAAGGATGGGAGCGTGTGGCGGGGTGTGTGTGTGTGTGTGGATGAGAGCCTGTCAGCTCTTTGCCATGACACTCTAACTGGGCTGTTGGCGTTTTAACATGAATGGGTGAACAGCACAACTTAGGGGAATGTGTTTTGTTTATAATTAAGTTTTAATGTGATGCCGATTGCCCACTAGCTTGTGTTCTAGTGTTCCTGTCTTTTGAAACATAGGTTAATTTTAAGCATGCAGAGGGGAACTCAGCAGTCCAGGGTCT
Organism: Mesoplodon mirus; assembly: GCF_964341445.2. Taxonomy (NCBI): domain Eukaryota; kingdom Metazoa; phylum Chordata; class Mammalia; order Artiodactyla; family Ziphiidae; genus Mesoplodon; species Mesoplodon mirus. Next base: position 4,338,700 of record NC_138978.1, on the reverse strand, counting down.
TCACTCCCCGGTTGTCACCACCCCTCTCCTGCAGAGCTGAAGCAGATCACGTGGCTCAGCGCCACGGGGCTGCTGATGGTGGTCTTTGGAGAGTGTCTGCGGAAAGCGGCCATGTTTACAGCTGGTTCCAATTTCAACCACGTGGTGCAGAATGAAAAGTCAGAAACCCACACCCTGGTGACAAGTGGAGTATACGCTTGGTTCCGGCATCCTTCTTATGTTGGGTGGTTTTACTGGAGTATCGGAACCCAGGTATGGTATCAGATACGATACTGGTCTCCTTTAAAGTTTTTAAAAATATGTTTTAAACCAACATATAATTTAAATGTCATAAAAATTCACCATTTCAAAGTGTATAATTCAGTAGATTTCAGTGTATTCACGAAGTTGTTGGTCTTTTAAATTTTTTTTCCATTGTCTTTTTTTTTTTTTTAAGTGTTGTGTTTAGTTTTCTTTATTTATTGGCCACGCCATGCAGCTGGTGGGATCTTAGTTCCCTTAGCAGGGACTGAACCTGGACCCCCTGCAGTGGAAGCATGGAGTCTTAACCACTGGACCATCAGGGAATTCCCTGTTGGTCCTTTTAAAATAGGTACACGTGTTCCCTGCCATGTTTCAAGGGATAGTTAAATAAAAGTCAAAAGAACTAATTTAGTCTTTAGCATTTTTTGCTATGTACTTAAAATCTGGGTGTCCTAAGCTTGTAAACTCTTGGCGATTCTAGGTGCCGTTACCCCCTCGGTCGTACCCCTTTTCTGCCTCTTTAACTTAGATCTGGAGCATCCCAGTGGGATGAGGACAGAGATGGGGCTCTGGGGAGGGCCCTCTGCCACTCAAGAGGCAGCTTAGCTGATTTTCATCAGAGGCTGCTGTGGATGAGCCCAGGGTCATGTGTCAGGTTTAACGTGAGCAGTGCAGGTTTGCTCTGTCACAGGCTGCAGACCGAGCCTTGTTTCTTGAGCATTGTCTCTTGAATCTGTTTTCTTAGTCCTAGAAGGACTGGGCCAGAGAATGTGGATAGAGCTTAGAAAACTCATCACCTCTTCGGGAGCATCCAATCCGGGCCCCCAGGCATCCCATTGCAGTGCATGGTATGGGGGGGCACTCTGGTGACCCCCAGTGGTATAGTAGGTTACTGCACAGCATTTGTGTGAAAACTTGCAACTCTGAAACTTAAGACTGCCGCATTAACGATCACATTCCCAGGAACAGATTGACTGTAGTGGAATCCTGTAATTTGCCGTAAGTGCTCATAAACCTCAGTGCTCTAGGACTGGAGAGCTTTTCATACTTCTTTGACTATAGATCTTTCTACACCGTGACCCAGCACACACGTGTGTGTAACAACTGCACAAATCTTTCCTGAACAACACTCACCCTGACTGTGTACAAAACACTCTGTTTCCTATCTTGTTAGTGTTTGTAATGCCGTTTCGGATGCACGGGATTGATCTCCTGGCTCCATGAAGGGTTGTGGCTTGAGACTGGGAAACCCCGCTCTAGGGTCTGCTGGCGGTGGCGGCACAGGCTCTGGGGTCGCTGGTGGGCGGGTGGGGCCGGTCCGGCTCTAACATCAACTGATTGGCCTCCGTTTCCTTGCGGGTTAAGTGGGGGTGGCAGCGCTATTCAAGAGGCTTGCTCTGGGCGTCGAATGGCTTACTGGCTGGTGGTAAAGGGCTTGGCATGTGCTGGGAACACAGTAGGTGCTCAGTAAACAGTGGTGAGAAGAAGTGAGGTCACCCGTGTGGGGAAGACATACGTCCCGGGCGGGGGCCGGGGTTCCTTCGGAGTGGGCAGGAGAGGATCCGTGGGCTCCCTGAGCTACACAGAGGAAGTGGGCTGAGGAGCTGCTTTCCTGGGCTTCCAAAGCCGGGCTGAGGCGGCGTGCTTGAGGCCTTCGTGCTTTCTGAGCAAGGGAGTGATCTGATGGAAGAAGTGGTTTTGGGGGCTCAGCTGATAGCAGTGTATCGACGGCACGTACGCAGGAAGGTTGCGGGGGCCAGAGGCAGGGGGCCAGGCAGCTGTGGGGTGGGAGGGAGCGTGCTAGGCAGGGGGCAGGCTGGGAGCCATGCAGGAAGGCAGTGGTGCTTGGAATGGGAATTCACGCGTGGGGGTGGGGGGAGGAGTTGCTGGCACCCCTGCCTGGGGGTTGAAATCCAAGAGGTTGCTCTTTCCTTCCAGTTTTCAGGTATCTCTCAGGTAAGAGGAACAACAGAAAAGCATACGAACGAGAGCTACAGTGATGGGTGTTTAGCCCTGTTGGGAAAGTGATGGTGTGGTTTCCGTTAATGGCGCCCTGGCTCGGGGTCTCAAAGACCCTAGTGATATTTCAGGAGTGTCTTGGGCCCTTGGCAGGAAGTCCTCTGTGGTCGTTGGAGAGCAGCACATGCCGCTAAAGTTCAAGGTTTCGGGTCACACTGACCCCAGTCCACTAACCCTGTGTCCCTTCGTCAGGTGGTGCTGTGTAACCCCATCTGCGGCGTGAGCTACGCTCTGACGGTGTGGCGCTTCTTCCGCGACCGGACAGAGGAGGAGGAGATCTCGCTGATTCACTTTTTTGGAGACGAGTACCTGGAGTATAAGAAGCGGGTGCCCACGGGCCTGCCTTTCATAAAGGGGGTCAAGGTGGAGCTATGATAGGCCCGGGCGGCCCAGGCCAGGCAGCGTGGGACGGAACTGCTTCCTGTTGGCCACTCTGCAGAACGGACTTTCTTAAATCATTTTGTATGTCACCAGTTACTCTTCTGGAATATCACTCAAGATCAAATGGTCAGAAGGCCTTAGGACCAAAGGACCCCCCCTCCCACCCCCACTCCCACCTCCCCGCTGCCCCGGAGCAGCCTGTTCTCGGGCTGCATCAAGGTAGGACAGAGATTAAAGGTGGACAAGAAGCAAATAACAGCAATACTTGGCAGTGCGCCCCTGACGACGTGCCTGGGGAGAGCCTAGGCCACACTCCATCCCCCACAAGGCCGGGGGTGTTAAGTTGTAACCAAGACCCCTGGGGAGAGGTGGGCTCACTCTTGATGCTGAGTGAGGCTCCTGCAGCAGGAGGGGTACGTGGGCACCAGTACTTATTAGTGTTAGAAACCCATTCAGAATCCTTACTTTGACCGAAACACACAAACAGCACAGCTTTAACCTCCCCGTTTCTGTCCTTAAGTGCATGAGCATCTCTACAGTTTTAAAGACACTTCCTTATAAGGCACTTTGACTCTTCATAAATCTCATCATGTTTACTTATCTGTTTTCAAAAACAGCAGTATGAACTCAGGGGACTCGCTTGGCGTGTGAGCCCCACATTTCATTCGGCAGAAAGGCAGCACAGACACCTCCAGGTGACTCAGCTGATGCTTTGTGTTACCAGGGCTCCCCGGGCCAGGGACAGTGTGGGCCCCTGTGGCTTTCCTGGGTCCTGGCTGCTCCCAAAAGGGGGCTGTTACCAGTGACAGGCATGTCAAAGATGTGTCATTTCTCCTTTATCCAAAACAATGCTTCCTGGACACCTGCTCTGTGCAGGGCATTGTTAAACGCTGAGAAATACTGCTCTCCGTTTACTTGGGGTTTATTCTTATTCTATCGTAGCTTACATTTTTGTGTTCTGACTTAAGTCTGTTAACCGTTGATTTCTACGTTCTGTTCTCAAAATTCCACCGCCCCTAATGCCATTTCAAACTGTCTTTTCCAAAGGGGTTTGAGCATAAACAACTATGACATTCAAGCAAGCCAACTCATGAGAAAAATAGGGCAAATAATCCCAGCTGAGATTTAGTCAGTACTTTTGTTTTTCAAGTTCGGGAAGATTGGTTGGCTTTACGAGTCAAACATACAAGCTTTGAGACCCTTGTTGAATTCTGGACCAGAGAGCAACCTGTTCTCAGTGTGACTTCCTTCCGTGCAGTCCTGCAGTGGCACCAACAGAGCGTGAATCAGGTGGCATCGGCCCCTGGCTGGAGCCACGCCACGCCACGCCACGCCACGCCACGCCACGCGGTTTTCAAGGAACCACTAAACCTTTCCGTGCCTAGACCTCCCCATCTGTAGGATGGGGTCAATACCACCTACCTCGCAGGGGTCTTGTGAAGACTTAGAAGAACAATGTCAAACGCTTTTAATACTTTGGCGACAGAGATGACATAAACGAAACGAATATTGCATGAGTTACACAAAAATGGACACTTGATTCACTGTACCAGATACTGGAAATGTGTGTTCAAAAAAGCGTTTTACCAACTCAAAATATTAACTTATTTCTAGATTTTCTGGCCTAATTAGTTTTTTCATCCTTATATATACCAAAGAGGTTTACAGGTTCATCGGTGGCAGGTGAGACATTTGCTGGTTTGAGGACCAGAGAGAGTCCAGCCTCGGCCTCCTGAGGTCTCGCAGGCAGAAAACCCAGGCAGCAGCCAGAGTCTCGTGGCAGATTCTTCTGGCGGGAAGACTGCCCGGTGGGACATCAACGTGCACTCCCTGTGTTTGGGGACTTGAATCCGTGCTAAACTTGTTGCGCAGACCGCTCCTAGTGAAATAAACTCCACTTAATAGGATTGCAAAACTGAGGAGGTCGTGTAGCTGGGGTTTTGGCGGCCACCCCCAGCTCCTTGAGGGAAAGTCCTTTCTTGCTGCATCTAGCAGGTTGGGACCCAGCTTTCATTACCACTGGGGGTCGTGAAGTCGTCTCTTTAGCAGATGGAGAGGAGCTAGTGAGGACCCTGGCTTTGCGGACAGTACGACCGGAGGTGTTGGCCTCTGACGGTCTGTCCTTCCTCCGCCTGCCTGCCAGGCCTGGAGCTCAGGAGGCAGCCCTGGTGTCGGCAGGGAGATGCCTGGGCTGGACGGGACATTCTGCTCTGCCTGAAACAGCAGTTCCACAAGCAAGTGGTCACCCTGATTTGTAACCCAGGGCGGAAGTCCGCAATTACTTGGGATCAAAGATGAACTACGTAGGGGCAAGATTTGGCAAGTGATTGACTTTCATCTGCACTGAGGTCTTCAGGCTATTTTTAACTTTATAAATTCAGCAGTGACGGCGCACAGGAAAAGAATCAGGTCAATGGGGTATAGGCTTCTTGGGTATTCCCAAAAGCTTATTTTGGGTAAAGGCCACATCGCCGGTTCCCTCAAATTAAGAAACCGTCAGGAGATTTCTTTTTCCATTGCAGGTTTCAAAGCGGAGACTCTGAAATGGAAAATAGGCACTGCACAGAACAAAGCTATTTTGAAGCAGTGCAAAATGAAACATTTCACGAGGGTTTGCAGGCTGGGGCCGGGAATGGCAGTTTACGGAAACGAGGTTGTAGGCGAGCCTGGCAGAGGGCAGAAGGCAGCGCACCCCGCCAGCCCTTTGTTGTCGTAAACTGCGTAAGCCTACAGAGTGAACTTTATTAATCCCTTCCACTTATTTAGCACTCTGGGTGATTAACGTGATGGGGAAACGTCGCTAAACCAACCGGTTGTGTTGACAGGTGGGGTTCCGTAGGGTCTCGACTGCAGCTCCGTTTGGTCGCAGCCCCTCTGTGACAGGAACAGTGAACCGTTGTCCCTTCGCTGCACTTTCTCACTGCCTTAGATAGCTGTGCTCTCCCTCTGTGTTTTGCTTCTGCAGTGACTTGGTGAGGCCAGGCAACCCCAGCCTGTCTGGCATGGTGGGAGAGGCTTGCTCCCTGTGCCCCACGGTGGAGGCCTGATGCCCTGTCTGGGCTCGATCCCAAGCGCTTGCCCCTGCGGGACTGTCCCATAGCTTAAGCTAGGAGAGTAACCTAATGGGGTAATTACTCTTCTTTTTTACATGCAGAAATGTTTATTTAAATATTGGATTTTCTTTCACAGAAATTATTTCCAATTCTTAAATAAAACTGTACTTGAGGGCCTCCCTGGTGGCGCAGTGGTTGAGAGTCCGCCTGCCGATGCAGGGGATACGGGTTCGTGCCCCGGTCTGGGAGGATCCCATATGCCGCGGAGCGGCTGGGCCCGTGGGCCATGGCCGCTGGGCCTGCGCGTCCGGAGCCTGTGCTCCGCAACGGGAGAGGCCACAACAGTGAGAGGCCCGCATACCGCAAGAAAAAAAAAAAAAAAAAAAAAAAAAAAAAAAACTGTACTTGATTTCACTATGAACAATAGTATATGTGGGATTCAGAAACTTTTTTTTTTTTTAATTTATTTGACTGTGCCGGGTCTTAGTTGTAGCATGCAGGATCTTTTAGTTGTGGCACGCGGGATCTAGTTCCTTGACCAGGTACCGAACCCGGGCCCCCTGCATTGGGAGTGCAGAGTCTTGACCACTGGACCACCAGGGAAGCCCCCAGAAACTCTTAAGGTCTTTTTGCTTCTGGCTAAGAAATGTCCAAAACCTACAGCGTAAAACCAGATGTGTTTTGCCTCCTCGATTCTGTTCTGAAGTCCTACCTCTAACCAGTTTGTAATGACAAGTTCCTCCAGCCCCCCAGGCTACCGTGGAGGTTTGTGATGCTTTGGGATGGGAACGTCGGTGCTCTTGACAGAGCAGGTGTGGAGGTGTTGGGTATTGATGTGGCGGATGGGTCAGTGTATTGACCTGCAGGCCTACCTGGCACGTAGAAGCCACTCGCTGTTTGAACCACTGAATCAAGCTGACGTTTGCTTAAAGCATGATTCTTTGGGCATCATTTTGCCTCCAAAACTTTACATTTTAGGCCATGCAGGTTCATTTTCTTTTTTAAGCATTTTGTTTAAGTTCCGCTTGATAAAATGGGTACTGGGTAGGAGTGGAAAACCACTAGAGCGAAGTTGCTGGTGAATCGTGCTTTAATATCAATAGAAGGTGAACACAGCAGGGTGACAGCAGGCGGGGACAGCGGTGGGGAAGTCGTGACGGAGGCCATCTCCTGCCATGCAGGCCACCAGGTGCTACTGCGTTGCTTTAGGCGCTCAGCCCTGGCCCTACAGTGAGAAAAGCTGGAACAAAGGGTTTTTTCCCCTCTGCTGAGTCAGCGCTCAGATTAGCGGTGGAACTTTCCAGCGGCGCCCGGTTAACAGTGGGGCTGTGCTTCAGGCGGAGCCGGATTCCTCTGTGGTAGGGCAGATGCTGCACCGTGGGCGAGTCTCATCACCCGAAGTTCAGACGGGTGCACACCCCACCCCAGCGGGTGCTCACGGGACTAGCACACACACGCCAGGGAGGGGCCGGGGGAGTAAGGGGCTTCGGGCTGGACGTTCACTCATGTAACATCTTCCACGTGGACGGGGATGCCGTCCCGAGTCACCCTGATGAGGACCAAGATTCGGGGCAACACGAAGTCTAGCTCAAGCCAGAGAACCTGAAATTGGGACCTGGCAGAGAGTGTCTGGGTTTTACTGCTGATACATGATTATTACACATTAAACAGAAAATCACGATGGGAAGCGCCTTTTCTTAAATATTCCAGCCTTGATGTGCATGCTGTAAAACGCCCGACCTCCGGGAGCCGTCCCATGCTAAGCTGGGCGCTCTCTCCATGTGGGGACGTCGCCCCCGTTTTTCGGTTTGGGTCTGTGAGAATCTTTATTTTTCAGTGGAGGCTCTTCTGCGAGGCTGCTCAGGGTCCGGCTGTTTCTCGGCTCTGAGGTCTTCTCTCTCCTCTCCGGGACACTCACTGGATCATTCCTAAAGAAACACTTAATGTGAGCTCCTCTCTGCTCCCCGCCTCACTGTGTCCCAGCGCTAAAATCCACCCAGGCAGAGGCTTTCAGAATGGCCAGCCTTCTGGGAAGGCACCAGCAGGTGATAGGACCTTAACTACATTATCTCCTAAAGGATTCTTTTTTTTAAAAAAATAAATTTATTTTATTTTTGGCTGCATTGGGTCTTCGTTGGCTTTCTCCAGTTGTGGAGAGCGGGGGCTACTCTTCGTTGTGGTGCTCGGGCTTCTCGTTGCAGAGCACGGCCTCTTGGAGTGCGGGCTCAGTGGTTGTGGCGCATGGGCTTCAGGAGTTGTGGCTCGTGGGCTCTAGAGCGCAGGCTCAGTCGTTGTGGCGCACGGGCTTAGTTGCTCGGCGGCATGTGGGATCTTCCCGGACCAGGGCTCGAACCCGTGTCCCCTGCATTGGCAGGCGGATTCTTAACCACTCCGCCACCAGGGAAGCCCCTCCTAAAGGGTTCTTATTCGCTTCTTATGGCTTTTAGTTGCCAAAATATCAGCAGTGCAGACCGCTTCAGTGGCTTGTGGTGACCCTGCCCTTTGACTTGACCCTCCCCTGAAGCATAGTGCCTGGGGGGGTAGGGCTGCTTTCTGCTCTGTCACCAACCCCGTGGTGGCTCTAGGTGCAGCAGACCTTTCCCCACCCCCAGGCCCTTTTAGCTCTGACTTTCTACAGCTCCAGAGAAATACAAAAAGATCAGCCTGTGACAGTGACACATCTGTTATTGCACATTCTTTCCCCCCTCTGGCAATTATTTCGGCAAACACTGTGGCTCCAGTGAGTAGCAATGCTCTCCCACAGGAAGAAGTAACCCTCGATCCCTTTTTCTCGAGTCGCAGTGGCGTAGGAGCCTGCGCTCTCAGAGGTGTGGGTTGGGCAGGCGGCAACCACGGCTGTCCCTAGTTATAAACCTCACGTCATGTCTATCAAGGTCACATCTGTCATCTACGAGGTCATTTGTTTGAAGGCACCGCCCAGTTGAAGAACCTCTCTGACCCTGTATTTTATACACTGAGGCCCAGCTGAGGCCATAGAGCTGGTCAGTGGCGAGTTGGGACCAAAAGAAAACCGGAGGTCAGTCTTTGTCGCCTGTATCTGTCTCTGAGATGAAATTGTTTGCCCGCTCAGGTTGGAAAGACTCACTTTACCTGGCCTGGGCCTCGCCGTTCACGCCATCATCGTGCGTGTTTTGTAGATGGTCTGACGGTTCATCCACAGGGGCCTGAAACCTGCGTGAGAGAAAGCAGTTCCCAGGAATCTGGATGCAGCAGAGCCAGCCCGCTGCGTGTGCTTAGGCTCACGGCACAAACACGAAACTTGAGCAAACACTTAGGGCCTCAAATATTTACCGAGGGCCAGGGCCACGGCAGTGGACAAGAGAGGCTGGGCCCTGCTCTCGTGGGAGACCCGTTCTGCGGGGGGAGACACGCCAAGGGTGGGAAGGAGGCCCAGCGGGACGGATGATGGGGGGTGACAGGGAGACCTGCTTTCAATAGGGTTGTTTGGGAAGGCCTCCCTGCTGACGTGCAAGCTGAGACCTGGGTGATGAGGTCCATGGAACAAGACGAAGCAAGAACATTCCAGACAGAGGCAGGGAAGTGGCAGCCAGTCTAGCTTCTGTGCAGGACTGAAAGGCCATTGTGCCTGCGGTGTGGGGAGGGGCCGACGTGGTCAGAGGTGGGCAGAGAGGGTCCCAAAAGGACTTTCAGGCTCCAGCATGATAGGCTTTAGAAAGACCACTGACTGTGGCATGCTGGAGGGGCCAGGGTGTGGGGGTTGACAACGGCGGCTTGGATTGAGGGTCACAGTGGAGACAAAGCAGGTGGACCAAGACAGTTGAGTCAACAGGACTTGAGGATGGGCTGGCAATAGGGGTGAGGGAAAGAAAGGAATCCAAGTCTCCTGGGCTTTTTACTTGAGCACCTGGGTGACTGTGATGCCTTCACCGAGATGAAACAGGAGTAGCATGTTTGGGGGGGAGGAAACCAAGTTCGGGGCCATTGTGGGATTTGAGGTGCCCTGAGACCACCAAGAGGAGACTCTCCCAGGAAGGGGCACTTGGAGATGAGTCTAGAGCTTGGGCACATCTGTGCTGGGCAGGGGGATTGGGGGTCATCTGCAATACCATGGGGTTTTAAAGCCAGGAGACTGGGTGAAGCCCCTTAAGGAGAGGGCGTAGGGTGAGAAGAATGCCTGGGACTGAGCCCTGGGGAAAACTGACGTTTGGGCCTTGAGCCAAGGAGGCAGAGCCAAGCCAAAGAGACTAAGAAGGAACAGCTCGGGGACTTCCCTGGTGGCCCAGTGGTTATGGCTTTGCGCTCCCAATGCAGGGGGCCCGGGTTCGATCCCCGGTCAGGGAACTAGATCCCACATGCATTTTGCAACTAAGAGTTCGTATGCCACGACTAAGCAGCCGGCGAGCCGCAACTAAGACCTGGTGCAACCAAATAAATAAATAAAGATAAATTAAAATAAATAAAATTTTAAAAAAGGTTCTCTTCCCCTTTAAAAAAAACAGAAGCAGCAGGAACAGCTGGAGGGGCAGGAGGAAAACCAAACCGGGAGTGTGGGGCATCTCAGAAGCAAAAGAAGAGTGTGATGCAGGTGACAGACAGTCCAGGCTCACGAGTGCTGCTCCGAGGCCAAGGGATGTAGCCAGACAGGTTGCTGATGGTGGGAACAAGAGCAGATTTGGTGGGTGGGGTTGGTGTGAGTTGCCAGCAGTGGGAGGGCAGCTCCAGATACCTGGAAAGTGGTGCCGTGAAGAAGGCTAGAGGCAGCCTCCCTGCTTGCCCCAAACCTCCAGGAGCTGCGCTCCTGCCTGAGCTTTCCGTGTGCTGACACCAAGCATGGATGCCACTTCCCCACAGAGATGTGACTCTGCCGGGGTGTTGCCCCTTGCAGGCAGGCAGGAGCACCTACTTGAAGCCAGCTGCTCACCGAAGCAGAGCACACAGAAGGGAAAGGACGCCGATGGTAAGAGCACGGCTTAGAGCGGGCACACGGCGTGAACAGGCTGGGTAGGCGGCACCAGCATGTCACCTCCACCCGGAGGCCCCCCAGGATGATCCCAATCTCAACTGCTAACACCAGAGGTTGGTTCTGCCTGGTTTTGAGGTTTTATAAGTGGAATCACACAGCATCTGGAGTAAACTGCTTAGTGAAGCCAGCTTAGGAGGACACTGTAACTAGTCCTGGCTGGACAGGGATTTGATCAAAATTGTTCAAAAGGCATGATGAGTGCAACCTCTCAGTGTGACATGTTAAAATAGTCACTTTAAAGGTGGCTTGGTTGTTCTGGATTAATACAGCGATTGCACACACACACACACACACACACTCTCTCTCTCTCTCTCTCTCTCTCTCTCTCTCTGATTTTCCTTCTTCCCCAAACTCATTAAAACTAGTAAAGGGACCAAAACAATGAGGGGGAAAAAGCCTCTCCAGGTTGACAGCAGGAAAGGATAACAGCAAAATTTTGGAACTGGAGAGCATGTAGACAACGGTCACCAATTCAGCAGACCCGAGCAGCGGAGGCCCGACCAGTTCCCCCCACAGAATCCTCAGAGGACCCAGGAACGGGCAGCCCGGATGCCTCTGCAAGTAGGAAGGTGGGACTGAAATAGGATGATGAAGGTCAAGATCCCTACCTCCGAACCGCTGCCCCCACCCCCAATACTGAAGGGTTAGGGTTAGTCTCTGGGAGGGTGCGACACACCGTGAGAACTACTGAAAGACAGAAAACCAGCTGTGCATACAGATACTCCCTTCCCCAGGAGGGAAACTGGGCAAAGATCTAAAACTGACCTTGGGGCATCAAAAGTAAGATAAAGCAAAACAAAAAACGCTGCCCACCCAGATCCCTTACCCCGAAGCACCGCCCATGTGCTCAGAGCTTCCAGCCTGCTCTCCACCCCCACTCCTAACATGAAGAGGTAATCAAAGATGTCCTGACAGCTGAGAAAAGCCTTTAACAGGGAAGGTAGAAACCTAAATAAACAAAAAGTAACTTGGAGGAAACAGACTTCAGGGAGAAGGAAAAAAACAAAAGCAAAAAAACATCTATCGCCCCCGAAGGGGTAAGATATTCTGTCCATGAAACAACAGAATGCTGTGTAACGAGAGCAGTCAGGGTACCAAAAACGCCTCTTTGGAAATGAAAAACAATTTAAAACATTTAAAAGAGCTCTTGGAAATTTTCTTCAAAAATGAAGAACTAAGTAGAAGAGCCAGAAGATAAGAGAGGAAATCTCCCAGAAAGTATAGCAAAAAGATGAAGAGGTGGAAAACAAGACTGAAAAGAGATGGTAAATCAGAGGGCCGGCCCCGGAAGGCCAATACCCAATAAGAATTCCAGAAAGAAAAAGTGGAGAAAATAAACTAACCAGTTCAAGAAGAAATATGCCCAAACAAGGACATGAATTTCCAGATTGAAAGGACCCACTGGTACCCAATGGATGGAACTAAACCCTCACCAATGTGAAATTTCAGAACACTGGGAGCAGAGAAGATTCCACAAGCTTCTAAAGAGAGAATAAGTGGGGACTTCCCCAGTGGTCCAGTGGGTAAGACGCTGTGCTCCCAATGCAGGGGGCCCAGGTTCGATCCCTGGTTGGGGAACTAGATCCCGCATGCATGCTGCAACTAAGAGTTCACATACTGCAACTAAGAAGTCCGCATGCCGCAACTAAAGATCCCGCATGCCGCAGCTAAAGATCCCACGTGCTGCAACTAAGACCCGGCACAGCCGAAATAAATAAATGAATAAATATTAAAATAAATAAATAAATAAGGAGAATAAGTGGGTCACATTATAAGGATTAGGAATCAGAATGCCTTCAAACTTCTCAAAGACAACCTTGGAAGCTAGAAGACAATAGAGTGATGCCTTCGAAGGAGAATCATTTCCAATTTAGAATTCCCAACTAGAATTCAATACCCAGCAAAACTATCCGTCAAGTGCAAAGGCAGAATAAAGATATTGCAGCCTTCCTTACGCTGTTCAAAACATGTCCCTTCTCTGTACCCTTTCTCAAGGAGCTGCTTGGGGGATGGGCTCCACCAGACCATGAAAGAGGACACGTGTCATATGGGAATCAGGAGATCTCACTCTGGAGTGAGGCAAATGGAGTCGCCTGGAGGGTGGTGGAGGGAGAGGCTAGGTTGACCACGGTGTACCAGCCCTACAGGGCAACCACCGTGGGGCTCAGACTTGAGAGGCAGGCACATTGAGGACCTGCCACCAAAACTCCTATGCCACCGTAACACCTCCAGTGTCCAAGTATGGTGCTGAGAGCCTGGTCCAGGTTCCTATATCTAAACTTGTCTTAACCATGTACTGGGGAAGTTCTCTTTCCTCTGTGTCCTGCTGTCTGGATCAGCTGAGGACCCTCATTACACCCCCAAGGTGTAAAGAGATGGGCAATTGTGTGCTTAAAAGCAGAAACTCAGAGCAGCCTGCTCATTCTGTGTTTTGGCAGATGTCCAGCACCTGGTCCTCCCAGATGCCCTGATTAAACCTTCATGACCTGGCCCACTGACTTTCCTGAAAGGGGCTCTTCCAGAGGTGTGGCACCTTTCCTACGCACATTCTGAAGCGTATTGGTTCCCCCGGAATACTCCCTGGTCTCACCTGGGCTCTAGCCGCTCCTTCACCTTGGCAATGGAGCGGATGTAGGGCGTGATCTGCTTGGTGATGGTGGTCAGGTAGGCATTCTCCTGCTTCAGCTGGAGAAGGTCATGGAGCTGGGCTGTGGGGGACCAGGCCAGAGCGTTAGGTCTTGTTGGCTTCAAATTCTTACTCTCCAGCCTTGAACCATCTAAATAACCCAACTATGTCAGTGATTACCTCTAATTAAAGAGTGAGGTAAGACGCCTGAAGGCATCCTACTTACTGAACCCTGATCTCAGACATATCATTTGGGGGCCAGTTAGCAGCTGCGAGGCAAAATCAAGAGCTAGGGGGAAGAGCACGGGGGTTCGGATCTGGTTAGTGGGTAACTGGCTTCCTGCCCCTGAAAGCATGTGGGTCAGCTCCAGGACGGGGGTGCGCCCAGCAGCTGCCCGGGACCTTCATAAATCTCCTGCTCGTTAGCCACGCGCTGGTAGGATTCCTCCCAGATCTGAAAGAGAAAGTAAGTTGGATATCGCACGTGGCTGTGAGGTGGAATTTCCCTTGGCAGCATTTCTGTCCTCTAGCTACTCAGAGCCATGGGGCGCTCCCAGCCAGTTCACGTGGTTCCAGGCAGCAAAGGCCCAGGTTCCAGGGCCTGCCACACCAGGGCCTCCTGGGGCACCAGGCCAAGGTCCTCCTCCCCCTTCCCGTCTTGGGGTAGCCCATGTACATGCTGACAGGTGGGGCTGCAGGGGAGGGAGGTTCCTCAGGAAGGGCTACCTCCTGGAAGACTGCTCTCATGCCCTCCACGGAAGCATACTCCAAGGCGATCTGCGTGTCCATCTGCAGGGACTTGTGCAGGATATCACCCATGATCTCGGCCTTGATGAGCGAGTGGTGCTTGGTGAGGTCCCGGTGCAGCTCCTGTACCTGGTCCTTCAGGTTCTGCATCTCTGCCTGCAGGCGCTGCGGGGAGAGACTGCGTCAGTGCCTGTGTTTCCTGCAGGCTGGGTGCACTGCAGGAGCCTTGGTGGAGGGACGGCTTGCAGGCCAGGTGGCCACTGCACCTTGGCGAGAAGGGGTGGGGCCTTTCCCAGCTGGCAGGTCCCTGGCCCCCTCACCCGGTAGGAGTTCTCAAAGTGGCGGCAGTGTTCCGTGAAGGGAGAATCGTCGCCCTCTGCCAGCAGCACCTTGGTGCTGATGGACCGGTGCAGCGTGGGCTTTTGGACCGGTGACCCCAACATCTTTCCCACGGGGGAGGGGCAGCTGGGCCCCATCAGCACCTTGGGGCCCGAGCCCCCTGCTAGCCTGGGGAGAGAACTAGTGTGGATGTAGATGTGGGGGGTCCAGAGAGTCTTCCCTTCCCCCAGGCTCCCAGCGCGTTCTCAGCCCTCTCACCCCAGGCTGCACACCACAACCACGCAGGAGCTCTGAAAAAACCTGATGCAAGGCTGTGTACACCCAAGACCAGTGACATCAGCAGGGTATTTTAAAAAATCCTGAGGGTGACGCCAGTATGCAGAAGAGTCCACCAGGATGTCCTCAGACAGTATGTTCACTCACACACACTGGACCTTGCAAATTTGGCTTGATGTCCAGTATCCCTTGCCTGGGGCCCTGGAGCTCTTAGCAGACATATCCAGCTTAGGCATTTCTCCTAACTCCCCCGGGGGTCTCCAGCTCTCTAGACTGGCCGCCCCCCACCGCGGAAGTCACACCCCCTGAGGCTTCTGGAGACCCAGGCCCCACCCTAAGCTACCCCTTCTTTTCAGGGCTTAGACACCCCAGTCCGGGTGCAGCGGCGGCGGTTGGGGGAGCCCCTGAGTCCCTCTGTCCACCCCTGGCCTGGCTCCACTCCAGGTCAGCCACGGGCTTCCGATCCAGGGCGGCCCCGACGGCTGTTTCCAGGCCGGGCGGACTCTCCCTCCCGCGTGGACGTCTTTGGAGCCCAGACGCGGCGCGGGGAGCTCGGCGATCTGGGAAGGGCGGCCCCCACCCCAACGGGGACCTTGTGCCCGTATCCCCTTCCCGGTCCCGGCGCCCCTGCGGCTCACGTGCTGGTACCGCCCCCGGCACCCGCCGCCCGGCGCGGTCCCAGCAGCAGCAGCGGCTCCAGGCAGCGCGCGAACTCGGCGCGGTGGTCGCTGGCGATCTGGGGGGCGGACGAGCTCGTGAGGCAGCTCCATACTCCGCGGGCCTCCGCCCCCGGCCCGGCCCGGCCCACCCCGCGGCCCCGCCCACCTTGCTGCTCTGCGCGGGCCGTAGGCGATGAGGCCCCGTGACGATACCCTGCAGCCTGTCCACCAGCTCCTGCGCTCAGGTGGGTGGGGGCGTGGGGGTGACAGGGAGGCGGGAGGACCCGAGGACGCGTCCGTCTTTAGGATTTCACCTGCCATCCGATCCTTCCACACCACCCCTGCCCCCAAATCCACAGGAAAGACTGGGGGGGTCTGGACTCCAGTAGACACTCTGCACTTTGGGGGAGGAGGCTTATGCTCCCTTCTAGGCTTTGCTGTCCTCTTATTTTTTTATTTATTTTTTGGCCGCGCTTTGCGTGGCTTGCGGGATCTTAGTTCCCCGACCACCAGGGATTGAACGGGGTGGCGTCCTAACCGTTGGACCGCCAGGGAATTCCCTGCTGTCCTCTTAAAAGGGATTCAGCTAGCCCCTAAATGTTTTGTAGATGATGGTGTGGGAGAGGGGGCCACCCAAAAACCCCCTGGTCCAGCCTCCAGGTAACAGGCTGCCCAGCCCTGAGGTGGGGGGCTCTGGTGTGCAGGGTGGATTCCTGGTGGGGAGCGGGGGAGACACAGAAGCTGTGGGCACTCACATAGCCCAGGTCCAGGAACTCAGCCTTGTTGGCCAAGCTGAGGAAGGAAGAGCAGATGACCAGGTGGACCTGCGAGAGGGACACGGCTCAGTGCCTGGGCTGGGTGCCCGGCCCTGCGCCCCCAGCTCCCCTTACCTGCAGGGTGGGCAGCAGAGTAGCCAAATGGGAGAGTTGCTCCTTGAAGGCCTTGTCCTTCTCTTCATACTGGCTGGGGGAGGAGCAGGCAGCCTCATCTCCAAGGGGAGGGCTGCCCACCCCCACTTGGGGGCGGGCTCAGAACTGGGTGGTTCCATCTCCCCACCAGCTTTGTGCATCCTTCCTTGGCACCCCTTCCCTGAGCCCTGAGCTTTCCTCCTCACCGGTAGACACCTGATGTCTTGCTCTCCAGGGTGGGCCGGCGCCTGCCCAGGCTATGAGGTAGGTGTCTGGAGGTCAGGGGCAGGGGACGGAGAGCACGCCACCACTCACCTCTGCACAGCCTGCAGCAGCAACGCTTTCCTCTCTGCCAGTCTGTCCTGGGAGGGAAGGTCTGCTACTGACTGGGCAAGCTCGGCTCTGCCACCTCCCAGCCCTCTCCCAGTCCCCTGGGCCCCAGCCACACAGCTGCTTAGGCTGGCTCTCTCCAGCCCACCAGCCCTGCTGCCCGAGCCGCCTCCTTCTTGCATCTCACTGCCTGAGAGCCCTGGTGCCCTCACCTTAAATGTCACCTCCTGGGGGAAGTCCTCCCTGACCCCCTCTCACCACCAGCGCCAGCCTGGGGCAAGGCCCGTGCTCCACCTCTAGAACTCTCCTGGCAACCACGATTAAGTAACTTCTGAAAGTAGCTCAAGGCTTGCTGCCCTGCTACACTGGAAACTCCACAAGGGCCCCGGCGGGGGGAGGGGCCTGCCCTGTGTCCCGGGCACCGGTCATGGCTGATAAGGATGCTCAACCTGTGGCTGTCTAGTCCCCCCTACCCCTCACCTGCATGCTGCCGAAGAGGGCGTGGATGGCGGCCTCCTCATCCGCCGCGCTGCGTCGCACCTCGTCCACCATCGCCTGCAGCAGTGCGATGGCCTCCCGGGTGGCGGTCTGCAGGGCCTTCACCGCCTGGGGACAGGGCGGCCTCAGCCTTGGGGGCGTGCGTTCCCAACCCCCGCCCCGGCGCGCCGGGCACCCCGCGCTCACCAGCATCGCCTGCTGCAGCCGCTCGCAGCCTTGCATGTACGCCGACTCGAGGTCCACGCAGTGAGCCCGGCTCTCCCTACGGGGAGCCCGCTGATGAGCCCTGCTCCGGGCCACCCTCCAGCCCCCTCACCTCCCGCGCCCTCTACCCACCCCTGCATGTCCCGGAAGCAGCGGATGCACAGCAGCGACTTCTTGTCGGTGGAGAACATGATGTAGGGCTCGGCGTGCAGTGCTGCGGCGGTGGGCGGCGGTGAGGGCTCCGGCCGGTGCCCGCCCCCATCCCCGCCCAGCGCTGGTCCCCATCCGGCACGCCGCACTCACTGCACTTCTGGAGCACGTCGCGGCTGCGCTGGCCCAAGGCCACGATGTCGTGGCGCGCGAACATGCGCGCCCGGTGCGTCTCATCGCGGCAGCGCGCGCACAGCGGCTGACCGCACGTGTTGCAGAAGTACGTGGTCTCTGCGTCCTGCGGACAGAGCTCGGGCTCAACCCGCCCGTGAACTGGGCGCCTGATCCCGATCACAGCCCGCGAGGGAACTGCAGCCTCCTCACGTCATGGCTGTGCGTCTTGGCCCCAGCCTGGGGCAGGCGCGCGGTCACATGCAGCCCTTTCATGTAACCCCAACGCGCAGCGCTCTCATGTACCCAGTTTACAGACGAGAATATTGAGGCTCAGAGAGTAGGTAAGTAGGTCAGTAAGGGGCAGTTACCCAGGACGGTCTTGCGGAGGGGGTTACGTGGGGTTGTGGGGAGGGCAGGCACTGCATTTGCAAAACATTTCACCTATAACAAAAACGTATGTGTACGCCTGTGTGTGTGTGAAGCCCCCCTTTGGCACCCTCAATAGTAGCCACATGGATGCCTAGGCCGGCCATCTGGAGTGGGAACTTGGCTGGGAGTGGAAAAGGAGTGAAGACCTGCAGGTGCCCTTCCCCAGGGCTGAGAGTCCAGAGCACTGACCCCAGCAATGGCTATGAAAGCACAGACCCCCAACTTCCTACGTTGGCACTCAAGGCCATTTCCTCCCCCATGCTCTCCCTACCTCCAGCCCCTCACCTCCTGCTGGTTATCTCTGTACTTCTGCGTGGCACATATTCTAGAATTCGCCCGCCCTCCCAGACCTTTTGCTCCTGCAGGGACATCCTCCTGGGATTCGGAATACCTGGTCCAGCCTCCACAGGCCAGAGAGAGTCTCGCGTGCCCTTCACAGTCCAGCCTGAAGCCTGGCCTCTGCTCCCTGGTCTTTCAGGATCACCCCTCCCCAACGGCACTTCCCCTTGGGCTGTTGATAGCTGCTCACGGCTACCCAGGTAGCAGCGGACCCCAGAGGGCTGGCCTAGGCCTGTGCCCTGGCATGCCCTTCCTGTTCCAGTTCACAACTGTGTTCTGAGTTGGGGACCAGTAAGCTCCCCCCAAATCGAAACAGCCTTAACCCCTGCAACTATCTTGGTGTTGGCCCAAGGCAGTTGTTTTGGACCTCAGTCTCCACACCAGTAAAATGGGGCCCACATTCTGGATACAGGGTGCCTTAGAGAGGCGCTGGAGAATGCCCTGATGGGTGATCCTCTGATGACATGGCGCACACTGCAAGCGTCAGGACAGTGCAACCTGGCACCCTCCGCTCCCCACCCCACCCCCAGGCGCCCCTGCCTGCTTGCCGCACTCCTGGTCGCAGTTGGCACAGCGCACCACCTCCATACCATCCCCTGAGCTGTCCACCAGGAACTGCAACAGCCGATCCACCGGAGGCAGCCCGCTGGGGCCCTTCACCACCGTCTGGTGTCTGCGGAGAAGCTCCAGCCAAGATCCAGAGGCCCCTTCCCTAAGGCTCCCTACCCCCTTCCTACTCCAGACATTCCAGGCTGGAACTAAAAATAGGGCGGCGGGAGGTGGGATGCCTGCAGGCCTGATGTCTATAAATATCTCAGCCAGTACTCTCTGACCCTGTCCCTTTCCAGTCCTAGGGGAATCTTGGGATGGGGTTGGCGACTCAGGGTGTCAAAGGCAGAAGGCTCCCCTCAACCCCCTCTCATGGCATTGGGCAAATTTAAGGCCACCCCGGGTAACTTGAGCCAACATAACCTGCTTGTGTTGACTGAAGACTTCAGGACCCCCAAGTGAGTTACTGGGAGTGTCCAAACGCTGAGCTGAGATCCCCTACTCCAGCAGCATTGAATCCGACAGCACGCGCACTCTAGCCCGCCCTTGCCCCCTGACTTTCTGTGGGAGGCCTTGGGCCATAACCCCAGGACTCAGTTACCCCATCTGTAAAATGGGCTGGAGCCTTCACGTTCTCTGGCAGAGAGGTGCAGGCTGCGGGCAGCTTCTCCCAGCTGTCTCCACAGGGAGTCAGAGCCTTGCCCTCCCAGCACCTAGGTCCCAGCCCAGCGGGGCCAGTCCCCCTTCTTCCGGGGCTCGAGGCACTCACTGGCACAGCGGGCAGGCGAGGCGGCCGTCGGCGGTGCGGCCGCGCAGGCAGCCGGCGCAGAAGTCGTGGAAGCAGTCCAGCAGGCAGGGGTGCTCGTACTGCGCGCGGCACAGCGGGCACACGAGCGGAGGGCCATTCGCCGCGTCCAGGGCGCCCGGGCCCTCCAGGGGCGCAAAGATAGCTCCCGACATCTTCGGGCACAGCGCAGGAGGGCGGCGGGGCGCCCGCGGCCCCTCTGCCCCGGAGCCGCCTCCCTCCTACCTGGCCCGCTGGACCACGCGCGGCGTCCAGCCGTCGTGGAGCGGGGAGCAGCGAGGGCCCGGGGCTGGGGGCTGGAACGCCGAGCGCGGGGAGAACGGACAGGAGGCGCGCGGAGGGGCCAGACAGACTCTGTGCGGCCGCCCTCCCCGCCTCTCCATGGCAGCCCTGGAAGGTCAGTCGGAGCCTCCTACCCAACGCCCAGCCTCCCCGGGCCTCCCCTCCCCCTCCCCTCCCCCCACCCCAGGAATTCCCCTCCCAGTGTCCTCTGAGTGACCCGCAGCCGACACCCCTTCCGCGCCAGGCGCCCCAGCCTCGCGCGCGGTGCCCCCGTCCACCTTCCCGAGGCTGGCGCCGGCCGCCTCGCGCCGAAAACTTGGATGGATCTCGGCGCTCGCCGCCACTGCGACCCAGGGCTCCGGTTACGGCCACGGCTGCGGCCACTGCTCCCCTCGCCCGGAGGAGGAGAGGCGGCAACGCGCGGCTGGAAAGAACTCTGCCCGGCAAGGGGTCGAGGCTCGGACTGGACCCCGCCCGCGGTGACAGAGCCCGGAGACGCGGGAGCGCCGCGCAGAGCGGGGCCCGAGGACCCTGGCTGCGGGGTCCTCAGGGGGATACGGCCCCGCTGGCTGGGCCGGCTCTGTGCGGTCGGATTTGGGCCGGGACAGGAGTGGGTCCGCGCGGCCCCATTTCCTCGACGGGCAGTCGAGGGCGCCCGAGAGCAGCAGCCGCCCCTCCCTCCCGCAGACACTCCAGTTCTTGGGAGAGCACGTGAGAGGGCTTGGAAGCCCGGGGCTGCCTTTGGCAGGTTGGGTCTCTCGGCCAAGTTTCTGACCTCTCAGAGCCTCAGAGCTGGGATAGAACAGGGCAGCCGCCCGGTGATGAGGTGAGACTTCAGTGAAGTGAAACGCACATCCTAAGCTTCCGAAATAATTAAGGCCCCACACCCGTCATCAGCGAGTTCCCAAGGTAGGTTTGGGTGGGAGAGTGATAGAGGAAGCTCTGAGCCTTTCCAGCTGGGCCCCCTCTGCCCTTCTTAGCCTGGCAAGTGCTTGTTTCACCCAGTGTCATTTTCTCCAGCGTGTCCGCCTTCTCTGCACATGTCACCCTGAGCTCCGGGAAAGCGGCCCCTGTAGCAGTCCCTCTTGAAATCAGAGTCAGGCCCACAGCCTGACCCATAGAAGGTGCGCAATAAAATCTTACTAATCAGGGACTTCCCTGGTGCCACAGTGGTTAAGAATCTGTCTGCCAATGCAGGGCACATGGGTTCGATCCCTGGTCCAGGAAGATCCCACATGTCGCAGAGCAACAAAGCCCGTGGGCCATAACTACTGAGCCTGCACTCTAGAGACCACGAGCCACAACTACTGAGCCTGCGAGCCACAACTACTGAGCCCGCGAACCACAGCAACTGAAGCCCGCGAGCCCTAGAGCCCACGCTCCGCAACAAGAGAAGCGACTGCAATGAGAAGCCCGTGCACCACAATGAAGAGTAGCCCCCCGCTCGTAGCAGCTAGAGAAAGCCCGCGCGCAGCAACAAAACCCAACGGAGCCAAAAGTAAAATAGATAAATTTTTTTAAAAGTTATAAAAAACAATCTTACTGGGCTTCCCTGGTGGCGCAGTGGTTTGGAGTCCGCCTGCCGATGCAGGGGACACAGGTTCGTGCCCCGGTCCGGGAAGATCCCACATGCCACGGAGCGGCTGGGCCCGTGAGCCATGGCCGCTGAGCCTGCGCGTCCGGAGCCTGTGCTCCGCAACGAGAGAGGCCACAACAGGGAGAGGACCATGTACCACACACACAAAAAAAAAAACAAAAAAAAAATCTTACTAACTAGAAAAAACTAGGAGATAATATTCCAGCTGATTTTTTTAAATTTTATTTATTTATTTATTTATTTTTGGCTGCGTTGGGTCTTCGTTGCTGCACGCGGGCTTTCTCTAGTTGCGGCGAGCAGGGGCTTCTCTTCGTTGCAGTGCATGGGCTCCTCGTTGTGGTGGCTTCTCTTGTTGCGGAGCACGGGCTTTAGGCGCCCGGGCTTCAGTAGTTGTGGCTCGCGGGCTCTAGAGCGCAGGCTCAGTAGTTGTGGCGCACGGGCTTACTTGCTCCGCGGCATGTGGGATCTTCCTGGACCAGGGATCGAACCCGTATCCCCTGCACTGGCAGGCGGATTCTTAACCACTGCGCCGCCAGGGAAGCCTCCTCCAGTTGGGTTTTGAAGGATGAGTAGAAGTTTGCCGGGGGAAGAAAGGAAGTGAATTCTAGGCAGGAACTACCTATTCTTTTAAGGGTCCTCCCTAGCCCTGGTTCCATTTGTGCTTCAAGTCATAAAAACAGTGGTCAGTGTTTATGGGTCAAAATACTATTCAGAGCTCTTTTACTTGTATTATGTCATCTAATCCTGACAATGTTACTATTTGAGTGGTATTTACTGAGCATCTGCCATGCGCCATACACAAGAAGGGCACCTAACCCACCAGGCAAGGTTAACCAAGTAGACAAATAAACAAGTACAATAATGACAGATTGTGTTAAATGTTCTGAAGGAAAGAATCACGATGATGTGATGGAGGGCAGCTGGGAGGGGGTGGAACTGAGGACACACTAGATAACCGTGGGCAGAGCCCCTGGAGGATGAGAAAAAATCAGACACAAGAAAAGCCAGGAAGAGTTCAAAGCTGAGGCGGGAGTTCTCTGGTGGTCCAGTGGTTAAGACTTCGTCTTCCAATGCAGGGGGTGAGGGTTCAATCCCTGGTCGGGGAGCTAAGATCCCACATGCCTTCAGGCTAAAAAACCAAAATACATAAAACAGAAGCAATATTGTAACAAATTTAATAAAGACTTTAAAAAAATCTTAAAAAAAAAAAAAAGCAGAGCCAACAGCAAGTACAAGGTCCCAGAAGTTGGAATAAATTTAGAGGAAGGAAAGGAAGACCAATGTGGGTGGAGATGAAGGGACACAGGCTAGGGGGGTGAGGCTGGGAATGGAGAGCGGGGGTAAGGGTGGAGAGGTGAGAGTGGTTTCATGGGGGTGAGGGTGGTCACCTTGACCCTCTGGTCTAGAGAAGTCAAGAGTTCAGGATGGAGGCTGCACACACAGACCTGGGGAGCTGTATTTAAGGATATGAGTCTGGGGCATGCCAAAGGTCAAGTGCAGATGAAGATGAGAGGAGCTCTGTGCCCTGGGGCTCTTCAAGTCCGCGGAGGAGGAGGGAGAAGCAAGGACACGGAGAAGGAGCAGCCAGTGAGGTAGGAGGAGAACCAGGAGAGCCCGAGGTCCTGGGGGCCCAGGCAAGACGGGTCAGAAAGGAGGAGGGAGTGACCTGTGGTGTCAGATGCTACAGAAGCAGGAAGAGGAGGACCAGGACCCGCCCCCAGTGCTTAGCAGGGGGACATCACCAGTGACCTTGATGAGAGCTGTCCTAGTGGCTGGGGAGGCGGGGGGGGGGGGGGGGGGGGGGCAAAAGCCTCACCGGAGTGGGTTCAACAGGAAATGGGAGGAGAGAAATTGCAGACAGCACACAGAGGAAACTTCCAAGAAAATTGGTTAAAGAGGTTGTCTTAGTTCAGGCTGCTGTAACAAAAATATCACAGGCTGGGCAGCTTAAACAACAGAAATTTCTCACAGTTCTGGAGGCTGGAAGCCTAAGAGCAGGTGCAAACAGCTCTGGCTCCTGGGGAGGGCCTTCTTCCTGGCTTGTTGTCGGCTGCTTTCTCCCTGTGGCTCACGTGGCAAGAGAGATCTCATGTGTCTTCTTTCCCTTAGAAAGGCACCAGTCCCATCATGGAGCCCCACCCTCACGATCGCTAATAAATCTAATTACTTCCCAAAGGACTCACCTCCAAATACCATCACTTTGGAGACTAAGGTTTGAACTATGAATATGGGGGGACACAAACATTCAGTCCATAGCAGAGAGGAGACAAAAGGGGTGGTAAATGACTGGGAATGTTGGGGGTTGAGAGATTGCTTTTTCTTTTTTAAGTTGGGGGGTTTTATCTTTATTTTATTTTTTAATTTTTGGCTGCGTTGAGTCAACGTTGCTTGTGCGGGCTTTCTCTAGTTGCGGTGAGCGGGGGCTACTCTTTCTTGCGGTGCACGGGCTTCTCATTGCGGTGTCTTCTCTTGTTGCGGAGCACGGGCTCTAGGGTTGTGGGCTTCAGTAGTTGCAGCACGCAGGCTCAGTAGTTGTGGCGCACGGGCTTAGTTGCTCCACAGAATGTGGGATCTTCCCAGACCAGGGATCGAACCTGTGTCCCCTGCATTAGCAGGCAGATTCTTAACCACTGCGCTACCAAGTAAGTTCCAAGATGGGAGATGTTAAAGAATGGTTGAGTGCTGATGGAAAAAAATCCAGAAGAAAGGATACATTGATGATTTCATGGAGTGGGGGGCAAGGACTGTTGGAGTGACGTCCTCAAGTAGGCGGAAGTATGCCAGATGAATGCCCTGGTGTTGGGTTGACCTCAGATGGGGGCAAGGATGCTTCTTCCGCAGTAACAGGAGGAAAGGCAGAGTTGGGTAAAACTGTTGCTGGAAGGGTAGATGTGGAGGCAGGTGTGTCTGAAAACTCTCTTTGTATTGCTTCTATTTTTTCAAAAAAAGAGCAATGGAAGTCATCAGCTGAGAGGGAGGTTTTGGGGCGAGGAGGTGGCATTCTGACCAGAGGTGTGAAAACAGTCACTTAGAAGATTGTTAGGCAGCCCCGAGGCTTGCTCAGAGTTAGGAGAGATGTCACTCGGGAGGAAGCACACTAAGGATTGTTAACTAGGTACCAAGACTTGACTCTAGAGGCTTCCCTGGTGGCGCAGTGGTTGAGAGTCTGCCTGCCGATGCAGGGGACGCGGGTTCGTGCCCCGGTCCGGGAAGATTCCACATGCCGCGGAGGGGCTGGGCCCGTGAGCCATGGCCGCTGAGCCTGCGCGTCCAGAGCCTGTGCTCCGCAACGGGAGAGGTCACAACAGTGAGAAGCCCGCGTACCTCAAAAAAAAAAAAAAAAAAAAAAGACTTGACTCTGCATTCCCAATGCAGAGGGCCTGGGTTCAATCCCTGATTGGGGAAGTAGATCCCACATGCATGCCACAACTAAGAAGTCCACATGCTGCAACTAAGAAGACCGCATGCCGCTTAGTTGCCCGTGTGCCACAACGACTGATCCTGAGCTCCAGAGCCTGCGAGCCACAACTACTGAAGCCCGTGTGCCTAGAGCCTGTGCTCTGCAACAAGAGAAGCCACCGCAATGAGAAGCCTGTGCACCGCAACGAAGAGTAGCCCCCGCTCGCCGCAACTAGAGAAAGCCCGTGCGCAGCAACAAAGACCCAACGCGGCCAAATATAAATAAATGAAATCAATACATTTATAAAAAAAAAAAAAAAAGGACAGCAGGGTGGGTTTGGAACTTGGTCATCTGGCAGAGTAGGCCTGAGGGTAAACCTAGACCAGACAGCATGGGGAGTTTCCTCCCCCACCACTGTGAGCCAGGATTGGGCTTCTGCTAGGTGAGTACAGGGCACACAGGGACTGGAGGGTGTGTGCAAGTGCGTGATTGTAACTGGTAAGGACACGACGAGGGGAGAGTGGGTGAAAGTGGTCCAGCCCACGGACTGTAGGTCTGGGCATGAAGACCTTTGCCACTCAACTTTGGACCGTGCACGGGCAGCAGCAGCATCTCCTGGGAGCTTTGAGTAATGCAGAATCTCAGGCCACTGAAATCCATTGACTTGGAATCTGCATTTTTACGGGATTCCCAGGTGATTCCTGTTTATATGCAAGTTTGGGGAGCGCCGGCAGAAAAACGTTTGGAATTGGGAAACTAGAAGGGATGAAAGAAAGCTAGGAGGTGATGATCGGAGTGTGGGCGGCTTGAACTTGAGGTGGTGGAGAGTGTACCTGACCGCAGCAAAGAGGGCTAGCGCAGGTAGACATCCCCCCCATCCCCCCACCCCCGGCACCAGCTTCCAGGCTGGGCGCTTTAAGTAGGAAGAAGCCAAAGGCTCTCGGGCATTAGGACCCCAAATTAGGCCTCACCTCCCCAAGTTAGTGAGTTCGACTCCCATCCCAGTAGCTGGTAATTTATTGAATTTCCTTATATATTTTTTCTTTCTAAGACTTTCAAAAGTAGAGCGAACCCCTTTATTTCTCTTTGGGCTAGTCTAGTATGGCTCCCCGCTCCGATCCTTCGCAGTGGGACAGGCCAACCGGCCTCCCTCCCCCTACAATCCTCCGGACGGGTGAGAGGACAGGTTTTGCATTCAGGAAAAAGAAATCGCTCCCGGAGCGTACAGAACAGGGCGAGATGGTGGCGACCGTGGGGCGTGGCAGAGCGATTGGTACGGACTGAGCCCTGCGTGCTCTGCGCGCTGCGGGCTCTTTGCGTCTGCGTAGTTCACCCAACTCCTTTTCTGCCTCCGCTGCGGCGATGGCGCCAGTGGTTAGTATGGCTCCGTGTGAGGCCTCGGCTCTGGGGAGAGGCACGTGGGCCTCGCCGGCCCGGCCCCTGCCTGGCTCGCGGTGCACGGATCTCTGCAGCGTCCTGCCGGGGCCGGGCTAGCAGGGTGGCCGGAGCAGGCTGGGGCGGCCGCCGGGCCCCGCACGTTGTGGGCAGAGGAGGCCGCGGCCCGAGGCGTGAGAGGCAGACCCGGGGCTCTCGGAGGCCGCGGCTCGGGCTTGGGCCCCTGCCTGCGCGGCCAGCGGGGATCTGGGAGCCTGAGACTGCGACTGCAGCCTGGGTCGGTCAGCGGCCCTGGGATCCCGGCCGGCGTGAGGCAGCCGAGGCCTGGGCCTGGTTACCTGGGCGGAAAGCGGGGAAGGAGGGGACCCGGCGTCCTCGGTGACCAGTGGAAAGGTCCACGGAAGGTGGCGTGGCCGGCCTGTTTTCAGAGGGAGGCCCGGGTTAGAGGAGCCTTTCGCGTCTGCGGAGGAAGTTAAATCTTCAGGGTGCAGCTCTACAGCCCCTTTTAGGTGTCGGGTGAGGGCCCAGTTCCATTCTGTCTCAGCCAGGCTGGGACTGGGCCCTCGCGCGGCGCCCTCGCGTCACTCTGGCTGCAGATCGTTCTTCTCCCAGGTTACTGGGAGGAAGTTTTCCTACCCTCCTCCTTTGCTGGGACGCCCTTGTGCACATTTTCGGCTCCTCCAGTTTTCTGCCTGGGTGGGCTTGTAAGGCTTCTAGGCATGTGTATGCTTTTGGTTTAAAACCATGGTGGGAGGTATGGAGACTATTGCCGGCAGGTCTTATGTTTGCTGATTGTATATTTCCGGGGCTAGATTTTTGAAGCAGCCCTTTTGATTGTTACTAGGAAGACATGTTGGGGAGGGGGGAAAGTGACTTGTTGAAAGCTAAATGTTTGAAAAATTGACCCAGTTAATACAGGTTTTAGGTGAAGTTTTTTGAGACATGAAGAGAGGTAAGATGGGTTCTTGGAAAGGTCTTTTTAGATTCTGAAAGGCTTTTTCAAGTGCAAGTGCGGGTAAGTAGGTTGTCCAAATGCTTTTCTTAACGGTGTTACACTTGTAGACGGAGAAGAATCATATAAGGTTTTTTCTGAGAGTGAAGAGGCTGGAACCTTGTAGTTAAACTAGTGGTTTGAAAGTGCTAGATTAAATCAGTCAAAAGGCCAGAAATTGTCACCAGTAACGTTATAATTAGAACCTAAGTTTTAGCTTTACCCTTGTCCCAGCTGGGGTTAGATGGGCTGCTAGGGTGTGTGGTTCTGGTCGCTGTTCTGAGAAGGTAGATGAGACAGGACGAAGGGAAAACGGCTAAACTGGATCAGGACCCGAGTCTGGAAAGTTAGGACACGAATTTATTGCAGGTTAAAATTGTTTTGGGTCTGCAAGACATGTGCATGCCTGTGTCTTAATCCTGGGAGAAAACGAATGAGTATTTCTTTAACTTTATTTTGGAAATTTTAGGGCAAATAAGAGGAAACGTTCATTTTATTGTAGTTCATAAGCTAACAGACCTTCATGCTCATAGAAACTGGGGAGGCTGGAAAGTGTACATGGGTCAGGAGTGCTAGAATGATTTCCCCTTCAAGAGGGCATGACCCCAGGTTGTAGAGCAGCATCTTGAGTGTGATCCGGCCTCCACTCCTGGCGCCTTTGCAGGGGAGCACAGTTTCATGGTTTTTGTATTTGCATATACTTTTACGATTCTAGGAGTTTTGCTTTTGTTGAGTTTTTTTCTTTTTTTGGACTGGTTATGCCTTCATCTCTGTTATCATTTGTATACTTTTCTTAGAAAAAGCTTGTGGTGAAGGGGGGCAAAAAAAAGAAGCAGGTCCTGAAGTTTACTCTTGACTGTACCCATCCTGTAGAAGATGGAATCATGGATGCGGCCAATTTTGTAAGTTACACCCTTGATGCCACCCTGGGCGGTAGTGAGCCCTTTGAGTTGTCGCTGAGAAGACCTCCTGGAGCATGTTTGCTGGCTGGCCCCGGCTACTCTGCTGTTCTGGCTCTACTGTTTGACCCTGGAGCTTTGTCTAGTTCTGTTTCTAACCCTTGCTTTCCTGTGTAGCAGTTGTGAGGAGTAAAGGAGATGCACTCCAGCACGTCAGTGCCAGAGAACTACCTCCTCATCATCATCTTCAGTTTCTAAAAATGATTTTACTTAAAATTCACTAGGAAACAGGCAAACCTTTGCACTTGGGTGTGTTTAAGTGTAAGCTGTGGGCCCTGACCCTCAGGGCCAAGGGGGTGCCTGTGACCTGGGCCTGATGCTTGGCTCTGGGGCCTTGGACAGTTGGCAGCATCTCCTTGAGTTTTCTATTTTATTAAGCATCAGAGCTTCAGTGTTTATGTGAAAATACCGTTTGCTGATTTGTAATTGGAGCTTGGTTTTTTTCAGGCCTTGCTCTGTACTGATTTTTTACCCTCATGTTGGCCCCATTCCCCAATATTCCTCTATTTCACATAAGTCTAGAAAAACTAACCTCATTGCCATATTTTTGACTCTGCAACTTGGTTTCGGCGTTTTACTGTTTTCCTCTCCAATAGTCAAGCTTGGGGGAATTCAGGCATATTGTGCAGAGCCCTAAATTGACATTTTCTCTTTAGTCTCCAGAAGGTCAACTATTGCAAGATAAATATTACAACAAGAATAATTTTCAGATAAAAAAATTAAAAGTTTGGCTTACAGCCACTACTTACAAAGCGTGGAATTCGGGTAACCTGTAGTTCACTGCCCTTTTGTAGATGCCTTTTGTGCCCTGTCCTGCAAGAAGTCCTTCACTTGACTCCTTAGTTCCTTCTCCAGCCAGTGACTTCTTGCTTTTCTCCGTGGCCTCTTGTGCCTCGTAACTTGTGGCTTCTTCCAGTTTGTATCTGGGATGTTCCCTTCTCCCTCCTCCCTCTGCACTCATCTGTGTATGTGACTGTCTTCCTTCTAGACGCCTCCTGAGGATAGAAAACATGAGTCATTTTTGAGTCTGAGATGCAAAGGTCAGGATTTCTGACCTAATCACTCCCCCTCGCCAGTTAACATATTGTGTATTGGAGTTTTTAAATAGAGGACTGTAGGAGTTGGGAGCTGAAGGGACTTCATAGCATTGCAACAGCAAGAAAACCAAAAACGAGTCCTCCTGTTTGGTCAGAGACCCCTGAAACCCATGGAAGTGAATGACCCGCCCAGGCTTCCACGGGGGTTTGCCCAGAGTCCACCTCTGGAATCCTAGGCCACTGTCCCTTCTGCTGTTTGGTGATGGTGCACATGGCCCTTCAGCAGATCTGTAATTGTTTTGGTCACTGTATGTTTTTGTTCCTTCTGCTGGATTGAAGACCTGTTTTCTCTTATCACACATATAAAGATATGTCTTAGGTCCAGAAGTTGCTTGTCACTTTGGTTGCCTGTATCTTGTAAGTTTGGGCCTGGGTTTCCTAACTACTCTTTTCCCGTGACCCGGGAGTCAGCCTTCCATGGCGTAGAGGCACATTAAGCATGTGTGGAGCAGTCACGTATGTTCATGCTAGGATGTTTTCAGTTACATATGTAAACAGTTGAATAGTACCATCTTCTAATTGCTGTTCCTAGATTTCAGATCTTTTGCCAAAGATTTTCTTTTTTTTTAAGATTGAACATTTAATGAACTATATTTGCTTAGAGTTAGGAGTATAAAGAAAATGAGATGGGTGAACTGGTCAATTTGATGATTTCTACAGGAGCAGTTTCTTCAGGAAAGAATCAAAGTGAATGGAAAAGCTGGGAATCTCGGAGGAGGTGTTGTAACAATTGAAAGAAGCAAAAGCAAGATCACTGTAACTTCCGAGGTGCCTTTTTCCAAAAGGTATGGGAAAGAGATGAGCGTTTCTTGGCCTGCATCCTAGCACTAAGATTCCCACCCCCACCTTGGCCAGGAATGTTACTCCACCTTGAGTAATCTGCTCTGTGGTTACCTCTGTTAACCTCTGGAGCAGTGTCCAGTGTAAGGAGGTGGTGAATGAATGGATGAATGTTATGGTCGTTAAAAGTATTCAACTCTTAGTAGTTTTTTACAGTTTTGTTTTTCACAGGCTAAAGTATTTCAAGCAGTAAAGATGCTCGGACTTGCTTAGACTATGTTCTTAAAAGTGAAGATATTGCTTCCTTTGCCTCTAGATGACGTTGAAGAGCTTTCATTTTTAATTTTATGGTTGTTTGTTCCCCCCCCGCCCCTGTAAATGCTGCTGTAATTAGGTGAGGGATCTGAAATCTCAGTTTA
The DNA here is from genome assembly GCF_964341445.2 of Mesoplodon mirus. Lineage (NCBI taxonomy): Eukaryota > Metazoa > Chordata > Mammalia > Artiodactyla > Ziphiidae > Mesoplodon > Mesoplodon mirus. The sequence continues at coordinate 4,308,046 of NC_138978.1, read as the reverse complement.
GACTGAAGCCACTCTGTTAATTCCTGTGGGCCAATTTTTTTAAGTTGGAGACATCAGTTCACTTGCCCTGCTATATTTATGTCTTTTGTTTTGAGAATGAGGTTAAAAACATGTTACAGGTCACTAAGGAATTGGATGTGTTTATACCTAGCTCCTAGCCCAGAGCCTGGCGTATAATTCTTAGGAGCGTTTAATCAAACTGAATCAAACAGTGGGAAGTTTGAAATGTTAGGACAAGTTGGTTATAGTTAAGCCTTTGCTTTTATTTTTATTTATTTGTTTAAAGAATAGGGTTTAATTAATTAATCAATATTTATTGGCCGTGCTGTGCGGCTTGCGGAATCTTAGTTCCCTGACCAGGGATTGAACCAGCACCTTTGGCAGTGAAAGCGCCGAGTCCTAACCACTGGACCGCCAGGGAATTCCCATTTGCTTCCATTTTTAACTAAAACAGTCAAGAGATGACTTAAAGGCCAAGTGAACTACTCGTGTTCTGCCTGACTGCGTTATTTCATTTGTGCAGAAGGCAGTTTGATAGAGTGAGAGGTGGGGCCACTGGAGGGCCTGCAGGGTGCGCTTAACACCCCCATGGGGTTTCTGCAGAGCTCGCAGGGAAGCGCTTTTAACCTGTCTTCCCCCAGCATTCCATTAGGAAAATACTCAGACCACCTAAACTTTTGAATTAACCACCTCACCTGAATACGATATAGTAGAAATAATAAATGGAAGAAAAAGAATACTTTTTAGATGAAACTAACAAACTGATTTATTTTTATGTAGGGAAAAGTGGGTAGAATTGAACTGAGATCTTCACACCTTTGTGAAGATTGCTTTGTTGGCGTAAGTAAGACAGTTGAACAGTGTTCATTTCTTGGAGGTGTTGAGTTTGTTGATTTGTTAATATTTGGGTCCTGGCTAAAGTGCCACAGTTTGCCCGTGCATCTCATTTGGTCCTAGTACCAGTCTGAAGAGAGGCTAAGTATCATGAGTCCTGTTTTACAGAGGGCGCGTCTGAGGTCTGGAAAGGTGAATTTGCCCAGTGGTGGGTTTGCTGGGCGTTCTATTCCTCTTTATGGCTTTGGGAAGATGCCAGAATAGATAAACCTCGGGGCCTCATAAGCAGACAGCTGAGAGAAGAAACAGGATTGCAGGCTTTCTTTTGAGCACAAGAGGCATCGCTGCCTTTAGGTGAACAGAGTTTGCTGACAGCGCTGTGCAGGGTTGGCTGCTGAGCTCGCTCAGGCTGAGGCAGCCACTGGGTGGATGGACTAGAGAGGCCAAGTGCTCCCACTGCAGAGTCGCAGTCAGGGCGGTTGCCAAGGTGGGGGGCATTGGGAGATGAGCGTCACGCAGCAGGAGTGAGCGTGTGTGTGACTCGGCCCTCAGACCCGGTCCCAGTACCCCAGCAACCTCAGTGGCAGGTTTCAGTCAGTGAGGTGAAGTACTTGGAGCTCTTTGGAAATCCAGCGGTTTCTCAGTAAAAGGTACTGAGACTGTGTGCTTAATTGCCAAATTACTACCTTGATCTCTTTCCCTAGTGGTCGCTAAAAACCATTTTATAGGTGAGGGCTATTGCTTCATGGACAGCAGTCCCATCTTAATCTGTTCTCATTTTTATGTCCAGGTTAGATGAAATGTGATTGATGTTTATTCTCGTTAGAGCGTTGGCTGGGTATAATATTTGCCTATCTTTGCCATTTTTGAACCATGGGAAAACACCTTGAATTCTTACGACTTTGAATGCAGGGGTTTCATAAAAGTTAACAGTGTTTCAGAATGTAAGAAGGCCTTATATCTGGTGCAGTTCTGAAGTGTTCTTTCTCTGCAGGTATTTGAAATATCTCACCAAAAAATATTTGAAGAAGAATAATCTCCGTGATTGGTTACGCGTAGTTGCTAACAGCAAAGAAAGTTACGAATTACGTTACTTCCAGATTAATCAAGATGAAGAAGAGGAGGAAGATGAGGATTGAAACTCAGTTATCTGGAGTATTTTGTATGAATTCTTAAATAAAATTTAGGAAACAAAATGGTGGCTTTCCTTGTATCTCTGCAGTGTGGATTGAACAGAAAATTGGAAATCATAGTAAAAGGGCTTCACTTGGGCTGCCACTCACTTGTAATTAAACTTTTTTTCTGCTTGAAAATTTCAATTCTTTCGGTAGAAATACCAAAATGTATAAGTCTCCTTCAAGGGAACTGACTACTGTTTGACATTGAACAGGTGGATGAGGGCGTGGAGATGTGAGTTCAGTTAGTTACTATTTTACACAAAAAGAGGTGGGTCAGTTTCGTCTGGTACTTTTCTCAAAGATGGAGGAATACAAATGTGGGAACTCCTGATTCACTGAAAGCAGATCCAGTGACTTGTTTCTGAGGTTCTGTTTTTGGGAAAGTGGCAGTGCCGATAAGACGCAGGCTTCTGGGGCATTTGTCTTTTCATTTTCTGATTACAAATTACTCTTGATGGACACAGTTACTATGTATGTTCATCCTTTTTCTTCCTGTAGAAATAAAATGTCCTTTTGCTTCGCATATTCTACTACACCCCGGGAAAGGGTCTGGAGAGCGACTGTAAAAGTCACAGGTGTTCAATTAAGGAAAGGTCTACAAAATACGAATTTGTAAATAATCATTGTTTCTACAAGTCTTTGCACCAGACTGTCACTTTGAACCCCACCAGGGGGAGCTGGAGATGAGGAATAGTGGAGCTTCCAAAGGTGGGTGTCGGTGAGGTTCCCTGGGGTCTGGATCAGAATCCCAGAGTTCTGGAGTCTTACCACAGGGGCAGGTGTGGAAGAGAGGGGCCTGGGAGACAGCTCAGGGTGAAGAGAAGTGTTCAGATGCCCAGGGAGTAGTCCCTTTCACACCATTTAGGCCACAGCTGGGCTTAAAAGTCATTCTACAAACACGTTAAAAGCAGGGCCAAACAGGGCTTCCCACGATATTGGGGGTTCTGTATGTGTAGAGGCTAGAGATCTGTGAAAGGTCATTGATGAGATCATAAAGATGTGCTTGTTGCTGACAGAATATCAAGAGTGACTCTGAGAAGAGACCCTGATGCCTTATGGTGCCCTCTAAAATTTAAATTTTACAGGAATGTCTGCATTGTTTTAAGATTATGTTGTATCAAATTCATGTCTTTCAAAAGCTTGCCTAGGGTGCCTTTCCACACCTGAAATTCTTGTGATCTTGCTAGTTGCATAGCTGGAAGTTAAATGTTTTGAGTCATACTTTGGCTCCAATTTCGCATTTGGTGTTCCTTGGGTTGAATTTAACATGTTGAGGCTTTGTAATTTCATTTGTGGTAAAGGCTCTAGCATTTTCTATTTCTATGCAAATTTCTTGAGGCAGAATTGTTTGCATGTTTCTCTGCCCTAGAGAAGGCATTGTTTCAAATTTAACTGAGGCATCAGTTGCTCTTTGGTGCTGTCCATTACCATGATTATTAACTTTGTTAGCAAGTTTGTGACTTGGGTTTGCAAATTTTACTTGTTTGTTGCATTGATGTTCCCTTGTAGTAATTCTTAGTTTGGTTGTAAAAAAATTAGCCCTGGGCTGAAATTAGCATATAAATTTTTTTTTTAAACTATTCCCAGAATTTAAAACTTGTAATAAAATTGAAACTTTCTGGTTTTTCTATGCCTTTTGAACTCTTGTATTTTGACTTTTGATCACATTTTATATTAAAGTGGCTAACGCATGGCTACTATTATTGTACAAGGCTTTTTTTTTTTTTTTTAAAGGACTGGCATGTTAATCTGTTTAGCAACAATAAATTGGTTGTTTGTCCTCACTGATTAATTGCTATACCAACAATGACCTTGGACTTCATTAAGTTTGAGAAGAACATGTGTCTTTTATTCCCACTTTCTTCACCCTAGTTATGCCGCGGTGCCTCAGGTTCTGGAGTTGACTTATAACCGAACTCTCCATATAGAATTTCTTCAGACCCAGAGCCGGAGTATAACTTTGCAAACACATGACTTTCTGATGGATACGTGATGTGAACTTGAATTACATGGCACCCGTTTTCCCAGCTGTGCCCGAGCCACAGTTTAGACCCATTTCACCTGCCTGATCAAGGCATAGGAAGAGATTGGGTCTTGGAGCGTTTCAAGCTGAGATTTAAGTGCATAAAGGTAGTGAAATAGGAACTTGGTGCAGCCTTGTTCTCAGCTGACTCCCAATCCAGCACGGCTTCACCCTTGGCTGGGTGACCACCATCTCATCTGAGGTTTAATTTTGTTGTTTTCCTTTCAAAAGCACCCGCTACCCCCTTCTGTGGCTTTTTCAGTGGTGAAGGTGTGCTTTTCTGAGTAGGGTGGTCATCCTAGCATTTTGGGACGAGCCACGTGGTGAAATAGACCAGTGCTGGCTGGTAAGGGGTGCCTAGCACAGAGGTGTTCGGGGGAAAGTGGGAGAGTTGGATCCCATCAAATATATTTTAAGACAATTGGTCAAAATTACAGAATGTTTTGGGGTATTTAGGCCTCAGCCTTTTTAGGGGTCTCTTGGTTTCTTGGAAGGTGAGCAGGACCCCAGTAAGGTGATAATGGTCCCCTGGTCCATCACTGACACGCTCAGGGGAGCCTGGAAGCTTGCTCTCCTTCCTCTTGCTGCCTGGCCCTTCTGCTGACTTACCCCCAAACTTCACAAGGCTGTAAGCAGGGCCCTGTGTGGGCCCCTTCCTGGGAGGGGGGCACATCCCTAGGAGGTGGTTCCCTGACAAGAGACAACTACAGATTTGGCAGTACCAAGGGGATAGGCCTCTGCTTGGTAACCTTGGATAGACCCAATATATTTTTAAAAATAGTTTGATTTTTTAAATGAATTTTTATTGGCGTATAGTTTATTTACAATGTTGTGTTTCTGCTGTACAGCCAAGAGATTCAGTTATACCTATACATGTATCCACTTTTTTTAGATTCTTTTCCCATATAGGTCATTACAGAGTATTGAGTAGAGTTCCCTGTGCTATACAGTAGGTTCTTATTAGTTATCTATTTTATATATAGTAGTGTGTCAATCCCAGTCTCCCAATTTATCCCCCCCCTTCCCTCTTGGTAATCATAAGTTTGTGTTCTACATCTGTGACTTTATTTCTGTTTTGTAAAGTTCATTTGTACCATTTTTTTAGATTCCACATATAAGAGATATCATATGACATTTGTCTGTCTGACTGACTTCCCTGAGTATGACAATCTCTAGGTCCGTCCTAAAATATTTTGATTTTATTTATTTACTTTTGGCCGTGTTGGGTCTTTGTTGCTGTGTGCGGGCTTTCTCTAGTTGCGTCGAACGGGAGCTACTCTTCGTTGCGGTGTGGGGGCTTCTCATTGTGGTGGCTTCTACTGTTGCAGAGCACAGGCTCTAGGCACGTGGGCTCAGTAGTTGTGGCTCGCGGGCTCTAGAGCACAGGCTCCGTAGTTGTGGCGCACGGGCCTAGCCGCTCCGCGGCGTGTGGGATCTTCCCGGACCGGGGCACGAACCCGTGTCCCCTGCATCGGCAGGCAGATTCTTAACCATTGCGCCACCAGGGAGGCCCTAGAATATTTTGATTTTGAATTGTCACTGAGGTGTAATTACAAACTTTGTGATCAGCAAATCCGAGAATCTTGTCTCTTGAAACTGTTACCTTAATGACAGGCTTCCTCTTGGAACTGCAGAGTTTATCGAATTTTCACCTTTTGGGGCTTTTTTTTTTTTTTTTTGCGGTACGCGGGCCTCTCGCCGCGGCGGCCTCTCCCGTTGCGGAGCACAGGCCTCAGACACGCAGGCCCAGCGGCCACGGCTCACGGGCCCAGCGCTCTGCGGCACGCGGGATTCTCCCGGACCGGGGCACGAACCCGCGTCCCCTACATCGGCAGGTGGACTCCCAACCACTGCGCCACCCACCCGGGAAGCCCTGGGGCTTGTTTTTCACAGCAGTCATTTTTGGTCCATTGTTATTAAAATGCATATTTAATAGTTTAACAGTAATCAACACTCTCCTTTAAATACTACTAGAGATTTCTAGGCAAAAATCCATTTGTTTCTGCCCTTCCAGTTTCCGCTTTGCTTTGCTTTTGGTCATTAAGTAGTGTTACCTAGCTGCAGCCATCGCAAGAACAAGGACGGGGAGAGGATTATGAGTGACGAACATCTCGACTCTAATTTGCCAAATTCACCAGTTGGAACTGTTCTTCGTTGAATGATGTCTGACTTAACCTCACCTTGGGAACTGGAGCCAAGGTTAATGGTGCGTGTGTGGTGGGCTCTCTGGTGATGGGAAATGCTGTAGGTCACAGTTTTCTGTGAAGTGGGACAGGGGACCTGTGGAAGTGTCCTGAACTCATTCCACCATGTGGGAGGGGTTGGGGGCAGGGCTGGGGACTGGGGTGGGCAGTTTGGTGGCGCTTAGGGTCTTTTTATGGTTAACATTCAGGAAGACAGGAGGTCTGGAAAGAGGAAGGCAACCTTGCCAGGGAAAATGCAGGCCTGCTAAAGCCTCAGTGGTTGAGGTTCCCTCAGCGACCTGCCCAGGAGGTGAAATACAGCTTCAGGCCAGGAGGAAGCTTTCTTTGTCCGCTTCCCTGCCGCCCTTGCCTTGGCCCTCGCAGGCCACGTGCTCGGGGCAGAATCAACACCTCTCCTAACGTGGTTTAAAAGTGATCCAGGAGATGGGATTCCCAGCGCCCTGCACTTTTTCTGGGAGGCTGGACAGATCTGTTCTCTCCCAGGCATGACTGAAGAGGAGCTTTAGTTTGGGGCTTGCTGGCAATTCGCTAGGACGGAAGGGCGAGGAGAAATGTGCTGCATATTTTTCCAGCTTTCCTCATGCCATCCATCACCTTCAGGTCACAGCTTGGACTCACTGTGGAGTGGGTTGTGGCCACCTCCCCAAGAGGTCTTGCACGAGGGGCCCTTGCCAAGCACCCACAACTCTGCTGGTTCCTCAAAGTCCCCAGGAAGGAAGAGCTCTCCTGGTGAAACAGATAGGTGAATGCCCACCTGGATGGGGCAGGTGCTCAGCCAATACCAGAGGGGTGGGTGCCAGAGAGGAAACCTCCTCCCGGCTGCTTTGGGCTTCCCAAGTCAGGTAGATCTTGAGGGTCCTTGGCATGACTGGGTCTCCAGTGGCTTTCCCCAAACGTGTCTGGCCCCAGGCAGTGAGGTGAGGGCGCCCTCCCTTTCCTGGCTCTTCTAGGGTTAGAAAGCCCGCCCCTGAAACTTTTGCGTTCTTAGAGTAGCTTTAAGACTTGCTGCAGCCAAGACTGGTGGTGCTTATTTAAAATTCTAGTCTTGCTCCCGAGGGCTTTGGCCTCCATCTTCACCTTTAACAACCGAGGGCTGGCGGCGCGGTTCCTTCCCACTCCGCGCGGGAGTTTTGGGCACAAAGAACGCAGAGCCCTCATCATCCCCGGGGGTCTGGGTGTGTTTAAAGCGGACCCCGCCTGGAGGGGCGTTTTGGAAGTGGGCACGTGTGCGGTGGGAGCGGGGCGCGATGGGGTGAGGGAGGAGCCAGCCTGTACAGATTTTTCTGGAGGAATCAGACCCACTGTCTCCAGAGCGGCCCTTCCCCAAGTGCGGAACGCATTTTTCTTCGAATCCTCTTTGGAAAGGGGATTAGAAGCGTGTTGCGGCCGGTGCGGGGCGACCAAGGTCTCGGCGCGTGTGAGCGGAGTACGGGAGCTCGCTGCCCGCTGCCCCGGGGACCCCGCCTCCGCGCCCTTGGGGACCCTGCCTCCGCGCCCTTGGGGACCCTTCCCGGGCGGGGGAGGCAGCGGCATTGGGCCCTGCCGGGGGTGCGCGGGCCGGCGTTTCCCCGCCTCCCACCGGGCCCGGCCTACCCGCGTTCCAGCTGCCAGCTCGGCCGTCGGGTCCCCGGGCGCGTGGTCGCCTCGACGGCTCCCCCTGCCGGAGCGCCCTGTCCCCACCCCGCACCCAGAGTCTCAGGACTAGTCCCCCCAACTTGTTCTTTGCTGTTAACTAGTCGCGCTGCCGGAACGATGGGATGGGGTTGCCACAGCAACCAGACTGGACGTCACAATCCGGGCATGTGTGCCGCCCCCCCGCCCCCCCCTTTGCTGCCTGCCGCCGGCGCTACCGCCGCCACCTCGGCCGGCTGCGGGACTCAGGCTGCGGGGCGCGGTGGGCGGAGCAGCCCGGGCTTTGCGGGAGCGGGGCGAAGGCGGCCGAGAGGAAGGGGGTCGAGACGGGGGGGTGGAGGTTTGGGGGGTGGGGGGGCAGGCGGCCGCCATCTTCTCGCCGAGGCCGCCTCGCCCGCGCGCGCCCGTCCGGCAGCGCACGGGTTAAGGCTGGCACCGCGCCCGGCGGGAGGGGGGGCGCCCACCTCCCCTCCCCCCCGCGCCGGGCATGCGGGGCCCGCTGGGCACCGAGGAGGAGCTGCCGCGGCTGTTCGCGGACGAGATGGAGAACGAGGACGAGATGTCAGGTGAGCGGGGCGCCGGCTGCGCCCGGGGCGGGCGGCGGGGGGCGAGGCGACCGGCGGGGCCCCGGGGCCGGACCTCGCGGGCGGCGCTGGCGGCGCGCGGGAAGGGGCGCTGGGCTGCGTTCCCGCCTTGCTGGCGCCGCGCGGCCAAGGGCGCGGGGCTGGGCGAGCGGCGGGGCGCGGCGCGCGGGCCGCCAAGGGCGGGTGCGATCGGGGCCACCCTGGCCGCGGCGCGGGCGGAGGACCGCCGGGGGCCTGCGCCGGTCGCCCGAAGCGGGGAGGGGGCGCGGCGCCGCGGGGGTCAGCCCGCGTGCCCTTGAAGGGGGCGGCAATCGCGCTCGGCTGCTGGTGCCGCGCACTCGGCGCTCTCGCCCCGCGCCGCGCACCCCTGGCCTCGCGGGGACGGGCGGGGGCCGGCGGGACCAGATACCCGGACCCGGCCGATCTCGGCCCCAGGGTGGGCTGGGTGGGGCCCGGAGCGGGCGGAGGACAGGACGTGCTAGGGGAGAGGGCGAGCGCCCTGGCTGGGGCAGCTTCCCTCCGGGCCCACGAAAGCTCCGGGGTGAGGCGCGCGGGCTCGGACTCCCGCTCCCCTTCCCCGGCCGCCGGGTGCCGTGACTTGCCGCTCCCAAGCACTTTGCCCGGGCCGCCGGCGTCTTCCTGGCGCGCCCTAGCGCCGGCCGGCGCCTCCAGCCCGCGGTCGCCCGGCTAGTGGCGTTCCCAGCCCACCCTGCTTTGGCTCCGGGCCTGACTCGCAGGGCCACCGCCCCTGCCCTTGCCACCCCTCTCCAGAATTCAGCAGAAAGAGGGCTTGTGCGTCAGGAGTATCCTTGCGCGATCATTCTTTACTTAACTGCTCACCGTTTGTTTGGGACGTTTCCCCTCCTGGCACAGCTGGGCAGGGCCTCACCCTGTCAACCAGCCTTCCTCCTTCCCTTGTGGGGGACTCTGTCACATCGCAGCTTCCCCGCACCGAGTCATGGCCCCTCCTGGGCTCCTGGGGGACTTGTGGGCGGTGCCGGAGCCCTCCCTGGCCCTGGAGTGGGCTGTCTGGCCCCAGTGGGGAGCATGTTCCAGGGATTGGCACCTTAACTCCTGCGTGCAGGAGGTGAGAAGGGGAGCACCCAGGGGCGGCAGTTCGTCGCTGCTCTTCCTCTCCTAGTGAGGGGCTTCCCACCAGGTGGCCATGCCCGCTGGGGGGTCTCCTCCCCCCGCCCACTTGTTTGCTTGCTTTAACAGGGTGACTGGGGCCTCACCCTGCCTTTCAGACAGTGCAGCCAAGTTTGCAAAGAGCCTGCTGGGGTGAGGGGAGTGGGGGTGAGGTGGCCACACATGGGTGGAGTGGCTCGGACAATAGTTGACTGTTACGTGCTGGGGTCCAGGGAATTAGGCCCATTTCCCGGAAGGGAACACAGAGGCCTAGCACAGGCACTGAAACCCATGGCTGTTTTCTACTCAGGAAGCAGGCTCCTCGGTAAGCTGGTCACTGGCTTCCTCAGTGAGTGGTGCTCGGGGCGTGGCCCTTTGTGGCACTGATGGGGCCAGTGGACAGCTGAACGTGCGTGAGCAGGCTTATTTCTGGGACTTCACCAACCCCCGGATGGGGTCCTCTGGCCCCCTTTCCCACACATTCTGGCTCTCCCTGGTTGTGTCAGGGCTCGGAGGCAGGGGAGGCAAGGAGGCCAGGGAAGGTGCCCCCAGCCTGGCAGGCACCCAGCTCACTCCACTTGGGCCTCGGTCCGAGTCGCCTGCTCACCACCTTTCCTCCCTCGTGCTTGCACCTGTCACTCCAGGGCAGGGCGTGGGGGGGTGGGCTTGGCCCCAGGGCCTCTAGGAAGGCCTCCAAAGTCCCGCAGAGCAGAGACTGCAGCCTGTCCTTCAGCGAGGCCGGGGGCTCCCACCTCCAGAGCATGTCCTGAGCCTTCCCGAGCTGCCAGCTCCTCTCTGTGTCCCTGGTCCAAGCCACTGTCCCCTCCGGCTGGTCACCTCTAGAGCCTCCTAACCAGTTCTCACCGACCACGCTCCGCTCAGCAGCCAGGGTCACCTTTGAAAACACAAAGCAGACCCGGACCCCCACGGCTTGGACTGACTGCAAAGTCCCTTTTCTATTCCACCCTCATCTCCACCCCGACCTCCATGTTCACACTCTGGCCTCCCTGATGCTTCTGGAACCCCCCAGGCTCCATCCTGCCCTGAGTGTTGGCCGTGACCCCTGCCAGGCCCAAGCTTTCCTCGGCTCACAACTGCCTCCTCCCTGCCGGTTAGGTCTCAGCTCCTGGCTCCAGCGTAGCCCCACCCCTGTCATTCTCAGGCCCATTTTTTTTTTTTTTTTTTTTTTTTTTTTTTACGGTATGCGGGCCTCTCACTGTTGTGGCCTCTCCCGTTGCGGAGCACAGGCTCCGGACACGCAGGCCCAGCGGCCATGGCTCACGGGCCCAGCCGCTCCGCGGCATATGGGATCCTCCCAGACCGGGGCACGAACCCGTATCCCCTGCATCGGCAGGCGGACTCTCAACCACTGCGCCACCAGGGAGGCCCTCTCAGGCCCATTTTAATGCTTTATTTTCTTGGCAGTGCTTCCCTGGAATATTATCATCAGCTGACTTGTGTCCGTGGGCTCCCGCCTTGGGTGTGACTCCCATGACCACCCACTGTGCCCGGCACCTGGCACTGTGGGCGCTAGAGAGAGGGTTGTGGTCTCAGTGTCTGAGGGCTGGGGGTCCCTGGGTCACCCTGGCCTTTGGACGTGATGACAGCCTCAGCCTAGGCCTCGTGTCTCTCCTGAAGTGCTGGCCGCCTGGCCCCCTACCCTCCACTGCGGCCTCTCTGCAGCCCTCAGCCTGAGCTGGTGGCCGTGGCCCACAGGGATGTAGGGCCAGCAGGTCCCCCAGGTGGCAGTTTGTGGTTGGGGGAGCCGGTGTGCCGGGAGCTGTCACACTAAGTTTTCAGTCTGCTGCAGCGGACTCAGTACTTGTCAGGCCTACTGTCTTCACTCTGCCCGTCCGCCACCCTGGGGTTTTTGCAGGTAAAACTTTTGAGACTTCCTGCCTTGTCTCTTTGGCTGTATCCTTAATTCCCTCTTCCTGTTCTTATTCTCACTCACTCTTTCCCCATGTCTATCTCTTTGTCTGTCTGTCTCCAAGTCTGTCAGGCTGTCTTCCCCGAGTCCTTGCTTCTCTCTCTCTCTCTGTCTGTCTGGCTGTCCCTCTCTTTCTCTCTGTTGTCCCCGTCGCCTCCCTCCTGGCCTCTCTTTCCTCCTTTTCCCCGTCAGTGCTCTGGGCCACCAGCCTCCTCCATCCTCACTGTTTCCGGGCCCCAGTCCCTTAGGGTAAAAGATTCCCCTGTCCTCCGCCCCCACCTGCCTGCCTGCCCGCCCGTGGTGCTCAGGACTGACGTTTTGTTTGATGAGATGCCAGTGAGGTAGTGTCTGGGTTTTGTTAAATGTCATAAATGAATTATTAATCCTCTCTTGGGCAGGAGTACTGCCCCCCCCCAGCAATGTCAGTAGAGACCTGTGGTGTGGGGGGCACTTCAAGGACTGATGGGAACCTTGGTCTTGGTGACCCCTCCTTGGCCAGCCCTAGGGTGGCCCTGAGAACCTCTGGCCCAGCAGTGGCCAAACGAGAGACCCCCCCCACCTCCCCCCGCCATCCACTCCTTCAGCCCCGGCCATCCTAACCCTCCTGAGGCCCTGGGCCCCGCCTGCCACTGCCAAGCACTTAAACTGCATCTCACAGTTTCTAATTCATCACCCCGTGAGAAAGGCAGTCCTCAGCCCATTTATCTTTAAATTTTTATTTATTTATTTATTTTTGGCCGCGTCGCTCAGCCTGCGGGATCTTAGTTGCCCGACCAGGGATCGAACCTGCACCCTCAGCAGTGAAAGCATGGAGTCCTGACCACTGGACTGCCAGGGAATTCCCAGTACTCGGCCCATTTTAAGAACGAGGAAGTGGGCTCAGTGGAGAAGGGATTGGGGGCCACCCCGCCAGGAAGGGGTGGTGGTTCGAAGCCTGCGCTCCCCTGTCCCTCCTCCTGGCCACCAGGTGGTCTTGTTTCCTGCTTGGGGGAACGGAAGGAGACCCTCTCCACAGGCTTCAGAGAGGATGGTGGACGTCGAGCTGGGTCCCCATCGCTGACAGATTTGCTCACCTTTCCGGACTCGGGTGACGAGCTGTTGGTCCCGCTCCTGGCTCCGCCTCCCCAGATCCGTCAGCCACCCCGAATCAGACGACCTACCTCTTCCTGCCACCGTCAGAGGTTTTTCTTTCGCTCTGATCACCTTGTGTTTGCTAAGTTCCCTGTCCCCAGAGGACAGGGGACACGGGGTGGGCAGAGCATGGGGACTTGCGGTGGACTAGCCCTGACCCTCCCACCCTGAGGGACCACAGGTGATCTTTCAGACCGGGGCCGGCCTGAGTCACCTCAGTGTCCCCTGGGCATGCCTGAGCTTGGCACATGGGCTATGCTGTTTAAATGCTTGTGAAGTAAACGTGGGGAAGGTCTGAATTCTGGGAGGGTCCTATACCTGGAGGGAGGGGCAGGTGCGGGGACCACACCTGGTGGGTGGGAGCCACCTGCCGGAGCTCCATCCTGCCTCTACCACCTGCCGGCTGTGAGACTCAGAAGTGGGCAAGCGATGCGATCCTCGGAGCCTGTCTCCTTGTGTGCAGATGGGGGTGATAATAGTACCGTCTCCCAGGGTTGCTGTGTGAAGTAGACGAATTCATATAAATGAACATATGCTACCTGCTTCGAGCTTGGTGCAGGCGGTAGGTCCTTCCGCCGTTAGAAGGTGTTTCGCTAAGAAGGGTCCACCCCCCCTGCCTGGGCTGCAGCCTGCACAGCAGCCTGGGGGTCCCGCAGGGCTAAGCCAGAGCGTGTGCAGGGAGCTGGTGAGGGGCTGGGGGAAAGCAGCAGAAGGTGCAGGTGCTTCTCTTTGCTGTGCCCCGCCTTGTCCCCCATCTCATCTCTGAAGCAGTCTCCCCAGGCCCCGCCCCAGACCTGGGAGACAGATCAGGGCTAATGGGTCCTAATTATAGCCCATCTGGGGTCGATGGAGCCTCGGGCCCTGGAGGGGCAGGGCTGGTGCGCGAGGGCACGGCCGCCTGGCAGGAAGGGTTGGGGGGCAGCCGGGAGCTGGCAGACAAGGAGTCTTGAGGCCGCTCCCCCTCAGGACCCTCCCCCAGGGCGGGCGGGCTCCCGCCTTACTGGTGGCTGGGTACCCTGAGGAGGCACAGGGCTGGGCTCTGGGAGGGGCCGATGGGCACTGGGAAGGATTGCTTGGCTGTGACTCTCCAGGTCTGGTTTTAGAAGAAGCTCAGGGCCGGTTGCAGAAGAGGGAGGAGAGGGCAGGGCTGAGTGGGAATCATGGGGGTGTCGGGGAACAGCGTCACAGGAGGTCAGCCCTGGGCGTCCTCAGGGCCACCAGAAGCCGTGCGGGGGAGGAAGACAGGGGTGGGCAGGGTGGGGTCCCCGTGGTCGTGTGCCAGCTCTGGAAGGGGCCTGGAGGAGGGATTTAACCAGACAGATGGCCCTGGGCCGTGAGGTCTTCTGGGAGTCGAGGAGGGGTCTGTCCAAGGGCAGAGGGCCTGAGGACTTCTCCTCCGAGCCCTGTCCTGGGCGTGGGTTAGGGCTAGAGGTGCCCCTACCTCCTTCCCAGGCAGGATGGGGCGCAGCCCACGGGAGATCCCAGGCTTCCTTCTAGAACCTCCCGCGGCCTCCTGTGCATCCATTGTGCTGCTGGCCGGTCCGTTTGTGACCGTGTGCAGGGCTGGCCTTCCCAGTCTGGGGACTGCCCTGCTGAGGGGACAGGGGACGTGGGGAGGTGGCAGGAGGCGGGAGAGAGAGGCCCCCTCTCGATTGCATCAGCTGAGCCCGTTACATAACTGAGCTGGGCACGGCCAGGGTGCGGGGGTGGCTCTCCCAGGCGGTCTCTTTGCAGCTCCAGGGGAGGTGGAGGCCGGTGGGAGAGTGGGCAGGCGTGGACGGGCATCTCATCGCCAGCCTGGCTCCCCGCCAGCCATGCCACTGTCCCCGAGAGCCCTCCACTCCAGGATGACTCTGGGGGTCCCTATGAATGTTTCCAACTGGCCCCGAAATCCTTGCCTCTCCTGTGCCAGGGCTCAGGGGACAGGATGGGCCTGACTCCTGCTGCCCTAGCCTGGCTCCCCTCAAAGCCTGCCCACATTCCCCTCGCTGCCCGCCCCGTGGGCCGTAGCCCTGGCCAGGGCCACAGCAACTGTGCCCTCCACGTGGTCCTGTCCTCAGCACTGCCCCTGTCTGCCTGTCAGGACCGCTGAGCTGGCTTCCCAGGGAAGGCCAGCACTCAGGCCACACTCGTGTCACCTGCACGGCAGCTCCCTCACCTGCCTGGAGCTGGTCTCTCTCCATGTCTGTGTTTGCCTGGCAGGATGGGGAGGGGACTGAGACTTGGGCATGCCCTGTCCCCGTGGACTCCTGGGGGGGCCGGACAAGACAGGGCTGGGACTTGCTTCCTGGGGGGCAGGGCCACAGGCCCCCTGGCAGTCCTGGAGGAGGGCCCTGGAGCAGAAGGGCGCTGAGACAGAGGGTGCAGCCCCCGCCTTCCCTGGGTAGGGGGGTGGTACGTGCGGGAACTGGCCCTCCAGGTGTGGGTGGGAGGGGCATTCACTGGGCCACCAGCGTCACTAGCGCCCTCTAGTTGCCCCGAGTGTGGTGATGGGCGCCTTCCCCCTCCCCTCTGGGGACTCTAGGGGGCAGGGTCCCAGGCCCTGGGGTGGGGACCCCTCTGGAGGATGAGCGGATGTTGGAGCGCCCAGGGTGTGTCGGCGTGTCCAACAGCCAGGATGGGTTTTTTTTTTTTTTTTTTTTGCAGTACGCGGGCCTCTCACTGCCGTGGCCTCTCCCGTTGCGGAGCACAGGCTCCGGACGCGCAGGCTCAGCGGCCGTGGCTCACGGGCCCAGCCGCTCCGCGGCATGCGGGATCCTCCCGGACCAGGGCACGAACCCGTGTCCCCTGCATCGGCAGGCGGACTCTCAACCACTGCACCACCAGGGAAGCCCGCCAGGATGTTTTACTCCATAATTTTTAGACTTCCTGGGCGGGGTTGGGGGCCTATCATTTAAACCTGATTCAGTGAGGACACTCTGCCCATTTCCCATATGAAAGTCCCCTGCGTGGCCCTGGGACTTTCTGCCCTCCTAAGGGTCTCCCAGGGTGGCAGCTCCACAGTGGGGTCCCGCTCGAGGCAGACCCCAGACCGAGCGAGACTCCCTGTCGTGTCCCCCCACCCCGCACATGGGCAGTGAAGGGCGTGGGATGGGGGATAAGCCGCTGGTGTGGAGGCTGGCTGGCTTGTGGACCCCTTTTATGGACTCTTTGGAAGTTGCACCGGTGCCTTCTGGAAGCTTCCTTCATCCCGGGCAGACAGATGCATAGCTCTAGTCTGGGTGGTTTGTTCTTGCGGTGTCTTTTTGCTGCCATTTGCCCCCAAGAGGGCCCTCCCACTCTCCGCACCCCCAGCCCTGGGGCCCACGTCTGGTCCCAGGAACCCAGGGCTCGTGCCCTTTCTCACCCCTGACTTCCTGGGTGGGAGTTAGGCCCCAGCCACGGGCTCCCTTTGGGGGCAGCAAGAAGCATGTAGCCTGCAGCTTCTTCTAACATCCCCACGTGACACACCTGCCTGCTCCCCCCAGCCTTTCCAATGCGTGAAGAAATGAGGATTTAAGAAAGGCGGGCAGCGGGCTTCCCTGGTGGCACAGTGGTTGGGAGTCTGCCTGCCAATGCAGGGGACACGGGTTTGTGCCCCGGTCTGGGAGGATCCCACATGCCGCGGAGCGGCTGGGCCCGTGAACCATGGCCACTGAGCCTGTGCGTCCGGAGCCTGTGCTCCGCAGCAGGAGAGGCCACAACAGTGAGAGGCCCACGTACTGCAAAAAAAAAAAAAAAAAAGAAAGGCGGGTAGCTTCTAGAAAACCCACCTCTCTGTGGACCGTCACATCGTACCGAGCGCCCAGCGGAGTGTGTTTGGCATCCTGCTGTGTGTGTCCGGGTACATGTGATGGGGAGTGGGCCTGGGCAGGTGCAGATGGGGACCAGGCAGGGGAGGCAGTGTGGTACTCGAATCCCCATTAAGGGGAGCCCTGGCATCCTCCGTGCTGGTCTCTCCTCCAAGCTCCCGGGCACTTGCTCCAAGGCACCAAGTGGTTCTAGGGTGATGTGACCTGTACGTCCCTGTCATCCTGCACTCACAGGCTCTCTCCTGGCCACGCCGTGGCCCTCTGGAGGGCAGAGGTGGGCCTCGACCCCTCCCTGGGCCAGCTGGAGATGGCTTTGTGACTCCGTGGGGCTGCTTTCTCCCTGGGGAGCCATGTCCACAAGGCCTCTTACTTGGTCATTTGTTGTCTTTTTTTATTTTTTTAATCTATTTTATTTTATTTATTTATTTTTGGCTGCGTTGGGTCTTCGTTGCTGCGGCGCAGGCTTTTCTCTAGTTGTGGTGAGCGGTGGCTACTCTTCATTGCGGTGCGTGGGCTTCTAATCGCGGTGGCTTCTCTTGCTGCGGAGCATGGTCTCTAGGCACACAGGCTCAGTAGTTGTGGCTCACAGGCTCTAGAGCGCAGGCTCAGTAGTTGTGGCGCACGGGCTTAGTTGCTCCGCGGCATGTGGGATCTTCCCGGACCAGGGCTCGAACCTGTGTCCTCTGCCTTGGCAGGTGGGTTCTTAACCACTGCGCCACCAGGGAAGCTCTGGTCATTTGTTTTTGCTTCAGTTTCCCAAGCACTGTCATAGCAGGGTAGGTGGTTATTGTTCCATTTTACAGGTTGAGAGGAGGAGAGGCCCAGAAAGGTGGGGTGATGTGACACAGCCCAAGGGGCTGGGGTTCCACTCGGCGGGTCTGAGGGTGGCTTTGAGGGGTTGGGGCAGGGGAACTAGATGGAGAAGGCGGGGAGGGGTGGGGATGGGCTGGGGAGGGCAGGGTGGCCGTGATCCGGCACAGTTGGGTGGCAGAGGAACTGACTGTCCCAGCGGGCCCTGACTTTCACTCTGTGTCCCTGGGCGTCTCCCTGAAGGAAGCAGCGGAGTAACCCCCTCCCCCTTCTGATTCTTCCAGAAGAAGAAGATGGTGGCCTTGAAGCCTTCGATGACTTTTTCCCTGAGGAGCCCGTGAGCCTTCCCAAGAAGAAGAAGACCAAGAAGCTCAAGGAGAACAGGTCCAAAGGGAAGAGGAGGAAGAAAGAGGTGCGTGGAGCTGGGGCCGCGTGGGCGTCTTGGCTGCTCCTCCTGGGCCTGTGGAGGAAGGCCTGGGCTCCCAGGACCATCTGGCGGAGAGGTGCCTCCAGAGAGCCGAGCCTGAGTGAGAAACACCAAACCCAGTGTCTGGTGTGGGCAGTGTCCCCACGGACACCTGCCCCGAGATGTATCTCAAGTGTCCTGTCCTTTTTTTTTGGCCGCACAGCGTGGCTTGAGGGATCTTAGTTCCCTGACCAGGGATTGAACCCGGGCCACGGCAGTGAGAGTACGGAGTCCTAACCATTGGACCACCAGGGAATTCCCAAGTGTACTTTTTTATTTTTGGCTGCGTTGGGTCTTCGTTGCTGCGCGCGAGCTTTCTCTAGCTGTGGCGAGCGAGGGCTACTCTTCGTTGAGGTGTGCGGGCTTCTCATTGCGGTGGCTTCTCTTGTTGTGGAGCATGGGCTCTAGGCGCGCGGGCTTCAGTAGTTGTGGCACACGGGCTCAGTAGTTGTGGCTCGTGGGCTCTAGAGCGCAGGCTCAGTAGTTGTGGCGCACGGGCTTAGTGGCTCCGCGGCATGTGGGATCTTCCCGGACCAGGGCTCGAACCCGTGTCCCCTGAATTGGCAGGTGGGTTCTTAACCACTGAGCCACCAGGGAAGTCCCTACTGTCTTCTTTTTTATTTTTTTATTTTTTTTGCGGTACGCGGGCCTCTCACTGCCGTGGCCTCTCCCGTTGCAGAGCACAGGCTCTGGACGTGCAGACCCAGCGGCCACGGCCCATGGGCCTAGCCGCTCCGGGGCATGTGGGATCTTCCCGGACCGGGGCATGAACCTGTGTCCCCTGCATTGGCAGGCGGATCCTTAACCACTGAACCACCAGGGAAGTCCCTACTGTCTTCTTAAACAGGGTGTTCTGGGGTGTTTATTCTTTTCTCCTTGGTGTCTGTCTGGGCCGTGACAACACGGGGTCCCCGGCGCTCCCACCCCTTCACTGAAGGGCCCTTATTCCCGCTTGCATCTGTGTCCGCTGCCTCTGTGCTCTTGGTGGCGCCTTCTGCTACCCTCTCCGTATCTGCTTCCTGGCAGCCGTCTGTCCCTCTGGTTTGCTGCTTCCAACCTGTTGTGAGTTGGAATCCTGGCGAGCAAGATACAGATGGGAGAAGAGTAAGGAGACCCTGGAGAGGGATGGGTCTCCTGTGAGTAACATGTGGGAGCATTTCTAGCATATGCCCCACGTGGACTCACTTCATCCTCAGCAGCAACCTTGGGAGTCAGGGCAGGGATGATTATCACCACCCGACAGAGGGGGAAACCGGGGCTGCCTGGTAGCCTAACGCCCTTGGCACTTGGAGGGGACGGTCACAGGGCAACATGGGGACTCCTGTCTCCCACCTCGTGAGAGCTGCCACCTCTCCTCGGCGTCCCTCGATCCTCCCGGTGGCTTTATGGGCACCTTGCTTTACAGATGAGGCTCAGAGATGAACTTGCCAGGGGTCACAGCAACACAGCTGAGATCTGGCCCTGGGGACGTCCGGCTGCCCCCTGCCCCCCAGCCTGGTCCTCCCCTGGCCCGCCTGCTCCGAGGGGAAGCGCTGTCGGTCCTCTGGCCTTCTCGCCTCCCCTGCCCAGAGGAGACCCACCTGGCCCAGCCTCAGAGGGGAGGTGGTCGGGGGGTGTTACCACCCTCGGTGGCCCCGGGACAGAGTAGCAGTGTGTGTGGGGGGCCCTGCGGGGCTGTTCTGACGTGGCCTCAAAGGCCACTGTGGGCCTCTGGCTTGTCCCCTGCAAGGCTTTGTGCAGAGGGGGCCGTGGTATGACTTAACTCTGGAGGGTCCCCGAACAGGCTGCGGGGGCAGGAGGGAGAAGACCCCTGAGGACAAAGGGCCTGTGATGGTGGGCAGGCGATGGGTGGTGGAGTTTCTTCCCCACATCTCCCCAGGCCACGGCCCACACCTGTCTGAGCCTTGCTTCCGTGTCTGTAGTAAGGGGAGCATCACCTATCCACACCCTCCTGCTTGTTTGTGGACAAATCAGATATGGGCCAACAGGGCGTCTTCACGTGAGAGGTGCCACGGGGAAGGCCAATGGCCCTCGGGGGCATCCAGGGTGTCAGCCTGCAAGCGTGTGGAGGGCAGGGCCTGCCCTGGGCGGTGCCCCGGGTCCCCATTGTGGTTGGCCCTGGGCTGGCCTGCCTGGAGCTCAGGGACTGGGGCAGGGAGGTGTCAGCCCCACCTCCTCCAGCTGGAACCACGCAGGTACGTCCTGCCTGTGTTCTCTGGTGAGCTTGGGGTCAGCATTTCTCACCAGGTCCACCCCCTGTTCGGCTCTCCTGGCTCCCGGGAAGGGCCTCCTTAGGACAGCTGCGCTGTCCAGACTCCTGGCCAGAGCTGCCCCGGAGCCTCTCCCTGCCCGCGTGCGGCCACACCCGGCTGTTCCTCTCCTCTGGCGCGCATAGACGACCCTTTCTCCCCCCAGAGGGACCCTGAGCATCCTCCGGGCCCAGCACTGACCCTGTCCGATGCCGCCCTCAGCTTTGGCCTCGCTGTCTGGGCTCCTGGTGTCCTTCCAGGATTGACAGGTCTGTCCCCTCCTGGGACACCCCACCCCTAACCCCGCGGCTGGTACTGGGCTGCATGTGGGCAGGTTGTGAGCTGCCGCCTTCTGTCCCCGTTATCCAGGAGGGGCAGTGGAGGCAGGAGAGGGGAAGGGGGGGGCCGTGCCTGGAGGTTCCCCCCACACCCCCGAGGGAGGTGCTGTGGACCGGGTCCCCCTGCTGTGGGGAGGGGGCTCCGAATTCCCTGCTGCAGCTCCCCCCAGCCCCTCCCGCACCCTGGCCCGCAGGTCTGTCTTTGTTGGGGGCAGAGGTTAGATGGCTCAGGGCCGGCGGGGCCCTGGGATGCAGGGGCCGACTTCCCGGTTGAAGCTCTGAAATCTTGCTCTGTTGCGGCCACTGTTGTCAGCCCTCAGACCCGATGCTCTGTGGATGCGGGGTGGAGGTAGATTCTAGGGTCCTGGGGCATCCCGCGCAAGCACCTTCTCCCCAGCTCCTCAGGGATTTCTCTCCCTCCCCTGAAGCTTCTTTCTTGGGAGCTGGGCGGGAGGCTCTGGTCTCTCACTGCTGTGGCCTGAGCGTGGCCTCTGTGCTGCATCCATCTCTTGCCGCCTCCTCCTGGGTCTCCCTTGCCCTCCTCGCTCCTCTGCATTTCTTCTCCGCCCACCTCTTCTCCCCCCCCCACTTCCTCTCTCCTCCTCTCCTGCATTCCACTCTCCCTCCCCTCACTTCCTCTCCCTCTCTCCTTCCTCTCTCTACTGAGATGCAGTTCCTGGATCTCAAAGGAGATGGAGGCCAGGGTAGACTGGAGGGCCCCCGCAGAGGACCGGGCAGTGCCAGCCAGGACCCCAAGGTGGCCCTCGGGCCACTGCTGCCCCCTCCCCAGCACTGCTGAGAGCCTGGCTTGGCAGCTGCCAGATGTCAACAGTCTGAGCGTGCTGCAGCCAGAGAGCAGGATCCTGGCCGCCATGTGCACGCTGCCCGCCCGCCCGCCTGCAGACCCCCGTCCTCAAGATGTGGGGAGGGAAATGTCACCCCTTTTCTCCTTTTCATCTCCAACCAGGTGGCCCCAACACAAGGCGCTGGGTGGAGGGAGCAGGGGGCCTCCCCCGGTGGTGGAACCCATGTAGCAGCAGGTTTTTTGGGGGTTGGGTGGAGGGACAGGCAGCAAGTCGTGAATTCTGATTTACATAAAATAACCGGGGCTTCGGCCGGAACCTGAGCATATGTAGATGAAGCTCCTTGTCAGACCCAGCGCAGGAGGGAGAAATGATTTCAACCTGTGCTGCAGTGGTTACCATGGCAACCAATTATTCAGTGCTAAATTATAACTGTTTATAACACTCGTGAATGGGAAGGCTCATATTTCATTCTTTCTTTTTCCCTCTCAGTCTTGAAGGACCCCAAATTGAGAATGGCCAACTCTCTGAGTCCTTCCTTTTGAGTTTAAATGCCTGCTTTTTAGAGAGATGCGGTGTGTGCTGAGTGCTGGGCGTAGAGGGAAGGGAGAGAGAGATGGGAGGCTTGGATCGAAAGACCTCTGCAGAGCTGGGGGGAGGAAGGGTGGGCATAGACTGCCCACTTGGGGTCCCCCGGGCCAGCACGGGTGGCATGCTGCGCCTTCAGTGGGCCCGGGGCTCAGGGCAGAGACCCCTCGTCCCTACCCCCGCAGTTCCTCGCACACCCAGCCCGGGTGTAGGATTTAAGGCAGCTTTGCAGATGGATTCTGTTGGGACTCCAAGTTCCCTTAGATTCTTCTACCATCCAGGGCATCCCCTATAGTCATGCCTGGGGCTGCTGCAGCCCAGCCCAGAGGACAGCATCAGGGTCACAGCCCCGGCTGGTCCTGATGTTCAGAGCCCACAGTGTGGCTCGGGGCTCAGGTTGGTTCAGGGCTTCATTAGGGCATTTCTGCTCTGTGCCTGTGTCTCCGGCCTGAACGTGGCTTGGCCCGCACTCTCCTCTGTAAGTTTCAAGATACCGAATGGTTCGTCTACCCCTGGTTCTCGGTCGTTCCTCCCCTTCTGGCCACTGGCTGACCTGCATCCCTCCAGGTCCTGCTGACGGGTCACTCCTCTTCGAGTTGTTTTCAGAGCCACTCGCTGCCCTTCCGCTTGCCCCTTTCTCTGCAAGGGAAGATTCTGGAACAACAAAACACAGGAAAAAGGAGGCCCTGGTCTAGATGTGTCCAAACAGCTGGATACAGAGAGACACTGTGGATACAGACTGATTGTACCATCAGGAAACCCATCTCCAAAGACCTGTCCTGCACCCCGCCCTCCACCAGCCTCTCGGGTGGGCAGCGGGGCTTGGACGAGATAGGGGTGCAGGTGGGGGGAGAAGGCAGGGCAGAGAGGGGATCAGGGAATGGGCGGGGAGCCAGAGAATTGAGGAATCTGAGTCTTCTCTTTGGTCAGGCTTTCCCCAGTGCAGGTAGACAGGGCAGGGAGGGGTCTGCTCCTTCCCTGAAATGAGGGGCTGCCATCATTGTCATCCCCCGGTAGGCCGCTGGGGCGCTGACTGTCCTGCTCTAGCTCCGGCTCATTCCTTGAGAAGAAACTTTGCCCTCCTGTTCCCCTACTTAGCCCCGGAGTGGCTGCTGGACTCACACTCCTGGCAGTGCACAGCTTGGGGCCTTCTGCCAGACCTGCTCCCCCGCCACCAACCACTGTGCACACACCGACAGAACGTCTGCTGGAGGCGCCTTCCCTGCTTCCCTCCCTCCCTTCCTCCCTCCCTCCCTCCAGCTCCCTCTGGGCCCTGCGTTCAGAGCTGTGCTGGCCACTCCCCGCCTCTCCTGCACTTGGGATGTGGTGTGCAGGCTCCCCAGCAGATACTCAGGGCACCTCCCCCTCAGGTGCGGCCACAACAGCCCCTTCTGTTGGCGTCCTGTTGCCCGTCTGCACTGTAACTGTTGCCCAGCTGCAGGCACTGTCCATGCACTTGGCTTTAGTCCAGCCCTGATTTGCAGAAACAGGGGATGAGGCTGTTGTGTCCTCCGGTTTGTGGTCCTGGCTGCATCTTCAGCTTCCGAGCAGAGTTGGGGTCATCATGGGTACTTGGGACGCTCCTACTTCAAAATGCTTAAGGCCTTGTCCCTCTCACATGGTCTCCTTTGTTCCTCTTACCGCCCTGTATGGCGTCCCCATTTCACAGATGGGGAGGCTGAGGTCAGGACGCTGCAGTGACTTGCCCAGTTCCTGACTAGCAAGGGTCAGAGCTCCGAGACGGTCTCCGTCCCGCAGCCTCCCCAGGGAGCCCCCGGACCCACCGTGGGTCCTCCTGTCTCTTCCCTGCTCTGGTTCGTGGGGTCCCCAGGGCAGCTGAGGGCCAGCCCCACGGCCCTCCCTCGGCGGGCCCCACAGCCTCTGTCCGCGGTGCTGAAGCTTGTGGCACTTTCCTCCTCCCGTCCTTACCTGTGCGGGGGTGTGGCTGGGATGGAGCCCGTCTCTCAGGTCTCTCGAAGGGTGCTCTTTCCAAGCTGGCCAGACGTTACATCCTCGGGGGAAATGGACATCCCTGTCTGACCCCTGCCTCCCCAGAGGACCGAGGCAGGGCTGGGAGCTGTGGCCATGAGCCCTGGGAACGGGATCGCGTGCAAGGCTGTCCTGCCCTGGGCAGGCTCTGGCGGCAGCCAGGACCGGCGCACTGCCCCCGGCGCCCGGTGTGGCCGACCGAGTCCGTATTCCGGGAAAGCCCAGAGGCCCTGCTGCCTGCCAGCCACCAGCCAGCACACGGACTCAGCAGCTTAGTGGGCATAAAAGGTTCGGGAGCCGGGAGCCGGCGTAGGGAGAGAGGGAGGCGAGCAGCAGAAGAGTCAGGAGGTGCAGGGACCCCACGGGTGGGTCCTTTCCCAGCTGTGTCTCAGGAAGAGCCTCCCTCCTGGGGAAAGACTCTCAGCTCCACAGTGCGGCTGGAAAGGGCAGAGCGGGCGGGGGGCTCCCAAGACAGACCCACTGCCCTTGCTGCCCTCCTCCTCTGCATGTGCTCCCACCCCTCCCCCCTTCCTTCCTCTCTCTCCTCCCCGCCTTTCTCCTCCCTCTCCACCTCCTCTTTTGCCTCCCTCCCTCCCTCTTTGCTCCTTCCGGAGCTCACATCCTTCATTTCTCCAGTTCTTTCTTCATCTCTTCCGTGCCTCCCTTTGCCGCCTCTAAACCGCCAGCATGAAGATACCAAGTGTCATCTTCCTTGGAGCATCCATGCCTGGCCTCTCCTGCAGACCCAGGCCGGGAGGGGCCTAATCAGCCCGCTTGCCTCTTGAAAAGCCCCGAATACACAGCTTTCTCTGCTTTCTCCGCAGGGGCAGTGCCTTTCTGATGGGGATGCTCTGTCTGTAAACACCCTTATCTCCATATAAATGGGCCATTTTCTGCTTGTATGGACGGAAACTGAATCAAGGAAACCAAGCTTAAGAGCTGCCTAAATTACTTTGTCTCATATTGAGATGAAGCAGCCAGGGTTTGGGCGGTGGGGAAGGTGGGCTTGTGCCTTAGCAGCGTCCGGAGAGCACACAGGCAGATGAGACTGGGATGTGCGCTCTGTGTTCATCACAGGTTTCACTTGACACACGCGACTCCATAGGATGCAAAGATAAACAGAGAGGACAGGAGCTGGGAGCTGGGAGCCGGGAGCCTGGGCGGAAGCTGGGGGAGCTTCTCCAGCGTGGACAGCACTTTGGCTTTTGGCTCTGGGCATCACATCCTCTCTACGAGCACCTGGGTCCAAGTGCCATCGCTGACACGCGTTACAATCCCAAAGTCCATAGAAACCTGAAACAGGGCCGTCTAAGCGGGCTGCACTGAGCTTGCCTGGTGGGGGCGTGTGTCTTCACCCGAGGCCTCGACTCACCTGCATAGCACCATTTGTCACCAACCAGTCACTGGGGACAAGACCCTTACCCCGTGCTGGCCCAGGGCAGCCCCTCTGGCTGGGGTTTAGTGGTCTGGTGGGTGAGACTGCCAGGAGGCCGCTCTCAGGGCAGTGCTGCTGCCCGGGACTCTGCATTTCCTTTGGGCCCCTGTTGTCCTCACCGTCCCCCTTTCTCTTCCAGGGGAGCAATGATGAGCTGTCGGAAAATGAAGAGGATCTGGAAGAGAAGTCGGACAGTGAGGGCAGTGACTACTCCCCAAATAAAAAGAAGAAGAAAAAACTCAAGGACAAGAAGGAGAAAAAAGCCAAGCGAAAAAAGAAAGATGATGATGAGGACGACAACGATGATGGATGCCTCAAGGTAACCCTGAAGCCTGGCTGGGGGACACCTGCTTGGGCGGGCGGAGCCTCCCGCTGTGGGAAAAGGGCCAGAGCATCCTTTCCCACGAAGGGCCGTCGGGGCAGATGGGTCTGTGGGTGTGAGTGCACGCGCATGAAGGTTGGACATGCCTTTGTGAGAAATACTGTAGCCACAAGTCTCGGAGACACATTAGGAATAACAGTGGATGACATTTAGGAGTTTGGCGAAGAAGTCGTGCGGCCTGTTGCTGATGTATTATCCGCCGTCTTGCCCAACTTGAGCGGTCAGCTGTTTCTGACTCAAGTTTGGTGTCAGGAACCTCTTGGTCGGGGCAGTTTGGGAAAATAAAACAAACGGAGCTTTTGCTAAGAAGAAGTGGCTGGACAGCTCCGCTTATGGTGGAAGGGGGCCTTAGTTAGCACGTGTTCCGAAATTCATCCCACGTGGGCACCCGGGAGAGTGTCCCAGGGAACGAGAGTCAGGGAAGCTATGGCGATGGGCCTGCAGCTCTCCCCTGGGGAGAAGCCTCTTCCCAGTGAATGTGGGGCATGAGGTGGCCCCTGGAATGTCAAGGCCGTTCCTTGCGGGGCGGGGGGGGGGGGCGGGGGGGGGAGGGCGAGGGTAGGGCAGACGGGCTCTGGGCCCTGGGTCTCTGGGTCGGGCAGAGGCAGAGGCAGATGACAGCACCTCATCCGGAACCTCCTGCTGCCTTCAATATATATATATATATATATATATATATATATATATGGTTGTTTTTTTTTTGCGGTACGCGGGCCTCTCACTGCTGTGGCCTCTCCCGTTGCGGAGCACAGGCTCCGGACGCGCAGGCTCCGCGGCCATGGCGCACGGGCCCAGCCGCTCTGTGGCATGTGGGATCTTCCCGGATCGGGGCACAAACCCATGTCCCCTGCATCGGCAGGCGGACTCTCAACCACTGCGCCACCAGGGAAGTCCTGCCTTCCATCTTTGACGAGGCTCGGTTTGGGCTGGCCGTGGGTTTGAAGATAAGTGCTCCGTAAATGTTAGTACAGTGGCTGCTGGGTGAGGCAGAGGTGGTGACTGTCTGCGACTGAAGCTGGGAAGTGGCGGCGGTGTCCCGACCCCCGCAGGGAGCTCGTTAGTTGGCAGGTGGGTTATGAGTCACCTGTGACTGATGAGAGCCGAGAAGCTGGCGGGTTTGGAAGGTGAACGTACAGGAGTGGTTCAGTGTCGTCCTGCACTAATGTCATCGCTCGCTTGCTGCTCTGCTTCGTGGTAGGAACCTCCAGGACTGGCTGTGTGTCAGGAGCAGGTTGGCCAAGGGAGGGGATCCCACGTGGGAGCACCTCTGAACTGCCACAGCGAACAGGAGGCCGGGAAGCGGGTCCCTTGGGGCCGAGGGAGGCCGTGTGTTCTGCCCGGGTGGCCTTCCCTTGCTGGAGCAGACGGCCCAACTCTGAGGGGCTTAGGCAGTAAAAGGGGTCTGTTGGATCAGCAGCCCTAAGTGTTGAGAGGCAAGGGGGCTTCCAGCTACGGGGACCCAGTGGTGTCATCCAGGGCCCTGTTTCTTTGCCTTTGGAGGGTCAGCTTCGGGTTCAGGCCAGGCACCCTCATGGCTGGGAATGTGTGTAGCAGCAGTGCGGGGCTTCGTGGACACCCCCTGCCCCATCCAGCAGGAGGGAAAGCTGGCTTGTGTCCTAGCTGTCTGCACAGGAGACCCAGGGGTGTCCCTGCCTGGACCGGTTGAGTCACATGCCCACCTGGATCAGTGATGTGGCCTGGGATGGCATGTGCTGATTGGTGGAATGGATCAGTGGGTGGGGCTGGCGCAGCTCAGGGCTGCCTGGAGCAAATGGGAAATGGGGGTGAGGGCCCTGTTCCAAGCACCTGTGCTAACTCCTTCCCTCCTATGACGTAGGTGCTGTTATCCCCATTTTACAGATGGGGAAGCTGAGGCATAGAGAGGTGAAGTAGCTTGTCCACCTCTCACTGCTGGTATGTGGCAGAGCCAGGATTGGAGCCTGCCTCTGTCCAGCAGGTTCCAGTCTCATAGCCAGCACCACCGCCCACCGCTCCCTTCCCAGCCATCTGGGGTCTGCTTTGTGACCTGACACCTGGGCTGGCTGGCTGTGTGCCCTTGGGAACTCGTGCACCTCCCTGGGCTTCAGTGCCCCATCTGGAGAGTGAAGCAGGAGCCGAGGGACCCTCTCTGGGCTCTGCCCCGAGCTGGGCCACTGCCCTGACCAGGACGCACCTTCCTGGTCCCAGAACCCGCAGTGACCTGTCCTTGCACGAGGTCCAAGTGTGACTGTACTAGGGGATCTCCTGGGGTGGACACAGTGAGTCCTGTTGTTATTCCTGCCCTGGACATGCACACACACACACAGCTTCCCCCCAGCCCCCCGCATTAGCCCCCCAGGCGTGTGGCCCGCACCCCATCATGAGCTGGCATCTGGGCCATTCCCACTGATCAAGGGGCTGGCGGCCTGAGATGCTGTAGGATGTGTTCAGTGGTGGGTGAGAACTGCTCTTGTTAAGTTGCTGACATAATCCCCCTGCTTTTCCGAGGCACCCTGGGTGGGGCCCTGGTGGGGGGTGCAGGGTAAAAGGACCCCCACCTCTCATTCCACCTCCGGCCCGTGTGTCCGTAGGAGCCCAAGTCCTCGGGGCAGCTCATGGCCGAGTGGGGCCTGGACGACGTGGACTACCTGTTCTCGGAGGCCGACTATCACACGCTGACCAACTACAAGGCCTTCAGCCAGTTCCTCAGGTGGGCCTCGGGGCCACCATGGCTGGGCATCCACGGAGACTGCCCTCGAGGCCTGCCTCCCCCGGGGGCACCAAGTGGGGCGGCCAGAGGGACAGGGCCCCGGGCTCCTGGGGTGGGCTTCCAGGCTGACATTGACCCTGGGCAGAGCTGGCAGAGGGGGCAGGATCCTTCCATCTCAACAGGTGGTCCTGCTTTCCCTCGCTGATCCTACCCCCAGGGATGGCGACCCCAGTCATTCCCAGGGCTCTTAAGCCCCCGTGGCCACACTCAGCTCTAAAACAAATGGGACTGGACCCCCAGGGGCCTGCTGCAGGCCCCTGCCTCTGGCCCCTCGGGTCTTACAGGGTCTGAAAACCCAATTAGAAGATCACCAGCCACATAAAGAGGGAATCAGGAGCCTTGGGGGTGGACTGCAGTCTCTGTCTTGGTCCTCTTCCCTGCCCTCCTTTCTGCCCAGTTTTCCCAGTTTGCTGCATATCCCAGGTGTGGGACTTGGGAGGAGAAGGGTGGGCCCTGTGGGGGGTCACGTGGGGGTCTCAGCCCCTCCATGGGGCTGTCCTCACCCTCCTGCCTCTCCCCCCACGCAGGCCACTGATCGCCAAGAAGAACCCGAAGATCCCCATGTCCAAAATGATGACCGTCCTGGGCGCCAAGTGGCGAGAGTTCAGCGCCAACAACCCCTTTAAGGGCAGCTCGGCGGCAGCAGCCGCAGCGGCAGTGGCCGCGGCCGTGGAGACGGTCGCCATCGCGCCTCCGCTGGCCATCAGCCCCCAGCAGGCACCCCAGCCTGTGCCCGTCCGCAAGGCCAAGACCAAGGAGGGCAAAGGTAAGGCTGCACCCAGTCCTGCTGGCAGAGGGCCCCCAGGCCCTACAGTCTGGGACAGCCGGGCCGGTCTCTATCAAGGACCCAGTGCCTTGGTTGACCTTGGACCCACCCACCCTTCCTCAGCTGTGTTGTGGCATCTGTCCTCCTCTCTCTTGGGGCTGGTGGCGAAGTGGAGGAGGAGGTGGGCTCAGAGCTTTGGGAGTTTTCCCAGGCGTGGAGGAGGGGACAGAGGTGTGGCCCGTGCTGCTGGGAGTTAGGGGGCTCTTGGGTTTGAGGCTGCACCATTCCCAGGGGGAAGGGGCCCCAAGGTGACCCGTGGATCGCTGTCTTCTGAGCACCCGGCCCTCGGAGTAACGAATGTACATGGGCGTGGGCGTGGACAGGGCCGCCTTCCCAGGGAGGCCAGGAAGGACGTCCAGATACAAAATCAGACTCTGTGGTGGTGTCTGGGTGGGGAGAATAGGGACAGCAGAGGCTCTCTGCAACTTCAAGTTCTAGGGGAGGGACCTTTCTTCCCCGGATGGAGGATTTATGGCCCCACTGGGAGTAGGGGCATTGATCTCCCCGGGGCTCTGAGTGGTGGTGTCGCCTGCAGCTCAACTTCCTGGGTGCCCTGACCTGGTTTTTTTTTTTTTTTTTTTGGCTGTGTTGGGTCTTTGTTGCTGCACGTGGGCTTTCTCTCGTTGCGGCGAGCGGGGTCTACTCTACGTTGCGGTGTGCAGGCTTCTCATTGCAGTGGCTTCTCTTGTTGCGGAGCACGGGCTCTAGGCGCATGGGCTTCAGTAGTTGTGGCACGCGGGCTTGGTAGTTGTGGCTCGCGGGCTCTAGAGCTCAGGCTCATTAGTTGTGGCACATGGGCTTAGTGGCTCCATGGCATGTGGGATCCTCCTGGACCAGGGATCGAACCCGTGTCCCCTGCATTGGCAGGCGGATTCTTAACCACTGCTCCACCAAGGAAGTCCCCTGACCTGGGTTTTGATGGGGGGCAGAGTGGGCGCTGGGGACTCCTTGTTTCTGCCCCAAGGAGCTTTGGTTTCTGGGGTAATGCCTCCCTTTAGCAGGTCCCACAGGGGGCCCCGGTGGGTGAGTGACGCGGGCTTTAGAGACTGCTTCCGCTCAACTCCCCTGCTGTCTGCCCAGCCAGCCTTCTTTCTCATTTCCTCTCGGGCTCCAGCTGCTGAGCTATTGATTCCCTGAGCTGCCTATTCAGAGCCTGAAAAATTGAAATAGATTTTCCGTGGCGCCACTGAGGTTACAGCTGGGCTCCCAGACCCAGCTCTCTGCGTGATGTGGGTGGAGGAGGGCCTGGGGCGAGGCCACCTGCCTTCAGGCCCCCACTTTCCCTGCTTGGCCTGGTGGGAGAGGCTGCTGGGGGTCATTACTCCCCAGGTGACTAACTGTCCTATGACCAGTTCCATAAAAACAACCTCACCCCTGCTGGCCACCTGGGAGCCACCATTTCCTGGGGAGGATTGGCAGAGGTGAGGGCGGTCTTGAGTGGTGCCGGTGTGGAGTATGGCAGACAGCCCGGAGGCTGGCAGCTGGGGAAAGGGCTTCCTGCCCTAGCACATCCCTCCCAGGCCTAGGTATGGTCGGCAGGTGGGTGGGTGTGCCCTTAGTGGCCCTGCGGGCTGGTGGCTCCACTGGGGACAGCTCCTTTCTGGGGAGAGGGATGGGACAGGGCTGTTCCCAAGATGGCAGCACAGCGGCCAGGGCAGGGACTGGGCCAGGGTTATTCTCTGGCTTCCTCCTCTACTGTGCAACTTTAGCAAGGACGTCCTCTTTCTGAGCCTCAGTCTTCTCATCTGAGAAGGGGCAACGGCAGAAACCATCCTTTCCTTAAAGCGGGTTCTCGAGGCCGAGTGAAAGCATGGCGGTGAGTGAGTGAGCCATGGCGGGCGCTGGTTATTCCGCCGGTGCTTTTCAGGGCCTGGAGTGAGGAAGAAGATCAAAGGCTCCAAGGATGTGAAGAAAAAAGGCAAAGGCAGAAAGGTGGCCGGGCTCAGGTTCCGCTTCGGAGGGGTTGGCAGCAAGAGGAAGAAAGGCTCCTCGGTGAGTGCGAGTGTGCGTGCTCGTGTGTGTGTGAGTGTGAGGAGTGTGAGCGTGTGCGCACACGCATGTGTGAGTGCACGTGTGCGAGTGCTCGTGTGTGTGAGTGCGTGCGCGTGTGTGCGTGAGTGCGTGTACATGCGTGTGTGTGTAACATGCAAAGGTTGGGTGACATGGAAAGCAGGGCTATCAGTTCATTCTCCTGAACCAGGCAGGGGGCAGGTCTTGTACACACCCTCCCCCTGCCCCCGCCCCGGACTCTCCCATTCTACATTCAGGCCTGCTGGGCCTGTTTCCCCACCTGACTGGTGAGGGGCTCAGCCTGGATCCTTCCAAGGCCCCCTGTAGCTTGGACTCTGGGTGGGTAGCTCTCCTGCCTACCTTGCTGAGCTGGGGGCTCAGTCCCGGCTCCTTCCGCCCCAGCTGCCTCTCCATCTGGGCAGCAGGCGGGAGAGTCCTGCGGGGCACCTGGATGCCCAGGTCTGCTGGGAGGGCAGGCCCCAGGAAGGCGGCATGTAGGCAGGATAGGGCTGGGCTGGAGCCCTGCCGCTCCCTTGCCCTCCCAGGGCCAGCTCTGTCACCAGGTTTGGAATGACCCTAAGTCCGTGTCTGAGCCTTTGAGCCCTCTTTCTCCGGGGGTGGAGGCATTCACCCACCTCCTGCCCCTACAGGGCACCTGTTTCCCTCACCTGACCCAGCCCTGCAGAGGGGCAGAGATGGAAGCCATCTCTTTGTCCCTTCTTAGGGGCAAGTGACAGGTCTCAAGTTTAGCTGCTGTGGAGGGGAGCGTGGAGCAGCAGGCATGGTCCAGCCCGGAGCTGGTGGTCCAGCTCAGCTTAGCTTTTGAGCACATACTAATGTGCCAGGCCCTGTGCTCCTCCACGGCGGGCCCTGCTCTGGAGCTGCTCGCAGTCTGGAAGGGTTTGGGCATGTGCGCTGGGAGAGAGCCAATGACAGGCAGATGGGACAGGTCGGACCTGGCACAAGGCTGTGCAACAGGTCTCATTAGGGAGAGATCTGGGAAGGCTCCTTGGGGGAGGTGTCCTTAGGGCTTCCCCTTGAGGGATGTGTCGGAGTTTGGCAGGGTGGAGGGCAGGGCCTGGGAGAGTTCTGGGGGTGGAAAGTGTGGGGAGGGTCTGAGGGCTGGAGAGCAGGGCTTGGGGAGGGTCGAAGGCCATCAGGCTGGACCGGTGGGCTGAGGGCTTTCTAGCTGGGTGGAGGGACGAGATGAACCAGAGACAGACAGCTCTGTGCCTCTGGAGCCTCCACTGTGCCCTGCCCCCCCTCCCCCAGGCCTGCGGAGCCTGGAGATGAGCCCCCAGGGCTGGCTCCGGGCTCACAGGGCCCTCCCCTGCCCCCACAGAGCGAGGAGGAGGAGCGGGAGGGGTCGGACTTGGACAGCGCCAGCATCCACAGCGCCTCCGTGCGCTCTGACTGTTCTGCCCTGCTGGGGAGGAAGAGCAAGAGGAGGCGCCAGAAGAAGAGAAGTAAGAGTCCTGACTGCAGGGTTCCCATGGCCACCGCGGCGCATGTGGGCGTGCAGAGCCCCCTCGGGGAGCGGAGAAGGGCACCCTCAGCAGGCAGCTCCCCTGTGCTTCCTCAACCACCCTGGCCTCTGTGGTTAGGAGGGGGGGTCCCGTCGAAGTGAGCCTGCATACGTTAGGGACCCGTGATGGGAGCCACCCCAGGGCATTTGCACTGGCAGAGGGGGGCACAGGAGAAGGAGCTGCTTCTTAACCTCATCCACCCTCTGCCCATGTGCCCCCTCACCCCCATTCCCCTCCCCATCCTCGTTCCCCCCCTCCCTTGCCTGTATCCATCCAGCCCTTCATCTTTCCATGCGTTCACCCGTCTGTCTGCTTTCCTTCCTCCTCCCTCCTCCCTTCCTGCTTTCCTTTTATCCATCTTCTATCCATCTCTTCACCCCTCCTGTTGACCCTGTCTGTCCATCCACCACCCAGCATCTATCGAGCGCCTACTATGCGCCAGGGCAGCCTGGCGTGGAGACTGTCTGTCCATCCACCACCCGGCATCTGTCGAGCGCCTACCATGCGCCAGGGCAGCCTGGCGTGGAGACTGTCTGTCCATCCACCACCCAACATCTGTCGAGCGCATACTATGCGCCAGGGCAGCCTGGCATGGAGACTGACTGTGCCCTGGCAGTGGGAACAAGACCCTCCGTGACTGCCTCTGCCTCCTCCGCAGTTGATGACGGTGATGGCTATGAGACGGACCACCAGGACTACTGTGAGGTGTGCCAGCAGGGTGGCGAGATCATCCTGTGCGACACCTGCCCGAGGGCCTACCACCTCGTCTGCCTGGACCCAGAGCTGGAGAAAGCTCCGGAGGGCAAGTGGAGCTGTCCCCACTGTGTAAGCCCTTGGCAGACGCGCCGGGGCGGGGATTTTGTCTGTGCCTGGCTTCCCGACTCCTGCACGGTCTTCTGGGGCAGAACATGGGGAAGTGCGAGAGGGAGGGAGGGAGTCGCTCCCTGGTGGAGGGGGGGGTCCTGGTCCAGGGTGCCTCCACCTGGACTCCCCCCCTCCAGGAGAAGGAGGGGATCCAGTGGGAGCCGAAGGACGACGACGACGACGAGGAGGAGGGCGGCTGCGAGGAGGAGGAGGACGACCACATGGAGTTCTGCCGCGTGTGCAAGGACGGCGGCGAGCTGCTCTGCTGCGACGCCTGCCCCTCCTCCTACCACCTGCACTGCCTCAACCCGCCGCTGCCCGAGATCCCAAACGGTGAATGGCTCTGCCCGCGCTGTACTGTGAGTGTTACGCCGGCCCGCGCCGAACGCCCCGCCCCCGGAAAGGCCCTGCCCATCATGACCAGGCCCCTCCCCCGGCAAGGCTCTGCACACAAAGGTGCCACCCACCGAGGCCCCGCCCCGGCAGGCCCTGTCCACCAAGGCCCCGCCTCCCCCGGCCCCGGCCACGCCGGCCACGCCCACCACGCCCATCGCCCATGCTGCTCCAGGCCTCACCTACGAAGGCCCCGCCTGGCTCTCCGCCTACCAAGGCCTCTACCCGCCCCTTCCCGTCCAGGACACGCCCCACGATTACCCCGCCCCCCCTTCCCCGCCGGGGCTCAGTCCCAAGCCCCCTCCCATCCGCCCCGAGTCCCGCCCACCGCCTCACCCTGTCCTGCTGTGCTTCGCAATCCCCTTCACACTTTCTGGAAATAGCCGCTATGAGAAGAGAAAAGCGGTGGTGATAATCCCACCATCACCCACTATAGCCACCGTTTACTGGGCATCCCTCTAACGCTTACTGACTTTTCCAGTACCAGGCCTTTTGTTATTCCCATTTTTAGATGAGAAAACTGAGGCTCAGGGTGGTAAAGTGACTTGCCCAAGGCCACACAAGGCTGAACTGTCCACTCAGACTCAGCCTGGACCTGGCTCTTGTCCCAGGGCTGGGGGTGGCGAGAGGGTAGGAGGCCTCTGGGGCTGGGGCCTCAGTTTCTGCGGGGAGAGGAGAGCCCCCTCCCCCCCATTCACTGTAGGCGTTTGAAGGCCACCATGCTCCGAGTTGTCCCCAGCCCACCCCCAGTGCTGGGTCCCCCACCCCGTGGATCCTGGGCTGTGCCGTGCCAGCCCTCGGTTACCTGTGTGCATATGGGCTTCCGTTACGCGTGTGTATGTGTGTGTGCAGACCCGTATTGCCTCGTGCACGGCATGGGTGGTCTCCTGAGGGCAGAGTGGTGTCTTGGAGTCACCGTGGTGCTGTCTGACTTGGAGCAGTACAGCTTGTTGGAGGGAGCCTCGGGGTGGGGCCCTGCAGCTAAGCCCTGAACTTGGGGACCCTCCTCTGTCCGCAGTGTCCCCCGCTGAAGGGCAAAGTCCAGCGGATCCTGCATTGGAGGTGGACAGAGCCCCCAGCCCCCTTCATGGTGGGGCTGCCGGGGTCCGACGTAGAGCCTGGCGTTCCACCACCCAAGCCCCTAGAGGGCATCCCGGAGAGAGAGTTCTTTGTCAAGTGGGCTGGGCTCTCCTACTGGCACTGCTCCTGGGTGAAGGAGCTCCAGGTGAGGCACCTGGGCAGGTGCGGCTGTGCTCAGGACCTAAACGCCCTGGCCAGCTCCTTGAGTGAGGGGCATTGTTGGGAGTTGGGGAGGGGGAGGATTGTCCTGCTTGGGACCCAGGCTGGGGGCTTGGGGAGCTGGGTTGGGGGACATGGGGGCGTCACGGCCCATCTCCCTCCTGTAACCTCTGCCCCCTTCGCGAGCAGCTGGAGCTCTACCACACGGTGATGTATCGCAACTACCAAAGAAAGAACGACATGGACGAGCCCCCGCCCTTTGACTACGGCTCTGGCGATGAGGATGGTAAGAGCGAGAAGAGGAAGAACAAGGACCCGCTGTACGCCAAGATGGAGGAGCGCTTCTACCGCTACGGCATCAAGCCCGAGTGGATGATGGTCCACCGCATCCTGAACCACAGGTGTGTGCTCGGCGGGTGGGGCCCTGAACCTCGCTGGAGGTGGGTGCCTGCAGGTCTGGGACACGCCGGCCCCTTCAGCCTGTTAAATGGGCTCAGGACCACATGTGGGTGTGGGAGGGGAAGGGGCCCCACTGTCGGCGATTTGACTGTCCAGCTGGAGGGGTCTTCATGCACCTGGGTACATGGATGCACACGTGTTTACACTTGCATGTGCATGCATGTCACCCTCGTGGTAGGAGAGCAGTTCCTAAGTCATATGTCTAAAGGGGCAACTTGACAAACGGCCAGTGGAAGTTGTAGATGGGACACTTGGGGGGTCGGGACCCTTGTGCTCCTGGGTGTCTGCTGACGTTGGTGCTTGATGCCTGCTGGAAGGTGCTGGGGACCAGGGTGGGCCTGAGCTGTGGGGTGACTACATGCTTGTTGCTCCTTTAAAACACGGCTGACGCCACCAAGTGCCATCTACCGAGAGGTAGGCGTTTTATTTCCGCCTTTGTGTTTATGGATGCCAGCACCGTTAAGTCACTTGCCCAGAGTCACACAGCCAAGAGGCACGGGTGCTGGGATCGGAACCCAGTGCTTTTCTGATGGCAGGACTTGCTTTCTTAGCCACTGTTCCAAACCCCAGTGCCCCTGCAACAGCTCTTTGTTGAGCAGTGTGAAATTGCCCAGGTGACAGTGGTCAGAGGCTGCAGAGGCCACACGGAGAGACCAAGGCAGGGGGGCCCCGGACTGCAAGAGTTTGGCTTTGGTTTGGTGGGAGCTCTTGCTCATTCTTTTTTTTTTTTTTTTTAAATTAATTAATTAATTAATTATATTTATTTTTGGCTGCATGGGTTCTTTGTTGTTGTGCGTGGGCTTTCTCTAGTTGCCGTGAGCGGGGACTCCTCTTCGTTGTGGTGTGTGGCCTCCCAGATGTCCCTCTGCTCTGCCACTTCTCTTGTTGCGGAGCACGGGCTCTAGGTGCGCGGACTTCAGTAGTTGTGGCACATGGGCTCAGTAGTTGTGGCGCACAGGCTTAGTTGCTCCGTGGCATGTAGGATCTTCCTGGACCAGGGCTCGAACCTGTGTCTCCTGCGTTGGCAGGCGGATTCTTAACCACTACGCCACTAGGGAAGTCCCTCTTGCTCATTCTTGAGCTCAGGGGCTTGAGAACCGGCGGTGGCTGACAGGTGGGCTCAGGGTGCGGCCCACAGAGGCTCTGCCTTGCGGGGGACTTGGGATCCAGCAGACCGCAGGCGTCCTGAAGGCAGGAGTTGGGTAGAGCAGAGTTTAAGAACCTGATCCTGTCACTCGGGTTTCAACCCTGGCTCCCATTTTCCAGGCTCTGTGCTTCTGTGTTTTTTTCATGTGAAATGGGATAATGAGAGTACCCACCCCACAGGGCTGCCGTGGGGGTTCAAGGAGTGTGCCAGCGCCTGCTAGCATGGCCGTCAGGAAGATGGGCCAGGGGAATTTGAAAAAGTACCCCCTTGACTATGAAATGCCTCCTCCTCCCATCCCCGGCCCTCACTGTGACCTGAGCATCCCCATTGAACTGATCCACAATTTTTTTACCTTTGTTAAATTGCATGTTCTAAACAAAATGGCAGGTTTTCTCCCTGCCTTCAAAGCGGGGTAGGTGAATTTCCTCCAAATGTATTACCTGAATGGAGTCTGAGTAATAACCAATCATTTATTGAAAAAAAAAATCCATCGGTTTCCATGGTGACTGGGGATTGGTCTTTCTGTCCGTGGCCCCCAGGCTAGCTGTGGCACCCCTGGCCCTGCAGCACTGCCCTGGCTTGGTTGCCCAAGGTGCTCCGGTGGGGTGGGAGGCCTCAGGCCCCTCCCAGGAGCCATATTCAAGCTGCAGTGCAAGGTGCTTTTCTGCAGCAACCCCTCTGGGCTGCTGGCTGAGCCATCAGGTCCCTGTGTCCCCGGGGGTCTTTGGGAGAGAGCATCCCACCTGCAAGAATTACATTCGTCTCTACTTTGCAGGGATTGGCCCCAGACCGGGATGGGCACCTCTCCAGTCCTTGGGAGGTTTTTTCTTTTTTTTTTTGGCCACTCTGTGCGGCATGTGGGATCTTAGTTCCCCGACCAGGGATGGAACCCATGCCCCCTGCAGTGGAAGCTTGGAGTCTTAACCACTGTACCGCCAGGGAAGTCCCTCTTTGGGAGTTGGTTTTTTTTTTTTTTTTTTTTTTTTTTTGCGGTACGCGGGCCTCTCACTGCTGTGGCCTCTCCCGTTGCGGAGCACAGGCTCCGGACGCGCAGGCTCAGCGGCCATGGCTCACGGGCCCAGCCGCTACGTGGTACGTGGGATCCTCCCGGACCGGGGCACGAACCCGTGTCCCCTGCATCGGCAGGCGGACTCTCAACCACTGCGCCACCAGGGAAGCCCCCTCTTTGGGAGTTTTTAAGCGAGAAAACGAAGGTCTGTGGTCAGGGGAGAACCATCTGACTCAGAAATTGAGAATTCTGGGGGACTCCTCATGACTGAGTGGGATTCACGGCCGCCGAGGATGGAGTGGACGCTGGTTCTGTGCTCCCCCGTTAGCGTGGCCTCCCAGATGTCCCTCTGCTCTGCCACTCAACCCGTGCCCTCCCCCCTCCCTCTCACTAGCTGTGTGGCCTTGGCCAAGCTGCCTCACCTCTCTGGAGTCCCTGCCTGGTGCCGCCCTCCTGGCTGGGGCTCCCAGGGGACCGCGGGGGTGAGAAGCTTTGCATCCTGTGAGGTGCCCTCCGTGGACTCTTGCCCGGGTGACCCGCCCTCCTCCATCTGTTTACCGTGTTGCAGCTTCGACAAAAAGGGGGATGTGCATTACCTGATCAAGTGGAAAGACCTGCCCTACGACCAGTGCACCTGGGAGATTGACGACATTGACATCCCCTACTACGACAACCTGAAGCAGGCCTACTGGGCCCACAGGTGGGCCACGGTGGGGCCCCTGGGCAGGGCCTCCCGCCCCCCACCGGCCTGAGCTCTGC
This sequence comes from Mesoplodon mirus, assembly GCF_964341445.2. Lineage (NCBI taxonomy): Eukaryota > Metazoa > Chordata > Mammalia > Artiodactyla > Ziphiidae > Mesoplodon > Mesoplodon mirus. Next base: position 4,269,570 of record NC_138978.1, on the reverse strand, counting down.
TCTCATCGTCCCGTGCTCTTTCCCAGGGAATTGATGCTGGGGGAGGACGCCAGGCTGCCCAAGAGGCTGGTCAGGAAGGGCAAGAAGCTGAAGGACGACAAACAGGAGAAGCCCCCGGACTCGCCCGTCGTGGACGTGAGCGGGGAGGGGCCCCGGGGTGGGGTTGCCAGGGCCTCCCCGAGGCTTGGCCGTGGAGGAGGGTATGGTCTCTGGAGGTCTCTGGAGAACTCGTACTGCGGGTCTATGCACACGGAGCCGCACCTGCGCAGGAGGGGGCTCTGCGGCTCAGTCAGGGACAAGGGTGACAGGACCCAGCCCTTCCCTGCAGGGGACGGCTCACACCCTGGGGTCTGGGTCCCCCAGCCTCATGCAGAGCGGCAGCTCCTGGGGGACAGAGCGATTTGAAGGATGGGTCACCAGTGCACAGACTGTGGAGCAGGTAGTCTCTACTCAGCGCAGCTCACGAAACTGCATTCCTTTAGTTGAGCTAATTCCAAGCACTTAAATAAAAAAGTGTGTTTCCGGGCTTCCCTGGTGGCGCAGTGGTTGAGAGTCCGCCTGCCGATGCAGGGGACACGGGTTCGTGCCCCGGTCTGGGAAGATCCCACATGCCGCAGAGCGGCTGGGCCCGTGAGCCATGGCCGCTGAGCCTGCGCGTCCGGAGCCTGTGCTCCACAACGGGAGAGGCCACAACAGTGAGAGGCCCGCATACTGCAAAAAAAAAAAAAAAAAAGTGTGTTTCCTACTTCAGAACATAACTGCTGATTTGCTAATTACATACCATTCTTATCTGTTCAGGGGGAGGAGACCCACAACTTCCCCCGGAGCTTTGAGCCCATCGGGTAGTGGAAGGTTGACTATTATTCATTTAGCAAACTTCTCTGGGGTGTCTGCTAGCACCTGGCCCTGGGCTGGCTCTGGGGGAACAAGGCCCTGCCCCCTGTTTCACGAAGTGCTCACCTTCCAAGGGCCCGTGGCGGGTACACACAGAAGTGGGGGATCGGCTTGAGACTGTGGGATGCCAGGGAAAGGTGAATGGGTCTGATACATCAGGAGGACTTCAGGGGGGAGGTGACCCCGAGCCGCAGGATAAAAGAGGTGATGTTCGGGATCAGGCACCCTGGGCATGCATCCAACAAATGTTGCCTAAGTGCTCACTGTGTCCTGGTCACCATATGGGAGTCAGAGGAACAGGTCACCAGTATGGGGACCACAAGCTGAGCTTAAAGTCAGAGAATCCAACACATGGGACACTGCCCTGATAGGATAAGTATAGGGTCGACCAGGGAGGACGTGGTGGGAACACCTAAGCCAGGCCAGGAGTCAGGGAGGACTGCCTGGAGGAAGAGGCATTCCAGCTGTGACCTGAAGGATGAATACGTTAGCGGGGATGAGAGGAGTGGGAAGAGTTCTCCAGTCATAAGGAACTGCGTGTGCAAAGGCCTGGGGGGTGGGCCCTGGTGGCCCAGGATCCAGGGTACATCTGAACCTCTGCCTCCTCGCAGCCCACGGTCAAGTTTGACAAGCAGCCGTGGTACATCGACTCCACAGGCGGCACACTGCACCCGTACCAGCTGGAGGGCCTTAACTGGCTACGCTTCTCCTGGGCCCAGGGCACCGACACCATCCTGGCCGATGAGATGGGTCTGGGCAAGACAGTGCAGACCATCGTCTTCCTCTACTCTCTGTACAAGGAGGTTTGAGGCCCAGGCTGGGCGGCTGGGGAGGGGTAGCCGGTGCTGGCTGTGGGCCGGCAGCCTCAGCGCGTCCGTCTCCCTCCCCAGGGCCACTCCAAGGGGCCCTACCTGGTCAGTGCGCCCCTGTCCACCATCATCAACTGGGAACGTGAGTTTGAGATGTGGGCGCCCGACTTCTACGTGGTCACCTACACGGGGGACAAGGAGAGCCGCTCTGTGATCCGGGAGAACGAGTTTTCGTTTGAGGACAACGCCATTCGGAGTGGGAAGAAGGTGTTCCGGATGAAGGTGAGCATTCCTCACCCCAGGGACCCTGCACAGGGGCCCAGTCTGCCCTGGGGGCCGCAGGGGCCCTGCAGTCCATCTGGGGTCTCTTCTCTTGGGCCCTGGTGGAGGTAGTAGCTGGCACAGAGCTTCTCTTGAGGCAGTTACCTGCTGTATCCATGTCCTGGGGCAAAGAACCAGAAACAGGGTGGCGGTGGGGCTGAAAACAGCAACAGAATTTATCCTCTCACCGTTCTGGAGGCCAGGAGTCCAAGATCCAGCTGTCGGCGGGGTCCTGCTCCCCCTGAAGCTCTGGGGAAGGACCCTTCCGCGCCTCTTCCAGCATCTGGTGGCTGCAGGCGTCCCTTGGCTGTCCTTGGTTTGCAGCTGTATCACTTGGGTTTCTGCCTCTGTTGTCATGTCTCCCCCGTGTGTCTGTGTCTCCTCTTCTTATAAAGACACCCACCCTAATCCAGGATGACCTCATTTTAACTAATTACACCTGCAAAGACCCTAGCTCCAAAAAAGGTCATATTCTGAGGTTTTGGGTGGACGTGGATCTTGAGGGGACACAATTCAACCCAGTCCACCAGCTGTGTGACCTCTGGCAAGTCACTTAACCTCTCTGTGCTTCAGAATCTTCTCAGCAAAATGGAGATAACAGACCCAGTCTAGAGTTGTGGAGGGTTGAATGAATAAGAATTAGGCGGGGCCGCTCAGACTTCCCTGTGCCCCTGGGTCAGCAGCGGCCTTGTTGAAGGGCAGGTTCTGGTCCAGCAGCTCTGGGGTGGGGCCTGACAGAGTCCCAGATGATGTGCATGCTTCTGGTTCTCAGGCTGCACTCTGAGAATCGAGGACACAAATCACTCAGTACTTCCTGCGCCTGGCACGCGGGGGCGCTCTCACGCGCTACCTGCAGGGCTGGGGGCTGGCGGATCACCTCCAGCCTCCCCAGGGTTCCTCACCTCGGCTTTCTCCCTCCTCTGGGGATAGTCGTGGCCCCAGGAGATGCTCAGTAACTATTTGTGTGGGTTTGTTTTTTTTGGCTGCGCCCCACGGCTTGTGGGAATCTTAGTTCCCCGACCAGAGGTGGAACCCCCGGGCTATGGCAGTGAAAGCGCTGAGTCCTAACTACTGAACCGCCAGGGAATTCTCAATAATTATTTGTTGAATGAGGGAATGACTCAATGATTCCAGAGGGATGGGCCTGTGGGCCTATCAGTCACAGAAACAACTTCTGAGCTCACCGCGGGGTCCTGCGATGGGCTGGGTGCTTTGCTGACTCAGCTTTTTAATTTATTTTATTTTTTAACATTGTGGGAAAATACACATAACTTAAAGTGTATCATCTTAAACATTTTTACAAGTACGGTTCGTGGACATCAAGTACATTTATACTGTTGTGCAGCCATCACCCCCATCTCCAGAGCGCCTCATCTTGTAAAACTGAAACTCTGTCCCCATGAAACACTAACTTCCACCACCCCCTGGCAGCGTCCTACTTTTGGTCTCTGAATTTGATTATTCTTGGTACTTCATGTAAGTGGAATCATGCAGTATTTGTCCTTTTGTGTCTGGCTCATTTCACTCAGCACGTTGTAGCATGTGTCAGGAATTCTTTCCTTTTTAAGACTGGATAATGTTCCATCATGTGAATAGACCACCTTTTGTTTATCCATTCATCTGCTGTGGACACTTGAGTGTTTCTACCTTTTGGTTCTTGTGAATAATGCTATGGACATAGGTGTGCAGAAATATTCATTCAAGTCCCTGCTTTCACTTCTTCTGGGTCTATACCCAGAATTGGAATTGCTGGATTGCATGACAATTCTATGTGTAATTTTGTTTGTTTGTTTTCGCTTTTATATATATATATATATATATTTTTTTTGCGGTACGCGGGCCTCTCACTGCTGTGGCCTCTCCCGTTGCGGAGCACAGGCCCCGGATGCGCAGTCTCAGCGGCCATGGCTCATGGGCCCAGCCACTCCGCGGCATGTGGGATCCTCCCGGACCGGGGCACGAACCCGTGTCCCCTGCATTGGCAGGCGGACTCTCAACCACTGCGCCACCAGGGAAGCCCTGCTTTTATATTATTTTTAAAAAATTTTATTGGAGTATAGTTGATTTACAATGTTGTCTTAGTTTCAGGCATACAGCAAAGTGAATCAGTTATCCATATACACATATCCACTCTTTTTTAGATTCTTTCCCATATTGGTCATTCCAGAGTATTGAGTAGGGTTCCCTGCGCTATACAGTAGGTCTTTATTAATTATCTATTTTGTATATAGTAGTGTGTATCTGTCAATCCCAATCTCCCAATTCATCCCTCCCCGTTTTTCCCCATAACCATAAGTCTGTTTTCTACACCTGTGACTCTGTTTCTCTCTTGTAAAAAAGGTTCATTTGTACCATTTTTTTAGATTCCACACATAAGCGATATCATACGATATTTGTCTTTGTCTGACTTCACTCAATATGACAATTTCTAGGTCTATCCATGTTGCTGCAAATGGCATTGTTTCATTCTTTTTTATGGCTAATATTCCATGGTATGTATACACCACATCTTCTTCATCCATTCCTCTGTTGATGGAAGCTTACATTGTTTCCATGTCTTGGCTATTGTAAATAGTGCTGCAGTGAACATTGGGGTGCATGTATCTTTTCGAATTATGCTTTTCTTCAGATATATGCCCAGGAATGGGATTGCTGGATCATATGGTAGCTCTATTTTTAGTTTTTTTAAGGAATCTCCATACCATTCTCCATAATATGTGTAATTTTTTGAGGAACAGCCTTGCCCTTTTAATTCTCGTGGCATTCCTCCTATAGACAGCATTGCTCCCTTTTTACAGGTGAGGAGACTGAGGCTTGGGGAGGTTAGTTACCTTGACCAAGGTCTAGCCCAAAAGAGCAGGGCTGGTGCACACCCAGGTGCCACCTACAGGCTCCCCTCTGCCTCTCTCAGCCCTTCCCTGCCCTCCTGGGGAAGGTGCTCTGGGCCTCAGCTGACCCCTTTGCCCAGTGGCCTGTGTCTTCCTCTCAGTCCCAGGGCTCCCCAGGCTCTCTGGGGGTCCTGCCCACACTCCTCGTCGCCCCTTCGTCTCTGGAGACCTTGATCCGCTGCTCTCCCAGCTCTCCTCCCAAACGCCTCCCTTTCCTTCCAGAAAGAAGTGCAGATCAAATTCCACGTCCTGCTCACCTCCTACGAGCTCATCACCATCGACCAGGCCATCCTGGGCTCCATCGAGTGGGCCTGCCTCGTGGTGGATGAGGCCCACCGGCTCAAGAACAACCAGTCCAAGGTAGGAAGTGCTGACCACTGGCTCCGGTGCTCCCTGGATGGGCCGGCCGCCTGGTGCCCCCTGACGGGCCCCCTGTCCCCCCTCCCCAAGTTCTTTAGGGTCTTGAACAGCTACAAGATCGATTATAAGCTGCTGCTGACGGGGACCCCCCTTCAGAACAACCTGGAGGAGCTCTTCCACCTGCTCAATTTCCTGACTCCAGAGAGGTTCAAGTGAGTCAGGGGGGCCGGCCGGGGAGGTGGGGTGGTGGGCAGCCAGCCAAGAGGGCTCAGTGCCCGTCCCGGCTCTGGCGCTGCTCGCTGGACCTCGGTTTCCTCATCAGTAATGTGGGAGTGTTAGCTGTGCGCTGGGCCGTGCTGAGCCCCTGAGAAACATCTGCTGCTGCTAACCCTGCCATTTTTCCTCAGCTCTGCCCCTGAAGACCCCGGGGGTCCTCCTGGGCTCCTGTCCCTTCCCCACACCCCTGGCCCATTCCTGTCCCTCCACAGAGATTGAAGTGACCACATGGTGGGCAGCGATGGGAGGCAGAAGGCTGGGGTGGTGGAGACAGGGGTGAAGACAGAGCCCTGGCCGTCTTGTCTTCATCTGACCCCTCAGTTTCCTACTCAGGGGATTCAGGGTGGAGAATGCTGGTTCTGGAATCAGGAGATGTAGATTCGAGGGTAGGCTGGACTGTATAACCTTGGGCACCCATCAGCCTCAGTTTCCTTATCTGTGATATGGCTAAGAGTCCTAGAGACTGCATGTCCAGGACAGCTTGGAGGACAGGAAGGCATCCTGTGTGGCTGAGACAGCTGCGATGGGTGGGGGTGACACAGGCTTAGACAGAGACTGGAAGGACACCTAAGGCAGGGCCAGGGCTCCGTGGCCCACCAGCCAGCCTGCCCTGTGACAGGCCTGTCCTGTGACCCTCTGGCAGGTGGCCGGGGGCTCGGGGGCTGGCTGGCCTGCTCCTCCACCCCAATCCTGGTTCCCTTTGCAGAGGGCTTTGGCCTGCTCCTCCACCCCAATCCTGGTTCCCTTTGCAGAGGGCTTTGGCCTGCTCCAGGCTCTCATCCCAGCTTTTTCTTGCAGCAACCTGGAGGGCTTCCTGGAGGAGTTTGCCGACATCTCCAAGGAAGACCAGATCAAGAAGCTGCATGACCTGCTGGGGCCGCACATGCTAAGGCGGCTCAAGGCTGATGTATTCAAGAACATGCCGGCCAAGACCGAGCTGATCGTCCGCGTGGAACTGAGCCAGATGCAGAAGTGAGCAGCCTGCCCCGTGTCCCCTGGGCTTGTCTTCTAGATCAGAAGAGCCCGACCTGGCCTTCCTGGGCTGCTGCCCTGGGTGGGTGGGAGGGCCTTTCGGCCCCGCCCAGGTCTCAACTCACCTTCTGCACACACTTCCTTCTTAGGGCCTCTTAGATTTCAGTGACCAGGGTTGGGACTGCCTGGGTCCTTGCACTGTCCCCCAGCAACTTGCTGGGCAGCGCCAGGCCTGTGGCTTCACCTCTCGGGGCTCCCCGTGGTCTTTCTGTAACTGGTACGAGGGCAGCAGCCCCCAGGCTCCCCGCAGAGCAGAGTGCCCTCTCGGAGGCTGGTGTGGCAGGTGTGTCCAGCTCGCCTTTCCTCCTTCCGCCGGCAGGAAATACTACAAGTTCATCCTCACGCGAAACTTCGAGGCGCTGAACTCCAAGGGGGGCGGGAACCAGGTGTCACTGCTCAACATCATGATGGATCTGAAGAAGTGTTGCAACCACCCTTACCTCTTCCCCGTGGCCGCTGTGGTAGGTCCCCGCGGCTGCCACTGTGGCCACCGTGATAGGTGCCCCTGACCACCATGGTGAGTGCCTGGGGCTGCCGTGGAAGGGCCTGAGGCCGTGGTAGGTGCGTGTGGCTGTGTTGTGGTGGGTTTTCTGTGGCCCTCGTGGCAAGCAGCTGTGGCTGCCACGGTGCCCCTGGCTGCTGGGGCAGGTGCTCAGGCCCTCAGCTGCCAATCCTCCCTGAGAATGAGGATTTGGAGGTGATATGGGTCCCCACCCTGCCAGAAGTATCTGCAAACCTACCTCTGTCCACTGCTCAGCCAGGCCCTCTCCTTCTCTGGACCCCTTCTCGTGACCATAAAGTAATGGGGGGCATCGGGGCACCACAGAATCCCCTCCAGCCTCAGCGTCAGGGGACCCCAGGCCAGGATTCTGAGGGCTGACCTGGCAGTCGGGGAGGCCTGGGTGGGGCCCCCAGGTGATCTGATGTGCAGCCCTGGGTGAGAGCCTGGACCCCCCAGTCAGACCCCCGGCTCCAGTCCTGTGGTCTCAGGACAGTCAGTCAGTGATCCTCTTGGGGCCCCAGGTTTATCCTCTACGAAATGGGGACAATAACAGCAGCCCCCTGAAAGGGTGAGGACCAGACAGGAAGTCCACGTCAGTGCCCTCGGAGAGAGCTCGGCACAGCAGTACTCACTGCGGTCACGGCTATCCTGGCTCTAATTTAAACGCTCCACGGTTTACACCTTCCCCTCCCCCATCCCTGCCCCCAAACAAGAAGACCAATGCAGAGTTAGGCGTGGAGGCCGTGCTGTGGGTGACCTAGACTCAGCCAACCCCAGGCTGAACTCACCATGGTGGCCCAGCAGAGGCCTTTGGGCTAAGGTTCTGCACAGCCGCGGGGCCGGGTTGGCCTTGCCTGGATGTGCCCTGCAGTGACTGCAGAGGCCAGGCCACATTCCTGCTGGGAAGGCCGGCTTGGCTCAAGACTGTGTCATCCTTCCGTCCACTGATGCCTGTGGTCTTGGTGGAGTGCCAGCAGGGGGAGATGGAGGGCAGGGCCGGCAAGTCTGAGCCCTGCCTGGGGAACGCGGCGCTGGGAGCATCTGTGTGACCTGCCCATACGCCCTACAGAACCTGGCCTGACCCGAGCTTGGGCTCGGTGCTCCACCCACTGTTGGGCCCTTGTCCACTCTCTGGGGCCTCTGATGCAGAGTCAGAGAGGAGAGGGGAGCCCCCAATGCCCCACCTTCTGCTGTGTCCACAGGAGGCCCCTGTCCTGCCCAATGGCTCCTATGATGGCAGCTCTCTGGTCAAGTCTTCAGGGAAGCTCATGTTGCTGCAGAAGATGCTCAAGAAACTGCGGGACGAAGGGCACCGTGTACTTATCTTCTCCCAGGTGAGCTGCCCCCAGGTGGCTGCTGGCCCCCCTGCCTTCCCTAGCCCAACCCCACACCTGCAGAGGGCGTCCTGCCCCCACTAGCTGAGGGCACAACCTGCCAGCAGCCCTCAGGTCCCAATGACATCCCCATGTGGGTTGTGTGTCAAAAGTTGCTCCTCTGGGCCCTGGTGTGATGCAGCCAAGGAGAGCTGGTTGGGCGCCCAGTTCAAGGTGCTCGGGGCATGTTGGTGGGGAGGACCACTGTCCATCCCACCAGCTGCTCCTCCTGGAGCTTCTGTCCAGGCTGGGATGACAGCCCTCTCCTCTCACCCGGGAAGCCCAGCTTCTCATGAAGGCGGGGCCCTGTGGTGGGGGCAGCTGGTTGGGGGTGGTGTGTCCCTCTTTCCAGCTTGATCCTGAAAGATCAAGTTGCAGCATCAGTTTCTGGGCGGTCAGGGGCAAAGCTGTCCAGCCCCGAGGTTTGCTTGTCTGTGCGCTTCCTTCACCCTTCTGCATCTGACGTACGTGCGGCTCTGTGCCCGGCATGGGGGTCCAGCTCTTGTCCTCAAGACCCTCATAGTCTAGTGTGGGAGATGGAGGTTAGAGACAGTTATCCAGCCCCAAGGTCACCTCTGTGATAGGGGTCAGGGATGGCCCTAGGGGCCTGGTGTGAAAAATGTTCCATGGTGGTGTGACTGAGCCAGAGACTAGGATGTGGCTCCTCTGTGTGCAGCAGTCAACGTGTAACAGCTGCTCCTGCCTGCAAGCCCCTGATCCCACCCTGGGCCTGCAGCAGGCCGAGGAATCTGGGGAAAGCTGACCAAGCCTGTGACTGTGGGCTGACCTGGAAACTGGATCCAGAATCCCCCCGCCCCCTGCCAACGTAAGACATGATTCTGGGCTGAGGCCCCAAGGGACCAAGTAGAGGGAACTGCACAACTTCTAGAAGTGTGCACAGAGAGAAAGTGACAGAGATGGAGCCCTGCCAGCCAAAGTAAGCCTGAAAACCCCAATTCCAAAGCTCATGAAAGCGTTCAATGAGACATTGAATGTGACATCCCACAAAAGAGTAAGCAGAATCCAAGGGGAAGGAATAATAGAATAGCCTGAAAAGAGTTCAGATAAACACATTTAGGGACCTCAAAGATACCAGAGTAACACTCATAAATCAAGAAGAAATCGATTAAGCACAAGCAGCAAGAAATGAAACAAGACTAACTGGATAGGAAAACGATCTGCATGAAATGGAAAACAAAACATTTCAACAGACTGGATAAACTCTCAACGCTGTTGAAGAGAATGGTGATGAATGGGAACCTGGCATTGAGGGATTTCCCCAGAATGCAGCAGAGAGAGACAGATAAAACTGAGAAATTACACGGAGGATGCCTTGAGAGGCTCTGGTAATTACGTACTAGGAGTTGCAGAAGAAGAAATAGAGAAAATGGCAAAGAAGTCAGACTTAATGAGAATTTGCAGGCAAACATAGAGAAAGATGTGAGGTCTCAGGTCTGAAGTGCACTCTGGAGTACCGAGCAAGATAAATACAGTAAGTCCCCTACATATGAACGAGTTCCATCCTGAGAGCACGCATTCATTAAGTCCAATTTGTTCGTAAGTCCAACAAAGTTAGCTAACTAACACAGTCGGCTATATAGTACTGTACTGTAACAGGTTTATAAGACTTTTCACACAAATAACACATAAAAAACAAAAAATAAAGAAAACGTTTTTAATTACAGTATAGTACCTTGAAAAGTACAATAGTACCAGCTACGTCACCGCCGCTTTTACGCTTGCTTCCAGACATCCTGGGCTTGAAATAAAGATACTGTAGTAAAAAAAAAAAAAAAAAAAAAGATACTGTACTACTGTACTCTATACAGTACTGTACAGTAAAGTACACAAAAGCACAACCGCTTGTAGGGGATGCATGCGTATGACAATGTACGCCAGACACATGCACTAACTTACGTGATTGGACGTGCGAATGCACGTTTGCATCTTTGAAGCTTCACAACTTGAAGGTTCGTATGTAGGGGACTTACTGTATAAATAAAGGAAGCCCTAGGCACATCATAGGGAAAATGCCACACTTCAGACCTAGTATCTACAAAGGAATGACAATCAGACTGTCCTCAGATTTCACATCAGCAACAATAGGTGGCAGAAGACAACTGCAAAACCTTCAATACATTGTGGGAAAATGGTGACTGATAATTTTATATCCAGCCAAACTCTCTCAAGATTGATTATGGGAGGAATATGGGAGCTCAGAAGGGACTGCTTTTCTCTTCTCATAGGAAAGGGTAAAATCAGGGAAGACATCACAGAGGAGGTGCTGTTTGAGTTTCCTAGGCGGTAAGGGGGTGGGAAGAGAGTTCAGGTAATTTGGGATGGTTGGAGAGTATGAAGCAAGCATTGGGAAATGAAGCCCAGATGGGGCTGGGCACCAATCCTGCAAGCCTGGAACGCCAAGGTGAGGATTTGGGACTTTATCCTGTGAGGAGAGAGTTGGGAGGCGCGTGCTGAGAGCTGTGTCTTAGGCAGATGGCTGTGGGGCTGGTGTGGGGGATGGAGTGGCTGCTCGGGGGTTGAGGCTGGAGGCTGCATTCTTCAGAGAATGGCCCTGCATCAGGTCTGCCTGGGTCCCACCTGTCTCCCCACTCAGCAGGCTGCTCTGTGCTCCCCCACCTGTCATGGGGTCCCTGCTCTGCGGCAGTGCCTCAGGCATACCATGTCCCCTGCAGATGACCAAGATGCTGGACCTCCTGGAGGACTTCCTGGAGTATGAGGGCTACAAATATGAGCGGATTGATGGTGGCATCACCGGGGGCCTCCGGCAAGAGGCGATTGACAGATTCAACGGTACCTCCGCCCCACCCCACCCCGGGCCTTCACTGGGGGCCCCCGTCTGCCTCTCCTTCTACGCTAGGCTCTTAGCCAGACCGCTCAACTTATGGTCAGGGTAGCTGCTTCTCAAACGGCCGAAGAAAGCAAACCAGTCCTTAGGTCCTAATAGCTGGTAAAGGGATTCATTCTGTGGAACTTTCCAGGGGCCTGCTGGGGTGCAGGAAGCCGGTAGATAACACTTGCTCAGAGCTGAGAAACAGACGAGGAGGAAGGCAGAAGGGGAGGAAAATGCCTCTGTCACTAAATGAAGCCGGTGCTGAGGGTCTGGCCAGCACCTGTGGGCCTCTGGTACGGACGCCAGCTAAACCTCCAGTTATAGGCAGGGCCGGATGGGCCCTGTCCCCGGAGCACAGGCTGCGGGGAGGGCCAGAGCTGAGCAGCGCTTCCTTAGAGGAAGGACAGAGGGCAGGGCAGGGCCACACAGGCCCGAACTTCCAGCCTGCTCTCCTGCTTGCCTGGGAAGGAGAGGTGAGGGGGGCAGGCCAGGAGCTGGCTCTGGAGTGGAGGAAACCTCTGGAGGGGGAAGTGGTCCAGCGCCGCTTTAGTGGCAGGTTTGCAGCAAGTACTGATGAGCTCTCTTTCCCTGGGGCTTGTGGCTGCTTCCCGCCTTCCACCCTCAGAACAGGGCTGGGGTCCCACGGCTCCAAAACCCAAAGCAGCGATTCCTGTTGCCCACTCACGTCAGAGGTAAATTGAGTCCAGTTTCAGCATCTAGATGCGGCCCCAGCGCACGTCTAAGTGGGAAGCATCAGGAGGATCGGGGACCTGTTTGCAGCTCGAGTGAATGCCGTGGTCAGTCCCAGGTCACTCAGTGAAGGTCCCCGATGGGCCTGAGAACCAGCTGTCCTGCCACAGTGGGCACTGACCAGAGCGTCGGCCTGGGCCCTGACCCTCAGGGGCTCTGCCCGTATTTGCTGGCTGTTTGCAGTTTCTTCTTTGCCCGCCTGGGCTTTGAAAATCGGTCCCTTCTCATTCTGGCTCCATCCTGTTGGCTCAGGGCTCAGAGCTGGGGGATCCAGGGGCTCAGGTGGGCTGCTCTGTCCCCCGGCCCGGGCCCCCAGGCCTCCTCCGGCTTCCCTGAGCACAGCTCAGGCCATTGCTGCCTGTCACAGTTCCAGCCCTCCCTGCCCCGATCTCCCCTCCAGCTCTCCCGTCTGCCATCCACCTGTCCCCACCCCTACCCCTCTGGGTGTGCCCCTCACTCACCCCGCTGGGCGCCCACCTCTCTTCCTCAGCGCCTGGGGCCCAGCAGTTCTGCTTCCTCCTCTCGACCCGGGCAGGTGGCCTGGGCATCAACCTGGCCACGGCAGACACGGTCATCATCTACGACTCAGACTGGAACCCGCACAATGACATCCAGGTGTGTGGCCCTGACACCAGAACCCTCTCAGAGGGCCCCTCGCTGACCCTGGCTCTGTGGGCTTTCCCTCCCTCCCCCCACAGACTGTCTCAGGGCTTTACCTCTCCCTGGACCCGCCTCGTGGAGTCCCAGCCCCAAGAGGGACCTGGGAGGTGAGCCCCTCCAGATCCTTCATTGTACAAAAGAGGAAACAGCCCAGGGAGGGCAGGGGATGTGTCCAAGAACACGCAGCGATCTGTGTGACCATGACCCCTGGTCTGTCCCATCAGTCTTAGGGTCAAGGCCGTGGAGTGGGGCAGGATGAGGGGGTCCTGGGACCCAGAGGGGGCCAGTTTGGGAGGAACAGGAAAATAGAGTTGAGGGGACAAGGCCTGTGGAGGTGGGGAGAGGAAGAGATGGAGGCGGGGGCCGTGGGGCTGGTGAGGAAGGATGAGAGGGTTGGGGGGCAGGGGTTGTGGGAGTAGAGACACACTCTGCTGTCCATGGCCACCCCTCTCGGGGCAGGGCCGGGCACGCACACACTTTACACTCTTGGGGCGCACGCACAAACTCGTGTCATGCACACGTGTGTGCACCCGTGCACCATCACCCACACAGATCTAATCACACCGGATCACGTCACGTGGACACCTAATGTGCAGATCCCCAGGCGTGTCCTTGTATCACACCCTGTCCTCACAGGGTGGCTGTGCATCTCCAGCAGGTGGGCTTACGGTCCCACTAGTGGTCACTCCCGGGGAGGTGCAGCCCCCATCTCGGCACGAGCACCATCAGAGCCCCGTGTGGCTTCATTACATCAAGCACACTTGCCACACTGCCGCTCACACCCCTGCCTTGCACACCTGCAGTCACACCGAGTTCCATCTGCACAGGCACCCGGGCCCACAGGAGGCCACATAGGATGCGAGCACAGCTGCCCCGGTGCACACACATCTCCACGGGCAGTCAGGCAGCTGGTTCCATGTAGAGCGCGTTCATGAGCCCATGTGCATGCCTCCCCCCACCCTCCGGTACCTGACCCTGAGCCCCCAGCCCTCGGTTGAGCTATGGGTGCTAAGGTGCAGGTTGCCCCCAGGCCTTCAGCCGCGCCCACCGCATCGGGCAGAACAAGAAGGTGATGATCTACCGCTTTGTGACACGGGCCTCGGTGGAGGAGCGTATCACGCAGGTGGCCAAGCGCAAGATGATGCTCACCCACCTGGTGGTGCGGCCCGGCCTGGGCTCCAAGTCCGGCTCCATGACCAAGCAGGAGCTGGACGACATCCTCAAGTTCGGCACCGAGGAGCTCTTCAAGGACGACGTGGAGGGTGGGTATCCCGGGTGCCGGGGCACGGCAGGGTGGTCCTGCTCGAGACGCTCCCTTCCCGGGGCATCTCCAGTGTGCAGCCTTTCCCTCCTCCGCTCCCCCCTCCTGGCCAGGATGGGCAGGGCCAGGGTGGCATCTCTGGCTGCTGCCCCCCAGCTCTGCGGCCCCCCACCTCTGTCCTACAGGCATGATGTCTCAGGGCCAGAGGCCCGCCACGCCCATCCCTGATGTCCAGTCCTCCAAAGGGGGAGCCATGGCCGCCAGCGCAAAGAAAAAGCATGGCAGCACCCCGCCAGGTAGGGGCCGACCCAGCCCAGCCCCCAGACCCCTGTACCCTGGATGGCTGCTCCTGGAGAGGAAGGGGGCCCCCCAAACCCATTTTGTCAGGTTCCCCTGCCTGTGGACTGTAGCCGGGCGGGCAGTGGGCTGTTACCTTCTCTCATCACCGTGCTCCTCTGTTGCAGCCCCTGGAGGGGACTGGGAAGGGCCACTGTCTGGAATCTGTTCTGCTGGGGGTCCCCCCAACTCTGCACCCTGTCTGCCCCCAGGTGACAACAAGGACGTGGAGGACAGCAGTGTGATCCACTATGATGACGCAGCCATCTCCAAGCTGCTGGACCGCAACCAGGACGCCACGGACGACACGGAGCTGCAGAACATGAACGAATACCTGAGCTCCTTCAAGGTGGCGCAGTACGTGGTGCGCGAGGAGGACGGCGTGGTAAGCCCCGCCCCTCCTCGGCCCCGCCCTCAGAGACCACGCCCCTCCCTTCCGCGGCTCCACCCATCTGCGGCCGCGCCCCTACCGCAGCTTCTCCCTCTACTCTCGGAAACCGATTATCCCGAAGGCCGGCTCCCTGGTCTCTCCTGAGTGGGCCCTCCACCCGCCACGCGGACCCTGGGTGCTAATTATTCTTCCACGTGCCAGTTTTCCTTTTGAAACTGGGGGCCTCCTGAGGACAAGGGTGGGGCTTATTCTGTTCTATACCCCGGTGCCTGGCACAAGGCCAGGGAGTACTTGTGGAGCGAATGAATGAATGAATGAATGAATGAATTACCGCGGCAGGAGCAGGAAGAGGAAGAACATATGGGGCTGGGGGTGATCAGGGAAGGCTTCCTGGAGTAGGCAGGCTTTCCAGTTCCTCCTTGAGCCCCTAGAGGGTGAGATGTGGTAGAGGCAGCGAGGCCCCCTAGGGGCAGAGACGCGCGCCGGCCCCGCCCTCACGGAGCCCACGGCACCTGCGTCCCCAGGAGGAGGTGGAGCGGGAGATCATCAAGCAGGAGGAGAACGTGGACCCCGACTACTGGGAGAAGCTGCTCCGGCACCACTACGAGCAGCAGCAGGAGGACCTGGCCCGCAACCTGGGCAAAGGCAAGCGCATCCGCAAGCAGGTCAACTACAACGACGCCTCCCAGGAGGACCAGGGTGCGTGCCCGGAGGGAGGGGAGGGCATCCCGGGGGCGGGAAGCCCTGGGGGCGGGGGAGGAGGAGCCGTGCGGAGTGGCCTGAGCCGGGAGGCGGTGGGGAGAGCTTCTCAGAGAGAGGGGGATCCGGGGCAGGTGTGGGGTGTTGGGTGTTTGGGGGAACGCGATGGGTAGTGGTTCAGTGACTTCACGGCTAGTGGTGTGACTTTAAGGCAAGCCTCAGTTTCTCCGTCTGTAAAATAGGGACGACGATGGTATGAGGCCTTAGAATGTAGGGCAGGGTTGTAGGGATTCTACGGGAGCTCACGGGAGGTACACGAGGGCTGCTTTCGTTGTCAGTGTTCTCGGGCTGGGGTGTAGGGGTTTGGTGTGGCCCTGGGTGTGGGGGGCTCGGGTGGGCTTCTGCCTGCACAGCTCACCCTGCACCCCTCTGCCTGACCCCCCACAGAGTGGCAGGACGAGCTCTCAGACAACCAGTCCGAATACTCCATTGGATCCGAGGACGAGGACGAGGACTTTGAAGAAAGGCCGGAAGGGCAGAGTGAGGCGCAGCGCCGGGCGGGGCCGCGCGGCGTGTCGGGAGCCGGTGGTCGGCGTGGGGCGCCCCGGGGGCCTCAGCACAAGCGTCCATCCCCCGGAGTGGGCCCTGAGGGGCCTGCTGTCCTGGGGTGAGCTGCTGGGTGGGTTGGGTCAGGACCCCGGGCCCGGCTGAGGGGTCGTGGCGGGCTGCTCCCCCAGGTGGACGGCGACAATCCAGGAGGCAGCTGAAGAGCGACAGGGACAAGCCCCTGCCCCCGCTTCTCGCCCGGGTCGGCGGCAACATTGAGGTGGGGCCTGCGTGCACCCCCTGCTCTCCCAGCTCCCCTTCCCCGGATTTCCCTCGTCCCCTTTCAGAGCAAAGAGATCCCCGCGCGGAGGAGGGGCGGGAGGGCTGGGGGTCCCGCTGGGTCAGTGCCAAGTAGAGGTGGGCCTGGGCTGTGCCCCTCTGGGTCCTGCCCCCGCGGGAGGCCCCTGCTCCTCCGTGCTTCTCCCTTCCCTGTGCTTTTCTCCCTCGTCTCTGAATTCCCCGCTCCCTCACCCTGATCTCCGCCGGCCCAGGTGCTGGGCTTCAACGCCCGACAGCGGAAGGCCTTTCTGAACGCCATCATGCGCTGGGGCATGCCCCCCCAGGACGCCTTCAACTCCCACTGGCTGGTGCGGGACCTTCGCGGGAAGAGTGAGAAGGAGTTTAGGTAAAGGGGCTGAGGTGGTGGCCCAGGGCGTGGCCGCCCGCCCTGGAGCGGGCAGGCTCCGGCTGGGCGGGCCAGCACGATGGGTGGCGTTTCCGCCAGGTGAAGGGCATCTGGAGAGCTCACTGCTGTCAGATGTTGGCGTGCCTGGGGTCCAGGCCTGGGCAGGGCTCATTTGCAGAGAACGCTGACCAGTTCCCTCTGCCAGAGCGGCTGGTGTTAACGGCAGCGCAAAGGATCTGGGTTATCCAGTGCGGGGCTGTCCCAGGAGGGTCCCCTGCCTGGGGGGCCTCTTCTGTCCTTCCCTGGGGCCTGACCCAGCCAGGCCTGGTTGGGAGGCAGGCGACGGGTGATGATTCCAGCCAGGAGGTCCCCCGGGGGTCCTGCCAGCCCTCTCAGAGGGTCCTGCCGCCCCCCACTCCCTGAGCCCCAGTCCCCCCCACCCCAGAGCCTATGTGTCCCTCTTCATGCGGCACCTGTGTGAGCCGGGGGCTGACGGCGCGGAGACCTTCGCAGACGGCGTGCCCCGCGAGGGCCTCTCCAGGCAGCACGTGCTCACGCGCATTGGGGTCATGTCACTAGTTAGGAAGAAGGTGGGTGAGTAGCCTTTGCTGGGCTTTTCCTGGCAGCCGACCACGGCCCAGGTGTGCCCCTGGGAGGTCAGCGGGCAGAGGGCAAGTGCCTGGCTGTCCAGGGTCTGAGTCAGGCTAGAGGCATGGACCCATGATGTCTCTCTGGGTGGAGAAGTCGGAGGGGGTGGGGACTGGAGGCCGGGTTGGCAGGTGGGGACGGGCTGGGGGTAGGGGCTGGCAGGGGGGTTTGCAGTCAGAAGGGCATGTGGCTTGGCCAGCCTCGGGTGGAGGCGGCACCTCTGCCTCACCCCAAGCTTGGGATGCCCCCAGTCCCACGGGCCGCCCTGAGGCCCTCACTTCTGAGCTGTGACCACCTCCCTCCCCTCTTCCCTCCCACCTGCCCCAGGTTCAGGAGTTTGAGCACGTCAATGGGAAGTACAGCACCCCGGATTTGATCCCTGAGGGGCCCGAGGGCAAGAAGCCAGGCGAGGTCATCTCCTCGGATCCCAACACACCAGTGCCCGCCAGCCCTGCCCACCTTCTGCCTGCCCCGCTGGGCCTGCCAGGTCTGGGCTCTGTCGAGCAGGGGAGGGCACCTGGGTCACGGGAGGTGGCGAGACCCCACGTCCTCCCCACATCCCACAAGGGCTGGCCTCCCTCCCCGCCCAAAGCTTCTGGCTGCAGAAGTGTCACTCCCCTGAGAGATTTTCTTTTTAATGACAGCTTTGAGTTGTAGTTCACACACCACCGTGTTCCATCTTTAAAACTGTATTATCCAGTCGTTTCTGGTAGATTCATAGGATTGTGCAACCGTTGCCTCTAATTCCAGAATGTTTTCATCACCCCAAAGAGAAACACATACTCATTAGCAGTGGCTCCACATTCCTTCTCCTCGTACCTTCCTCAGCAACCACTAATCTACTTTCCGTCTCTCTGGGTTTGCCTATTCTGGACATTTCATGTAAATGAAATTATACACTATATGGCCTTTTGTGCCCGGCTTCTTTCACTAGCATAATATTTTCCAGGTTCATCCATGTTGTAGGGTATCAGCACTTCATTCCTTTCTGTGGCCGAATCCTACTCCATTGTTTGGATCTACCACATTTTTTTTTTTTTTTTTTTTGCTGTACGCGGGCCTTTCACTGTTGTGGCCCCTCCCGCTGCGGAGCGCAGGCTCCGGACACGCAGGCTCAGCGGCCATGGCTCACGGGCCCAACCGCTCCGCGGCACGTGGAATCTTCCTGGACCGGGGCACGAACCCGTGTTCCCTGCATCGGCAGGTGGACTCTCAACCACCGCGCCACCAGGGAAGCCCTGGATCCACCACATTTTGTGTATCCACTCATCAGCTGATGGATTTTGGGTTGTTTCTACCTTTTGGCTATTGTGGATAATACTGTGAGTAACATTGCTTTGAAGTTTTGTGTTCAACTGAAAACAAGTGTCTTCATTTCTCTTGGGTGTATAGCTAGCAATGTGATCACCGGGTCACATGGTATAACATTTTGAGGAACTGCCAAACTTTTGCACAGTGACCACACCATTTTTCATTCCCACCAGCCACGTGTGAGGTTCCAGTTTCTCTACATCCTCACCAGCACTTATCTGACTTTTTGCTTACAGCCATCCTAGTGGGTGTTGTTGTGGGTTTTTTTTTTTTAATAAATAAATTATTTATTTATTTATTTTTGGCTGCCTTGGGTCTTCGTTGCTGCGCGCGGGCTTTCTCTAGTTGTGAAGAGCGGGGACTACTCTTTGTTGCGGTGTGCGGGCTTCCCATTGCGGTGACTTCTCTTGTTGCAGAGCACAGGCTCTAGATGCACGGGCTTCAATAGTTGTGGCACGTGGGCTCAGTAGTTGTGGCACGTGGGCTCAGTAGTTGTGGCGCACGGGCTTAGTGGCTCCGCGGCATGTGGGATCTTCCCGGACCAGGGCTTGAACCTGTGTCCCCTGCATTGGCAGGCGGTTTCTTAACCACTGCACCACCACGGAAGTCCCTCGTTGTGGTTTTGATTTGCATCTCTCTTTTGATTTGCATTTCTCTTTTGATTTGCATCTTTGATGGCTGAAGATGTTGAGAATCTTTTCATGTGCTTCCGGGCCATTTGTGCGTCTTCTTTGGAGAAATGGCATTTCAGATCCTTTGTCCTTCTTTAATGGGTTATTTGCCTTTTTGGTGATTCGTATGTTTATCTGGGCAAAGCATCTTCTTCCCTCAGTCAGACCCCTCAGGCCAGGGGCGTCCTGCCTATCCCAGGTGACAGGTGCGGCCCCGAGAGGCTCAGCGCCTCTGAGGACATCCTGCTTCTGGGCACAAGTGCCCTCTAGTTTACTAGACACGCCTAGTTTACTTCCTGGCCCCGTGTGCCTGTGGGCAAGTCCCTTCCCCTGTGAGGTAGTGACCACCTCCCAGGGCTACTCAGAACACGTGGGTCACTGGCCCTTTGCAGGATCAAGAACTGACTCAACGTGGGGGAGGCACGTGGCCAGTCAACCAGCCTGGAAGCCGGGACCACACCCAGCTGTCCTGGCTGCTAGTCTGCGCCTCCACTTACCTCTCTTCCTGGCTTCCAGATGGGAGGCCCCCCCCTGCATGTAGCTCCGTCCTGTCGGCCCCTGGCTTTGGCCTCACTGGGCCCAGGGTCCTCCGAGGCTCCTCACGTTGCAGGCCTGGCCTGGGTGCTCTCGCTCACCTGGTTCACCTGTCCTTCTGGAGGTGCCGGGCCCAGGATCCTCTCTGACGCCCCATTTTCTGCCCTTCTCCCCCTCCCCGCCCCAGCTCACCTGTCTCACCCCGTCTCCCTTGATCTTTCAGACAAAATGGAAGCCCAGCTGGGCTACTTGGAAGAGAAGGAGCTGGGGGTGCAGAAGCCAAAGAAGCCCCCAGAAATCCAGGTATGGACGATGCAGGTGTCTGGGCCCCTGTGGGATGGGGGTGGGTCTGGGGACCTTCTCAGGCCTTGCCCAGGCAGCTGTCACTCAGGCCCCCTGGTTCCAAGTTCGAGCCTCTGTGTCTGGGGAGCGGGTTGCAAGCAAAAGCAGTGGGAGCCGGGAGAGTGCGTTCCAAGCCCAGCACCCCTTCCCTGCCTCCACTCCTGTTGAGGCTCCAGGCCCCGCAGCTCCCGAGTCTGTCCTCCCTAGGCCCTGCCAACTGCCCTGGACAGAGCGGAGGGTGAGGACAAGCACGAGAACTCGGATGGCAAGGAGAGGGCCCGCGAGGAGCGACTGGAGGAGATGGAGAAGGCCCAGCCCTCCCCAGAGCAGCTGCCGAAAGGTGCGGGCTTCCACCTTGAGGCAGTGTCAGGCCTGGGTCAGAGAAGAGCAGCCAGGCTGCTCCCTACCCCGTCTCTCCCTGGCCGGGTGGTGGGCTGTGCATTGCTCTGTCCTAGCACCATAGGTCCCAGGGTGAGGGGAGAGCCAGGGGCTCAGTTCTCTACATGTGGGCTTTAGCTTTTCCTGCTGTACAGTTTGGGGGTTATTGGGCTACATCTTTTATATTTTTTTAATAATTTTATTTATTTATTTTTGGCTACGTTGGGTCTTTGTTGCTGCGCGCGGGCTTTCTCCAGTTGCAACGAGCGGGGGCTGCTCTTCGTTGCAGTGCACGGGCTTCTCATTGCAGTGGCTTCTCTTGTTGTGGAGCGTGGGCTCTAGGGTGCACGGTCTTCAATAGTTGTGGCTCACGGGCTCTAGAGCACAGGCTCAGTAGTTGTGGCCCATGGGCTTTGTTGCTCGGCAGCATGTGGGATCTTCCCGGACCAGGGCTTGAACCCATGTCCCCTGCATTGGCAGGCGGATTCTTAACCACTGCGCCTCCAGGGAAGCCCGGGCTACATCTTTTTATTAATTATTTCTGAATCAGTGGCCTCGTGGTCTGAACACATGAGTCTGTATAATATTGTTTTTATATGATACTGTTGAAACCTGCTTTCTGGCTTAATGTGGTCAGATCTTGTAAATGCTTATGTGTGCTTGAAAAGAATGTTTGTCCTTTCATTGCTGGGTGTAAGGTTCTAAATATATGCATTAGATCATTATGCTGTTCAGATTTTTTAATATCCTTACTTATTTTTGGTTTGCTTTGATCAGTCACATCTGAGAGACTTGTGTTAAAATCTCTCACTGTGAGTGTGGGTTAGTCTCTGTCCTCGTAAGGCCAGATTTTGTTTCGTATAGTTTGGGATTGGGTTGTTAGGTGCATATTGGTTCAGGTTTTTTATAATTTTCTGGTGAAGTGTTTCTGTTTATTATGTAATAACCTTCTTATCCCTCCTGATACTTTTTGCTTTAAGGTTCATTTAGGCTGATTTGGATTGAGCTTATTTTTGCTTAGTATACACTTGGTGTATTTTTTTTTTTTTTCTTTTTGGCCATATTGTGCAGCATGCGGGATCTTAGTTCCCTGACCAGAGATTGATCCTGGGCCCCCTGCAGTGGAAGTGCAGAGTCCTAACCACTGGACCGCCAGGGAATTCCCATACTTGGTGTATTTTTTTCTATCCTTTTACTTAAAAGTATAAATAAAAACTTTATTGTGATAGAATTCACATTCCATACAGTTTACCCATTTAAAGTATATCATTCAGTAGTTTTTATATATTCACAGCATTGTAGAATCATCAGCACAATTAATTGTAGAACATTTTCATCATTCCAGAAAGAAACCCTATGCCCATTAGCCCATTTTCTCCTCCCCACAGCCTGTGGCAATCACTAATTTATTTTCTGTCTCTTTGGATTTGCCTGCTCTGGACATTTCATATAAATGGAATCATAAAATATATGCCTTTTTATGTGTGACTTCTTTCACTAAGCATAGTGTTTTCAAGGCTCATCAGTTTTGTACCACGTATTGGAACTTCATTCCTTTTTGCTGAATAACATTCTACTCTGTGGATAGACCATATTTTATTTTCCCATCCATCAGTTGATGGACTAACCCAACATCAGTTGGGTTATTTTGCCTTTTGGCTATTATGAATAATGCTGCTGTGAACATTTGTATATAGGTGTTTGTGTGGACATAGATTTCAGTTCTCTTGGGTATATACATAGGAGTGGAATTGTTGGATCGTACGGTAACTCTAATATTTTGAGGAACTGCCAGATTGTTTGCTACAGTGGCTACACCACTTTACATTCCCACCAGCAGTGTATAGTTTTCCAATTTCTCCACATCCTGGCCAACGCTTGTTATGATCTCTCTTTTTGATTATAACCATCCTAGTGGGGGAAAAGTCATAGCTCAAGTGGTTTTGATATTTGTATTTCCCTTCTGTGTAAAGATGTTGAGTATCTTTTCAAGTGTTATTAGCCATTTGTACATTTTTGCTGGAGAAATGTCTTTTCAGATCCTTTTGTCCATTTTTTAATTGGGTTATTTGTCTTTTTATTATTGCGTTATGAGTTCTTTATAATACATGTTCCACATCAGATATGGTGATTTGCAAGTATTTTCTTCCATTTCTTAATTTTTAATCTATCTGTATAATTAAGTTTTAGGTATATCTTTTGTAAACAGTATATGGTGGGATTTGTTGTTTTAAATCTAATCATAGAATCTCTACCTTTTAGCTGGCAAATTTAATCTTGTTACATTTATTGTAATAGCTAGGTATTTGGAGGAATTTCTACTCTTATTTTGTGCTTTATATCACCGTTGCCTTTTCTTCTTTTTTCTCCTGACATCTCTTGGATTGATCACATTTTCTTTCTATTTTCCCCCTTTCCCCTAGACTTCTTTGGAAGGTTTACAGTCAGTTCTATTTTGTACTCTTAAATTTTTAGCATGTCATCTCCTGAATACTATAAGGACTGTAGGCAACTTTAGCTCTGATGCACTCCCTTTTCATCTGCCATGTGCTGTTGCTTATTTCTAAAAGTTTTGTGTTTGCTTGTTTGTTCATTGTTGCTTTGTTCAGTGTCCTCCTTCCCAAAATACACCTTTCAATGGTGCTTTTAGCAAATTTCTGTGGATGGCAAATTCTCTCATTATGTGTTATTTTTCCTTTACATCTTACTGTATTTTTCTTGAATAATAGCAGAATTCGAGGTGGGATAGGGGTTTTCCCTCAGCACTTGAAGACGTTATTTCTTTTGTATTCTGGCTTCCATTGTGCTGAGAAGGCTGCTCTCAGGGTAATTGCTGCTCCTTTGTAGGAAACCTGCCTTTTCTATCTTTCCTAACACGGAAAGACCATTTGTAAGATACTCTGTTTGTCTTTGGTCATGTGCAATTTCACAACAATGAAATTTTTATTTATCCTGCTTATGACTGACTGTGATTCTGATTCTTTTTTTTTTTTTTTTTTTTTTATTGACTGTGATTCTTACAGCTGAGTGTTGTGTCTTCTATTGGTTATCGGCAGATTCTCAGTCACTCCCTCGCTGAATGTTATCTTTCCTCCCATTATGTTTATTTTCTCCTGGCATTCCTCTTACTCATCAATTCATTCCTTCACCCAACAAATACATAGTGAAGGCCTGCTGTGTGTTGGGGGCTGTCCTAGGCTCTGGGGACACAGACAGTGAACCAAAGCCAAAGCCTTCACATGGACTTTGTATTCTACTGGGGACCCAGGTGATCAGCAGTAAGCACAATTAGGTCTTGTTCAATAACAGACTCCAAATGCAATGAAGAAAAGAAAGCAGGTACAACGTTTGTGAAAGGGGGAGGCAGACGTGTCTTTCACATCTTTTACTTTTTTGTTTCCTGTTTCTCTGCAAGGCTTTTTGAGTCATCCTCAGATCTAGCTTCAGTTCCTACTTTCTTTTATACAGCTATTCATTTGTATTATTTTCTATGGTTGCAAAACAAATGATTACAAATTTAGCAGCATGAAGCAACACCCGTGTATTGGCTCACAGTTGCATGGGTCAGAAGTCTGGGGTGGTGTGGCGGGTTCCCTGCCAAGGGACTTGCAAGACTGAAGTCAAGGCATTGGCTGAGCCGAGTTCTCATCTGAAGGCTTGGGGGAAAATCTGCTTCCAAGCTCATTCTTGCTGTTGGCCGACTTCAGCTCCTTGAGGTTGGAGGACTGAGGCCTCCTTTGCTGGCTCTCAGCTGGGGGGCCATGCTTAGCACCTAGAAGCTGCCCACGTTGCTTGCCACGGGGCTCACTCCATCTTCAAGCCAGCAGTGGTGCACCAGTCCCCCTCAGGCTTCAGATCTCTGACATCCTTTTCTGTGACCATTCAGAGAAAACTCTGCTTTTAAAGGGCTGGTGTGATGAGGTCAGGCCCACCTGGATAATCTCCCTCTTTTAAGATCACCTGTGCCTCATTGCATGACCTTCTCAGGGGAGTAGAATCCATCACATTCACAGTCCTGATGACTATGTACAAGGCTTGTTCTCCAGGGCCAGGAAGTCGTGAGGATGTCTTAGAAATCTGCAAGGAGATGTCTAAAATGTTAGTGATTATGTATTTCATTTCTAGAAATTTTATCTGGCTTTTTCTACTTCCATTTTTTTTTTTTTTGATTTGTCTTTTCTTATGGATTCTCTTCCTTTTTTTTCTCTCTGTCTGGCTGTGGGTATTGTTTTCTGAGTTTCATTTGGGTGCATCTTCATCAGAGATTGTTTTATCCATGAGAACCCATGTCATTCCTGGGTAGCAGGAAATGTTTCACCTTCTATTTCCATGAAGCCCAGGGCCTAGTGGTCTCACTAGTGACTTGGCTGGTCTGGGACCAGTCTTTATGGCACAGTTCAGATTCCACAGCCTGCATGCCTTTGTGTTGGATTTGGACCCTCACTGGGGGCTTTCTGCCCCCTAGATTCCATGTGGGAGCCAGGCTTCCTCAGCTTGGCCATGAGCTGGCGGATGGAACTTTCCCTCTTTTGCAGAGAGCACAGTAGTTGGAGGGTGTTGGTTCATTGGTTTAATTCCAGTTCTCTGCATCTCTGGGGCTTGCGGCCTCATCCTTCCTGTCTGGTGTTGAGACACAGCTGGAGCCCCCCAGGCCTCTTCCTGGTATCCAGTCACCCTCTGCCCAGGCCCTCAGCATATGCTTCTCGAGCTTTGAGTTTCCATTCATTTATGGCACCTGGCAATTTCCTTTTCTTCTTGTGTGTGCACCCGTGGTTTTTTTTTTTTTTTTCTGTATGCGGGCCTCTCACTGTTGCAGCCTCTCCAGTTGCGGAGCACAGGCTCCGGACGCGCAGGCTCAGTGGCCATGGCTCACGGGCCCAGCCGCTCTGTGGCATGTGGGATCCTCCTGAACCAGGGCACGAACCCGTGTCCCCTGCATCAGCAGGCGGACTCAACCACTGCGCCACCAGGGAAGCCCCCGTGTGTTTTTTTAATGTGATAGATATTGCCTGACATTTCTGGGTGTCTGTAGGAGGGGTTTTGTGTTAACGAAGGCCTGACATGTTGCCAGAACTTTGAGCCCTCTGGTTATCATTGTGGTAGGGAGGGTTCGGAGATGGTGCCTTGAGAAGTTTGGGGGGAGGGTGCTGCCGGGATGGGTGGGTGGGGTGAGGTCCCGCCCCCACCCTGCCTCCCCAGAGAACCCTCCCTGATGGCACCTGTTGGACTTCTGAGTAAGATGATGGAGAGGATTCCTTGCATGGCTAAAGCACTGTTGGGAAGCCACCAGCCCGGAGTCTCCTCTGCCCTTCCGGACCCCTCCTCACTCTGTGAACACACTTTGTCTTGCAGAAGAAGTGCTTGCTGAGAAGGAGAAGATTCTGGACAAGCTGGAGCTGAGCTTGATTCACAGCAGAGGCGATGGCAGTGATTTCAGGCCAGGTTTGGGGCTCTTGCATGTGCTCTGTCCTGTGTCCCTTGGTCTCTTGAGGGAACCATCTGGAGCCTCTTGGGCCTCTTGCAGCCTCCTGGGTACCGTCCCCTTGGCCCCAGGCCCTGATCAGAGCTGCTGGGTGGGAGCCTGGACTCGCCAGCCCCTCAGGGGACAGACCCTCCACCTCCTTTCTCCTGACCCCTCCTGTGGCCCCGGCCACCACCAGGAGGAAGGAGAGCTGGTCATAGAGTTTGGCCTAGCGCATTTGGGGTTCAGCTGGCAGCCTGTGTCCTTCTAAGTGCTGGAATGTTCTGGAACAGTCGTCCCCAGATCACAGTCCCAAGGCGGCACTGCCCTCCTTCAACATAAGCTGCATTTTCACAGTCCCCCGCATCCCCCCTGTCCCCAGGTGGTCCTGCCTTGGTGGAGGGACACTCAGGCTTGGAGCAGCCCTCCCTGCTCAGGATGGAGAGAGGGGGCTGCTGGCTTGTCTGTTTCAAATCCCTTTGGGCAGTGAGCCCCTTGCAGGTGGGGAGATATGATTCCCGCTTGCCTTTGGGTCCCCAGTGCTTGGGGGAAAGAGGCCCCTGGGCAGTGCCTTTGGGATGGATAGATGAAGGTGGGTCTGTCCTCCCACAGATGACACCAAAGCCGAGGAGAAGGAGCCCATTGAAACACAGCAAAATGGTGACAAAGAGGAAG
Organism: Mesoplodon mirus; assembly: GCF_964341445.2. Lineage (NCBI taxonomy): Eukaryota > Metazoa > Chordata > Mammalia > Artiodactyla > Ziphiidae > Mesoplodon > Mesoplodon mirus. The sequence goes on along the minus strand of NC_138978.1, from coordinate 4,242,916 downwards.
ATGAGGAGGGGAAGAGGGAGGACAAGATCGGGAAGTTCAAGTTCATGTTCAACATTGCAGACGGGGGCTTCACAGGTACTGGGGTGGGGCCGTGGGCAGAGAGCTGTGCCTGTTTGTGTCGCAGGCTTCCTGATGGTGGGTCCCAGGAGTCCGGGCAGATGGTTATATTATACTAACGTGTGAATGGTTGACAAAAATCTGCAGCATAACCTTTCCTAGTAACACTGGAACACTGAACCTCTCGGGGTGGGGAGATGGCAGGTAGTGAGGGAGAGGCTTTCCTAGGCCCACCTCTGTGGGGGCTGGGGGGCACCTCATTCTGCTTCCCTTGGCTGGCTTCCCAGAGCTACACACACTGTGGCAAAACGAGGAACGTGCTGCTGTGTCCTCGGGGAAAATCTACGACATCTGGCACCGGCGCCACGACTACTGGCTGCTGGCAGGCATCGTGACGTATCCTTGGCCAAGCCGGGCTGGGCAGGACTGTGGTCTGTTCACCTGTGGACCTCAGGGAGGGGTGTGGGGCTTGTGGGGTGAGGAGTCAGGGGCTGGTGCTCCTAACCAGGTGCCAGGGACCCTTTCCTGGTGACGATGACAGTGACCGTGATTGTAACGGTAGCTTGTCCCTTTTTTTTTTTTTTTTTTGCGGTACGCGGGCCTCTCAGTGCCGTGGCCTCTCCCGTTGCGGAGCACAGGCTCTGGAAGCGCAGGCTCAGCGGCCATGGCTCACAGGCCCAGCCGCTCTGCGGCATGTGGGATCCTCCCGGACCGAGGCACGAACCCGTGTCCCCTGCATCGGCAGGCAGACTCTCAACCACTGTGCCACCAGGGAAGCCCAGCTTGTCCCTTTATACTCAATACTCCATCCTCACAGCAGCCTTCCCAAAGGGTCACTACTATTATTCCCGTTACACAGAGGAGGAAACGGGTGCTCAGAGAGGCCAAGTGACTTGCTCAGGGACACACAGCCCTTCCATCTGACTCCACAACCAATGCTCCTAATTCCTACCTGATACAGACCTCACCTCCTCCCCCTGATGACACCTGAAGGGTGCTTCACCATTTAGGAAGGCTTTCATTCATTCATTCATTCTTCAATTCCATCTTTACTGATCACCTGTCTTGTGCCAGGCACGGAGGATGCAGCCATGAACACAACAGCCCCAAATCTCTGTCTACCCGGAGCTCACATCCTACTGGGGGGAGATGGCGAACGGTATAAGTTAGCAAAGTGTGGGGTTCAAGGAACATGATAAAGGGAGGATGGGCAAAGGGAGCTTTGTGGGTGGGGTTTGCCTGTAATGTGGAAAGGTGAGAGAAGGCGACATTGAGTACAGACTTCCCAGAGACAAGGAGAGGGCCACACAGCTACCCGGGGGGAGCCACCCAGCAAAGCCGGCCTTCATGACGGCCTGGAGTGGGGCTGGTTATTATAACGAGAGGTGGAAAGTTGTAGATCAGGGGTCGGCAGACCTTTCCTGGGAGGGGCCGGGGAGTGGATATTTCAGGCTTTGCAGAGGACTCCTCCAGTCTGCCATGGTAGCAGAAGTAGCCACAATACGTTAACCAACAAGTGTGGCCGTGTTCCAATAAAACTTTATTTACAAAAACAGGCTGTGGGCCGGATTTGGCCTGTGGACCCAGTCGTGGAGGTTAAGATGCTTGCAGCCAGCCTGCCTGGGTTTGAATCCTGACTCTACCCCTCACTGACTGTGGGACTTTGGGCAAGAAAACTGCGTTGTGTTTCTTTGTTCCCTCTGAAGGCTCCAGCGGAGGCCCCTTCCTTGCCTGTCCCCAGCTCCTGGTGGCGGCTGTCAGTCCTTGGCGTCCCTTGGCTTACAGCTGCACCATTCCAGTCTCTGCCTCTGTTGTCACCTACATGGCCTTCTTACCTGGGTGTCTCTCTGTGTCCAAATTTTCTCCTCTTACAAGGACATCAGTCACTGGATTAGCGCCCACTCTCTCCCAGGATGACCCCTTCTTTTTTTTTTTTGCGGTATGCGGGCCTCTCACTGTTGTGGGGCCTCTCCCGTTGCGGAGCACAGGCTCCGGACGCGCAGGCTCAGCAGCCATGGCTCGCGGGCCCAGCCGCTCTGCGGCATGTGGGATCCTCCCGGACCGGGGCACAAACCCGTGTCCCCTGCATCGGCAGGCAGACTCTCAACCACTGCGCCACCAGGGAAGCCCGGATGACCCCTTCTTAATCTGATTACACCTGGAAATAACCTATTTCCAAATAGGGTCACAGCCACAGGTGCTGGGGGTTAGGACTCGGATGTTTCCATCCTCTGGGTTTTGGGGATGAAGGAGTTTATCTGATGAAGCCTCGGTGCCATGTCTGGCCTCCTTGGGGCCCCTGTCGGTGTCCACTGATTGTCAAGTCACCCTTATCCACGTGTTCATCTTGCAGCCAAGTTTAATGACTGTTTGGAGAGCACAAAGCCAGGGCGCCAAACCCCAGGCTGGTCTCCCGCCCCCCCACCCCGTGGCCAGGTTTGCCCTTAACGGTGCCCCACCCAGGCACGGCTATGCCCGTTGGCAGGACATCCAGAATGACCCGAGATACATGATCCTCAACGAGCCCTTCAAGTCCGAGATCCACAAGGGCAACTACCTGGAGATGAAGAACAAGTTCCTGGCCCGCAGGTTCAAGGTCAGTCCTTGGCAGGGCCAGAGGCTGGGGGCGGGGTGCTGCGAGAGGGCAGGTTACATGAAGGTCTGGGGCAAAGAAATGAGCAAGCAGCAACCCCCCCCTCCCGGTATATCTGGATGCGGGCCAGACTGTCCAGGAAAGGGAGTCATTTAGTCCGTCAACGAACAGGTGCTGGGTCCTTGCTCTGGGCCAGGCCCCACTGGGCGAGTGTCCCTGCCCTGGGTGGTGGGTGCAGAGAACTCAGCTTGGCACGGGCTCTAAGGGGTGGCCCAGAGGGTGGACAGCCGGGTGAGGGTGTGTGTCCTTCCCTGCTTTCCGCCAGAGCCTTGGCCTGCGGGGGTGGGTGCTGGCGGAGGGGGGCCAGGCCAGCGCTCAGTCCCTCCCCTCCCCCCGCCCCCTCAGCTGCTGGAGCAGGCGCTGGTCATCGAGGAGCAACTCCGGAGGGCCGCGTACCTCAACATGACCCAGGACCCCAACCACCCCGCCATGGCCCTCAATGCCCGCCTGGCCGAGGTGGAGTGCCTTGCCGAGAGTCACCAGCACCTGTCCAAGGAGTCCCTCGCCGGGAACAAGCCTGCCAACGCCGTCCTGCACAAGGGTGAGCGAGCCTGCTCCCTGGAGGGGGGCCCGCCTGCCTTGCTCCTGCCCAGCGGCTCCTGCCCCCCAGGTGGGGGCGTGGGGCTGGGGACAGGACGTCAGAGGGGACAGGCTGTCATCCAGCCTCTGCTCTTACCTGTGGGGAAAGCGAGGCCTTTGCTTTTCTAGCCTTTTGCGGAAGCTCAGCGCCGTGCAGGCCCTGGATGGGGGGTAGGTGACATAGAAGACTATTAAGTTGTACAAGCTCGTTTATCGAGCCTTGACAATATGTTTCTTTTTTTATTTAATATTTTTTTAGTGAGAGGAGAGGACCTCTAGAGGAGAGGACCTTTTTAAAATTAAAAAAAATTTTTTTTATTGGAGTGTAGTTGGTTTACAGTGTTGTGTTAGTTTCAGGTGTACAGCAAAGTGGATCAGTTGTCCATATACATATGTCCACTCTCTTTTAGACCCTTTTTCCACACAGGTCATTTCAGAGTATAGAGTAGAGTTCCCTGTGCTGTACAGTAGGTCCTTGTTAGTTTTCTGTGTTTTATGTAGTCGTGTGTATGTGTCAGTCCCAGTCTCCCAACTTATGACAATATGCTTTAAATACGTTCTCTCTTTAATTCTTGTAATATCTTTAAGTGGTGAGGTTTCTCATCCCATTTTAAAGTCGGTGCTCGGGGAGGTGAAGTGGTTGCCCAAGGTGTCCCGGGATTCACATCTTTGACCCTCGTGCTCCAGATCCTGAGGAAGTTCCCAGGCTGCTTAGAGGGAGGGGGTGAGCCAAGCTCACGTGAGGGTCCCTGGACTCTGAGGTCCCCGCTGCCTGGGAGAAGTTTCCTGAGGCTGCTCTGTCTTGGGCACGGACCCTGTCCCCCGCGGTGGCCAGCGCTGCAGGCCTCCCCGGGAGCCAGGAGGCTGGCTGAGGGCCCGGAGGGAAGCCCAGCGTTGGGTCGGGGTTCCTGGCTGTCACCTCTGCAGCCCTCGGGCTGGGAGAAGCTGTTGGGAAAACCGGGCTCTTGTCCAGCAGCCGGCGGGGCTCTGCTTGGCTGGCTGGGAGGGCCGGGTGAAGGGCGCCCCCTGGTGTCCGCTGCGCGGGTGCAGTAACAGCGACACAGCCTGGTAGCTAAGTGCCCGCCTGGGTGCCGCGCCCCGCGCCTCCCCTTCCCTCCCCAGTCCTGAACCAGCTGGAGGAGCTGCTGAGCGACATGAAGGCGGATGTGACGCGCCTGCCCTCCATGCTGTCCCGCATCCCCCCGGTGGCCGCCCGTCTCCAGATGTCAGAGCGCAGCATCCTGAGCCGCCTGACCAACCGAGCCGGGGACCCCACCATTCAGCAGGTCAGGGCCGGCCTGCGCCCCGGCCCCAGCCCCCCACGCACGTCCTGGGCGCCCTGGGTGGGGGCTCGGGCCGGCGCGGGACTTGGACCTTTAAACCTGAGTCCTTGCCTCCAGGGCGCTTTCGGCTCTTCCCAGATGTACAGCAACAACTTTGGGCCCAACTTCCGGGGCCCTGGACCGGGAGGGATTGTCAACTACAACCAGATGCCCCTGGGGCCCTATGTGACCGGTAGGTGCCCGTCTGCTTCCGGGCGGCATGGGCAGGGGCGCCCGCGGGGCCCCAGCCGGCCCCCCGCCTCCCCAGGCAAGCCGAGCTTTCCTCTCTTTGCCGCAGATATCTAGCCGTCCCCGAGATTTCCCTCTGCTGCCGGGCTCGTTTCCAGTGGAGGTGAGGCCGCTCGTGGGCGCTGCGCCGTCCCTTGTCCCTCCTTGGCTTGGCGAGTCAGGCCAGGCCAGTACACGCCCTGGTCCCTGTGCTTCTTCATGGCCCTGGGGCCTCGCCCCTCCACGCTCGGGGACTGTCTTGGGGCCTGTGTGTCTTCCTAGGCTTCCAGACGCTTCCCCCGGGAGCCTGGGGGGGCAGCACACGGCAGGGTGGGTGCAGGTCTGTGTGCCGGTGTGTTGGTGTGCGTGCGTGAGCCCGGCAGTGAGTCAGGGACCGTTGCCCCCAGCCTGGAACCCTGACTCCACTGTTGTGCCTGCGCTTTCCTGCCGGGTGGTGGACGCCCTGGGACGTCACCTCCCCCCAACCCCTGCCCAGGACTGGGAGGGTGGCTCAGCGTGTGTGCGGCTCAGTGTTACCAGCTGGGAGAGGGTTTTAGTCCTGAGAAACCACCAGTCCGCTGTGGCCTCCTCTGCCCCGCTGACAGCGCCCGCTAAGCTGTGTGTCCCATCAGAACCTCGGCTTTGGTGCGGAGGCTCGGGGGCGGGGCTGTTCCGGACAGGCTGCTCCTTGGGGGCCCCGCCGCCTCCACTCCCCGGTGTGGCCGTGGCTCGAGGCTGGGAGGTCTGGGCTGTGGGACCCCCTGCTGTCAGTTGGCCACGACAGGTCGTAGTGGGTGATCTAGGGTGTTGGGTGCCACCCCCGTGGGGACCCGAGCGCCCAGCTATGTGACCTGTGATCTGCCTCTTGCAGCCGCGCCTGCCGGGCGCCCTGCCCGACCCCCGCAGGAGAGAAAAGCTGCCACCTTTCTAGAGCCACGCCACCCGAGGACAGAAAGGGAAATGGAGAAATGCCACCTCGTGGGGACAAGGCCGCCTGAGCCCAGAAGTGCCACCCAAGTGCTCCCACACCACCCGGGACGCACCCCTCGGCCACCTCTGCCAGGACGACTTCCTAGAAGAGATTTCATTTCTTTGTACATCTTTTGCACTTTCCTGTTGAAGACTTGAACAAGTTTGTCTTGATAAAAGTTGAGTGACGCGTGGAGGAGTCTGACTTGCAGCACGTATGTCTCTCTCTGCCGACGGGTTCCAGACCTGAAGGGAAGCTCCTGGGAGCCCAGAGGCCGCCCACAGACTTGGCCTGGCTGAGGAGGGTGAGGTGTCTGCCCCCATCCCCCCATCCCGTCTGCACCATGCTCCAGCCCCTTGCCCAGGAGGCCCCCCGGTGCTAGGTGGGTCAGGACTGGGGAACTGGCCGGCCTGAGGGTAGAGACCTGGCTGACGCCCAGGTCAGGCCAGGCCGCTTCCTGTAAGGCTGGAGACCACTAAGTATGTGCTGTCTCCGTGGGACAGGTGTCTGTCCCTGGCCCAGCCTGTCTCACAGGCCCTGGACTCTGTCGTCACCAGCGGAGGGTCTGTGGCCCCTGCCCTGTGTGGCAGGTCACTTGTTCCCCGGAGGGAAGGGGAGGGCAGAGCCTGCAGGTGTTGGCCTGGGGGCTGCGGGAGCCTTTGTCTCAGGCCTCCATGGGAAGGGGTGTGCCCTCCCTCTGCCGGGGTGGGGCTAGCGTTCCAGCAGGGAGGGTCACAGCAGTGCTGAGGGGGGCCCAGGAGCCCCTGGTCCTGCCCTGTGCCCTGGGAGGCCCATCAACCCCACCTCCAGGTACACTCCCCACGCGATCTCCTGGCCGCAGATGTGGAGAAACCAGGCCACACGCTGGAGCCTGGACTTATCCCCCCCTCTACTCTTGTCCCTGGAGAGGCCTTGATCTGGGCACTTGCCATCTGGGATGGGCCACGACTGCCCTCGCTGTGTTCTCGGAAGGCTTGGGGAAAGCTTGGAGGCAGGGGACTGGCCCCAGTGACCTCTGCAGTCTTCCCAGCTGGAGCACCCCCAGCTTCCTGCCTTGTTTCCTGCCAGTAACACCCCACTGTGGTGGTACGCTGTGATGGCCCCAGTTCGGAGGGGAGGAACCGGCCAGGGCCTGGGCCTGTCTGTGTCTGACGTTCCCTCTGGCGCAGCCTGGAAGGGAATTCCGAGCCTTGAGCAGGGAGGGGCCTTCCTGGCGTGGAGCCCTGGGCGCAGAACCCTGTTTGAGAGAGAGACAAGCTGGGCCTGGGGGTGGAGGCACCAGGGAGGTTCTGTTCTGCTCCCTGGCCAGGACTGGGGCCAGGATTTGGGGGTGTCTTGGGGACACGGCCACTGGCCAGCCCTCCCAGAGCCCAGATGTCCTCAACTGTAAATGGTTCTCCCTGAACCCCTAGAGGGCTGGACCCCCAAGGCCCCTGCCATCTCCAGGCTGGCCAACCCTGGCATTGCTGGTGGGAGGAGTGGGGGGGGCACAGGTGTCCAGGACACATGTGAAGGCCTTCCAGGCCTCCCGGAAGGGTGGGGTCATTCCTGTCCCCTATGGTTTATCCAGTGCCATGTGTACACGCATGGTCCTCTGACCCGTGCCCCCCTGCAGAGGTTCCGGCTCAGGCCACGGGCAGCGTGACCACCAGGAGCCCCCGCCACGGGGCCCTGTGACTCTGCCCTCTCAAGCAGGCAGTCAGCCTGCCAGACTGGCTGGCCTGGTGGGGAACACAGTGGATGGGTCCTGAACGTCAGGTCAGGGGGCACATGGTAGAGGACAGGGGTCTGTGTTGTCCCCACTGCGTCACTCCAAGGGCAGGTGGTCCTTCCCCTGCCAGCCCTTGATCCCCAGCAAGCTTCCCTCTGCCCTTCCGTTTCTGCTCCTTCCCAGGCCTCCGCCCTTTTCCTTTACCAGCCAGAGCCAGGCACCCACGGATGGCCTGGCCCCCGGCACTGCCTGGTCCAGGAAGGGCTCAGCTCTCCAAGACCAGCACCTGGGAGGCCTGGGAGGGGGTGCTGTGGACAGCTGGGGAGTGGGTTTCTGGCTGACTGGTTTTGGAGAGGAAAAAGGATCTTAAGAATGTTTTCTTCTTGGTTTATCAAGTTATCTCCTGCCGGAAGTTGTAGTGGTGGGGAGGGGGCGTCGGCCACCCACGGTCTTCGGCATCTTCAGGCTGGGTTTGGTTTTTGCCGCGGGCAGAAGGAGAGTGGTCATGTGCAAGCGGAAGCCAAAAGTGCCAGCCCGCATTTTTGTTTCCAGCCCCCTTATTATTTAGACCAGTGCTGAGTAGGCTTTCTCTTGAACCATCTTGGGGCCACAGTCTCGGAAGGCGTGGCCGGCCGGGCTCCTGGGTGACCAGGGGAGTTTGGGCTGGACTGACTGTGTCCGGGGGTCCCCTTGCACACGCCCACCACGGAAGCACATCCTGAGACGTCCTGTGCAAGGGGGCCCTCCCTGCAAGCCGCCTTCAGAAGCTCCTTTGTTTTCTGCAAGTGATGACCATGGTCCTGTTCTGCTGGTACCACGACTCGTGCAGCCACCTGCCCTCCTGCTGGTTGGGCGTCCCTTCCCAGGGTCCTCTGGGGACTCCCTGGCCCAGGTCAGGGGCTGGCTGAGTCTTGCCCCAGGGACACCTGTAGCCCTTGCTGCCAGGTGTTGGGTCCCAGGGATGCTGAGGGCCTGAGGGGATCGTGTAGAGGGTAGGCTCGGGGACTTCTGGAGTGTGCCCAGAGTGGGGTGGCAGGAAGGAGCTTGACTGGGAGGCGGGGGCTGAGGTCTTGGCCCAGCCACGGTCCAGGGTCCCCCCTCCGTACCTGCAGCTGTCCTGTGCCGACCACTATCTCTGTCGAGGAAGCTGGCTCCCGCCCCATTTTATATTTCTGGAAGTTTACAGTCGTGGTGCATCAGCCCAAAGTCATTGGCTTGTGTTTTGGGATTTTTTTCTTAGTTTTCAGATTTTTTTTAAACAAAGTATTTTTTTAGGTGTGATAACCCAGAAAGGGCCCGTTGGGTGTGTGTGTGTGTCCTGAACCCCCGATATTGAGCTGGGAGCCTGAGCCTCCCATGGCTCCTCTGTGCCTGGGGTTGAGGGGAGGGGTCCACCCCCCTGCCCGTGCATCGGTGCGTGGGAGGATAAGGGAGCAGACGCCTGCACCCAGGCCGGCATCTGGCCCAGCTGAGAGGGGCCGGCCCCTTGCCTGGTAGAGCCCCCAGCTGGCGAAGGGGCCGGGGCGCTGGGGCAAGTCGGGACGGTCCCAGCCAGGCAGCCGGAGCTGGAGGCTGAGCCCCTGTGTGTAGTCACCTGTCCGGTCCTCGGGAGGATGTGTAGCAGGCTCGACAAAGACTGTAACCGACCCGGTTCCCTTTACTTTGTACTCTGTGTATGTCTTGGTTTTCTGTGTTTTAATAAATCCTTTGGGAAAGGATTGGATCAAAGAGTGTTTTCCTAGCTTCTCACTGATCTAGGATGGGGGTGGCCGGGGAAGGATGTGAGGGGGATGTCATCTAAAGCCACCTCCCACCTGAGGAGACACAGCCCCATGAGGCTGAAAGGCTCGCTGGGAAGGGGGCGCCCCAAAAAGGGGTGTTCAGGGGTGGTGCCCGGCCCTCCCACCTGCCCCCTGAAACAGCACTGCTCAGAGGAGCACTGAGCCCCCAGAGACGGCCCACAGGCCTCCCTGGACCCTGACCTCTCTGTCCCCAGGCGGGTCCAGCAGCCTCTCACCAACTTCCATCCCTGAATCACTTGGGAGAGAAGGGGTCTTGGTGCCCGATATTTGGTTGTTTTTTTTTTGTGGTACGCGGGCCTCTCAGTGCCGTGGCCTTTCCCGTCGCGGAGCACAGGCTCCGGACGCGCAGGCTCAGTGGCCATGGCTCACGGGCCCAGCCGCTCCGCGGCATGTGGGATCTTCCCGGACCGGGGCACGAACCCGTGTCCCCTGCATCGGCAGGCCGACTCTCAACCACTGCGCCACCAGGGAAGCCCTCGGTGCCCAATCTTTGCCTCTCCCCCAGGGCCCCTTTCTCCCAACCTCTGCTCAGCTCCGGTTGGCTGGCCTCTGCAGGGGGCAGCCTCCTCCCCCTCCCACTGCCCTTGGCCCAGCCCTGACCCCGAGGACCCCGCAAAGGAGGGGAGCAGACCCTGACGGGCGTGGGTTTTATTTTGTCCATAAATACGGCGCTGCGTCTCCACTGAGTGTCATTTGGAAGTGCATACGGCATCTCTGCCTGTGTAGGGGATGCAGTGAGCTGAGGAGCCACAGTCATTAAAATAAAGGCGGGGAGAGAAAAATAGCACATTATTTACATGACCGGAGAGAACAGAAGACAGAGCAAGCCCCCCTCTCGTCCTCGGGACCTTGAATTTGCCGTAGATTCAGGGTGAAAAATGCTGGGGGCTCTGTGTGTCATTAGCAAGGAAGACTGGTCCTGCCCTGACCCAGACTGGGCCTTCATCCCGTGTGGGGCACTGCCAGGTGGACCCCTGGGGGCAAACTCTGCTTCAAGGGGAGGGTGAGAGGCTGGCTGGCAGCTGGGGCGCTTGGCGGGCTTCCTCTCAAGCAGGTGGGGTGCGGCTGGCTGGTCTGAAACCCATGCCGGGCGGGGCCCAGGCTGCCCCTCCAGGGCCTGCCTCGGCCCGGCTCTTCTGTTTCTAGGCTCTGACCACCCCTGGGCCCCACTCCACTGTTTCCCCACTCCAGCACTCCCCAAGTCGGGGGACCCTCCCTCAGGAAGCAGGGTGGCATCCCTCCACACCCACTTGCAGGGGGGATACAGAACCAGGCCGTGGATGGTGCCCCAGGGCCGGGAAGCTGCTTGGGTCTTTGCGCTGGGCATTTAGGCCTTGGTAGAGCTCAACCCTGGGGGCCCTTGCCTCCCTCCGTCTGGGAAACATGCAGCCAGTGGGCTCAGCCTTCCCAGGTGTGGCTCATGGGGTGGGGGGGGGCAGTCCCGACCTCGGCCCCGATTGCACACCCTGGTCCCTCTTCCTGCAGTGGGTGGGCAGGGTGACAGCTGTGTGGAGGGGGCCCAGCCATCTCGCCAATGAGCGGCCGGTAACGTGGCCCCTGAGCACGGCCAGCTGCTGGGACTGCCCGGCCCGGAGCACTTGGTCCCCGCCAGGATGGGCCTGGGATGAAAGCCGCCCCACTGCAGTGTCCTGTCCTCAGAGCCAGATCCCACTGTGTGATGGTGGGGAGTGGCTGGGGATTCTGCTGGACAGGCTTGTCCCCTCCCCCACACCCACAGGCTGAAGCGTGCAAGGGACTTGGTGAAGAGGACCCCCAGGGGCCTGGTCTACAAAAAGGGAGAAGGTTCTAGACTCCAGGGCCAGCACAAAGGTCAGGAGTGGAGGAGGGTCGTCCCCCCCCACTTTTGTGGCTTTCTTAAAGCCAGTTTCCCAGGCCTCGGCTCAGCCAGGACTGGATGGCGGCCCCTCTGAGAGTAATGGCAGAGAGGGGCCTCTCTGAAGGGCAAAGCGGGATGGGCTGTGTCTGCCCAGGGGCACGAGGGCCCGTATTCGGTGGGCTGGGGCGTCTGCAGAGCCTGGCCCCCAACTCCCACCTGCCACGGCCAGCAAAGGCTGGGTGCCGCTCAGGACTATGGGGGCTGCGGCTCCTGGCGGCCGGCCCGCCTCCCCGCCTCCATCCCTGCAGCCCCAGGCCCGGCTGCAAAGGGGCTGACACTTGTGAATGTCCCGCCCTCCCTCCCTGTCCCACATCTGTTCCAGGCTTGGGGGGAGGGGAGGCTGGTGTGGACAGGAATGACCGACCCCAGCCATCCCTCCGTCTTCGTGGGCTGTGTGGAGGTGTCCTGGGGGTGGCACTGCTGCCCTGGTTACAAGCTCTGAGCACCCAAGACACAGCACCTCACCCCACCTGGTCTGAGGCCTCGCAGGGGACACTGCTCCACGGGGAGGCTCCCGGGGTCTTTTCCTAGACCGCGGGGGCTGCTGCTGGCTGGCCCCCAGGCCCCAGGCACGCAGCACAGAAAACCCCAGGGACTCTCCCTCGTTGAAAGGGTCCCAGCACGTTCTCTCTGCAGACCCCAAGGCCACCACCCTCGGGGCACAGCAGAGGCTGGCTACCTGGTGTGTGCTCAGCAGCCACAGTCCAGCTGAGCACGTATGACCTCAGGGCCTTCTGGGGCGAGGACAGAGGGGCGGAGGGCTGGGCGCCTGGCAGGGAGGGAGGGCCTGGGGGGCCCTGGAGGGAGCCCTGGACTGGAGCCCAGGCACTGGGGCTCATCAACTGTTTGCGTGGAGGAAGCCGGGGGGGCGAGGAGCTTGAAATCAGAGCCCCCCAACTTTTTGTGGGTCCCAAACTGAAGGGCGAATCTCCCTGGATCCCTGCCCCTGGCAGCAAGGTGTGTGTGTGGGGGTCAAGGGGCAGCTCGGAAGGCCCCTCGGAGACACACTGGGGCGGGTGGTTGGGAGAAGGGGCTGGGGGAAGAATCCGAGGTCGGGCCCGAGGAAAGTACCTGGAGCCCCTGGCAAGAGGGGGAATGAGGGAGACCCCAGAGGGAGGCCTGCCCTGACCAGGGCCCCACCGAGGGGCCACAGGAAGAGGCAGACCCGGCTTCCTCTTCCCTTCCCCAATGCCGGATGGGGTTCCCGGCAGAGGAGAGGCCAGCTCTGCCTGCCCCCAGGCCCCAGCTGGTCTTGGCCTGGCCCGGACTTGAGTCTCTGAGACGGCCCGTGGCTGGGCGAAAACATGGTGGTTTCTTGGAGGAGGAGCAGAGACGGCAGGCTTGGGCGGGACCGCACGAGTGCCTTCGAATCCCTGCCGACTCCCTGACACGGACCCGACATCGGTCCTGCGAAGCAGCGGGTGGTGTGTGGCAGCGACTTCTGCGATCTTTTCCCGGTGACATCTTGATGTGTTGTTTTGTTTTTGAAGCAAACCACACTCTTGACTTGGCTTCAAAATAGCTTAAGCGAGCTAACAGAGAGGCTAGGAGGGAAACGGAAACCGTCCAGGCAAACGGCCGGGGGCTTCTTAGGATCTGTAGTCCTTTTTGCTGTAGGGTTTATTGCCCAAAATGCTATCGATCTCATGGATAATGGAAGACGACAGTTTTGGAAGGACCTGTGTGCAAAGATGGGAGCTATTCAGAATCTACCACCAAGACTGGCCTGGCCTGCAGGTGAGGTGGGGTGTAATGGAGCACGGCCCTATGGGGCCTTCCTGGAGCACAGCTCCACCCCTCCACCCCACAACGTCCTACGCCAGCCTGTTATCTGTAGAAGAACTTTAAGCCCAAGAATAAATTTAATCGGAGAAGTGAGAAAATGCAAAAGCAAAGAAAAGCAGTCAAACGGGACAAAATAATAACGGTTTAGCCATTAAACAAAGTCAAGGACTTTTAGTCCCTCTGCAAGGGCTATAGGTCATATTCTGAGCCATGTCCTTTGAGCTGTTTTGCAGCTACTGAAACCCCCACCAGGTGTAAAAAGTAACCACATGATGACCAGACTGTAGCCATGAAATAAGCTGCTCCATCCTGCACAATTCCAAGAACTGGCCTCAGGGAAATGGGAACAAACTGACCCTGGAGTTGAAGATTAACTGTACTTAAAACAATCAGGTGGCCCTGCTCAGATGACCACATGACCAATTTCAAGATGACCGTCAGACCTAACTGTGCTGCTCTGTACATAGCCTCCTCCCTCTGCCCACAAAGCACCCCTGAAACTCCCCTTTAAAAGCTCTTGCCCCCTGATCGACACCGGGAAATTGGATCTTTGGGACGTGAGTCCAGCTTCTCCCAGGATCGCCAGCTTCCTCAATAAAGCTACCTTTCCTTTTACCCAACACTTGTCTCTCAGTATTGGATTTTTCTTTTTTTTGGCCGCGCCGTGCAGCTTGGGGGATCTTAGTTCCCCAGCCAGGGATAGAGCCCGTGCCCCCTGCAGTGGAACGGCAGAGTCCTAACCGCTGGACCTCCAGGGAAGTCTCAGTACTTGGATTCTTGAGTGACGAGCAGCTGAACCTGAGTTCTGTAACAGGGAGACATTCTTCCCGCCGCCCGCTGGCCCCAGACTGTCCTGCTCTCATTGCATGCGGCTCCTGAAGCAGATGGGGGCCATGCTGCTTCTGTATTCCAGAAGGTTTGGGGCAGAGGGAACCTGCCCTGGTCTAAGCTCTGCCCCTCAAATGGAAGGACAGCGACGGCATAAAATGCAGATTCCAGGACCAGAACACCTGATAATCCACACCCCCAAACTGCTTTTTCCAGCCGTCTTGACCTCAGTCAACAGCAACATCCCCCTTCCAGGTGACAAACCCCAGGGGCTGTCTGACCTGCTATCCTGCACCCTCACAGCCAGTCTGTCAGCCAGTCCTGTTGGTCCATCTTCCAGAACATCCAGATGATCCAACCAGCTGTCCATCTGCACCACGGCCATCCCTTGCCCCAACACCGACATCACTTCCCAGCAATCTCCGTGCTTCCCTTCTCCCCAAACTCTTTCCTCCACTCAGCAGCCAAAGAGCGACAGGGAGCCTTTGAAAATCTAAGTTGGACCCTGCCCCTCCTCGGCTCCCACCTCACTGGACCATTGCCGAAGTCCTGAGAGGGCATGCAGTGGCCCGTGGGTCTGCCCCCACGCCGAGCTCATCTCCCGCCCCTGCCCCTTTGCTCTGGGCCCTCTGGCCTCATTGCTGTCCTGGGCTCATGCCCACCCTGCACCTTCGCATCAGCCTGGAGCGTTCTTCCCCTGAGTATTTGCACTGCCCACTCCTCATCCTTCAAGCCTTTGCTCACAAGTCACTTTGTCAACAAGCCTACCCTCCAGCCCCCTTCAACCTGGGTCCACGGCTCCCCCCTCCCCGCCCCTGCTGGATACCCCCGACCTTGCTCCAGGTTTCTTTTTCCAGAGTCCTTATCACCCTCCGACACATATTCTAATCTTATTTCTCGCATTTAGTGTTTTCCGTCTGTTCCAGCTAGAAAGCCAGCTCTTGGAGAGCAAGGCTTTTTGGTGGTTCACTGCTGTAGCCCAGGTGCCTTGAACAGTGTCCGGTATGTAGTAGGTGCTCAATAAGTACGTGCTGGACAGATGACTGGCTGAGACCCTGAGCTCTGCCCAGAGCCTGCAAGGCTGGCGGCCCCCACTCACCTGTATTGCTCCAATATTCTCCATCAGCTGGTCTGCGCTGGAAGCGCCCAGGAGCACGGAGCTGACCCCCTCATTCCTCAGGCACCAGGCTGGGGGGCAGCAAGACCAGAGGTGAGGGAGGCCCACCCACGGCAGGGCCCTCTCTGGTTCTGCCCTGACCCTGCCTAGGCCAGCCTCCTGGGCATGGGGCTGAGGGTGCCCAGGAGCGGCCTGGCAAACCAGGGGCTCAGCAGTGCTGGAGGAACCCTGGCACCAACTGCCGCCAGTGGGGAAATGGCCCAAGTGCTCAGGGACCCCCCCATCCTCTCCCCACGAATGTAGGAGCCCGTTACCCACAGCTGGCTGGTGGAGGGGGTGTGGCCCGAGCACTCAGGGACTCCTGACATCTCCCTGGGACACCGGTCTCCACCTTGCTCCCCAGCCTCTCACCTATGGCCAGCTGGGGGAGGGTGCAGCCCAGGCGCTCGGCGATGGCCTGCAGCTCCTTCAGCTTGGCCTGCTGGCGCCGGCCCTCCTCACTCAGGATCTTGTCCTTCAGCCACTGGTAGCCCTGGTTGTGGGGTGGAGGCACAGCACAGCCCACAGGTGAGGGCAGGTCACCTGGACCTCTGTGTGCATGGCACAAAATGTTGGTTTGGGGCACGGCAGCACCCCCCGGCCCCGGCCTAACCATGTCCTGCCGTGGTCCAGACCTGGGCAGTTGGAAGGATGGGAACCGTTGCATCTGAAGCCTGTGGGCTGTCGGGGAGCTGAGGCCAGGCCCCTGAGCCTGGACAAGGAGGTGGATAAGCCGACCTTCCCTTCTCCTGGGAGGCTGGGCGGCCCAGGAGGTGTGCCCACAGCAAAGTCAGGGAGCCCCCTGGGAGGCCTGCTGGGGGCTGGGCAGGGGTGGGTGGGGCAGGCCATCCTGCTCTTGAATCTGGGGCTGGGGTCTCCAGTACTGGCTCGGCCCCGGCCTGGGCAGGCCTTTCTCTCCCTGCTCCTTGTCCCCCAACCCCTGCAGCCTGCAGACCCTCCTGAGTCCCCACTCCGAGGTGTGTGTGTGTGTGTGCGCGCGCCTGTATGTGGGCCGGGGGGACTTGTCCCGGGGGGCATCTCTGAGTGACACTGAAGAAACCCCACAGCTCTCAGCCCAGAGGTCTCAGGGATGGGCCAGAGAGAGTGTGCGGGGTGTCTACAGGGGGAAGAGGCATCCCAGGGGGCACACGCAGATCCAGAGCAGGTTGTGAGGGCTGAGCCTGGGGGGAGGGCAGGAGGGCGGGGGAGTGAGGGGCTTCTTCACCTGGGGGATGTCCCACAGGTGGGTAGCCTTTCTAGACATGGGGTCAGGCCAGCTGGGGCTCCAAGTTCCCATGCTCCGAACCTTCTCGCAGACAGTGGCCCAGGGAAGCCCCGCCCAGCACCAACGTGTCTGCCCAAAGGCCCCACCCCTCCAAAATGCCTGTCCCCTCCCCCAGCCCGGCCGCTCCTTCACCTTCAGGGAGGCTCTCGAGTAGGGCGGGATGCCACCGTCGTACTTCCCGGACACGATGCCGCAGGCCAGAGGGGACCAGGTCATGGCGCCCACTCCTGGGAGAGGAAAGCCGGACGAGGTCAAACGCAGGGTCCCGAGGAGGGGAGGGGCGGGGCGAGGGGAAAGGGGCGGGGCAGGGCAGGGAAGGGGGGCGGGGCTAGGGGATCTGGGATGGGGTTGGGGCAGGGCTGGGGAGGAGGCGGAGCGAGGGAGAGGGTGGGGTGGGGCGGGGTGGGGCGGGGCGGGGGCGGGGGCGGGGCCGGGAGGGGAGCCCACCTATCTTGTGGAAGAGCTCGGGAAGCTGCACCTCCACCTTTTCGCGCTGGAACATGTGGTACTCGGCCTGCTCGCAGATGGGCGGGATCAAGTTGAACTGCCGGGCAACGGAGTAGGCCTCCTGGGAAAAGCAAAGAGGGGCATGGAGCGTCGCTGCCGGTCAGCGGTTCTGGGGGGCCTCCGGGGCAGCAGGGAGAAGACACAAAGGCATCCCCAGGAACGGCTGTACCGCCTGCCCCTCCCCTCTCCTCTCAGCTTTCCTGGGAGCCTGTTAGGCCCCCCTCCACGCATGGAGAAAAGTGAGTGGGTTGTGGGACCCCAAGGCTGAAGGGATTTGGGGGAAAGCACAACTCAGCAGTGAGGCTTGGGTTCTGGCACTTACTGGCCGGGTGTCCTTGGGTAAGGGGCTCACCCCCCGGTGCCTCAGTTTCCCCATTTGTCATGAGGGTCAAATGAGTCAACAGTGTTGGCAGCCTTCAGGACAGTGCCTGCCTGTTAGTGGTTTTATCATGATTGTCACTGTAGGGCCTGGACCCAGGATGATGGGAGGGGCAGAAAACACTAGGTCAGGAGGGGAAAGTGGCCGGCATCAGCCCATTTCTGGGACTTGGAGGTCAAGGCCTCCACTCTGCAGACAGGATGGGTGTGAGCTCCTGGGGAAGCCCGTCTGCCAGCCTGAGAGGCCCTTTCCCCTTTAGCTTGAGACTCAGCTTTCACATCTGTAAAGTGGGGATGAGAGCCTGACACCTCAGTGAGCTCTGTGCTGGGTCCAGGCAGCTTCAGAAAAATGCCAGATGATCATTAATGCTGCAAACTCCAAAGGCCGATTGATACCATGGGCTTCTAAAGTTGTCTGTAACTTGAAATGAAAATCCTGCTTAATTTTTTTTTTTTTGGATGAACCAGAAATCTGGGGCTCACTAGAGGAGAAACCCCCTAGCAGGGATGCCAGGACGTGGGAAATTCTGGTGGGTGGGGCATGGGAAAGGCTGAGGTTGGGAGGAGGCCTGGAGGCAGGGGTGAGGGGGCCAGCCTGAGAGCTAGTCCTGCGAAGACGCAGTCCCCAGGCCTCTTCCCTCCCCCCACCAACCAGCTGCCTGCCTCTGAGAAGCCACCCTGCCGACCCTTCTGGGATACCCCAGAAATATTATGAAACATCTGTCACCCTCAGCTACTGATGGCTCCCGTGGAGGGAAATGACAAGGAAGGGGATGCCTTCCTGAAAGTGCAGGTGAGGAGGAAACATCATGGATTATGAGATGGAAGCCCAGGCTCTGAACTGCACGGCCTGAGCATCCATCTTGGCATGGGCTGTGTGACCTTGGCTGTGTTACTTAACCTCTCTGTGCCTCAATGTCCACATCTGAAAAACAGGATAACAGTAGCACTTACCTCAGGGCATTGTGAGGATTAAATGGGAGTCAGTCCACATGAAGCCCTCAGATCTAACGGGATCTGGGATACCACAAGAGCTCAGCACGGTGCCTGGCACTGTCACTGCTGCTGAGCACTGGCTGAGCTCCAGGACCCCCGCTAAGAGCTTCACACCTGTTCTCTCAGATAATCCTCACAACAGACTCATGACGGGGTAGGTTGTTCTTGCAGTCTTGATCTACACGTGGGGAAACTGAGGCTCAGAGAGGTGGAACCATCTGTCCGGGGCCACGCAGTGCTGGGATTCAAGCCCAGACCCCTGTCCGCAAGGCCTGCGGACATCACTGCCATATGTCACCATACTCTCCCTCCCCATAGTACCCAGTTATCTGTGCATTAGGGACCAACGGCACTGAACCTGCTAGAGCCCCGGGGTCATCATCCACGGAGCTGGGGCCGGGAGCCCAGCTGGGGGACACGCACACACCGAGAGGTCACCGTACCATGATCTCCATGGAGCTCCAGCGCGATGTGCCCCAGTACATGGCCATCCCCTGGTTAATGACGTGGGTCATGGCACGCACCGTCTCTGTCACGAGAGAAGGGGAAACCACAGGTGGGGGGGTGCGGCCGGGGGCACGGGGCCTGGCCTGGGGACATTCTGCAAATACAGGCGGGCGCCAGGGGGAGGGGGAGGGTGTTGCCGGGACGGCTTGCAAGCAGTGTACTTCCCGGCTCCGGAGTTGGGGGCGGCCTGGGTTTTCTGGGACCACAGAAAAAAGGGAGCCGCTGTCCAAGAAGCTGGTCTCGAAAACAATATTCTCAAATAGTTAGAGGTCTTATGGAATCTTTGAAAAATGGCTTACGGATGGATTGAGACGTTTCTATGGCAGATTAGAGGGATGAAGGAAAGGTGAGGTCAACGAATGTGACTCTAGAATGGGGGGTGTCCTCTAGTCTGGGGAAGAATGGGGGACCCTGATCGCTCAGGAAGAACGAGATAAACGGATTCAGGTTATGATCAGATTGACAGGTGGCAGGAGGAAGTAACGTAATTTCTGCCCATTTCTAGTCTCCCACTTGGGGCGACTCCGGACTCTCACTGGCATATGGAGAATTGAACGGAGAGGTAATAATAACATCTGTCGAGAGAAAGGGCAGGATGTGGGGCCCTGGGTGGTCCCAGGGGTTGGGGGCTGCAGAGCAGAGCTCCCCTCGGGTCCAGAAGGGCCAGCAGTAGACGTGGAAAGCCCCCTGTGGACCACACCCCGACTTTCACACCAGCCCGGTATCCAGCAAGGGACCCTCTCCCCATCTGCACTGGGATAGATTCTTCCTTGGACTCAAAAAAGTGTTTTGAGAAATAAAAATCTGCCAGTTAGCGTCGCCCCCGAGGCTGTTTTGGCCCCGGGGGGATATCGTGGTTTTTAACATTGAACTCGACCTCAAATTTTACAATTTTAAATGGCTCTTAGCTTTGCGGGATGACGGCTACCCCATCAGATTCCTCTCAGGTCCCATACAATGCTTGCAAGTTCGACTGCCCAAGGCAGCCTCGGAAGTTCAGCTGAAGTACAAGTATTTCTAAAAACAAATACCCCTTGAAAGTCCCCATCTCTCCCCGAGTGGCCACTGACATGGGGCAGCTGAGGTCCCTGAAGATGGTGGGGGTGGAGGGAAGGATGGAAGGAAGGAGAATGCAGGTCGGTTCCGAGAGCTCCACCTTGGAATGGCCCAGGGCCACCGGAACCTTCTCTGGCAGAGAGCGGCACCTCTGTTTTGGGGTGTCCCTTCCCATCCACCCTGGGTCCCTGAGTGCCCCTTTGGCCGAGGTCCCCTCTTTCAGTAGAAAGCTAAGGTAGCTGGGGCTTCTGGGGTGGTGGTCTCCGTGGGCTTGCCGAGGACCTCTGAAAAAATCACACCTTGATTTCCACGCCTGGAGGCCAAGCCCTGTCCTCTCCTTCCTTCCAAGGTCAGGGACTGGGCTCTTCCCCACGCATCCCAGGGAGGGGGTCTGGCGGGGAAGCGCCCCCCTCGGGCTCTCAGCAGGCCACCACTATTCGATGTGGAGGGCGGCGCTTGGTTGGAAGGTTGAGGGTCCCGGGAAGGAACCTGCCCACATCCGAACCCTGCGTCTGGGCTCCCGGCCCGGCCGTCCTTCTTGGGTTCTTTAGAAACACTCTTGGGGAGGACCTGTGACCATGCAGTGTGACTGCCCGATTCTTTTCAGCCAAGGCTCAGGCCCACTTGCCAGAGAGAGGGAAGCAGAGGGCACCCCCGTTCGCTAGCCTGGCTTCTCTGAGCACGGCTCTCTCCTAACGCCCCTTCCGTGCAGAGAGGGGAGTCCAGCGGGAGCCTGGGGGCCAGGGAGCCTGTGCACGCCTGTCGCTGGCCTGAGAGGGAAGGGGTCCTGGGCGGTGGCAGGCTGGCCATGGAGACCATGCACAGGAGCATGGCCCTGTGCTTCTGCCCAGGCTTGGTGTCAGTGACACCAGAAACAGGGACAATTAGGGACAGCTGTCCACCTCAATATTTAATGCTGTTTTACAGAAGCAGGAGGACCAAATCCTTCCAGCTGCTGCCAAAACCCATGGTGTCTCCTGCTGCATCTCAAATAATACATGGGAGGGGTCAGGTGGCAGTGCCAGTTGGCAGGTGGGAGCCCTCTCATTGTGGACCACAGCCCAGTTCCCAGGGATACCAAGGCCTGCCCATCGTGGGTGGGGTGGGGACCCAGGGTCCTTTGGCTTAGGGGTGGGCAGGGACCACTGCATGGCCAGAGGCTGCCCCGGGTCTCAGAGTTTCCCCAGCTCATGTAGGTATTTTTCAAGGAGGAAAACAACTGCATTTCAATGGTGAGCTCTGGCTGCATGGCATGGGGTGAGAGTGACAGGTGGCCCAGCCCGCCCAGGGGACTGGAGCACTGCACGCCACTGGGGGCAGGGCAGCTGGTTGCTGGTGCCCTCACTTTTGGTTGAGGTGGGAGCTTAGCAAACGTGGAGAAGATAAAACCTGCTGGGGGCCAAGGTTCTGGGGTCCCCGATGTGTTTGCTCCTGTGGGAACCTGGTCTCCCCAGCCCTCTCCCAGACCATCTGGGGTCAAGGTTTCTGATGCGGATCACAGCAACCCCCAAGTCAAGAGGAAGCTCCGCGGATTACGGATCATGGCAATGCAAGGCGGTGCGAGGAGGGGGACGCATGCACAGGAGTAGGGGAGGAATGAGGTGACAGCGTGGACCAGGGGGACGGCGGGGCTCTGCGCCGCTTTGCTTTTCTTCACTTGCAGGGTGTTCCCATAAGGCACTTATTTCTCCTTTGTGCATTTTATGGAGAAGTTTAGTCATGGGGGCGGGGGAAGAGAGTCATGTAAATAAAAGCACTGTCTCATAAAATGCAGCTCAGACACAGAGGTCAGTTGTCGGGCTGAGGGTACTGTGTACCTTCTATGATGAATGTCCTTGACTTGGAGGAACTAAATGGATCCCCTGGTGATAAAAGAAAGATGGAAAGAGACCAGAGTTCACAGCTGTGGGAACGCTGAGGGGCACAGTCTGACAAAGGGCACGGGGACGGAGGCTCAAATCACTTTTCGCAGAATACTCGTTTGGATAAAAAACCAACCACACACACGCACACACACACACACACGTATATATACACACGCACAGGTGCATGGTATATATACAAACAAATGAAGAGAAAGTAACTTGAACATAACTGAATTTTCCAAGTCCCTGAAGCAGCAAAGCACAAATGAGAAGATGCCCGAAGCAGAAAGTTGGAGGAGATAGCGGGGGCTGAGATGGCAGGAGTCAAAGAATAAACAAGCGCCTGAGAAACCAAAACCGCTTTTCAAAGCACTGCATGTCTTTTTTTTCTCCTCTGAGTAACAGTTCATTCCCCAGAGCAAAAGCCCCCTAAACCCTCCCAGTAGAATGTGGACCATGATTGAAAGAACGGAAAAGAAGGCAGCCCTTGCAAAGAGTCATCATACTGTGACTTTAGCTAACACCGCACACAGCTCAAAGCCAGGATGGGCGCGGACCCAGAGCAAGGACGGGACTCAGCCCGGAGGCGCTGGGGTGCACGTGAGGGGTCGAGCAGAGGCTGAGCTCAGGCCCGCCGCCCCCCCGCCCCTCCCCACACGGGGAAGGCCCCACCCTCCAGACCCCCAGGCCTGGGTGCCCAGCGGGCCCTGCAGTGGTGCCTTCAGAGCCTCAGGTGCAGAGCTTTCTGCTCTTTTTGGAACCGTGACTCCCGGGCAGTCAGCGCTTCCGGGGAGAACGTACCTTCCATGGGCGTGTTGGGGTCTGGGCGGTTGGCAAACACCACGTCCACATACTCCAACTGCAGCCGCTCCAGGGAGGCTTTCAGACCTGGGGGAAGGAGCGGGGAAGGACTGTTACCATCTTCACAGACATTCCTGGGCCCTCGTGCGTGCATGCGTCTCAGGGAGCAACAGATGAAAGGGACGAGGCCCCTGGCACCGGCAGCTGTGGACGGCAGGGCGCATCTGTGGGCACGGGCCACCTAGGTGGAGAACAGCCATGAGAGAAGAGGGGCACACCCCAAAGGGGGTGGGGTGGAGTCCACAGGCCCAATGTCCTGTGACTGCACAGAGGGGGCCCCTCCTAGAGTGGCCCGGGTGGAACCGGGAGAGCCAGGCCACCTGACACGGAGGACAGCTGCGTCGATCCTCTATGGCACCGAAGGCCAGTGGGGCCCGAAACGCATGAGTACTTCTCAGCGGCTCAGAACAGAGCTGCAGAGCAGAAGTGCCGGGCTGGGGGACGGGGAAGGGCGGGCAGCAAGGCCTCCTAATCATTTGATTGTCAATGGAGTGACTGTGTTACCTTGACGACAGTGAACGTGGGGAGAAGAGGCACGGAGATAATACCAATCAGGATAAGTGAGACATCCTGGCACCTCCACCCCAGTGCCCCCGAGTGCTGAGGCCCAGTTGTGTCTGACACGCACCCTCACCTGGGTCCTTCCCAATTCCACTAACCCCAGATGTGGGCATTCTTACCACGCCCATTTTACAGATGCTGCCACAGAGGCCTGGGGAAGTGATGTCCCTTGCTCAGGGTCACCCAGTGGGCACAGGGCCTGGCCTAGATTGAAACCCAGGCCTGTCTGTGTCTTCTCAGGGACAACACTGCCTACCCCAGGGCAGCACAGGCCCTGCCCACCCATACCCTTGTCCCCTCCCTCACGACACGGAGGGCCCACCCCATGCGAGCCTGGGTGAACCAGAGCATGGGCTGTCCCCAGGCTCTGGGCCTGTAGCATCGGTGGGGGAGGGGCACTGTGCTTTCTTCACTTTCGCATCCACGGGAAGATGCCGTGGGTTTAGGGGGCCGTGTGGAGCCAGGGCCCCCCTCACCTTCTATTATGTGCTTCCTGGAAAGGCCCCTCTCCGTCTCGGCTCTGAAAAACAGGCGACAGCATGTGTGATATTGCAGGCGGTTTTGGGGGAAATGTTCATGGCGCAAAAGTAGGTCAGCTCATGCCACTTGTAGCCTGATTCCACTTTGGGGATAAAACCGCGAGGCTATGTGGATTTTCTTGTGGAGATGACCTGGCAGAGCTGGGCTGCCTGCCCGCCACCCTGGGGAGGTGGGGCTCAGCGGGGGATGGAGGCTTCTGCTTTTCAATTTGCCCTTCTGTCTGGCTTGGATTGTTTTCTTTTTTGGCTTGGATTTTTAAAAAATTAAAAATGAATCCCATTTCTAATTCCTATGAAGCCCATTTTGTCCAGCCCCAGAGAGAATATGGGGCCAGATCCCTGGAGGATGGCAGGAGTGGTCTGTGGCCCAGGGAAGGTGGAGTGATTGGGACAGTTCATGAATTTTCTGTGTTTTCCAGAAATTTTTAGGATGTTACCTTTGTAATCAGAAACAAGCCAACCCACAAAAGTAAAAATAAAAATGAAACAAGGTTCGAGTCCAAGGCAACTCAGACAAAGCTGCTTTTCTGGAACGTGACGTCCCTCAAGAGGGATGGCACGAGCCAGGCCAGATGGCTGCACAAACGCCAGCCCGCCCCCTGCTTCCGGCACCAGGAGACAGGAGACTGTGCTGCCTACGTGCTGTCCTCCAGGGGGTTCCTGAGGTCCAGGACAGACCCCGTGCAGCCTCTGTTTCCCCAGGATAACTACCCTCTCCCCACCCCCAGGGGCCTCCTAAATCAGGGGTCTCTGCAGACCTGGCCCCCGGCCAGGGGCATGGTCTGCCCGTGGCACCTACTTTCCTCCCCAGAAGATCTTGGTGGTGATGACGAGGCTGGATCGTCTGCGGAACGAGAGAAGGAGGGGTGTTACTGGGCGTGATCCCTTGGGGTCCTCCCTCCCCCCACCTTCCCCACTGTCTTCAGCTCTTACACAGGGGTCCTAAACCCTTCCCATCCTGGAGCATAGGGCGTGAAATGGGGCGCCTCTCTGCCATTCGATGTTTGGGGTGTGCCGACCCCTGGGGGCCTGAGGCTCCCCATTGAGCCGGGAGACAACCCACAGATGTAACTAACCTGTGGGTGCAACTCAGTAACCAAGGAACTGGGGCTGGGCAGTGGGGGGCTGGAGGGAGGCGGAGTCTAGTGCGATGGAGCCGGGAGCCCAGAGGAGGGGGGATGCTCGGGAGAGGGGGGGACACGGCTCAGGGAATAGAAGGCGGCTGCTGCTCCCTGGGGACCTCCAAGGAGGTCAGTGTAGGGGCTGGCGGGTGGATGGAGGGCTCTGGTGAGAACGGAGCGAGGCAAGGGACCACGCCGTCTGGTTCTTCCTCTACCGGCTGAGACTGTTTCAGAAAGGCTGTGTGTGGGGCAGCCTTGGGGAGCGGCCTGTGGGCCACTGAGGCGGGGGGAGGTTAGGGTGGGGCTGACCCTAGAGGCAGGCAGGTGATGTTCCTGGTGGTTCGGGCTTCAGTGGCTGAAAGCCAGAGGAAAGGGTAGAGAGTCAGGTCTCCCGCTGCAAATCCACAAGAGGCAGCGCTGACACCTTTGTGACTTTGCCTTGGAGGGACAGGTGGGCGGGGGTCATGATGGCCCCTCCTGGCCACAGTTGACCTTGACCATTCCCATAGGAGGGTGACAGTGTCCCATGGGGTCGTGCTTTCTTCTAGTTGGGGGTGTAGGGGGAGGACTGCTCAGGAAACAGCTCCTGAAAGCCAGGGGCTCCACAGCCGCCAGTGTCGCCTGCGGGGGAATGACCTAACCGGAATCTATCTCCTTGTGAGTTCAACTAAGACGTTTTCAGGGCCCTCGCTAACAGGCGCAGTTTCCTTTTAACTGCAAAGTGAGCAGGGATACATTTTGGTATCAATTAGAGCTGAGGAGAAACAACATGGGTGGGGCAGGAGGAGGGGTGTCAGTCATCCAGGCCCCAGAGGTTGGGGGAGACTCTGAGTTCGTGCACTAGGGGAGGGGAGGGGGAGGGGAGGAGGAGGGGAGGGGGAGGGGAGGGGGAGGGGAGGAGGAGGGGAGGGGGAGGGAGGGGGGAGGGGGGAGGGGAGGGGAGGGGGAGGGGGCAGGGGAGGGGAGGGGGAGAGGAGGGGAGGGGAGAGGGAGGGAAGGGGAGAGGCCCAGCTTTCTAACTGCTTCTGACTTTGCTGAAAATAAAGACACACAGGCCACAGGGACCCCAAAATGCAGTCAAGTGCTCAGCCTGGCCTGACTCCAGGAGGGCAGGCAGGAACTCTGCTTGACACCAGACACAAGGCTCCTGACCGGCTTTCCGGGGGAGGGGGGAGCTCCCCCCCTCACCGCGGTGCAAGCCCTGGCTCCCCGGGGTGGCTACCCACAGTGTGAATGCTCGCACCCCCTGCAGGAAGCATGGGGCTGCCTCTATTCTGGGACGTTCTCACCTTCCCAGCAAGAAAAATTCTGGAACCGCCAGGCCTTAGAAAGCCTGGCTGGTGGCACAAGGGTGATGAGGCCAACCCTGCGTGCTCCACCGGAAAACAGGAAGGAACGGCCACCGGATCCTCACCCGAGTGGCCTGCCCATCCCACCCAGGACCCCAGGGTCCTCTTCCCTCCCACCAGCCTTCTCCAGCCTCTTCCCTGTGCACGTGCGCCCTGGGGATGGAGCACAGAGAGCAGGGTAATTACCTCCATCCCTTCTTCTTGATGATGTTTCCTAACACCACTTCAGCCCTGCCAAAAAGATGGAGACATGGGGACTTCATTACAGCGTAACAGAAACACCAAACCTCGCCCCACCTTGACAATCAGCCACAGGGTCCCCTCTGTGAAAATGCCACTGGGGCCTGGAGCCGGGCTGTTAATGCCCGTTGGCTCGGGAAGCTCATTCCAGAGCGAGGAGAGTGCCTGGGAGCAGCTGGGTTTCTCCCCCGTGGAGGTGGCCGAGGGCGTGTGCCACTTGACCCAGCAATGGCAGCTCCGGCTCCCGTGGAGAAGGAAGGAGCAGTGTCCTGCTTGGCAAGACCAGCAGCAGACCGCTGCCCTGGCCCGTTGGAAATTCACCGGGGAAAACACTCGGCAACGTTACATGGGTGAAGTTTCTAGACACGTATGTCTTTTAAAAGGTAAATTATTCACCAAGGGCATCCTCTGTTTGCAGAGACAATCAACATGTACTCAGGGCTGAATTTCCAGTTGAGTGCGTTTGTGTGTGTGTGTGTGTGTGTGTGTGTGTGTGTGTCCCTCTTGTTTCTTGCTTCTGAACAATAGAGAGACAGATGCCATGCTGACCGCTGTCTGTTTTGCTTGGCGTCCCTCCGGACCCTGAACCAAACTCAGGCCAGCCAGGGTCATGCGTGGACCGTTCCAGCCTCGCTTGGCATTGCAGCACTGGATTAACTTTTAAGAACTTTCTGCTTGTGGCGAAATGTTTCTGAGCAAAAAACAACAGACGGAGAACCATCCATACCCAGCGCTACATTCCAATTATAACAGCGCCTGAGTCATCCACTCAGAAATAACGGGCTCTAATTTGTGAGCTGTTTAGCATACATTCGGAATGTTCTTCGTTTGCGGTCAAGATGCACAGAAAGTCACTCAGCCCTGGGTCTCTTCCTTTTATTCCTGGGTCCCTTGTTCGTGGCACAAAAGGTCAGGAAAGGAGGAAGAGAGGGGAGCAGGCAGTGGTCCTGGGGCTGCAGGAGCTGTAGGCAACGACTCACCCGAAGCCTGTTGCTTTCGGCTGTGAATTCTCCTGGCCATGAATTTGGTTAAGCCTCTGCCCAGCGGGGGCACAGAAATCCTGCAGCTCCCCGGGAAGCGCCCGAAGCATGAGAAGCAGGGGCACTCAGTAAGACAGACGCTTGGCGCTCTGGTTAGCAAGAGGGACTCAGTGTGCTGGCCCTGGCACGCCAGCCCCGGCTGTCCAGTTAAGCTGGGGGAAGTGAAGACAGTGACGCAGACAGTGTGGCTGCCGTGAAAGGGGGGTGCTGGGCTTGGACACAGGGCCATCTGGAGCTGCCTTCCTCACGCTCTCCTGGGCAGCAAAACGGAGGCAGGCGCAGGGCCAGGGAACAGGCTGGGGTGCTCGGGATGGGGGGATGCCTCTGGGCTTGGCATCTGCATCGGGCTTTTCCACCTCTGACCCGTCGGCTTAGCTCATCTGTCTGGAAAGCATTTCGCTCTGATGGAAAGCAGCTGCCGGTTTGGAGGGGTGGGGAGGGAGCTGTGGCATCAGTAGGACAGAGGGCTGCTGACAGGGTCTGGAGGAGATTTGGGGGTCCCAGTGGAGGCCCTCGGGGCCGTCAGGTCATCAGACCAGGACTTGAGCAAAGTCCCAGCTGGGGTCCTGATTCTCGGTACCCTAGGCCCCATCGCGAGCTGCGGGTAATAACCCAGAGCCTGCGAGGCAGGTGCTGGCCCTGCGGCCACGGTGCACGGGCGGTGGGCCAGGCTGAGCAGCCCAGCTGATGGGAACTTGGCTCGCCCCAGGCAGCAGGGGGCCAGAGGGAGGACAAAGAGAGAGCCAACAAATGATTTCACAAACAAACGCTGACTTTTGGAAACCCGATGCAGGAGAGTGGATGATTTGATTACAGCCAGTCTTTAAAACTGAAGCCAGCCGCCTTGGCTGAAGAGGGCTTTTACATAATTGAGCAGGAAAATTCACTGCCAAGATGGGAAGAGCAGCTCCCTGCAGCGCTCGGCTCAGCAGACCCTGCTCTCCCCAGCTCCTGAGACGCCCTGCAGCCCTAATTGCACCATTAAGATGTGAAAATATCAGGCACGTGGGGCTGCCTGCACTTCGCGGGCGCGGCAGGAGAGCCCCCTGGACTACAGCTTAATCACGGCTCTCGCCCAGCGCAGCATCTTTGGCACCAGAAGGGTTGTGGTCATCTTGCTGCTTGAACACACGGGAGTTTAGCAAGTGACCAAATGTTCTGTGTGATTCTGGCCCCGTGAAAACACCACCTCCCCACGCCGTTTACGGTTTAGAAAAGCAGGCAGAGTGGGAGGTGCAAACCCTCCGGGGGGCAAGAGCCCCAGGAGCAACAGAAGCCCCGGCTCCTCCCGGGGAAGCTGGGGTTGGCCCGCGTCGCTTTTTCCCGTGAGAAAAGGCACGTACTTGCCCGCTGCGTAGACTTCCGCGGTATCGAAGAGGTTGATGCCATTGTCGTAGGCCAAGGTCATTAGCTGCTCTGCCATCTGAAACGAGAAAACCGGGGCTGCTCACAGGCGGCACCATCTTGCCAGCCCAGGGGGAGAGCCCGGAGGCTCCAGAGCACAACCTCGTGGCCTGGGAAGACCCCCCCGGGTGCCCAGGCGGCCCTGGCCCCGCCGCAGGACAGGCCTGGAAGCAGCTCAGTCACAAACCCATAGAGAAGGAAGAAGACAGAATGAATGCAGAGGCAGCCTCTGGATTGTGAATTTCTTGTGAGCAGGGACCCCACCTATTAGGTCCTCTCAGGGCTTAGCACCTGTGCTGAGCTGAAGCGTGTCCCCCCCAAATTCATGTCCACCCAGAACCTCAGAATGTGACCTTATATGGCAATGGGGTTTTTGCAGATGTCATTAGTTAAGATGAGGTCATACTGCATTAGGGTGAGTCCTACATCCAACATGAGTGGTGTCCTTATAAGAATAGACACAGACACACAGGGAAGAGGCCATGTGAAGATGGAGGCAAAGGTTAGGTAACGAGCCTGCAATTCAAGGACTGCCAAGGACTGCCAGCCAGCAGCAGAGCTGGGAGACAGGAACAGAACTCCTTCAGAGCCCTGGAGGCAGCGCAGCCCTGCGGACACCTTGATTTTGGACTTCTGGCCTCCAGAACTGCGACAGAATAAACTTCTGTTGTTTTACGCCCCCCAGTCTTTGCTCCAGCCGTCCTGGGAAACTAACACAGCCCACAACAGAAGTGTGATAAATCTTGGCAGAATAAATCCTCTTCAAAAGCTATGGCTAGAATGTGCCTGTGATGCTGTATCCCTCTGAATTCTCCCCAGCAACGGCATGAGGGTGAAATTACTGTTTGCAGATGGAGAAACTGCCATCCTCAGCTAGCCCTCTGGCCTTGGCCCTGCTTCTCCAGTGCCTTGCAGACTGGGGTGGATGAATGGCAACTGATGGGCAGTCGGGGTGAGGATCCGAGGCAGCCTGCCTGCCACTGACAGCCTCCTCCAAGATGCAGTGGACAATGAACTCTGCTGGCCTGCTGGACAGTGCAGGCATCCGTCTGAGCAGGGGTCACAGATGCAAACTCCCCCACCAGCCACTTCTCGAAGCTCAGCTCAGAGCCCCAAGCCTCCCTCCCAGTGGCTAGCCCAGGGTGCGGTGAATAATACTTTACACTCAAAAACTACACGACAGAAAGCCAGCCAGCCAGGTGCAGCTTCTAGGAGCTTCTCCCAATACCAAACGCAGAAGCCCCACCGGCCAGGCAGGTGAGGAGAGGGAGGCTGGCACCTGGTGAGGGTTAGTGGGGTGGGAGGGGGCTCAAACACTGCCAGGCGTGACCAAATCCTTTTATTTTTCAAGAGAAGCCAGAAATCCAGGATATCGGGGAGCGGGGTAAGTTCCGATTTTCAAATGTTGGCGATGAACCCCAAAGGTTTCAGATGATGAGCCAAAGCTAACCCCCATCAGTCAGCTGCTGTCTTCCGACTAGGAAAGCTCACTGGTGGCGGAGTTTTCTGGATCCATCTGCAGGGCGGGCTGGTTCCTCTCCTCCTTTCTCTGCCTCAAGTGTAACAACGTAGCCAAAGCACCCCTGCATCCTCCTCGGGGTCCTCCCTCCCTCCTCCTCCTCCTTTCTTTGCCTCCAGAGCTCCAGGCACACCAGGCTCCTTCCCTGGTTATCCCGCCTTCATCCTTACTTTTCCGGGATGTGTCCCACCAGGCCGCCGGAGCTCTGCCCAGGAGAGGACCATGTGCTGGGCCCCGCAGGTTACACAGATGGTTTAGGCGTGCACGCTGTCTCCTGGGAGGGTTCTGAGCGAGGTGACCCAGGGCCAGGGCTTTTATTTTCATATTTCAGACACACACATATTTTCTTATGTCCCCATTGTGCTCACATGGAGGGTACCACACTGTAGGTATTCTTTTGCATTTTGCTTTTTTCACTTCCAATACATCCTGGAAATAGACCCATAAGCAGTTCGTGGAGATCTTCTTTCATTCCTTTAAACATTTTTTTTAAAAATCAGGGTAAAATATACATAAAATTTACCATTTTAACCATTTTTTTTTTTTTTTTTTTTTTTTTTTTTTTTTTGCTGTGCCACGCAGCATCTTAGTTCCCCGACCAGGGATGGGACACGTGCCCCCTGCAGTGGAAGCACCCAGCCTCAATCGCTGGACCGCCAGGGAAGTCGTCTCACCATTTTTTTTTTTTTTTTTGGTACGCGGGCCTCTCACTGTTGTGGCCTCTCCCGTTGCGGAGCACAGGCTCCAGACGCGCAGGCTCAGCGGCTATGGCTCACGGGCCCAGCCGCTCCGCGGCATGTGGGATCTTCCCGGACCAGGGCACGAACCCGTATTCCCTGCATTGGCAGGCGGACTCTCAACCACTGCGCCACCAGGGAAGCCCTCGTCTCACCATTTTTAAGTGTACACTTCAATGGCATTAAGTAGATTCCCACTGCTGTGCAACCGTCCCCACCGTCCGTCTCCGGAACTTTCTCATCGTCCCCAACTGAAAGTCCGTCCCCATTAAACACTGACTCCCCATCCCCTCCCCCCAGCCCCTGGTCCCCACCCTCCTACTTTCACCCTCTCTGGTTTTGACTCT
This sequence comes from Mesoplodon mirus, assembly GCF_964341445.2. Lineage (NCBI taxonomy): Eukaryota > Metazoa > Chordata > Mammalia > Artiodactyla > Ziphiidae > Mesoplodon > Mesoplodon mirus. The sequence goes on along the minus strand of NC_138978.1, from coordinate 4,211,616 downwards.
AAGTACCTCACATGGGTGGAATCATACAGTCTTTTTCCTCTCTGACTGGCTTACTTATTTCACTTAGATGCCCTCAAGCTTCATCTGTGGTGTAATGTGGCAGAAGTTACGGGGCTGGGTGAAGGGTGGTTAGGAGTTTGTCAGGCAGGCAGGAGAAGGGCAGGTGGAGCAGGGGGCGTTGCGGGCAGTAGGGCTGGTGTGTGCCGAGGAGCACAGCCTGCTGTACCTGATGCACCTGTGGTCTTGCCCGTCCTGTGCTCAGGTCAAACACCTGGCCACCCTCCACTTGGCTTTCTCTCAATCCAGCATCAAAACCTTTAGCCAGTCCTATCAGCTCCCGCTTGCAAACGGATCTGGAATCTGACTGCTTCTGCCTACCTCCAGCCAGGCCCATCTGGTCCAAACCGGAGCAGCCCTCAGCTGAGTTTTTGCCGTAGCCCCATAACTCTCTCGGCCTCTGTCTGTGCCCTTACCACCCCTGCTAGGCAAACTGTGGTCTACAGACCAACAGCGTCAGCATCAGAGATGCAGAATCCCAGGCTCTGCCCCAGACCTGCCTCATCAGAATCTGCATTTCCAGCAGATCTCCAGGGACTCGTGCACAAGTTACAGTCTGAGAAGCACCTCCCCCGGCCATACGCAGTGCAGCCAGCCAGACTGAGCCTAGTAAGACCTAAGTCAGGGCAACCTTCCTCTTTGCTAAAATCCTCCAGTGGCTTCCGTGCCACGAAGGGTCAAAGCCAAAGTCCCCACCAGATCTGCTCCCTCACCTCTGACCCCATCTCTCAACACCCCTCCCACCATGGCCTCACGCAGGTGGGCACACACCTGTCCCCTTGGGCTGGAACACTCTTTCTCTGGATCACCAGGTGGCTCACTCCCTCACCCCCGCCTTCCAGGATCCTCCTGTGTAAACCTGGAGGCAACACTCCAGTCCTTCTTCCTCTGTTTTCCTATTCTCTGTGGTTGGCTAAATAGTGGTTCCCCAAAGATATCAGGTCCCTGGAACCTGTGAATGTTACCTTAGGTAGAAAAAGGGACTTTGGAGATTTGATTAAATTAAAGGAGATTCTCCTGGATGAGCTAAGTGGGCCCTAAATGCCACCACAGGTGTCCTTACAAGAGGGAGGTGGTGGGAGATTTGACACTGACAGGGGACAGGGACGTGACCACAGAGGCAGAGGCTGGGGTGATGCGGCCACGAGCTGAGGACTGCAGGCAGCCCCCAGACACTGGAAGAGGCAGGAAGGATCCTCCCCTGGAGCCTCCACCGGAAGCGCGGCCCTGCTGACACCTTAATTTCAGCCCAGTGATACTGATTTTGGACATACTGGCCTCGAGAACCGTGAGAGAATAAATGTCTGTTGTTCTAAAGCACACAGCGGGTGGTAATTTGTTATAACAGCCACAGGAAAGGAATGCGCTCTCCATCGTACATTTAACCCTCGGAGATAAGATGTGCTTATGATCTGTGATCTGTCCCCCTCTCCAGACAGAGAGCAGCCCGAGGGCAGGGACCTGGAGCTCGGCAGGTGCCCAGCCGGCATGAGCTGAATGGAGGAAGAAAGAAAGACGTGAACACAATCCTAAGTACACCCAGGACAGTGCCTGGGTGACTATGGACAGAAAGAGAATTGGGGAATCTGGGAATTTTCAGGGCTGATTTCTGATTTTTGGACTGCTATGATTTGGGTGTAATTACTCTTCCAGGTTTTTCTATGTGACTATATGCTTTTTCCCTGCAACACTGCAACTCTGACATACACACGGCTGCAGCTCTGACATACACACGGCTGCGACTCTGACATACACACGGCTGTGACTCTGACATACACACGGCTGCGACTCTGACACACACACGGCTGTGACTCTGACACACACACGGCTGTCTCTGCTGTTTTCCGTGCCCTCTCATCACGGTTCTGTCCCCTTGTCAGTCATCAAAACATGACTTCTAAAGACTTCTGCTCTGTGGGTGCATCCTGCATTATGTAATGGAGCTTCTATTTGGTGACTTTTCAGTTATTTCCAATGTCAAGAGTCCCAGAGGCTGGAGGCAGAAGGAACCTCAGAGGACATGTGGGCCACCTCCTGTCACCCCTACCCAGGGGACAGGGAGGCCATCCGGCCCCCGCACGGTTCCCCAGAGCTGAGAGCTGGCTGTAGGCTCTGAGGCACGGAGCCCAGGTAGGACCCCTCTTCATCCCTCTCCAGGTGTGGCCTTGGGCACCTGCTCAGTCTTGAGGCTCTGCTTCCACGGATTGGATAATAAAACACCCACCTCCTTGGGTTGACAGAGGATTGAGAGCCATGATGAATGTAAAGTTTAGCTACTATTCTTTTTTTTTTTTTTTTCTTTTTTTGCGGTACACGGGCCTCTCACTGCTGCGGCCTCTCCCGTTGCGGAGCACAGGCTCTGGACGCGCAGGCTCAGCGGCCATGGCTCACGGGCCCAGCCGCTCCGCGGCATGTGGGATCCTCCCAGACCGGGGCACGAACCCGTGTCCCCTGCAATGGCAGGCAGACTCTCAACCACTGCGCCACCAGGGAAGCCCTACTATTCTTATTAAATTCTTATTGCCCAGGCTCCTGGGAACACATGCCCGAGGGGGAGTTTTCCACCTGAGCAGCTGTGTGAGGTCACAGAAAGGGCACTGAACTAGAGTTTGGAAACCTGATTCTGTCCGGGGCAGCTCTGGTACTTGGCCACGTGATCTGAGGTTTATTAACACCGTCTGCTCCCCGTGACCCTGCCCAGCCCACAGAAGCCTCCCTCCCTGGGATGAAAACCCACAGATATTTGCAGATGCTGCTGTGACCCCACAGGACCGGGGATGGCAACCCTTTTCTGTAAAGGGCCAGAGGGTAAATATTTTAGGCCTTGCAGATGGTCTCTGTGGCAACTACTCCACTCTGCCCTCACAGCATGAAAGCAGCCACAGACCATATGTAAACGAACTGGCGTGGCTGCCTGCCAATAAAAGTTTATTTACAAAAGCGGGCTGTGGAATTCATAGAGGCAGAGAGTGGATGAGAGGTTACCTGGGGCTGGGGGGTTATTGCTTAATGGGTACAGAGTTTCTGTTTGGGGTGATGGAAAATGCTGGAAATAGACTGTGGTGATGGTTGCACAGCAAAGTTAATGTACTTAATGCCGCTGAACTGTATATTTAAAAAATGGTTAACATGGTACATTTTACGTTATGCTTATTTTAACCACAAGAAAAGGGCCACAAGAAAAGTGGTTAAAATGGCAAATTTTACATTTCATATATTTAAGAAGAAAGAAAAAACAAAAACAAAACCAAAAAAACAGGCTGGGGACCAGATTCGGCCCCCAGGCCATCACTTACTGACATTTCCTGCGTCCTGCTGGGGAACGCCACTTTGCCATGGTAAACCCACCAGTTCCTTGATTCTGTGTCTCTCTGGCATCTGCGTGGCATCTTGCACACAGGAGGTAACTCTCAAAACAGGACTCTGTGTCTGGATTCTGTGGCGCGCCAAATGCCTTCCTTTGGACATGAAGTCCGCAAGGAACACAGTGCCCCAGGTGGGGTCACCCAGCCAGAGCGGGGTCCCAGCCTGTGCCGCTCTGGGCTTGGGCAGCATACAGGTTTCTCTGCAGCCCAGGAGGGTCCTTGCTTCCTGTGGCGCCAACCCCGCTGGTGCAGACCAGGCAGCCAGCTAAAGAATACAATCCAGGCATTCTTCCTCTGAACTGTGGAGAGGTGGGACCCTCGGACTTGATGCGTTGATTGCTGGGGACACCAGCTGTAGGGTTTAATAGGAACATTCCGCTGGTTCTTTCACTCAATCACTTTCACCTGCCAGGACCTTTTAGACCCCTGAATCTGTCATGTATTGTATCCGCCGTCCTCCCAGCTTTGTGTCATCTGGAAACGACTTCCATCGTCTTCATACATGTCACCATGTCCCTGATGGAGCCACGGTGGAGGCCGGAGCCAGCTGTGGCTGCCGTTGGAGCATTAATCAATACTCCTTGGGTGTAATGGATCTGTTGGTGAAAAAGTCACCTAATTGGACGGTTACCATCCGGCCACTTCTCTATATCTTTCCCACAAGGACAATGCACACAGCGTAGCTAATGCCATTAGGAAATGAAGTCACAGCCTCCACAGAATTCTTCCACATCGAAAGGGTAACAGACGAATTAGACACCACTTATTTGGGGTAGACCACGTGGGCTCCGGGGCTCCAACCTTCTAAGTGCTTGGAACCAATCTGGTGACTGAAGGTGAAACAATTCCCAGCACCTTAAAAACTCCTGACGTTACCTGAGATAGGCCCCAGAACCTTAAAGCCAGGGCAAATAGTTCGACAACAGCTACTGTCATAAAAGCAAAAGGAACAAGAATGCAAATTAAATGCATCTAGATTTCGATGGAAGCCAAGCTTTCCCTTTGAAAAATAACTGAGCAATCACAGTTACAAGGTCTCAAGTGAACTCACTGATTCATTATTATTTATTTATTTTTTTTGCGGTACGCGGGCCTCTCACTGTTGTGGCCTCTCCCGCTGCGGAGCACAGGCTCCGGACACGCAGGCTCAGCAGCCATGGCTCACGGGCCCAGCCGCTCCGCGGCATGTGGGATCCCCCCGGACCGGGGCACGAACCCGCGTTCCCTGCATCGGCAGGCGGACTCCCAACCACTGAGCCACCAGGGAAGCCCACTTATTCCTTTTTAAATGCCATCTTTCCAATTCGAAGTAGAGCAGACATGAAGACAGCTTCTTGTGCAGAGGTTCGGAGCTCTCTGAGCAAAACCGCTGTTCCCACTTCCACAATATTCACTCCCTGCCCAGAAGTGCACACCAGCCTGGGAACAGTGTCTTCTCCAGGACAGACGCTGGCTGCACTGAATCCCAGTTGTGGAGAGAGAAGCCCCAGCAAGTACATCCCATGGCAGTGCATCCCATTAACGATGGCTATGGGGCACGCGCGGTTAGGAGCTTGGTCAAACGTTCAGCTACTCCGTCTTTGGTTTGCAGCAAAATTTCCAGGATCTGCATTCTAAATGACCTCAACAGATATTTATTGATGTTTCAAATTCATGTGGGCATCCTCTGTAGGAGTGGTAAAGAACTGCATCGGGCTTGATGATTTGGAAAATGTGCTCTCCCTGAATTCCTCTGGCTAACCGTGGGATACGTGAGGAATCTGATTCCTGGGACTTTAAGGAACTTGCTGAAGCCCCAGTGCACCCAGCTGCTGGGTGTTGGCGCCACTACGGCGCTCACCCTTCCTATTGTCCCCCAGGGCACCCTGGAGAAACAGTAAGAGGGGAGCCAAGGCGGCTGCCCTGAGCACTGACTACCTGGTGCATTTCGCATACTTTACCACGTGCCTGGGCATGGGCGGCCCTCCCCGGGGCCTGGGGGAACGAGGGAGCCCCATCTTACCTCGTCGGTGATCTGGCCTCCGAAGGTCACCCATGTTCCTGATAGGAGAGACACAGGCTCAAGTCAGAGAATGGCCCCGGGCAGCCCAGTTCTCCCCAGGCTGCTTGGACCTCGGGCTGCAGGGCGCAGTGGGGCAGCCATAGGCCGCCACGCCACTCGGCGGGAGCGTGTGCTTGGCATGCGTGGACACCTGGCCTTTGGGGCATGTCTCCCTCTCTTGGAGCCAAGTAACCAAGGGGACAGTAAGTGCCCAGAGCAGGCAGCTGACTGCAGGGCTTTGACATGCTCGTTGGCGCTCAAGCCGCTGCAGCTCCTATTCCAGGGACGTGCCGTGGGCAGCGGGACCAGGGCTGTCTCCCTGAAGATGTGCAGGGCTGACAGCCATGCCCTCGCGCTTGCTGGGCGGTGTGTGTGCGCGTGTGTGTACGTGTGCACCGTGGAGGTGGAGAGATAGCGTGTTCTGGGAACAGAGCTCGTATCTGGCAAAAGAAGAAAAAGGGCAAAATCTGCCCCTCACGAGGGACTCTGTCACGTAAGGAAGGAAGATGCTGGTTCCCCGGGGGCAGGGTGCTTCCCTGATTTTCTGCTGCTGGGCAGTGGGCTGTGTGTGCAGAGGGTCCGGGTACTCGCCTCACATCCCCTGCTAAGGCTGCATCTCTGTCCTCCTCCCTCTCCTAGGCCCCTCCCCAACTGCCTCTTGGTTACCATGGCAACCGAGCCTCTTCCCTCCCCCATCCTGGCTCTGGGTGCAGCTCCCTCCCCCACCCCCAGCCTCCCTGCCACCCCCGCTTCCTTGCGCACCACTGGACCACGAGGACCCCACACTCACCGAGCCCCAGGCAGGAGACCCGGAGGCCCGACTTGCCCAGGTTCCTGGAAAACAAACGTGGCGTGAGTTCTCAGCAGCCAGGGCAGAACCCATTGTTTCTACTGTCCAGCCTCCCGAACTGCCCACCCACCTCTTCTGAGGCTCTGAAGGCAAGGGGTCCTTTGGAGAGAGGCCTGCTGCTCGCCCACCCTGGGGGTAAAGGGCCAACCAGGGCAGAGCCACGTTGCTGGGACAGGCCACGCTGTGACCACGGCAGGGCCCCGGGAGCCACCTCGGGGAGAAAACATGGACTGGACCCCATCTTAATTCATGGGCTGAAAGAAGATTGGTTCAGGCCTTGTGGCCCCGGATGCAGGGTGTCCTCTTGTAAGAAGCTTCTCTTTCCATTTCTTTAGTGTCACGTCTGTGGTTTTGTGTATCTTTACTCCCTCTCTGAGGAGGGGAGGAGAAGTTAGTCCCACGTCACCTGGGCCACACAGCCCTGGGCCATGTCTCTCTGCAGGAGGAAGTGGGGGGAGATGAGAGCCCTGTTGAAGGGCACTGGTGCCCAGAGCAGGCCTGAGCCCCAGCCAGGGCTGCTCAGGAGGGTGAGAGCCAAGATCCCCTGGCAGCACACGTCCTGATCAGACCCAGTGGCCACAGCTGCACAGACTGTCCAGGGCTCCATCACAGGCCCCCTGAGGTGCCTGCCAGATGGGGCACATCCTGGGGTCCACATGGGTGAGCTGCAGGCTGTCATTAATGTCCTTAGGAGGTCATGGAGGGCAGCAGTGCCCTGCTGAGGACTGGGAGACCGGTCCGTCCTAGCCCGTCCATCCTGCACAGGCTGCCTGGGAGCCTGCAGGGCAGTGACAGGCCGGGTGTCACTGATCCCCCGACAGCTCTGTCGGGCAGGTGCTTCCCTTTTCGTGATATTCCCATTTTACAGAAGAGCACACTGGACCTGCGATTTCACCCAGGCTCTGAGAACATACTCCCTGCCACAGAGGCATGCTCCCGCAGCCCCGGCCCTTTACGGGAGCTGCCCAGATGGTGAGGTTGACACGTGGCAGAGCGGGAGTCCACTTCCCTCGTGAGATCCCACTGCTGGCATCCCGGTCCTGGGACCAGCCTGGGGTGCAATACTCTTCTAGGCAGTGGGAAGCCAGAGAGCTGTGAGAGATGCAGTGGGTAAACCCCAGCCTCCTTCCCTAGGGCCGTCCGGCATTTCTAACTTCAGTGGATGCTGTGTCCTGTTTTTCTACCCTATGTGGCCCCTGGCAAGCAGGCGTGGGGCTGAGCGGGACCAGCCCTTCTCTGACATGGGCCCACTATGGCCTTCTGCAGCCTGGGTTTCCCTGGTTATAAGATCCCGGGACCCTGCCCACATTACAGGTGGTCGTTGGTTGGGGGTGGATAGAATAAACTTGTAAGCGGTTTGATAACAGTTTGTCACCAAATTTAAAGTAGTTCTAAATTGCCCAGCTTTCTTGTTAAATTTCCCATTAAAACCAGCCCAGCCATCGGCCCACTGTTCCTACAGGGAATGCTGGACTTTTTCCCTGAGGACATAATCACAGCTGGTTTCTTTACTGGGGAGGGGAGCAGATCGGCAGTGGCTACAAGCAGAGGCTCTGAAGCTGGAGTTCAAATTCTGCTTCGACCTTGCTGGCTATATGCCTGCCCCTGGGCATGTCGTGTAACTGCCTGATGCCTCGGTGGGCTCATCTGTAGAATGGGCTCGAGAGGCTGCCTCTCAGGGGGTGGCCATGGTGATGAAATGGGATAACACATGTGCCTGGGGCACAGGGTCACAGCGAGCACAGAACAGGGGACAGCAGCCTTTTCCTTAAACGAGAAACAACAGCGGACAAATCCAACAGGCTTTAAATGGTACCGTGTTAAAAAGGGACTGAAGTTTCCCCTTGTTTTTTTCCCCCTATAAATCAGTGACATACTCTACCAGTGCCCTCAGCATTGCTTGCGTATTCCGACCCAGAGAGACTTGGTTTGTGACCCTAGAAAGAGGCACGATTGGTAACTATGTGAGGTGATGGATGTTAACTAAACTGATTGTGGTGATTGTTTCAGGATAGGTAAATGTATCAACCCATTATGCTGTACCTTAAACTTACACAATGTTATGGGTCAATTATATCTCAAAAATAAAAAACGGGAAAAAAATACTTAGAACAATCTTGATTTACCTTCAGATTTGCTACGAGAGGTTTCAAATACAATATGCATGAAATTCAAGGGCCGAGTAGTCAAACACATCCTTCAAAAGTTTTCTTATAAAGTTTAAATCATGCTTGGATTGATGTCGTTTGCTAAGCAGAGAGTAAACTTGTGTATTCTTGTGTTTACGGAAATTGGAATTCAAAAGGAATTAAAAAAGAAAGAAAGAAAAGCACAATGGCATCACCAATAGACCCTGCATCAGGCCAGCTCCATTTAGCAGATAAGGTAAATTTTCTCACACTGGCTAGAAAATGCTTGTGATGAGAAATTAGAACGTTGCTTATGAGCCATCTGGTAATGGAGCAAAAAGGGCTAAAAGTTGTAATCAGTGGTCTTAACAATTTTGGGGTCACAGACCCCTTTGAGACGTTCCTTGCCTGGAAATGCTCACAGACACAAAAACCTTCAGAACCTTGTTTGCAATGCCCAGGCATTCAAAGGCCTGGGTGCGTGGTCTAGATAAATCCGGTGCTGGAAGGGAGGCTGAGCCCCTGCCTCTGCAAAACCACCTCCCGTGCGTGACGGTGGGGGAGCAATTTCCTGGCAAGGCTCTGTTGAAGGTCAAGTTCTAGGCATGTCCTCCTGCCACTGCTCTTTATCACTGTGGAACCGAGTGCTGGCATGTGCCGCGTGTTCAGGGGATGGGCGGCTTTAGCAGCAGACAGGTGAGGACACAGGACAGCAGGCTGAGCCCACCTGTGTCTGTGCCTGAAGAGAGGTGACACCCCTTGCCCACCAGAAGGGGCTCCGAGTTTCCTCGGACGGACGTAGGGTGTTTGGCGATGCAGCTGACGCTCCACCCACCGCCCACAGGAATAATTTAGCAAAACTAGGACACCAAGCGATGCTGCAATTACCCCGCGCAAGTTGTTTCCCTGTTAAAATGATGGTATTAGCTCTGCCATCCGCTGCCAGGCCTCGGGAGAAGGAACCAGAAGGGACAGGGTATCTCAGGGCTAGGAGCTTTAGAAATACGGCAGCTCAGTGGGGGTGGGGAGAGCTCAGCAGATCGCAGCCTCGGGTGGACCAGGGCTGGTGACACGCTGCCACTCGAAACCTTCAACACGCGAAGATCGTTTCCTACAGCTTTTCCTCTCTTAATTAAAACCTGACATCATGATAAAATAGTTGGCTAAATCTCTCAACCCCAATAATGTTAGTCTTGATTAATTTGCCTCATGTCCCTCCTGGGGTCTGGAAAAATGGCTAATGAGGACTCAGGGATTTAACCTTTGCTGGAGGAAGACAGTTGACGCCCATCACGCGGCCCCCCGACGCGCCGCACCCCTAAACACTGCACCTCAGGTGCCGGGCAATTACAAATCCTGTAAAAATAGCTGTTCAGGGCCTTTAACTTCAGCCGTCTGGGTGGAGGACAAAAATACGATCAGGTGATGGAAAGCAACTGGGTCTTGATGAGCTGCCTTGATGGACAGGGTTGCCAGGGCATTTTCTGGTTGGTTGTCACCCTGCAGGGGATTATCTGTTTTCAGCCCCCAGGCTCCAGGCTCCCTAAGGACAGGCCTGGACTTCCGGGTCTTTGCTATCAGATTGTAACTGGCAGCTGCAGGGTCCCAGGGGTGCTTGTTGGTCTAACGTGGGGCTGAGAAGTCCAGGCCCTGGGGCCAGACCCTCCGGATCAAATGCTGGTCCCTCTCCTTGCTCACGGGGCTTGGTGTACCCCTTCCCCCGCACTGAGCACCCCTGGCAAGAATGTGGCACCCTGGTGCAGGCCACACACTTTCAGCGTCACTGTGAAGGGCTAGCTTCTGAAGGAGGTGGTCAGAATTGGGGAGATCTGGATCAGGTCCCCTGCAGCTCCTACCTGCATGCACCCTGGCTGTGGCCCTGGGATAGTCATTATGGAGCAACTCCATGAGACAGCTACCCCAAGGCAGGCACCTCATGCTCAGCGAGGGGATCCAGTGGTTTGGATTCTGGCTCCCATTTCAGCTGATATTAGACTACAAATCCTACAGGGAAATGCAGCCACCTTCCCCCTGCCGCTGCCAAGAAAAGCTCCCCAGGCCCTGCCATGTGTAAGGACAGGCGGGGGTCCCCCAGTGTGGAGGAGCTGGGGCTGGGATCTGAACCCACTTCCTCAGACTGCAAACCCTCTGGCCCAACGACCACCTCCCTTTACTGCCTGTCTTGCCCTCCCAGCCTCCACATGTGCCACACGCACACACAGGTGCACACACACAGACACACACACAGAGATGCACACACAGAGACGCACACACAGAGACGCACACACACAGACGCACACACGGAGATGAACACACGGAGACGCACACACGGAGATACACACAGGTGCACACACAGACGCACACACGGAGACGCACACACAGAGATGCACACACACAGGTGCACACACGGAGATGCGCACACACACAGGTGCACACACGGAGACGCACATACAGAGATGCGCACACACACAGACACACACAGACGCACACACAGAGAGCTGTGCACACACAGACGCACACACCGAGATGCGCACACCCACAGATGCACACACAGAGAGATGTGCACACACAGACACACACACAGATGCGCACACACAGACGCACACACGGAGAGATGCACACACAGACGCACAGACGGAGAGATGCACACACACAGACCAGACGCACGCACACAGACGCACACACAGATGCACACACAGACGCACAGACGGAGAGATGCACACACACAGACCAGACGCACACACACAGACACACACACAGAAATGTGCACACACAGACGCACACACCGAGAGCTGCGCACACACAGACGCACACATGGAGAGGTGCGCACACACAGATGCACACACACAGACGCACACAGATGCACACACGGAGAGATGTGCACACACAGACGCACACACAGACACACACGGAGAGATGAGCACACACAGACACACACACAGAGATGCGCACACAGAGACGCACACATAGACGCACACATGGAGAGATGTGCACACACAGACACAGATGCGCACAGACGCACACACACATGCACACATGGAGAGATGCGCACACAGACACATACACAGACGCACAGAGATGCGCACACAGACGCACACACGAGAGATGCACACACACACAGATGTGCACACACGGAGAGGTGCACACTCACTGGTGCACACACACGGACGCACACAGTAATCTTAAGCCCTCAGGCTCCTTGACATATCTAATCCTCAGCTTGGGAGCTTGGGAGGGAAATCATGTCAATAGCCACATTTTCCATTTATAGAGTGCTTCGTATTTTTGGAAATGGTCTCACTTGTACCAACTCCTTTGATATCCTAGGACTGACTTAAAAGTCCCAGCGGATAACACGAATCTAAACTAAAAAATAGATTCTGTTTACTCCTAGCCTTTGATTCCCACTGAACAAAAGATATAAACCGCCAGAGCTTCTAGAAGAGAGAATTCTGCTCTGCACTGTCCTCACTGAATTTAGAGAATGGGAACAAAAACCTTGTACCCCAGAGGCCCATAAAAGAACGTCAAATGTCCCCCAAGGACCAGGGAAGGAAAGGATACAGGTGGAGACGCAGAAGGACCCAGTTATTCCAGAATTCATCTCAAGGATGCTTGGGACTTATGACACGGCTCCTTCACATGAGGTCCAACTTCTGGGCATTGGTTTTGTTTTAAGCCACACTGCTCAGTTGTTAAAAGATCCATTCTCTCGGGCTTCCCTGGTGGCGCAGTGGTTGAGAGTCCGCCTGCTGATGCAGGGGGTGCGGGTTTGTGCCCCGGTCCGGGAGGGTCCCACATGCCGCGGAGCGGCTGGGCCCGTGAGCCGTGGCCGCTGAGCCTGCGCGTCCGGAGCCTGTGCTCCGCAACGGGAGAGGCCACAACAGTGAGAGGCCCGCGTACCGCCAAAAAAAAAAAAAAAAAAAAATAGATCCATTCTCTCAATACTTTTCAAGTTGGCACCAACACCAGCTAGAAACCCAGACATTCTCCTCAAACACAACCAGACTCTTCTGTGGCTTTTTCTGAGGCTGGCCTGTGGGATTTGAGTCACTGAGAGCAAGAGTTGGGAACCAGGGACCTAACAGCTTTTCCAGCTCAGGCAGACGGTTTGTTGTAAGAACCCTCCTTTCCCCAGGAATACCATTCTCGAAGCGCTAAAGGGTCTAAGTGAAGAGAAACTCGTGAGTGGGAAAGGCTAGACCTCTAGCCTGGTGACCCACAACCCTGCCCTCGCAGACCCTTGGTACAAAGCCAGCCCTCCTTTTCCACGTGGGTACATCCACCGGCCACCCGAGCAAGGCCCTGGATGGAGCAAGGGGGGCATGCAAGGAACAGCAGGAAGGCCCCTGCCCTCTGACACTGGTGCTTTGCACGCTCTCTATGTACTAGTCACGGCGAGCGTACCCAGAGTAGGTGGGGACTGGCCAAAGCAGAGGGACACACAGCAGCCTGGACTGAGCCCTTAGCAGGGAACTCCGGCTGCGGCTCTGTGCCCTGTGGAGCATTAGCCCTGCCTGTAGAGGAGCCCAGGCCTGGGGTCGGGCTCAGTTGCAGGGGGAAGATTTAATTCCATCACATGGTTTACCCAGTATCCCTGACTATTAAACTGAGGTTTGTCAAGGTGGCTTAGCTGCAAAGGCATCAGACCACCCACGGGGCATCTTTGGGGCCTGTGTGCCCAGGGGGAGGGCAGGGGTCTGTGACCGGTGCCCTGGGGTTCCCAGAAAGAGGAAGCTTTACTTGGTGTCCAATATGGGGGGCTCAGCTATAGTGACCCCTCCCAAGAAAGGAAACAAACGAGCAGAAGGAAAGAAAGGCATCATCATCCCCTGCAGTGTGGAAGAAACGGGTGCCTGACCCTGAGACTTGATTTTATTTCTCCTCCCATCTGCAGAGCTCCCCCAGACGGGGGTGGGTGGGCAGCCCCCGCCCCGCACAGCCGCCCCGCGCCGCGTACCTATACTTCATCCCGGGGTGCATCACGCTGGCCTCGCCTGTGCTCAGGAGGCTCTGCACCGACAGCTGTCCCAGGCTCCGGGCCACCATGGCCACCGCGCGGAAATGGCTGCGGGTACCCAGGCTGGGGCTGCTGGCTGCCGGCCGGCCCAGACGCTCCTCGGGGCCCCGGCCCTTGAGGCCATGCTCCGAGCAAACGAAGGACACCTGCATGTTTCCGGCGCTCAGCTCCTGGCCACGTCCCTCCTCCTTCCGGGCTCCGAGGTCACCTGCCCCTGGAAGCCCTGCTCCGCCTGGGACAAGACTTTATCCCAGAAGGTGAAGAAGCCACCAGGCGTTGCTTCAGGAGTGAAGATTTGTGACGCAGAAAAGCCTGTGCGCTCTCCGGGGGAAGGGGGTGAAATTTCCAGAAATGTGCTAGAAAAGACCTGATCAGATAGAACTCAGAAATCGAGGGGCGGGGAGGATGCCATTGCCTCTCCCTTCTCTGCGGGTCCTTTCTCTGCTCCGCCCTGGTCTGGCTCTGTCCGCCGGAGCCCCCAGCCCAGCTGTGTTAGGCAGGGCTGGGCTGCCAGTAACTCACGACCAATGAGCGGCACCGCTGTCCCCTGACAGCAGGAGGAGGAGGGAGGGCGCCTCCCATCAGGGTGGCAGCCCAGGGGTTCGGGGAGCAGCTGCTTCTCCAGGCTTCCCCGAGTCTCTTGGAGGGAGCCTGGCGTCCACCCCTGGCTCTGCGCACTGTGGCTCTTGGGACTCCCACCCAGTTAACGGGGTGACGGGCGTAGAGGCATGGGAGGTGCAGGAGGTGATTCGTTATTAATGAAGCGGATGCACAAGCCGCCCCGATCACCCTGGATGATCCCCGGGAGGTCGGCGCCGGTGCTCCAGGCTAACAGCTGCTCAGCCAGGACTGGACGAGGCAGGCATGCAGCCAGGTGGACAGCTGAGCGTGCAGGCAGCTGGCCTGGCCAGCTCACTCAGGCAAGTGGGGGTGCCACCAGGGTTGAGCACAAGAAGTCAGATCACCAGAAATCTGGAGGAGAGAGGACCATTCTGTCTAGACGGTAATGACGCAGGTGACGTTAGGAAAGAAGCCCGGGGTCAAGGGACCAGAGACCTGAGAAGCTCCAGCACCCCGCACAGCACTTAGCTCTTGGCACACGCTCAATAAATACTTCTGGAGTGAATGAATGAATGAATGGATGGATGAATGGGTGAATGAACTGATGAATGAAGATCCCCCTGCTTTACCCCATCCTCTTTTCCCACACTCATGGGATCAGGATGAAGACAGACCAAAGCTCACGGGTTTCCTGAAACCCAGAGAGATGCCCCCATTGGCAGCAAGGGCTGGCTTTGCCTTCTGACCCCGAGCATGCCACTCTCACTCTGCAGGGGGGCCCTGGCCAAAGCTGCCTTTTGGATCTCATCTTGCCCTGCGGGAAGGGCTGAGAGGGCGTGGTGGGTGGGAGGCAGGTGGTCAGGGGTCTAGCTCAGGCTCTGCTGCTAATTCGCTGTGTGATCCCAGGCGGGTGTCCTGCTTTCTCTGGGTCCCTGGGTATCCACGGACAGAATAATGTGGCTGGCCTGAGGACCACGCTGTCCCTCCCAGCTTGGCTCGGCAGGAACCTTCCACGCCTGCTGGCTGTCCAGCCTGTGCTCTGACGGGACCCAGAGAGGGATCCACCCGGAGATGCTCACAGTAGATGGGGGCTGAACTTGCTCTCAGCTCCGGCCCTGCCTTTTGGACACAGAAGTTAAGAAGAAAACCTTGTTCCAGTCCCAGCCTCCCTGCTCCTGAGCTGGGCAGCCTCGGGCAAGTGACCCCCTCTCCGAGCCTCAGTGCTCTTGTGTCCACCGCAGGTCACACAGGCATGGCCAGATCACGCCTGCAAAGCACTCACACAGGGGTCTGGTCCTTGGGAAGCACTCCCACAGTGCCTCGGCAGAAGGGAGTGGCTTTCTGGTCGTGGAGTCAGGATAGACCCCTGTGTGAGACCCTCCTCCATCCCACCCGTAAGAATACCCCTTCTGTCCTCCCCGTGGCCTGACTCGGCAGCAGGAACCACCCCTGAGGTGGGGACCTGGACCTGGGGATAGAGGCCTGGGGAGGCCAGAGCTGGTGCCTTTGCCCAGGGGGCCCCGGCAGGTAACAGACGCTACCTGTGGAGGCCAGTGGGGCCCCTCAGGACCCACAGGCCGGCTCTGCCTTCCTCTTCCACCTGCCCATAAAAGCCTCGGGGCCTGGATGGCCTGGGTCCCTGAGCTCAGGGTAGGGTGGGGCCCTCCCTGAGCCCCTTGGGTGGGTGGGGGGATGGGAAAGAGGAAGGACAGCCTGCCGTGCTGGCCCTTCCACCTGCTGGAACCTTGCACTTGAAGACAACAGGTCCTGCCCCTCAGGAAGCCCACAGGCCTGCCAACGAGGCTGCAGGTGGCAAAGACTCTGCCTTTCGGTCTCCCCAGGCTGGTGGAGCCCATGTCCACGGCAGGGATGCTCAACACCTGACCAGGATGCTAGAGGAGCTTGTTGCAAATGCAGATTCCTGGGCCCTAGCCACAACTACTGAATCGGTAGCTCTGGGGCTGGGCCTGGGAAGCTGTGGTTTTTTTTTTTTTTTTTTTTTTGCAGTACGCAGGCCTCTCACTGCTGTGGCCTCTCCCATTGCGGAGCACAGGCTCTGGACGCGCAGGCTCAGCAGCCATGGCTCACGGGCCCAGCCGCTCCGTGGCACGTGGGATCTTCCCGGACCGGGGCACAAACCCGTGTCCCCCGCATCAGCAGGCAGCCTCTCAACCACTGCGCCACCAGGGAAGCCTGGAAGCTGTGTTTTTATCAGGACCTTTGAGTGGTGCTGTGCACTGGCTGGGAGGATGTGGAAATTCCCTACTCCATTCCACCTTCTACTGTTCTCTGTGCTCTGGCAAACTGTCAGATCCTACCAGGGCTAGCATCTTACTATTCCTCCCGGGCTGCTCTTAACCAGATGGTGCGTTTTAAGCTTTAAGAGAGATCCACAGAGACTTAGTCACCACAGTGTGTAAAAGGTCACCCGCCTCACTCCCCAATCCAGCAATTCCACTCCTAGGTATGTACCCAGAGAACTAAAAACATACGCCCACACAAAAACTTGAACACATTATGTCCACAGCAGCATTACTCATCACAGCCCCAAAGTGGAAGCAACCCAAATGTCCATCAACTGACGAATGGCTAAAAAAAATGTGGTCTATAGCCACACCATAGACTGGTACTCAGCCATACCAAGGAATGAAGTGCTGATACATTCTACGACACAGATGACCCTTGCAAACATCATGCTGAGAGAAAGAAACCAGTCACAAGAGGTCACATATTGTATGATTCCATTCATATGAAATGTTCAGAACAGGCAAATCCATAGAGACAGAAAGTAGATTAGTGGTTGCTGGGGGCTGGGGGGAGTGGGGAATCAGGAAACGATATCTAATGTGGGTGCAGGATGTCTTTTTGGGGTGATGAAAATGTTCTAAAATGGGTGACTTTTGGACAACTGTTTGTACTAAAACCATTAAGTTGGATGCTTTAAATGGGTGTATGGTATGTGAATTATATCTCAATAAAACTTACCAAAGGGCTTCCCTGGTGGCACAGTGGTTGAGAATCTGCCTGCTAATGCAGGGGACACAGGTTCGAGCCCTGGTCTGGGAAGATCCCACATGCCGCGGAGCAACTAGGCCCGTGAGCCACAACTGCTGAGCCTGCGCGTCTGGAGCCTGTGCTCCGCCAACAAGAGAGGCTGCGATAGTGAGAGGCCCGCGCACCGCGGCGATGAAGAGTGGCCCCGCTTGCCGCAACTAGAGAAAGCCCTCGCACAGAAACGAAGACCCAACACAGCCAAAAATAAATAAATAAAGAAAAAAAAAAAGAGTAAATCCTATTTAAAAAAAAAAAAACTTACCAAAATCAAAAAAGTCAACGACCTCAAAAGTCTCTGGGCCTTTGCTCTTGCTGTTCCCTGCGGGAGTGCCCTTCCCGTTTCTCTGCCTTTGAAATCCTTGTCGACCTCTCTGGCATCAGCTGAGATAGTACATGCAGTGTGAAGCAGTCCCCCACCCCTCGCAAGCACCCGTAACCTTTCCTTCCTCCCAGTGTCGCCGACCTCAGCCTCCCCAGCGATACCAGGGGCCTGGGAGCCACAGCAGGAAGCAGCCCGCCCAGACCGCGGCAGTAGTCAAGGCTTCACTCTTGCAGGACCTCCTGGGCCTGGCCTGGTGGTAGAGTCCCCAGCCCCGACTCCATCCCACTATAACGTGCTGTGGGGATGATGGGAATGGACATTTGACCTCAGAACCCGCCCAGGGAATCCAGGACAAAGGTGTCTCTGGGTCCAGCAGAGAACTGCCAAGAGGGGAAGTCGGGTAGGTGGGTTTTCACAGCTGGCCAGAGTCTATAATTTTTCATGTGCCCCAGACAGGGGTCACAACTCATAATATTCTTAGAAAATCACAAGAATTAGACAAGAATGGAAAGCTGAAAGCTTAAGACCTTGACCTGAACTTGCCACAATTAAATGTCACCCCCAAAGGGTCTCTCCTTTCAAACACGTTTAGGTGGAGAAGTGAGTCCCAGACGTGGGCTGGTCGACTTGAAATGGGCTTTGGGCAGAAACATCGAGTGTGGATGGTTGATTTTGATCCACAGCAGATTCTGGGTTCTTTTTCTGCCTCTCCAGTACCTGCTATTGTTAAAACAAAGCAGCTGGTGCCTGCTGTGATCAATCAGAGGGGCAGCCACCCCAATTAAAAGCTCTGCCGTGTCCATAGAATACCACCAAAGAGAGCTTCTCGGGACAGAAGCTTCCTGTGTGGTGCCTGGCAGCCACCTCCCACCTGTCCCAGTGAGGGATGGGGAGATAAGAAAGCTGGGGCCCAGCCAGATCCTTCCCCCAAGACAGTGACAGGTTCACAGTAGGAGGGGACAGGACCCTCCCTGCACAGAATGAGGCCCGTGGAAGCCTCAAGGCCTGGAGTAGAAGTTTCAGAGATGCCTTTTAAATTTTGGGGGGGCCGTGCCCCTCGATTGGACCAGGCGGGCCCTCAGCAGTGAAAGTGGGGAGTCCTAACCACTGGACCACCATGGAACTCCCTAAAGATGGCTTTTAAAAGCACGGACTGCAGCAGCAACTCAGGAATGAGGACGAGCCTCGGCTGTGCCCTGTAGAGGCCTGGGTGCCTCCCCTGTATCAGTAAGGATGCCCCAACTGTGCTGTGTCCTGATTTGTACTCAACAGTGACTTCCTGCCCAAGGCGGGGGCAGCTGCTGAAGAGTTGGGGGCCACCCTGACGGAGCAGTGGGATGGGACGTCCTTGGCCCCTGAGGTTTCTGAGAGCAAAGGGTGGCAGACCAGTGGCCTTCCTGGAGGAGGTGTCCTCTGGTACGTGAGATCGGAAGCCCCCTTGGGGGCTCAGTGCTGTGGCTGTGCTTCCTTCGGGAACTCACGCTCCAGTCACGCCCAGCGTTACCCGCCCTAAAAGGCAGGAAGGTGGGTCAGCCGTGAATTGGCCCCTCTTGCTTCTTAGTTGCTGCCGTGTACTAAGTGGCTGTACCCAGGCCAGAGTAAGCGCTTCTGGCACCTTTTCTCTTTTCATCCTTAGAAGCACCTTGGAGGCATAACAACGATGACAACGGCCACAGCGCTAACACTTAACACGGTGCCTGCTGCGCCCCAGCCATCGTGCCGAGCACTTTGTGAGCAGCTCACTAAGTTCCCACCACGACCTTCAGCTGAGCCCTGCGATGCTCCCGTTCACTGGACGACGCCGAGGCACAGAGAGGTCAAGGAAGGGAGACGAACGCTGGGCCCGTCCTCATTTCACAGCGGAGGCTCCTGCTCTCAGACCCCCAGATTAAAGGGTGAGGGTGGGGACGCTGCCTGGCACCATCTGGGGGTCTGACTGAGCTGTGCTGACCCCCGCCTTTCCAGGTGGACAGCAGAGAGCCAATCAGCCAGGGTTCCTGTCCTTGCCCAATCAGAGGAGCCTCTTGGGGGCGGATCCCCCAAATCCCTGGGCAGGGCCTGAGGATCGGCGTTGCTAACAGGTGACCCCCATTCCCCCTGCCAGGCGGGCTTGGGAGACACTGAGTTGTGCTGTGCGTTGGTTACAAAGCCACGCACCAGCGCTTGTGTTAGGATCGCTCAGCCCTTCCCGTCCCCGACACAGGGGAGGGAGAGGCTGTGATGTCCCTGTAAATAAAGGCAGGGGAGCTGGTGCGGGCGGCCCAGGACCTGCAGAGGGATGGGTGGCTGGCTCCAGGCCTGGGACTGCTGCCGGGCCCCAGCACGGTGGCCACTGCCAGCAGAAGCAGACCCAGTATGAATGCAGGCCATGGGTGGCTGACACCACGGTCCTGGGCCGGCCCTCCATGGGGGCCCACGAGGGACCCCCGATCTTTGCACGGCAGCTCGTCCCGAGTGCCTGGCTTGTCTCGCCACCTCCATCCCCACTCCCTTCCCATCTGCTTGATGTCCACACACAGCAGGAACTGCATCTCCAGGTGCTATTGTTTCCGCCTGTGAGATTCCAAGACTGGGGTTTCTCTCCCACCAGGAGCCAGGCCAGGAGCCCTAAGTTCCATCACTATCTCATTTAGTCCGCAGGGCGCTTCTGTGAGGAAGTTACTATAGTCTCTGCTTTCCAGATGGGGACACTGAGACACGGAGAGGCCAGGTGACTTGTCCAAGTTCATACAGGTACCGGCGGGGGAGCGAGGATTCCCCTCAGGACGCTCAGTGATGTCCCTGCAGGCTCAGGAGTTGAGTCAGCCCTTGGGTCCCGCCGTGGGTTGAAATGTGACCCCAAAGAGACAAGTTCAAGTCCTAACTCCCGGCACCTGTGAGTGTGACCTTATTTGGAAATAGGATCTTTGTAGATATTATTACGTAAAGGTTGAGGTCCTGCTGGATTGGGGGTGAGCCCTGAATTCAATGACTGCTGTATTTATAAGGAGATGGAGATTTGGAGACAGACAGAGATGCACAGAGGGAAAACAGTCATGTGAAGATGGAGGCAGAGATTGGGGTGATGTGTCTACAGGCAAAGAAAGCCAAGGAGGCACGGATGTAGAAAGCAAACTTACGGTTGCCGGGGGAAAAGGAGGGGGGAGGGATAAACTGGGAGATTGGGATTGATATATACACACTACTGTCTACAAAATAGATAATTAATAGAGACCTACTCTATAGCACAGGGAACTCTACTCAGTACTGTGTAACGACCTATGTGGGAAAGAATCTAAAAAAGAGTGGATACATGTAGATGTATAACTGAGTCACTTTGCTGTACCCCTGAAACTAACACAACATTGTGAATCAACTATACTCCAGTGAAAAAGAAAAAAGAAAAAGAAAGCCAAGGAAGGATGTTTCCCTACACCCTTCAGAGAGAGTGTGACCCTGCTGACCCCAGGTCCAGACTTCTGGGTTCTGGACCAGGGGAGAATAGACAGCTGTTGTTCTGAGCACTGTGTTGTGTCCTGTGTTATGGCAGCCCCAGGACACTGATACAGGACTGTCTCAAGGTGGACCGGCCTCCCGCTTGGCCACCTGGACTTCTCCACCCACCGTCCCTCTCTGGACTCTGTTCTTCCTCCTTTTCCCACCCATTCTTTAAGACACACTTGGGTTCCCAGCTCTTCCAGGAAGTCTTCCCTGACTGAGCTCCTATGAATAAATGAGCAACTGGAGAGTCTGTTCGATGAACTTGACCACAAATCAAATACTGCCTGTGATTCCTGTAAGAGGCTCCTGGTAAGAGGCTACGATCTAGAGGCAAAAACCACAGGCACGCAGGACGCCCCGCCCTGCCAGAAGCTCAGGGCCAAGGCTCATTGCCCGGGGCTCCCCGCCCCCCGGGCTGCAGCAGAGAGTCTCAGATGCAGCTTCCAGTCCTGCTGCCAAGGAAGCAGCAGGAAGGAGATATATTTTACAGGGGAATATTCTGAAAAGTGGGTTAAGACCAAGACCACATAACGCCACCCAGGCAATACTCACAGAGGCTCAAAATGTTCTAGGTGCTGGGAACAGACAGAGGCTGTGCTCTCAGTGGGGTGCAGATGGGCAAAACCAAGGTAAGAGACACAGGACAGTGGGTTTGAGGATGACTCACTGGGCATTTATTTAGACTGGGTGGTGCGGAAAGTCTCTTTGAGGCCAAAGATGTGATGATGGGAGGAAACCAGCCTTGTGAAAATCTGGAGGACACACCTTCCAGGGGAGGGAACGGAATGTGCAAGGACCCTGAGGATGCAATGAGCTTGCATGTTTGAGATATGGAAGGAAGGAAGGAGCCCCCTGAGCAGGAGGGAGGGTGTACAAGCCGAAATCAGAGACAGCACGGGCCGCGCAGGGCATGGTGGGGACTTCGGGTTCATTCCCGATGCCGTGGGTAGCAGACAAGGAACACACCTGAACCAGGCCCGGTGTCCAACGGGCACTGCCTGGGCCCAGGTCACAGCCTCTGGCTGGCCTGTGGCCACAGCTGCTGCCCTGTCTCAGGCCACATCTCCAGACCCGCCATCACTACAGTCAGGTGGACCTGGGGAAGGTGAGCTTACACAGAGACTGTGTAGACTTAAAAATTCAGTGCATTTTTTTTTTTTAAACAGCAAGAGATGAGGACCGTTAAAAAAAAAAAATGGGAAAAGTTAACAAGAAAGCCTTTTCCCCCAGCTGCAGGCTCAGGTCGGCTGATACGGTGTCTGGGCCCATGGTACGGTTGTCGCCTTGCTCCACGGAGCAGCACTTATTTGGAGGCTTTATCTTTTTTATATTAATATTTAAGACCAGGTTTAGCTGAGTCCCAGCCCAGCTGCTGCCGGGAACATTAACCGCGGAACGGCATCTATCTGGGATCTTTAATAACTCTTGGTCGTGGTTTCCGAGGCCCTCTTCCCAGTTAACCAAAACCCCTGGATGCAGCAAGATGAAATCCACCAGATAAAGGGCGGGCCCTACGGGGGCGACATCTGGCCCATCAAATGCTAAAGGCTCAGGTGGTTTTCTTGTCAACTCTGCTCCTTGGGAAGCAAGTCTCCCCAGGGTGTTTCAGCCCCACAGTGAGTCCAGCATGTTTCAGATGGGACACAGACCTTTTCCTTGGGGTGTCAGGCAAATAAGAGATTTGTCCCAGTACTCATACCCCCCGGCTGTGTTCGGGTCCTGGGGCTGCCATGACAAAGTTCCACGAACTGGGGGGCTTCAAGCAACAGAACCTGGTTCTCTCACAGCTCCGGGAGCCAGAAGGCTGAAATCTGGGTGTGGGCAGGGCTGCACTCTCTCTGAAGCCTCCAGGGGACCATCCATCCTGGCCTCCGCCCGCTTCTGGTGGCCGTGGTCCCTTGGCTTGTGGCCGCGTCCCTCCCACTGCTGCCTCCACCACCAAAGGGCCTCTTCCCTGTGCGTCTTCATTGGGCCTTCTCATTAGGACACCAGGCGCTGGATTTAGGGCCCACCCTATTCTGGTGTGAGCTCATCTTACTAATTACATCTGCACAGAACCTATTTCCAAATAGCCTCACATTCTACGGCTCTGGGTAGATGAAATTTTGGGGGACAAAATTCACCCCGGTGCCCCCTCCATTACAGACGGTATCCACACCCGAGGGAGGTGAGGTCTCCCTGGGGCAGGGGACGGGCTCCGGCCCCCCCGCCCACCCGCCTCACCTCCACTGCTCTTGCCTTCCTCGCTCTGGCCCTGGGCTTTCTCTCCTCACATGTGTCCCTGTCCCCTTGGACTGGAAATTTCTTCTCCATGTCTTCAAGTAGTCCTCCTTTCAGACGGCTGGGGTCTCAGCTGCCCCTGGTCCCCCTGACTCTCTTAGGCATGTACTTGCTTTTTCTCTGCCGTCCCCAGCAGGATGTAATGTCCAACAGGGTGGGGAGGGACCTTGTCTGTCCTGTTCATGCAGCATCTGGCAAGCCTGTTGCCTGGAGCCAAGTAGATCGATCTTCAGTAAACATTTGTTGAATTAATGAAAAGTATCAATGACTTGCCAAAAAAAGAAAAAATGCAGGGACTTCCCTGGTGGTCCAGTGGTTAAGAATCTGCCTTCCAGTGCAGGGGGTGCAGGTTTGATCCCTGGTCGGGGAGCTCAGATCCCACGTGCCTCAAGGCCAAAAAAATCAAAACATAAATCAGAAGCAATATTGTAACAAATTCAATAAAGACTTAAAAAAAATGGTCCACATCAAAAAAATCTTAAAAAAAAAAGGAGAAAGAAAAAGAAAAAACGCAGACCCTCATCTCCTTCTTGAGAAATTTCCATCAGAATCAGGAGGTTCTCGAGGCCAAACCAGCTGACCCTTTGTCCTTCCTTTACATCTGGATTTATAATGCAAAGCCTTAAGAATTCTGCCATCTAATGGACTCAGGGCAGAAGTGCTTTATATCTTTAAATAACAACCTCATGCTGAAGATCCAAACACTTGTCCACAGGAGAAAATGTTACAGCAACAGGGCTGGTCTCTGTTCTTCTCTCCAGAGAACAGCCAGATAACCCCTGGGGCCTGCGTTAGATGGAAACCAAATCAAGTATAGGACACCCACTTAAATATGGACTTGAGATAGACAACGAATAACTTCTGCTATCATGTCCCGATGATGGTAGAAACTGGTTGTTTATTTGAAATTCAAGTTTAACTGGGTGTTCTATATTTTTATTTGCTAAATCTGGCAACTGTACATAGACTAGGTGGGTGGGTGGGGTCCCTCTGGCCAACTGGCTCTGGCCAGGACTTGTCCCTGGGAGGCACAGGAATAAAGCCTCATATATGTAACTTATCAACTCAAATGCCAGCTATCTGGGGCTCTCTGGCCACTTTCTGAGGCTTTCAGAGGAGAAAGTGGGCAGGTCAGAGCACTGTCCCAGCTGCTGATTTCAGTGACAAGCGAGCTAAACAGAACGTCTTTCTGAGGTTCAGAAGCAACCCTCCAGGCCTGCGTCCGAGAACACAGGGACACCTAATCCACAGCCTTTGCTAATCACAGTTATAAGCGTAGTTGCAGCAACCAATTCAGAGGCCACTTCCCATGAGGACAGCCCAATTTAAGCACATCTTGGTCCCCAGGACCTCGCACGGGTTTCTGGTGCTGGGATGGATTTGTAGGTAGAGACGATGAATTGAGGGATTTCCCCTAATTTGTGTTTAGTCACCAACCCCTGATAATTAATGTGTCCCAATAACACGGCAAGAAGACAAATGACATAGTATGTTTACCCCTGCTGCAAAGTTTTTTCAAGAAACCATACTCTTTTCCCATGGAGGATACACCAAACGCAGAAGTGCTGATCTCTGGAGGAGAGGACTATGCAGGCTCTCATTGTCCTCTTTTATACGTTCCTACGTGGTCGGCATTCTTTTTTTTTTTTTTTTTTTTTTGTGGTACGCGGGCCTCTCGCTGTTGTGGCCTCTCCGGACGCGCAGGCTCAGGGGCCATGGCTCACGGGCCCAGCCGCTCCGCGGCATGTGGGATCTTCCCAGACCGGGGCACGAACCCGCGTCCCCTGCATCGGCAGGCGGACTCTCAACCACTGCGCCACCAGGGAAGCCCCATTCTTTTCTTTTTGGCTGTGCCACACAGCATGTGGGACCTTAGTTCCCCGAACTGGGATGAAACCCGTGTCCCCTGCAGCAGTGGAAGTGCGGAGTCTTAACCACTGGACCGCCAGGGAAGTCCCACGGTCGGCATTCTTAAACCCCAAGGAGTCTGCCCCGGTTGACAGTGACGCCATTACCCCATTTCCTGGGCTGCATTCCTCTCGCGGCCCCTGCCTCGTCCCCTCCTCGGCCAGGGGACCTCCTCCTGTCCCCGCCCAGCCCAGCCCTTACCGGTACTTCATGCCGGTGCGCCGGGCGGTGCAGCTGTCCAGGGAGAGGCCGTGCATGCGCAGGAAGCTCTCCATGTTCCTGGCCTGGGCTGCTGCCCGCACCTCCCGCAGCTGCTGAAGCTCCAGCGTGCTGGACTGGCGGACGGGCTGCAGGGCCCAGTCCGAGTGGCACCTGCCGATCACACTCCTGAGGCTCTCGCTGTACGTCATGGACAACATGGTCCCACCCGGCCCAGGAGCTGCCGCTGTCCGGATGGGAAACGCCGAGTGGTCATGGGTTAGAGAGCGTCCCGCCGTCCCCGGTGCCCAGGCTGGACGCTGGCCCTGGGGCTGGGGCAGGGGCTGCGGCAGGGACACGGCCTCCAGACAGAGCGGCCACCAAGGGGTCTTGGCGCCTGGGGACAGGGCCGGGCCCCGGAATGTAAACCCCTCTTGGCTGCACTGGCCGGGAACTCTGGCTGAGCCACCCTCTCTGCCCCTGCCCCCATGAGACAAGCACAGGCGAAGCTGCATTCCAGGTGGGAGATCCCCCCAAAATGCTCCAAATGCGAAGGGGGCAGGAGCATGCAGAGAGCCCGGCCCCCACAGTGGAAGACTTCACGGCACCCCCTGGAGGGGTTCCCAGGGTAAAACCAGGTACAGGGCCGTCCCGGGATGCAGCAGAAGCACACCTGTCGCTGAAGCAAACTCCAGTGTGATTTTGCCAGGGGGCCTCGTGCCCCCAGGAAGGCCCTATTTGTTGGTTCACAGCCTGGTAAAGGGAAATGTTCTCCACATGTGCACTCTCTGCTTGTAGACAGCGCCGCTGCACCAGCACAGTTCTTTGGGCTCCGTGCTCGAATCAATTACGTCACAATTCACGAGTGTTTGCAATAGAGACACTGAGCGGATGCATTTAAGGAGGGAGCGAAGCGGGGGAGGGAACAGGTTTGGAAACTGCAAAGCTTAAATGTTAAGAAGCATTCCTAAACCGTCATCTGAAAGGATGATTACACTTGGAAACTAAAAACATGAATGTCCATCAATGGGAAATCGGTTATGTAAATGATGGCTCATCCATAGAATGGAAACTTGTGCAGCCACGTGAGGTGTCTCCACGTGGACTGATAGGCGATGCGTCCCAGGAGACAGCGTCAAGAAAGGAAAGGAGAGGGGAACACGTGTGTGCGCAGAATGCTGCCCTTGTGTCAATTCACGCACACACGTGAGTAGCTCAGTGAAGGGCCGGCATCACAGCTGTGCGTCCACATCCCGCAGTGGCTTTGACTGGGCAACGCGGACACGGCCGCAGGGGGCAGGGCTGTTCTACAAGCCACGGACTCCCCCCCACCCCGCCCCCCGCAGCTGACCACGGGCCTCTGCCCCGGCCCAGATGCCTGCACCGTGGCCCCAGAATTGTCACCGTCACCGAGGTGAGATGCGTCTTTTCAGCTGGGTCGGCTGGACCCTGGAGCCCAGCCCGAGAACTGGAGGAACCAGCACTGTCCCCACCTCTGGCCTAAGGTAAAACAAGTTCCATTCTCCCTGGGAAGGGCTGGGCAGGCTGCCCTGGGGGCTGAGGCAGCTTCAGAGTCCCTAGGGCGGAGCGGGCGTTGGGGTCGCCTGGGCTGGTCCTTCCTCAGGTGAGCTCTCCATCCCCAGTCCATATCCCCCTTTCTCCACGGCAGGTATCGTCACCTGACGACGAGCTTCTGTCCTCTCTAGTCATCTTGTTTGGTGCATCTGACCCCCCTGAAGGTCAGGTCCAGGAGGGCAGGGACTTTTCCATCTACTTTCACTGCTGCACCCTCAGCTCCCGAAGTAGTAACTGGGTGTTTCCCTGGCCGTGCCGCCAGCACCTGGAGGGGCTGGGCTGGCCCCCTGACTCAGGCCAAGGCTCTCTGCAGGCTGCCTTCTCCTGGGCCAGGACTTGCATCACCACAGACCCACAGGGGGGCCCAGAACCTCTAGCATCCCCCAAGGGTTTGGACTAAGGTCTCTGAGGGATGCTTTTGCAGGACACGAAAATACCCAGCTTCCAGGAGAATCATTCTGGGGCAGCAGAGGGGACCCAGGCTCGGTGGGGGTGGGTGGGTTTGACCTTGGACGTGGCACCGTGGACGCCCACAGGTAGCAACGCCAGCTCCCTCCCTCCCTCCTCCCCTCCAAGTGCACGCTGCCCACTACCCATCAGGCAGCTGCTTCAAAGGCATCTGTGTGGCCTGCGTGGGGCAAAAGCAGGCCAGTCCTGGCTTCCCTGGGGGTCCGTGATCAGAGAGAACAGCCGGGCAAGCAGCAGTTACAGGCGTGCTTCCCGAAGAGCAGGACCCACCTCAGACGGGACCGTTCCCAGCCAGGCCCAGCCAGGCTCAGCCAGGCTGAGATCAATAGCCATTAGAGCTTTCAAGACATTACCCGCAAAAAGCAATCCTGGTCTGATCTGGCTCTGGAAGTCTAGCCCTGGCCCCAGAGCTGCAATGACAGTGTGTCTGAGTGCCCTGCTTCTGGACAGGGGCAGCCCTGTCCAGTGCGTGTGTCACCCACTCGGTGCGACCCAGGCAGCCACCTGGACCGCTCCAAGCCTCAGTCTCCACATCTGTGAAGTGGGATGAGCAGAGGCCTACCATGCAGGCTGCCTCAGGCTGCACGGGACCGGCCTGGAAAACTGGACAGGGGCTGGCCTCACTGTGGGAGCGTGCCACGTGTGGGAGGTGGCCACCAACCACGAGGTGTGGACCGTGGCACCAGTTACGATAAGTGGCGTGAGGACAAAATACACAAAATGGAGTGGAGGGGACATGGGTGGGCAGGCGGGGGTCTCTCCAGAGGTCGCACGTGAACATGGGCTTGAGTGGTTCGAGGCAGCCGTGTAGGGTGAAATGTGGACGCTAGCCACCGCCCCTGCTCTGGAGAAGACACACATCCCTAATGAGATGGGTGCAGTGGGTGCGGCCAGGACTTGGAGGGCACCTCTCTGTGGGTCTGGGGTCCCTCCTGCCTGGGATCTCTCCTCATCTCGAGTTATAGAGGCCTTGGGAGGGGCCCCTGGGTGGGGCAGGACCACCAACCGCATGGAGGGAGCCCAGAGTCTCCTGCTGGACGTGAGGGTCCTGGTGGCGTAGGGCAGGCTTGGGCCAGGGGACTCGTGGGAGGAGAGGTGGGCCGTGGGCGAGCACAGTGGCCCCTGACCTGGGGTGGAGGGTGAGGACCTGGCGCCCACAAAGGGGTCTGTGACCAGAGGGCTGAGCACAGCGAGGAAGGGGCTGGGGAGCGTTTGTCCCCCTAAGGTCCTCGAGGGTGGGAGAGGGAGGAAGGACACAGAGGGACTCGGACGGTCACCAATGCTGTCCAGCAGGAGAGGACAGCGTAATAAGCCGGCTTCCTCCGCAGGCGAGCAGGGCTGGGTCCCTGGATGAGGGGTCCCTCGAAGACTTCCCTTGTTGGGGCTCCTGCCTTGGCCACCTGGCTTCTCAGTGACCCCGACCTCTCGCTCCTCCTCTTTGCCATCCTGCCCCCCCCAATCTCAGGAAGAATCAGCCCTCTTTAATAGCCATCACTAATTACAGAGCCTACAGGGTCCCCCCCACCCACCGTGCTGGGGCCTGCCTTTTGCAAATCTGTTCCTGTGGACGGGGGTCTGGGGAATTCACGTGAATGAACCGCGTGACATGGAAAAGTGGAAACAGACATTAACCTCATTAAATCCATGGGAATCGCGACCTTGCTGAAGAGCCTCCCACCTGGAATTCCTGAACCGAGGTCTGTTTACTGAAAGCCACCAAAGCTCGAGACATGGGATCCGGAAGGAATCCGGAAAGTCACTTTGAAACCGCGACATGTGTCTCGACACCGGAGAAACTGGCCTCAGTTCCTAAAGCGGGAGCGCGGAGGGCAGCGGAGCGCGGCTCGAAAATGCACAGCATCGCGTCAGGGCAAAAACAAAATTATTTTTGCTCGAGAACCATCAGCAAACCAAGGCCCAAAGAAGCAGCCCCCGGCTCTCTCAGGCCTGTGTTTCGAAACAGACCTTTCAGACAGCACCCAGCCTCCTGCTGCCATTCTCGGGGGGGGGAAACTTGAAAATGCTGGATCTTAGTGGGGAACCCGACAGGGTACCAGCTGCAGCCCAGGTCTCCCAGGACGGGAGAGCGGCAGGGCTGGGAAGCAAGCAGGCTCAAGCGGCAGACACCCACCCTCCTCCCTCCCGTGGTTACCTAGGGCTGGCTTCTTTTTTTTTTTTTTTTTTTTTTTTTTTTTGAGGTTTTCCACTTTGAAAACACATAGAGGGTCTAATTTCTGATCAGCCAAATGCATCCCCAAAAGCTGTCCCTGTCGTTTCTGTTCCCGGGATGCTTGTTCCCCAGCAGCATCCCCCCCACAAGAAGGCAGCTGCCACTTGCCTCCTGGAGCTGAAGGGGTGAAGGGACCACTCACCTGCCTCGCTGGCGTCTGCTGGTTAATAGGGACACAGTCTAGTTTATTAGGGCTCACGAGACGTTTAAGGAGCTGGTGCAGCAGCTCTTTCATTAGGGAGTGTCACTGCAGAACGTCAGAAGCAATTGGTGAATAAGTCCCACAAGGGTCAGATTTGGAGGCAGCGAGTCCATTAGTCCTATTAGGGCGTCTGCATCTCCGTGAAAGAGGCTGAATTATTCACGAGCGTGCCTCTTCCCCTAAAAGCCTGGGAAGTGCGGTTCCGTGGTGCAGCCCAGCAAGGCAGCCTCCTGCGTGCTGGCTGGGAGGGGGCACCTGCTGGGGTCCTGCCATCCCCTCGGGCGCACACCCTCTGCCTCGAGACCTGACCCTGGGAGCCGCAGGTGGAGAGGCGCAGGCTGTGCTTTCCGGTATTTGAGGACGGGACCCAGGCTTGCGGCTGCCGTCCCACCTTGTTCTTAACTGTCTGCAAGCAGGGGAGCCCGGGGCCCCACGGCACGTGACCACCGCCCACAGCGAAGGGGTTGACGTCTGGCAAGACGCACCCTCAGCACACGCAGACGGATGCCCCACCTCCCCTCCACCGGGACGTGCCCCAGATTGTACGTCCTATACTGCCAGGACCTATAAATGGCTGGAAGGTTCCTGCAGTTTGCTATTTGGACACCACACTGCTTCTCTCTCCAGGTCGGGGCATGGAGACCCTTCCTCACAGACTTGACCTGAGGTTTGGAAAATGCTTTGAGGCTGAGCCCTGGGGTGATGTTATGCTGAGCCCCCGTTCCGGGTTCATGACAGCAGGGGCCCTTCGTGTCATACTAGGGTCCCCCCAAAGTCTCAGCATGACACTATCCTCTAGCTGAGAAATCGTGCCGGTGCCTGTGGGATTCTGGATGGAGGCTGAGCTGATTACCCCATGACAAACCTGCTAACGGGGATGGCTCCAAGGGGTGGGGGATCACCTCACCAGATCCAGAGTAGAAAGAAATGGGAGGCCGGGGGAGGACATGGAACCGGAGGTAACTGGTGGTGGGTGATGATCTGGAAAGGCCTTCGTGATGGACTTGGGATGGTTTTTCTTTTCTTTTTAAAAAAATTTATTTATTTTGGCTGCACCACGCACCTTGCGGGGTCTTAGTCCCCTGACCAGGGATCGAACCTACGCCTCCTGATGTGGAAGCACAGAGTCCTAACCACTGGACCACCAGGGAATTCCCTGGGATGGTTTTTCTTAAAGGCTGAAGCCCACTGTCAGGTTCCATGTCACGTGTCACCCACTGGCTGGAAGTGGCCGTAGTGGGCCTCCTTGCTGGGTGGCGGTCATCAGCCTGACATGCTTGGAATGAGGCTCATCTCCTTCCCCCGGGGCACCGTTCCCCTCTCATCACATTGTCCCTCTCCGCGCCTGCACCTCAGACACCAAGCCCCATGGACGTGGCTCCTGGTACCCTTCACTCTCTCTTCCTGTGGCTCCTGTGGCTCAGTCCTTCTCCATCTCTCCTGGCTCCTCATCCAGCCTCTCCATCCCCCGTCTCACTTCCTGCTACCCGGCTTCCTTCCTGCAGCAGAGCCCTGCCCCCTGCCCTGCTCTAACACCTTCGATGGCTCCCCAGTGCCCACTGAATGCAGTCCAGGCTCCTCTGCTTGGCATTCCTGGCCCTCTCTCCTCAGACCCCCAGCTGCCTCTACAGTCTGGCCTCTGTTTACTCTCCATCCTGTCCTGTCCCTGACGGCCCAGATGGTGTGACCGCTACTTCCTGTTCTCAGGGCGCCTCTCCAAGCTGTGCTCAGGCTGTCACATCTACTGGAATGTTCTTCCTGGTGTCTGTTGAATTCTGTCCAGTCTTCAAGGTCCAGCCCAAAGGCTCTATGAAGCCTTCCCTGACTCTCAGCTGGCTGTGACCCCTCCCTCCTCGGAACGCCACCAACTCTCTGGACTCTCCCATGACCCATTATTATTTTTTTAAATTTATTTTATTTTTGGCTGTATTGGGTCTCCGTTGCTGCACGCAGGCTTTCTCTAGTTTCGGAGAGTGGGGGCTACTCTTTGCTGCGGTGCGCGGGCTTCTCATTGTTGTGGCTTCTCTTGTTGCAGAGCATGGGCTCTAGGCGTGTGGGCTTCAGTAGTTGTGGCACGTGGGCTCAGTAGTTGTGGCTCGTGGGCTCTAGAGCACAGGCTTAGTAGTTGTGGTGCACGGGCTTCATTGCTCTGCGGCATGTGGGATCTTCCTGGACCAGGGCTCGAACCCATGTCCCCTGCATTGGCAGGCAGATTCTTAACCACTGCGCCACCAGGGAAGCTCCCCATGACCCACTTTGCCTCCTAGATACTGTTAGAATGATTTGGGTTCGGAGTAGATTGCACTACCATGGCCGATCCTTTCCTCCTCTCTGCGTCACGTGACCATGATTCCTCCCATGGGTCGGGGGGGGAGTATATTTTCCCTTGACATTGGGCTTGGTCATGAGCATGCTTTGGCCAAAAGAATGAGCAAAAGTGACTGTACCAATTCTAACCGTCGGCCTTCAGAGACAGTTGTGTTTCTGCTATTTTCTCTGGCACTTGTGCCATGAGAAGAGGCCTGGGATGGCCCCTGGTTAGGAAGGACGGAGAGATGGTGAACACCAGCGTCCAGCCTGCAGCTCAGACACCAACCCAGCTAAGCCCAGCCTAGACGAACTGACTCCGGTCAATCCACAGACATATGAGCAAGGAATCAGTGCTTATTGTTGCTGTCCCGTGACTTGGGGTAGTTTGTTATGCAGCCTCCTGTGTAAAAGCTGACAGGTACAGGGTCTTCCCTCCCTTAGCCATCTGTGAGCTGCTCGAGGGCAGGGCCCTGGACACCTTTGCCCTGTTGGAGGAGGGTCTGCCACCCTGCTGGCTGACTTAAATAACCCT
Source organism: Mesoplodon mirus (assembly GCF_964341445.2). Classification (NCBI taxonomy): domain Eukaryota; kingdom Metazoa; phylum Chordata; class Mammalia; order Artiodactyla; family Ziphiidae; genus Mesoplodon; species Mesoplodon mirus. The sequence continues at coordinate 4,179,034 of NC_138978.1, read as the reverse complement.
CTAACAGCCGTGTCAGTACCTGGGTGATGAGGACCCCCCACTGGGAGTGGCACCCAGTTTGCTGAACACAGACCCCACCCCCTTAGAGGTCATCACCAGAGGCCCCACAAAAGATGCCGAGTGTCTGTGGGAAGTAACCATGCTGGAGCCCCAAAAGGCAGGACAGCCAGAGCCTGTGGCATTGAACGTGGAACTGAGAGGCTGGGGGTGGGCGGTCTTCAGATCTGGAGATTCAGTTCTCCAGCAGGGCCTGTCCACGGGGCAAGAAGACCTCATGGGGACCAGACGCTCAGCCAGAGGGGTCGCAGAGGGTAGACCACAGGGTGGATCCACGGGGTCCGGGGGGCCAGCAAGGGGCGTGGAGCACCCTTTCACTTCAACTCGACTTACTTGGCACCTCTTACGGGACCAGCCCTTTCAGCCGGCTGGCCTGTTTCGGGGATTTTTCTGCCTGCATGTCTCAGCTCACTCCTTTCCTTCCAGGAGTGAGGCGGGTCCAGGACCTCTGAGGATGTGGCTCAAGTGCATGTTTGGTTTCAAGGATTCACTTTGAATCCTTGGGGATGGATGGCACACATTCATTCTGGCATATTATGTCATACACACACACACACACATACATACATACACATATATACACACATACCTACGTATATGATGATAAACACTTCATTCATTAAGAGCATTTGCAAGCTCAGACCTAACTATTTCAAGCAAGACCTTATCTAGCAAAAATTTCAGTAGAATCAAAGATTCGCTCGTCCCTTTAGAGCTCTTGGTAAGGGGAGAGACCTCATGGGAGGCACTGAAGCAATGGCAAAATTAGCCTGAGGACCCAGGCCCACGGTCATATTCAGAGGTGCCAAGGCTGTGGGAAGGAAAAAGCCACATGGAAGTCCAGCGCCGACCCCAGCACCCACTGCCCGAGCGAGGTCCCTGGTGCATCGGCAATAACGGCCCCACAGCTCTGTCACCGCTGCGGGTGCACATGCTGGGGACCCAGTTCTGGGCGGAGAGACCTCCCAGGCCTGGAGGCCAAGACGCACAACAGACACCAGGGCCCTGCCCCCACGAGCCATTCCGAGTGTCCAGCCCCAAAGCTGGCGGAGCTGCCCTGAGGGTTCCGTAAGCCTGGCACGTTCTCGATGGAGGAAAACGTCAAAGTAAATTCCCAGAGTTAGAGATTTTCAAGAACATGCGTGTCTGTGGTGCACGCCCCACCCCTACAGGTTAGGAAGAGGCTGCACAGAGGGAGGAAGGGACCCGCCTGGGGGGCTTTTGCTGATGGACGTGCCTCGGGCTGGACCTCTGGACGCCGTGTCCCTCTGGTGACAGACTCTCTCCCAGTGGACACACTGTGCTGATTTCCAACAGGAAATGCATCAGAAAGACGCCAGCGCATCCGTCCTGACCCTGGCCTGGGTCCTATCGCAGCCGCACACCCCAGAGACCTCCACAGGCTACAGATCAGCTCAAGTTCAAGGAAAAGCGGAGAACCCTGGGCCGGGTGCATCATTTTTCACTCTGATCACCTAAGAAGCACAAAGCTGGGATGTCAGGAAAGCACTCGATCCGCTGTCTGAGGGGTGAGGTTTGAAAGGCGATCTGGCGAGAGATCAGCTCAAATCAAAGCAAATTCTAGACGACGAGCCCACACAGTGAGCCCGACTTCACGTCTTTCATCACTATGCCGTGTCGTGGCACCGAGAAGAGGACCAGAGCCTGGACATTATGGGGGAGTTTTCATGCCCGAGAAATCACCAGCACACCCGGCCTGGACGGCACGGCTCTCCCACCCGCTGCCCTGCTTGCCAGTTGTAGGGAAAACAGAGGGCTCGTTACCTGTAAAACTGGAGCTGTCTTTTGGGGCTCCCATACCGAGTACTGCGGACAGCAATGGAGGAGAGAGAAGGAAACAGGGAGAGAAGAGAGAGAAGCCACAGTTGGCATCAACCACGCACAGGGAGGTGCCAGCCCGGGAAGCATCTCTGACGCCCGGCAGCCCCAGCCCCACCCCGCCCTCTCGGGGCTGTCGGAGGATTTGCCTGGGTACCAAGTCTCGGTGGCAGCGCCACCCAGTGGCACAGGGAGGTGGAGGCCCGTTTGTTTGGATGCCGGGCTCCTCTGTGCCTGGCCTCGGTTTGGGTTTCTTTTTTTTCTGGCCACCCCGCGCGCATGTGTGCGCCGCTTGTGGCATCTTAGCTCCCCTGCCAGGGATTGAAACCGCACCCCCTGCAGTGGAAGGGCTGAGTCTTAACCACTGGACCGCCAGGGAAGTCCCTCTGTTTGGGTTTTCATGAAACATGCTTTTTCAGACCAACGGTTGAAAACCTTCAAACCCAGGAATGCCCATCACCCAACACGCTGGGAAGTCTGCACGTGACCATGGGGTTCTTTTTAGGACCTGGATGCAGGAGGGACACCCCCATTCCCTGTGGTTTCCACGGACACGCGCTGTGGCTCAGGCCCTCACAGTTATCTGAAGGTCCAGTGAAAAGGACTGGCGGGCCCCAGGGTTCCACTTGCGCCCCGTCCTCTGTGACAATGATGCCAGCGGCTCCCACCCCGCGCCTTCCCCATGCCCTCCCTGTGGTTCAACCTGGGCTATTTTCCAAACAGAAAGACCCAGGGCTGGATCTGGAAGTGGGCTCCACAAAGAGGTCAAGGGAGCCCGGCAAGCACCCGGCTGCCTACACCCTCCGCAGGCTCCACTCAGGCCTGTAAGGCTTGGAGCCTTGCTCAGGGTCTCAGGGGAGCTGGTGGGACCACAGGGGCTACAGGACCTGCAGTGTGTGTGGGATGAGAGAGATGGAAACCAGGAAGGGCCTCTGTTACCTCCCATGGAATATTTCAGAAGAGTCAGGGACAAGGCAGGAGTCTAATCCTGGCTCCATCCCACCTGGAAAACCTTGGTTTTTTTCTTTCCCATTTTGGTCTTAAAAGCCTCCTTTCCTTGGAGAAAATGCTGGCTTGCGTGCGCCTGACAGCCCCGTGGGCTCACTCAGCCCCTCCCTCTGGGCCAAGGGGAGGAGACTGGCCTGCGGACCTCCTCAGAGGCAGCACTGACCCTGGGAGGGCCTGGTGGGGTGGCACGGGGGCGTCACCTGTAGATCATGCCCGGGGAGCCGGTCTGCCGCAGGGAGAGCCGAGCCGGGGACCCCGTGGTCGATTCCGGATACATGGAGCCAGCGTCACTCGTCCGGACCCACTCCCTTCTTCAAGGAGGGAAGATCCTGGAGGGAGAGCAAAGAAGGAGGAGAGGCGGTTAAAAAAAGACCAATCAGTGGCCAGGATGCTCTGTGATCCCGAAGGCCTGGTTCCTTGAGCATCTGCATGTCCCTCATCAGACAGACACACAGGCCCACGGGGGCTCGGGTGAGGCTGATGGTCGGGTCCGTGACTGTGAAGGATTTCTGCTCCTTCTTTTCAAGCCCCCACTCCGCCCCTCCCTGACTGCTTTTCTGAGGTTCTGGGAGCACTTTCTCGTTGCCCAAACGATGCAGAAATGGTGGTTGCAGAGGGAATCTGTGGACTTGGGAATCTGGGCTGTCTTCCCCAGGCCAGGAAGTGGTACCACGGTCACCCAGGGTCATCCTGGATGCCTCACCTCCCTGACCCCTGACTCCTGCCCTGAGGCACCCCCGGGCAAGTGAGGGACACGGACGGGAAACCAGGACCACAGAGGGGAGGGTGCACAGAGTGCCAGGCCTTGTGCACCAGGAGCAGAGCCGTCCCCAAGGCCAGTCCACGTGCTGGTCCAGAGGCCCCGGGGAGGGCAGGGTGCGTGATGTCCTCCCACAGGCTAATGGGATGGGGAACAGGCAGCCAAGGGCAGGCCGGGATGCACGTGCCCTTTACTGGGGGTGCGGCCCACCCCCACCCCTCACCCTCCTCTCTGGCTTTCCCTGGGCCCAGCTGCTGTGTGGTGACACCTCAACCCCCAGCTCGGGCACTTAGGGATGTTTAATGTCCAGAATTCCGAATCACAGACTTAATCTGCCTGAGTCCCCAGGTGACACCTGTGTTGCTTGTCCAGGGAACACACTTTGAGGACCCTTGGCCTGAAGCCGAGCTCCTGGACTAAAAGTCGGCAAACTACTGTCAGCAGGCCAAAATTTTCTGTAAATAAGGTTTTATTGGAGGTTTTACCTCCATGCCCATTTGTTTATGAATTGCCCATTTGTGCTACTATGATGGGGTGGGTCCTTGCAATGGAGACCGTCTGGCCTGCAAAGCCTAAAATATTTACTACCCGTCCCTTTAAAGGAGAAGTCGGCCGACCCCTGTTCTAGGCCATTCTCTCCCCCACTCTCCAAGATGACACGACCCAGAACCTCTCTCCTGAAATCACGAACACTTCCTTTCCCGTGTTACCCATAGCTCTTGACTTGATGCTTCCTATTTCACTAGCATCAGACCCATCCCCCAGCATCAGCACAAGGAACATTCTGCTTCCCTCCCGTTGCTACCCGGGTGACCTGGCCACACCCATGGCACCCACACCCTCTGCCTCGCCCCCATTCAAGGGCATCCTGCAACAGGACTCTTGCCCACCAGTCCTTCCTTCTTTATGGAGCAGAACCATCTGCACACAATCAATTACTACTTCCTCTATCTTGGGACATCCCTGGTGGTCCAGTGGTTAAGACTCCACACTTCCACTGCAGGGGCACAGGTTCGATCCCTGGTCAGGGAACTAAGATCCTTCATGCCATGTGGTGCGGCCAAAACCCCCCCCAAAAAACGACTTCTACAGATGGAAGGAAAGTAGGAGAAGGAGAAGGACATGCGCTCACTCCCTCTTGGGAGAGCACCATCATCACAACTAACTGCTGAACAGTCATTGACAAGAAGACACTGGAACTCACTAAAAAAGATACCCCACGTCCAAAGACAAAGGAGAAGCCACAATAAGATGGTAGGAGGGGTGCAATCACGATAAAATCAAATCTTATAACCGCTGGGTGGGTGACTCACAAACTGGAGAACACTTATACCACAGAAGTCCACCCACTGGAGTGAAGGTTCTGAGCCCCACGTCAGGCTTCCCGACCTGGGGGTCCGGCAACGGAGGAGGAATTCCTAGAGAATCAGACTTTGAAGGCTAGCGGGATTTGACTGCAGGACTTCGACAGGACTGGGGGAAACAGAGACTCCACTCTTGGAGGGCACACACAAAGTAGTGTGCACATGGGGACCCAGGGAAAGGAGCAGTGACCCCATAGGAGGCTGAAGCAGACCTACCAGCTAGTGTTGGAGGGTCTCCTGCAGAGGTAGGGGGCAGCTGTGGCTCACTGCGGGTACAAGGACACTGGCAGCAGAAATTCTGGGAAGTACTCCTTGGCGTGAGCCCTCCCAAGGTCTGCCATTAGCCCCAACAAAGAGACTGCAGACTCCAGGGCTGGGTCGCCTCAGGCCAAACAACCAACAGGGAGGGAACTCAGCCCCACCCATCAACAGTCAAGTGGATTAAAGTTTTACTGAGCTCTGCCCACCAGAGCAACAGTCAGCTCTAGCCACCACCAGTCCCTCCCATCAAGAAGCTTGCACAAGCCTCTTAGGTAGCCTCATCCACCAGAGGGCAGACAGCAGAAGCAAGAAGAACTACAACCCTGCAGCCTGTGGAACGAAAACCACAATCAGAGAAAGACAGACAAAATGAAAAGGCAGAGGACTATGTACCAGATGAAGGAACAAGATAAAACCCCAGAAAAACAATTAAATGAAGTGGAGATAGGCAACCTTCCAGAAAAAGAATTCACAATAATGATAGTGAAGATGATCCAGGACCTTGGAAAAAGAATGGAGGCAAAGATAGAGAAGATGCAAGAAATGTTTAACAAAGACCTAGAAGAATTAAAGAACAACAAACACCTAAAAAATTAAAGAACAAACAAACAGGAATGAACAATACAATAACTGAAGTGAAAAATACACTAGAAGGAATCAATAGTAGAATAACTGAGGCAGAAGAACGGATAAGTGACCTGGAAGACAGACTGGTGGAATTCACTGCGGCGGAACAGAATAAAGAAAAAAGAATGAAAATAAATGAAGACAGCCTAAGAGACCTCTGGGACAACATTAAATGCACCAACATTTGCATTACAGGGGTCCCATAAGGAGAAGAGAGAGAGAAAGGACCCAAGAAAATATTTGAAGAGATTATAGTCGAAAACTTCCCTAACATGGGAAAGGAAATAGCTGCCCAAGTCCAGGAAGTGCAGAGAGTCCCAGGCAGGATAAACCCAAGGAGAAACACGGGGAGACATAGTAATCAAACTGACAAAAATTAAAGACAAAGAAAAATTATTAAAAGCAACAAGGGAAAAACGACAAAACATACAAGGGAACTCCCATAAGGTTAACAACTGATTTCTCAGCAGAAACTCTGCAAGCCAGAAGGGAGTGGCATGATATATTTAAAGTGATGAAAGGGAAGAAACTACAACCAAGAATACTCTACCCAGCAAGGATCTCATTCATATTTGACAGAGAAATTAAAAGTTTTACAGACAAGCAAAAGCTAAGAAAATTCAGCACCACCAAACCAGCTTTACAACAAATGCTTAAGGAACTTCTTTAAGTGGGAAACACAAGAGAAGAAAAGGACCAACAAAAACAAACCCAAAACAATTAAGATAATGGTAATAGGAACATACATATTGATAATTACCTTAAATGTAAATGAATTAAATGCTCCAACCAAAAGACATAGACTGGCTGAAAGGATACAAAAACAAGACCCATACATATGCTGTCTACAAGAGACCCACTTCAGACCTAGGGACACATACAGACTAAAAGTGAGGGGATGGAAAAAGATATTCCATGCAAATGGAAATCAAAAGAAAGCTGGAGGGGCTTCCCTGGTGTTGTAATGGTTAAGAATCCGCCTGGAATGCAGGGGACATGGGTTCAATCCCTGGTCCGGGAAGATCCCACATGCCGTGGAGCAGCTAAGCCCATGCGCCACAACTACTGAGCCTGTGCTCTAGAGCCCGCGAGCCACAACTACTGAGCCTGCGTGCCACAACTACTGAAGCCCGCACATATAGAGCCTGCACTGCACAAGAGAAGCCACTGCAACGAGAAGCCCACGCACTGCAATGAAGAGTAGCCCCCACTCGCTGCAACTAGAGAAAGCCCACGCGCAGCAACAAAGACCCAATGCAGCCAAAAATAAATAAATAAATAAATAAATTTATTAAAAAAAAAAAAAAAGAAAGCTGGAGTAGCAATTCTCATATCAGACAAAATAGACTTTAAAATAAAGACTATTACAAAAAACCAAGAAGGACACTACATAATGATCAAGGGATCAATCCAAGAAGAAGATATAACAATTGTAAATATTTATGCACCCAACATAGGAGCACCTCAATACTTAAGGCAAATGCTAACAGCCATAAAAGGGGAAATCGACAGTAACATAAACATAGTAGGGGACTTTAACACCTCACTTTCACCAATGGACAGATTGTCCAAAATGAAAATAAATAAGGAAACACAAGCTATAAATGACACATTAAACAAGATGGACTTAATTGATATTTATAGGACATTCCATCTAAAAACAACAGAATACACTTTCTTCTCAAGTATTCATGGGACATTCTCCAGTATAGACCATATCTTGGGTCACAAATCAAGCCTTGGTAAATATAAGAAAATTGAAATTGTATCAAGTATCTCTTCTGACCACAATGCTATGAGACTAGATATCAATTACAGGAAAAAAAATGTAAAAAAATACAAACGGATGGAGGCTAGACAATACGCTACTAAATAACCAAGAGATCACTGAAGAAATCAAAGAGAAAATCAAAAAATACTTAGAAACAAATGACAATCAAAACACGAAGACCCAAAACCTGTGGGATGCAGCAAAAGCAGTTCAAGAGGGAAGTTTATAGCAATACAATCCTACCTCAAGGAACAAGAAAAATCTCAAAAAAAAACCTAACCTTACACCTAAAGCAATTAGGGAAAGAAGAACAAAAAACCCCCAAAGTTGGCAGAAGGAAAGAAATCATAAAGATCAAATCAGAAATAAATGAAAAAGAAATGAAGGAAACAATAGCAAAGATCAATAAAAGTAAAAGCTGGTTCTTTGAGAAGATAAACAAAATTGATAAGCCATTAGCCAGACTCATCAAGAAAAAAAGGGAGAAGACTCAAATCAACAGAATTAGAAATGAAAAAGGAGAAGTAACAACTGACACTACAGAAATACAAAAGATCATGAGAGATTACTACAAGAAACCCTATGCCAATAAAATGGACAACCTGGAAGAAATGCACAAATTCTTAGAAAAACATAACCTTCCAAGACTGAACCACGAAATATTAGAAAATATAAACAGACCAATCACAAGTAATGAAATTGAAACTGTGATTAAAAATCTTCCAACAAACAAAAGCCCAGGATCAGATGGCTTCACAGGAGAATTCTATCAAACATTTAGAGAAGAGCTAACACCCATCCTTCGCAAACTCTTCCAAAATACAGCAGAGGGAGGAACACTCCTAAACTCATTCTACGAGGCCACCATCACCCTGATACCAAAACCAGACAAAGATGTCACAAAAAAAGAAAACTACAGGCCAATATCTCTGATGAATATAGATGCAAAAATCCTCAACAAAATACTAGCAAACAGAATCCAACAACACATTAAAAGGATCATACACCATGATCAAGTGGGGTTTATTCCAGGAATGCAAGGATTCTTCAATATATGCAAATCAATGAATGTGATACACCATATTAACAAATTGAAGGATTAAATACCATATGATAATCTCAATAGATGCAGAAAAAGCTTTTGATAAACTTCAACACCCATTTATGATTAAAAACTCTCCAGAAATTAGGCATAGAGGGAACCTACCTCAACATAATAAAGCCCATATATGACAAACCCACAGCCAGCGTCATTCTCAATGGTGAAAAACTGAAACCATTTCTTCTAAGATCAGGAACAAGACAAGGTTGGCCACCCTCACCACTATTATTCAACATAGTTTTGGAAGTTTTAGCCACAGCAGTCAGAGAAGAAAAAGAAATAAAAGGAATCCAAATTGGAAAAGAGGAAGTAAAACTGTCACTGTTTGCAGATGACATGATACTATACATAGAAAATCCTAAAGGTGCCACCAGAAAACTACTAGAGCTAATCAATGAATTTGGTAGAGTAGCAGGATACAAAATTAATGCACAGAAATCTCTTGCATTCCTATACACTAACAATGAAAGATCAGAAGGTAAATTAAGGAAACAATCCCATTCACCATTGCAACAAAAAGAATAAAATACCTAGGAATAAACCTACCTAGGGAGGTAAAAGACCTGTACTCAGAAAACTATAAGACACTGATGAAAGAAATCAAAGGTGACACAAACAGATGGAGAGAGATACCATGCTCTTGGATTGGAAGAATCAATATTGTGAAAATGACTATACAACCCAAAGCAGTCTACAGGTTCAATGCAATCCCTATCAAATTATCAATGGCATTTTTTACAGAACTAGGACAAAAAATCATATAATTTGTATGGAGACACAAAAGACACCGATTAGCTAAAGCAATCTTGAAAAAAATAAAAAAACGGAGCTGGAGGAATCAGACTCCCTGACTTCAGACTATACTACAAAGTTACAGTAATCAAGACAGTATGGTACTGGCACAAAAACAGAACTATAGATCAATGGAACAGGATAGAAAGCCCAGAGATAAACACATGCACCTATGGTCAACTTATCTATGACAATGGAGGCATGGATATACAATGGAGAAAAGACAGTCTCTTCAATAAGTGATGCTGGGAAAACGGGACAGCTACATGTAAAAGAATGAAATTAGAACACTCCCTAACACCATACACAAAAATAAACCCCAAATGGGTTAAAGACCTAAATGCAAGACTGGGCACTATTAAACTCTTAGAGGAAAACATAGGAAGAACACCCTTTGACACAAATTGCAGCAAGATCTTTTTGACCCACCTCCTAGAGTAATGGACATAAAAACAAAAATAAACAAATGGGACCTAATGAAACTTAAAAGCTTTTGCACAGCAAAGGAAACTATAAACAAGACAAAAAGACAACCTTCAGAATGGGAGAAAATATTTGCAAGCGAATCAACAGACAAATGATTTATCTCCAAAATATATGAACAGCTCATGCAGCTCAATATCAAAAAAACAAACAACCCAATCAGAAAATGGGCAGAAGACCTAAATAGATTTCTCCAAAGAAGACATACAGATGGCCAAGAGGCACATGAAAAGCTGCTCAACATCACTAATTACTAGAGAAATGCAAATCAAAATTACAATGAGGTATCACCTCACACCAGTTAGCTGGGCATCATCATAAAGTTACAAACAATAAATGCTGGAGAGGGTGTGGAGAAAAGAGAACCCTCTTGCACCGTTGGTGGGAAGGTAAATTGATAGAGCCATTAAGGAGAACAATATGGAGGTTCCTTAAAAAAATAAAAATAGAATTACTATATGACCCAGCAATCCCACTACTGGACATATACCCAGAGAAAACCATAATTCAGAAAGACACATGCACCCCAGTGTTCATTGCAGCACTATTTACAATAGCCAGGACATGGAAGCAACCTAAATTCCTATCAACAGACGAATGGATAAAGAAGTCATGGTATGTATATACAATGGAATATTACTCAGCCATAAAAAGGAACGAAATTGGGTCACTTGTAGAGATGTGGATGGACCTAGAGACTGTCATACAGAGTGAAGTAAGTCAGAGAGAGAAAAACAAATATCGTATATTAATGCATATATGTAGAATCTAGAAAAATGGTACAGATGAACTGGTTTGCAAGGCAGAAATAGAGACACAGATGTAGAGGACAAACGTATGGACAGCAAGGGGGGAAGTCGGGGGGGATGAATTGGGAGATTGGGATTGACATATGTACACTAATATGCATAAAATAGATTACTAAAGAAAAAAAACCAAACTACTTCTGCAGTTTTCAAAAACAACAAGCATAGTTTCTTGGACCCACTTCCTTCCCCACTCTTGTCCTATTTCTCTCCTTCACAGGAAATGTCCTCTTGTCTGTAATTCCCCTCCCTTCTGCCCTCATGCCTCTGAGGAAGCTACCATTGCCAAGGTCGCCGTGACCTCCCTGCTGCTAAGCCTGATAGCGCCCATCCTACGGGGTGGATGGCGGGGCTGCACCATCCTCCTGGCTCCGGGACCCCGCGCTGCCCGCTGTCCTGCTGCCTACCCAGCTGCTCCTTCTTGGGCTCCCGGGCTGCGTCTGGTCCTCTCTCTTGTCTCCAGCTCTGGTTTCTGCCCAGGCTCAGGTCTTGAATCTCTTTTCTTTTCTGTCTACACGCGGTTCCCCAGATTTCCCCCAGTCTTCTGGCTCTGACCTCCATTGCTACGCTGCAGACCCCACGATCGTATCTCCAGCCCCCATCTCTCCCCTGGACCGCATTGGGTGTATCCAACTGTCTACTAGGCATCTCTACAAGGATGTGAAACAAGCGCCTTGGGTTCATGCGTCTAACATGAAGCTCCTGGCCACCCTGTCAACTATAAATTGGCACTTGCCGTGGGCACTTGCCGTCCACCTCTACAAGGATTAAATCATGAGCTGCTGCAGCTGCAGACTTTCAACATCCCCTGAAAGGAGTTCAGGGTGGAGAGCAGAAATGAGGCCCTTGGTGCTCTGAGAAAAACTGGCGGAACAGGGCTTCAGATAGATACTTTCAGGAGAAGATTTAATGAGCTTAATTTTTGTATTTCCTCGTATCTAGAAAAACAATAAAATCCTTCATGGTGACGATTATTCCTCGTGACTAGCAGAAACCTTCTGGAAAAAAATAAGTGCTTGATTGCATGGACTCCTCCTTTGCCAAAATCGCACACATACTGACCTTCCCCTGACCTGTTTGATGCAGTTTCTCAGAGCTCTCTGAAATGCCATCTCCCGGGCCACAGTCCTCATGTTGCCTCAAATAAAACTTAACTCTCACTCTCACGTTGTGCATTTTTTTAAGTCGCCAACTCCCACTCCAGCCCTGTTCTTCCACGGCCACCCCGTCATGAGGCCATCTTCAGAAGCCACCAGAGTCCCACGCTTCTTTTTTTTTTTTTTTGCGGTATGCGGGCCTCTCACTGTGGTGACCTCTCCCGTCGTGGAGCACAGGCCCCGGACGCGCAGGCTCAGCGGCCATGGCTCACGGGTCCAGCCGCTCCGCGGCATGTGGGATCTTCCCGGACCGGGGCACGAACCCGTGTCCCCTGCATCGGCAGGCAGACCCTCAATCACTGCGCCACCAGGGAAGCCCAAGTCCCACGCTTCTTGCGGTGACCTCCGCCTCCTCCTCCCTGGCCCGGCTGCCACCTTCCCTCTCGTAGTCCCCACGACAGCTTTCTGACAGGTCTCCTGGCTTCCACCTTGACCAGGAGCCAGAGCGAACCTTCCGGAACATAAATCAGATCATGTTGTTACTTTGCTCAAACTTTCCAATGGTTTCCCATTCTACCCAGAGTGAAAGCCCAGATCTCAACAGCGGCCTCAGCCCGGCCCCGCCTGAGCCACAAGCTCTCTGACCTCATCCCCGCCCCCCGCTCCCCCCGCTCACTCCCAGACGCGGGCTCTGTGGGGTCCCGTGAACCCAGCAGACACTCCAGCCTCAGGGCTTTTGCACGTGCACTTCCTTCTGCCTGAGCTCTCTGACCCCTGGCCTGCCGGAGGGACCCCTGACCTTCACCTCCTAATACAAAGGTCACATGCTCAGACCCGTCTTCCCTACACTCCCCTGGTCCCTCCCCTGGCGCGTGTCACCTTCTAACACCGTGTATTTCACCTACTGTCTCATTTATGACCCCAAGATGCCAGCTCCAGGGATGCAGGGAGCTTTGTCGGCTGTGTTCACAGCTACACCTGGCACACCTGTAGTAGGGGGAGGGCCTGGGGACTCGGCTTGCACGAGGTGGCAGGGGTGGGGACAGGGCAGCCTTCCTGAGGGTGCCCGCTCTGTCCAGCGGGGGTGTTCACGGCAGCTACAGGTGCCACTGGCCACACTTTGGGAGGCATCTCCAGGGAGGTCACCTGTCCCACTCCTCACCCTAGCCCAGACTCTGGAAGCCCAGGTCCTTCAGGGTCAGCAGTCAGCTCCTCCGCCCACAGCCGGGCACTGGCCACGCTCTGATGCCCACTTCACGCGGAAAAGAACTGCAGGCCACGAGCAGTGCTTCTGTCTCATTCCTCCTGGGGGGTTGGCACCTTTGCCACCTCAGCGGGGGAAGAGGATTGGTGAGGTTTCCCCAAGCCCCCTGCTGAGCATTCAGGACACAGTCCAGGGGCACAGCCAACGTAGCTGCCACTGTCCAATCAGGAGACACTGCATCTGCCTGGCAGCCAATCCCCAAGGAGCTGACGTCCCAGTGGGGATGCTGTGACTCCCAGGCTGCGCTGGGCTCCTGCACCGCTGGGGGAGGAAGGCAGGCACAGCTGCCCGCCCCACCTCCACCCGGGACTGTTCAGAAGCCATTTGGCAACATGCCAGGCTCGAGAGGGATGAGGGACGAGGGACGGGAGGGGCGGCTGAGAGGGTGTGGCTCGGGGTCCAAGCTGGGAGTCCGAAGGCTGGGTCCCTCCCGTCTCCTGCACGCCCAGCTGGTCTGCGTGTGACCTGGAGCAAACCATCCCGGTTTATACTTGGAGACATAAGCATGGAGGGCTCACAGAGGCCCGTTCATAGTGTCTTATGGGAGCAAAGAGAAGACACGCTCTGAGCCCGAGAGGAAAGATGTTGAGTCAATCCCAGCTCTCACCCTTTGCAGGCTGAGCTGAGTGATGACAGGGGACCTAAAAGGCTCCACTGTGGACACTGTCTTCTCTCCAACTTATTATTTTGAAAACTTTCAAACTTTCAAACATCAGAAAAATTGTAAAAAACCAGAATAGCAACAAACACCTATATACCATCCATCCTACTCACTGATAGTCTGCATTTGCCTCATTTGCTTGCATTGCCTCTCTTCCCCTCCCCCCTCTCCCCTTCACCTCTTCCCCCTCCCTCTTGCACACACTTTTTTTCGAAACATTTGACAGTTGCGATCTCATGCACTTCACCCCTCAATACTGTAGCAAGCATTTTCTGAGAATAAGAACTCTACCTTACATAACTACGATACCATGATCATATCTAAGGCAATTAATTCAATACCACCTGATATATAGCCTATATTAAAAATTTCTGCCTTCCTCAAAAAACAAGAAAAGCCTCAAATAAACAATCCAGGCTACCTCCTAAAAGAATTAGAAAAAGAAGAACAGGGATTTCCCTGGAGGTGCTGTGGTTAAGACTCTGCACTCCCAATGCAGGGGGCCCGGATTCGATCCCTGATCAGGGAACTAGATCCCACATGCATGTCGCAACTAAGAGTTCGCATGCCGCAAGTAAGGAGCCCATGAGCCGCAACTTAGGGGCCCGCCTGCCGCAAATAAGACCTGACGCAACCAAATAAATAAATAAATAGATTTTAAAAAGAAAGAAAGAAAAAGAAGAACAAACAAAACCTAAAGTCAGCAGAAGGAAGGAAATAATAAAGATCAGAGAAGAAATAAAATAGAGATTAAAATTTTCCCATTGATTCCAAAGAGATAGTCTATCTATAGTTTAAAAAAATCCAGAATCCATTCTAAAAATAGATTCTATAGCTTAAAAAAACCCACCAGAATCCACTCAAGGTTCACCTAATCCAGCACCCCTCAACTAATCTAATCCAGCACCCCTCAACTAATCTAATCCAGCACCCCACCCCCCTACCATTTTTTCATTTTTGTTTTTCATGGCATTGGGTTTTTTTGAAAAGCTCAGGCCATTAGTCCTGCAGACTGTCCCACATTTTGCATTTGTCTGATTGCAGCCTGATGATTAGATCTGGCTAAACCTTTCTGGCAAGGTGTGTCCTTCTGGTGCATCCAAGCAGGATGCACATGCGTTTTTGTCCATGACGGGCAAAGCCAGGGCCTGCCACTTGGTTAAGGCAGCTTCCGCCTGGCATGGAGTACTAATTCCTTCATAATTAACCAGGAACCGCAGGGAGGGCTCTTTGAGGCTGTGTGAGAATCCAGTTCCCCTGCAACCTCTCACTGTGTTTTCTCCACTTTAGTTTTCCCAGAAAGGTCACTACGCAGCCTGTTAGGGCTCCAAATGCAGAGGACGCGAGAGGGCAGGAGGCCGAGTTTAAATGGGAAGAAAATGCAAAAGCAGATTCCTGGAGTCTTAGGCTGTCATCAGAGCTGCAGCCCCGGCCAGGCCCTGATGCTCAGACTCTCAGGGACTGCCCAAAGGCCCCACGGGGCCTCTATGTGACTCTGGGGCCTGGGATTGGCCCTGAGACTCGGGCTGGCGGTCTTCTGGAAAAGTGGACCCATGACATGATTTTAAACATGGACAAGCACATTTATACACACAGAGGGAAAGCCCCAGAATAAACCAGATGGACTGTGCAAAATGTCCAGGGTCACAGCAGACCACAGTGAGGCGCCCTTGACCAGGACACACGAGCTCGCTCTCTCTCTAAGCCTCAGTCTTCTCATCTGCAAAATGGGGGCCTGGCCTACATGAGCCTCAATTTCTCTGTTGGAGCTAAGAATAAATGATTATATTATTCTGGGGGCTAATGTCCCTGGGGGTGTCCAATTCGGAGCTGCAAGTGGCGCTCTCTCTCTCTTCGTCTCTCTCTTTCTCCCTCTTTCTCTGATCCCTTCAGCCTCAGCATTAAAGATGGAATCTGTAGCCTCTCAGAGTTGATGAAAGCTGCTTGCACGAGATGGGAAGAATTCAGTGCGTCCAGGCGAGAGAAGAAAAGGAATTCACAGCTTAGCCAAGAAACCACAAAGAAAAGTCAGACCGAGCCCACGAGTCCAGAGACACACAATAATAGGAGATGCTTTCTGAGTGAGCCTGCTTGGGGGACCACCTGCTCTGGTTCCTCAGATGTCCTGGTTGATGAGCTGGCATCTGATTTGCATAGAAGGAGGGTATGAGGGTCTAGGAGATTGAATCATCGGTCCCCATTCCTGGCTCCTTCCGGATCCATGTCCTTTGCTGAGTGACTCTGCCACCTCCCCCCAACATGCACGCATGCATACAACACCCACCCCCACCTCCACACACACACAAACACACTCTTGGGCCAATGCGGAGCGAGCAGAATGATGATATGCCAGCTCCAGCCATGGGAGACTTGCCCTGGAGCCCCTGCCATCATCATGGATGAACCTGCTCCAGACACCACCCCCCGCTGGTCCAAAGAGGCCGAGCTCACACGCAAGAGCCACCCGGCCTGGACCGGGCATCACCCATTGACCTGCGATGTGGAACCAGCAGACCCACGAATGCAGACAGACGAACCTCTCTGTGGCCTGCCACCAGGACTGTTACACAGAAGGTGAATGGAGTTTTAACTTTAGCACAGCTGGGAGCTGTTCTGCTGTGTTTTAATATTCAGGGTCATTCTCGTTACATTAAATTATAACTCCAGTGGGAGGCTGGGAGCTACTTCCAGTTACTGGAAAAGGATGCCACAGCTGTCTCTTTACCATAGATTCTGGAGCACAAAACTTGGGTGATGGGAACCTTCATGTAGTGAGAGTTCTTCATGCGAAGCTAGCCCTTTGAGCTCTGGAGAGGGTAACTGTTTCTAAATCGAAACCTTGCTGAGTCGACACCCGTTCCCATCTTCTTCTGGGGCTTGGTGGATGACACATTTCCCCCTCTTTGGGTGACCCAGGAAACCACTCCAGGTGGTGGGGAGGGAGGTGAGGTCCAGCTGGGGTTCAGATCTAGCCCTCGGTTTGCATCGTAACTCTGCCATTTATTGGTGTCTGACCTTGGGCAAATCTCCCAACCTTCTGAAGTGTCAGTTTCCCCACGTGTGAAATGGGAGGGTAATAGGAGTCACGGAGGAGCTGATGTGCTACCAGGTGGGGGTGTGCGGTGACGGCCACGGAGGCTAGAATCCGCTCGTGCCCAGCGCTGGAGGAGGGAAGGTGCTGCCCGAGGCCTGGGAGTGCTTCTCGGAAAGTCCGCGATCACAACTCCTTCCTGAACGTTTGCACCGCGGGCCAAAGGTAGGTGAGGTCACTCTTGCACAGAGGCATCTGCCCCAGAGGCAGCCTGCTCCTAGGCAGAGGTCCTGCTTTCCAGAAAATCACTTTTCAGGGTCCTCAGACTCACTGCAACCTCTCCTTTTCCCATGCTGCCTCTCTCCCCTGCTCTCAGAATTCTTCTCATCTTTTCCAGTTTCCCAGAAAAAGGCTCATCACTTACGGAGGTGACCAGCCATGCACAGGTATGACTTGCTGTCATGGGGGGCCCTCTGGGGCTGCACCCTGATTCTGGATCATCCTGGAAGCTCAAAGCTTCCAGAAGGCTTGGCCCTAGATCGCTGAGGTCTTAAGAACAATGAGACTGTAGGAGTTGTCTACGGCCACCTGACAAGGGTTGGCAGCTTACAACAACAGATAGCACTCACACAGTTTTGGAGTCAGGAATCCGGGACTGACTTGGCTGGGTGGTCCGGCTCAGGGTCTCTCCTGAGGCTGTGGGTAGGATGTCAGCTGAGGCCACCATCTCATCTGAATGCTCCTTGTTTTTGCTTATTGCTGCACCGTGAGTCTTGTGGGATCTTAGTTCCCCAACCAGGAATTGAACTCAGGACCTGGGCAGTGAGAGCGTGGAGTACTAACCACTGGACGGCCAGGGAAGTCCCCTGAAGGCTCCTCTTCTTAGATGTCTCCTGCACAAGGCTGTGGGCCGTGGGCCTCAGTTCTGTACTCCTTGGATCTCTCAGGCCAAGGCAGTTTGCTTCCCGCAGAGCAAGGGATGGAGAGAGAGAAGCTGCAGTGTCTTTCTTGACTGAGGCTCAGGAGATTTGTTTATTGGTCACAAAGACCAACCCTAATACGATGGAGTGGGTGAGGACCAGGAGGCGGGGCCACTGGAGACCATCTTGAAGGTCACTGCTGTGACACCAGTTATGGACTGTTCCTCACCTTTACTCCGTCCCCTTTTGCCCTGAGACCACAGGGATGTCGGCTCCTCTAGGGCAGGGGCTTTGCCTCTTCTGCTCACTGATGTGTCCCAGCAGCGCCAGGCACATGGCCGATGCCCCGCGAGCTCTGAGGGACCAGGGAGGAGAGGCTTACAGCACCTGGGTGTGACAGGCGTGTGACAGACGTGTGAAGGGCGTTGAGTGATCTCCCAGGAAGCTTCAGGAATCAGGGCTAGGACTTAAGCTGCTGCTTCTCAAACTGATGTTACTTTGCATGTTGCTTCTCGAACCCCGTAAATCCCTTCTACCAAAGCCCTGAGGTATGGCTCTGACTGTGACACAGCATGAAACCACTGCCCTTTATGGGCCCAAAGCCTGCGGGAGCCACAGGGTGCCTCATGAAGAGACAGGAAGAGGTGTAACTGCTCAAAACCACACATATCCGGAAGGGCGCTTGTGTAACACCCCCTTCCGCTCTCTCCCAGAGGCCAGGAGCTCCGAGACAGGAGCCAACTCTTCTGCTGTGAGCAAGACGGGTGGCAAAGAGCGAGAGTTGCTGAACCTGAGTGCACTCGGGGTGTCCGTTCTGCCTGTGGAGTCATCTTGGAGGACAAACAGAGATGCCCAATTGCCAGAAGGGGCTGGAGGTCAACAGCCACACTCCCAAACAGCACCATCCAGATCTCGCTCAGATTCAGATGGAGCTGGGGTCGGGGAGAATGGTGTAATCGTTACTGGGGGCTGGGGGTCACAGCCAGGACCCCCCCCCCCCACCGCTCTTGGCCAGTGAGAATCTCAGTCTCTCCTCTAGACTCCTGAGGCCTGAGCCGGGGGGACAAGCGGCATGGGGACCCCTCCCCAACCCAACACTAAAAAGCACGGGACTCACATGGTCAGACCACGGAGGAAACATCTGGACCAGCCACAGAGCCCACGGCAAGACTGCCCGACAGGGCGTCTGTTCACGCGTCTAATTGATGCCGCATTAAGAATTCCTTATAAAGATCACAGACTGGAAGTTTCAATCTTTTCAAAGCAACCTTCAAGCACCTGTTCCCCGATTAAGAACGAGTCAACCAACACAGAGCCAGGGCTGGACTGTTGCAGGGAGAGTCCCTGCTCAAATCGAATTGATTCCACAGAAAAAAAAAATCAAATCCCAACTCTCCCAAAGCAACGGTGGAAGGCCTTTCCCCTGGTACAGCCCACCGAGATCCTCACCATGGCTCAGGCGCCTACTGGCTGGGCGCCTTCCGATCGAGCGGCAGCCTCGCTGTGGCTCCACTGGGCTGCGCACAGTGATGGTGGTGGGGGGAGGGGTGGCCTGCTGGGGTCAGCAGCTGAAGGCCCCCAGTAGTGGGGACAGCCACCTCCCCTCCCTGAGAGGAATGGAGGCTTGGCTCACGGGGTGGAGGGGCCTCGTCTCCTGGCCACGTCTCCCCCATCTCCATCCGCATCCTGGTGACCACAGGTGGAAGGGTGTGGTCACCGAAGTCTGGCCAGAGGGGCCTCCGTGCTCTACAGACCACGTGAGCTGCAGCGGGTCAGGGGAAGACGCAGGAAACAGAAGCCCGCACGTGCTCCGGAATCTCCGTAACCTTCCCCGGGGGCCCAGGCCACAGGCCTCCCTGCGGTCATTCATTCAGCAAACGTTAGAGCTCTCCTGTCCCAGCCCGGGAAGCTCACAGCCTCCTCCCTGTCTGCCGCCCTGGTCTCCCGCGGTGACCACAGCCTGCACCAGTATCCTGCTGGGGCCCAGAGTGGAGAGGACAGCAAGGTCGGGGAGGGAAGCTGCAAGAAGCTGGGCTTTTCCGGGCCGGGAGGGAGCCCCTTAGGCATCAGGGAGCCCGCCCCTCCCCACCCCACCCACGTGGTGACCATGGGCTGCCCTTCCCGGACAGACCTGCAGGGTGGGGAAGGGATTCAAGGGGTCCTCGGCCACCCTCCCCTTGCATGCGGGATCTTAGTTCCCCAACCAAGGATCGAACATGCACCTCCCCCTCATCCCCCACTGGAAGCGCGGAGTCTTAACTACTGGACCGCCAGGGAAGTCCTCGTTCTGTTTTTAAGGCAGGGACCCTTACTCCTTCCGCCTGTGAAATGCCTTTGCACTCAGAGATGGGAACCCAGGCTGGGAGCTCCCAGGAGACAGCGGACAGGCAGGAACCTCTCCAAGAGCCTGCTGGGGCCCCTTGGCAGCTGGGCCCTCACCCCCCAGGCTGGACAGAGGTGGCCCTGCCGCACTCTCGATCTCCGGGCAGCTCCTTGCCCCAGGGATGAAAGCAGAAGCCAGCAGCCCCGGAGGCAGAGCCGTGTCAGGCGCCTCCTCTGGGTGCCACCCGCTGCGCCCCCCTCACCCGCCACCCGGCAGTCACTGGGTCACGGGAGGCCTGCCGGTCCCCTTCAGGGAGGACGCCTGCAGCCTCTGTGCCAGCCAGCCACGTGGGCTCGGCCGGGGTCCAGCAGGGCGTCTACAGGGGTGGCTGCAGCCAGTCCTGCGGGGGCACAGGGCCTAGGGGGCTGCTGGCCTGATGAACCCTGGACGTCAGGGGAGCACCCAAACCCTGCAGAGGGAGTCGGGGTCCCATCCCCTCAAGCACAAAACCCATCCTGGGAAGCAGGGTCCCCGAAACACCCTGGGTACCTGCTCCTGGGTCAGAACAGCCAGAGACAAGACCATCCTGGTGTGTACGAGGTGGAAGGCGAACACCGCAGGACCACGGGGCCGACCAGGAAGCCGGCGGCAGCGAGTGACAATGCGGAGGATGCTCAGCAAGCCAGGGCCCCGGCGAGACGGGGTGTGGCCTCTGGTCCTAGGCGTGCCCCGAGGAGGGCCCCAGACACCCCGACCTTCCTGACAGTGCAGCAGCTGCCCTGGGCAGGCAGGGTCGGTGGGGGGGCCCTTTCTGGGGGAGAGGGGGGACAGACACACAGCTACCAGCTAGTCCTGGGGATGTTACAGTTCCTGCTTATTGGCGCCAGCTTTGTGCCTGGGCTCGGCTACACACCTTTTACCCACGTCCCCTCATTTGATTGTCCCCCCAGTCCTGGGGGGTTTACTGCTGCTCCCCCCACTCCATCGATGATGACCCTGAGAGTCAGAGGTCAGGCCCATGGCTAGGATGTGAACCCAGGGCTGGGCCGATTCCAGAGCTGTGCTCTGCTAGGATGCCCTGCAACTGGACGGTGAGCCCAGAGCAGGGCTTTGTCCCTCGCTCACGTCCCATCCCCGGTCCCGCCACCGCGCCAGGACACAGCAGGTGCAAGCGGATGACGTGGTGGTGGTGGGGCCCGGGAGGACGGGTGAGGGGGGACTTCCCTCTGTGGGGAGGAGATGGGACACGGTTCCAGGGAGTGGGGTGGGCACGTGGCTCTGAGGCTCCAGTGGGAGTAGCCGCCGTGGGTCCCCGGCGGGGTTGACACAGATGGGGCGGTGGGGAAAAGAAAGAGGAGAGAGAAGGGAGAAGTAAGCAGTTTGGGGCGCTCTGGATCATCTCATGACTGACTGAAGACAGCAGCTGTCGGGGGGTGAGCAGGAGGGGGGGCGGAGAGCAAAGGGACAACGGGAAAAAGAGAGGCCCTGGGGGGGGGTCGGGAGGAGAGTCCCCACAGCTGACCCCCCGCACACAGCCCTTGCTGTCTTTAACCCTCTTAGATGAGGGCACTCATACATGGGAATCAAGGCCCGTGAATACTAAATGCTACCCAAGGCCACGGGCCCATCAGTGGCAGCGCTGGAGCGGGAACCAGGTACGTCTGGCTCCAGATTGGGACTCTTCCCTCCACCTGCCCTGGAGCCCCCTCGGGCCTGACTCTGGACAGGTACCCTCTGCCTCCCACCAGCACGGAGGAGACCCTGTGGGTCCACAAGGCACACTTAACTCACTGCTCTTACACATCTCCAGGCAGCAGGTAGAAGTTGGACATTTCAAATTATCGCCTGTAACCTCACGAGCCGCTTGGCAGTGTTGGCCAGTGTTGGCCATGAGTCGGGTCTCAAACCGCCACTTCACTCCTGGCCCCGAAAAGTAAATAGTATTTCTTCAAGTATCTGCCAACACTTTTTCAAGAGGTTCCTTTGGACCGGGAGGGCAGGCAACCACTAAGTGCTGGGCTGTGAAGTTAGGGATACTTCATTTGGACCAGGGGCAGCTCCTCTTCTGCGTGGACGCATCTGAGCCATAGATTTAAGCTGGATCAGTAGACATGACAGACAGAGCTGCTGAGAGGCCCAACTGCCGCCCACATGCCCCATTTCCTGAATCATCTTCCAGCTAGTGTGGCCTGGGACACGGTCTATCAGCAGAGTCCTGGGGTAGGGGGAGGGGCATCCAGGGAATTTTGCTTTCCTTGTGGAAAGGGACAGAATCTTCTGGAATGTTCTTCATGGAGGAGTCTGTCTCCATTTTCAGCAGAAGGAGTGATGTGGGTGGAGGTCTCTCAGGCTGGATCGGGGGCAGGAGGTGGTACCTCAGAGGCCTGTGTGGGGTGACCTGCAGCAAGTAGTCTTGTACTGTGTGCCAGGACGGTCTTGAAACCCCCTAAAGTTACCGCCTGGTAAGTGCCGACCTCATAGGGATTCTAGCTGTTACCACAACTTACGGAGGAAGTTCTGAACAGATCTGCCTCAAGGTAACTCACATTCCTTTGGGCCGGGACCTGTCCCCGTAGGCGGAGGGACACACGGCTCCCTCTGCAAAACTCCCGTGGGGAACTCTAAGCAAGTGAGGCCTCTGGGGATGACCGAAGGAATGAAACATGTCCTTTCTTATGTTGATTTTTTTTTTTTTTGCGGTTCGCACGCGGGCCTCTCACTGCTGTGGCCTCTCCCGTTGCGGAGCACAGGCTCCGGACGCGCAGGCTCAGCGGCCATGGCTCACAGGCCCAGCCGCACCGCGGCATGTGGGACCTTCCCAGACCGGGGCACGAACCCGTGTCCTCTGCATCGGCAGGCGGACTCTCAACCACTGCGCCACCAGGGAAGCCCTTTCATGTTGATTTTAAATCAGCATCCTTGTAACTTCTACCCACAGGCCCAGCAACTAAGGATGGTTTTCACGTTTTTTAAGTGGTTGGAAGAAAAACAAAAGAATATTTCATGGGACGTAAAAATTATAAAAAATTCAAATTTCAGCGTCATCAATATTCCGCTTCATTGGTACAGAGCCATGCTCATGTACTGTTGGGCCTCCATAACAAAACACCACAGATGGGGTGGTGGTGGGGACTTCAATAACAGACATTTTTCTCAAAGTTCTAGAGGGTGGAAGTCTGAGATCCAGGTGCTGGCAGATTCAGTGTCTGTGAGCACTCTCTTCCTGGCTTGAGGATGGCCACCTTCTCCGTGTCCTCACAGGCAGAGAACGAGCTTGCTCTGGTCTCTTCCTCTTCTTATAAAGGCACCAACCCATCACGGGACCCCCACCCTCAGGACCTCATCAAAACCCAGTCACCTCCCAAAGGCAAACGGCATCCCACTGGGAGTCAGGGCTTCAACATACGCATTTTGGGGGACACAAGCATTTGGGCCAGAACACTTATCCATGTATCGGCCATGACTGCTTTCACGCCGCGTGGCAGCACGGAGGAGCTGGGACAGAGGCTGCGCTGCCTGAAAGGCTAAAACAATTCTTCTCTGACCCTTTGTAGAAAAGGTGTGCAGACCCCTGTTCTAGGAGTTACCTCGGCCTCTAGCAGGCTACACCTCCCTCCTGGAGCAACAGGGGCTTCAGGCACCCTCTGCACACAGCCTTTGGAGCCACAGACCTCTGGTGCTGGACGCTGCCTCTGCCCCCGTGAGCCCACACCTGTTTCCTGGGCCCAAGTCTCGGCGGTTACCTCTCTTCGAGTGGTGCCTCAGTTAAGTGAGGTCACTGCACGAAGCACTCTGCCTGGGCCCCGTGCGCACTCTTGGTCCCTGTCATTCTGTTCATCTCCTGCATTCAGGTGTAGCTTGCGTGGTTTGGTGACTTTCAAGCCAACCCTGGGATTCTGTTGAGAGTTTTCAGCGTATGAGATCACAACCTCCTCTCCGGGGACTGGACAGTAATCCAGTTTAATAACTGATAGCCAGAAGCAGACCCACTTCAAAGGCAGTGTGATCTGTACCATTTTGCAGCCCCGTTCAAAACCTCGCTTGGGGAGGGGGGGCAAATGCAGGAGGTGTATTTGTCAACGCCGGTGCCTGGAGGGGCCACACGTCACATTCCGGGGGGATTCACGATTGGTGGGCGCTCAGCTCCGCGTCCTGCAGTGCCCACCTCGGTCACGTCATGGGTGAGGGGTCTCCGGAACCTTCGTAGAAATGCAAACCTTCATGGTTGAAAAGCTCCTTGTGTTTTTTTTTCCCTGGGGGACACCTTCCGGGTGACAGGTTATGCAAATTTTCCAAGTGTTCCAGACAGGCCACATGCAAAAGCCTAATCAAATTCACAACGTCGTGGCTCCATGGTCTGTCCAAAGGATCCTCTCTCTCCCAGGGGCGTGGAGGTTTGAAAGGGCTCCACAGTGACTCATGGAAGCTGAGTGGCCCTGAGGACATCGCAGGAAAGGGGATCCCCAAGAGGTGCTTCTCTACGCTGCCCAGTGGGGTCCCACCTGCTCCTCCTCCTCAGATGTCTGGGGAACAGAGAAGGGAGGGTGGCCCGCAGGTGGGGCCCGGGGGTTTCCTGTGGCTGTTAACCTGCGGGGGTGGGGTGGGTCTGAGGTTAATCACGTGACTCAAACGTGCCTGCCCCAAAGATGCTACCTGCACAAGAGAAAGCCAGTTACTGCAGAATCTTATTATTATTTAAAAAAATCTCTAAAGCCCCGCGTCAACATCAGCAAACCCAAACACCACCAAACACACACCCCTATCACTGGTAGATGTCTTTTGATGGATAGGATACCTCCCTAGGACGCTGGCGCACCTGATGAAAGATATCTCTGGTGGGGACCGCAAACCTCTGGTGGGTGCAGCCAAGGGACGGAGGTGGATATTTGGGCTTTGTGAGTCTCTGCCATGTGAAAACAGCCAGAGACAATTTGTGAATGAAAGGGTGTGGCTGTGTTTCAACAAAACTCTGTTGACCAAAACAGGTCGTGGGCTGGATTTGGCCCTGAGGCCACAGTTTGCAGAACTTTGATCTCTGACATTAAAAAAAGGTGACATCCACTGAACTGAAGACAGAAGTGTGGATCCTTACGATGTCCACAGCACTCACAGCTCTGCTCTGTCCTTTTGCGGGGACACTCTGGTCAGGAAGGGGACGCCCTCAGGTCCAAGATAACTCCCATGCTGCCTGCTGGCTGAGCCCCTGACCCCGTTGCTCAGTGGGGGTGCTGGGGAGGGAGAAGGCACGGAGGTCCCATGTGCCCTGAATCCTCACTAACCTGCTAGTAATTCTGACTTATCATCGGACCGCAGGCCTGATTAATCTGTTCCTAGTAAACGCGTAAAGCCGCCCTCCCGGCCGCTTGCTGGGGACAGCTGGCCATGGGCGCAGGCTGCCTGCCGCCTCTGACGCCAGACTATTTTTGGTTACTCTTCTGTCTCATTTATTTTTGATGTGAGTTGCTCATACAGACTGTATGTTCTCTTTCTTGCTCCTGCACCGAGATGAAACAAGCACAGTATTTTTAACCCAGCTCGTGGTACCTCAGTGCCGCACCTGGAAAGCGCAGTCCAAGGTGGGCTGCCTGCCCTCTTGCTCCGGCCCACAGCCTTGCCTCACCCTCCTGGACACGGTGACCCATGAGTCCTGGGGAGACACTGGGCCTTCAGGGTCCTGCAATGACACTGGGCTTTCAGTGGCTGGGGGTCCAGGACATCTGAGTGCCCTCTGAGTGGCAGGGAGGGACGAGGCATCAGACACCCACCTGAGCAGCATCCCTGGCTTCATCCCTGGGTGGGGACCAGTCCAAGCTGCTGGTGACTGAGTGCAGAGGTGTGATGCGCTGGGATAAAGGCTTTCACGTGCACTCACTCACTTAGCCTTCACCCCACACCCCATGAGGTTGGTACTGCTTATTACCAACCACTGGTGATGGCTGGGGAAACGGAGGCTCAGAGCGGTTCTGTCGGCCTGGCCATGCCCCCCCCCCCCCCACAGCCGTGAGAGTCCCTTCTCTGAACCACAGCCCTGCGCTGCCACGGGCAGAGAGGGAGCAACCAAAGGCCTCCTCCCGACAGGGGTGAGACAACCGTGCTCTCCAGGATGAGAGTGGCTGGGATGGGGGCGGGGCAAAGGCAGGGGGGGCGTCTCCTTAGGAGACCAGCAACGATGCAGGTGCGAGCCGGGGAGGCCTGGGCCAGGGTGGGCTGGCAGCTGCTGGAGCCGGGAGGTGGAGACCAAAGGCCGGCTGGTGGGTAGATGTGGGGTGCTGGGGGAAGACAGGGAAGCAGGGTGACCCCCCCAGCTCCTGACATGGGGGAATTGGTGGGTGCAGCAGGTTGGGGGAGCCTGGAGCCTGGTGGTGGCTGCGTCCAGTCTGAGGGGCCTGTGGGACACCCACGTGGGGGGCTGGGGTCTTCCTCCGGGCTCCTCCCCTCTCTCCTCCCACAAAGCCTTGGCAGGTGCCATCCCTCTGCCCAGGACGTTCTTCCTTTGTGTCCCCGCTCAGATGTCACTTCTCCAGAGAGGTCGTTCTGGAAAGCCCTCTCCAATGTCCTGTCCATCATAGCAGCACATGCATTTCCTGCAGAGCTTGTACCCCAACCTGCGGTGACTCCACCCGGCTGCCCCCCTGACCAGACGGTGAGCTCAGAGGGCAGCCACTGGGTTGGTCTTGTTCCCTGCGGAATCCCTCGTGCCGGGACGGGGCGATTGCTGAACGCATGCAGGCAGGTCACGCCTGCTCTGCATGGCTCGCGTTCTCCTTCTTCCTGCAGCTCAGCACCTCCTCCATGGGGTTTCACGGTGGGAGAGTGCAGTTCGCAGAGGCCCAGGTCAGGATCTCAGGCTATCACTGGACTGACAGTCTCTACCAAATCTGGAGTCCCCGACCAGGACGATCCCTGGTTCACAACACAAGCACAGAGCCAGGCCTCTCAAGGGCACGTGTGCACGGGCACAGAGCACATGTACATGCATGTGTGAACATGCACATACGCTCACACGCCACCTTTACCACCTCCATGACCTTCACCGCCATGACCTTCACCGTCATCACTTCTACCACCTCTAGCACCCCCACTTCTATCTTGCCCTCCACCTGCACCCCAGGCTGGCTCTTCTTCCCCCGAGCACTGCTGCTTTGGAGTCTTCCCCCCGAACGACCCTCTGAGCTTCACTTCTCACCTCCATGCCCACGAGCCCCACGGCTGTACCGTCAGCACCCCCGGCCTGAGCCCCAGGTTCAGACTCTGTGGGCCCCATCCACGTTGCTGTCCCTGGAACACTCCCTCTCTTGCCCATCTCCACTGCCAGCCTCGGGTCGACCACCTGTCACCAGAGTCCCATTCCTCTTTCTCCACCGCAGATCCATCAGGCCCTGCCTTTACTGGCTGTCCAGGGCCTTCAGCCTCAGGCCCAGTACCCGGGCTTGGTCTGCAGGACCATTCACAGCCAAGCCTGACTACTTTTTTTTTTTTTTTTTTTGTGGTACGCAGGCCTCTCACTGTTGTGGCCTCTCCCATTGCGGAGCACAGGTTCCGGACGCGCAGGCTCAGCGGCCATGGCTCACGGGCCCAGCTGCTCCGCGGCACGTGGGATCTTCCCAGACGGGGGCACGAACCCGTGTCCCCTGCATCGGCAGGCGGACTCTCAACCACTGCGCCACCAGGGAAGCCCTGGTTTAAATCTTTGACACTCAAATGCCAGCCCAGCCTCTGGGCACCCTCATCCCCAATAAACCCCCCCCTTGCCTAAATCCAACTGGGGCACATATGGGACTGATGTCCCCCACCCCACCCCGGCTTTTCTACCTCTTTTATTCACCGGAGCAGGGACGACGAAGGACTCGTCAACTTGCCCTCAGAACGTGAATAACCCTGGACCAGGCATTCCACCTGTGAACAGGGGGATGGGGACGATCGGAGGGGGAGGGGCAGGCAAAACACCCTCCAATTCCCAAAAAACAAGCCGGTGGCTCATTCTGGAATCCCCAAGACAGGGATTTTCAAAGTCTGTGTGTCCTGGTCACACCTGAGATAGTTCTCAAATCTAATATTTATCTACTTATTTTTCCAGTTATCTTTGAATTATGACAAGTAATGCTGGCTTTCCCTTAATTGCAGGGATGCCAAGTTTCATTTCATAATAAGCTTATTTAAGAAAAAAGTTTAACCGGCTGAAAGAGAAATGCAAACCCTGAAACAGGTCTGGCTGTGTGCACATATGACTCAGAGCATCAGATGAAAGGCCAAGGACTGGAGTGTGGAAATACTTGCCAAAGACAGAGAGACAGACAGACAGAGATAGAGAGACAGAGGCACCTGAGTGCAGGAGGGAGAGTGCTTCCTGAAACCCACGGCCTCAGAGTCTCATCCCCAGAAATCCCACGACAAGGCATGTAGACTCCACTGCGGAGCCACAGGGCAAAAGTGAGTTCCAGGTGGTCATGCAGTTCTTTCTTTTCTTTAAAACGAATTTTCCTCCCCTTTCGTGAAAGCATGTCAGAGGTCCTCCAGTTACAGGAAGCTTATCAAGAGAATCTAGGGAGAGACCAGAGCCCCGGCAGGATGGAGCATTCCAGGCCAGCCCCGGAGAGCAGCTCTGATGAGGGTCTGGGTGGGGGGACATGCCTCGGAAAGGGGGTGTGTGTATGCACGCACACACACACACAGCCCACAGGTGTGCATACACGCATGCACACGCATGCACGCACACACAGGCCCACTCTACCCAGCGGCCAAGCAGCCCGAGGCCTGCGGCCACTCATGTTCCCCAGGAGATGCAGGGGAAGGCCTCTCCTCCCTCAGGCCGGAAGCTCCGGCCCCGTGTGTGCGAGGACTTGCAAGCTCACGGCCCGCGTCCCAGGTCATCGCAGGCCAGCCCCGGGGAGCCTCCCGCTGCTCCGAAAAGCAGACGCTCCACAGAGCAGGTGAAGATGAAGGACCCAGGATCCCCCCTGGGTAGGGGGGTGGTGGCTACAAGGACTTGAGAGCCATCTGGGTGACCCAAACGTCCAGCCGGAGCACATCTCAAACGCGACTCAGAGAGTGTGTCCCACACCTTTGGGGGAGGCAGAGGGGCTGGGCCCACCCCTACCTCCCCTGGGATGAAGCGCACCCAGGGGTGCTTTTGCTCTCCTCCCTCTGGGGCCTGGCTGTGCCCACTTCCTGCCTCAGTGGATGCTCCCAGAGCCATGGGCGGGGCTGTCTCCCTGGGAGGAGCCGGGCCCCCATCAAGGCAACAGGCATCTCCTCACCCCGCGCCCCAGGCCTGAATGCCCCCACGTGCACCAGCCCCTCTGTGGAGGCTGGGGGCCAGGGGGCCACACACAGCGCGAGAACTGGCTGGGGGTGTGCTGTGGGACAGCGCCGCGTCACCCACGCTCCACCGCCCCGGCTCTCTTTTCACACTGAGCGCGTTTCTTGTCTGTTCTGGTATCTGGACCTTGTCCTTCAGAGGGGAGAGGTTCTTAAAGACAAACAACAGCAGAACCAGGGCTTCCTTGGTGGCGCGGTGGTTGAGAGTCCGCCTGCCGATGCAGGGGACGCGGGTTCGTGCCCCGGTCTGGGAGGATCCCACATGCCGCGGAGCGGCTGGGCCCCTGAGCCATGGCCGCTGAGCCTGCGCGTCCGGAGCCTGTGCTCCGCAACGGGAGAGGCCACAACAGTGAGGGGCCTGTGTACCGAAAAAAAAACCAAAAACCAAAAAACAAACAAAAAGAACAGCAGAACCGGAGCAACCTGTCCCCAGCGCTGACCACTGCCAGGGGGACAAGGCGGGGCTTCCTGCTGCAGGATGGGGACTCGGCTGACTGCCCGTGAGGGCCTTTCCCTTACGAAACCCAAGCCCTGTCCTCCACGCCGAATAGAAGACAAGCTGCAGGTCTTAATGGTCCACCTCCAGGATTCCCTCCCCACTGGCGCCGGTGAGGGGGTCCGGGTGAGGCAGCGGCTCCTGGCCCCCCCACACTCACCAGCTCCCTGCGGGGCGGTCGTGCAATCCCAGAGGACTCCAGGCAGCACCCACGGGTCACACTGAGTCCAGGACACCCTGCGGTCAGCATGCCTGCGGCATCTCCAGCCCCTCGGCCACGGCTGCAGTGCCGCGAGTACCTGGCTGGGGCGTCAGAGTCAGAACCTCTGCATCCGCCTCGGAGCGGGATAACCAATGAGCCGGGGGACTGCGGGAGGGGGAGGGGAGGGG
The DNA here is from genome assembly GCF_964341445.2 of Mesoplodon mirus. NCBI lineage: Eukaryota > Metazoa > Chordata > Mammalia > Artiodactyla > Ziphiidae > Mesoplodon > Mesoplodon mirus. Next base: position 4,148,664 of record NC_138978.1, on the reverse strand, counting down.
GAGGTCCGAGCACGCGCTTCCCCTCCCCCTTAAGTGGTCCTGGTTTTCCCCACTCCTTGGGGGGCATCCACAGTAAGAGGGACAGAGAAATGCCGCATCTCCTATCAGAGCCGGACCGAGGTCTTTCGAACTGAGTCACGGTGGGAAGAAGACAGAGTTTGGGGGGCAGGGGGCGGGGAGGAAGAAGCACCCCTTGCCAGTGATTAGGGCTGCGACCCCTGTGATGATTCAAAGCCTGACTCAGCAGCTGACACAGGAGGGGGCAGAGACGGCCCAGCTCTCGGCAGATGGCAGATGCAGGGGGCAGCTCCAAGCTGCTTCCTTTGGCCCGGGCAGGGGGGTGGGTTTTAACGGCTTACCCCCCAGGCTGGGAGCAGGAGGGAGAGGCCGGCACGCTGGTGTCCCTCAGACAGGCAGCCTCAGAGTCGGTCTCTCTAGTCCCAGTGGACACGTTGGCGCCCTCTTGTACCACCAAGCAGTCCCTGGACACTCGGCCCTCCCCCAGGGCTGGTGGGGTCTCTTCCTCTCTGGAGCCGTGGACAACCCACACCCTGAGGGGCCCTCCAAGCAGGGTGCCAGGCAGGGAGGACCTGGGGAGCCGTGGGTGTTCCCATCTTTCCCGCTGCTACGAGTTTCTGCAGTAACATTGGGGGGCTGGTGGTGGGCCATGGGCACGGGGGCCACCTACTTCTGGCCAGCCCTGTGCAGGGGCCTCTGGTCACTGTGTCCAGCCAAGCCCCTCCCCTGTAGACGGCACAGTGCCTGGCACAGCACAAGGCTGTCTGCAGCTGATCCCCCAAACACTGCGTGATCGCATACATGGTGGTGCTGGGCCCCTGGGCTTTACGGGGATTTCAGCGGTGACCCTTAGAAGAAGTTGAGGGACAGACCTTGGTGCCATCTGCAGAGGGAATCAGGAGCCTGAGAAGAAGGTTGCTCTCCAGGCAGCGTGTCTGAGGGATACTGGGCCCCTAAAGGCTGTAGCACAAACCCATCCCTCCCCGCGGGAGGTACAGGCTGGCATCCTGAAAACGGGGTCCTGTCTGAGCACCCCCCATCTGCCCTCGATGGGACACGCTGCCCTGTCTCACCTGCTCGCCTTGTCACCCACAGGTGAGCTCCATGAAGCCTCCCCAGGCTGCTGGGCCCACCACTCTGAGGCCAGGAAGGGGGCTCTGCCCTCTAAGTACGCTGGCAGGTATGGCCAGGGTGACCCCATACTGGATCCCACTCCTCATTGCGGGCCCCGGCTCCGGGTGTAACTGCTGGCTTTCCAGAGAGGGGATCCAACCCGACCCAGCTCGACTCCAGGTCCACACCCCATACTCCCACTCTTACCCCTTAGCCAGTAACACCCAACATGCAGTCCCTGCCAAGGGGGAACAATCAGCAGACCAGAAAGAAAGCCATAGGAGCTTCTGGAGGGGGCCCTGGGGGTGGTGGTGGGGGATCAATGGCAGAAACCTGCTGTGGTGGCTCAAATTGTGTCCCCCGCCCCCCAAACATATGTCAGAGTCCCGACGCCTGGTATTGGTGAACAGGACCTTCCGAGGCAAAAGGGTCTTTGCAGATGTAATTAAGGTCAGGTCATCCTGGATTCGGGTGGACCCTACATCCAATGACAGGTTTCCCTAAAAGAGGAGAAGACACAGATGCAGGGAAGGAGGCATAGTGATGGAGGCAGAGATTGGGGTGATGTGTCTCCCTTTGCTGGGGGCGGGGCCTGTGTCCCCAGCCCTGGTTCAGTTCCATACCTTGAGGGGAGGGGCAGTTTGCAGGGAAATTTCTGCAGCCTTCCTTGCATTAGCATTTGTGAACAGGCTCCTGGGGCCCTCCCAGCTCTCCAGGGGACTGTAAGAATAAATAACAAATGATTTCAAAGAGGATTACGCTGCTGGCACCACATGACAGAGGCATGAAAGAGTAATATCTCGCCCATGCAGCACGACGCTAGCAATTGGAAAGCCAGCTTTACTCCACCTCATCCATTAAAGGCTCTGCTGAATTAAAAGAGATGCAAAAGAAAGCCATCAGGCACTGTGCCTTTGCAATCGTATAATTAACAGGAAAAAAAAATGCGTTTTTAAATGAAAATACTCATTGCAGGTGAGGTGGCAAAGAAGCTACTCCAGTGAGACGCTGCTGCTTCGGGGATGTGTGGCACACTCTTTTGGGAAAGTAATTGGGCAATAAAGACCCATAGCTTGGGATCCAGAAGTGCTACTTATATAAATGTAACCTAACCGTCCAAGAGAGGAAATAAACTTAGATGCACACCCGTGCGCAAGACAGCATTACTGGGAATAGTGAAACGAAGCTAAATCCCGAAGGAGATCATGTTTCAGTGAATTTCGGGGAAAACAATAGGCTATAACTCGGTCACTCGCAGTGACATCTCCCTCTTTGGGAAAGTGCTCCGGCAGTGATGTGAGTGGGGGAAGAGGGGAGCCCCACGATGCTGCAGGCGGGAGGGGAAAGCATACAGGAGAGTGGGGAGGGGTCCCGCCTCCCAACCGCACTCTTCCTGCCTCAGACTCAGCGACCCCCTTCTGGTGGGAGGGTCTGCGTACACGAGGCAGGGAAACAAAGAATCCAGTGGGGCTCTGCCAGCACTGAGGGCTGGGCTGGACCTTTATGTGGTTTCCTCTTACCAGGAATCCTGGCGACCCCAGCCCAGGGGTGAGGCCAAGTGTGAGCATCCATCCCATTAACAAGGCGATATGGGGGCTTCCCCGGTGGCGCAGTGGTTGAGAGTCTGCCTGCCGATGCAGGGGACACGGGTTCGTGCCCCGGTCCGGGAGGATCCCGCATGCCGCGGAGCGGCTGGGCCCGTGAGCCATGGCCGCTGAGCCTGCGCGTCCGGAGCCTGTGCTCAACGGGAGAGGCCACAACAGTGAGAGGCCTGCGTACCGCAAAAACAAACAAACAAACAAAAAACCAAGGCGATATGGGGCCCAGGGGCCTCTGCTGGCTGTGTGACCTGAGGTCAAGCATGGAAGCTGTTCTCACCCATGAAGCACCTACTCCTGGGGTGGCTGGAGGGTTAAGAGTAAATGCTTGTAGGGTTTAAGCAAGAGCCTGACAGAGCAGATCCCAGACAAATGGCGGCTGCTGATACAAATAATGATAGGACAGCAATTATCCTGCCCCTCCTCATCCCCGCCACCAACATCACCATGGTCATCGTCACTGTTGTCATCACCAGCATGACTGTCATCCTCACCATCACCATCACCACCACCACCACCGTCACCATCACCATTACCCCCAGCATCATATGAACGGCCTGCCTCCTTCCTGCAGTGGGGCAAAGGCTTTCAGCCGTCCAGCCTCCTTCCTGGAGGTCCCCAGCTCCCATGGAAACCTGCTCACGGGACCATGGCCTTCTCTGCCTGCCGCTTGGGACCACTCAATCTGGATGCCCCGGGACGGCTTCTGCAGTTAGAAGGAATTAACTTCGCATAATGAAGTGGCTCTCCTATAAACACACGACTGTGGCTGCTGGGCACTGAGCATGCAGTCTGTTCGGGGAGGCTGCCGGGCTGCAGGACACGGCCCATCTGTCCAGGTGCCCGGTGGCTGGGAGCCTGTGGCCGCCAGCCTACGATGCCAGCCCCCGCACCGGAGCCGCCTCAGCACACAGGCTCTGAGCACCCGGCTTTGTCTCGCCCTCAGCTGCAGGGGTGCCTCCTCGCTGACTGCCATCTTTGGCTGGGTGCCAGGCCCCAGAGGCCACGGCTGCTCTGCCCACCCGGGGCATTGCCTGTTGTTCAGGGTGTGGCAGGTTGTGCCCTGGGGATAAGATACTTTGCGGAGAATCCATCAGTGGGGTGGCCAGCCTGGGGGAGATGGAATAAGGGAGCCCACGGCGGGGACGGCCACTGCCTGCTTCCAGGGAGCCCAGGCTTGGTCCCACGGCTTCAGCTCAAGGATCCAAAGCTCACCAGATAGCTCCTCCAAGCAGGGCCTCTGAAGGTTCCTGGGGTGGACGAGGGGGCAGAACGGGAGGCGGGAGACCTGTCCTGCCTGCGGGCAGCACCAGGGCCAGCGCTAGGACTTCGCTCCTGGAGCGAAGCCTCACAAAGAACGGATGAGTGGAGGACCGTCAGGACTGTAACATCACCCCTCCGCAGCTCCGAGCCCTTGACATCAATGCTGTGAGGGGACGGGAGGCAAGGGCAGCCGTCCGATGCTTGCGATGCACCGCCTCAAAGGACCATGGGCTCTTGGAAGTTGGGGAAATCAGTCTGGCTCAGGCTAGTGTTCCTCGGGCCTAAAGGGAGGGTGACAGGCCTAGTGGTCCTGCCTCTGCACCAGCAATATTCACCCACATGTACAGGGAAATGAGCATCCCTCCGGAGGACCAAGCATGGGCCGTCTGGCTTAGGAAGCGGGGAGGCCTGGGTTGGGGGATGCGGGAGCACCCCGAAAATGGTCTGATGTACGGAGGCGGTCCCAGGGAGGATTTGGCACAAGATTTGGTTCTTGCCCAGGGGTTTCCCTTCTCTGATCATCCCGAGTCAGGTGGCAGCCACTCGTCTGTAGGCTAGGGTCCCCCATCCCTTCCCAGCTCTGCAGAGGGCGGCTCCAGCTTGCAGGGGTGGGTGGGCCTTACACGAGCTGTTTCCTGCCCTGTTCTGCCTTCTGGGAGAGTCCACCGTTCCTGATCGTTGCTGAGATCCTGCCCAAGGGCTGACCTGGGGGTACAGAGGTGACGGGACAGGCACACCCCATCCTCATGGGGCACACGCTCTAGGAGGGACCGGATGTCAGTAGCAAAGACCATCCTGGAGTGTTGCTCAGAGACACCTACAGGATGCTGGTGAGGGCTGCTCAGGGGGTGAGCACAGGCTGGCAGTCAGAGAGCTGCACGGTGGCCCCAAGATGCCAACAAGTATGATTGCTCCCCGAGCCCCCGTTTCCCTCTCCTTAAAACAAATAGGCTGGACCACATGCGTCAAAGAGTAAGAAGCTTGAAGGCACTTTCCCGAGCACTGCTGGCTGGAGGAGCCCAGGGGCCCCAGCCCCACAGTAATAAATGAAATAAAGCCACATAATACTTCAAATGCCCGCTGGCTTGGGGGCTGCTTTAGAGACCAGGGCTTCTGCCTGAACCTGGGAGCAAGTGCCCTCTCGTCCCCTCAAGGGATTGGGGAAGGGTCCCCTGAGCTGTGCCCTCTCCCCCTGAACGGGGGCCCTCTTTGTTTTCAGAGCTTTGGGTGACTGTTTGGGGCTGTACCCGCCGCCGCCTCGCCTGCTGCTCGCCAAGGCTGCTACCCAGGGGCCCACGTGGCTGTACCATGGGTCCCCACCAGGGCCTCAGCACCCATGCAGCCCAGCAGGTGGCTGGGAGCCTCCAGCAGTTCCCCACGGTTACCATGGTTACCAGGCTGCGGGAGGGTGGGGAGAAACCCTGTCCTCCACTTCCCTCCCAGTGGTGCCCCAGTGGGCTTGGTCAGAACCTTCCAGCCCTGGGTGAGGCAGGGAGCGAGGGCCCAGCTGGGCACACAGGCTTCGTGTGTGTTTTGGGGGGAGCTGTGGTAATCATGGTAGCTGGAGCAGCTCAGGGCTCCCGAGGGAACCACGGGCACGGGACAGGGCTGGGGGCCTTGAGGGGCCTGGTCAGCTTCTTTCCCCCCATTCTGGATGCATGACCCAGCTTAGCCCCACAGATGAGCCTCATCTGTCCCTCTGCTCTTGCCAAGGACATGGGATGCCTGGAATAGGGATTGCAAATTCCAACAGAACATCGTCCCCTTTCTGCATGGACACAGGTGCTCTGACTCCCAGCAGCAGGGGACGCCTCCCCGTTTACACCCTCCTGTGTCCTGGTCAGGATACATCTTTCTTCTAAAGATGAGCAGCCCCTAAGATCTTTCCTCACTTAGCCCGGCATCCCTCTCCTGAGTTCCCCCAGACACCCCAGGCCATCTCTCACCTTCTGGCACAGCCCTTCCTGCCCAGAAGATCGCCTTGTCCTTTCTCCCTCTGTCACCCAACACAGAGCCACACCGGCTCCAGCCCCGCTTCCTTCCTTCCTGACCACGTGGGATGCACACTGCCCCGTCCTGCCTGCTGGGCCTGCAGACACTTCCGTTGTGGCCCGAGTGGTGCCTCCATGGGCTGGAGCCCGTGTCTGCTCCCCCACCGACTGTGGGCCCTGAGGGCAGCGGCCTCGTCTACCCCCCTGCTTCTCGGGTCAGTGAAGGAAGGGGTGACGTGCAGCATGGCCGCAGCTGCACAAAGCCAGAGCAGGAGCAGGGTCGCTCCTACAATCAACCACCGTCCCTCGAGTTGCGACATCGGGCCCAGGGTGGCCAATGAGTCTCATCTGAACAGGCTCTTTATTTAGGACGTGGGTCCACATTTACCCATAGGAGCTGTCCCACGAGCCGTCAGAGGCCTTTCCCAAACCCATCCTTCGGGATGAAGAGGGAGTGTGGTAGCATCCCTGGAGCCTCTGATGTGTCCTGGGCAGGACATGGGCGGGTACAAGCAGGGAGGTGTCCCCAGCGCCTGTGCCCCTACAGAAAGGGAGCGATGTTTTTGTTGGGATTTGCAATCCCTATTCCGGGCATCGCATGATCTTGGCAAGAGCAAAGGGACAGAGATGGCTCCGGGCAGCCTAAGCTGGGTGACAAAAATCCTTCTCCTCAGTGACAGTCAAAGGCAACGCTCCCCGGGGGGTGAGGGAGCCACTGAGCAGAGGTGGGGGCTCATGAGAGGGGGAGGGGAGATGCCACAGGTTCAGTCCCAAGTGACAGGCTGGCTCCCGGGAGGGATGCCCACTTCCGTCACACGGGGCAGGTGCTCAGAGAGCCAGCGTCCTGACCAAACCTCATTCCAGGAGCACTGGGGCACCACTAACGCCAGCATCTCCCCACCCCCGGCGGGATTAAAGCTGGATTCGGGATTCGAAGCTGACAAAAGCGTAGCAGGTCGCCCAGGACAACAAGGGCTTCCTACGTTCCAGTGTTGAAGAAGCCCCAGGAAGGCTTGCTCAGCAGAGCTTCCAATGATCGATGGGTGCTGCTTTACGAAGTGGAAATGGGAAAGTTTATGACAAACTGGGGAGTGTTTCTCAAAGTGTGGACTTGGAACCCCGGGCCAGTGGCTGCTGAGCTGCACCAGGACCCACAGGGGTTGTTTTCAGGCACTGCCCCCTGTGACCCCGATGTGTGCCCCAGGGCTCAGGACTCCCTGGCACCACCGGGGCCACCGCAACCTCCGCATTCTTATCCTCTGCAGTTGCATCATATGCAGAGCCATCCATGAAGCTGGAAGGATGAGCCCCGCAGTTCACAGGTGACCCCAGAAATGTCCCCATTAGGGCAGGACACAGAATCACGCACCATGGAGACTGAGGATGTGCGGTTAAGCAGAAAAGTGACTTTTCTTCCCACCGGCCTGCTAACCCCGTGAGCGCGCGCCCCCTCTCGCCTCCCTTACTTCTTTCACTGTCACATTTCTCAAGAGACATTTAGGCAGCAGAATGCAAAGGTCAGGAGGGCGGGCGTTGGCACCCAACAGCCGGGGTTCAGATCTTGACTCCTAGTTAGTGCTCTGTGACCTGAGGATAGTCACCTCGGCTTTCAGTGCCTGTTTCTGCACCAGTAAAATGCGGACAATGGCAGCTCCTTGGATTGAAGGAGTGGACACAGAACAGGGCAAAGATGCGGCACATGCACCTGTTATGGGGGGACAGCTCTGTCGCCTCCCCTCTTGGCAGAGACTGTGGCCCCAGCAGCGTGGGGCCCGCCTGATGCAGCGGACACCTGCCCCCACCTTCTACCTCCTGCAGCGGACATGTGCCCCCATCTTCTGTCTCCCTCTCTGACTGGGCTCCAGGATAACCCAGGGTTTCCTCCTGTCTTGATCTTCCCCTTCCCTCTCAAATCCTGCACTCACGGCCACTCCCTGGGCTCCGCCTTCTGCCCCCTTTACTCTTGGCCTCACCTCCTGGGTGACCTTGTCTACTGCCGAAGCTGTGACTGGTGGGGGGTTGGCAATCACCTCTGCTTTGAGCCCCATTTGAACCCATGGCTGTCCCTCTCGATGCCCACAGCCATGACTGGCCGAGGCAAAGACCTTGGACCCAACGAGGCAGGGTCAGCAGGATGTAGCCCGAGCAGACCCAGCGATGAAAAGGGGACCCGGGGCTCCCCTTACTGCCCGCATCCCATTGCCACCCGGCTCCACAGCAGCTCTGCTGTGATGCTCTCCTGCCTACTCATTCTATTCATCTGCTTGAGACATATTTACGGGGTCCCACTCTGTGCACAACGCTGGGCCCACAGCAGCACTCAACACAGATAACAGTCTCTCTTTAGGATGACACGCGATCTCCCCTGCCATCACACATGGTCCTCACCCCACACTGCAGACACATCTGCCTCCTTCATCCCGGTGTGGACATGTCACTGCTGGCTCCAAAACCCCCAGGGGTCTGACGGCTGGTCTCCCAGATCCCAGTTCCTGCTCCCCCTCGACGACTCCCATATTCATGTCCCACCTGTGCTCCCCCTGGGCCTCGGCCACTGTCCAACCCCCTGGTCCTCCCTCCGGGGCCTGGCCCATGCAGGGCTCTCTCCAGGCCAGTCCTTTCCCAGTTTTGCTATCACAACCCTGCCTTCTTTCAGGGTCTGGGTCAAATATCAACCCCACCTGCCCCGCATCTCTCTTCTATCAGCAGAGGCTTCTCTGATGGTTCCTGGTCTGTGGTTAGGTTAGGTGGGTCTTGCTCACCCTTGGCCTTTCAAATGTCTGCTGCAGAGGGTTTTCCCAGTCGGCGGTATTTATAGGTTTAAATACCTTGTGGTTTAAATACCTTTATAGGTTTAAATTCCTCGTGCGAGTTATTTCTGAGTCTCCTCCATCCAGAAGGGGCAGGTAGGACACTGTTTCCACAGAGACCCTGCCACCACAGAGCGCTCGGGAAGGCAAGGTTCCCAGGCAGATTTCTAGCTCCTTCTGCCCTGGGCTGTATTTGACAGCTTGTGGACATCAGGTTGCAGTTCACTCTGAGAGATCGTAAAGCTGCTGAAGGATGGAAAATGAAAACATGCTGTGCTGCAGAGGGTGGGCGTGCCTGGGGTGGGGCTCTGCAGCCCCCACGGGCTACTGTACAGGGGGGTAGGCGGGCAGATGGATGCCCCGCAGGCTTGCGCACCCGGCCCTCCAGGAGGCCTGGGGTTGGGAGGACAGGGCAAGCCGTGTCCCTCCACTCACTGGGAGGCCGTGATCTGCAGAGACAGCAACAGGCTCCCCACCTCCTTCCTCCACGAAAGCCACCAGCTGGGTTCTCCCAGGCTGTTCCCCGGGAGCACCCAGCCCCTCTGAGGAGCCCCACGTGGGCTCATGAAATGACTCAGAAGGGGACCTGAGTCACTTTGCTTGAGCTTTCCCGGGAGCCACCTGGGCTCCAGGCAGAGTAAAGGTTTGTGCCCAGTCTATGACTGGACACAGAGGCTGGGAAGCTGATGGAGAGCCCGCCCTGGGCCAGGGACTGTCCGTATGCCTCTACTTGCCTCATTTTACCAATGCCGAAAAAGGGAGACACAAGCAGAGGGCCAAGCGGCTGGGAGAGTAAGAACTGGACATTCAGAGCTAGTTCTCCACTGGGGGCCATGGGCCAAGACCCCAGACAGAGGGCCCTGCGGACAAGACCCAGTGTCTGCGGGACCCAAGAAGTCGCTCGCTTACTGGGGAAACTAGCCCGACGACGAACGGTTTGCTGGTTTGTTTTGAACCCAGTGCAGGGATCTGAGAAGGAGAAACATACACTTGGCTTTCAACCGCTGAGTTGGATGATGAATCTCAGCCACTCAGCAGCTGGGGCTCAAGTTCAAGATCACGTTAGGTGGGGAAAACCCCCTAAGAGGGCTCAAGACCCTGGTGGGGAAAAGTTCCCTACCGGGCCTGCAGCACAGGTGTGAAGCTGAGGGAGGCATCCCCAGCCCGTCTCCGCTTTTCCGCCTTTCCCAGTCCTATTTAATCTGGACCCTGTGTGGCATTAAGACAGTCAGTTCTGCATGAGCCTGTGTGCTGTGGCTAGAGGGAAGAGAGGTTGACTGCAACGAGGAAGTTCAAGGCAGGCAGGTGCCAGGGATGTGGGTGAAATAGGATGAGGGACACATACAAGCCCGTGGACACCGGGTCTCCAGGGCTAACCACCTGGCCACTTGGTGGAGTAGGGGGTGACCTCCTGAGACCATGTCCTCTGTGCTATGAGTTAGAAAGTGTGCGGGTGCAGGGCACACTTCAGCTCAGGGGGCCGGGCCCAGAGTGCATCCCTCAGTGTAGAGGGAGAGGAAGGCTAGCCCTGTTTTAGCCCCGCGGGATGTGGCAAAGGGTAAGAAGACCCAACAGCTGCTCAAGTCCACTCGGGCAGGGAGACTCATGTTCTCGCCAAGCCCAGGCCGGATTGAAAGCTTGAAGAGCCCCCTCCCCCCACCCAGTGACCCGATGACCTGTCGGGTCATGTCCCCACCTGCCCCCTTGTGTGTTTTCTCCTGGGGAGGCCCTGTCCCTTTTTCTCCTCTGTGCTGGCTGAGCCAAGGACCACATTTCCTCCGAGTCACCCCAAAGAAAGGGGGGACATGCTGTGGGTGGAGGGCTGAGCATGCTGGGCTTCCCATCATGAGAAAGGCAACTTCCATGTCCCTTGGGAGCTGGGATTGAACCTGACCCTCCTGCACATTGGAGGAGACGCATCTCCGGGGGGTAAGGATTTCCGGCACTTGCTGATGGGCTGGAGGGGGCCAGGCGCAGTGGGAACAGAATCCAGGAGGCCGGGTCCATCTCACCACCGCTCTGTGCCTGTTTCCCATCCAGGCTAGGCAGCCTCCCTCGCAGGGCTGTTCAGGGTTATTTACAAGGACCCGCAGCGAAGCAAGGTCAAGGCACAGAGTCCTTTCTTCCCTTTCATCTCACCCGGCGGCTCGGCCCTTGCCATCTCTTTGATGACATCTTTGGAACCACAGGGCCCTGGCTCTGGGGAGCTGCCAGGCCGGGCAGGACGCTGTCACCGAGAACTCTCTGTGGTCGTAGCATCTCCCACCCCTGACAGCCCCAGTGACTCAGACGCACCCGGGGTGCCGTTTCCTCCACGTGTGTCAGCACCATCTCACAAGTGCGTCCTGAAGGGTGGCTAGAGCTGGTGGTTGGCATGTCCACGGGGTGCTGGTTTCCTCCAAGGGCAGAACCAAGGAAGTGACCTGGCTCGGACTGGTGGGAGGCACGGGGCCTGACGCGGCTCACCTCTGAGTGACCTTGGAGAAGCCTCTCACTTTGCCAAGGCTTCCGTTGCGTCCTCCAAAGGGGAAGATGCCCAACCCCTTGTAGCTCTAGCGTGCTCGCCTCTAGGAGGCAGGACCCCCTGGCGGCGGAAAGGGGAGAGGAGGGGTCTCTGGCCCTGGACACCTTCAGAGACGGTCCTCCCCGAATGCTGCCTGCACTGCCACCGCTCTGCCTATCATTAAGGGACTCCAGGAAACGGCTCTGGCTCTGGGACCTTGGGTGAAGCGAAGGTCATGGAGAAGTGAAGGTCAAGGACTAGATACACGCTCTTTCTAGCCAGAGTCCTGGGAAGCCACACACGTTCGTTCCCCTGGGTTCCAGCAGTGGAGGAGGCCTTCCTTCGCCACATGCGTGCTGCCCAGTTGCCACGGGCCCATCACGGACAAACAGGAAAGTCGAGAGGAGGCCCCCCTCCCTTACCGGAAACTGTCAAACCAAAACTTGTGCCAGTCACTTCCTCCTGAATCATTTGGGGCTTAGAAGATCATTGAAAAAGGAAAGAAAGCCAGCCCCATGGTGTGAAGCGTCTCAATCGGCCCCACCCCAGAGCTTGCTCACCCCTCCATCCCCCAGAGCCTCGGCCTGTGACCCTCACCAGACGAGCAGTAGTGTCCGTCTTGCCACACCTCCTGTGTGCAACTGCTTTCACGCCCATTCATTCCCGTCCAGGCGCCACGTCCAGACCCAAAAGGTTTGAGCACGAGACCCAGTTTCGCACTGTTCGTGACCCTCCCTCCCCCTGTGCCCTGGTTCAGTCCCCACACTGTCTGTCCACTGGCACAGCACAAAGAGGCACAAGGAACAGGACCTCGGTTTTGTAGGGGAGCCTCCAGCAGGCTGCTTTCGAGGTAGGAATGGGGAAACTAGCCTGAACACCCTCAATGTCATTGAGGCCGGGTGTGGCCTTGGAGAGCGTTCCTGATGGACAGGACCCAGGGAGCCAATGCCCTCTGGGCCCCCGTTGTGATAGCACAGGGGAAGGACCCCAAGAACCACACACAAGCCTGGGGTCTGCAGGTAGATTCAAACGCCAACCAACAATCAGGAGGGCAGGTGCAACTCTCCACACTCAGGTCCCCAAACCCTGCAATGTGGGGCCTGAATGCGGTTTTGTTTGCAGAGCAGGAGCTTGCTCTTGGCATTGGAAGGCGTTTGTGAGGGGGAGAAGTTGCAGAGAAAGAAGAAATCCTGAAACGACAGGCAGTGGGACAGCTGTGGCCTGAACTTGGTGTCCTTGCTCCTCGGATGTGGAAGTATTAATTTCCATAAATGCTAATAGCCCATTTCCCCAAGAGCTATTACTTATGTCATCTCCCCTTGGATGCATTTCAACACAGGGCAGACAAGTGAAAGAGAAGAAAGGGCAGCCCCCACTGGTGAGTTCCCATTCCCCAACCCTGTCCCCACCAGGCAGCTCAGAACTGTTCCCTAAGGTGGCCCCTCTAACTGCAGGGTCAAGACCCCCCTGCCTACGGCCCCACAACCAGGTCCCTGTCATGCCAGGAGGCAAAGAAAGTTACCAACCCCAAAAATGCTGAATCACAAAGTAAGCTGAGTAGGAAAGTGGGGGTGGGGTGGGAAGGGAGCCGGTGGCTAGGGAGGAAGGCAGGAAAGGGTGCTAAGGGGCTTCTCACCTGGAGGCCCCCAGGCCGCTCTAGACAAAGCGTAGACCCTAAAGGAGCCCCCAGACAAATGCCAGGAGGAGCAGAGACAGGGTAGGCTGCCTGGGTGGGAGGGTGGGAAGGTGGGCAGGTACAGGACTGCTACTGCAGCAGGAAGCGGTGCAGCAGCTGGGTCTCTGCGTCCTGCGTCCTGCAGGAGCAGGTAGGGGAGGTGGGGAGCGAAGAGAAGCTGAAGAGGGGGCAGGGGTATAGGGACCGGGGTGGGGTGGGGTGTGCAGGCAGCCAGATGAACTGGTGCAGGAGGGGAATGCCAAGGTCCTGGGGAGCAAGGCAAGGTGCAGAGAGGGCGCCCACGGGGAGAGATGTAGCGATTGGGAGCAGAATGTGTGTGAAGATGGGGCCAGGGACCTGGAAGGAAAGGCAGGATGAGCCTTCAGGAGCAACAAGGAGAGAGATGGGGAGGACCGGGACCAGGAGCGCTCCGATGGGGCTGCGCTGAAAGGGGGATGGGGGAGGGGGAGGCGAGGCTGCGGGAAAAGGAGGGGGCAGAGACGGGACGCGGGGAAGGATGAAGTTTGGGGCAGGGGTCGGGGATGGGAGCTAAAAGGTCGGGCGGGTTGGCAGATAGGGCAGGCAAGGGAGGACAGGATGGGGGAAGGGAGATGATAGAGAAGGAGGCAAGCCGGCTGGAGAGGAGGTGAGGACGGAGGCGGGCGCGGGGACGCGCTGGGGGAAAGGAGATGGAGAGTCAGCGCGGGCCTCGCGGGTGCCCGCCGCCGCTTTCACGGCGCACGGCCGTGTACTGCGCGGACGGCCGGGGTCTCCCCCTGCACTCACCTGGGGGCTCCAGCTCCGGATCCTCTGCCCCGCTCCGGATCTTCCTTCCCGCCCTGTCCCTGCGACTTTAGCGCCCCCGAATCCCACTAGCTCCACCAGGTTCCGCCCGCAGCATCTTCACCTCGTGGGACGCCCGGGGCCACGCCTCTGCCAGCTTCTCATTGGCTGGTCTTCACGCCAGTCACATTCCTATTGGCAGATGGATCGCCGACCATGCAAATCAGAACGGGCCCGCCGCCGCGCCTATTGGCTGGCGCTCCCGGAGCGGAGCCCCGGGACTTGGGCTCTGATTGGTCCCACGGTGCTGCTGACGCGAAGGTCGGGGTGCGGGTTCTTTCCCTTCCGAGGCTCCTCGGGCGGGTGGCAGCGGGTCGGGTGCCCCTCGGCCGGTCCTCGGACCGCAAGGCCTGCGGCTCCGGTGGGCACCGGCCGCCCGCCGGGCCTCTGGATCCATCCGAGGGGCACATCCTCGAAAGCTTGGGGCTCGACGCCCCGGGGCGGGTGTGGCAGCTGCAGGCCCGTCTCCTAGGTAACACTGCCCGCCGCGGGCGGAACCACGTTGCCTGGCTCCGCGGGGGAGGTTGGACGCGGCCCAGAGGCGCGGGGGCCGCCGAGCGGGTCAGGGCCTCGGTCCCGGGGTGGGGGTGCTCCGTGCATCTTTCTCCGGGGCCCGGTACCTGCGGGGCGCGGCGGCCGGGCGGGCGCGGGGCTGTGGCCGCGTCGGTCGCACCTCCTTCCCCCCGCCGTGACACTTGGTGCGGCCGGAGCCGCAGGCTTGGGGCTTCTTGGGGCTCAACCTCAGTACTCTGTCCCTAGACCCTGCGCCCCCTTGCAGCCCTCCAGCTTAAGGCGAGCGCGGTGCCGCCGGCCTGGGCTGTGCTGAGACCGCGACGTTGGCCCTCCCCTTTTCCCCGTCGGACCCCTACCGGGGACCCCTGCTTTGCCTGTCCCCACTGGGTGCCTGTCCCCCGCTGGCCCTGCCGACCCGTCCCAGCGCCGCCGCCCAGTGGAGATCTGGAGACTCCCTGACTCTCGCAGGAGGCCCTGCCTTGATAGCCCTGCCTGCCTGCGGCCTCCCCTGGAGCTGCTCCCACCTTCCCCTCCGCTGTCCAGCCCACCGACCTCCTGACCGCTTCCGAGCACCCCACCTCGGCCCTTCTCGAGACCCCAGTGCTGGGTCTCCTGCTCGCTTCTTCAGACTCAGAGGCACCACCTTTGCATCTCTCTTCCATGCCTGTCTCCCTAGAAGACAGATGCCTTCTCAGTGTTGCACTGTGTCGCTTGGGTTGAAGCATACGAAGGAAGTCTGGCCTCCCAAGCTTGTGTAGTTGGAAAAGGTGTCCTTTAGATGATTGTGGATAGTCGCCCCCAGTTCCCGCCCAGGTCTTCATCACAGCTCACTACACCCTCCGGTCCTCTGATTTTCAGAGGTCACAGCCACCTCCTTTGTGTGCTAACTTGCATCCTGTCTTTCTTCCTCTCTCCAGATACATTCCTCGAGGGCAGGACGGTTTCTCCAGGGCCTGGCACGTGGTAGGTACTCAAAGACTATTCCTTGAATGAGGAATTCCAGGCAGTGCTTAAGTAGACCTCTACTTATTCTCAAAAAAGCTCCCCAAAGCTTTCAGGTCTCAGGCATTCCAGATTTTGTTCACTTCTGGGAGGGAAGCTTCCCTGTGATCCGGGTTCCTGCTCCTCCCTTGCCTTGGTGAACCACTGCTTGTGAGACATCAACCCAGCCTAGCACTTCAGTGCCCGGATTCCCTCCTCTTCTCTACCCTCCCTCCCCCGCCAAAGAAAGGAGTCTGGATCAGGCTTGTCTTCTGTGTGCTGCTCCCACTGGCCCTCTTGTTAAAAATTTTTAAATTTTTATTTTATTATTATTTTTTTATACAGCAGGTTCTTATTAGTCTATTACATATATATTAGTGTGTATACATCAATCCCAATCTCCCAATTCATCCCACCATCCCCCCCCCGCCCCTGCTTTCCCTTCTTGGTGTCCATACGTTTGTTCTCTACATCTGTGTCTCTATTTCTGCCCTGCAAACTGGTTCATCTGTACCATTTTTCTAGGTTCCACATATATGCATTAATGTATGATATTTGTTTTTCTCTTTCTGACTTGCTTCACTCTGTATGACAGTCTCTAGGTCCATCCACATCTCTACAAGTGACCCAATTTCGTTCCTTTTCATGGCTGAGTGATATTCCATTGTCTATGTGTACCACATCTTCTCTATCATTTCGTCTGTTAATGGGCATTTAGGTTGCTTCCATGACCTGGCTATTGTAAATAGTGCTGCAATGAACATTGGGGTGCATGTATCTTTTTGAATTATGGTTTTCTCTGGGTATATGCCCAGTAGTGGGATTACTGGGTCATGTGGTAGTTCTATTTTTATTTTTTTAAGGAACCTCCATACTATTCTCCATAGTGGTTGTATCAATTTACATTCCCACCAACAGTGCAAGAGGGTTGCCTTTTCTTCACACCCTCTCCAGCATTTGTTGTTTGTAGATTTTCTGATGATGCCCATTCTAACTGATGTGAGGTGATACCTCATTGTAGTTTTGATTTGCATTTCTCTAATAATTAGTGATGTTGAGCAGCTTTTCATGTGCCTCTTGGCCATCTGTATGTCTTCTTTGGAAAAATGTCTATTTAGGTCTTCTGCCCATTTTTTGATTGGGTTGTTTGTTTTTTTAATATTGAGCTGCATGAGTTCTTTATCTGTTTTGGAGATTAATTGTTTGTCTGTTGATTTGTTTGCAAATATTTTCTCCCATTCTGAGGGTTGTCTTTTCATCTTGTTTATTGTTTCCTTTGCTGTGCAAAAGCTTTGAAGTTTCATGAGGTCCCATTTGTTTATTTTTGTTTTTATTTCCATTACTCTAGGAGGTGGGTCAAAAAGATCTTGCTGCAATTTATGTCAGAGGGTGTCCTTCCTATGTTTTCCTCTAAGAATTTTATAGTGTCTGGTCTTACATTTAGGTCTTTAATCCATTTTGAGTTTATTTTTGTGTATGGTGTTAGGGAGTGTTCTAATTTCATTCTTTTACATGTAGCTGTCCCGTTTTCCCAGCATCATTTATTGAAGAGACTGTCTTTTCTCCATTGTATATCCTTGCCTCCGTTATCATAGATTAGTTGAGCATAGGTACGTGAGTGTCTCTCTGGGCTTTCTATCCCGTTCCATTGATCTGTATTTCTGTTTTTGTGCCAGTACCATATTGTCTTCATTACTGTAGCTTTGTAGTATAGTCTGAAGTCAGGGAGTCTGATTCCTCCAGCTCCATGTTTTTTCCCTCAAGATTGCTTTGGCTATTTGGGGTCTTCTGTGTCTCCATACAAATTTTAAGATTTTTTTTCTAGTTCTGTAAAAAATGCCATTGGTAATTTGATAGGGATTGCACTGACTCTGTAGATTGCTTTGGGTAGTATAGTCATTTTCACAGTATTGATTCTTCCAATCCAAGAACATGGTATATCTCTCCATCTGTTTGTGTCATCTTTGATTTCTTTCATCAGTGTTTTATAGTTTTCTGAGTACAGATCTTTTACCTCCTTAGGTAGGTTTATTCCTAGGTATTTTATTCTTTTTGTTGCAATGGTGAATGGGATTGTTTCCTTAATTTCTCTTTCTGATCTTTCATTGTTAGTGTAAGGGATTCAAGAGACTTCTGTGCATTAATATTGTATCCTGCAGCTTTACCAAATTCATTGATTGGCTCTAGTAGTTTTCTGGTGGCACCTTTAGGATTATCTATGTATAGTGTTATGTCATTTGCAAACAGTGACAGTTTTACTTCTTCTTTTCCAATTTGTATTCCTTTCATTTCTTTTTCTTCTCTGATTGCCATGACTAGGACTTCCAATATTATGTTGAATAATAGTGACGAGAGTGGACATCCTTTTCTTGTTCCTGATCTTAGATAAATGCTTTCAGTTTGTCACCATTGAGAGTGATGTTTGCTATGGGTTTGTCATATATGGCCTTTATTATGTTGAGGTAGTTTCCCTCTATGCCCACTTCCTGGAGAGTTTTTATCATAAATGGGTGTTGAAATTTGTCAAAAGCTTTTTCCGCATCTTTTGAGATGATCAAATGGTTTTTATTCTTCAATTTGTTAATATGGTGTATCACATTGATTGATTTGCATATATTGAAGAATACTTGCATCCCTGGGATAAATCCCACTTGATCATGGTGTATGATCCTTTTAATGTGCTGTTGAATTCTGTTTGCTAGTATTTTGTTTGGAATTTTTGCATCTATATTCATCAGTGATATTGGTCTGTAATTTTCTTTTTTTGTAGTATCCTTGTCTGGTTTTGGTATCAGGGTGATGGTGGCCTTGAAGAATGAGTTTGGGAGTGTTCCTTCTTCTGCGATTTTTTGGAAGAGTTTGAGAAGGGTAGGTGTTAACTCTTCTGTAAACGTTTGATAGAATTCACCTGTGAAGCCATCTGGTCCTGGACTTTTGTTTGTTGGAAGATTTTTAATCACAGTTTCGATTTTATTACTTGTGATTGGTCTGTTCATATTTTCTATTTCTACCTGGTTCAGTCTTGGAAGGTTGTACCTTTCTAAGAATTTGTCAGTTTCTTCCAGGTTGTCCATTTTATTGGCATAGAGTTGCTTGTACTAGTCTCTTATGATGCTCTGTATTTCTTTGATGTCTGTTGTAACTTCTTTTTCATTTCTAATTTTATTGATTTGAGTCCTCTTCCTCTTTTTCTTGATGAGTCTGGCTAAAGGTTTATCAATTTTGTTTATCTTCTCAAAGAACTAGGTTTTAGTTTTATTGATCTTTGCTATTGTTTTCTTTGTTTCTATTTCATTTATTTCTGCTCTGATCTTTATGATTTCTTTCCTTCTACTAACTTTGGGTTTTGTTTGTTCTTTCTCTAGTTCTTTTAGGTGTAAGGTTAGATTGTTTGAGATTTTTTTCTTGTTTCTTGAGGTAGGATTGTATTGTTATAAGCTTCCCTCTTAGAACTGCTTTTGCTGCATCTCACAGTTGTGTTTTCGTTGTCATTTATCTCCAGGTATTTTTTGATTTTCTCTTTGATTTCTTCAGTGATCTCTTCGTTATTTAGTAGTGTATTGTTTAGCCTCCATGTGTTTGTGTTTTTTACTGTTTTTTTCCTGTAATTGAATTCTAATCTCATAGTGTTGTGGTTGCAAAAGATGCTTGATACAATTGCAATTTTCTTAAATTATCTGAGGCTTGATTTGTGACCCAAGATGTGATTTATTCTGGAGAATGTTCTGTGTGCACTTGAGAAGAAAGTGTAATCTGCTTTTTTCGGATGGCATGTCCTATAAATATAACTCAAGTCTATTTGGTCTATTGTGTCATTTAAATCTTGTGTTTCCTTACTAATTTTCTGTGTGGATGATCTGTCCATTGGTGTAAGTGAGGTGTTAAAGTCCCCCACTATTATTGTGTTGCCATCAATTTCTTCTTTTATAGCTGTTAGCATTTGCCTTATGTATTGAGGTGCTCCTATGTTGGGTGCATATATATTTATAATTGTTATATCTTCTTCTTGTATTGATCCCTTGATCATTACGTAGTGTCCTGCCTTGTCTCTTATAACATACTGTATTTTAAAGTCTATTTTATCTGATATGAATATTGCTACTCCAGGTTTCTTTTGATTTCCATTTGCATGGAATATCTTTATCCATCCCCTCACTTTCAATGTGTATCTGTCCCTAGGTCTGAAGTGTGTCTTTTATAGACAGCATATATACGGGTCTTGTTTTTGTATCCATTCAGTGAGACTTTGTCTTTTTGTTGGAGCATTTAATCCATTGACATTTAAGGTAATTATCGATATGTATGTTCCTATGACCATTTTCTTAATTGTTTTAGGTTTGTTTTTGTAGGTCCTTTTCTTCTCTTGTGTTTCCCACTTAGAGAAGTTCCTTTAGTATTTGTTGTAGAGGTGGTTTGGTGGTGCTGAATTCTCTTAGCTTTTGCTTGTCTGAAAAGCTTTTGATTGCTCTGTCGAATCTGAGTGAGATCTTGCTGGGTAGAGTAATCTTGGTTGTAGGTTCTTCCCTTTCATTGCTTTAAGTATACCATGCCACTCCCTTCTGGCTTGTAGAGTTTCTGCTGAGAAATCAGCTGTTAACCTTACGGGAGTTCCCTTGTATGTTATGTATAGTTTTTCCCTTGTTGCTTTTAATAATTTTTCTTTGTCTTTAATTTTTGTCAGTTTGGTTACTATGTGTCTCAGCATGTTTCTCTTTGGGTTTATCCTGCCTGGGACTCCCTGTGCTTCCTTGACTTGGGCGGCTATTTCATTTCCTATGTTAAGGAAGTTTTCGAGTATAATCTCTTCAAATATTTTCTCAGTTCCTTTCTCTCTCTCTTCTCCTTCTGGGACCCCTGTAATGCAAATGTTGGTGCATTTAATGTTGTCCCAGAGGTCTCTTAGGCTGTCTTCACTTCTTTTCATTCTTTTTTCTTTATTCTGTTCCGCAGCAGTGAATTCCACCATTCTGTCTTCCGGGTCACTTATCCGTTCTTCTGCCTCAGTTATTCTGCTATTGATTCCGTCTAGTGTAGTTTTCATTTCAGTTATTGTATTGTTCATCTCTGTTTGTTTGTTCTTTTTTTTTTTTTGCTGTACGCGGGCCTCTCAATGTTGTGGCTTCTCCCGTTGTGGAGCACAGGCTCCGGACGCGCAGGCTCAGCGACCATGGCTCACGGGCCCAGCTGCTCCGCGGCATGTGGGATCCTCCTGGACTGGGGCACGATCCCGTGTCCCCTGCATCGGCAGGTGGACTCTCAACCACTGCGCCACCAGGGAAGCCCTGTTTGTTTGTTCTTTAATTCTTCTAGGTCTTTGTTAAACATTTCTTGCATCTTCTCGATCTTTGCCTCCATTCTTTTTCTGAGGTCCTGGATCATCTTCACTATCATTATTCTGAATTCTTTTTCTGGAAGGTTGCCTGTCTCCACTTCATTTAATTGTTTTTCTGGGGTTTTATCTTGTTCCTTCATCTGGTACATAGCCCTCTGCCTTTTCATCTTGTCTATCTTTCTGTGAATGTGTTTTTTGTTCCACAGGCTCCAGAATTGTAGTTCTTCTTGCTTCTACTGTCTGCCCTCTGGTGGATGAGGCCATCTAAGAGGCTTGTGCAAGCTTCCTGATGGGAGGGAGTGGTGGTGGCTAGAGCTGGGTGTTGCTCTGGTGGGCAGAGCTCAGTAAAACTTTAATCTGCTTGTCTGATGATAGGTGGGGCTGGGTTCCCTCCCTGTTGGTTGTTTGGCTTGAGGCAACCCAGCACTGGAGGCTACAGGCTCTTTGGTGGGGCTGATGGCGGACTCTGGGAGGTCTCAGGCCAAGGAGTACTTCCCAGAACTGCTGCCAGTGTCCTTGTCCTCACGGTGAGACACAGCCACCCTCTGCCTTGGCAGGAGACCCTCCAACACTAGCATGTAGGTCTGGTTCAGTCTCCTATGGGGTCACTGCTCCTTTCCCTGGGTCCCCATGTGCACACTACTTTGTGTGTGCCCTCCTAGAGTGGACTCTCTGTTTCCCCTAGTCCTGTCAAAGTCCTTCAGTCAAGTCCTGCTAGCCTTCAAAGTCTGATTCTCTAGGAATTCCTCCTCCCATTGCCGGACCCCCAGGTTGGGAAGCCTGACATGGGGCTCAGAACCTTCACTCCAGTGGGTGGACTTCTGTGGTATAAGTGTTCTCCAGTTTGTGAATCACCCACCCAGCAGTTACGGGATTTGATTTTATTGTGATTGCGCCCCTCCTACCGTCTCATTGTGGCTTCTCCTTTGTCTTTGGTTGTGGGGTATCTTTTTTGGTGAGTTCCAGTGTCTTCCTGTCGATGATTGTCCAGCAGTTAGTTGTGATGATGGTGCCCTCACAAGAGGGAGTGAGCGCACGTCCTATGCCGCCACCTTGATCCAATCTCCACCCCCTTGTTTTTGTCCCCCTGGATATTTAGATCCTTGAAGACAGGGCATTTGACAGTCTGCCTCATGGTGTGTGTACTGGGACAGAACAAGTGCTTGGTGAGTATTTGTTGACCGGGTCTGCAGAAGCAAAGACCTCAAGGGAACTTTACAGCCGCTCCTTCTGTGGATGCGAAACAGACATGTGGAGGGCAAAAGACTTTCCAGAAGTCTGAGAGGAGAGGGAGGCTCAGCCCGGTCCTGGACCAGTGCCCTCTCTTTGCCCTCGGGGCCTCTGCTTCTTTGCTTCTCCTGGCCTTGGTGGGCAGAGGGCCGGCATGGCTATAATGTCTTCGATGTGAGTGTGACTGGCTGTTTAACCTCTGAGCCTCACTTTCCACATCTATAAGATGGGGACAGTAATGGTACTTACCTTATGGAGATGCTGGAATAATGAATATGAAGATGTTTGTGAGTGCCTGGCTCATGATAAGGCTTCAATAAAAGCTGGTGCATTTTCTTTATTACCCCTCTGGAGAGCCCACTGTACCCTTCTCTTGGGCTCAAAGCATGGCACCCTCCCGGTTTTCCCTTTCTTGTGCATTGAGCCCCAAAGGCCCCTCTGCCCTTCCTCCGCAGCCTTCTTAATTCCTCCACAGCATAACTTAATGATTTACTGAATCACTAAAAAAGTTTTCACTGAGGGCCTAGTCCTGACCTCATGGAGCTCAGTCCTGCAGGCGACTGGGACCACATAGCCTGGTGGAGCCTGGTGGAGCGGGGTGCCTTCTGTGACAGGGTCCTGTGTGGGAGATGGAGGTGCTCTCCTGGGGGCTCCTGTTCTGACTTCTCAAGGAAGAGGAGGAATCACCCCGGGGTGTGCGCCTGATGGGCTGGGGGGTGGCACGGGCGTGGTGTCCGGGAGGAACTGAAGCAAGGGCAGCGTGGAGTGGACAGGAGTGAGGGCTGGGCGAGAGCCGTTCTGGGTGGGGGGCTGGGGGAACGCAAGAGCTCTGCGTGTCCCAGAGCCCCTGGGACCGTCTGGACTCCCACCCCCAGGATCCTGTGTCTCAGGAGTCAGCTCCCTTCCGTCACCCCCTCGGAATGTTGCTACCTGCTTGCACCTGCCCGTCTCAGTTCTTTGACTTTGGGTGGCCTGCCTTTCTGAGTAGCTGCCTCTTGTGCCGGTGCATCTCCTGCTGGTGCTGCCTGGGGCATCCTGTTGTGCGTCCCCTGCCCGGGCGACCGTAGTGGGAGGGCTCCGCAGCAGCTCCCCGCCAAGTGTGGTGCTGGGTCCCACTTCCCTCAGGGAAGTGCGGGGAGGTACTGGCTCAGGAATCCGGGGCACGGGAGCAAAGTCTGGAGCGCCCTGCAAAGGAGGCTGCATCCTGGGCTCGGGAAACACTGCGGGGCAGGGTGTGGGGCTGCTGGGGCCCCTTCCAGAGGGTACCTCCCGCGTGTGCTTTGCTTGTGCTCCCGAGGTAGGAAGGCTTCCATGTAGATATGCACTCACTTTCTAAGAATAAACCTCCCAATTTTATAAGTAATGTCAAGGAGAAAAGCACATTTTCCTGAAAATCAAATGTTTGGGAGTCAAGTTTACTGAAACTTAAATTTCAGGGTTGAATTTTTTTTTTTTTTTTTTTTTGCTGTACGCGGGCCTCTCACTGTTGTGGCCTCTCCCGTTGCGGAGCACAGGCTCCGGACGCACAGGCTCAGCGGCCATGGCTCACGGGCCCAGCTGCTCCGCGGCATATGGGATCCTCCCAGACCGGGGCACGAACCCGTATCCCCTGCATCGGCAGGCGGACTCTCAACCACTGCGCCACCAGGGAGGCCCTCAGGGTTGAATTTGATGAGTCCTGATGGACAGCCTGGTACCAAGGCCACAGGACAGCAGGTTCCCTTCTGCAAGCAGTGGGCCAGTGAGCAGATCAGTACAGGACAGGTGACAAGTGCTCAGAGGCCTGCTGGGTGTTGGTCAGACCTCTTCTGCTTACAGGTCATGGACACCTGTATGCATTCCCGTGGCTTCTGTAACGAATTACCACAAACTGGGGGACTGAAAACAATTTATCTTCTTTCAGTTCTGAAGGTTAGAAGTCCGAAATCAGTCTCACTGGGATAAAGTCAAGGTGCGGGCAGGGCTGTGATCCTTCTGGAGGCTCTAGGGAGAATCGGTTTCCTTGCTTTCTCCAGCTTCTAGAGGCGCCTGCATTCCTCGGCTTGCGGTCCCTCCCTTCGTCTTCACATCTCTCCCGCTTCTGCCCCGCCTGGCCTTTTCTCTGACCCGCCTGCCTCTCTCTCATCAGGACCCTTGTGACGATATCAGGCCCACCTGCGTAATCCGGGTACTCTCCTCATCTCATGGTCTTTAACCTGATCACACCCACAAAGTCCCTTTTGCCACGTGAAGTCCAATATTCATAGGTTCTGAGGATTAGGATGGGGACATCTTTGAGGGCCATTATTCAGCCGCCACAGGCCTCCACAGGCCTTTACGGCTCCTGTAACTCAGCTCTGGTTGGGCTGGGGCTGCCTTCCATCAGGCTCTCTCCACCTGGAGGTCTGGGTCCTGCCGGCAGGGCCGTCCTCGCCACCCTCCATCTCCACCAGCCTCCCCTGGGCTGGCCTCTTACCTTAGGCTCTCCCTGGGGTGGCAGGATGGCCCCTGGGGCTCCAGGCTGGCCTGGGCAGCTCCTGGCCTGGGGGAGAGAGAGCCTGTCCAGAGGGCGGCGTGGCTGGAGTCCCAGGGAAGACACACCCAGTGTGCGTCATGGGTTCATTTCTGAGACCGTCGCTGAAGCCCTCTGGCCGGAACTGGGGAGGGTCGTTCCACAAAACAAGGGGTATTGAGTAGACAAATATAACCTACAAAGGAAAAAACCCCAAACTAACCAAAGTGCGTGCCTTCCTGTTCATACGATAACAGTCTGGATCTGGAGGCTGAGGGGTGTGCCCGCCCAAGGGGGTGCCGGGTGGGAGTGGCATTCCAGTGGGGGGGCTGGGCCCCGCCCTGAGGCCCACAGGGTGTGGGAGAGCATCTCGGGGGCCCGTCACATCCGTGCCTCCCAGACCCCCTGCATTCCCAGCACAGCCTGTGAGCGTGGAGGGTGGGCCGGCTGCCCGAAGCCTCGAACTTTGGCTCCCTGTAGACCAGCCCTTTTCCAGCTTTTGAGTGTCAGATCCCTTTATGCTTTAAAAAATGATTGAGGACTCCAAATAACTTTAAAACTTGAGTG
Organism: Mesoplodon mirus; assembly: GCF_964341445.2. NCBI lineage: Eukaryota > Metazoa > Chordata > Mammalia > Artiodactyla > Ziphiidae > Mesoplodon > Mesoplodon mirus. Next base: position 4,123,736 of record NC_138978.1, on the reverse strand, counting down.
ATCTCTACCAATATTTATTATTGAGAAGTATCTACAGTGTTATTAATTCATTTAAAAACAGTAGACCTGTTACATGTGACCATAAAGATTTTTTTTTTTTTTTTTTTTTTGCTGTATGCGGGCCTCTCACTGTTGTGGCCTCTCCCGTCGTGGAGCACAGTCTCCAGACCGGCAGGCTCAGCGGCCATGGCTCACGGGCCCAGCCGCTCTGCGGCATGTGGGATCTTCCCGGACCGGGGCACGAACCCATGTCCCCTGCATCAGCAGGCAGACTCTCAACCACTGCGCCACCAGGGAAGCACAAGACGTAGTTTTTCAATGAAAGCCAATTGTGTTTTCTGAAACAAAAACATTAGCAAGAACTGTGGTGTTGTTTTGCTTGTTTGCGAATTCCTTTAACATCTGGCTGACACACTGGTGAGGACTGCTTGGTCTGGTACAGGCTTCTCTGTTGTGATGGGTCATTTCGGCTGAAGTATTTGAAGGAAATCCAGCCTCACCCAGATAAGGGAGGAGGCCCTTAGAGAACTCTGGATATTCTGCTTTGGTGCTGTACCCAAATCCACCAGTGGTTGTTTCTTGAGGGTTTCTTGCGTGCGGAGTTTGACACCCTGTTCGTGAACTTTCATAGTATTAGGTTAAAACCCCCTGGTCTGCCTCACACTTTGGGTGGATCTTTCATTCATGCAGAATTTTATATCATCGTGCTTGTTCACTCGGAAAATACTGCTTCTGAGTTAGGCAGATCTTCCAGATATTGACACATCTAATCACACAATTTCAAAAGATCACTTTCGTTATTGGCACTACCCATCTCGTCAGGAAAGTCTTTAAAGAAGTATGCAGCTGTCAGGCTCACAGTGGAGGGTACAGATTTCCCCAATTCTGAATTTTGCCTGAAAGCTCAATTCTTTTGACAAGTTTTCCTTGAAGTGACAGGTTCATTTTGTTCACGTTTGAGAGATTGTCTACAAAGCACCCAAGTCTGAAAAACCATGGTTTGTCTCTGAGCCATTCTTTTAGTAAGAATGGTGTTGCTGAGTGAAAGAAGGAGCCAGTTCAGCTCGCAGCCCAGCGATCACGCCCGGCTTACCCTGGGGTGACCACTGTCTTTCATCTGGCAGCAGAAATGCTTTTCGTGTTTTTCCCGTTTCATCAGAGAATGTTAAAAGCACGCATCCTCAAGGGTCCAGACGTCATAAAATCCATAGTTTTCACAGCTTCCCCAAGGACATTCTTAGGTGAAGCTGTTGTACTTTGTGCTGTGAGAGGTGAAGAGCACAGGGTGGCTCGTGGGGTGTGGTGCCGTTTGCCTCGGGGCGTAATGCAGCTTCACCCACCATTGCCTCAGCGCCACCGGCGCCAATGCCAACCCAGTAAAAGAGGCACGTGGCATCTGGAGGTTATGAAAATAGCTTTGACCCTGTGGAGCCCTTGACCACCTTGGGCAACCTCAGGGCTTTGGGAACCACATTCAGAAAACTGCTGTCTTAGAAGATCAAACGCCATGCCTTCTTGCTTGCCATTTTAGCATACAGAATATGGCCTCTGTTCAAGGCCAAGAGCTTATGATTCTGTGTCAGCTGAAGACAGTCTCTCGAGAAGGTTCAGATCCCTGTCTGCTGGAAGGCAGGTAACATCCTTACTGAGCCAGGTTGCCAAGACACCCAGAGCACTCAAAACCTGTCCCCACCTGGCTTCACCAGCACGACTGCATGTGGCTCAGCTGTCTCGGGTGCCGGACTTCAGGGTCCCCTTGACTCGGGGCTCTCGTGATGACGTCTGGACCCATTGGCCTTGCTCTTGCTCTGCCTGCCCTTTTTTTTTTTTTTTTTTTTTTTTTGCGGTACGTGGGCCTCTCACTGTTGTGGCCTCTCCCATTGTGGAGCACAGGCTCAGCGGCCAGGGCTCACGGGCCCAGGCGCTCCACGGCATGTGGGATCCTCCCGGACCGGGGCACGAACCTGTGTCCCCTGCATCAGCAGGCGGACCCTCAACCACTGCGCCGCCAGGGAAGCCCTGCCTGCCTTTTTTGTATGTGTCTCAAGGTAGCTGCTCCTGTGGTGCCCTGGGCAGCTTCAGGCTGATGACCTCTCTGCTCCGAAGGCCACAGAAAAGAGTGTTTCCTTCTCCTAACAGGACCAGCAGAAGCTCTGAGATCACATCTCGTTGGCTCTGAGTGGATCATGTGCCCCAAGCCGCTCTAAGACAGCCCTGGTTCCCGAGGCCTGGTGCCCTTGTGCAGGGCTCGGCCTCCACAGCTGGACAAAGCACGTGCCGGTCCCTAAACCAGCCACTGAGGCCGGGATAGGTGTGCTCTGGTTGGCCAGGGGAAGGTGGCGTGGGCGCCAGTCTGCTGCACTGGGGGGCTAGAGGGTGGGATGGCAGAGTTGGGGTTGCAGGGGTGGTGGTTTCCCTGGGGTTCCCGGGAGGTAGGAAACTTTCAGAACTGCTCTAAGAACTGTGGCCCTCATAACTCTTTTCTTTGTTTGAACATGAATGCCGCAGGTAGTCCTCGAGGCCCCCCAGTGACCCTCAGACCGGCAGAATGCATGACTGGCACAGGATCTTTGACCAAAACCTGCTGGTCCCTCCCCACACGCAGAGAGCACGCCAGCCTCTAAAGGAATCGACGGCATTTCAGTGTGTCCTGAAGTGCCTTGATGGCCCGCTAATTAAGCAGGTAAAGAAATTGGTTCTTTACTGTCAAACGCACGCTGTCACTGCTCTCACCTGAGATGGTATTGATTTTCACATGTTTGAGTCTTGCACTGTACCCATCACCCCGGGCGTTGGCAGTACTCGGAGGTAAAGTGGTCCATCAGCAAAGAGGATTTGTGATTCAGCGACTCGGTCAGCACTTTTGACCCTGGCTAGAGGCTTCTTTTTGCCTACAGTGGAGCAATCTAAAAACCCAGGTAATTTGATTTCCTGGGTTATTTCCTGGCCAGGTTGTTTGCAAGAGGGGGCCTTGTGCATGGCTCAGCATGGCCTGGTTTCGGCCTGGCAGTTAGAATAGCAGGGGCGGAGCTCTGGGCATCCTGGGAGATGTGCCTGGGAGGTACCACCGCCTTTGCACATTCAGGCCCTTGCTCTGTGGCTCTGCGTCCACCTGTGCCCTCCAGCTGCCAGGGAACCTGCCGGAGAAGCTGGCGCTTCTGTGCCTCCTCAGACCACCCACAGGATTGGATGGTCCTAGGGAGGCCCAGTGTCCTGGGGGGGCGCACAGGAAGGATCCAGCCCTGCCAGTGTGAGCATGTGGCTTGGCAAGACTGTATCTTCTTCCTCTGCAGCTGGCAGGGTCATTCTCCAGGCACTCAAAGCTGTCGGAGCGCTGGGTCTATTATTAAATCACTCACATCCATCCTGCATCATCACTTCAAACCCTTTGATTGAGCACCTGCTGTGTGCTTGCCACTGTGTTAGGTACTGTGGCGGTTACTGCTCTTACTGCTTTACTTCTTAGCGCTTTACTTGTATTAGTTCACTTCATCCTCATGACAACCCCAAGATGTAGGTAGCATCATTACCCCTGTCTTACAGAAGAGGAGGCAACCCGAGAGAGGTGACCTTGGTTGCCCAGGGTGACACAGCTCCAGCCGGCCAGCTGGGACTCCAACCTAGGGAGACCGGCTCCAGCAGTCCTGGCCTTCCAGGAGCTCACAAGATAGTGGACAGCAGTTTCCTCTTTCTTAGGAATTTTGCAAAGGAGATTTTATTTATTTTCCCATTTTGCTTTATTAATTCATTTTAATTTGTTTTTGAAAAGGTAATTCCCATAGTTCAAAATTTATAAGGGTGCACAGGGAAAGTGTATTGTCCCATGAAGTCCCCAAGGCACCCAGTGTCCCACCCTAGATACAGCCAGTGCTAACCTGTTTTCTGTACAACTTTCTGGAAATTCTAAGCAAATACAACAAATAAATACAGTTGTATGTATTTTTCCTTTTTTTACATAAATGATAGCTTATATTCTGTTCTATATCTTAAAAAATATTCTTAACAATATGTGTTATAGGTTGTTCATGTCATTCCATGAAGAATTTCTGACTCTTTCTTAAGACAGCATAGCTTTTCCTGTGTGGATGACCGTCATCCATTCATTAGGCCCTTGCTGATGACCGGTTGGACTCCCTCCAGGGGTTTGCTTTTACAGACATTGCTACAACGCGTAACTTCATTGACATCGTTTTAAAAAAATGCACACATATGTCTGTGGAATGATTCCTACAAGTGGTTTCATGATCTCGAGTCACACATTAGAAGTTTTCATTTAAAACCCAATTATAGGCTTCCCTGGTGGCGCAGTGGTTGAGAGTCCGCCTGCCGATGCAGGGGACGCGGGTTCGTGCCCTGGTCCGGGAAGATCCCACGTGCCGCGGAGCGGCTGGGCCCGTGAGCTGTGGTCGCTGGGCCTGCGCGTCCGGAGCCTGTGCTCCGCGGCGGGAGAGGCCGCAGCGGTGAGAGGCCCGCGTACCGCAAAAAAAAAAAAAAACAAAAAAACCAACAAACCCAATTATAAGTTGTTTATAAAAAATCACACTGTAAACCTAAAGTGTGTGTCTTCGAACCATATGTATGAAAGGAAAAGGATGGGAAAAAGGCTGTGTAAACACGAAGCATAAGAAAGCTTTGCGGCTATACTAATATCAGAGTAGAGTTCAAGGCGAAGCATATTTCTAGAGATGAAGGGACATTTCATAGTGATGACGGTACTCAGGAAGAGGCGACAGTCCTAACTGTGTCTGCACCTCTGTCGGGAGCCCCCAGAGGCGCCCCCCAGGTTCGGTGTTGCACTAGCGGGAGGACTTGACAGGACTCGGCACATAGTCATCCTCAAAGGAAAGATTTAGTTCAGTGAAAAATTACCGAGTAGGATCAGCCAAGGGAAAGGCATATGGGGGAAACGGGTGTGAGCTTCCAGGGTCGTCTGCCGTGGGAATCCCACAGGACACACTTCATTCCCTCAGCAACAGGCTGTGACAACACCTGTGAAATGCTGCCAACCAAGGAAGCTCGTTAGAGACTCAGTGCCCACAGCCTCTAAAAAACCTCAGGGCTCCTTGGGAACTGGTCGTGTAGACACCCTCTGCCTAGCACGTACCAAGATTCCAGAGTCCCAGAAGGAAAGCAGGTGTTCAGCATAAATCACTCTGTACAAGCAGTTGAGGTACCGGGAGCCATTCTTATTCGTTAGGATGATGGGGAGCCCCACGTTCTCAGACTCTAGCCAAGGGCCGGGCTTGTAAGCCAGCCTTTCAAAGTATAACTGGCCTGCTATGATAACTCTTTTGTGCCCGGCACCCAATAACACGGCTTCCAAATCCATGAAGCAGAATCTGTAGAACTAAAGGGAACTACATTTAGGTTCACCTTCATAATTGGAGACTTTTCACTCTCTCTCAATAATTGATAGAACAAATAGACCGCCCTCCCCCCTCAAAATCATAAGGATTTGGAAGATCTGAACACCACCACCAACCACCTTGACCGAATTGTCACCTCTAAAACACTACACACCTAACATAAAATACACATTCTTCTCAAGTGCATGCGGAACATTTACGGCGATAGATAATATGCTTGGTCATAAAAATAAGTCTCAAGAAATCTAAAAGAATTGAAATTACAAAGAATATGTTCACTGACTAATATGTTATTGAATTAGAAATCAATAACAATGAGATACCTAGAAAATCCCCAAATGGTAGAAAATTAAACAGCATACTGCTAACTAACCCTTGGGTCAAAGAAGAATTCAGAGAGAGGGCTTCCCTGGTGGCACAGTGGTTAGGAATCTGCCTGCCAATGCAGGGGACACAGGTTCGAGCCCTGGTCCGGGAAGATCCCACATGCCGCGGAGCAGCTAAGCCCACGTGTCACAACTACTGAAGCCTGTGTGCCTAGAGCCCGTGCTCTGCAACAAGAGAAGCCACCGCAGTGAGATGCCCATGCACTGCAACTAAGAGTAGCCCCCGCTGCCGCAACTAGAGAAAGCCCGCGCAGCAACGAAGGCCCAATGCAGCCAAAAAATAAAATAAAATAATAAAATAAATAAATTTGTAGAAAAAAAGAATTCAGAGAGAAATTAGAAAATAATTTGAACTGAATAATGTAAGAATATATCAAAATTTGTGGGATGCAGTTAATGCAGTCCTTTGAGGGAAGCTTATAGCTTTATATGACTACTTTAGAAAAGAAGAAAGGTACAGGCATACCTCATTTTATTGTGCTTTACTTCACTGTGCTTTGAGGATATTGTATTTTTTACAAATTGAAGGTTTGTGACAGCCCTGCATGGAGCAAGTCTATCAGTGCCATTTTTCCAGCATTTGCTCGCTTCATGTCTCTGTGTCCCATTTTGGTAATTCTTGCAATATTTCAGACTTTTTCATTATTATTATATGTGTTATGGTGATCTATCATCAGTGATCTTTGATATTACTACTATGACTCACTGAAGGCTCAGATGATAGTCGGTATTTTTTAGCAATAAATTGTTTTAAAATTAAGATATGTACATTGTGTTTTAGACATAATGCTATTGTACACTTAATAGATTACAATATAGTGTAAACATAATTTTATACGCACTGGGAAACCAAAAACTTCGTGTGACTCCCTTTATTATGATATTCGCTTTATTGCCGTCATCTGGAACTGAACCCTCAATGTCTCCGAGGTCTGCCTGTATAAAAATCAACAACCCCTGCATCCTCCTTAAGAATCTAGATAAAAGGAACAAATTAAAACCAAAGAAAATAAAAGAAGGAAGTAATGAATTTCTGGGCAGAAACCAATAAAGGGCAAATAATAGAGAAAATCATCAAAGCTAGAAGTTGGTTCTTTGAAAAGATTAATAATACTGATAAACCCCCGGCAAGACTGGTCACGAGAAGAGAGAAAAAACAGATTACCAATATTAGGAAAGAAAGAAGGAGCATCACTACATATTCTACGGACATTAAAAAGATAATCAAGGGATATTATGAATAACTTGTGTCAATGAATATAACTTAGATGAAATGGACAAATTTCTTGAAAAGCACAACTTACCAAAAGTGACACCAGAATAGAAAATCTAAATAGTCCTATATTTATTAAAGAAATTGAATTCATAATTAAAAAGCTTCCAGACTTAGATGACTTCATTCTGGAATTTAATAAAATATTAAAGGAACAAATAATACCAATTCTAGAACAACTCTTTCAGAAAGTAGAGGAGGAGGGGATGCTTCCCAGGTGCTTTTTTGAAGCCATCATAACGCTGATACCTAAACCAGGCAAGGATGTGGCAAGAAAAGTACAGATCCATATCTCTCATGAATGTTAGCACAAAAATCCTTAATATATTAGGGCATCAGATCCAGCAATATATAAACATGATGGGGTTTATTGCAGGAATACAAAGTTGGTTTTACATACAAAAATCAGCCACTAACATTTAAAAGATCAAGTAGGGAACATGTTAAAAGTTCAATTTGGATCATCTTACAGATTTGTGCAATTTTAGTTAATTTGAGAATTGATAGCTTTAGATGGTAGCAGACTTCCCTGTGAAAGGTGTTGGCTGAAAATATTACATGCTTATTTTGAACTCAAGTCACTTTATGAGTCATTTTGGTATGTTTTTCTTACTATTCATTTACCTTTTTGGTTTAGTTTAATTTTACCGTGAACGTTGATTACTTTCGTTCGGGATGGCTATTTCAATTCAATTTGGCATTTATTGTGTGTTTGGAACTGTGTGGGGGACACAGGGCTGACCACCCCACACTCTGTCTTCATGGAGCTCTCAGTCCAGTGCGGGGAGACGGACCTAGAAACTTAGACCTGAGTAGAATTGGGTACAGAGTCGCAGAGGGGTGGAGGAGGGGTTAGGATGTGGAGTTCTGGGAAGGAGCCCAAGTCTGCAGGGGAGGTCTGGGAGTCCCCAGGTCCTGGCTGGTGATCTCCCCTCCCTGAGAGAGTGATGAGGAGGTGCAGGGGGCCGATGGTGGTGCCCTGGGTGGTACCAGCAGTGAGGGGAGGCCAGGCCCCCTGGGCAGGTGTGCACCCTGAGCACCTCCCCGTGCACGGTCCAGTCCCCAGCCCCAGGGATGGAGCTGGAGGAGGATATTCCAGGCTCTCGTCCTCCTGGAGCTGACATTTAGGTTGGGGTGACCGACCACCAGCATGTAAACGGACAGCTGATGGACACAGGAAACAGAAAGTGGGGTTGGAGGACAGGGGCCTGGATGGCGGGGGTCAGGGAAGGCCTCCCTGGTCAGGGCCTGATGGAAGCAAGGGAGCGATCACAGCAGAGGGGGCAGTGGGGAGGGAGGGGGGTGTGGGGCGGTGCTGAGAGAGGGGGAAGATGGGAGAGGGCCTGGGCTTGGGATCCCCCCAGACCTGCTGCATCCTCCCCACCTTCACACACGACACCACCTCTCTCCCAGCTGCTCTGGACAGGGGACGAGCCGTCATCTTTCACTAGGGGCTGGGACTCCCCTGCCAGACCCAGGAGGCCTGCGCAGACAGGCGGCCGGCTGCCAGCCTCTCCTTCCTGCCTCTCTGCCCCTCGCATCCCGAATCCGGCCATCGCCAGGGTCGCTGGGCAGTTCCTTCACAGACGTCCCGAACGTGCCCACTCCTCGTCCCACCCGCGGCCCCCCTGGTGCCCCCCACCCCCGCCTGCCTGGGTGACGGCAGCAGCCTTCTCACGCCCCCTCCCCACATTCCCATCCCCACGTGGAGCTGGAGGGATTTCCTTTTTCCAGCGTTATTGACATATAATTGACAAATAAAATTGTAGGATACTTGAAACGTACAGCGTGACTGACGATTGGGCGTCCACGTAGGTTGTGGAAGGATTCCGCCAACAAATTAACACACCCGTCACCTCACACTGGACTGATTTTCATAGAACATCGAATCAGATGGTGTCACTTCTGCTCAGGCTCTTTCCCTGGCTTCTCCTCCAATTTGGAGTAGAAACCCGGCTTCAAATCACGCTCTGTGAGACCTTCTCCACGCCCCTTACGCAGTCCTGTGGGCGTTCTGTTTTAAAACACACCTGGGATTTTGTTTTTATTTTGTTTTATTCTGGTGGGACCAGCAGAGCAGGAAACGATTGCCACTGAAAGATGGTTTCGTCCTCGTGGTTCCCCAGAGGAGGGGCCGCACCACACCCTGCAGGGCCACACGGGGAAGCAGCTGGGTCGGTTGGGAGGCAGTGGGTTGAGGGGAGAGCCTGGGCAAGAGCCTGTATAGCGGTTTTTGTGGGAAGGGATGGGCGAGGCCGGGTCAGCAGATGCACACGCTTAGGACTGGCCGGTCGGAGTAATTTCAGTGGCTGCCGGGGTGGCGGGGCTGCACCTGGTTGCCTGGTTCTGGCCCGGGATGATTAGGGTGGGAGGATATTGTCACCTGGAGTGTGAGCCAGGTAGAGGGTGGGTGGGGGTATGGACTGGAAGGCAGGTCATTTACTGTCACTAGGAATTAGCTGGCCCTGGGCGGGGCAGTCTCTCCCCACGAGGGAGGCCCCAGCGGTCAGAGCACTAAGCACACAGGAAGTGAGAAAAATTAGTTAGTGTCGTTACCTGTGGTCAGGGTGCTTTCTTGCTGGTCCCTGAGCACCCAGCTCTCTTGGCCCAGAGCCGCCTGCTGCCTGGCTCACTCTCCGCAGGCCCACTCCTGGTTCCCACCCCCTTAGTTCTCAGTTCAGGCGTCATCTTTCAGAGCCCCTGCCCTGGCCGTCCTCCCCTCACCCACTTTCATTGTCCTTCAGGTGAGCTCCAAGGATGGAGATTTTGTCAGTTTTGTTCCTTATTGTGTCTCTAGTGCCTAGAACAGTGATACACAGAATAGATGCTTAAATAATGTTTAGCAAATGATCACATGAGAGGAAAACAGAACTCCAGGCCCCGGGGCAGACAGTAAGAGCTGCACCCTTGCCAGCTGCCCCAGTCACAAAAGTACTAAAGGCCCAGACAGAACCTCACTGTGGTAGGTGGTGCCGCTCTGGGGAAAGGGCTGGTCTTCGTAGTGTCTGGTGCCTTGTCTGTATTTGTGGCCTTGACTTCTCAGTTCTCAAAGATCTGCTTTTCTTTTGCTCCTACCCCAGCGCCACCCCCAAATAATTCTGGCAAGTTGAGTTTTTAGTTTGTGGTTGTATCAGGATGTCAAGGGTAAAACACAACACAGAAAACCATGCAAAATAGCTTAAGCTTGAGGTAATTTGTTAGCTCCCGTAAAGACAAACCCGTAGTTAGTATAAGCTTCAGGTGTGGCTCGATCCAGAATCTCACGTGGTGTCCCCTGGACTTGTTCTTTCTTGGCTCCACATGGCATCATGTGTGTCTGTCTCTGCAGCTCTGGCCTCTTGTGTCTCGTTGCTTCTGGGTGAGTCTCCAGCCTGTGTCTGGGCCCAGGGACTCCAGCCTCTGGTTGGCCAGGGGAGGGCCATGTACTTGGACTCATAACCTCACCAGGACCACGGGCCGTGGGGGAGAGGTAGTTCCCCGAAAGGAACTGAGACCTAAACTGGGGGGTGGCTGCGGAGTGGCCCCGGTCTCCGTGGATGGTCCGTAGGCATTGTTGGGAGGCTCGTGACCTTGAGGACCCTTCAGGGCTGTCCCTCTGTCTCCTAGGGTGTGCTGGAGGTCCTGTCGGCGGTGGGCTGCCACCTGCGAGTGTCCCTCTTCGACGTGACCCACCGACACTTCTTCGGGAGGACGTGGAGGAGCTCGGCGAGGCCCCTGGAGCCGCTCCGCAGGCAGCCACGCAGGGTCGTCTTCAGCGAGGTGGGCGGGGTGGCAGGCGCGGGGGCGGGGCACAGCGGACCTGGGCGTGCCGCCAGCGCGTCCCACACCCCAGGAACGCCCCTGAGCAGCAGGCCCAGCCCTCGCAAATCTCGTCCTGGCAGCCTATTTCCAGACAGAATCTTGGGTGGAAGCCACACGCCCTGAGCGGTTCAGCTGGGAGTGGGGGGGGACACACGAGGGGGTTTCGTCACCTTCACGCAACCTTGCAGCTTTTGGAACAACGTGAGGAAGTTATCGATCTCATCTGACTCCCCTACTTTTCCTCTCCCCTTCTTTTTCTTTCATTTTCGTTTCTTCTTTTGTTTTTTTAATGTTTATTTATTTATTTATTTATTTTTTGCGGTACGCGGGCCTCTCACTGTCGTGGCCTCTCCCGTTGCGGAGCACAGGCTCTGGACGCGCAGGCTCAGCGGCCACGGCTCACGGGCCCAGCCGCTCCGCGGCATGTGGGATCCTCCTGGACCGGGGCACGAACCCGTGTCCCCTGCATCGACATGTGGACTCTCAACCACTGCGCCACCAGGGAAGCCCTCTTTTGTTTTTTTTAAATGAGCAACTTGAGACCTAGCAGTAAAGTGACTTACCCAGGTAGAAGGTAGCAGAGCCCGGAGCCCCTGCCTCTGCCTGCAGACGGGGTGCTTGCGTTGGCATCAGTTGGTGACATGATTTTGCCCACGTAGCTGTGTCTGGCCGCCCCGCAGATAGGGTTTTCCATCTTCGTTCAGCTGCACCAAATTCACAAACATTCCTCCATCCCCTGCTGTCTGCTGGCCATTGTGCCGGGCGCCGGGGCGATGATGCTGGGTGGATGGGCCCGGCGTGGTTCTCACCCTGGACAACTTGCAGTCTGCTGGGACGACACACCCAGGCAGGCGACAGAGCAGGTGCAGGTGTGATAGGTTCTCGGAGGAGACCGACAGCTGCTGCCCCGAAGACGAAGGGAGGTGTGCTGCAGGCACTGGTGAACGGAGACCCCTGCGAGCTGGGCCCCAGGATGAGGAGGGAACCAGCCCCGGGACGAGCGGGGCGGCAGGTGCCGCAAGCAGGGCAGGCCCCGCACGTGCCCAGGGGTGGGGGAGGGAGGTGTGGGGAGGCGGCCGAGGGTGGGCTCGGCGGGCTGGCTGGGCAGGGCCTTCCTAGGGACACTGGGCTCTTCCTCAAGAGTGGGAGGCATCCCAGAGGTCTTCTTCCCGGCTGCTGCTTCAAGCTGAACCTGCAGGCAGCGGGGTCCTGCAGGGAGTGGTCACGGGTATCAGGAGGGTCGGTGCTGTGTTGGCTTTATCCTTCCCGTGTGTACAGAGTCAGGGAAGCCCAGTAAGTGACAGTACAGTGAATAATGGAGGTGGTGGCGGTGACCATGGCCATCCTCGGGGAGGTCACCGTGCGTAACCAGACCAAGCAAGCCGCCCTTTTCTGCGGGGGGCGGTCCTGGCCCAGTCGTGAGGCCGCCGGGTCGCGATTCTGCACTTGGCGGTCGCCCAGACTCGGGATGCCACGTCTCGGCGTGGATTGATCCTGACTGGTCCCCTTACTGAACGTGCCGGAGAGGGTGACGCCCCCCTGGAGGGCAGGAAAATTAGATAAGGCCGTGGATATGTGTGTCCTGCGGCCCAGGACCACGGCTGGTGTCCAGGCTGCCAGCCAGACGGCCTGTGAGGTGCCCCTTAGAGTCTGGCCGGAGAGAAAGGCCATGTGTTGTAAACCGGGGAGTGGCGGTGGGCGGCTGCTTAGGGTGCCGTCCCAGCTCAGGCAGTGTCTCTTTCACGCCTCTGACTTGGGGCGGTCAAGGCCCGGGCAGGAGTGCGGTGGCCCCGATGTTGCTGGGAGCCTTCCCGGGCCGGGCTGTTTGGATTCTCTTTCTCGGGTGGACAGTCAGGCCCCGGGAAGCCCGGTGTGGTGACAGTTAGTACGGTGACACAGGGTCCTCTCCTGGGGATCCTCCACAGGAGAGGCTGGCTCCCAGCACCTTGGTGTGGTTTCGTCCCCGCCATCCGCCTCTGGAGGTCGGTAGATGATCTCTCCGCCTTGAAGAGCAATCCGGCAGGTCAGAGGCTGTGAGCGACACCCGCCTTGACCGCAGGGATTGTTCTCGGGCCTTGTTTTCACCCCGGGCGTCGGAGGGGCCCTGCAGGCTCCGTTTGGAAGCGCTGCCGTGTCGAGGGGATGGTTATGCTCTGAAATCAGCCCGGCAGCACTTTGCCGCCACTGGGGTCCCGAGATGAGCCCTCCCTCCGTGACTTTCCCCTTGGCTTTCCCCGTGGCAGCGGCTGTCACAGCCTTGACAGGCCACGCCTGGAGGGCCTGCCCTGTCCCGCCACCAGCTTGGTGACTGTGAGGCCTGCAGAGTGGAGGTCGCGTTGCAAGGAAGCCTTCAGAGCTGCCGCTCCCCCTTCTGGACTTGTCCAGGGTTTAGCCTCCGTGCCCGAGAGGGCTTCTCGTGTGTCCCTGTGTCCTGGGAGCTGTGGGTCTCAGGCCTTTTCAGCTCACAGTTGAGGTCTGACCTGAGCTGTGGGAGCCGAGTGCCGCTCCATCGTTTGTGTTCCGCTGAGGGGGGCATGGGGACGGGGCCGTGTGTTAGGGAGGACCACAGCCCTCAAGGTTTCTGGAAGAATCTGCACCCTTCAGCCTTAGTTACTGAAGTGGAGATCGCAGCAAGGCTGGTGTGGGTGAACTGAGCTTTTCTGGTTGGGAGCTGGTGTCGGAGCCACGGAGTTGCTCAGGGAAGAGCTGGGCTCCAGCTGCTGTGCCCAAGGCGAGCAGCAGGGGCCAGTGGTGCCCCAGGAACACCCATCCTGATGAGCCACACGGCAGCAGCATCCTTGCCCAGCGCTTTCCTCCCATCCTTGACGTTCAGAGTTTAGTTAACTAAAGAGAATCCCCCTCCGCCGTGTGTGCGTGTGCGTGTGCGTGTACCTGCGTGCATACGTGTATGTACGTGTTTATATGAAATGTGGAGCGTTCCCAAGGTGGCCTAGATAAGCAGGAGGGACTGGTTTTGTGGTCTCATCATCTGAGCAAAGCTCTGCGTCCATGCCTATGGGAATAGAGAGAAACACAGTTTGCCCTTTTTAGAGGTGATTCTGAAATTTGGTGATGATCTTCTTCTGATTTTACTAATTGCCTGGGTTTTTCTGGTTCTACCGATCGGCCGTGGCTTGGGGTTGATACGACGGGAGCTCACTAGCTGCCAGTAGCAGGGGACCATCTTTGGAATCGGCGTGGCTGTCCGGCCTACACGTGGATTCCTGAATCAACCGTGTGGGCTCTGGGTTTTGATTGAGTTGTCACTGTAATATGCAGCCCTGAAAGAAGATGTTATTTTATTACTTTGCAAACAATGTCCTGAGGAAAGACTTGGGGAAAAAGAAGTCCTTCCTTGAGCCCGAGCTGGGTGTTTCTTTCTGTGAGTGATGAATTCCTCATGCTGCGCTCAGATCCCCTCTTGTCCCAGCCTCTTGGCTCTGTCTGGTGGAGCCCAGGGGACCAGCTCCGGGCCTCTCAGCTCTGACTCAGAATTAGGTGCTGTCCTTCGAGACCGTCCTCGGTGGAGAGGAATTGCCCTTCACTTGCGCTGAGATGGATGATCATTCATTCAACCTCTCAAAAGACATCTTTTTTTTTTTTTTTTTGCGGTACGTGGGCCTCTCACTGTTGTGGCCTCTCCCGTTGCGGAGCACAGGCTCCAGACGCGCAGGCTCAGCGGCCATGGCTCACGGGCCCAGCCACTCCGTGGCATGTGGGATCTTCCCGGACTGGGGCACGGACCGGTGTCCCCTGCATCGGCAGGCGGACTCTCAACCACTGCGCCCCCAGGGAAGCCCTCAAAATCTTTAAAAAAATAATATCTTTAAAAAATAATCCGGGAGGCCAAAGTACCGTGCAGCTCCTACACTTTCTTTCTGAGATGGACATAATTCTCCCTTAGGTTCTTTCCTTAACTAACCATGCTCAGCCTTTCAGTGACAGGCTCATTTCTCCTCCTTTATTTATTGTATGCGAGTGACTGGCAGGAATCCTAGTGGTTCTTCACAGGCAGCCGGAACCCAGACCAGGAGATCGTTCCCCTGAGCCCATCTCAGCCCGAGGTGTGGCTGAAGTCACAGGTGGGTCCCTGGCCTCCGAGAGACACAGGTAATCGGGCTGCTTCCTCGTCCCATCGCCAACTGGGAGCAACCAGCTGCTGAACTGCTTGTTCGTCAGGGGAATGAGAGTGAGGTGACTCCCTTTAAAAGTGGAGGCTGTCCATAAGAAAGAGTGAAATCGTGCCATTTGCAGCAACATGGATGGACCTGGAGCTGATCATTCTAAGCGAAGTAAGTCAGACAGAGAAAGACAAATACCATATGATATCACTTATATGTGGAATCCTAAATATGACACAAATGAACTTATCTACGAACCAGAAACAGACTCACAGACACAGAGAACAGACCTGTGGTTGCCAAGGGGGAAATGTGGGGGAGGAAAGCATTGGGAGGTTGTGGTTGGTAGGTGCAAACTATTTATATAGAATGGATAAACAGCAGGTCCTAATGTGTAGCACAGGGAACTATATTCAATACCCTGTGATGAACCATAATGGCAAAGAATATAAAAAAGAATGTGTATATATGTATAACTGAATCACTTCGCTGTACAGCAGAAATGAACACAACATTGTAAATCAACTCTACTTCAATAAAATTAAAAAAAAAAAGTGGAGGCTGTCAGGGAACGTCAACGTGTCCAAACGAAAGTCTGGGAGTCTCTGCCGTGCCTTGGTTAATCTCCGGGTTCTTGAACGTGCCTTAGCCTCTCCTTACACCTCTCACATGTTCCAGGAGCTGCTCCTGATGTAAATAATCTGCAAAGCAGGAATCCAGTATCATTCCCGGGCACCGTCTTTATGGAGAGAGCCTGGCCTCAGCCCTGTCACCCGAGGAGGGCTTCTCTCCTCTCCAGCTCAACAGAAACCAGTCCCGGGGACACCAAGCCAGGGATGGACGGTGGTAGGAAGGGGATAGAAATGAGTGAATGAATAGAAGGGCAAAGGGTACCTCTCCATGATGTTTCCAGCAGTGGGATTTAGTTGTACTGTATGGTGATTTAGCTGTCTACCATGTGGGGACAGTAGAAAGCTTTGAAATTGTCAGCTTATGCTGTTGTGTGTTCATCACAGTCTCCCGGTGGTATTTTTGCTTCGGGTTGTAACTGGGTTTTTCTGTTTCTGAATAAGCCAAGCCATCATTCTCCAGGCAGGAGCAAGACAGGCCTTGGCCTCGGGGGTGGGATCTGATGTAAGGTGGACAAGGGCTGTGTCCTGCTCCGTCACTTACTCCTGTGGGGTCTTAGGCCAGTTGTTGAAACTCCTGACTCTGAATTCATCGTCCGTGCGTGAGGGACACCAGCGCCCATTTCCTAAGCGTCTGGAGTGTAAATAGTAGGTTCTTCCCAGACAGGCGCCCAGGGAGCAGTAGGTGTTCACTCAGCAAACACTGGCTGGGGGTCCGCTATGTGCCAGGCTCTGTGACATTAGGAGCTGGATGTGCCCGGATGGATGAGATGGTGTGTGTGGTCATTTTGGCCATGGTGGGGTTTGCTTTGTCCCTGTAGATTGGGGCTTGTCAACCCTGGCTCCGCGGACACTTTGAGCCAGATAATTCTCTTGGCGGGGGTCTGTCTCCAGGGCTGTGTCCCTTCCTGTGGATAATGGTGGACCCCACCCCGGATGAGCGGAAGCTTCTGACTTTGGAAATAGAGATTTTGCATCTTCCCAGATGCTTGGCAACTTTGCTTGGCGAGTTCACTGTGCTTAGAGCCCTCAGTCTTGTGGTGGCTTGTGTGCAGGAAACTGCTCCGAGCCTCAAGTGGAAGGTTGAGCTGGCAGATGTTGGCTGCAGGAAGGATTTGTGATATATTTACCTTCCTGAAGACATCCTATTAAAGGTTTATTTAAAAAAAATGGTTTGGAAGGCACTAGTTTAATTTCTGATCCTCTCTCCTGTGGCCTTGACCTCAGCCTGGGACCGAAGAGCACGTGTCACTTAGGGCAGATCAAGCGGAGGTGTGGCCGGGGGCGCAAGGCTGCAACCTCTCCATGGAGGCACATCATCTGAGGCCCAATCGTGTGGGTGAAAATGGAATCTGGGACCCGAGGCAAAGTGGTGTCCGTGTGTCTGAAGATGAGGGCATTAAGACAGGAGCATTTCTGTGATTTATTAATCTGTTTCTCCTGTCAGGGAGGCCCCTTGTCGAGGGTGGGTGAGTGAGATGTGATGCGGGGGAGAGCCAGAGCCCCACTCTGCCATCTCCCACGGCTTCTCTCACAGGTAATTGGATGGGCTTGACTCCAGCTTTTAATCGGGCAGTGGCAGCCAATGCATCTGCGAGCGTCCTGCGCAGCCTTCTTGAGGCGTCCTGACACTGGAGGGCTTATTTGCAGTGCTGCTTGGCTGCGGTTGAGATGTCTGGCCAAGCCCACGGGGCTGGGGGTGGTGGAGTGCCTCGGTTCCAGGTGACTTGGCCCTCCTGGGGACCCCCCCCCGCCCCCCCACACACACGGGTTGAAGCTGCAGAGTTGTGTGGTTCATCCCAGGAGGCTTTTGCTTCCACCGACCTGCCGAGCTGGTCGGCCCTGGGCAGGGTGTGCATTTTCTACCTGCCTAATCTAGCCTTTACCTTTGAACTTTGAACTTCTTGAGCGCTGGATCGCGTTTTCCAGGTTCCTTAGAAATTCTTCAGCACGCGCTGTGCCCACACTAGAGAGGCAGGCAATAAATGATGTTTGGAAAAGCATCCGTGCTTAACCAGCAGTAATGATGGGATGAGACCCTCAGACCTCGTGTCGCCTTGTGATCCACGGAGCTTCCAAGGCCGACCCTCCTGGTGAAAGTGGAGTCTCTGGAGACAGACCAGGGGGCGCCGTGGTCGGTTTGGTCTCTGAATAATCGTTTTCAGTGGTAAAGGAAAGGGAGAGGCAACAGCCATGAATCCACATGTGGGACGTCCCAAAAGCAGCTGGTCCACCACCTCCAGGCAGAGGATTTCAAGGTGACCTCTAAGCTGGCGGCTTATTGCTGCTTTGCATCAGAGCTGACAGTGCTCGTTTCACTGCCAAGAGGAAAAGTGGGTAGTGTTCATAAAACTGATATGCACAGGTGTACATATGAGAGGTGAGATAATGACAAACTTGACTTTACAGCAGGCCTTTCTAAAACAGTTCTTGAGTCTTGGAAACGGAAACATAATTCTCTCTTGGTCCAACCACCTGTCAGCTGTAAGTGGTCACTATTTCATCATTTTGCAATAAAAGATAATAGAATGACGATTTATATCTCATGGCTGATGTTTTAATGTGTCTCTCTGTTATCCTGGGCTGACAGTCTGTGATTACAGTAAACGTTTCCTCGGTGACACCATGGTAATGACGCGTTAATGGGAGATTGTTCCAAGTTTAAGTCACGTTGCCACGGCCTGGCCCGGCCCACTGTTGTTGTTGGGCTTCGCCCCAACAAGGACGCTGGGTTCCGGGGACCACTCAGGTCCAGAGCCTCAGGTCAGCGCTGACCTGGGCTCCTGGGATGCTTGTTGCCCATAGATT
Organism: Mesoplodon mirus; assembly: GCF_964341445.2. Taxonomy (NCBI): domain Eukaryota; kingdom Metazoa; phylum Chordata; class Mammalia; order Artiodactyla; family Ziphiidae; genus Mesoplodon; species Mesoplodon mirus. The sequence continues at coordinate 4,105,352 of NC_138978.1, read as the reverse complement.
CGCAAAACCAGTTAGTGCCTCCATTTCTGTCTTCTGTGTCTACGACGTTTGTTAGCTGAGAGCAACTGCTTTGGATTTCGGGAGATCGGAAAACAGCAGCGGAGGGAAGGTGCTTCCATTCCCACTTGGGAGGGTGCATCTCAGCGATGGGAGCTGGATGTGACCTGCCCGTGTCCCCCCTCCCCCTGGTGAGAGTGAGGGCTGCCGTCTGTACCTTAGAGGATGGAGAGGCTGCAAGTGGGAAAACTTTTAGGAGCAATTTGAGTATCATCTACTTGGCTTGGGTCCACAACTCCTATAATAAAGAATCCCACCGTGGGACCTCCCTGGTGGCACAGTGGTTAAGAATCCACCTGCCAATTCAGGGGACACGGGTTCGAGCTGTGGTCCGGGAAGATCCCACGTGCCGCGGAGCAACTAAGCCCGTGCGCCACAGCTATGGAGCCTGTGCGCCACAACTACTGAGCCTGCGCACCACAACTATTGAGCCCACGTGCCACAACTACTGAAGCCTACAAACCTAGAGCCCGTGCTCTGCAACAAGAGAAGCCACCGCAATGAGAAGCCTGTGCACCGCAACGAAGAGTAGCCCCCGCTCACCGCAACTAGAGGAAAGCCTGTGCGCAGCAACGAAGACCCAACGCAGCAAAAAAAAAAAAAAAAAAAAAAAAAATCCTGCAGCAATATTCATCGTAAAAATGTTAGTTGGGCTCCAAACTGAGGATCCTGCTTAGTTTAAACAAAAGTCCTTCAGGTGCAGCCTCATGGTATTTCCACACGAAACAGGGATTATTAGAGTCAATCCTAGCAAGTTGTGATTGAAGTTTGACAGCGGTGTTGGATGAAACGGCTCAGCGGGTGCGTGGGTGCGGGGGGCTACTTACGTCTTTGGGCTCGTGGGCCTCCTGGGTGATGGGCGTGGGGCGCGAGGCTGCCCCAGCCCCTTTCTGCTCCAGAGCCTCTGGGTCTGTTGGCATTTTCTGTGGATGGAAAGGTCCCAGAGGAGAAGCAAATAGTTTGATGTCCCAGGTGCTGGGTACCCTGGAAGGAGGGGCTGTGAGGGGGTCGCTCGCTGGGCCCCTTCTCTTCTCTGGCACCTGGAAGGGATGCAGCTCCCCACGTGGCGTGTTTGTGGCGTTGACGTGACGACGGTAGCGGGGTGAGGACGGGGCGCACCCGCATTCCTCCGTGCTGCTTCTCTGCAGCTCGTGAGCGTTCAGTCCGTCCCTGGCTTCTCTTTTGCAGCCCTTCTATTTTCACACGTCTTTGAACCACCCTAATATCGTGGCCGTGGTGGAAGTGGTCACTGAAGGCAGGAGACGGGACGGGACCCTCCAGACTTTGTCCTGTGGGTTTGGAATCCTTCGGATCTTCAGCAACAACCCGGAATCTCCTACCTCTGCTCCCCCGGACAAACGGTATTTGCCTCATTTTCCCCGTTGCTGGGGTTTCCAGCGTCTTTCTGTGGTGATTTAACGGCTCATTATTTGTCCAGGCTAGAAAGCTTTGAATTTGTCAGCATGTGTGTTCATCACAGTCTCCCGGGGGTATTTTTGCTTCAGGTTGTAACTGGGTTTGCTGTTTCTGAATAAGGCAAGACATCATTCTCCAGGCGGCAACAGGACAGACCTTGGCCTCGGGGGTGGGATCTGATGTAAGGTGGACAAGGGCCGTGTCCTGCTCCATCACTTACTCCTGTGGGGTCTTAGGCCGGTTGTTGAAACTCTTTGAATTCATCTTCAGTGCAGCGCCCATCTCCTAAGGGTCCGGAGTGTAAACAGTAGGTTCTTCCCAGACAGGCGCCCAGGGAGCAGTAGGTGTTCACTCAGCAAACACTGGCTGGGGGTCCGCTATGTGCCAGGCTCTGTGACATTAGGAGCTGGATGTGCCCGGATGGATGAGATGGTGTGTGGTCATTTCGGCTGCGGCGGGGTTTGCGTTGTCCCTGTAGATCGGGGCTCGTCAACCCTGGCTCCACAGACACTCTGGGCTGTCCCGTGCAGTGTACGAGGTCTTGTAGCACCCCTGGCCTCTGCCCACTAGATGCCAGGCAGCCCCCTCCCCGCCCAGCTGTGATAGCCAAAAGTATCTCCAGACTTTACCAGGCATCCCGACGGGGGCAAAATCATCCCGGGTTGAGAACCACCACTCCAGACACACAAACGTGGAAACCCCTCGAACGTTGTTTTCTTGGGACATCTCCAAGCGTGACCAACTCCCCAGGCATTGTTTTCTAGCACTGAGGTTCTCAGGCTGCACTCGGGCCATGCTGTGTGTGTGCTGGACATGCCTGGCCATGAGTGCTGAGGGCTCGCGGACCTGATGCTGTCCTCAGCCGTGTGTTTCCCACGGAGGGTTGAGAAGGCTCCTGGGGGTGTGGTGCTGGGGTCCCCAAGGCCTTCCTTTCGAGAAGCATAGCTGACATCCCATGAGTAAACGCAAGATGCTGACCTGCATCTCACGGGTCTTGTTTTGCAGGTTGAGACTGTATCACGGCAGCCCCCGAGCCCTCCTGCACCCGCTCCTCCAGGACCCCATAGAACGTAAGAGACGAGGCCTGGCCAGGCCTGCCCCTGCCGTCCTCAGCAGCACCCGTTCGTCATACGACTTCCCTGAGTGTCAGAACCTCATCAGCTTAGCTGAGATGTTAATAGATTTGGGGAACGTGTAACACTGGGCTTGGAGTTCGGACATAGTTTGAAGATCTGAGACACACGGGCCTATAAGGATGGTGTAGCTGTGTGAAGACGACCCCATGGGGGCCACCTGGTGGGAGGGCTGTTGGCCTCCTTGCCCCTGGGGTAGCAGCTTTGCCCCCACGTGAAGTGGTTGCTGTCCGTCATTGCCCACCGGCTGTCCCAGGAAGCCTTTGACTGCGAAGTCCGTGGGTCATCTCCAACACAGCGAGGTGTCCAGCGGTGCCTAACGAGAGTGACATCCTGCAGGGGCACCTGCCATGCATGGGCCCCGCGCGGAGCGGCCGGCCTTACGGCAGAGTGGGCTTCCCGCCCTGCCTCTGTGGCTTCTCCCTCCGAGCCGTCAGGGTACCTGTGGGAGGGACCACCGGCCCCCTGGCTGCCGGCCGCGCGGAGGGTGGACGGAAGGGCGTGCGGTGAAGCGGGGGGATGGGCTAACAGGCTGTTTCAGGGGCCTGTGTGGGCTCTGCTGGCCCTCGGGGAGTGTGGAGGGGGGCCAAGCGGTGGGGGTGGGTCTGTTTGGCCGGGGGGGATGACTTTCTGTCTCTTTGCGACGTTGCCCAGATCCCACGATGGGCACCCAGCCTGTGTGAAAAACCCAAGCCTACCCCCCCCATCCACTCCCTCTGAATTTGGCGAAAATCTAACAATAGAGGAACAATTGGTCAGAAACTTGGTTTTGTTGATAAAGACTGGCTTTTAGCTTATTTCCCAATTGAATTTAATCATTAACCTTCCAGCGTTTTCTCTCCTGAAGTATCCTTAGACTCAGCACCTTTCGAACAGCAGACACAGCCCCCAGGTTTGTTCCAGGCCCACGGATCTGGGCGCTGGTGGAGGGGGTGGGAGCTGCGGCCGTGTGAGGGGGCCCTGGGGAGGGACCGCCCCAGGCTGTCAGCTCATCTTCTCAGGGGCATTTCTAAAAGTGTGGGGCTGTTTTTCTTGGATGGGTAATGCAGTCACGTGACCCAGCATTCAAAGTATTGAATAGTATGAAAAGGTTCAGGTCTCCTTCCGCCTCTGCTCGGCCCTTCACCTGCACCACAGGTGACCTTCCTCTCTGGGATCCTGTGGGCCCTTCTAGGTCCTCTGATGACACACAAGCAAACGTGCAGTTCCCTGTTCTATTTTTGCCCCCGTTTACTTGTCCCAGACCTTTCTCTTTTCCCTTAATGATTTATCTTGGAGGATGTTTCATATCAGTACCTAGAAAGCGTGCTCATTCTTTTTACAGCCATGTGGTATTTCATTGAATTGCTGTTTGTGATTGACCCAACCCACCACAAATGGACCCTTGGGGCAGTTCTGTAAGAACAGAGGGTTGAAGGCTTTGCTGCAGTGGACATCTGCCCTTTTGCAAGTGTGCACGTGAATCTGTAGGATGAACTTTCAGAAGTGGGATTGCTGGTCTGAGGGCCTGAGCATTCACAGTTTTGTGTTATTTCCCCTGTTTGCCCTCCATAGAGGTTGTACCAGCGTGCCCACCAGCCAGCCATGTAGCAGAGTGCCTTTCAGGGTATTTAACACTTTAAAGTAAGCACATCCCATGTTTGGAGTGGTTAGATATTAAAAATCTGGTTTTCGATAATATAGTTTTGTTTTTCTAACGAACGTAGTAGGTCATATTTAGTTCTCCAGGACGCTTTCCCTCTTCCCACTTCCCCTAGCACGTTATCCGAACCTTCCTCGGGGTTCGGATCCTGTTCTCCTGTGTGTTATGGATGTCGGCATGCTTGTGTCTTAGTCACCCCAGAAGAATGGTCCCTCCTTGAGGACAGGACTCTGTCTTGGAGGCCACAGGCCACCCAGGGCCTAGTCCTGCTGCTTTGTGGGTCTTGACGGATGCAAGGCTGAGACTGAAAGGGATGCAGGCCTCTGGTCAGAGGACCTTCTAGGCTCCCTCTGATTATGGGAGCAAGCGATGCCTGACTTCACTGCTCGTGGGGAAGAGGCGAGCGGAGAGATTTTGTTGTGTCGGATCAAAACCAAGTCTCTCTTTCGTTGCAGTTTTACCAGTGAGAGTTATTTAAGGATTGAAGGATTGCTTCTGTTTTGCTCTTTGGCTGAGCAAACAGAGCAATTCCTTTGTCTCCCTAGAAAAATACTTTTCCTGTTTATTGAGTTCTTTTCCAAGATGCTCAGTGTATTGGTCGGTTTGACCGAAGGCGCCTTGGTTCGGGCTGTCACAGGAGGTGTTTTCTCCCTCAGAAAACAAGCACATGACCCTCATTGAGAACTGCAGCCTGCAGTACACGCTGAAGCCACACCCGCTCCTGGAGCCCGTGTTCCACCTTCTTCCCGAGAACCTTCTGGTGTCTGGTCTGCAGCAGATACCCGGTCTCCTTCCAGCTCATGGAGAATCGGGTAAGGGCTCCTCTGTTTCTGTCCACTTGGTGAGTCTCTGTTAGTTCATGGTCAGACCTGGCAGGGATTGGGGTGAGGGCTGGCTGGGCCCCCCAGCAAACAGCCTGGTGGTGGGGGGAGGGGGAGGAGGAGGGGGGGGAGGAAGGGGGGAGGGGGAGGGCAGCAGTGTCGTCTCGTTCGCAGCCCCTTCCTGAACACACCTCACATCCCTCAGGTCATCTCTGCCTTCTCTCCTCGAGAAATGCTTTCATAAGACAAATAGCCCATGTCTGTATGACTGTGGCCAGAAAAACCAGTGTTGCTAGATCCCACCCTTACTGGGCCACCATATCAGTGGCTTAATTATTATCAGTTTTTAATGGCGGTAAAATAGACATAACGTAAAATGTACTGTTTTAACCATTGTCGAGTGTGCAGTTCAGGGGCATTAGGTACATGCACACTGTTGTGTAACCATCCTCCCCGCCCACCCGCAGAGCCTTTTCACCGTCCCAGACTGAAACTCTGTCCCGCTAGACACTGACTCCCCATCCCCTCCCCAGCCCTGCCCCCCCCCCCCCATTCTGCTCTCTGTCTCTGTGCGTTGACTCCTCTAGGGACCTCCTAGGAGTGGAATCCTACAGCATCGGTCCTGTTGTGACTGGCTCATTTCGCTGGGCACAATGTCCCCAAGGTTCCTCCCTGTCGTTCTGTGTGTCGGAATTTCCTTGCTTTTCAAGGCTGAATGGTGCCCCGCTGTGTGGATGGAGCACGTTTTGTTTATCCATTTACCTGTGCATGGACACTTGGGCTGTTCTACCTTTCAACTTGTGAGTGAAGCTGCTCGATTACTTTGGAACTGAAATTCACAGGACAGGCTCAGGGTTGTGTCTGGGTGGGTTTTAGAAGTTGCTTCTCCTGGTGGGTGTGGGTCAGCCCTTCACAGCCACGCGTCATGGTGAGGTCCTCTCAGGTCCTGCTGACAGGCCTCCCTCCTTGGTCTCATGCTCCTTCTGAGTACTCTTGGGGGCTTTTTGCCTGGCCGTCTGGGAGAATCCAGGAGGAGGGACCGCACCAGCCTCCCCGCCTGGGGCTGCTGGAACCTCTGGTCTCGGTGGGCCGGCTGCAGCTCCCATCCCGGTGGGGCAGGATGTGGCTCTGGGTGTGAGTGGCTGGGGAGGAGAGCTGGGAGGTGCTGAGTGTTTGGCTCAGAACAGAGACACTCAGGACCCGAAGAGACGGCTCAGCTCCAGGAGGGAGAGTGTTTGTCTCAGTGATGATGTCCCTGCGTGTGGCTGGGTGCTGTGGTCCGGGCTGGGGTGCAGGCCTTGTTATCTGAGTTCATGAACTCCTGGGACGGGTGCTCAGTGGTCGTCACCATCACGAGGTCACTGTTTCTCCAGCATCTCAGAGAAGAGACGATGATACATGAGAAATGACCAGTTAACCATGAAAACAGGAGCACGTCCTGGGCGGGGGGGTGGAGGGGGTCCCAGGTTTGGATCTGCCGTGGGTCGCCGAGCTCTAACCCTCCTGAAGCCCCCCATAGGCAGCCATGTTGCCCTCTGTGATGCACCTGTGTTCACCCAAGAGGGAGGGAGGAGAAGTTAAGAGTTACAGGCAGGCAGAGGGAGAACCTTCTTCCTGGTCATGCTGTTGGGATTGGGAGGGTGGAATCTGCATCCAGCTCTGAGCCCCCTCCCGCTGGTCAGGGGGGCTCTGTCAGCACCGCTGTGACTACGCGGGTATTACGCACCTATGTGCCCGCCTGCGGGGAGCTCAGCTTCTGTGAGTCTTTCTGACCTGGGATTCTGGGAATTTAAACAGAATGTTCTTGAGGCCTGAGGTGTATCCATCACCAGTGGGTGTCAGTAGAGCTGCAGATAAAACATGAAAATACGGAAGCGGAGCTCGGACCTGCTTCTGTGTCCCCTCCTGGGAGGCGAAGGAGAAGCTCAGATGCCCAGATAGGCCCCGCGTTTGTTCTCAGCATCTCAGGTCGGACCGTGGGAGTCAAGGGCCGCGTTACAGAGAGGAGTTCTGGATCCAAGGAGCGTGAGTTCAGCTCCTGATCCTGAGGTTTGTTTTCGGAAGAGCTGAGCCCCGCTGGCCTCTGGTTTGCCTCCCTGGAATGGAGCGGCTGGCACTGGGCATTTTTAATAGATGCAGGTGGTGCCTGTAAGTGGCAAAGATGAAGGACAGGTTACGTTGTTGTTGTTTAAAAACAAATGGCCGGGATCGGTCTGGCGGGCGGGCAGGAGCTGCCGTCACTCGTGCAGGAGCCGCGCTTGCTCCTCGGGGGAGGGGCCGAGGGCAGCCTCCCCTCCGTCCCCGAGACCGCCTGGGAGCAGAGACCCTGTTGCTCAGCCCTTTCTGACAGTGGTTATTGTCTCCGTTATCAGTTCTGCCCAGGATCTTACGGGCTTTTGTGACTCACTCTTTGAAGAAGGGTTTCTTTGCTGGATACTGTTTTATGGCCGTGAAAGGGCCCAGGCGGGGACTGGAGCTGCCTCCGTGCTGGGAATCGGGGATCACTTGTCTAATCTGCAGAGGGTTTGGTTTTATTTGGAGGCCGTGCTGGGACTCGGATATTTGTTCCTTTGTAAAATGCCACAATACAGGAGGAGTGGGTTGTTTTCCACTGAAATGTGGATGAGGTCACTGCAGGTTCACACGCGGTTTTAGTTAAGTGGGACAGCCTTGCAGCAGCTGCAGGAGGTCTGGCTGGCAGGGGTGGTGAGGGGCACCCCGGGCACCGTGCTGGACAGCCAGTGCAGGGGGCTCACCGCTGTCAATCACCCCTTGTCCCCCTGCCTGGCCTGGCTCACTGCCGCTGCTCCCCGGGATCCCATCCTCCCTCCCTCCTGTATGTTGAGCATCGCCGTGCCAGCTCTGTGCCGTGCGGGACAGTCCCGGGGCCAGCCCGCCCTGCCTGACCCACCAGCCCGCTGACTCCAGCCCCGGCTTCGTCGTCTGTTAAACCCGAGCTCGGCAGCGCTGTCCGCAGAACTGACTTGCCCGTCTGCCCCGTGGCGGCCTCCCCTGGTTGGTGTGTCCCCGGGCCCGCCCTCTACTTACCTGCCTGAGGTGGTTCCCCAGCCCCGACCTGCCGGTGCTGCATCTCAACAAACAACATCAAGGTCCCGGGTGAGGCCCCGCACCCCAAGCCTGAGCACCTTGTGTAGCGGTGGGGTTCTCCCCCTGGGCTTCCCAGGCTGTGCTGACGGCCTGCCCTCCCCAAGTCTGGGAGCATGGCTTCTAGATTCCCGGATAGTGACCGCGGTCCCCTGCGGAGAGGGAGTGAGGGGGACAGGGCTTCCCGCTGCCGCTGAGAGCCGGGGCTGGTGCTCCTGCAGCCTAGACTCCGGTCCTTTGCGCCCTCTTAGGCCAGGGACAGGTTCAAGTGACAGAATTAATCTTTATTCAGTGCGTTCGGTAAGACTAAAAGTTTTCCCTTCCAATCTCACTCCCAGAGAAAACCACTGCTAACAGCTCGGTGTCTGCCTTTTATATACGAATTGAGTCATTGACTCATTCACTTATTTGCTGATGACTCAACACGTATTTGTAGAGTAGATCCTATGCGTGGCAGGCCCCATGCTGGGGCTGAGGGTGCAGCCCTGTATTCCCAGTGGAGCATCAGGGCACCTTTCCCAGATGAAGGTAAGTGAGGGCCAACCTCGCAGTCTAACCACGGTCCTCACGGGCAGTGGGAGGTGTTTCAGAGCCGGTGTGGACCGGCTCAAGCTCACTTCCACTCCTGCCTAAGTCGTTCCTAAATTTCGCTTGCATTCTGTTGCCTCTGTCGCAGTGTTCTCTCTGTCTTGTGAGGTGCATTCTGGCGAACGAAATACCCTCGGCAGGAGAGCCATGTCCCCGGGAGGCTGGGGTCCGTGGGCGGGGGGATGTCGTTAGGGCCTAGCGGGGAGCTCCTTGGGCATCTCGGGTGTTTCCAAGCGCTTCCCTGAAGGGTGTCGCTAGGGAGGGGTTCTAGCGGTCCCCATTTTCCCTGCAGTGCATTCAGGGGAGTCTCAGAAGAAGATGGATCGTTGTGCAGTAGGGTTTGTCTTCCCACGGGAGCAGTGCTGTTGCTGGGAGTTGCAGCCCTGTCCAGAGACTTGGCAACAGAGCGGTGAAAGCTTGACCCAGTTACAGAGCACGAGGGTCGGCCGTCCCCACCACCGGGAGGTCAGCTCTGCTGAGGCCCCTTGCGTCTGTCCTGGCTGCTGACGCTGGTCGGTTGAGTGACTGAATGACAGTGTCAGATGGCAAAGCTGTGCTTTGTGGGCGCTGCTGGAATGTTGGGGAAGAGCCCCGAGGCTGGCGGTGGTGCGCCAACTCTGCTCCTGGCCCCGTGTGATGGCTCCAAGCCTCTGCTGTGGCCGGTCTCCTCTGTAAAATGGGGACATTATGAGGACCTGCCCAGAGAGGGACCCAGGGAGGGTCCAGCAAGCGTGAGCTGCTGTTCTTCGGTCAGGCAAGTTCTGCCTTGCGTTGAGCCAGAAGGCTCCTCCGACGTGGCCACCCTGTGGCTGCCGCAGGACGTCTGGGAGGTCGGATCTGTCTCCTGTGGGAGGGCCCTTCAGGGCTGTTCTTTCTTCAGTCGTGGCTTCTGGAAGCTGGCAGAGCGGGTCCCTGGCCAAGCCAGGCTTGGAACTGGGTGCCTTGTGTTGGGAACGGCATTGGTTCTGGGTTTTCCTTCTGTTCCTATGGCAGCCTGCAGACGGGGGTCTGGCTGGTGGCTGTTCTCTCTGTTCCAGTGCTTGTTGACCGTGGAGTGACCTCTGGCTTGGTGGCCACGCAGACCCTCTGTGGGAGCAGCCTCCGGGGGAGGGCACTCATTTCCCACTCACGCTTCTCTGGAAGCAGGACTTGACGTGGGGGGAAGGTGAGCAGGTAACATATCGGGGTGTCCCTTTGGGGTCGGGCGATTTTGCTGCTCAGCACGGGACGGCTGGGGAGAGGGTGCCGGGTGTAGCCCATGTGTCCTTCCCTGTGTGTTCAGTGGGCGCCCCCAGGCTGCCCTCTGCCCCACAGATGAGAGAATGGGGTGTCCGGGGGGTCCCGGCTCCCTGGGCTGAGTGATGGAAGCCCAGGTCGGGGGCAGGGTGAGAGGGTCCCGGCAGCGTCAAGGCCGAGAGTGTGTGTGTGGGTCCTGAGTGTGGGGTGGGGGGAGGTAAGGGGGTCTCACCAGGAGTACAGGGATCTCAGGGGCCGCGGCCACCTCCCTCTGGGGGAGGGGCGTGGCCGCCTTACCTGGACCTCCCCCCACCCCCCGCCGGTGACTGCCCACAGAGCCCTGGACCACTTGAGTCTGAACCCCTGTTTTGGCTAAGAGTTTAACTGCGATCAAGAGGAGGGGGATTGTTTGGTAACCAGCAAACGAGCCTGTCCGTGCTTTAAAGCAGCGAGCAGGGTCATGCAGCTCAGGGTCACGGAAAAAGGCAGCGGTCTTGTGTTAAAAATGCTGAAATCACTGGAGGAGGATTGCAGACACATGAATTAACTTGCAGAATGCAAATAATATGGAGTCTGCAAAACTAAGGGGGTGACAAGCGTCCTTCACGCGTCCCTCCCACTTCCCTCTGCTCCGTCTCTGCACACTCACCTCCTGCTCTGGGTCCCGCCAGCATCGCTCCCTGAAATCCTGCAGGGACAATCTGTACCGCTTGCTGTCAGCGGAGGCCCCGGGTTCCCGCGCCTTGCTGCAGGGAGTGGACCCTTCGCCCTGCCCGCCCCCCCCCCGCCCCCAACGGAGGCTCCCAGTTCAGGATGTGCTTTGGACACTCGCTTGACCATTTCGTGAAAGGTTGCAGTTTATATATTTCTGCACTTAAAAAATATCGTGGTAAAATAGATGTGTCATAAAATGTACTCTTTTAACTGTTTTTTTTTGTTTTTCTTGCGCGGTACGCGGGCCTCTCACTGTGGTGGCCTCCCCCGTTGCGGAGCACAGGCTCTGGACGCCAGGCTCAGCGGCCATGGCTCACGGGCCCAGCCGCTCCGCGGCATGTGGGATCCTCCCGGACCGGGGCATGAACCCGTGTCCCCTGCATCGGCAGGCGGACTCTCAGCCACTGCGCCACCAGGGAAGCCCTCTTTTAACTGTTTTTCAACGTGCAGTTCAGTAGCGTTAAGAACGTTCATATCCTTGAGCAGCCCCCCCCTCTCCAGGACGCTTTCCTCGTGCAGAACAAGACTGCAGCCGTGAAGCACTAACTCCCCATCCCCCGCCCCCCAGCCCCTGGCAGCCTCCATTCTCTTTTCCATCTCAGAATCTGACTAATTTAAGTACCTCATATAAATGGAATTATCCAGAACTTGTCTTTCTGTGACTGGCTTATCTCACGCAGCATAATGTCTACAACGCTCATGCATGTTGTAACATATGCCAGAATTTCCTTCCTTTTTTAAGGTTGAACCATATTCTGTTGTGTGGATGGGGACCTCATTTTGTATGTCGGTCCATCTGTGGATGGATACTGAGTTGTTTCCACTTTTTGGCTACTGTGAATAATGACACCTGCACTTTTAATTCGGTCTGATTCATCAACTGACCTGCTTTAAACAATTAAAAAATGATGAAAGGAACACATAAACTTTCTCAGAAGTATCAGTCAAACCTAGCACGTATTTGTGATAGGGAAGGTACAGAAAGCCACAAAGAGGGAAATAAAATAATCTGTGATTACTGTCTACAGATATACATGCATAGCCCACCATCAAAAAGTCTATAAAGGGCTTCCCTGGTGGCGCAGTGGTTGGGAGTCCGCCTGCTGATGCAGGGGACACGGGTTCGTGCCCCGTCTGGGAGGGTCCCACATGCCGCAGAGCGGCTGGGCCCGTGAGCCATGGCCGCTGGGCCTGGGCGTCCGGAGCCTGTGCTCCGCAGCGGGAGAGGCCACGGCAGTGAGGGGCCCGTGTACCGCAAAAAAAAAAAAAAAAAAAGTCTATAAATAATAAATGCTGGAGAGGGTGTGGAGAAAAGGGAACCATCCTACACTGTTGGTGGGAATGTAAATTGATACAGCCATTGTGGAGGACAGTATGGAGGTTCCTTAAAAAACTAAAAATACAGTTACTGTATGATCCTGCAATCCTACTACTGGGCATGTATCCAGAAAAGATGGAAACTCTATTTCGAAAAGATACATGCACCCCAATGTTCATAGCAGCACTATATACAATAGCCAAGACATGGAAGCAACCTAAATGTTCATTGACAGGGGAGTGGATAAAGAAGATGTGGCACATATATACAATGGAATATTACTCAGCCATAGAAAAGAATGAAATAATGTCATGTGCAGCAACATGGACGGACCTAGAGATTATTATACTAAGTGAAGTCAGAGAAAGACAAATATCATATGATATCACTTATCTGTGGAATCTGAAAAAATATACAAAGGAACTTATTTGCAAAACAGAAATGGACTCACAGACTTCGAAAACGAACTTATGGTTACCAAAGGGCAAAGCGGGGGAGGGATACATTGGGAATTTGGGATTGACGTATACACAATACTATATATAAAATAAACAACAAGGACCTACTGTATAGCACAGGGAACTATATTCAATATCTTGTAATTATCTATAATGGAAAAGAATCTGAAAAAGAATATATCTATATCTCTCTATATATCTATATATATCTATATATATCTGAGTCACTTTGCTGTACACCTGAAACATTATATATCAATCATACTACAATAAAAAAAAAGAAAAACAAGAACAGAGCAACTACTCCAAAAAAATGATCTACATGTGGGGCTTCCCTGGTGGTGCAGTGGTTGAGAGTCCGCCTGCCGATGCAGGGGTCACAGGTTCGTGCCCCGGTCCGGGAAGATCCCACATGTCGCAGAGCGGCTGGGCCCGTGAGCCATGGCCACTGAGCCTGCGCGTCCAGAGCCTGTGCTCCGCAACGGGAGAGGACACAACAGTGAGAGGCCCGCGTACCGCAAAAAAAAAATAAAATAAATGATATACATGTATACATGTAAATGCGTATATTTTAAATAAAATTGTCATCAAATGGGCTAATAATACACAGTTTTATATGTTGTTTTTTTCACCTACAATATCATGATTACTTTTTGATTATTAAATAATCTTAGAGAATATGATTTTTTTCTCATTTTATCTGAATGAACCATAGATTATTTAAATTCTCCTATTATTGAACATCTGGTGGTTTCTTATTTTTGACTGTTATAAATAATGTTCTAATGAGTATTCCTGCAAATAAAGCTTGCTTCCATCTTTTTTTTTTTTTTTTTTTTTTTGTGGTACGCGGGCCTCTCACTGCTGTGGTCTCTCCTGTTGCGGAGCACAGGCTCCGGACGCGCAAGCTCAGCGGCCATGGCTCACGGGCCCAGCCGCTCCGCGGCATGTGGGATCTTCCCGGACCGGGACATGAACCCGTGTCCCCTGCATCGGCAGGCGGACTCTCTACCACTGTGCCACCAGGGATTGCTTCCATCTTTGATATATTGCTAAATAGATTCAAAAGTGGCATTACTGGGGCAGAAGGTGGATATGGACATTTTTAAGGCTGTTGACACACACAAAGTTAGAGAAAATTGCCTCTTAGCTGTACTGATTTATAACCTTTCAGCAAGGTAGAATGTTCCTTTCACCACAGTTTCATCAGCATTGAGTCTTTTTTTTTTTAACATCTTTATTGCAGTATAATTGCTTTACAATGTTGTGTTAGTTTCTGCTGTATAGCAAAGTGCATCAGCTATATGCATACGTATGTCCCCATATCCCCTCCCACTTGCATCTCCCTTCCACCCTCCCTATCCCACCCCTCTAGGTAGTCACAAAGCACGGAGCTGATCTCCCTGTGCTATGCAGCTGCTTCCCACTAGCTAGCTCTTTTACATTTGGTAGTGTATATATGTCCATGCCACTCTCTCACTTCGTCCCAGCTTACCCTTCCCCCTCCCAGTGTCCTCAAGTCCATTCTCTACGTCTGTGTCTTTTTTCCTGTCCTGCCCCTAGGTTCATTAGAACCATTTTTTTTTTTTAGATTCCATATATATGTGTTAGCATACAGTATTTGTTTTTCTCTTTCTGACTTACTTCCCTCTGTATGACAGACTCTAGGTCCATCCACCTCACTACAAATAACTCAATTTTGTTTCTTTTTATGGCTGAGTAATATTCCATTGTATATATGTGCCACATCTTCTTTATCCATTCATCTGTCAGTGGACACTGAGGTTGCTTCCACGCCCTGGCTATTGTAAATAGAGCTGCAATGAACATTGGGGTGCATGTGTCTTTTTGAATTATGGTTTTCTCAGGGTATATGCCCAGTAGTGGGATTGCTGGGTCGTATGGTAGTTCTATTTTTAGTTTTTTAAGGAACCTCCATACTGTTCTCCATAGTGGCTGTACCAATTCACATTCCCACCAACAGTGCAAGAAGGTTCCCTTTTCTCCACACCCTCTGCAGCATTTACTGTTTGTAGATTTTTTGATGATGGCCATTCTGATCAGTGTGAGGTGATACCTCATTGTAGTTTTGATTTGCATTTCTCTAATGATTAGTGATGTTGAGCATCTTTTCATTTGTTTGTTGGCAATCTGCATATCTTCTTTGGAGAAATGTCTGTTTAGGTCTTCTGCCCATTTTTGGATTGGGTTGTTTTTTTGATATTGAACTGCATGAGCTGCTTGTATATTTTGGAGATTAATCCTTTGTCAGTTGCTTCATTTGCAAATACTTTCTCCCATTCTGAGGGTTGTCTTTTGGTCTTGTTTATGGTTTCCTTGGCTGTGCAAAAGCTTTTAAGTTTCATTAGGTCCCATTTGTTTATTTTTGTTTTTATTTCCATTTCTCTAGGAGGTGGGTCAAAAAGGATCTTGCTGTGATTTATGTCATAGAGTGTTCTGCCTATGTTTTCCTCTAAAAGTTTTATAGTGTCTGGCCTTACATTTAGGTCTTTAATCCATTTTGAGTTTATTTTTTTGTATGGTGTTAGGGAGTGTTCTAATTTCATTCTTTTACATGTAGCTGTCCCGTTTTCCCAGCACCACTTATTGATGAAGCTGTCTTTTCTCCATTGTATACTCTTGCCTCTTTTATCAAAGATAAGGTGACCATATGTGCGTGGGTTTATCTTTAGGCTTTCTGTCCTGTTCCATTGATCTATATTTCTGTTTCTGTGCCAGTACCACACTGTCTTGACTACTGTAGCTTTGTAATATAGTATGAAGTGCAGGAGCCTGATTACTCCAGCTCCAGTTTTCTTTCTCAAGATTGCTTTGGCTATTTGGGGTCTTTTGTGTTTCTATACAAATTGTGAAATTTTTTGTTCTAGTTCTGTGAAAAATGCCGTTGGTAGTTTGATAGGGATTGCATTGCATCTCTAGATTGCTTTGGGTAGTATAGTCATTTTCACAATGTTGATTTTTCCAATCTAAGAACATGGTATATCTCTCCATCTGTTTGTATCATCTTTAAATTCTTTCAACAGTGTCTTATAGTTTTTTGCATACAGGTCTTTTGTCTCCTTAGGTAAGTTTATTCCTAGGTATTTTATTCTTTTTGTTGCAATGGTAGATGGGAGTGTTTCCTTAATTTCTCTTTCAGATTTTTCTTCATTAGTGTATAGGAATATAAGAGATTTCTGTGCATTAATTTTGTATCCTGCTACTCTATCAGATTCATTGATTAGCTCTAGTAGTTTTCTGGTGGTACCTTTAGGATTTTCTATGTATAGTATCATGTCATCTGCAAACAGTGACAGTTTTACTTCTTTTCCGATTTGGATTCCATTTATTTCTTTTTTTCCTCTGTCTGCTATGGCTAAAACTTCCAAAACTATGTTGAATAATAGTGGTGAGGGTGGGCAACCTTGTCTTGTTCCTGATCTTAGAGGAAATGGTTTCAGTTTTTCACCATTGTAAACCATGTTGGCTGTGGGTTTGTCATATATGGACGTTATTATGTTGAGGTAGGTTCCCTCTATGCCTACTTTCTGGAGTTTTTAACCATAAATCGGTGTTGAATTTTGTCAAAAGCTTTTTCTGCAAATATTGAGATGATCATATGGTTTTTATCCTTCAATTTGTTAATATGGTGTATCACATTCATTGATTTGCATATATTGAAGAATCCTTGCGTTCCTGGAATAAACCCCACTTGATCATGGTGTATGATCCTTTTAATGTGTTGTTGGATTCTGTTTGCTAGTATTTTGTTGAGGATTTTTGCATCTATATTCATCAGAGATATTGGCCTGTAGTTTTCTTTTTTTGTGACATCTTTGTCTGGATTTGGTATCAGGGTGATGGTGGCCTCGTAGAATGAGTTTGGGAGTGCTCCTCCCTCTGCTGTATTTTGGAAGAGTTTGCAAAGGATGGGTGTTAGCTCTTCTCTAAATGTTTGATAGAATTCTCCTGTGAAGCCATCTGATCCTGGGCTTTTGTTTGTTGGAAGATTTTTAATCACAGTTTCAATTTCATTACTTGTGATTGGTCTGTTTATATTTTCTAATATTTCGTGGTTCAGTCTTGGAAGGTTATGTTTTTCTAAGAATTTGTCCATTTCTTCCAGGTTGTCCATTTTATTGGCATATAGTTGCTTGTAGTAATCTCTCATGATCCTTTGTATTTCTTCAGTTTCAGTTGTTACTTCTCCTTTTTCATTTCTAATTCTGTTGATTTGAGTCTTCTCCCTTTTTTTCTTGATGAGTCTGGCTAATGGTTTATCAATTTTGTTTTTCTTCTCAAAGAACTAGCTTTTAGTTTTATTGATCTTTGCTATTGTTTCCTTCATTTCTTTTCATTTATTTCTGATCTGATCTTTATGATTTCTTTCCTTTTGCTAACTTTGGGGTTTTTCTGTTCTTCTTTCCTTAATTGTTTTAGGTGTAAGGTTAGGTTGTTTATTTGAGATTTTTCTTGTTTCCTGAGGTAGGATTGTATTGCTATAAACTTCCCTCTTGAACTGCTTTTGCTGCATCCCACAGGTTTTGGGTCTTCGTGTTTTCATTGACATTTGTTTCTAGGTATTTTTTGATTTTCTCTTTGATGTCTTCAGTGATCTCTTGGTTATTTAGTAGTGTATTGTTTAGCCTCCATGTGTTTGTATTTTTTACATTTTTTTCTCTGTGATTGATACCTAGTCTCATAGCATTGTGGTCAGAAAAGATACTTTATACAATTTCAATTTTCTTAAATTTACCAAGGCTTGATTTGTGACCCAAGATATGGTGTATCCTGGAGAATGTTCCATGAGCAATTGAGAAGAAAGTGTATTCTGTTGTTTTTGGATGGAATGTCCTATAAATATCAATTAAGTCCATCTTGTTTAATGTGTCATTTAAAGCTAGTGTTTTCTTATTTATTTTCATTTTGGATGATCTGTCCATTGGTGAAAGTGGGTTGTTAAAGTCCCCTACTATGATTGTGTTACTGTCGATTTCCTCTTTTATAGCTGTTAGCATTTGGCTTATGTATTGATGTGCTCCTATGTTGGGTGCATAAATATTTACAATTGTTACATCTTTTTCTTGGATTGATCCCTTGATCATTATGTAGTGTCCTTCTTTGTCTCTTTTAATAGTCTTTATTTATTTATTTAGTTTTGTGGTATGCGGGCCTCTCACTGTTGTGGCCTCTCCTGTTGCGGAGCACAGGCTCCGGACACACAGGCCCAGCGGCCATGGCTCACGGGCCCAGCCGCTCCGCGGCATGTGGGATCTTCCTGGACCGGGGCACGAACCCATGTCCCCTGCATCAGCAGGCGGACTCTCAACCACTGCGCCACCAGGGAAGCCCAATAGTCTTTATTTTAAAGTCTATTTTGTCTTATATGAGACTTGCTACTCCAGCTTTCTTTTGGTTTCCATTCGCATGGAATATCTTTTTCCATCCCCTCACTTTCAGTCTGTATGTGTCCCTAGGTCTGAAGTGGGTCTCTTGTAGATAACATATGTATGGATCTTGTTTTTGTATCCATTCAGCCAGTCTGTGTCTTTTGGTTGGAGCATTTAATCCATTTACATTTAAGGTAATTATCAATATGTATGTTCCTATTACCATTATCTTAATTGGTTTGGGCTTGTTTTTGTTGGTCCTTTTCTTCTTTTGTGTTTCCCACTTAGAGAAGTTCCTTTAGCATTTGTTGTAGAGCTGGTTTGGTGGTGCTGAATTCTCTTAGCTTTTGCTTGTCTGTAAAGCTTTTGATTTCTCTGTCGAATCTGAATGAGATCCTAGCTAGTTCGAGTATTTTTGGTTTTAGGTTCTTTCCTTTCATCACTTTAAATATATCATGCCACTCCCTTCTGGCTTGCAGAGTTTCTGCTGAGAAATCAGCTGTTAACCTTATGGGAGTTCCCTTGTATGTTATTTGTTGTTTTTCTCTTGTTGCTTTTAATAATTTTTCTTTGTCTTTAATTTTTGTCAGTTTGATTACTGTGTGTCTTGGTGTGTTTCTCTCGGTATATCCTGTATGGTACTCTCTGTGCTTCCTGGACTTGATTGACTAGTTTCTTTCCCATGTTAGGGAAGTTTTCCATTATAATCTCTTGAAATATTTTCTGAGACCCTTTCTTTTTCTCTTCTTCTTTTGGGACCCCTATAATTGGAATGTTGATCCATTTAATGTTGTCACAGAAGTCTCTGAGACTGTCCTCAATTCTTTTCATTCTTTTTTCTTTATTCTGCTCTGTGGCAGTAATTTGCACCACTTTATCTTCCCGCTGATGTATCCATTCTTCTGCCTCAGTTAATCTGCTCTTGATTCCTTCTAGAGTATTTTTAATTTCAGTTATTGTGTTGTTCATCACTGTTTGCCTGCTCTTTAATTCTTCTAGATCCTTGTTAAATGTTTCATGTATTTTCTCCATTCTGTTTCCGAGATTTTGGATCACCTTTACTATCACTGCTCTGAATTCTTTTTCAGGTAGGTTGCCTATTTCATCTTCATTTATTTGGTCGTGTAGGTTTTTTTTTTTTTTTTTTTTTTTTTTTTTTTGCGTTACGCGGGCCTCTCACTGTTGTGGCCTCTCCCGTTGTGGAGCACAGGCTCCGGACGCGCAGGCTCAGCGGCCATGGCTCACGGGCCCAGCCGCTCCATGGCATGTGGGATCTTCCCGGACCGGGGCACGAACCCCTGTCCCCTGCATCAGCAGGCGGACTCTCAACCACTGCGCCACCAGGGAAGCCCAGGTCGTGTAGGTTTTAACCTTGCTCCTTCGTCTGTAACATATTTTTTTTGTCCTTTCATTTTTTTTTTCTTTTTTGATGGTTGGGCTGTATTCCTGTGTTACTGGTTGTTTGGCCTGAGATGTCCAGCACTGGAGTTTGCAGGCAGTTGAATAGAGCCGGGTCTTGGTGCTGAGATGAGGACCTCCGTGAGGCCTCACTCCAACTGATATTCCCTGGGGTTTGATGTTCTGTGTTAGTCCAGCGGTTTGGACTCGTAGCTCCCACTACAGGAGCTCAGGCCTGACCTCCGGCCTGGGAACCAAGATTCCGCAAGCTTCATGGCATGGTAAAAAAAAAAAAAAAAAAGAAAGAAAGAAAAAAAGGAGCAGTACAATATCAAAGAATAAAATACAAAATAAAGTTAGAAAGATAAAAAATATATTAGGAAAAATAAAACTAATTGAAACAACCGGTCACTGGGGGTTCCTCCTGTCCCCTAGGTATCTGTGGTCCCCCACCCGTGCCTGGGAGGTGCCCTAGTTGTGAGGAGACGTGAATTTGCATCCTCCTAGTACGGCACCTTGACTCCACCGCTCAGCATTGAGTCTTACGTCAATTTTTTTTAAAGTTTAGAATTGGCTTTCAAAATCGAAGACCTTGCATGTAAATATTTAAATAATCATAAAAATTTAGGAAGAGACAGACAGGACCAAAACCAGAAAGATGACACTGATGGGGACGTAAGGGGCAGACCCCTGGGGGTGTGTTTGCTGGGGAGCAACTGGCTTTGCCTTCTTCCTCCTATGTCACCTTTGCTCCAGAGCCCATGGAGAATCCTCTCCAAATGGACGTGATGCTCCCCTTTCGTGGCTGCGGCCGGGTTTCCATGTACCTGCTTGGTGCGGGTGCTGGGCTGGATGCAGGGGCCGCACTGTCCCCTTCTGTCCTCGCGGAGCTCATGGTCCAGGGGTGCCTCTTGATCGGGGTGGCACTTCCCTCGTGGTGCCAGCCCAGCCTGAGTTTCTGCTCGTTGCTGTGCCATGCTCACGCCTATGCCTGCATGTTTCCACATGGTTCAGGGTAAACCTAGTGAAACGAGAAATGACGTAGTGGGCTGTGCCCTTGCTGGATAGGAAGTCATGATAAAGGGAAGCCGAGTTCAGGGGACAGATGTCACCCTGCCTCAGGCTGTCTGTGTGCCCTGGATGGCCGAATTAGGGGATTTGTTCCTGGAGATGGTTTGGGGAAGAATTTGGACTGAAAATGAAATTTGCGCTTGTTTGATCTGTTTGGTGTCTGGGCTTGGACTGAGGTGGGCTCTGGCTGTGAGTCCTCTCTGAGCGATGCCCATGCCGCCTTCTCTCTGCTTGGCCTGCAGCCTGGACCCCCCGTGGGTGAGAGGACCCTCCGGTGGTTTTGTTTCTGCGGGTCATCCCTCTGAGCCTCTCGTTGTGCAGGGGACACCCTCCGGAAGCCTCGCCTTCAGAAATCTCTCACGTGGTACCTGGACGATTTGTTCTTCACGATGTATCCCTCCCTGGAGAAGTTTGAGGAGGAGCTTCTGGAACTTGTGATCAGCGATCATTTCCGGGAGGTACAGTCTTGGGTCGGGGAAGTTAGTCTGAACAGTGCAGATGGAAACGGCAGGCGGAGCTGGGGAGCTCCGGGCCTCTCAAGCCCCCAGGTGGGTGGTCCAGCCCCTGGTGACACCTGTGGTCCTGTCTTTCGTCTCTTTGTGGCTGAAGAGGGACACTAGCCCATTGTCTTTATTTTTAAAAATGTTTTTAAAATTTTTATTCTTTGGCTGGGTCACGTGGCATGTGGGGTGTGAGATCTTAGTTCCCCGACCAGGGATCGAACTCAGGCCCCCTGCATTGGAAGAGCAGAGTCTTAACCACTGGACCACCAGGGGTGTCCCACTAGTCCATTGTCTTAACTTTGATCTTGATGAGGGTGCTGTTATCCTGAGACATTAATTAGCATTCACTTTGATGTAACTTAATTAGTCCTCATTTAAAAGTAAATTAAATCACCAAATGAGCATAGGAAAACCTGTAAAATAATCCACGTTTACAAGGGACGTTTTGAGGATATTTCCCAGGAGACGACTAGGGATCTCAACCACTTTGCCCCATCGAATCAGTTTACTGTGAGCGGTGCTCCCCCTAACGCTGCTCGGTTTTGCCTGTGTGACGCCGTCCTGCAGACTCCGCACCGTGATGCCTCGTCCCCAAAGGCCCACTTTCCTGCATGTTCTTCGTCTGGATCCGTGCACGACCCCTCTCAGGTTTCGTGTCTCAGTGCAGACCTGTTGCCCTGAGGGGCCGCCCTGCCCGAGCTGCAGGCAGGGTCCCCCTTCCTCCCCGCCAGGCGCGCTGTCTGGTGCGTCACCCTGCTTCGTTTCTCTGGGTGCTTGGCCCTCTCGGAGAGCACCTGGTTTCCATACTGTTTACGGGTGGATTGTCGGTCTCTCTCTGGAGTATTTGCACCAGGAGGACAGGGACTTTGTTTGCTTTACCACTGTACCTGATGTGCCTAAAACAGTCGGCACATAGTAGGTCTTTAACATGTATTTGTGAGAATGAATGATGCAGTCAGTGGGTGCCCATCCTCGTTGTCTGTGAAGTTAACAAATTACTGACACACACACACACACACACGAATGTGTGTACACACACGGATAAGGTGGTCTTTTCTTTTGCTCTCTACCCGTTCTTGAAAATGTTGTTCCACGTGATGTAGTCTCATGTGAAACAGAAACACGAAGCAGAGGAGAGGACTGAAATAGCATCATACATTTTCTTGGCTTAGTTCCTGCTGTTTTCTTATTGCTCAGAAAAGATTGTCTGAGGGTAGAAAGACGTTTAAGAGCATCATTGTTGAATTTTATATGTTCCCATAAAGATCACTTTATTATGTGTTTTTACTCTCTTTGTATTTTCGTTCTCATCCAACCGGCAGATACTCCGTTATCACCTTCGTTTTATTTTCATTACTCAGAGACTAATGGGCTGAATTTACGTCTGTTCAGCATGATTAATGGGCAATGAAGAAAACTCGAAAATTCAGGGATCATTTTGCAACAATCACATAATTTAATAAACAATAATAGCCTGGAGGATTATCCTTGCTCATTTGTTAGGGCGCCTGTACGTTTTGTTTGTTAAGATGAAAACACTTTAATATCCAGGGATCACTTTGGGGCAGACTTACTGCCTAAATATGCCCACTCTTCCTGCGGCCCTGTCCGCCCCAAGTCTCAGGTGTCTGAGCTGGGGGAGGGCAGAGGTGTTGAAGCTCGCTGTGTTCAGCCTCGGTCAGCGCCTGCCCTTGACTCCGGGACCTCTCACTTCTTGGAGCCCACTTGGAGCTCACTTCCTCTCACTGTTGGAGGTGCTAGGGCCCCTGGTTGTTGGTTTGCTGCGTCTTGAGAATTGTAGCTCAATCCTGGAAACCTGGAGCGAGAGTTAGCTGATTCAGGCATGTAAGGAATGTATTGCTCTACAAGATGATGCTGCGTAAGAAGTCCCCAGAATACCTAGAAAACGCCCTAAGGCCAGTCTGCTCTGATTGGATGGTGCTTCACTAAGCTCCATCTGGTCTGGAATGTCTGAAACCTCTGTTCTAGTTTCTTCTGTCTGCTGGGGCTCTCTGCTCGGAGCTTTTCTGGCGAGCTTCCTCCCCCCCTGCACCGACCTTATTCTGTGCCATGTGTGCTTTTCCCAGGCGGGCAGCCCGCTGGACAGCGGTGCCCTGGAGATCTTGGAGCGGCGCCTGTGCGTGGGCGTGCACAACGGGCTGGGCTTCGTGCAGAGGCCACGGGTGGTGGTGCTGGTGCCTGAGCTGGAGGTGGCCTTGACGCGCTCTGCCAGCTTCAGCCGGAAAGTTGGCGCCTCTTCGAAGGCCAGGTATTTCCCCCAGGGTCCCAGGTCGCGGCCCGCGTGGCGTTAGGAGGTGCGGGTGGGCACCTGGCCAGGGATCGGAGTGAAAGGCAGTTGTTCTTACACGCGAGGTGTGCGCTCACCCACCTGGGTTCCTCCCCGGTGCCTTTGATCCCTCTTGCTTAGTCGTCCCCATCAGGAGCAGACCTCAGTGTTGTGAGGTTGGAAAGATCCTGGTTTTTGTGCCCCGCCGGGTTTTGGAGTTAGCATTACAGATGCTTCCAGCTGTGGAGCCCTGGCATGCTTTCCTCCAGATGCGCCCTGTGCTCCCTTTCTCACATGACACAGAACCAGAGGGCAGTAAGTTCTGCCGCTCTGTTCAGTCCTGTGCTTCTCAAATCACAATCAGAGACATCGCCTAGGGGTTCCATATGTGAAGCTGGATGGAAGCTGGCCTTGGAGGGGGCACCTCTCTGGAGACCTTCCATCCTCCCGATACCAGTGCTGGCCGTTTGGGAAAGTGTTGATTGCGGCACCTAAGAAAGGCTCTGGTTTGGGAAATTACCTTGATGGCCAAACACCCAGAAGAGCTCAGTGCCGTTGCTTGGGGGACTCACTGTACCAGACTGTAGCAGCAGCGCCCGGTACCACGGCGCCCGAGCTGATGGTGGGGTGGCGTGACGGGCAGCAGGAGCACTGCCTGACACGCCCCTTCTGTGTGTTCTCGGCCCAGATCTGGAAACCACACTCTGGTCTTGAGAAGCCGCCTCCAGCTCCCTGAGATGGTCTGTCACCCCGCGTTCACCATCGTCTTTCAGCTGGAGTACGTGTTTAGCAGCCCTTCGGGAGCAGACGGCAACGTAAGAACCATCAGCTTGTTTCGCGAGCCGCCTGGCGTTGGGCTCCGTGCGTGCAGAATAAGCATAGTCACCATTAATTTTTCTTCCGTTAAAAGCAGTGTAATTATTATTAACAATATGGAAAACAAGCGTGGAATATGATTCTAGAAAACACTTGTTCCAAGTGATAGCTTTTTTCTAATCATTTCCCATCTTTACGGTAATAGTACATACATTCTGCTGGCAAATGGTATAAACAGTTCCATAGGCATCGTGCATCATAATATCATTAATTCATAATTATTGAATCAATAATTATTTTGAAAAAATGAGACCATTTTAATGCCTTTTTCAAATGATACTAAGTGTAGTAAAGCTTGAATCTGCACAAGAAATGGATGTTTTCTTAGAGTGGACTTTGTATGTGCCCACATCAGAACCAAGAGTAAGAATTCATAGGATTCAGTTGGAAGAAATGTAACAAAGAGGCATCATTTACATTGTTGATGCAGATTTTTTGGAAAACCCAAGTCATGCTATTCTTAAGATTCAAATTTTTGTTTGAAAAAGCAAATATCAATTTAACAAGTAAATTAAAAATAAAAAAAGGCCAACAAGACACCTTCTGTGGTGGTCAGTCTGCCTGCATCACCGTGCAGCTGAGGCAAGAGCAGGGGGCTGAGAGCCGTCTTGGGGGGCCTTTGGAAGGAGAATGGGGTGTCAGTGCAGCTGCTGTGTTAGGTCCTGATCTCCTCTGGTAGCAGTGAACTGACCTCTCTGATGTCCGTACCTCGTCATGTAATTCAGAGTCCTAACCAGGTGAACAGACCCAGAGGCAGGTATTCTGAGTATAGCCGAATGAATGATGCCCGTTGTTCTCACAAAGCTCTTGTTCCCAGCTCTGCTTTTCTTTCTTTGTTACCAGAAATTTCAGCTAAAATGCAACTGTATGCAGATATGCTTGTCTGCCCGGGGCAGGCACTGCGGGCCTGGGGTGGAGCTTTACCAGGAGGGAGGGGCTTCTGGGGCTTCCCCATCCTGGGGGGACGTTGGCCAGCTCAGGTGCAGCATCCCTCGTGCTGCCACGGGGCGTGGGCAGGGGGTCGGTACAGAGGGAGCCCCTGAGGAACAGAGGGCCTGGCTCTCCACTCATTTACATTTCGATTGTGTCCCCTCGAGAACGTTAATTACAGTTCGCTTGTGATTATAAAGCCTGTGTCCTGAAACCTTTATGTCTTACCCGACACTTGATTGTTACTTTTTAACTCTTCACTGAAATGCTTACCCGCTGACAGGTGGACCCGCCACGCGCTGTTGCTTGTGGAGCTCTTGGAATGTGGCTTGAAATAGCTCATCAGTTCTTTTTGATGTGGAGGTTTATCTTAACATGGAATATTGGATTCCGTTTTACTGTCATCAAGTGTACTTTCTTCAGTGTAATCTGGAGAGGAAATGTTCCTGTGTCTGAAATGATTTTCCGCACAAATTACTTGCTGCATGGAACAGTGAGGATGGGTTAGCATTCCGGGGGTGAAAGCCGAATCAGGCACTCCCACCACAACCAGACTTAGATGCACAGGAGAAAACAAGCCTGATGCTGTCGACATGGGCTCTCGCTCCTTCCCCGAGGAGTGTCCCAGGAGGGGACGCGGCCCACAGGGCCTCTTGCAAGGTCAGGGCTCGGCCTTGGAGGGGCGGGTCGCAGCTGGCATGCTCCTGCTTCCCTTTGCAGTCCATTATGGAGCGTGTCTTCGGGTGCATTCAGCCTTCAAATTCCTTTCTCCCTTTTCTTTCCTTTTAAAAAACTCTATATGATGGACATGCCAAGTGTAAACAAAAGCAGACCGGATAGTAAAATAAGCCCCAAGGAGCTTCAGCGGTTATCCACTTTGTGGACAGTCTTGTTTTGTGCATACCCTCTTGCACAGCCCGTTTTGGTTCATTTTGAAGCAAATTCCAGTCATAATTGCATCTGTTTTGATTATTGTAAACATTTCGGCACGTACATTCTTTTCTTTAAGACCTTTCTAATTATAGAGAATTTCAAATATAAAGATAGAAGCGTACGATAAACCCAATGAATGTACCCATCGCCAGCCTCAGAAGTTATCAGCTCCTGGCCGGCCTTGTCTCTGCCTTTCTTTCCGGTCCCCATTCCTCCCAGATTATTTTAGAGCAAATCCTAGACCCCGTGTCATTTCCTCTATGGACAGTGCAGTAGATCTTTCCAAAAGATGGGGGTAAAACTTCCCTGCAATACCATCGTCACACCTCAAAAACTAAAACAAAGTTCTCGGTATCATCAGTCACCCAGCCTGCCTGGGTGTATGTTTTAAGTATTTTCCTTAATCAGAAATAGACCTTTGTGAGACTGTTCACTTTCAAGTGTTTATCTAGATCAGCAAGAGGCCATCTGGGCTAATAGTGCCTCCAGTTTATACCCAGTCACCTGAGTCTCAGAGGATTTTTTTGGCCCTGAATATTTTGGTAGTCATTAGACACAAACTAAAAAAAGTTTTGAGAAGACACACCCCTTGTTTGTAATCTGTTAGCCAGAACGACTAAAGCCTTTGTGATTTGTCTTTGGATTAACTGTTCTTCTGATCCAGACAACGTATCTTCTAGAAACTTGAGTCCATGGGGACAGTGCATCCACAGCAGATGGCCTGTTTGGAAATGCCGTGAGCTTTTTGCAAGTGTGGCCTTCAGAAATGTTTGCTGTTTGAATAAAGCTGATAAAGCAGACTGCCTAGAACATAAGAGTGACATGGAAAGAAGGTAGCTGTAAAAATAACCAGACCCAGTGTCCTTTGCTGCATTTTTGTGTCAGAATAAGTGCAGATCGCCACGGGGCTGCGAGGGGTCAAATGAGCTCTTTTCTGGGGAGTAACATAGCAAAATAACCCTCTCCTACATCTCTGGGAGGTAAAACTCTAATTTATTTATATATTTGCTAGTATTCTTTGAACAAAACAAGTTCATATAACAGAGATTTGAGTGCTTAACATAGGTATCATGCCTGGATTTACTCTGAAAATTACATAAATTTAAACTTTCTAGAACTTGGAAATACAGGTGTCTTGAGGGTTCTCTGGAGAGCTTTCAAAATAACCCCGCCTTGGACCCTGGAGCCAGGTCCGTGTCCTGATTGAGTCACCTTGCAGCTGTATGCACATTGTAGCCATACATCTCGCTGTGCTGCAGCTTGAGGCTGTCACCATCAGAGTTACCCCCGAGCAGGCAGGACCTGCTGAGTTTCTGACTGTCTGCTTAGGCGGAGGTTGCTAAAGAAGAGGGAATTGGTGCAGAGTCTTCTATTTTGTCCTGAATGTTGGGTTTCCCTTATGGTTTTAGGAAAGATAACAACTCACTTTTTAAAAATTGTTTTTTTTAACATTTGTCTTTTTTAAGAAAATATTTTTTCATTGAGGAAAAATTCACATACCCTAATATGATTTTTAAAGTGTCCAATTCAGTGGTATTCTGACTTACTTTTTTTTTTAATGCCTTTTTTTCTTGTGGGAAAATACACATAAAATTTACCATCTTAACCATTTTAAAGTGTACAGTCAGTGGTATTAAGTACCTTCACATTGTTGTACAACCATCACCACCATCCATCCCCATAACTCTTTTCATCTTGTAAAACTGAAGCTCTGTGCCCATTAAACAAACTCCCCATTCTCCCCTCCTGCTAGCCCCTGGGAACCATGACTCTACTTTCTGTCTTTATGATTTTGACTATTCTAAGTACCACATGTAAGTAGAATCATACAATATTTGTCCTTTTGTGACTGACTGATTTCACTTAGTATAAGTCTTCAAGGTTCATCCATGTTGTAGCATATCGTAGAATTTCCTTCCTTCTTCAGGCTGAAGAATATTCCATTGCACGGATAGGCCGCACTTGGGTTGCTTCCATGTTTTGGCTATTGAGAACAATGCTACTGTGACCAAGGGTGTACAAGTATCTCTTTGAGACCTGCCTTCAATACTTTTTGTGTATATACCCAAAAGTGGAATTACTGGATCATATGGTAATTCTATTTTTAACTTTTGAGGAGGCACCATTCTGTCGTCTACAGTGGCTACACCATTTTACATTCCCACCAACAGTCCACGTCCTTGCCAATGCTCATTGCTTTCTATTTTTTGGATAGGAGCCATCCTAATGGGTGTGAAGTAGTATCTCATTGTACTTTTGATTTGCATTTACCTAGCGATTAGTGATGTTGACCATCTTTTCATATGCTTGTTGGCCATTTGTGTGTCTTATCTGGAGAAATGTCTAGGTTTTTTGCCAGTTTTTTATTGGGTTGTGGAGTTTTCTGTATATTTTGCATATCAGTCCTTTATCAGATATACGATTTGCAAATATTTTCTCCCATTCTGGGGTTTCCCTTTTTACTCTGTTGATATTCATTTCACTTCCAGCCTGTATGTGTCTTTGGTTCTCAGGTGGGTCTCTTATAGACAATGTATAGTTGGATCATGTGTTTTTATCCATTCTGCCAGTCTCTGTCTTTTGATTGGAGAGTTTAATCCATTTACATTTAAAGTAATTTCTGATAAGGAAGGACTTACTTCTGTCATTGTGTTATTTATTTCTATGTGCTTTACAGTTTTTTTTTTTTTTGGGTCCCTGCATTACTGTTTTCTTTTGCATTTGGTTGATTTTCTTTGAAGTGAAATGTTTAAAGTCCTTTCTCATTTCCTTTTATGTATATTCTATAGCTCAGTTCTTTGTGGTTATGGGGACTACATTTAGCATCCAGAAGTTATAACACTAATTTGAATTTGTACCACCTTAATTTCAATAACATACAAAAACTCTGTTCATTTGTAGCACCATCTCCCACCCTTTCGGTTGTTGATGCCACAGTATTACACCTTTATACATTGTGTGCCCAAAACATAAAATAATAATGCTTTTCAATGTGTTGTTCTCTTAAATTATGTAGAAAACAAGATATGGAGTTACAAACCAAAGTTGTAGTAGCTTTTACACTAATAATTTGTTTTTTTCCTTTATATGTATTAGTGTTTTAAATCATGTAGACAACAAAAAGAGCAGTAACAAGCCACTGTTTCAATAATATTAGCTTTTATAATTGTCCATATATTTACCTTCATTGAGATCTTTTTTTTTCCCATATGGCTTTGAGTTCCTGTCTAGTGTCCTTCCATTTCACCCTGCAGGACTCCCTTGAGCATTTCTTGCAAGCAGGTCTAGTGATAATGAACTCCTTCAGCTTTTGTTTCTCTAGGTATGTCTTAATTTCTCCCTCACTTTTGAAGGAGAGTGTTGCCAGGTATAGGACTCTTGGTTGACAGTTTTGTTTTCCTTTTAGCACTTTGGTATTGCTGGCTCACTGTCTCTGGCCTCAAGTTTCTGATGAGAAATGTGCTGATAATCTTATTGAGGATCCCTTGTATGTGACAGTTTGCTTCTCTCCTTGCTTTCCATTTTTCCTCTTTGTCTCTTGAAAGTTTGATTACAGTGTATCTCAGTGTGGATCTCTTCAGGTCCATTGAGCTTCTTGGATGTTTATATTCATGTCTTTCATCAAATTTGGGAGGTTTTCAGCCATTATTTCTTCAGATACTCTCTCTGTCCCTTTCTCTCGCTTGTCTCCTGGGACTCCCATGATGTGTGTATTGGTCCAGTTGATAGTGTCCCATAGGTCCCTTAAGTTCTTTCTGCTTTTTTTTCAATTTTTTTCTTTTTCAGACTCATAATTACCATTGTTCTATCTTCAAGTTCATTGATTCTTTCTTTTGCATGTTCAAATATGCCTTTGAATCCCTCCAGTGAATTTTTCATTTTTGGTTATTGTAATTTTCAGCTCCAGAATTTCTTTTTAGGTTTTCTGTCTCTTTATTGATATTTCCATTTTGTTCATACAGAGTTTTCGTGATTTTCTCCACATCTTCCTTTAGTTCTTTGAGCATCTTTAAGACAGTAGTTTTAAGGCCTTTGTCTAGTATATCTACCATTAGGTCGTTTTCAGGGACAGTTTCTGTTGATTTATTTTTTCCTTTGAATGGGCCATACTTTTCTTTGTGTGCCTTGTGCTTTTGTTTTTGTTGTTGAACACTGGGCACTTGGGTCTAATAATGTGGCAGCTCTGGAAATCAGATCTGCCCATACCCCAGGGTTCGCTGTTTTTTATTATTATCCTTTTTTTTTTTTTGGATTGCTGTGGGCTTTCTGTGTGCTGAGGATCATCCAGAGGTATAAACTTAAGTTCTTAGGTCTTTTCTGAGCCTGTGCCTTTCCCTGGGCATACATGGTCACTTTCTAATTTTCCACATACATGCAGCTGTTTTTGAATGTCTGAGTCTTTAATGTCTGGCTCCCAAAAGAGGAAAAAGAAAAATGAAGGTGGAAAAGGCTCTGAGCCTTCAAATCCTCTGCAGCTGGAGGGAAGGTACAGCAACACTGGTGCATTCCCCTTTCCTGTACCTCTGTGATCAGAAGCAGCAGTCAGAGCATAGACAGGTGGGTTAGGGAGGGTGAGAGGGAGATGTAAGAGGGAGGGGATATGGCATATATGTATACACATAGCTGATTCACTTCGTTATACAGCAGAAACTAACACACCATAACTAAACCAATTATACTCCAATAAAGATGTTAAAACAAAATCAGAGCATGGATACCCAATCTTTAGAGGAGGGGGTCTTTTTTCCCACCCTGGTTCCCACAAGCTGTGCACAGGCTATCCCAGGAACATGGGCACAGCTGCCTGCCCCCTGGCTGGGGTGGGGGTGGGGAGCTGCTGCTGGGCTAAGAGCTGAATATGCCTCCAGTTGACCACAACTTATTGTCCCGTTCTTCCCCTGGAGGTTGCAAGCCTTCAGTAGTCTCCCGAGTTCCAAAATAATTACACCAGACAGTTCTGCCAGAGCAGGTGTTGTCCAGTGGGGAGAGATTCCTGGTGTCTCCTGCTCCGCCTTCTTTGCAGGATCCTCTCCTGACTGACCTTTTGAAGTAAGTTTCTCTTTGTCTCCACCACTTCTTTGGTTTAGCACAATTCTACCCAGTCCCAAGTCTCATAAATTACGGGTCTTCATCGTGGTTTGGTTTTGCCCCAGGAGTTTAAGGTGCGCTGCATCTAACATCTCTGACTTTAGTGCATCGTTCGGTATTTCTCACCAAAGGTGGCACAACTCACCGTTAATTCAGTGATATGAGCCTGGTAACGCTGCCTTGGGCGGAGCTGCCTCTCATTTCCCCACTGGTGGTGTTTCCTTGGAGACAATGAGGAAACGGCTTCCACTCCAGGCCCAAGTGAGGTGCTGGGATGGCAGCCGTGCCTTGCTTGTGTGTGGTTCCTTCTGCTCTGTTGACTTACAGGTCTCTGGTTAAATATGAAGCTGGTGTTCCTCTTTTATTTCTTCTGGAGATAAGACTGATGATAGTAGGCTGTCACGGGTGAAAGTGCTCCTGTAATTGTCCCCTCCTTCTAACACCTCATAACACTTGTCAGGTTTTCACTTTGGGAACCAGCTGAAGGTTTCTTGCTCAAGTCAATTCCTCACACGGCTTCAGGAAATGATCTGGAGGAATCCCCCATCCATTATTAATTTGGTGATTGCTCAGGATATTGGTATGCAATGCACAGAAGCTTCCATGTTCTGCGGCATCCTTCCTTTTCTCTTGCAGCACCCCACCCGTAACCTTTCCTGCTCAGGCAGTGTGCTTAGTTGGGGGGCGTGGCGCATCTTACATCCTGTAGAATCAGAAAAAGGCCGATGCCTCCCACTCCTGGGAGCGAGGCAGGTGGAGTCATTCTGGGTGCAGGTGACGAAGAGCCTGTATAACTGCTGGACTTCTTTGGTGCAAATGCACGTCTCTGTAGGCGTGTGAGTTGAGACTCTTATGGTTACTAGAAACAGAAACTCCATTCAGTCCAGCTTAAGCAACAGAAAGCGACTCTCCTGGTAGATCTGGCAAGTCGAGGAAGGGTCTGGTCTCAGGCACTTCAGGGCTCACGTGACTGTTCTGTTTTTGAAGTAAAGCTTACCTTTGGTGACCTGTACAGGTCTACGCTTACTTCTGTGAGTTCTGACTAGTGTCACCTGTGTCTCCCCCACCGCTTCCAAGGTGCAGAACCTCTCTACTCTTCCAGAAGTCCGCTCCTGTCCCTCCCAGGTAGTTCCCACCCCCTGTCAGCAATTGCTGGCTTGGTTTTTATCTTTAGAAACTTCATGAATTTTCTGTGACTGCTTACCAAATTACCACACATTTGATAGGGTAAAACAATGGATATGTATTCTCTCATAGTTCTGGAGGCCAGAAGTCTGGAGTCAGTATCACTGGGCTGGAAACAAGGTGTGGGCAGGGCTGTGCTCCCTCTGGAGGCCACAGTGGGTGCTCCTCCCTGCCTCTTCCAGCTTCGGGGGCTGCTGGCAGTCCTTGGCTGTGGCCCCATCCCTCCACTCTTGCAGGCCTGCATCTTCACGTCTCTGCTGCTCCACGTTGGCATGGCCCGCTCCTCGGTGTGTGTCTCAAACCCCGCTTCGCCTCCCTCTAATAAGGACACTCGTGACTGCATTTAGGGCCAGTCAGGTAGTCCAGGATGATCTTTCCTTCCCAAGATCTTCAACTTGATCCTGTCTGAAAAGATCCCTTGACCTTACAAAGTAATATTTACGAGTTCTGGGGATTAGGGCCTGATATCTTTGGGGGCCATTATTCAGCCCACTACAACCACAGATGGGTTTTGCCTATTTTTGAACTTCATCTAAATGGAATAATGTAGAATATGCTTTATGTGTCTGGATTTCTCCCATCCAGCATAATGGTTTGGACATTCATTCACGTGGTTCATTCATTTTTTATTTTAAATTTAAAAATTTACTTATTTATTTATTTTTGGCCGCGTTGGGTCTTCGTTGCTGCGTGCGGGCTTTCTCTAGTTGCGACAAGCGGGGGCTACTCTTCGTTGCGGTGCGTGGGCTTCTCATTGCGGTGGCTTCTCTTGTTGCAGAGCACGGGCTCCAGGCACGCGTGCCTCAGTAGTCGAGGTATGTGGGCTGAGTATTTGTGGCTCGTGGGCTCTAGAGCGCAGGCTCAGTAGTTGTGGCGCACGGGCTTAGTTGCTCTGCGGCATGTGGGATCTTCCTGGACCAGGGCTCGAACCCGTGTCCCCTGCGTTGGCAGGCGGATTCTTAACGACTGCGCCACCAGGGAAGTCCCGGTTCATTCATTTTTATGGCTGAGTTTTCTGTCCTGTGAATTTGTTTCTTCATTTTTCGCTTGGTGGGCTTTTCTACTTTATGAACGGAGCTGCCCGAAACATTCTTGGGCAAGTCTTTTTTTTTTTTTTTTTTTTTTTTTTTATGGTACGCGGGCCTCCCACTGTTGTGGCCCCTCCCGTTGCAGAGCACAGGCTCCGGACGCGCAGGCTCAGAGGCCATGGCTCACGGGCCCAGCCGCTCTGCGGCATGTGGGATCCTCCCAGACTGGGGCACGAACCCGTGTGCCCTGCATCGGCAGGCGGACTCTCAACCACTGCACCACCAGGGGAGCCCTGGGCAAGTCTTTTTATGGACGTATATTTTCATTTCTCTTTGGTAAATACCGTGGAGCACAGTGGCTGGGTCACAGACAGATGTGCGCTTTCCTTTTAAGCAGTGCCAGCTTTTCCAGGTGGTCGCACCAGCGCTGTCTGAGAGCTTGGTGCCTCTGCATGCTCACCAGCATTGGATTCCGCTTGTCATTTTAATTTTAGGCACTTTAGGGGTTGTGACTGTGGCTTTGCTTTGCATTTCCGTGGCGACCAGTGATACTGTGTACTTGTTTGTGTGTTTGTTGGCCGTTCCTAATCTGCCTTTGTCAAGTGGTCATTCCATTGTTTTGGGTTGTTTGCCTTTTTTATTGCGTGGATGGGAGTTTCTTTTATATATTTTGGATATAAGTTCTCTGTCAGATACATAGATTGTGAATATTTTTTCAGTCTGTGGCTTGCCTTTTCATTTTCTTCACACTGTGTTTTTTTTTAAAGGCATAGTAGGACTTTATTTTGTTCTGTCAAAACCTTTCTATTTCTGTGAAAACTTACCGACAAGTTACAGAAATACAAAAAATACTGGTTTAGTCTTGGTCCAGTTTCACTGACTGATTACATTTGCCCCATTTGCTTTAGTTGCACTCGCTTGCTCATGTTTCCTCCCTCCCTCCCCGTGTGTGTGTGTGTGTGTGCACGCGTGCACGTGTGCATGTATGTAGACTCAACACACGTATTTTTTTCTGAACCACTTGAGAGTAAACTGCAGACATCATGCTCCTGACCCCTAAATGCCTCCGTGCCTCCTCAAGATTGAGGGTGTCCCCTGTGTAAGCACAGTGCAGGGGTCAACCTCAGTTCACTTAGCATCCACTCCACTCCCCCATCTCCCATCCACCTTTCGGTTCTGCCCATCCGTCCAGCCGTGTCCTTTGCAGTGTTTCTCTCAGTACAGGACCCAGTGCAGGATCACACGGCTCTGTGGTCTCCTTCAACCTGGATCAGCTCCACAGCCTTTCTTTGTCTTTTTAAGACTTTATTTTTTATGCCATATTCTCCCTCCTTTAAAAAATGTTCTAGAGAGGAAGTTCCGTATTTTGGATTTGCTGATGTCCTCTCCTGGTGGAGTTGGGTTGTGCACCCTGCTGGACACTGTGTGAGACGTGTCCCCAGGGTCTCATGCCCGCAGGTGTAGGTGTGTGGTGTCCATCTGAACCCCACTGGCCTTGTTCACTTGGGTCGTTGGTTGGGTGTTGTGTAACGTCTCCGCTGTGGAGTTACTGTTTTCCTCCTTGCAACTAATAAGCAGACCGTGGGGAGCCTCTTTAAGCTGCGCAGATACTTGCTCCTTGTCTGAATGTCCCCCTAGGTTGGCATCCATTGCTGCCTCTCTCAGAAATATGATTTCCAACCCCAGCCTTTCCCCCACATGCCTTTCTACTGTCTAGAACCCTCCCTTCTCCCCCGCGGATGGATGGATTGATTGATTCGGCCATTGAGTCCATATTGGTATGGACTTCTGGATCCCTGTTTTTAAAATGACCACCCCTAATTATTTGTGGTGTTCAGATTGTCCTATACTTAGCCAGAGTCCCTTCAGGCTGTGTCCCTGTGACATCCCCCATCATGTTTTGTTTTTTGAGCGTTTTCTGGCTTTCTGGCAGAAGATGCTTCAGGCTCATCTTGCCTCTTCCCTGTTCCAGCTCTGGAATCAGCCATTTATGTGGGGAGCTGTGGTTTACCACCTCTTCCTTTTTCTAAAACGCTTTTTATTTTGGGAAAGCTTTAGATTTACAGAAAAACAGCGAAGATAGTGCAGAGAGATCCCATATACCCATTCCCAGTTTCCCCTATTATTAACATCATTAGGATGGTACATTTGTCACGCCTAATGAACCAGCATTGATGCATTGTTACTAACCTAAGTCCATACTTGAGGTAAGTCGAATTTCCTTACCTAACGTCCTTTTCTGCTCCAGGACCCCATCCAGGAGGCCACATGACATTTAGTCATCATGTCTCCTCAGGCTCTTCTGGACTGTGACAGTTTCTCAGACTTTCCTTGGTTTTGATGAGCCCTGGCTCTTTTTAAAGGGAAATGTGTTAGAATCCAGGCCTGGGCGCTGGGATCGTCTTTGTTTCTAAGCCCGCTCAGTGGACAGAGCTAGGACGGTTTACATATGGAAACACACATGCACGTATATGCGCACACACAGGTACGCCTACATACACGTACTTAAATAGACGCACACACATGTACACGCATCCGCGTGCATACACACGGCTTAGCAGTTGAGCTGTTGCTGAGCCCCATCCACCTGGCGGGGCGCCCCAGGCTTCACCTTCCATGTTTGCACCTCTCCTTCCGCAGAGAAGCCTGGCTCCCAGTGCCGTCCGCATGGCAACTCGCTTGCTCAATCTTAGGATGCGCCTAAAGTAATGTCAGAGTAGCTTCACCCAGACAGCTGTCAGAAACAAACCTACCAGGCAGAGTTCAGGGTTCGTTAGCAGCCGAGACCCAGGGGAACAGCCAGTGTTGTCCTGGGTCCCTTGGCTTGGCCCCTTCTGTGTGTTCACGCTGTTCATCTGAATGCAGTCAGGTCCTTCTGTTTCTCTTTGCTTTCAGTTTTATAGTTATTTCCCCTGCCCGTCCTTATTGAGTTAGTTTTTTTTTTTTTTTAGATGTTGGGGGTAGGAGTTTATTAATTAATTAATTTATTTTTGCTGTGTTGGGTCTTTGTTTCTGTGCGAGGGCTTTCTCTAGTTGTGGCAAGTGGGGGCCACTTTTCATCGCAGTGCGCGGGCCTCTCACTATCGCGGCCTCTCTTGTTGCGGAGCACAAGCTCCAGATGCGCAGGCTCAGTAGTTGTGGCTCATGGGCCCAGTTGCCCCGCGGCATGTGGCGTCCTCCCAGACCAGGGCTCGAACCCGTGTCCCCTGCATTAGCAGGCAGATTCTCAACCACTGCGCCACCAGGGAAGCCCCGATTTAGTTTTATTTTTTGAATATAAAGAACACAAATACAGTTTTGAAAGTCAAAGTTCTACCAAAAGGTGGTCCGAGAAGAGTCTCCTGGTGGGAGCCAGCTCTGTTGCTCGGGGTCCCTCCTTCCTGGGCTGCTTTGTGCGAATATCACAGATGTGTGGGCGTTGACTCAGCTCCCCTTTACACACGGGGGTGGGGGGCAGCAGACCTGTGCGTGGTCCTTGCGGCTCCTTGCGTCTTCTCCCCGGCCCAGCTCACCCTGGCAGTCCCACCCGGCAGTCCTGCCTCCCCGCTTCTTTTTCCAGCTGCACTTGCTCCATTGTTCTGTGCAGTTTATTTGCCCGATTATCTATATTTGGATATTCAGATAGTTTCCAGTATTTTGCAGCTGTAAGTGATGCTGAAATGAATGGTCTTGTGCGTGTGCACTTTTGTATTGTAGGAGGGGCACCTTCAGGGTGAGTTCCTAGAAGTGGGTTTGCTGGATTGGAGGTTAAATGTATATATTGTGTTGTTAGCTGTTGTCCAGTTTCTCCAGAGGGTTTGCACGCTGTTCTGTTCTCACTGGCAGTGTACTGGGGGACCTGTCTCCCCACTGGCTCACCAGTAGTTGCATCGTCAAGCTTTTGAGTTCTGCTAATCTGATGGGCAAGAAATGGTATCACAGTGTAGTTGAATTTGCATTTCTCTGATTATAAATGAAGTTGAACATGTTTTCATATGTGTGTGAGTTGTCTATTCATGTCTTTTGCCCATTTTTCTGTAGTGCTCTTGCACCTTGTCATCAAATGTTAAGAGCTCTTTTTGTATGTTAAGGATACTTCCTCGCTTTATCTGAGACATATATTGCAGATATTTTCTCCCAGTTTTGTCATTTGTCTTCTTATTCCCCTCGTCCCTGATTTTTTCGGGCCACGTGTCTTAGTCTGCTCAGGCTGCTGTAACAAAATGCCATATATTGGGTGGCTTAAACAACAGACATGTATTTCCCGCAGTTCTGGAGGCTGGAGGTCCAAGATCAAGGCGCCTGCAGATCTGGTTCCTGGTGAGGCCTCTCTTCCTGGTTTGTGGACACCACCCTCTCGCTGTGTGCTCACGTGGCCTTTCAGTGGTGTATGTGTGTGGAGGGAGAGGGGGAGCCCTCTCTTTCTCTTCTTATAAGGGCACTAATCCCACCATGGGGGCCCCACTGTCATGACCTCATCTAAACCTAAGTACCTCCCAAAGGCCCACCTCCAGATGCCATCACTTTGGAATTAGGGCTTCAATGTATGAATTTTGGGGAACACAAACATTCAGTCCATAACATCATGTAAACTTCAAAAT
The DNA here is from genome assembly GCF_964341445.2 of Mesoplodon mirus. Taxonomy (NCBI): domain Eukaryota; kingdom Metazoa; phylum Chordata; class Mammalia; order Artiodactyla; family Ziphiidae; genus Mesoplodon; species Mesoplodon mirus. The sequence goes on along the minus strand of NC_138978.1, from coordinate 4,067,595 downwards.
TTTTTGATGCCGTCAAATGTACAAGTCTTTTTTTTCATTTTATCTGGATTTTGAGTCGTAGTTAAAAAGCCTTTCCCTACTCCTATAGAAGAATTTATCCGTGTTTTCTCCTAGTACGTGTATAGTTTCAATTTTTAGGTTTAGATCTCCTTTGTGGTGTGAGGAATGGATCTCATTTTATCTTTTTCCAGTGGCCATCCAGTTGTCCCGATGCTACTTATTAAAAAGTCCTTCTGTGCTGCAGTGATTTAAGATGCCTCTTAGTTATACGCTAGATCTCCGTTTATACTTGCATCTGCTTCTAGACCTTTATTCTGCCTGTGGCTGCTCTGTTTCTGTGCTGGGACCACGGCATCACGGCCCCTGGGCTGCTGGGTCTCTCGGTGGTGGGTGCGGCTTGCAGCCCCTCCCCTTCCTGGCTCTTACTGCTCTTCCCACGTTTGCTTTTCCCGAGGAACTTCAGCATCAACAGGTCTAGCTCCATAAAGAGAGCTCGTTGGCATTTTTATTGAGATTGCATTAAATTTATTAATTTGCGATGTCCTAACCAGGAAGCAGGGAGGTCTTTCTGTTGGTCCACTTCTGTTTTTGTGTCTTTTGGGAGTGATTTTTTTTGGTACGCGGGCCTCTCACTGTTGTGGCCTCTCCCGTTGCGGAGCACAGGCTCCGGACGCGCAGGCTCAGCGGCCATGGCTCATGGGCCCAGCCGCTCCGTGGCATGTGGGATCCTCCCGGACCGGGGCACAAACCCGCGTCCCCTGCATCGGCAGGTGGACTCTCAACCACTGCGCCACCAGGGAAGCCCTGGGAGTGATTTTAAATATAGGTTTACAATGTAGATTTTAAACAGTTGAACAGTTCTTACTAAGTTTATTCATAGATATTTAATTTTTGTATTGCTCTTGTAAGTGGGATTTTCTCTTTCATGTGTTCTGGATCTTCTTTTTTTGTGGACAGTCATTAAACAGTTTTTTTTTTTTTTTTTTAACCAGCACTTTATATAGCTTTTGTCATGTACCTCACTGTTTTTTAAATTACACTGTATTTTGACGTCATTACAGATTCACATGCTGTTGTAAGAAATAAGCAGAGAGATCCCATGTCCTCTTTACCACTTGTCCCCAGTGGTAATGCTGCTTCTTGGTTTCAAGTCCAGCTGGCCGACTTTTTCTTTCAGGTCTTGCATCCTTCGCACGGCCTCAGCCTGGCTGGCATGGAGGCTGTTCCCCTCCGTCCCTCTCCCCTGCGTTCCCTCGCCTGCCCTGCGTGTTTCTCTGTTGCCCGCTTCTCTCCCGCTGTGCTCAGGATGTCATGGTGCCCTGGGGGTTGGGGTAGGGGTGGCAGCAGACAGCTTCAGGCTTACTTCTTCCCCGAGTGGTGACTCCGAACGCAAGCGAGCCGCCTTCTCCTGAGACCCCACTAGGAACCCCTCATAGAAAGGCTAGGGCTGGCCTCAGTGCATCCCTTCCCTGTAGTAGCCGTTATTCCAGGCCGTGGAGTTCCCTGTTGACCTGCACTGCGGTCACGGCCCCGTGGAACAGAGGTGCCTGCAGGAAGGGATGCCAGGCTACCAAGCCTGAGCCCCAAGGTCAAGGGCTCTGTAGGACCCAGCGGGAGATGCGAGGAGGGAAGCGGACCCCGGCAAGGGGCCGGTTCTCCAGAGGACGCACATACAAAGTCCCTGGAGTGCCCATGCTCTGGCTGCTGGGTCGCAGACTCCGAAAGACAAGAGGCTGCACGCCTGTCCACCTCACCAGCCACGGCCCCAAACTCAGGAAGGATTCCCTATTGCTTCTTTCAGCTCTTGTTGAGTTGATATCTTTTTTGCAAAGGGGACCAGAGTGTTATGAGCCCTTTAGCCAGTATGAAGAGTCATTCTAGGTTTCCAGCTTTCTTAAAACCATACCCCTGTTGTTTTTCATTGCTCATGTGTATGTTTAAAAATAATTACTGTGCTCTGTAGAATGAAATGAAAATATTGCCTGCCAAACGATTACTGTGCTTTTAAATGACTCTGCAGACACTGTGTCGTATACGGGCAGCTTAAACGACTTTGATTATATGTCGTTAGGTTTCCTTTTCCACCCTGAATGTGGATGAAGGAAATCAGTCTGCAGCAGCTGCCGCGTTCTCTGTACGTCTGAGTTGGAAAAGCTTTTGGCGTATAATCGATCCATTTCTGGAAGGAATGACCTAGGGCTGATGGTGTGTGGTTTGTGAGCCTTCGCTTGGCCCGGTGGTCCTGGGTGCCTCGTGCTCCTTGGCAGGAAGGAGGGGCGAGATTCCGGCTCTGGACGCCTGTTTCTCTCCTAACTCTTCCCCTTGGGTGTGTTTCAGGCTCTCGGGCCTTGCGAGGTTCACCTCAGTGGCCAGGCACCCAGTGTCCTCTCAGGAGGATGTGGGAAACAAGTCATCTTAACCTTGTGCGTTGCCTGTGGCCCAGCTCTGAGACCTCAGAGCCGCCAGCTGCCAATGTGGACTGGCCCGGCTCGTAGGTGGGTGCGTGCTCCCTGGTCTGTGCCGCTGGGGTGGGCCTTGGCCCTCCCTCCGTGGTCAGCATTCGCGGACGGTGCAGAGGGTCACGTGGGCCGGTGCATGTGAGGGACACCCCAGAACAGACCTGTGCCTGGCCCAGGCCGGGCTGCTTTCTGCCCCTTTCCTCCGTCTGTCCCGTGCTTCCTAAATCTCTCTCTGTGACTCTCGGTCACCACAGCCTCTGTGATGTGTGTGCTGTCGGGGACATTTGGACACGTTCTGACACAACAGTTTGCTTTTCTCATTTGTGCTCACCAGGGGCCCCAGCGTGGCTGCCCCCATCCAGGGTCTGGCCTTCGGGCCCAACTCTGTCTCGGGAGGTGGCCTCAGGGCCAGGGGACCTCCCCCCACCCCATGGGTTCCCTGTCACCTCTGCAGTGTGTTTCTGGGCCTTGGGCTGCGGTGACCAGAGTTAGCAGGGAGGGGGCCCAGTGGGTGACAGGGGGCCCTGGCAGGAGGAATTAGGTCTCACTGAAGATCTAAAGGAAAATCAACCTCGTGAAATAACCTGAAGTTTTACCTGCCTCGAAGGGATTTCTGAGTTGGTCTGAGGACAGAGGCCGAGGGGATTCCTCCTGGGGCGACCTGAACACATTGCCACAAACTACTTGGCTTAAAACAACAGACGTTTATTCTCTCTCAGTCAGTTCTGGATCCAGAATCTGCTGGGCCACAATCGAGGTGTCGGGAGGGCCTTGTTCCTTCTGGAGGCTCGGGGGAGGATCCCTCCTGCCTCTTCTAGGTTTTGTTCCTGGGCTGTTAAAACAAAGTGTGGGAAGTGGATGTTTGTGTAACTGACAGCTGCCTTCCACAGAAGAGTGCTGTGCAGACTGAGGATGAGGAAATCCAAAGGTGTGTGAAACTGGAAGCTGGGGATCAGTCACCGCGTTTGAAAGGTTAAGCCAGAAGGGGTTGCCCAATTAGCATGAAAATGGGGGCACGTTTTTTATTTTCATTTGGATCGTGTAATAAATTTACGAATTTTTTGGGAGACGGCTGTTTGCAAACGTAGTCTAGGTAGTATTGAATCCTTATAGTTTTTTTAGTGGCCAGTTTTGCTAATACATTTATAATTTATTTTTAAAAAGCAATAGACTTATATCAACTTTTCCCTGGTACACTGTAGTTGTTCAGTACCGTTTTATCCTGTCAGTGGCTAACGGGCTGGGAAGGGCAGACCGCCGTCTTTGTATTTGACAGACACTGAAAGTTATGGCACAGAATCAGACTCTTAAGATTCTTAACTCGGCTGATTCTTTGCTTGTACTTCCAGGATGTGGGTTTTTTTTTTTTTTTCCTCATTGAGTTGACAGGGACCCAAACCCTTGCTCATGTGGTGGTATGAAGTATCCCACCCATGGTCTGAAGTTTGGCTCCAGTAAAGGGTCAGAATAAGCTGAAGTGGGTGGTGTGAGGTCCAGTTACGAGGGGGCCTCAGGAAAGAGAGATTAATTCACAACCAGACACTGATTCTGGATGTTCCCCGACATGGATATAAAGGATATAACGGGATGGGATAGCATCTGGAACAGTCTGGGAAGACTGACGTGGATGAAATGCACGCTTCCTGTTCTGTAGTGGGGTCCCCTCGTGCACACCCTCTGCTGTGGTTTGAGCCAGTTGGCCATCAAGCCGCCTGTGCTGGATTCCAGCCACAGTCCTTTTGTGTGTGTGTGTGTGACAATCTGCCCTTTACCTGAGTGCAGTCAAGTCCTGGCTGTGACAGTGGCACACAGCTCACCCGTGTCCAGCCACATGAGCAGGGTCCGTGGGGAGCCCCGGGCACACCGCTGGAGCCTTCCCTGCCTCCGTGGCCCCAGACACAGCTCGGGTCAGAGGGTCCCCGTTGGCATCGCCTTTCCGTTGGGACCGTGGTCTGCACCATCACACGCAGGCTTGGGCTTCCATTCCTTCTGAGTGTCTGAGGCCCCCTCCTTGAAGGCTGTCAGCCTCCCTGTGACCGCGGCCTGAGTTTGGGGGTGGCTGGGTTCGTGCGTGCAGCAGCCGGTGGTCAAGAGGGTCGGAGGGCCATCGGCTCCCTCAGCTGCCCGGCGACACTGAGGAACCACGCATGTCTTTGCGCTCGTCCTCCCAGGAAGGGAGATGCTGTGGCCATGTTGCATTTTACACCTGCCGCCTTTGGGTGGCTTCTCCGCAGCATTACCACTGAGGCTGGGAATTGTGGGGCAGAGGCGGGCGAGGCTGCTGCCCCGAGTCCCGGCTGTCAGTCTGACTGTGGTTAGTGCCGCTGGGCTCTTGGGGTTCCTGGGCTCCGGTCTCACCTGGTGTCGCCAAGCGCCCCGTGTCCTCTGGCGGCAAAATGGCCTTCCTGGGGGAGCCGACGTGCCAGGGAACCTGCAGAATCTGCCATTCAGGGCCTGGGGCAGAGCCGTTGTTTCTGAAGCTGCCATAATGGGGTGGATCACAAGTCTTGTTGCCCAGCCGAGCAGGAATTTCAGGACCCGACCACGGCCCACTCCGAGTTCCGCTTTATTCTTGCTGCTTTTTTTTTTTTTTTTTGACCATTTTTAAAGTCTTTATTGAATTTTGCTACAATATTGCTTCTGTTTTATGTTTTGGTTTTTGGGCCATGAGCCATGTGGGATCTTAGCTCCCCGACCAGGGATCGAACCTGCACCCCCTGCATTGGAAGGTGAAGTCTTAACCATATGACCGCCAGGAAGTCCCTCTCGCTGCTTTTTGAATAAGCGGATGAAAGTGGTTTCTTTAAAACACTACTGAATCAAGCCCTGAAGCCGTATTTGTGAAAATGGCTTTGTTTGAACGTGGAGGCTAATTCTGAGGACTGTCCTAGGGTCCTCTTCCCTTGCATCTGGCCAATGATAGAGACAGTGAAAGAAGGAACAGCATGTAACATTCAGCCTGACTGATTTCCTAATTACACATAAGTTACATAGACAGAACATACCATTAGGAGCTGAAACTTTGGGGGAGAAACTGTGCTAATAACGCTCAATTGAATATCCACGTGTATTCTTTTTTTTAAAATAATTTTTATTGGAGTACAGTTGCTTTACAATGTTGTGTTAGTTTCTACTGTACAGCAAAGTGAATCAGCTATATGTGTACATATATCCCTTCTTTTCTGGATTTTCTTCCCATTTAGGTCACCACAGAGCATTGAGTAGAGTTCCCTGTGCTATACATTAGGTTCTCATTAGTTATCTATTTTATTTTTTTTATTATTTACTTTTCATTTTATTTATTTATTTATTTTTGGCTACATTGGGTCTTCATTGCTGTGCGCGGGCTTTCTCTAGTTGCGGCGAGCGGGGGCTACTCTTCGTTGCGGAGCACGAGCTCTAGGCTTGCGGGCTTCAGTAGTTGTGGCGTGCGGGCTCAGTAGTTGTGGCCCACAGGCTCTAGAGTACAGGCTCAGTAGTTGTGGCACACGGGCTTAGTTGCTCTGCGGCATGTGAGATCTTCCCGGACCAGGGCTCAAACCTGTGTCCCCTGCTTTGGCAGGTGGATTCTTAACCACTGCACCACCAGGGAAGTCCCTTAGTTATCTATTTTATACATAGTAATGTGTATATGTCAATCCCAATCTCCCAATAACCATGTGTTTTCTTCATCATTTTACAAAGTGTCTCATCACTAACGCAAAGTGCCATTCCTGGTGTTTTATTCATGGATTTGGGTAGATATTGGTAAGGCACAGAGTGTTCGAAAACCTGCAGGAAGATCCTACAGGAAGAGGAGGAGTCATAAAGATGGTGTTGGTCTTCAAGAGGGTCCTGGTTAGGGGGGTGGGGTCCCAGAACCAGAGTCTGGCTTCCCTGCTCTCTTTGAGCCACTGATGTGATGCCGTGTCCTCCTCCTGTGGCTGTTTTTTCTTTTGTGATGACCCCCTGCCTTGCTATACTGCTCTCTAGTGAAATTTTACCAGGAAAGCACTGTTGATTTCCCCCACCCAAGTGGGCTTGGTAATGACTCATGACCAATGTGCTTTGTTTCCATTCCAGGCAGCTTCGGTCACCTCCTTGTCGAACCTGGCATGTATGCACATGGTGCGCTGGGCTGTCTGGAACCCCGTGCTGGAAGCCAGCTCCGGGCGGGTGACGTTACCTCTACAGGGTGGGATCCAGCCCAACCCCTCGCATTGTCTGGTCTATAAGGTACCCCCAGCCAGCATGAGCTCCGAAGAGGTAAATTGTTAGAGGTTCCGTAAGTATGATTATTTTCTATGAGCTTCTAGCAAGTTCATGCATTTTCAAAGTCAGAAGCTGACAAATATGTTTGCTGATGTTTCATGAGCACTGTTTTTTTCACGTCATGGCTGTGCACACTTAAAAAATAAGTGTGGTTTCTGAGTCATAGTCGGCTGTGAACTCACTGAGGCCAGTTTTATCTGGGGTCTTATAATGTCCCCGGTCATGTATCAGTCTTTCAAGGTGACCTGCGGGGCCTGTGACTCTTATTTGTGTACATGGTGCCATGAGATCCACTTCTGTGCTTTTTAAAAAGCCCTCTTTTTTTTAAAATTTATTTTTTATTGAAGTATAGTTGAATTACAATGTTGTGTTAATTACTGCTGTACAGCAAAGTGACCCAGTTAACATATATATATGTACATTTTTTCATATTCTTTCCCATTGTGGTTTATCACAGGATATTGAATATAGTTCCCTGTGCTATACAGTAGGACCTTGTTGTTTATCCATTCTGAATACACCAATTTGCATCTGCTAATCCCAAACTTCCCCCCCCAACCCCCTCCCCCTTGGCAACCACCAGTCTATTTTCTATGTCCCTGATTCTGTTTCTGTTTCATAGACAGGTTCATTTGCGTCATATTTTGGATTCCACATATAAGTGATATTGTATGGTATTTGTCTTTCTCTTTCTGACTTACGTCGCTTAGTATGATAATCTCTAGGTCCATCCATGTTGCTGTAAAAGGCATTATTTTGTTCTTTTCTATGGCTGAGTAGTATTCCATTGTATATATGTACCACATCTTCTTTATCCATTCATCTGTCCATGGACAGTTTGCTTCCCTGTCTTGGCTATTGTGACTAGTGCTTCTGTGAGCATTGGGATGGATGTATCTTTTTGAATTAGAGTTTTCTCCAGATATATGCCCAGGAGTGGGATTGCTGGATCCTGTGGTAATTTTATTTTTAGTTTTCTGAGGAACCTCTCTACTGTTTTCCACAGTGGCTGCACCAACTTACATTCCCACCAACAGTGTAGGAGGGTTCCCTTAATAAAAAGGCCCTCTTGAAACGTTTGATGCACTGGGGGCTGTGTCTCGTGTGCACAAGGCTGGGATGGGAGCCGGGCGGTGGGCACTGCCCTGGCTGGTCTTTGTGGCTTGTCACTCACACCCACTGGACCTCAACTCTCTCCAGCTGTGTCTGGAGGGGAGGGACCACAGCAGGACTTAAAAAAAAAATCTATTTTGAAATGAAGCTTTCTCTGATCCCCAGTATAGAAAGCAAATAAAAGTGGGACAGGGCCAGTGGAAGCATGTGTGTGTGAGTCTTATCCCCTGGCCTCCACTGGCCTGTTGGCGGCCTTGCGGGGTGGGGAGCAGAGACCTGGGGGCCACAGACACTGTGTGACACCACTGCTCTGGCTGATGTCCCAAGTCCTTCCTGACACTGCTAATGGGTTGTGACAGCGTTTTTGCCTGGGTGTGTTGTTTGATTCTCCTGCTGACATTCCTGAAATATACCCATCCTGTCTCAGCAGCACAAACAGGAGGCTTTTAGGACTCAATTGTCTAATTTTTCTTAGGTAAAGGACCAGACCTGTTATTTCAGTATGTCATCCGTGTGCTGAGTCTAGTGACAAACATTATTTTCCGTGTTATTATTTGTGGTTTGGATTATGCTTTGGGAACCTGAATAAGGGAGCAGCTGATTGTGCAGCTTTCCTTATTATAAGCAGTGTCCCTCATTATGGGGCCACATTTTGCTTCATTCCCACATGGTCTGGTTTGAGCCCTTATTATAAAATTGCCATTAGAAATCCTGAAGTCATTGCCATTTTCTCATTCTCATTCTCTCTCTCTCTCTGTGTATGTATGTATGTAAATAAATCCTTATTCTGTTTAATTTTAGCCTTGTCATGCCACTACATTTCCTTTGCTTTTTTTTAAGTGTGTAAACTATATTGGAGCATAAGTGTTGTGAAGGTTTGACTATCTTAAGGACACAAATATATTAAATACCATCATTTTTCATGAGGAATGTCACTTCTAATCAGGGTTTCTCAACCTCAGCGCTATTAGCGTTTGGGGCCAGGTAATTCTTTGCTGTGGGTCTGTCCTGGGCACTGGAAGGTGTGTCAAGCAGCATCCCTGGCCTCTTCCCACTAGATGCCAGTAGCATCCCCCCAGTGATGACAGCCTGAATGTCTGCAGACATAGCTGAACGTGTTCCTCTGGGGGCAAAATCGTCCCCAGTTGAGGACCACTACTCTAAACAGATAGAATTAGCTAAACTAGTGAACTGCCCCTGGCCACAAACTTGATTCGCTCTCCTGCTCTCTAAAAGCGCTACTCTGCTTCTGCCTGCGTTTCTCATCTCATGGAGCAGTGCCAGCAGCTACCCAGTCACAGGGGTGGGAACCTAGGTAAGCCTGGTCTCTGCCTGTGCACCCGTCAGATCATCTTGTTTGTTCATTCCGTGACTTTTTATTGAACACCTGTATCTGCTCCGGGAAAACTATCTCTAATCCCATGGAACTTACAGTTGAGTAGGAGTGGCAGATGTTAAAGAAGAAAAATACATGCCAAGGGCTTCCCTGGTGGCGCAGTGGTTGAGAGTCCGCCTGCTGATGCAGGGGACACGGGTTCATGCCCCAGTCCGGGAAGATCCCACATGCCACGGAGCGGCTGGGCCCGTGAGCCGTGGCTGCTGAGCCTGCACGTCTGGAGCCTGTGCTCCGCAACGGGAGAGGCCACAACAGTGAGAGGCCCGTGTATCGCAAAAAAAAAACCCAAAAAAAAACCCCCAAAAAAACCCCATGCTATACACATCCTATAATTTTTTACTAAGTAAATTTTGTGGTTTATGTGATTATGATTATTTGCTGTGAAGGTAAGTAGTGTGTTATGATTATGTTTTCCTTCTTAAACAACTCCTGTATTCTTTCCTTGAGCAAATAATTGTCTTTAAAAAAATTAATATCTCCAGAGGCAGCCGCTTTCAACTCTTAGCTGTGACATATGGTATTTACTTTGTTTTCTAAATATTATGCTTCTACTGTTATTTCTTAGTATATCAATTTTGGAAATTGTATATTGTCTTACAGTAATGATAGATGGGAACTTTAGCTCTTTTATACACTCCTGCACTTAAAAAACAACCCCACTTCTGTCTCCCCACTGCTTGGCCTTGCATTCAGGTACTGTTACCAGAGGTGTGCAGCACAGTGGGGTCTGGCCAGAGGATTGGAAGGGGAGCCCCGGGAAACTGGAAAGAACTAGGGGGATCTGGAGAAGGGAGGAGCTTGGAAAGTACCCCATAAAGTTGTTTAAGAAATGCTGAGCTAACCCCCAGCTTCACGTGCCTGAATCTGACCCTACACAGCATATCACAGACTTTGAGAACTGGACTGTGGATGGAGTTGCCCACTGGGTGGACCCCCGGCAGGAGAGGCCTGAGTATCACTGCACAGGCTTTGAAAATGGAACTGGTGTTGAAACCACCACCCACAGGAGGCTGGTTGGAAACTGGGGCTTGAACCCAACTGGGTGGATTCCTGACTAAACAAAAATATCAACATTCTCCATAGGATTTAAACGAGACTCAGAATCTTATAATATGATATTCAGAATGTCCATGATACAATCTAAACTTAATTGACAAAGAACGAGGAAAATCTCAACTCGTAAGGGAAAGACATTCAACAGACAGCAATCAATACTGAGGTGACACAAATGTTGGAATTATCAGACAGAGCCTTTAAAGCAGGCATTATAAAAATGCTCCAGTAAATCGGAGCGAACACTTTTGAAACAAAGGGAAAGACAGAAAGTCTCAGCAAAGAGATGGAAGATAAAGAAGAAGCAAATGGAAATTTTAGAACTGAAAAATAAAATTGCCAAAGTAAAGTATTCGCTAGGTGGACTCAATAGCAGAATGGGGATGACAGAAGAAACAGTCAGTGAACTTGAAGGTAAATCAATAGAATTTATCCAGTTTGAACCACAGAGAGAAAAGTGATTGGAAGACAGTGGACGAAGCCTCAGGGACGTGTGGGGCAGGACCACAAAGGCTAACACCTGTGTCATCAGAGTCCCAGTAGAAGAGAAAGGGTTCTGTGCAGAAAAAACATTTGAAGACACAGTGACTGCAAACTCCTCTAATTTGGCAAAAGACTTAAACCTACAGATTGAAGAGGTTCAGTGAACCCAGAGATAAATGCAAAGAAATCCACAACCAGACACATCATAATCAAACTGCTAAAAAATAAAGACAAAGTCTTGAAAACAGCCATAGAAAAATGATGAATTACTTACACAGAGACAATAATTTGAATATCTGTAGGTTCCTTAGCAGAAATCACGGGGGCCAGAAGGAAATGGAGCAACATTTTAAAAGCAGTAACAGAAAGACACCAGAACTCAGAATTCTATTCCAGCAAAAGTCCTGCAGGAATGAAGGTGAGATAAAGACATTCTCAGATGAACTAAAACTAAGAGAATTCATTGGCAGGAGACATGCTCTAAGAGAATTGCTAAAGGAATTTCTTCAGACAGAAGAGAAATGATACCAGCTGAAAACTTGGTACATCAGGAATGAAGGAAGAGCATCAAAAATGATAACTATAATATAGTATTCTCCTCCTTTTGAGTTCTTTAAAATATGTTTGATGGTTGAAGCAAAAAGTATAGCAGTGTCTGATAGGATTTTTAAAGTATGTAGGTATAATAGGTAAGACAGCTATAATACAAAGGGGGCGGGTAAAGAGACCTGTAGGGTGATAAGCTTTCTACATTCCACTTGCGGTAATAAAATATAGATTTTGAGTAGATTGTGAAAAGTTAAATATTTACATTGTAAACCCTAGAGCAGTCACTAAAAATAGGATACAAAGAGACAGTGAGAAACCCAATAGATAGATAAAATGGAATAATTCAAAATAAGGCAAGGAAGGGGAAACAGGAATGAAAAACAGAGGGAACAAATCATAATAAAATGATAGTTCTGAATCCAGACACACCAATAATTACATGACATATAAATAGTCTGAACACACCAACTCCAAGACAGAAGTTGTCAGGTGGCATAAAAACTCAAGGTCCAACTGTATGCTGTTTACCAGGAACTCAGTTCAAATACAATGATGTGGTAGGTCAAAAGTAAGAGGATGGAAAACCATTCTGTGCAAACACTATTCAAAAGATAACTGGAGTAGCTATATTAATACCAGACAAAGTAGACTTTGGAGCAAAAGAAATTGCTAGAAATTAAGAGGGATATTACATATGATAAAAGAGTCAATTCACCAAGAAGACATACAATACTAAAAGTGTATGCATCTAACACAGAGCTTCAAAATGCAAAAAACTAATAGCGCAGAAAGAAGAAATAGACAAATTGACAGTGGTAGTTGGATATTTCAACACTCCTCTTGGAGTAAACTATAAATATGTAGATAGAGAATCACCAACATATAAAACTGAACAATATCATTAAGCATCTGGATCTAAATGACCTTTATGGAATGCTCCACTCAACAACAGCAGGATACACATTCTTTTCAAGTGCACATGGAACATTCACCAAGATAGACCATATCCTGGATCATAAAACAAGCTTTAATTTTAAAAGAACTGAAATTACACAAGGTATATTCTAGAATTAAACTAGAAACCAATAACAAAGATAACATAAAAAATTAGAAACACTTGGAAATTCATACACTTCTAAATAATCTATTAAGTCAGAGAGGAAGCCTCAAGAAAATATAGGAGATATTTTGAACTGAACAAAAATGAAAGTACAACATATCAGAATTCATAGGGTGCAGCTAAAGTGTGCTTACATGGAAATTTATAGCGTTAAGTGCTTATATAACAACAGAGAAAAGTCTCAAATCAATAATCTAATATTCCACTTTTAGAAACTAGAAAAAGAAGAAGAAAATAAACCTAAAGCAAGGCAGAAGAAAGTCAATAATAAAGATAAGAGCAGAAACTAATAAAACTGAAAACAGAAAAACAATAGAGGAAAAACTAGAGAAAGCCAGTGAAATAAAAAACTGATTCTTTGAAAAGCTCAATAAAATTGACAAACCTTTAATAAGACTGAAAGAGTAAAGAAAAGAGAGGACACAAATTACTAATAATAGGAATGAAAGAAGGGATACCACTACAGACCACACAGGTCTAAAAAGGATATTAGGAGAATACTATGAACAACTCTATGCCCATAAGCTTGAAAATTTAGATGAGATGGATCAGTTTGTCTTAAACAACAAACTATCAAAGATGAACTAGATAATCTGAGTAGTCCTATAACTTTATAGAAAATGAGTTCATGGTTAAAATACTTTTGAAAAAGAACTATCCAGGCCTATTCACTGTAAATTGTCCTAAACATTTTTTCCTTTAAGGAAAAATAACACTGATTTTATACATTCTCTTCCAGAAAGTAGGATAGATAGGAGCAATTCCCAGTTCATGTAACAAGGCCTGCATTACTCTGATATCAAAACTAGAAAAAGGCAGTACAGGAAAAGAAAACTATGGATACATAAGCCTCATGAACTTAGATGCAGAATACTCAACAAAATATTAGCAAATTGGATCCAACAATATGGAAAAAGAATAATACACCATGACCAAGTTGGGGGTTATCTCAGGAATGCAAGGCTATTTTCTATTTGAAAGTCAAAAATATGTAATTCATCATAGTCACAGCCTAAAGAAGGAAAAACGTATGATCATAACAATTGATGCAGAAGAAGCATTTGACAAAATTCACCGTCCATTTATGACAAAAACTGAGCAAACAGGAATAAAGAGGAACTTCCTCATCTTGATAAGAGTATCTACAAAAATCCTTTAGTTAGCATCACACTTAATGGTGAAAGATTGACTTCTTTTCCCTGTAGGTCAGGAGCAAGTGAAGGATCCCCATACACAGTATTCAACATCTTATTCAACATTGTACTGGAAGTTCTAGCCAGTGCAATAAAGCAAGAAAACGAAATTTAAAAGCCATACAGATTGGAAAGGAAGGAACAAATCTTATTTGCAGACAACGTGATTTTCTGTGTGGAAAATCTCAAGGGATTTACCAAAAGCTCCTAGAATAAACAAGTTTAGGGAGATTGCAGGATACAACAGGAGGTCAAGATAGAAAAATCAATCACATGTCTTTACACTAACAACAGTTGGAAAGCAAAATCTAAAAAACAGCATTATTTACAAAAGCTGAGTCAAAGAAGACCTAAATAAATGGAGAGACATCTTTATGGATTGGAAGACTGTTTCCACATAGTAAAGATATAAATTCTCCCCAAATTGACCTATAGGTCTAATGCAATTTCAATCAAAATCCTTACATGATTTTTTTGTATATATAGACAAGCTGATTCTAAAGTTTATACAGAAAAGCAAAGGAATTAGAAAGAGTCAAAAGAATTTTGAAAAGAACGATAAAGTTGGAGGATTCATACTACACAATTTCAAGACTTTCATTAAAGCTACAGTAATTACGATAAAGTGCTGTTGGTAAAGGCATTGACCCATAGATGAATGGAATAGAGTCCAGAAGCAAGTCACAGTTTAGCAGTTTCCTATAAAATTAAATATACACATACCATATGACCCAGCAATCCTACTCGTAGAGAAGTGAACCTTATGGGAATGAAAACTTATGTCACACAGAAATACGTATACCAGTGTTCCTAGCAGCTCTATTTATAACCACTCAAGCTGGAAACAGCCCGAATGTTCCTAAATGGGTGAATGGATAAGTACACTGGGGTGCATCGTACAATAGAAAACTCCTCGGCAACAAAAAGGAATGGGCTGTGGGTACACACTACGGCCCGGGAGAGTCTCATCAGTATTGCAGGGAGTGAAAGAAGCCAGTCTCAAAGGTTGTATAGCATGTGATCCCATTTATATGACAGAAGAGAGGGGTAGATTGCGGGGTTGGGTGTTGGCAGGATGGTGTACAAGGAGGCAGTGAGGGAATGTTTTGGGTGGTGGGGCTGTTCTGTACCCTGGCTGTGGTGGTGGTTACATGTGTTAAAACTCAAAGAACTATACACCAAAAGGGAAACAGTCAACATAACATAGGTTAATTAAAAAATGCATTCGAAACTGGAGCAGCAATGCTGTGATTTCTGCTTGGGTGAGGGAGTTCTTGTGATGGTGGTCTCCTGGGGCTCTGATTCCCATTGATCATCTTAGGGCCGGGCGAATGGTTCCTGGTTGAGCTGTTCTGACCGAAGGGTGCTGATGAAGGGATCGTGGCCGTCACTGCTCTTGTTGTGGTCGATCGTAGGTGAAGCAGGTGGAGTCGGGGACAGTCCAGTTCCAGTACTCACTGAGCCCTGAAGGACACCCGGACACGCCCGTGGAGCACGCCATTCGCCCCAAGGCAGAGCAGCGGCCTTCCAGGAAGCCACCCACCTCCCCTTCAGGTAAGTGTGTGTAGAGAGCTGAGTCTTCCAGCTCATGGCACAGCTCCATCTGTGCCCAGTACAGCAACGTTTATCAGATACTTACTGCAGATTGCTTTAATTTGAATCAGTTGGTTGAGTTTTTGCTGAATACAGAGGTGTAGAACTGGGCAGTGATGAAGCGTGGCCCAGCACTTTGGGCTTCAGCCACGAGTCAGCTCTGTTGCTTGCAGCTCCCTGACCGAGGGCCTGGGAAGGTCTGTTGGTGACCCTTAAAGGGACACATCATGTGGGTGCCCTGCAGATACAGGGCTCAAGAATCAGAGGCTGGCTGAAAGCCAAGGACTGCCAGCTTTACTTTGCACTTTAATGTAGCCATGAGTTTGCTGTTTTTAAAAAGTGCTTTCTACTCCCTTGGAGCACAGTCTGAGGGTGGGGAGGCCATGACCTCAGGGCATGGCTTTAAGAAAGGGATCGAGGGCTGTCAGCAGAGTGATGCCCTTCCTGTGGGTGGTGGCGTCCCCACGTGTGACCACGGCTGTCAGCTTTGCATTGGCTACACCACACCTTCTGCTGAGGCCGGTACCTTGTGTTCAGGGCCTCTTAGTTTATTCCCAAGGACAGGCAGCTAGTGTCCTGGTGGGGAATCCCACCTGTGGCGGGAAGAGGAGGAGTTTAGGAGGAGCGTTGAAAGAGCATTGAGCCCTTGGCTCTCAGCTTCTAGGGGTCTTGCTGGCTGAAAGAATGTTCTAGATCATGGCCAGTTAGGCTCTTAGAAAGTCAGAAAGGTAGGGAATGAACAAAAGTGTAAGCTGTAGAGGGGAGCTTAGTGTCCATCCATCCTCCAACCAGATGGATTTCCTCTGATGGACACTGCTGGGTGTCCATGGAGGGCCGGGCAGTATCTCTTGGGCAGCAGGTCCTGGGTGCTGGTGCAAAGGCACCAGTGAGTCTGTCATTTGGGAGTAGTTTTTTATGAGTTGAGATTCTAGTTTTTGGAAACTGGTCTTGTTGAATTTACTGGTTTATTTTTAAAATATTTATTTGGTTGCACTGGGTCTTAGGTGCAGCAGGCAGGCTCCTTAGTTGCAGCTCTCGGGCTCCTTAGTTGTGGCGTGAGAACTCTTAGTTGCGGCATGCATGTGGGATCTAGTTCCCTGACCAGGGATCGATCCCAGGCCCCCTGCATTGGGAGCATGGAGTCTTAACCAGTGGACCACCAGGGAAGTAAGTCCCAGTCTTGCTGAATTTAATCTTACAGTTGGTGGAAGCAGCACACTTGTTTCTCTGGCCTAGAACTTGATGTACTGGCCTCCATCTTTGTGACCTTCCAGGATTTTCCGAGATATTTAAAAATATTCAGGTACCAAACCTTAATAGTTGATTGCTTCGGGACAAAGCACATTATTAAGTATTTTCCTTCTTCCCCGAAAGGCAGTACATTTGATGGTTTTAATTGTTTTGTTCTTTCTAGTTTTGAATATTGTGCTTATCAGACTGTTCTCAGGATTGCTGTTTACCACCAGTGTGTACATTCATAATCGCATCTTATATAAATGGTACTGGAGTGTACAGCAGCACTTATACTTGAGGAATTGCCAGAATATCTGCTAGAATCCCTTGCAGTGGTGGGTGGTAGGCATGTGTTTTCCATCAGAGTCAGTTTAGAATAAATTTCCAATTTTATTTGATAACGTTGAATGCATGGAAAGCATAGAATATATAGTTAAAAATATTAAAGAGTCAAATTTATTCCTAACTGGTTCCCTTCTTTAAATCTACTATCTTCCCTTCTTTGACATATGTTCGTAGTTACATTCTAAAAATAAAACAAGGACCAACCTCTAAGAAATGTAAGGATGAAAGATAGTATCCTAGATTATAAAAATATGTATATTTTGTGATTAGATATACATATGACTACTCTGGTTTTTGATTAAGTAACTCAAAAGGACAGTAGTGACATGTAATAAACCCAGTTTAAAGTAATAAATACAGTTTACCCTGGTCCTTAGAAGTGTCTGAATAGATCATTTTCTTAGAGAAGAAACCCATACAGCTATCGTTAAGGGAAGGGTATAATTACCTTTTCTGGAAAGGAAATTTCCGGTGTTGAATTTTGATGTAGTCATGGCACTGGAAACAGCATCTAGTCTATTCTAATTGTCAGCCAGGACGGGATGACCCTGTTGGCTTCTCCGGCCTGACCTACTGTCAGTGTGGCTGTGGACTTTGGGTTTGCTCCCCCAGCTGCCCTGTCTGTGCTCATGGGGGCCTTAGAGGAGATTTAAAGCCTAGTCTGCTGCTGCCTCTGTTTCCCAGAATTGTCCTTTAACTGATGTTTTGCTTGGGGTTCACGGAACTTCTTGGATCTCTGGGTTCTTTAAATCACAGTTGGAACAGTTTTGATCATTCCTTCTTCTGGCCTCCTCTCTCTTCTCCCTTGGGGCCCCCAATTACGCATGTATCAGGCAGCGAGCCTTACTTCTATTTGTGGTCTTGTCTCTCTGTGTCCCGTCCTAGATCATTCCTATTGCTGCACCTTCAGGTTCACTCATCTTTTCTTCTGCAGTGTCTGATCTGCCATGAATCCCATCCAGTGTAGTTTTCATCACAGATACTGTAGTTTTCATCTCCAGAAGTTCTCTCAGGGTCTTTTTTTGTCTTCCATGTTCAGTGTTTCCTGTTGCTTCTTGAACATGGGAAATACCTGTACAACCACTGACAAGCTTATGCTTTAGTCTTCCTCTCCAAAGAAGGCAGAGGTAGGTAGACCTCTTAGACCTGCCCAGCAGTTAATGCTCCAGTATTTTATCCTATTTGAAATGACCCAGATAGTGACCCAGATAGTGAGTGAATTCTCATTTTAACTTGGTTTAGTTTCAAGTTACCCAAATCTGGAGATAATGTTACAGAGTTTGTCCCTACCTTAATATCTTTGTTTGCCAATTCTAATATCTTGGTCAGTTCTGGATTAGTTTTGATTGATTGATTTTTGTCCTAATTTGGGTTGTATTTTCCTGCTTCTTTATATTCATAATTTTTTTTTTACTGGATTCCAGGTATTGTGAGTTTTCTCATTTTGGGGACTGAATATTTTTGTAGTTGATAAATACTCTTGAGCTTTGGAAATGGTTTGGTCATTTTGGGTCTTGCCCTTAAGATTTGTTAGATGGGACCAGATCAGCATTTAGTTTAGGGCTAATTATTCCTCACTAGGTGACAAGACCCCTTTTGTTACTCTGCCTGATGTCCCTGAATTATGAGGTTTACCAGTCTGTGAGAACGGCTTCTTTCTGGCCTCAGGTGAGCCCTGGGTACTGGTCCTTCTAATTTTTCGGGTGGTTCTTTGCCCCTCCTTGGGTAGTTTCCTCATCAGTGATCTACTAAATCCTAGAGGGACCCTCTAAGTGGCTGGAACTCCTTCTCTGTGCACCCTTCCTGTCTGTGTTCAGCCCTGCAAACTCCAGCTTCCTTGGTCTCCTTGGACTCTCAGCTTGGTCTTCAGATCAGGGCCCCACTATGCACTGTCTGGGTTCCCCTCCCTGCACTGCAGTCTGCAGAATCACTCAACACTGTGACGTGAGGACAATTGGAGGGTTTACTTCTTTTGTTTCCAGTTCCTCAGGATCCTTTCCTGCCTGAATTCCAGTGACTTAAAGACTTGTTTTATATATTCTGTTAAAAAATTTTTGTTTCAGATGGGAGGGAAAATCTGGTCAGAATTAGCAGGCTTTGCCTGCTGTTAATGGCTTCTAGGCTACTGAAATCATCCACCCCAGGGCTGATCGTCCAGTGGTTTTGAAAGTTTTCCTGGCTGCTCTGTGCTGCGTGTGATTCACTAAACATGTCGTTGTTTCATGACTTTGAGTCTTGGCTCATGCCCTGTGCCTAGAAAGCATCTCCCTTGTGTACTGTGTTTATTTTCTTTTAAGATATATTCTTTTTGTTAAATTAAAAAATTACATATTCAAGAATAGCCAAGGTAGTTTTGAAGAAGAGAGGCTTCCCCTTTCTTGACTTGCAAGCTTAACAGCAAAATTATAGTAACTAGCACAGTATGACGTTGGTACAGACATAGATCAACAGATAACAAGACAAAGTAAAAAGCATGATGTGTGACAAATTACAGATAAGGAGCATGTTACTTTCCTACTGTTGTTA
Source organism: Mesoplodon mirus (assembly GCF_964341445.2). NCBI lineage: Eukaryota > Metazoa > Chordata > Mammalia > Artiodactyla > Ziphiidae > Mesoplodon > Mesoplodon mirus. Next base: position 4,048,281 of record NC_138978.1, on the reverse strand, counting down.
TAACAAATTATCATAAGCTTAGTTGCTTAAAATAGCATGAAGTTAGTATCGTCCGGTCCTGGAGATCAGCAGTCCAAAGGTGTCACAGGCTGAAGTCGAGGTGTCTGGGCTGTGCCCCTGCGGAGGCCGTGGGAGAGGATCTGCCTCATCGCCTTTGCTGGCTCCCAGGGCCCAGCGGCACCTTTGGCCCCGTCCTCCATCTTCAGAGGCAGATTCAGAATAGCATTTGCACGTCTCTCTTGGACCCTGATTAATCACTCCTGCCTCTCTTTCACTCATAAGGACTGTTGTGGTTACACTGGACCCCCTCCACCATCCAGGACAATCTCCGTGTCTCCAGGCCAGCTGATTAGCAACCTTAATTCCATCTGCCACCGTGGTTCCCTTGGTGGCATTAATGCAGCGTATGCACAGGTTGTGGGGATTAGGATGTGGGCACTTGGTGGGGTGGTGGGCAGCATTATTCTGTCTGCCGCAAGAGTAAGGGCGGACCAGTCAGTTAACAGCGCTGGACTGGCTGTCCAGGTGGAAAATGGAAAATCAGATCCCAATTTCATGTTGTGTATACAAATTCTGGATGGATTACAAAACAGAACTGTAGAAATTTTAGAATCAGAAGATTAGAAAGAAGAAAGATGATAGAAAGAGCTGTTCTGAATCAATAAGGAGTGGTCCATAACAGGACAGAAGAATGGGCAAAGGGATGTGAGGAGAGAATTCACAGAGGAGAAACCAGAACAACCAATCAGCATATGCAAAAGTACTCAGTTTCACTAGCAATCAGAGAAATGCAAATTAAAATGAGAAATCACTTCATGCCCCTTGTGTTGGAAAAACGTGGCCGGCTAATAGCATGTAGGTTGAAGAGGATTTGGGAAGCGAGGAATTCCCACCACCCAGGGAGGAATGCAGGATGTACGACCACTTTGAAGAGCAATTTTGTAGTGTTTAGTTAATACCCTACAGCTGGGAAATGCCATTTCCAGACGCCCACTGCAGAGAGGAACTAGTTCTTATGACACGGGGCCTGTGTTTAGTGGCTGAAGCGTGGGAACGACCTGCCTGCGCCTCAGTCGGGGGATGGCTGAACGAGCTGATTTATTTGGACCATGGGTGCTATACAGCAGTGAAAATGCCAAGATAGGGCTCTGCATAAAATGGATGGATTAAAGGCCTACATATGAAAAACAAAACTTGAGGAGTCTTAGAAAAAAATTTGGAGAATATTTTTATGACCTTGAGGTTAGGAAGGCTTCCTTAAACAAGATAGACAAAGCACAAACCAAAAAGAGAAGACTGAGAAACGTGATAATGTTAACATGTAAAGCTTTTCTATGAGAGAAGACCCCATAAACAAAGTTAAAAGACAAGCCTCAGGACTGGGCTTCCCTGGTGGCGCAGTGGTTAAGAATCCGCCTGCCAATGCAGGGGACACGGGTCCGAGCCCTGGTCCGGGAAGATCCCACATGCCACGGAGCAACTAAGCCCGTGCGCCACAACTACTGAGCCTGCGCTCTAGAGTCCAGGAGCCACAACTCCTGAGCCCATGCGCCACAACTACCGAAGCCCGCATGACTAGAGCCCGTGCTCTGCAACAAGAGAAGCCACCGCAATGAGAAGCCCGCGCACCGCAACGAAGAGTAGCCTCCGCTCGCCGCAACTAGAGAAAAGCCCGCGCTGCAGCAATGAAGACCCAACGTAGCCATAAATAAATAAAAATTTACATATATAAAAAAGACAAACATCAGACTAAAAGATACTTGCAATACATAAAACCGTTAAAAAGTAATGGAAAGAATGAGGAGATTAGAAGGAAGACAGATGATAGAAAGAGCTCCTCCTGATCAGTAAGAAGGAGATAAACGACCGACAAGAAAAACGGGCAAAGGCCCTCAGAGGTCGTGGAGAAGGTTAGATGAAAAGAGGTTTGTCAGGGTGCGCAGGCTGCCGGCTCGGGGCAAAGGCTTCACGGTTGCTGTCAGCTGCATTGATCTTGTCGTCCTGCTGGCTGGCAGCACCGGTGGGCAGTGGCCACATGTTCATACTCCCTTTCAATCACTGGCCCAACTAAATACAGATCCCAAATCTCACTGGAAACAGGGCGACCACCAGGTCAGGAGCAAATGCAATATTTGCACCGAGCTACTGTTGACCCCAAAGTCCTTGATGGGTACAAACCAGTGCCCGTGTTGCCATCTAGGGAAGTGGGTTCCCGCCGGGCCGGAAAGCTTAGTGTTGGCCCTGCTTCTACCGTTTTATCTTAGCATTCTGAAAGAAAGTAAGGGAGCGTTTATTCGGATAGGTTTGCTCAGCGTGCCCTCCCCTTACCCATTCAGCAAACCCTATTGACAGTCTGTGAAGTGCCAGGTACATTTTAAAAAGAGACAGTAAGTGAATAAACCACCAAATATTTAGGTAACAGAAAGAATACTGTCCCACTCTGGTGTGGGGTGTTGACAGCAGGGAAGCTGTGCCTATGTGAGCAGGGAGTATATGGGAATTCTCTGTCCTATCTGCTCAAAGTTGCTGTGAATATAAAACTGCTCTAAAGATAAAGTCCATTAAAGAATAAGACAGAGAATAATATGTGGGGAACTTAGTTATGCCTGTCTTGATTTGATTAACCTGTGTTCAGGATTTATGTTTCTGTTTCCATATTTGAGGTTCATCTGTGGCAGAGGTCAGCAGATTCTAAGGCCAGATAGGAAATATTTTAGGCTTTGTGGGCCAGATGACCTCTGCCACGGCTACTCATCTCTGCTGGTGTTCAGTGAAAGCCATCGAGGATGTGTAAATGAACAGGTATGGATGTGTTCCAATAAAAATTTATTTATAAGCGCAGATCGTGTGCCAAACTTGACCAGTGGGGCATAATTTGCAGATCCTTTTTTTTTTTCTTTTTCTTTTTTTTTTAATGTGTAATAGTCTTTATTGAAACATACCCAAACAGTAGCCAGAGTAATCTCTAATTTTTAATTTTTATTTTATTAAGTCTTTTGAAAATGTAATATATTTAAATGTTCAAAAAATGTTAAAGTGGGAAATAGTAAATAGATGACCCAATTTTCTAATGGGTTGCTGGTCTTTACCAGTTGATAGAAGCTCTTGTTATGTTAAACAAGCCCTTTGTGATAAGGTTGCAAATTTATTTTCTCAATTTGTCTTTTTTCTCTTGACTTTTCTTGTAGTGGTTTTGCCAGGAGTTTACAAAAATTTTCATAGTCATCTTCTTTTTTTAAAAAAATAAATTTATTTATTTATTTTTGGCTGCGTTGGGTCTTTGTTGCTGCGCGCGGGCTTTCTCTAGTTGTGGTGAGCGGGGGCTACTCTTGGTTGCAGTGCACTTCTCGTTGTGGTGGCTTCTCTTGTTGTGGAGCACGGGCTCTAGGCATGTGGGCTTCAGTAGTTGTGGCATGAGGGCTCAGTAGTTGTGGCTCACGGGCTCTAGAGTGCAGGCTCAGTTGTTGTGGCCCACAGGCTTAGTTGCTTCATGGCATGTGGGATCTTCCCAGACCAGGGATCGAACCTGTGTCCCCTGCATTGGCAGGCGGATTCTTAACCACTGTGCCACCAGGGAAGCCCCTCATAGTCATCTTTTTTCAGTCTTCTCTTTTAAAGCGTTAAGAGATCATATTTTAGTTAGAAAGGTCTTCCACATTCCATGGTTATAAATAATTCTCTCAAGTTTTTTTCCTAGTAATTTTAGGGCTTTCTTCTTATATATACATTTAAATCATTGATCCATTTGGAATTTATTCTTGTATAAAATATTAGTTTACATCCAATTTATATTTTTCTAGATGGCTATCCAGTTACTGCAATACTGTTCAATTCTTAATGTTTTCCCCATTGATTTAAGACACCACTCTTATTATTTATTGAATTATTACTTGCATTTGTTTATATTAGTGGGTTCTATTTTTTAAAAACATTTTATTGGAGTATAGTTGATTTACAATATTGAGTTAGTTTTGGGTGTACAGCAAAGTGAATCAGTTATACATATACATATATCCACTTTTTTTTTTTAGATTCTTTTCCTATGTAGGCCATTACAGAGTATTGAGTAGAGTTCCTTGTACTCTCCAGCAGGTTCTTATTAGTTGTCTATTTTATATATAGATCCTTTCTTTTTTGTTGTCTTTATCAGGTTTTGGTATTATGAGCATCCTAGGTGTGTAAAATGAGTGTTTACTTGGGGTTCTCTAGAGAAGCAGATATACATACAGTATGGGAAGAGATATATGATGAGAAATTGGATCACACAATTACGGGGGCTGAGAAGTCCTGTGATCTACTGTCTGCAAGCTGGAACCCAGGAAAGCGGGTGGTGTAATTCAGGCTGAGTCCAAAAGTCTGAGAGCCAGGGCAGCTGGTGGCGTGGATTTCATCTGGGTCTGAAGGCCTGAGAACAGGGGGCCAAGGGCAGGAGACCGATGACCCAGCTCTGCGGTCAGGCAGGAGGGGTCAAGTTCTTCCTTCATCCTCCTTTTTGTTTTATACAGACTCTCAATGGATTCAACGAGGCCTCCATCCCCCGCCCCCCCCCCAACAGCGGGAAGGGCAAACTGCTTTAAAACTGAGTCACCCCTTCAAATTCGAATTTCATGCGGAAACACCCACACAGACACACCCAGAATAATGTTTAACCAAACATCTGGGCGCCCTGTGATCCAGTCAGGTTGGCACTTAAAATTTTAAGCTTTTTCTGTGTTTGCTACCTTTTCCTGTGCTTTAAAATAGTTTAAACAGAAGGCAGGACCTGTTTCTTGAAGGTCTGATAAAACTTACCTATAAAACCATCAGGAACTTGGTGCCCTTTGAAGGGATGTTTTGACAACCACTTAAATTTCTGTTTATGGTTATTGATCTATTTAGGTTTTCCATCTCGTGTTACCTTTTAGGATACATATTCTCCAGAAAAATGGTCAATTTCATTTAGTTTACAAAGATGTTGGGCTAAAATTGTATCTAATTTAAAGCTTCTAATTTGTATCATTAAATAGCAAAAATTCAACCAAGTAAATTTTAAAGCTCTAACTGGCTTTATTGAACAATTCATGAATCAGGTAGCATCCTATCTACCAAGTAGAAAGGCACTTGGAGGAGCTGAACAAAAAGGAAGACGTTTATAGGCAGAAGGGGGAGGGGGTGAGGAAGGAGGGGGCTACCTCACCTTCCTCTGGGGGATGGAAGGGGTCCACGTGGCTGTTACCTCATTGGTGCCAACCAGAAATTTCCAAACTGGCCAGTTAAGACCACTTTCCTGGGGAATATTGAAACTGCAGTTAGGTTAGGTACTAAGCCATGGTTCGGTGATACTGGATTAGTACAAGTGACAAGTGACTCCATTCTGGGCTGGTTGTTTCTTTTTGAAAGTATCTGTGATTAGGTTCCCTTTCTCATTCCTGATATTTTGGTGAATTTCTCCCTTTCTTGGTCAGGCTTATCCAAGGTTTCTTCACTTCATTATTCTCTTCAAAGAACTAGCTATTGGTTTTACTTATTGGTTCTCCTGTTCTTTGTTTTTGTATCTAACTGTATCTTTAATTTTAATTAACTTAATGAAAATTTAATTTTATATGCTTTTATCAAGTCCATCCTCTTAATTTTTAAAAAGTTTAAAAAAAGTTGAATGCTTAGCATTTTTTCCATTTATCTGTTTAGGAATAATATCACTTAAGGTTCTGCAGTTTTCTTCTAGGTGCAGCGTGTACTCTCATACGTTTTGATCTTTAGTGTTCTTACTTCCTCAATTGTTGGGTTCAATTTCTGTTTGCTTTTACCTAGAATATAGAAGCATTTTAACGTATCCCCACGTTAAAAAATACACTAAACTCTTCTTGCCCTTTCACATGGGCCCTTGCCCTCATCCTTAAAGCCCGGCTCAGATGTCTCTTCCCTGCAGAGCCTCCTTTCTGCATCTCCTGGCCTTTGTAGCTACTGCTCTTTATTTTATTTTATTTATTATTTATTTTTTATTTGGAAAAAGGAGTTTTATTTTTTAAATTTAACAACTGATTGTGTGGGTTTTTTTTAACATCTTTATTGGAGTATAATTGCTTTACAGTGGTGTGTTAGTTTCTGCTTTATAACGAAGTGAATCAGTTATACATATACATATGTTCCCATATCTCTTCCCTCTTGTGTCTCCCTCCCTCCCACACTCCCTATCCCACCCCTCCAGGCGGTCACAAAGCACTGAGCTGATCTCCCTGTGCTATGCGGCTGCTTCCCACTAGCTATCTATTTTACGTTTGGTCGTGTATATATGTCCATGCCACTCTCTCACTTTGTCCCAGCTTACCCTTCCCCCTCCCCATATCCTCAAGTCCATTCTCTAGTAGGTCTGCGTCTTTATTCCCGTCTTACTCCTTGATTCTTCGTGACCTTTTTTTTTTTCTTTCAGATTCCATATATATGTGTTAGCGTACGGTATTTGTTTTTCTCTTTCTGACTTACTTCACTCTGTATGACAGACTGCTCTTTACTTTATATCGTCTGTTGTCTGTTTCTTGCTTCTCATTACTGCTTTTGGGGTGTATCAGACAGGTTTGCCCTGGTAACAGATAATTCCTGAATCTCACTGGTTTAAAACAGAAAGCTTTGTTTCCTGCTCTCAGTCCACGTCCGTGTGGGCTGGTGGCGGCTCTGCTCATTGTGGTCACACATGGCAGTTGTCACCTGAGTATCTCCGGCCGCCCCCCACAGCACAAAGAAAGGCCCAGAAATGACCCGCCTCCCTCCTCCCAGCTCAGGGGCTAGAGCTGGCGTGTGGCCCCGCCCAGTCTCAGGGGCTGTGCAGCGTCCCAGCGAGGCCCCGGAAGGTGAAGAGGTGCCGATCCCTGGTGTGGGTATTTGTTTGGCATTAGAGACGATCATAGGAGCATCTCACCAGCGGGGACCCTGCTGATCCATCTTTCTGGTGCCCAGAGCATTCAGCACGTGTGGGTAGAGAAATGGGTCACTCAGGACTCTTCCATGATAGAAACTCAACTCAAAGTAGTTGAAATGGAGAGGGAACTGATTGGCTCACGTGATGGAAGGCCCTGACGTGAGGCCTGGCTGCGCCCTGGCCCTTGAGTGATGTGGTGAAGACCTGGTGTGTCTGTCTGTCTGTCTGTCTCCCACACCTCTGTCTGCTCACCCTCCAGCTGTCCGTGGTGGCTTCCTTCCAGGCAGGGTTTCCCTACATGGTGGCTCCGGGAGCTGCTCAGTTATCCTCGGACTTAGGAATCCCAGCAGGAAGAACTTCTTTTGCTCAGTTGTCCAGTCAGAGTCCTGAGATGGAGCCCCTCCCTCTGCCGGGTCACCTGCTGTACCCTGAATGACTGGGATGGGGGTGACCCAGGTGCATCCTGGGTCACACACCCTCTCTTGTGTGGGGTTGGGCCAGCCCCCCTGACCACAGGGGGTAAGGGCTGGGAGGGTGATTCCCCAAAGGGAAACCATCAGTGCTGCCCTCGGGAGAGAGGGTGGATTCTGGTGGTCACCTGATGGATCGAGGGCCTGATCTTCTGTCCCAGGTCTTTCCCTGCACTCAGCTGTTTCTACCGCGTAGTTGCATCCCAGCTTTGACCATCTTTTCCTGCATTTCTTGATCTTTGAATGAGTGGAGATTGATAGTTACTGCCAGTGGGACCCGGCCTGTCTTCCAGAAGCCCACCATCTCCACCCCCAGAGAGTCTGCTGGGCACAGAGCAGGGCACTGTGTGGGCTCCAGGGAGCACTGTGGAGGTTCAGGGGGTGTGGGGACCCCACAGGGAGGGCTCCCCCACAAGGCCTCTTGCTTTGGGCTCGAGATGACCCTGTCGCCCGCTGAGCCGAGCCTCTTTCTGGGTGACTGGGTGGAGGGTGTTACTCTCCCTTGTGTGGGGCTCACCGAGCCCCAGCGTGACTTCCTAAGGTTCAGAGCTGCCGGGTGCAGAGAACCCTTTGAGTTCTCTACCGGAAGGGTTATTGCTGCGTCCTTGGCAGACAGGAGAGGATGCTTCAGCTGCTGGAGGACTCAGGGACTGAGCTCTGGTGCAGACGTGTGGTAGCCGCGTCATCTGGTTTTCAGCTCCCATTCGGGGACGCGCAGATCTGCGTGGATGGAACCTGGTTCCATCTGGTTTATTTAATTTGGATTTATCACCGCATTCATGTCACATTTACGTGATCACCTTCACCCCGGGTTCCAAGCATTTGAAAACGCTGCCTCCCAAGACCTAATGTAAGAGACTTAAATACCGGCTGATGTTTAACTTACGATGGAAACTTTTCCTGCTTCAATATTTTACCACCTTACACGGTTCCTTTGGAAATCTTAATGATATGCAGCTGTCACTTTAAGTGAGGTGCTCTGGCTTTCTGTTATGAATTATCCTTTTTATTTTTTCTGCAAAATTACCAGGGAGCAAAGGTCCATTCATCGCCCTCCGCAAGGGGGTGTGTGCGGGGCCGCTAGAGGGCCCTCTGTCTCCAGGTTTTGGAACCCGGTGTTTCCCTGACCCATATTTTGCTTTTGAATGTTCTGGTGGCGTCAGAATTTTGGTGTGTCTGCTTAATAGATATAAAAGCAGCCGGGTAGAAGGGGCCATTGAAAATACATAACCCTGGTGTTTCCCAGAGCACACTGAGTTGGATGCTTGACGTGGTTGTGACCTCGTGTGTGGGCGACACGCTCGAGAGCGTCCTCACTGACAGGCAGCTCGCCTGCCCCGACTCGTGTCATCCAGGACATCACGCAGCAGTGGAGAGAGTGAGAGGTGTCAACTGAGCAGGGGTTGGAAGTTAGCGGCCGGGAACCTAACACACCTGAGCAGCATCTGCCGGAGAGCCTGAGTGAGCGGTTCAGAGCCAGGGCTTCCAGGAGGGAGATCACGCTTCTGAGCCTGGTCTCTGAAGGTGACCCTGGCCTGGGGCTCTGGGCACGTCTCATACTTCCTACTCCTCTTGGGCCTGATTCGCCGAGACAGGGCGCCTCTGGATTCCTTCAGCACAAGAGACCCAAACCCACTCCATCGACGAGCACCCTTTACCTCTTCCTAGATTTTGCTCACTTCCTCCATTCCTGTGATCAAAGTCTTCAAGAGAATGACTTTTTAAGCCCAAATAATTAGGAATAACGGCCTTTCAAATGGGTCGGCCTTGTGAATTCTTAGTGTCTGGAGTACCACTGAATGCTGAGTCATCCTTTATTTTCAAGGTCTGACGGGGGGGAAAGCTGTTTTTCACAATCTTTATTTAAATCACAGAAATTGTGTCTTTGGCTGTGACGACCCCTTCCTCCCCCCTGCCCTGGGGCAAGCTGTTGGGCCCCATCCTGGAACATCCCCACAGCCCCGCCTTCCTGGTCCGAGGCCTGGCCCCTCCCTGCCTGGCCCTGAGCTGCCAGGGTTGCTAAGCAACAGCCTCCTCTCCCTTCAGTTAAGCACAGGCAGGTCTGTCTGCAGGGCAGCCTTTTCCACCACGAATCCGAATCTGGCTCATCAGGCCCTGCCGGCTGATTCTCTTTTCCTCTGCCCCCCCTAGAATGCGCAGCTACGTTCAAGCAAAAGCGTTCTCTGGAGGGCAGCTTGCACTGTGGGGTAAAGGGCTTGAATGCTGCCTTTCATGCAGGGCCAGCTCCTGGTTGGTGTTCATGCATGGGGACCCGTCCAGCCTTCCCAGGGAGGACAGTGGAGAGACCTCTGCCCTCTCCAGCCTGGAGGAGGTCACCAAGCCTGCTGCCTGAGCTCTCTCGTGCCTGTGTACTTACTTTCTGTCTTTCTGTGATGCTCGCGCACTCGACTCGTCAGAAGTGCTGTCTGAGAAGTGCTGACCTGAAAAGTAGCCCCTCTTGCCCTGGAGCGTGGAGTGGGCTTCAGGTCCTCGTGGCCTGCACACCTCCCCACTCCCCCGAGGCTGAACGCAGAGAAGCGTGGGATGCAGGTGTGTGACCTGGCAGGATGCAGACAGCCCAGGTTTGAGGCAGATCGCAAGCCCCCTCCTGGCCTTTAGTCAAGTGTAGGGCATTTGGGCTTCTAGAAGCTGAACTGAAGAGTGGACTGAACACTTGAGCTTCTGTCGACAGCGCTTTTCAGCAAGTGGAGGCTGATCGGGGAGCAATAGGGTGTCGGGGAAATTCACCTTCAGACGGGGGCGCAGCGGCCGCAGCTGCAGACGTGTCTGTCTCAAGCACTCGGTGTGGCCCTGTCTGCGTCTGTCTGTGCCGCGGTTGGCTCGGGTGGCATGGCAACCGCTGACTCAGTGCCTTCCGAGGCTGAGGTGTCCCTGAGCTACAGAGAGCGCCTGGCAAAGCCGTTGTCTTAGTCTCTGCGTTCTTCTTTTAACCACCAGGTGATTTACCTGAAGCCAGAGCCCCGCGGCGCCACGGCCAGACGTGGATGTTAGTCCCAGTGGGGTGACAGGAGGGCCCCATCTGGGGAGCCATCAGCATCCCCTGCCGCGGGACCTCATCCTCTGCGACGGGCAACCTGGTGCCATCGGTTCAGCCAGGAGCGTCGTCAGGCTCCAACAGGCACACAAAGACATACCTGATAATGATCAGTAAACTAGAATTTAAGTTATTTTAAATTCCACGGGCAGTACAGGAAAACACGCTTACTCACACGTCTAAAGGGTGGGGCTCCAGCCCCTCACTCTTCCTACCATTCCACGCATTTCAATGAATTTACCTATAGACCTTCATCCACGTGTCATTTTCTTTCTTTTCCTTTAACAGAGGTGGGATTCCCTTACGCGGGTTGCTTGGTAACTTGCTTCCCGCTCTGTAACTTGTCTTGGCAACGTCCCACGTCAGGACCCGCCCGTCGACCTCCCCCTTTTTAATTGCTTCCGGGCTCCACACCCAGATGGACCAGCTTTAATTCAGGGCTTCCATTTTCAGGAACACGTGGGCCATTCTCCTGGTTTGCCGTTTTCAGCGGTGCTGCAGCAGAGGTTCTTGTGCACACGTCCTTGTGCGCGCTGCAGATGTCACCACGCACGCGGCCTTTGCACACACGTGAGGGCCCGCCCCATGGTTTGGTCTTGTCGGCCCCGGCAGCTCGCAGCCTGGTTGTGCTCAGTGGTGGAAGGCAGGCTTCCCAGTCAGACCTCCACACCTCCGTCGTGGCTTTTGGGAGACTTGGAGGAATGACAGTGGACGCCTCTGGAGGACACTGTGTTGTCCGGGCAAGACCGTTAGATTGTGTAGTTTGCGAAGCGACTTAATCAGCGACCGCCACATGGAACATTAGAACAGAAAGGTTTGAAACCAAGTTAGTTTGTGGTTTTGGTGTATTTTCTCACAGCCCGTGCCTCGCTGGGGTGTGTGGGTTTGGGCCCTGGGATCCCCAGCAGGCACTGCTTTCATCTGCTGCAAAGCCTTTTTTGTGCGCTTGGTTGTCTAGGAGGTTAAGATTGTATAAGTCAGGATGTAAAGAATCACCTCAAAAACACCACGCAGTACCCAGCTTAGATGAACTGGGGAAATAACGAGCGTGTGAGGAGTTTAACGGGCTTGGAGGATGTAACGTTCCACAAGGTTCAGATCTTCCTCAACTAGAGGACACGCGGCCCGGCTCCCAAGCGCCAGGCTTCTCCGAGCAGAGGAAAACGGAGCCATTTCCTGCAGGTTTTTCCTCGCTGCCAAAATCAACCCGTGTCGTTTTCAGTCTCCTTTTAGGGTGGGACAAAGGAGAACCCGGCGTGCTGCTCTTCTGTGTCATCTTCTAGACCGTTCCGGGGGGCGGGGTGGTGGTGGTGACGAGTGGCTGCACGGAGCCCTGAGCTGTCTGGGGAGAGGCACGTGGCTTCAGGGACAGTGGGGCCCTGGCAGAATCCTGGTCTGCGTTTTGCTTCTCGCGAGATGACGTCTTTCCTGGGAAGAGAAGCTAACTCCCTCCAAAGGGAGCTCGTTTCAGGAACCGGAGGCTCCCTGGACTAGAGGGCGCCGAGTTCTTTGGAATCACGTTAACTTGGCTTTGAGAAAGGAGCTGGGCTGGCGAGGGGCTGGAGAGCCTGTAGCTCAGCTCAGGGGGGAACCAGCGGAGTTGGGGGCCTCCCTCCATGCCGCCCCCCGCTTTCCCCGCCCCCTATTCCTCATCAGCTAGATCTCTTCTCCTGGGGTGAGCCTGCAGTGCCTTCTCCAGGTGGATTCCGAGGTGGCTGGAAGGGGCTTTGGTGGCATGTCGGCCCCAGGGCACAGCAGGGCCGGCTAGAGGGGTGCTTCCCATGTGCGGTTCCTGCCTGGTGGCTGAAGCTGCACTGTGTTGGGATTCAGGGCTGCCAGGGGAGCCAGGCGTCCTCCCTTCAGACTGCACAGCATCCAGAGTCACGGCCCTCGTGTGCGCTGGCCGGTCGGTAGGTGCTAGGTGCCGCCCACTCCTGCCCCGTGCCATGTGCCCTGGGGCCTGGGGGCCATGGGGTCATGTGACCTGCTCATGGTCACTGCCTGGTCCAGGGCTCAGACGTGGCTGTGCAGGGACTTGGGCAGCAGAGGCCACCGGGGAGGGAGGGAGGGCCAAGTGTGGGCAGTCAGGGCCACACGCGGTGACAGGAGCAGGGCTAGTTACCTGGGGTGGGGGGCACGATTTCTCAGGGCCCAGGACGTCCTGAAGTCCAGCCGGCGGTGGCGTCCACATGCAGCGGCCAGAGTCGGGTCACTGTGAAGGGGACCGAGGTGCATTAGGAAGGCACGGTCCTCAGGGAGACCAGACGTGTCACCTCGGACAGGTGCCCGGTCCCACCTGGGCCTTCGGGGGAGCGGAGGGGGCCCTGTCAGGACGGGCCCCGGTCAGCGGGCAGCCCCACCGTTGACTGGAGGCGGTGATGTTGGCGGCGGACGGCGGAAGAAGCGCGTGTGTGGGGGCTGATGGGGAGGTGATGGGTGGCCCCAGACGCCAGAGCACAGTGCTGAGAGTCTGGGGTTTTCAGGGACTAGAGTGATGCCTGGACTCCGAGACAGGAGTGCAGGGCCTGGGATGGGGGTGGAAGCAGCACAGGCAGACTCCAGCCCGGTCCTGCCCCGGGCCACCGTGCGGTGACCGTGCTCGGCGGGTGGGGGGGACAGCGCCGTGGGGGTGGTTGCTCCCTCCGCAGTCGGGCACCTCAGGCGCTGCAGGAACCAGCCTCGCATCACCCAGGGCAGGGGCGCCCTCGGCCCCTCGCTCCAGGGACCCCGTGGAGGACCGACCTCGACTATTCCCGGTACGAACACGCCCGCACTCACACCCCTAGAGTGAGCGGGCCTCAGGGGACGGGCTGTGAGTGATGGGAGAGCTGGAGCTCCCAGCCGTGCGTGCGTCTGTTTAGAAGTTTCTTATGTAACAGAACAGCAAGTGGGCCCCAGACAGGGAAGCACCGGCCCAGGCAGACATCAGAACCTGGCCCCACGAAGGCAGGGGAGGGTGAGCAGGGGAAAGGGCGGGTGAGCCTTGAGGTGCGTGTACGAGAGCCTCAGGTTTCTGACAGCCTCACATCTCCCTGAGCGCACACGGAGTGAGCCTCGTGAGCAGGGAGAAGGAGGCCGAGGAAGTGGGCAGCGAGCTCGAGCTCCATCCTGCAGGCGGTGACTGGGGACGGCGCCCCGGGTCTGCTCGCCAAGCACTGGGGCTGCCCAGTGGCCGCCGCCCAGCTCCGAGCACCGGTTACCGCCGAGGGGAAATTCGCGCCAGGGCTGCCTGAGCCGGGCTCCGGTGCCCTTGCCCCACCCAGGCTGACGGCCCCTCCTCGGCCCCTGTGCTTCCTCCCAGGCCTGCCAGCACCACCGCCCCGGGGGCTCACCACCCTGCAGGACTCGCCAGTGGGACCAGGGGTAAGTCCAGGCCCGAGAGGCCTGTTTCGGAATTCCACAGTCAAGTATTTAAAGGTTCTGGGTGCGGGAAAGTCCCCTTTGCATCTTTAAGAACAGTTGATGTCCTGTTTACTTGTGTGGGCTGGGAAGTGTCCCCCAGGGGTCGGGGTGCAGGTGTCCTCAGCCGCCCTCCTGCCTGTCTCCGCGGCGGGTCCCTGGTGCCCTGCTCCCGGCGCCGGCTGTGAGGGCCGTGGCTTCTGCTGGTTGTTAATGATCCTCCAGTTGCCCTGGAAGGCCTGTGTCCGCACTCGAGCTGATGCGTTCTCCTGCAATTATGTCTGACGGCTGGGAACCTTTCAGGACTGAATGGCCTTTTTTCCTCTTCTGAGACACAGAGGAGCGCTCTTTGCCGCCTCCTCTCCCGACCCTCTGCTAGGAGAGGGCGCCGGTGAGGCCGTGGCTTCCCCAGGCAGCAGCCGGGCAGGTGCGCCGAGCAGCTGGCGCTGGAGGGGCAGGGCGGCACCGACAGAGGCCAGCACGTCGGCGGGCCTGTCGGAGAGCAGACGTCTCCTCCGGTGCTAGGAGCTGCGGCCGCTGCTCAGGGATCCTGAGCCAGTTGTGGGTCTGCCCGTGGCTCGGGGCTGGCTCCGGCCAGCGTGGTTTTTGAATGAGGTCAGAGTTGGCTTGTCTTCCTAATGACCTTGTCTGCCAACATCACCCTGGACGTTGACTTTCTGGAAAAGTTGAATGATTCGGTATCCAGGGCTGTCCCCAGGATGTGGCTTCAATGTGGACCGTGCAGCTGGGAAACTGGACCAGAAGTGAATGTGGTGTTTGCCCGAAGACACGTGTTTGGGGACAGCCTCCCGGGCCCTGCTGGCCTGTCCCAGCATTTTCCCTCCAACGGTTGGCATGGTGCCCCTAAGTGCTGAGGGGCCACAGGGCAGCACCTCCAGCCCCAGAGGCAGGGGGCGCTCACGGCAGCTTGTGGGCTCTGAAGGGAAGCTGAGCAGACCCTAAATTCTTCTCTGCCCCTAAGATGCTGCCCGGATCCCCCAGTGCCCCTCGCCCATTTCTTCAACACCTCATCATGGGTTGGGTCCTTCTCTGTACCAGCACCAGCCCCCTCCGCCCCACCGGGCCAGCTGTCACTGCTGATGACAGACGTCTCATTTGTTAACGTGTACATCATAAATAGAGACCAGGATTTGAGAGACGGGTCTTCAGTAGAGCGAGGGCCCCCCACCTCTTCACACCGGCCTTTTAGAGCAACGTTCGTTTTCCTCACGTTAGTCACGTTTACCTGACCCTGTGCCGGGTACCTTGCCAAGCCCTTTCTCACAGTAGGCCTGTGATCTAGGTACTGTTAGCACCCCCATTTTACAGGTGAGGAGACTGAGGCAAGACCAGGTTAGTTAGGCGACTTGCCCACATCACGTGGCAGTGAAGTGGTGGAGTGGGGCTTCCAGGGCCCACGTCAGCTGCCATCATGGCCACTGCCTTAACGGGCGGGTGCATGTCGTAGGAACACAGGTGGTTAGAATCAGAAGGGGTCTTGGAGAAGTTCAGTCCAGGGGTGGACGTGAAACCCAGAGAGGTTCAGAGACAAGCCGGCCCTGCAGCCCGAGTGTCAGAGAACCCACCCGGCTTCCCTGGCCATTTCCCCTTCTCCACTTGCTTTTCCTTGTTAATAATATTTTTATTCACATATTACGATGTGGGAGAAACCACAGAATTGCCCCTCTCGGTAGTTAGAAAAGAAGCAATTAGACGTGATGCTGGGTTCCAGGAGATTCCAGACCTCACTGCTCCCTGTGGCCGCATCAGAGTCCTCCCTTCCTTCCCAGGGGCCTGTGCCAGCGGGGGGTGGGAGGGACTTTGTGAAGTTACTGGGGTGCATTTTGTCGTCTTACCCAAGCTTTCTTCCCTTCAGCTGTCGCTTTCCCAGCTGGCGGCTTCCCCACAGTACCCAGCTCAGCACCGCTCGGCCGAAGCCTCCTCAAAGCCACCGGGGAGCCCTATGCTCTCCCTGGCCCCGGGGGTAAGTAGCCTGCCCCTCTTCCCGCCTGCCTCCTTCCAGGGAATGGCTCCGAACTCCTGACTTCTGTGGAAGTCTCTGACTTTGTGAGCTGCCCTGGTCCTTGGTGAGGTGACCGAGACCTTCCTGGGTTCTCTGTGATGCAGGCACTGGGATGGGGGCTGGACATCACCTCCTTCCAGCTTTAAATATTTGCCACCATCCGTCTTGGTGACCAAGGGTATTTGGTCTGGGAGCTTTTCCTGCCACAGGGCTTGATTTAGGCTTTGCTCTACCTGAGAAGACAAAGTAAAAGCGCCCTTAGATCTCTGAACATGAGAGGAAAGGGAAGGTTTTGCTGGAGATGTAAATAGAGGTCAATCCAAGTTGCCAGCTCCCCCTCCAGGACGCTCGCCCTGCGGCTGGAGGAGAGTTTGTGGAGCCCACTGTCCCCAATCCCAGTGGAGCTAATGGGCTAAAATAGGCCTGTTTCCTTCTACTGAACTTGGGGGACTCATGTAGAGTTTGCTGGTTCACCTGCAAACTTCAGTCTTGCCTTGGAAGTCTGTTGAGAAAAAATGTTCCATTTAATTACTTCCTTGAAAACCCTCATGGTGAAATGCCTGATTCTAAAATATACCTGGGCTCGTGTCATTATGAAGAGCCTTCATCTCTTCTGTTACCGGTGCCTGAGGCCCGTGTTCCTTGCCTCTGGTCACGTGGGGCTCCTTCTAAATGAAACGGGAAGCTTGGAAAGCCAGTTGGAGAGAGAAGGTCCCAGACCCCGTCAAGCTCTTCCTTTAGACAGAGGTGGGCGGTGAAAGCCTAGAGCATTCGGTGACATGGGAACAGGGAAGCATTTACACAAGCTCGGGGGCTCCGTCCCACAGTCTCCCTAGCGTTATTGGAGATGGTTTCATCTTTCTGTTCCGTAGACATGGTTTTGATGTTAATTTGCCTTCTCAGGCATCAGATGTCTCCTGTGCTACTGAGCTGTTCAAAAAATTATGATTCCTTCCTCGTTGCTTTTCGACTCACATAAAATACAGGATGCCCAGGTGAATTTGAATTTCAGATAAACAATACTTTCCAGTATAAGTGTGCCCTGGATATTGCGTGGGATATTCTTATACTAAAATTATTCATCGCTTACCTGAAATTCCAGTGCAGCTGAGCCTCCTGTGTTTTCATTTGCAATGTGACAGAGGCAGTTCACCCGTGAGCCCCAAGTCCAAGCATCCTTGGTTACGGGTTGGGATCCTCGTTGGCCTCACCTGGGGCCCCATTGTGTTGGGCAGGAGTTCCCCTTGGAGGGCAGGATCTCCCACCTGGAAGCTGACCTGAGCCAAACGGCCTTGGTCCCGGGCACGTCCACTGCTGAGCAGTTGCAGGAGCTGCCTTTCACACCTGTGCACGCCCCGATCATCGTGGGAGCCTGGACCAGGAGGTGAGGGGCAGGTGTGGGAGGGCCCAGGGCAGGTGCTGTGTGCTCCAGACCCTTCGACCCCCTGAACGGTAGGCTTTCCTGGAGAGCTGGCTTTCCGGGTCCTGCCTCTTGGTTGGCCCTTTCCTGGAGGCTGGCTCAGGAGGCCTTCTGTTCCAGCTCTGGAGGGAAGCCGTCACGAGCCTCCCTAGCGCTGCTGCGGTCAGCCGGCTTTCCCGAGATTCTGGACGCCAGTAAACAACCAGCCGAGGCCGTGGATCCTACAGATCCCGTGAAGTTCAACCCTCAGAAGGAAGAATCAGACTGTCTGCAAAGCAACGAGATAGTGCTACACTTTCTTGCCTTTAGCAGGTAAACTCTTGAATATTTGCTCTGTTGCTCTTTTCCTGGCTTTTGCATTTCTTGCGTTGAGGAAGGACTTCTGTGTGTCTCTGGTGGAATACTACGCAGGTCTTAACGGGACTGCGGAATGCCCTCTGTCTTTATTTTCGTTTGGCTGGGACCCACCCACTACCATTTCCAGATGCTGTAAAACCTGCTTTGACCGACCTCCTGTGGTCCTCAGTTACAGCGTGGACGGAGTGTCGCCCTGTCCTTGGGTACTGGTGTAGCCCCGAGATCTGGGCCCTCCAGCCACGCCTGAAGTGGGGGGATGCCCGGCGGGCTCCCCGAGGTCACAGCCTCTCACCTGCTGTCTCCCTGCGAGTGTGTGACGAAAGCCCGGGTTCTCCCCCCGGACCCTTGGTTAACTCGGAGCTGTCGTTGGATCCAGGGTGTCCCAGGACGACCAGGCAGCGCCGTGGCCACAGACTGTGTATTTCACCTTCCAGTTCTACCGCTTCCCCCCCGAGACGACGCCGCGGCTGCAGCTCGTGGAGCTGGACGAGGCCGGGAAGAGCAGCTCGGCCTCCCTGCCCCACCTCCTCGTGCTGATTCACAAGGACGGCTCCTTTGATGCGGGTGAGCGCTGGGCACCGGAAAACGCGAAATCCAGGGCCAAGCTTTGTCTGCGAATTTTATTATCTAGAAAATGTTGAACAGTGAAAAACTTCACACACGTTCACTGTTTGAGAGAACAGCGCAATAAATCAGTGCCCTTGCCACTCACCTCTGACCGTTATCAGTGACATCCCTGCCCAGGTCTCTCCCCAAACCAGGGCTATTTGATGCAAATTCCAGACGTTATATAATTTCATCTATAGATATTTTCTTTTGTAGATCTAAAAAAGTAGAGTCTTTTTTAAAAAACAGAAACTCAATAATATTACCCCATCTAAAATTAATGCCGACTTCATATTATAACTTAATATCGAGCCAATGTTAACATTTCCCCAGTAACTTCATAAAAATTTTTAATAGTTTGTTCAAATCAGGATCTCAGTAAGGTCTGTACGTTGGGATGGTGTGACTCTCCAGTCTCTTTCTACCTATAGCCGTCCTCACCACCCTGTCTCTGTTTTTTCGCTTTAATTTATTTGTTGAAGTCGCCATGTTGCTGGTCCCCTAGAGCCTCCCAGTGCCTGCACTTTGGTTTTGCGGCCCCAGTGGTGACATCTACGGTGTTCCTCTATCCACTCTTGCCTGTAAATTGGAGTTAGATCTAGATGCGTGAGCAGATGCATGCTTTTGGTTTGGGGCAAGGGGTCTGTATTGCTGGTGGTGTGTCCCCATCTCTGCAGCAGCACGAGGCCTGGGTTGCTTCTTATGCTCCATCAGTGACCATCAGGACTGTTGCTTATGGATTGATCACTTCATTCAAGGCTACGCAGTGGGGATGTTTTACTCCTAGAATACTTCTTCGTTTGTCAGCCAGAATGCTTCCTTAAAACGAAGCTTCTCCTCATCAACTCTTTGGTTGCCTTGAGGTGCAATTCATATAGAGAAGGCAGAATAATGCTTGATGTTCTTCTCTTTTGTTTGCTAATTTTTAAAATAGTGAGACAGTTCCCAGCATCCTTCAAGGGTGGGGCCAATGGCTTTTTTTTCTGATACCATTATCAACTGATGGATTTAAACTGCAGTGGACTGAACATACCAAATATGTTGTTGTTTTTGGTGTCCAGTTGTCCTGTCTTTGGCCAGTCACACGGCTCGTAAGGGACATACCTGGGGTCTGAACCACTGCTGCCTCTTGAGTAGAACAGGTGGAAAAAGACATGTTAAAATATTAAATGAAATTAGTTTAACAACATTAACATCAGACAAAAGTGACAAAAGGCAAAGGCATTGCTGGGGATCAAGAAGCCTATTAAATAATAATTAAGGGAATAATTCACTAGGAAAAAATGATTCTGAATCCGTGAACTTCTAACAACCACAGCTTCCAAAGATAAAGGACAAATTGATGGACTTTATAAGGAGAAACTGACAAACCTACAATCATAGGAGGTTTTGACACACTTTTGTCAGTAAATTGATTGATCAAGCAGAAAAAAATTAATGAGAATATTATAAAATACAGTTTAAAGAGATGATCTTATAGAACCTGTACAACCAATTTAGAGAATATGTGTTATTTTCAAGTATCCTTTGAAACTTATAAAAACTGATTATTCATATATGTGTGTATATATCTTAGGCCACCAAGCAGGTATTGCCATATACCAAGAGACTCTAATCTAATTTTATAGCATTCTTTGACCATAATGCCTCAAGGTCAGAAATCATTCACTGCCCTCCCCCTGGAAGGCTCCAAACTGCTGGCTTTTTTTGAATTTTAAAACGTATTTCTAATTTTTCCCTAGGTAAATGAAGAAATCAATGTAGAAATGGCTGCTTAAAACTGAATGACAAAATAATATTGCATATCAAAACTAATAAGTAAAATGGCCTCAGCCATAAAAAGGAACGAAATTGGGTCATTTGTAGAGACATGGATGGACCTAGAGGCTGTCATACAGGGTGAAGTAAGTCAGAAAGAGAAAAACAAATATCGTATATCAACACATATGTGTGGACTCTAGAAAAATGGTATAGATGATCTTATTTGCAAAGCAGAAATAGAGACACAGACATAGAGAACAAACGTATGGATACCAAGGAGGAAGGGGGGTGTGAGTTGAATTGGGAGATCGGTATTGACATGTATACATTATTGATACTATGTATAAAATAGATAACTAATGAGAACCTACTGTGTAGCACAGGAAACTCTGCTCAATGCTCTGTGGTGACCTAAATGGGAAGGAAATCCGAAAAAGAGGGGATATATGTATACGTATAGCTGATTCACTTTGCTGTACAGTAGAAACTAACTCAACATTGTAAAGCAACTATACTCCAATAAAAATTAACTTAACAAAAAAGCTAATAAGTAAAATGGTAATTACAGGGAAATTTGCAGCTTTAAATGCTTATATTGTTGGTAAAGAAGAAAGTATCTTTTAACATGCTGATCTAATCATTCAGCTCAAGAAGTTTGGTGAAAAAAAACCAGAGCAAACCCAATAAAAGTAGAAGGGAAGAAATTAGAAAATGAGCACAAATGCTTAGAAAACAAAGAAATAGTGGAAAGGGTCAGCCAAATTGTTGGGCGCGAGAAGTCACGGGTGCAGCTCCGTTCCCTTGTCCAAGGTCAGAATCAGTGCGGAGAGTCAGAGCCGTTGTGGGAATGGGGTTCGCCCGAGAGCCCGTGGTGCTCGCCGGGCCCGCATGAGGTGAGCGGCAGGCAGAGGTCGGGCTGGGCAGCCACCGTCCACCTTGAACCTGGGGCAGAGCTGCCGCCCCCCGCCCCCCTGTGGAGCCCGGCCTCCTCTCTTCCTGTGGACAAATCTGAAAAGAAGAGACGGGGAAGGGGTGAGAAGCTTGGGTTCTGCTGCTTCCCCCAAACCCACCAGCCGATGAGCTGCCCTTGCCCTGGGAGGAGGGTGTGCTGGGCAGAGGGCGGCACGGGCTGTCCCTCTGCATGGAGGTGGGGCTGGGGACGATGTGTTCCTGCAACCTTCCTGCGTTTTGTTCTCTCAGCTCACGTAACTGGTGAGTTTATGGCCAGCGGGGCTGTGGCCCTCCTTGGGGGAGGGGACCAGTCACCACTGGGGAGGTTTCCCAGCCTTCCTGGGACCACTGCTCCCAAGCCCACCACCTTTCCTTTGCCAGTCCCCTCAGGACGAGCAGTGGATAGTTTAGCCTATGTCCCCAGAAGGCTCTGAAATGGATCAGAATAATGCATGGATTTCAGGGCCCCTCTGCACCCATTGCTGACCTTTCATTCCCTATTCTGTTTCCCGTGCTAAATGCTATCCAGTCACTTGATGGACCAGTCACTTGATCGAGTGGAGCTCATCGGAGGTTCTGCAATGAGGTTAAATGATAGTGTTAATTCAATAAAAAAGGCCAACAACCACTTAGAGATGCTCCTGATTTGACTGTAAACCCCTTTCCATTATGAATTGCCCAGAGAGAAATTAGTCCAAAAATTAAATTTCCCTGCAAGTGGAAGTCCAAAGAAATTAAACTCCAGAATCAAATGTTCTTGTCTTGGTGAATTAAAATTCAAAGTCCACAAAGGCTTTGCAGTTTCTTACACAGCTGAGTCTTGGCCAAAGACGCCTCTGACTGAGCAGATCTGGGCTTCCTTTGGCAGCCCAGACTTGGGGGTTCTCTCCGGATGGACCGGGTTCCTCAAGACCTCAGAAGGTTGAGCTGGCTCAGCACTGAGTCTTTCATGGGCCTCACTTAAGACGTTTTCTTTTGTTGTTGAAATATAACATGCATACAACAAAGTGCACCATTCCATGAATTTTTTTAAATAAATGTATTTATTTATTTTTGGCTGCACTGGGTCTTCGCTGCTGCGCGTGGGCTTTCTTTTTAGTTGCAGCAAGTTGGGGCTACTCTTTGTTGTGGTGCATGGACTTCTCATTGCGGTGGCTTCTCCTGTTGTGGAGCACGGGCTCTAGGTGTGTAGGCTTCAGTAGTTGTGGCACATGGGCTCAGTAGTTGTGGTGCACGGGCTCAATAGTTGTGGCTTGTGGGCTCAGTAATTGTGGCTCACGGGCTCTAGAGTGCAGGCTCAGTAGTTGTGGCTCATGGGCTCAGTTGTGGCTTGTGGCTCAGTAGTTGTGGCTTGCGGACTCAGTAGTTGTGGCTCACGGGCTCTAGAGCGTGGCCTCAGTAGTTGTGGCACGTGGGCTCAGTAGTTGTGGCTTGTGGGCTCAGTAATTGTGGCACATGGGTTCAGTAGTTGTGGCACACAGGCTCAGTAATTGTGGCTCGTGGGCTCAGTAGTTGTGGCTTACGGGCTGAGTAGTTGTGGCTCACGGCCTGTAGGGCAGGGGCTCAGTAGTTGTGGTGCACAAGCTCAGTAGTTGTGGCTCACGGGCTCATTAGTTGTGGTGCATGGGCTTAGCTGCTCCATGGCATGGGGGATCTTCCCAGACCAGGGCTTGAACCCATGTCCCCTGCATTGGCAGGTGGATTCTCAACCACTGCGCCCCTAGGGAAGCCCCGTGAATTTTTAAGGATGGTTAGACCTTATTTGTTAGAGCAGTTCTAGATTTACAGAGAAACTGAGCCGATAGCCCAGAGCCCCGTCTACTCCTGCCCCCCACCCCGTCTCCTCCGTTAGCAACTTCTTACCTTCACGGTGAGCCGATATTGGTACAGTGTTATTAACTGAAGCTCAGAGTTTACATTAAGGTTTACTCTCCCCACGTACATTATATGGACCTTGACAAATGTGTAACATCGTATATCCACTGTTACAGTATCACCCAGAGTAATTTCGCTGCCCTAAAAATCCCCTGTGCTCCACCCTGCCAGCTGCTGACCTTTTTACTGTCTCCGTAGTTTTGCCTTTGCCAAGATGTCATATAGTTGAAATTATATAGGGTATGCTTTTCAGATGGCTTCTTTCGCTGAGTAATATGCATTTAAGGTTCCTCCGTGGCTTTGCGTGGCTCGATAGCACATTTATTTTTGGCACCGAATGGTACTCTGGATGTACCTCAGCTTATTTATCCATTCACCTGCCAAAGGGCATCTTGGTTGCTTCCAGTTTGTTGTTCGGGATTTTGTGTGGACATACATTTTCAACTAATTTGGGTAAATACCTAGGAGCCCAATTGCTGGATCGTGTAGTAAAAGTAGGTTAAGTTTTGAGAGAAACGGCCCATCTGTCTTCCAAAGTGGCTGCACCATCTTGCACTCCCATCAGCAGTGAATGAGAGTTCCTGCTGCTCCACCTTCTTGCCAGCATTTGATGCTGTCTGTGTCCTGGATTTGGGCCATCCAAGTAGGTGTGTAGTGGTAGCTCATTGTTTTCATTTACAGTTCCCTAATGACAGTTGATGTAGTGTGTCTTTCCATCTGCTTACTTATTATCTGTATATCTTCTTTGGTGAGATGTCTGTTCGGATCTTTAGCCCATTTTTAAATTGGATTGTTTGTTTTCATATTTGTTGTGTTTTAAGAGTTCTTTGTATATTTTGGGTACAAATCCTTTATCATATATGTGTTTTGCAACTGTTTTCTCCCAGCTTGTGGCTTATCGTTTTCATTCTCTTAATGGTGTCTTTCTCAGAGCAGAGGTTATAAATTTTAATGACATCCAGCTTATCAATTATTTCTTTTATGAATCGTGCTTTTGGTGTCGTAGCTAAAAAGTCATCACCAAATCTGAAAGGTCACCTAGCTTTTTTCCTATGTTATCTTCTAGGAGTTTGATAGTTTTGCATTTTACATTACAAAAATTAACATTTTAAGTTAATTTTTGTAAAAGGTGTAATTTTTACAAAGTGAACACATCTGTGTAACTACCACCCAATTTGGATGGGGCTGTAGAACATTACACAGCAACCCCCCACCCCAGTTTTTGACCTCCCCCAAGGGTAACTGCTCTTCTGAATTCTATCACTCTGCATCAGTTTTACCTGTTTTTTGAACTTAAACGGATCATATTATCCATACCATTTTGAATCTAACTTCTTTCACTCAACCTCACGTCTGGGAGATTCCTCCATGTTGCTGTATGTAGCAGTAGTTTGTCCGTGATCTTGGCTGTATAGAAACCCGTTGTCCGAATATTCCACCATGTTTACCCATTCTGCTGGTCACAGGGCTTTGAATCATTTCCAGGTTTTGGCTCTTTTGAATAATGCTGCTCTGAACATATTTAAAACATTGTAAAATGATCAGCCCAACAAGTCTAGGTAGCATCCATCATTGAGCATAATTATAAAATTCTGTTTTTCTTGTGACGAGAACTTTTACGATCTACTCTCTTAGCACCTTTCAAATACGCAACATGGTGTTATGAACTCATCACCGTGCTGTGCATCACATCCTCCGTGACTTACTTATTTTATAACTGGATGTTTGTACCTTTTGGCCCCCTTCACCCATTTTGCCCACCCCCTGCCCCACCTCTTGCAACTACCAGTCTGCTTTCTGTATTTAACGAGCCTGATTCTTTTTATAAAGATTTCACGTATAAGTGAAATCATATGGTATTTGTCTTTCTCTGACCCATCCATGTCGTCACAGATGTCAAGATTACCGTCTTTTTAATGGCTGAGTAATTTTTTTTTTTTTTTTTTCGGTATGCGGGCCTCTCACTGTTGTGGCCTCTCCCGTTGTGGAGCACAGGCTCCGGACGCGCAGGCTCAGCGGCCATGGCTCACGGGCCCAGCCGCTCCACGGCACGTGGGATCTTCCCGGACCGGGGCACGAACCCGTGTCCCCTGCATCGGCAGGCTGACTCTCAACCACTGCGCCACCAGGGAAGCCCCTGAGTAATGTTTTGTATATATACATACTGCATTTTCTTTATCTGTTCATCCATAGGTGGACACTTAGGTAGCTTCCACATCTTGGCTATTATAAATAATGCTGCAATGAACATGGCAGGGGCGGGGTGCAGATTTCTTTTCGAGTTAGCATTTTTGTTTTCTTTGGTTAAATACCCAGGAGTGGGATTGCTGGACCATGTGGTAACCCTATTTTTAAGTGTTTTGAGGAACCTCCAAAAAAGGTTTGGAGGAGGCTTTCATAGTGGCTGCACCACTTTACATTCCCAGCAACAGTGGACGAGGATTCCCTTTTCTCCACGCCATCACCAGTACCGGCTCTCTCTTGCCTTTTTAATAAGATGCGATCACTCTTTTGGGGCGTGTGTGTGTGTGTGCATCTGCGTTGGTCTGTGCCTGGGACTGAAGTTGCTGGGTCCCTGGGCAGCACAGGTCTAGCTTTGGTGCGTTCCTTCTCCAGTGCTGTGCCAGCTTACACACCCACTGGAGTAGACGGAAAGTCTGAACTGCCTGTGTCCTTGCTGATTGTGTAATGTGTGTGGCTTTGTTTGTTTCTTTCACGTGACCTCCTGGTGGGCATGTACCGGCATCTCCTGGCTGACCGATGACCTTCCACACTCTGTGGCCTTCGGCAGATCCTCTTTTGAAGGCTTTGCCCATTTTTTATTGTGTTGTCTGTTTTTCAGTTTGTAGGTGTTACGCATATATCCTGATCCCAGTCCTTCTTCAGATGTTATAAATATCTCCTCCCACTCTGTGCCTTGCCTTTGTCTCTGTTAATGGTATCTTTTGGTTAACAGTAGTTTTCCATGAAAATTACTTCCAATTTATCTGTCTTTTCCTTAATGGGCAGATTTCCTAAGCTACACACAAAATGAGTTTGTCTCCACAAAGTCTTGAAGATATCCTCCTATGTTACCTTCTAGAAGCCTTTTTCCCCTTTTTATATTCAGATCTAGAATTCATCTGGAATTGATTTTGTGTATCCTGTGAGGTAGGGACTGAGGTTTGTGACCTTCATAAAGAATGCAGAGAATAAATAGGACATAGAAGATTTTAAAAGCATTGGCTCCACACCCACCAAGCTTATGAAGTGAGTCATTTCTCAGCCTGGAATGCTTATTTTAAGCAAAATGTTGTTCCCAGAATCCAAAGTTTGGTTTTGCCAAAGATGATAGCAGCGACTCAGGGGGGCATGAGGGCGGAGAGAAAAAGCCCTGGTCTCAGCTCTGCCACACGATTGCTCTTTTCTGGTGGGTGGACCCACTTATGGAAAGTGGCAGTTGAGACGTTGTTGTCTTCTGGCAAAGTCTGGACGTTTACAGTCTTGGCAGCCCTGAGCACCAGTTCTCGTGGAGGGTCACCGCTTCCCCTCCAGGTCTGCATCCTGGTGCCCAGAGTCCATGATGTGGCTCCCACACGCCCTTGTGGGCAGCCCTCAGCAGGCTCATGCCAAACGGCTGCCACATCTGGTCCAGCGGGAGAAACCGCAGCTTCTGGAACCTGCGGCCCGTGGGCCTGGTGGCTGCCTCTGCCACACTAGTCACTGTTCTACATTGTGAGTAGAATTTCTTTTGTTTCCCCTTTTTCTTCAAGAGCGGGATGTGCCTCTGGACTCCCCTCACTGACTACTGTCCCCCACTCCTTTCAGGAAGCTTCCCCCAAGTTTGTGGCCGTTTCATCTGCTTGTGTTGGTCCCCGTCCTTCTACACCACACGCACGGGGCCGCCTTTCCTTGTTATTTCCCTTGCTTTCTTGCCTGTTTTTTTCTAACATGTTGTTTTTCTAACAGGCGTCTCTTAGTGTTTTTGTCTAGCGGGGTCTTCCCTAGTGTGAGAGCTGTAGTCTGGGTCAGCCAAGAGCATCCATTGTCCTAAAGAACTCTCGTCCATCTTCCCGGCCCTGAGTTATCCCAGCCAAGGGGGCATCTCCCACCAGACCAGCGTCTAGGTCTGGACCCTCTAGTACAGCCTTGATCGCCTCTTCCTTACTGGATCTTGTCTTTCCTGTGCCTTCTCCAGGTGCCCTAATTCCGTGTCCCCAGCTACAGAAGTTGTGTTGGTGCATTTGGGAATACCTGCTTCATCTCTTTGTTCATCTTTCCCCCCACCTCAGAATCATTTGAATGTAAAATGCAGGCATGGTGACACTTTACCTCTAAATATAGCAGCACACATTACTTAAAAATAAGGACATCTGGGACTTCCCTGGTGGCGCAGTGGTTGAGAATCCGCCTGCCAATGCAGGGGACATGGGTCCGAGCCCTGGCCCGGGGAGATCCCACATGCCGCAGAGCCACTAAGCCCGTGTGCCACAACTACTGAGCCTGCGCTCTAGAGCCCCCAAGCCACAACTACTGAAGCCTGTGCACCTAGAGCCCGTGCTCTGCAACAAGAGAAGCCACCGCGATGAGAAGCCCGCGTACTGCAACAAAGAGTAGCCCCCGCTCACCGCAACTAGAGAAAAGCCTGTGCGCGGCAATAAGAACCCAACGCGGCCAAAAATAAAATATAAATAAACAAATTTATAAAAAAATAAGGACGTCCTTTTCTATACACACAATTCTGTTATCATACTTACGATTATAAGAATTTCATAGTCAAGTTTTCCCATTTCCCCTCATATGTCCATTATCGCTGTGTTTTGCTCTGACATCCAGTCCAGGCCCATGTATTATCCGTAATCATGGGTTCAGTCTCTTTTCATTGAGCCTTGTCCCCTGCATTCTTTGTCCAGTGTTGGTGCCTGTTTGAAGAGACTGAGCGAGTTGTAGAATGTCCCACGTTCCGTGTGTCTGATTGTTTCCTCACCTGGTTGTCTACCTCGTTCACCTTCAGTAGTTCTCGTCCACTGGGGGAAGGGCTGAGGGCTCAGTCTCATCCTGGATTTGGTGTGAACTCTTCATTGTTGAGGCCACGTGCTGCCTGTGCATCCCATCGGAGGCGCCGAGGTCAGGCCGTGTCACCGTGCGGGTGCCCCGTGTGAGCACTTGGTAGGGGCACCTGCCCCAGGTGTCTCCAGTGGGAAGAGGTAGGCGCTTCCCCCTTTGCACTTGGAAGACTTCTTGGGGCTGTTCTTGGGCTTCGTGTGAATATCCGACCCCTACAGCCCTTCACCTACTGTCCTAACATCCTTGGCTGTGCTTTGCCTGGATCAGCTATTTAAATGGAGCTTTCAAAATGGTAATTCTTCTAATGCTATCATTTGGTCTCCCTTTATGAGCCGGCATTCTTCTATAAAAAGAGACTTTCTCTCATCAACCAGGAGTGAACTACATATATGTTCTCCAAAAAAGGCAGAACAAATGTTAAATACTTTCCCTTTAATTTCTAATTTTCAGAGCCAGAACTTACTGTAAGAGTTACTCTAACAGTGACAGTTCAGGCTTTGCATATCCTAGCTCTTTGTTTCGTCTTTGGCCAGCTGTAGCCCTTCGGGTTGGCCTGAGTCTGTTGACATGCTCTGGTTGGACTTTGGGCAGGTCCTCCCTTTCTGGAGCAAAGGTGTCCAGGCTCGCCTTGTGCTTTTTCTGCCTCAGATCCGGTCACCCGTTTCTCCTGGGAGCCTGGCCCCCCCACTGGGAGTGCTTTCTAAAGATCACGATCCGGGCACTTTTGATCGGGGTCTCAACTGCTTCTAGGCCTTTCCCTGGGCAGAGCTGGGGCATGTATATTAAAACATGAGTTCACCTTGATATTTCTAATTTAAATTTAGAGCTTTTTCCCTAAAATATTTTATTTGTATCCCTTTCCTCTTACACCGAAAATCGTGTTTCCTGATAATATATTTACTTATTTACTTTCCCTTATAATTTACACAATGTATTTTCAAAATTATACCGCTGGTTTGAATTCTAACGATACATGGCTGACAAAAGTTCAGATTTCTTTGTGTTCTTCTGGTCTTGGGCTGTGTCCCACCGAGGATGTAGAGTGAGTGAGTGTGGCCCAAAGCCCTTGTGTTCCTTCCTTTCTCTATGGAGTTATGTTGCCTATTTGATGTTCAATCGAATTTGTTGGTTTCAGTTTGTTTTCAGTTTCATATTTGCTTTCTCTCCTTTTTGATTGGAATACTTACGTGGCCCCAAACATAAAACCGTAGTTGAATGAGCACTCAAGGCTCCCTTCGACCCTCACCCCTCTAGACAGTCCCCACCTGCTCACCGGCCTGGGGGTGACCAGGTTTCTAGTTTCTGGCTTAAGCAAATATTTACGTTTTTATTTTTATTTTTTTCTTATTCAGTAGGTGGCATACCAAATACACTTTTTCACTGTGCTATTTTCAGTTAACTTTCCATCCTGAGTTCCACTCCATGTGGAAACCGTCTGCATTGTTTTTACAGCTACATCGTCCTACACTGGGTGCACGTTCTGTGGTTTATTTAACCATCATCCTACTGATGGAGGTTTGGGTCTTTCCAGGGTTCTGCTATTTCAGATAATGCAGCAATGAGTAACCTTGTGTTTCTCATGTTTTCTGTGTATGGAGGTATGTTTTAGGGCAGATTGCTGGCAGTGGGATTATAGGATAAATGGCTTCAGTGGTGTTGATAGACAGCACCACCTCCTCTCTGTTAGCCTGAGATCTTTTGGTTGTTACATTCTGATTGATGTGAGATAGATCTTAGTGAAGTTCTAATGTGCATTTCTCTTGTAATGAGTGAAGTTGAGCATCTTTTGTCTTTGTCTGCAAACTTCTATTCATATCTTTTTCCATTTCTCTATCAGATTTTTCATCTATTTTGTCTTCTGTTTTGGGAACTGTATTAGGAAGATTAGCTGTTGCCTGTGATATACATTGCAAATATGCTTCCTATTTTGTCATTTGTCTTTTTGCTTTGCTTATGATGTGTTTTGCTATGTAAAGGTGT
The DNA here is from genome assembly GCF_964341445.2 of Mesoplodon mirus. Classification (NCBI taxonomy): domain Eukaryota; kingdom Metazoa; phylum Chordata; class Mammalia; order Artiodactyla; family Ziphiidae; genus Mesoplodon; species Mesoplodon mirus. Next base: position 4,018,443 of record NC_138978.1, on the reverse strand, counting down.
TACTTTCGTGTAGTCTAATTGTCAGTCTTTTATTGCTTCTAGATTCTTGAGTCATAGATGCAAAGGCTTTCTCCTCCCCTAGCTCAGCAAGAGATTCATGCATGGTTTCTTCTAGGATTTACAGGTTTCATTTTTTACATTTAGATTTCTGATCTCTATGTAGTTCATCCTGCTGTGTGATGGCAGATATGGATCAGTTTTATCTTTTTCCAAATGTCTATCCAGTTGACCCAGTACTATTTATTAAAACATTTGTCTTTTTCCCCAGTGACTTGAGAGCCACCCTTATCATATAGCAAACTCTTTTTTATTACTTGGGTGTAATTCTGGATTTTCTTGCTTCTTCCATTAGACTAGAGGTTGGCAAACAGATTTCTGTTAAGAGCCAGATCATAAATATTTTAGACTTTCTGGGTTCACATATGATCTCTGTGTAATCATTTTCTTTTTCTTTTTTTTTTTTTTTGCGGTACGCGGTCCTCTCACTGCTGTGGCCTCTCCCATTGCGGAGCACAGGCTCCGGACGCGCAGGCTCAGCGGCCATGGCTCATGGGCCCAGCCGCTCCGCGGCATGTGGGATCTTCGCACACCAGGGCATGAACCCGTGTTCCCTGCATTGGCAGGCGGACTCTCAACCACTGCGCCACCAGGGAAGCCCCCCCTCCCATGGTCTTCGTGCTGCTGGTCCCTGCCCCTCCATCCTGGAGGGTGCTTCTGTCAGCGCTCCAGCTGTGGTGGGAGCCAGGGCCCCCCCGGTCCTTGCTCCATATCCCCTGGGCCCACCGGGGCCCCTCCCCCTGCGCTCCTCCTCAGCACCCCGAGCTGGGTCCCGTCCTGACCTGCTTCACTGCTCCCGCAGACCGCACTGTCCTGGCCTTGAGGACAGCGGAGAGGGCGCTGTATGAGCACCCACGGGGCGAGGGCCTCAGCCTGACCGGGGCCGCTTGGGCTGCCGAGCAAACATCCGCCTTCCTCCCTGGGGTTAGTGTTCTGCTCAGTGGGGCCACGTAAATACTGTTATGTTATTGACGGAAAGGGCAGAAATGTTGTTCTCAGTGTGTTTCCCCTGCGTTGCTGTCCCTGCACTTTAACTAATGGTGACTTCAATGACATCTTTGCCAATTTAGGATGAATGGTGATGCCACTTCGCAAAGGAGAAGGTGAGGGCCGCAGTCCAGCTCCTGTCTCGTGGTGATCAGCCTGGCACCAGGAGCGACCTTGGAGAGGCCTATGCTTCTGTGGGGCTCCTGGGTGTGTTGGGGGCGGGAGGCATCGGGGTGGCCTAAGCACTGTGTGCTGAGCTCCGTCTCAGTTTGAGCTCTCTATATGCCTGTGTGTGAATACCCCGGTTTCTAAAAAATTTTATTGGAGTGGAGTTGATTTACAATGTTGTGTTAATTGTTGCTGTACGGCAAAGTGATTCAGTTATACATATATACATTCTTTTTCATACTCTTTTCCATTACAGTTTGTCACAGGGTACTGACTATGGTTCCCTGTGCTATACACTAGGACCTTGTTGTTTATCCATTCTATATATCATAGATTGCACCTGCTGACCCCAAACTCCCACTCCGTCCCTCTCCCACCCTTCTCCCCCTTGACAACCACAAAGTCTGTTCTCTGTGTCTGTGAGTCTGTTTCTGTTTTGAAGATAAGTTCATTGGTGTCATATTTTAGATTCCACATATGAGTGTTAATATATGATATTTGTCTTTCTCTGACTTACTTCACTTCGTATGATCATCTCTAGGTCCATCCATGTTGCTGCAAATAGTATTATTCATTCTCTTTTTATGGCTGAGTAGTATTCCACTGTGTATATGTACCACATCTTCTTTATCTGGTGACCACCCGGTTTTGACAGAAGATGTAGACGGCATTTCTCCCTAAATCCTGTGCGCCCCGAGTCATACTCCGTGGCCGGCCCTGTCGGGGCATCTGTCCTTATCCAGCATAGACTGTTTCACTAGGACTTGGTAAAAAACGTCAGCCTTATTTGGGGAGGAGCTTATTGTATACACTGGAAAGAAATGTTGTCTTCTGAACACCACTCTTCATGTTGTTAATTTGGATATTTTATGATGTTTTGATCAATGTATTTATTAAGCTGTAACTCTGACAGAAGCAGAAATGAGTCATCATGACCAGAGCAGAAACTCCTCCAAGTGTAAAGATGATAAATGATTCCAATTACTTCTGGGTGCATCTGGGGCCTCTTTGCACAGGGTCTCCGGGCTTTCAGCTGAAGTACCTGGTGGACCCTGGATTCCTGAGACCCGGGGAGCAGCGCTGGTTCGCCCGCTACCTGGCCATGCAGACCCTGCAGATCGACATCTGGGACGGAGACTCCCTGCTTCTTGTCGGATCCGCCGCCGTTCAGATGAAGGTAGCGTTTCCCCGCAGTCCTTTCTGTGAGGTCTGTCGCCCGGCAGTGTGGGCCATCACCCAGCGCTGGGCATTGTCCAGGGGCCTGGCTTCTTGGTTCACAAATTCAAAACACTGCCGAGTCCTCTCCTTCCCCGAAAGGAGAGGATGCTCGCAGAGTCTAAACTCGATCATGCTAGGTTACATCCGCCCAGTCATCAGTTCCTCCTGTGAACCGACCCACCAGGTGACATCACCTCTGCTTCCTTGACGGTGAGGATGGATGTTCCCTGGGAGCAGCTCGGGGTCGGCCTTGTTCCCCAGGAGCCTGGCCGGCCCATCAGAGGTGCGCCCTCAGGGCGGAGGACAGGATGCATGAACGATGGGGTGGGAAAAGTTTCCTGATGCCTGTTCTCAGTTCCATGAATGGTGCTTCTCTCATTCTAACTAGAATCAGAAGCTAATTCGTTTTCTAACTGTGCTTCCCATTCTCCGCATATTCTAAAGCTGAAGTCCATGCATTAATTCAATTTTCTTCCCAGGGTTTCTCCCCAAACCTTCCCTTTCGTGCGACCAGGACCCCAGAGGGTCAACGTAGGGTCACATGGCGGCCTCTGGGCCAGGCACTGGGCCACATCCACTTGCCGACATGCTGTCCCGAGAGTTTTCCTCCCTGCCTTGAGGTGGATGGGGGAGAGGATACGGCACCATCGCTGCAGCTCTGGAATCTCTCTGACCTTCATTCACTTTTCCTTCATCCCACACAGCTATTTCCCTCTGGACTCCAGCCACGGGCCCCCTTGGTTTCCCTTCCTGAGCCTTGCACGGCTGGTCACTGAGGCCTGCAGATCTGGTCCCATCCCCCCTTGCCCCTCAGCACCCCGGCCCGCCAGGATCTCGTGGCTCCTGTACCGCAGTGGCCCCAGCTCCGTGCTCCCCATCCTCTGGGCGCCGCCTGCTCCTCCGTCCCTCCCTCCCTCTGGCGGCTGACCCGGGCTGTAACTGTCCCATCCACCGGGGCTTAGGGCCCTTCCCTGAGGGGCTGAGGCCCTCAGGACAGTGGAAGGAGCCGGTGGGGGGGGGGCAATGTGCAAAGAGTTATGGGGCGAGGTCACAGCTGGTGAGGACTCAGCAGGTGTCGGCTGATGTCCTCATTCCTCAGGCCCCCCAAGGTCATCATGGATATTGCCAGTCTGTCTCCTACACTGGCCAGTGATGTCATGGAGGGTGGGAATGGGATGGCCACTGACCCCTCCCCAGCACAGTCCTAGGCCACCGTGGGTAGGGCATGGCTGAGAATGGATGAATAGAAGGAGGGAGGGAGGGGTGAGGTGAAAGGCAGGAGGGGCGGGGCGGGGTGAGGCTAGGGGAGAGAGGGGCGGGGCGGGGCGAGGGGAGGGAGGGGCGGGGCGAGGCGAGGGGAGGGGAGCGAGTGAAGCGAATGGAGGGGTTATTCGATCTCATCCTCCACGAAGAGCCCCTTCAACACGTGCTGTCAGGTTTACTGACACAGAATTGGTTTAAATAAAATGGAATTTTACTTTCTAAAAATAAGCAAGTCTTGGGCTTCCCTGGTGGCGCAGTGGTTGAGAGTCCGCCTGCTGATGCAGGGGACACGGGTTCGTGCCCCGGTCCGGAAAGATCCCACATGCCGCGGAGCAGCTGGGCCCGTGAGCCATGGCCGCTGAGCCTGTGCGTCCGGAGCCTGTGCTCCGCAACGGGAGAGGCCACAACAGTGAGAGGCCTGCGTACTGCAAAACAAACAAACAAACAAAAAAAGCAAGTCTTCACTTTAACATCTATGTAGAAAAGATGGAAAATTTGTGTAAGTCCAGGTCCTGAGCTGTCAAGGTGCTTACGTGGCCTCCTGTGGATATTTCCTGCGTTTCCAGACGCATCACAGCTCGTCACACTGTCCCCCGTTGTTGGACATTTAAGCGCCTTGCCCTGGTGGAAACACTGCAGGGAACATCTTTGAGTCGCGTTGGCTCACCCCTCCAGCTCATTTCCTGAGCGATGACAGCACCAGCATCGTTGGGGTCTCGTGGTGGTCGCTGCCGGTGCCTGGTTGCCCCCCCGCTCTGCTGCGGTGTCCTCAGCCTGGCCCTGGCACTGCTGCCCTGATCCCCGTGTCCAGCAATGAAGCCGAAGCCCTGGGTCGTGCTGGGACCAGGCTTTCAGCCCAGGTCTGACCCCATCATCTTCTCCCCAAATGAGAACGCCCCAAAGCCGCGTTTCCGAGTCACGGGTGCGCAAATGTGGAGCCTCGGGCAGGGGGCCCAGGGGCCCGGCACGGCGCTCTGCCCGGAAGATGACCAAGGCGCCTGCTTTCCCAGCCTTTACAGGGTGGGAAAAAAAAAACCTCTGCAGTTTCCTAGGTGAGACGCGATACCCTGTTTTTACTGGCATCACTGCTCCTGGGGCAGCCGGGCGTCGCTTCTTGCCTTGACTGGCCACCCTCTGGAGGGGTCTTCACCCCATCCGGCTGCCGAGGCTACTGGCCCGTGAACGTGTTGGCGTTATGTGGACAAGAGCTGCTGAGCAAGCAGGGTCTCCAGAGCTGGAAGCCCCAGACCCGCTCAGCAGGGATCTGGTCTGGGCGTGTCGCCCCAGGGACAGGCAGAGGACAAGTGCTGGAGGGACAGGGCCAGAATTCCAGAAGCAGGACCTGAACCTGGCCCCACGCTTCCATTTACGTGTGACAGTGAAGAGGCCTGGTGACGTGCCCAGGCCTCCCGGGAGAAGGGGCCCAGCCCTCCCTCCCGGCCGGCCCCACTCGCTCTTGGGCTCAGGAGAGTTCTGAAGGGTTAAACTTGATTAGCAGAGAAGAGTGGGGTCGGAAAGGACCCTCTTGACCCAGCTCTGTCCGCCCCGCGGCCCCTCCTCGGACCTGCTCCCACCTTTCTGCCACACTGAAGCCCCCTGTGTCCCGCCCGGGCCTGGCGTGCCCCGCCCCTGCCTGGAGGCACATCTTCGTCCTAAGGGGCCCAGTGGCGGCTCCTCGGGGCTCCTGCCGACGCGGAGCTGGGCTTCCTCAGCATCCCCCCTTGTTCTGTGCCGTGTTCTCATCTTCTCCATGTGGAGGGGGCTCCACGCAGGTGGCTGCCAGGCCCACTTGTGCATCCCTGGGGTTTGCTCAGTGGGTGAACCGGGATGCACTTTGTTAATAAGGATTTGGGGGAGAGACCCGACAGCAGGGACTTGGGTTTTCAGAAGCAGATAGCCCCTGCCTCGGCCACCCTCTGACCAGTCCTTTCTCCTCCGCAGCACCTCCTCCGCCAAGGGCGCCCAGCCGTTCAGGTCTCACATGAGCTTGAGGTCGTGGCGACAGAGCACGAACAGGACAACATGGTGGTGAGTGGAGACGTGACCAGGTTTGGCTGCGTCAAGCCCATCAACGTCCACACGGTGGTGAAGGGCCGGCTGCACCTGACCTTGGCCAACGTGGGTAAGAGTCCCTGGCAGCTTTGCTCTTGTTCCTGGGTGGCTACTCTTCTTCCCATTTGGGGCATGAGCCCCCTCAGGACAGTGGTCACATTGTGGGCATCAGCACTCAGTTGGAATTCAGAAGAGCTCTCATTAGCTTGACTACTAAGTATGCCCTTGACTGCTGAGCAACTGTCCTTGACCACCGAGCATCTGTCCTTGACCACTGAGCATCTGTCCTTGACCACCGAGCATCTGCCCTTGACCACCGAGCATCTGTCCTTGACCACCGAGCATCTGTCCTTGACCAATGAGCCTGCCCTTGTCCACTGAGTGCCTGCCCATGACCACTGAGCATCTGTTCTTGACCACTGAGCCTTCCCCTGACCACTGAGCCTTCCCTGGCACCTGTTGTCTGGCGTTCCTGATTTCTGGTCGGGGTTTGGTATTATTAGCTGTCTCCGTCTTGCCCACGTTTTATTTCTGGTACTACCCATGGGGCATCGCTGTGACGATCCTCAAATAAGATGATTGGTTTCGGGAGAGAGTTTCCTCTGGAGTTTCAGCTCATAGCCCTGCCTCCTTTTGGAGGAGAGAAGAGAGAACTGTTCCTAAACTTCCGCACCACACAGCTTGGGAACAGAGAGGCAGAGGGACGTGCTTGTTCAGAGCCGAGCACCTTGGCCTTACGTCAGGTGGTGTCCCGAGAGCCGCTCGTCAGGGACGCCGAGGAAAGCCCCAGCCCTCCTTCCATGTGGGCAGGGGGCTGGGGCTGGGTGTGGCTGGCATGGTCCTGCCTGGACATTCTGGGGGCTCCACTGAGGACCCTGATGGGACAGGGGACGTTAGGCCGGGCATGCCTGCCTGTGCCCGCCTCAGGGCAGGGGCCAGTGTGAGCCCTCGTGGGGCTAGTGACAAGCCCACTCCATCCCCCTCGAGGGGACTGAGGAAGGATTGAAAGCGGGACAACACCAAGCCATCTGAGGTTTCTGGACTCAAACCTCTCTGTCGTTTTATTGGGGAATTTTCCATTCCTTACAACCCAGCCTGATTTTAGACCTTGAGCCCCATGGGCCATTTCCACCTGTGCCGACAGCGTGGGTCAGGTGGGGCTGGGATGGAACAGCAGGCGTGAGCGCGGAGCTCATTAAGCCAGGTCTGAGGCTCCTGCTCCCTCGTTCACAAACGTAGGATCCCAGGCAGCCTGGAAAACAGACAATATGGAAACGGCAAAACTCAATTAGGTTCTGGAGAAATAAATGAGCTGTGTGTGAGAAGCAGACATTATTCAAAAGCTCCTACGACGGAGGGGAGTTGCTAGAAGCATTCTGCTTCCAAGATTGTGTGGGTTATTTTTATTTTTAATTCACCAGCCCACAAATGTGCAGTGACTCCAGGTTTTAAAATCTTATCTTCAGAAGAAAGATTAGCTCCATTATGCGTTATCTTAAATTGTCATTTTCATACGTTGCCTGCAAGAGAGAGATAAGCTCGTGGGAAGGGGCCTGAGATACCCGGCCAGGGAGGCTGTGAGGCAGAGGACTGATGCCGCGTGCAGCACACTTGTTCGATGCGGCCGCACTGTGCTTTCCCCTGTACATTCTGCAGTTCTTGAACAAAAAAAAAGTGTCGTGGCTTTTGTTTCATTTTAAAACTGGTTGTTCTGCAGCGAGTGGCAGGCGTGGGCCAGCAGGTGGGGTGACGCTGTGCCGGCCTTCAGGGTGACAGAGGCGGGGTCGGCGCCTGCCCGGATGGGGCCCCGCCTCTGCACTCACAGCCGCGGTCAAGTGCGAGGCCGCGGATCCAGGCATCTGTCACCCACGCCCAGGTCTCCTGTGACTCTTTCCGTGGGAGGGGGCCGTCCTCGTGCTTGGCGGCTTCTCGGCTCAGGCGAGCTTTTTGACGCTGTCTTTTTGCCAGCCTCTTCTGAGGCTTTACGGGGTCATTCATCATTTAGAGATCCCAAGAGCCCCTTTCCTTTCTTTGACCCCGTGATCCTGGCTGTGCGTGTGACCACGGCTCCCCTGGGAGCTCCGCTGCCACTGTATCTGCAGGTCTCCCGTGGGGCCTCCCTGGGGAGGGCAGGCTGCCCTGAACCCCGGCTCACGGTCAGGTACCGGGGCTCTCAGGGTGTCTCCCCCGAGGCGTGTTTGGGCGCAGACGTTTGCAGAAGGGCACAAAGGCCTTCTTGGAACAGCACAACACTCGAGGGCCTGACAGGAGAGTCTGCGACCATCCCAGAGCCCGGGGCCGGGCCCCCCGGAGACCTGCCCTGAGCGTCTCGAGCCCCGACTCGTGGTGGGAAAGCAGACTGCTGCTCAGACGGAGGAGAGTGTGGGCCTGGAGAGCAGGGAGTTCGAAGGAAACGGGCCTCTGCCCACCCGCCGTTTCTCTGCTGCAAAACCAACTCCACCCTGAGAGTGCAAAGTGGGGTGTGGGCGGGGATCTGGGCGAGTGTCATCGACTCTGTGCTGGTATTTATGTCTCGTGTGGGGCGGGGGGTGTTTTTCATTCAGGTCACTTGTGTGAACGGAGAGTGGGGAGTCCCAGCTCACTGCCACCTTCCAGGTCACGGGTCATCTCGAATGATGGAGCCACCGGCTTCCCGGGAGGTGGCCTTCTCACGCCCGGAGCTCCCAGACGTGAGTGGAGAGACCGAGGGGCCTATGCGCGGAGGCTGGGGGTTGTGCTCGGGGCGGTGGGCGGGCGGTGCGGCAGAGTGAGAGGCGGAGGGCCGCGTGTGCGTGCGTGCGTGTACGTGTGTGCGTGTGCAGGAGCACACGCGTGCGCCTGTGTCGTGGGGCCCTGCAGTCTGGATCTGGGGGCCCGAGCCGTGGGTCCGCCTCTGGCTCAGTGACCTGCAGGCCACGTCGAGTCACCGCCATCGTCAGCCCAGCGCTTTCTAAGCTGGGCCCTGGGGAAGCCACCGGTGTTACTTGGTGGAGATTACAGTCCTAGGAGTGGCGTTTGTTTTCGGGTAGCTGCTCCTCTCCAGGGGAAGGGGACAGGAGGAAAAGGTCGGGATGAACGTAGGCTGTTTTTTAAAAATTAATTTGAAACTCCCCATGTTGGGGAGAAGAGAAGCTCGGGAGATAAAGACCTGGGCTTGTGAAAATATCGCATAACACGGAAGTTTTTCCGTCCCCTTTCAAATGACCCCCCAGACCTGAATGTAAAATACTTGTCATTGGAATGAAAAGTGGGAGGTGCCCTTTGAGGAGCAGCCCCCAGAGGTTTCAGGTCATTTCATGTGGATCGGAAACTGCCGTGAGCGTCTTGTGCTGATGGCCCTTGACTTTGTTGGTCTTGAACCTGTGCCCTGGGTGGGGATTCCAGAGCTGCGGGGGGCAGGACTGGGAGGCCTTTGGTGCCATCTTGGAAGGTCTCCAGAATCCCACGAGTCCCCTGAAACTCCAGTGCAAACTTTATGGGTCCTCGTACGTTTTCCCCGGGAGAGGGGCCCGGGTACATTCAGATGCTCAAAGGGGTCCATGCTGCGTGAGCCCAGCAGGCTGAGAGTCTGTTCTGGACCAGCTTCCTCATTTTAATGCTGAAAAAAACTGAGACACAGAGGTCAGGTGACATGGCCGGTTGTGTGGTTAAGGGTCGTGAACTTGGACTAGAATCTGGATTTCCTGCTTTGGGGCCAGTGCTTCCCCATCCCCAGCTGGTCCCTTTGGCCACCAAGGGAATGGATGGAGAGCTGGCTCCACGGAGCAGGGAGTGCCTCCCATCCCCTCCCTCCCCCCCAGGGACAGGTACGAGAGGATTTGTGAAACCCACGGCCCGGGGCCCGGCAGGTTGGGGGCTCCTCTGGGCAGCGCGGGGACTTGTGACAGTGAGGGCTTGTTGAGGGATCCCGAGCCTCTGGAGTCATCAGTCTTCCAATCCCTATTTTGGTCAAAACCAGAGGGCCGGGCGCTCCACCAGAAGCCATGTCTCCACCCCCCGGACAAGGTTCTGGAAGCAGGAAGTTGTCCCACACGGTCCCATCACCCCCACGGTCGGGGTGATGCAGTCTGAACACACAAGCCAGTTGATCACTCCCCAGCCTTGCTCGTCTCCCACCCTGGCCCCTCCACTCGGGACCGGGGGCCTCGGGCTGCTTGACCTCGATCCAGGTTGGAGCTCCCGTTCCCATGGAGCTGGACCCCAGACACACGAAAAGTGCTCTTTTGGGGTGGCCACTTGAGACGTCTGCACCATCTCATGGCACCCGAAGAACCTGGAAGTAGCGCTTGTTTACGTGTGATGGAAGAAGAGGTGGCGAGTGAGGGGAAGCTGCTTCACCACCACGTGGAGCCCGTCAGCAGGAGGCAGAGATACTCGAGGACGGGGAGGGGGTCCAGTCGGTGGAGTTCAGGCTCGCGGTCACTTCCTGTGGTTCTGGGGGTGCCTGAAGGAAGGACATGATGCTAAGTTGGGGTGCTCCCTCTCACCTGCCGCCTGTGCTGGGTTTACTGATTGTCCGGGAATCTCACGTGTCAGCTTGTGACGTGGCATGTGCCACGTGTGCATGTCAGTGGCACAGCCAGTGATGGGAGGGAGAAAATAGCTCTCCTGCCTGCTGGGGCCTGGCCTATCGCGGCTTCTGTTTGTCGGCTACACAGCTTTCCTGGTGGGTCTAGGCTTCGAGTAGAGCTCCCAAAGGAGATGGTGCTCTGGGGGCCCAGCCAGCCAGAGGCAGCCGGGTGCAGAGAGGAGACGCTCTGGGCTCCACCCACCCCGGCTGGCCCGGGGCCTCAGGGCACAACTCATTGGAGCCCCCGATTCCTGATCTGAGCTCGGGCCTCCTGAAAACCTGCACCCAGGGTGGGTTTGAGGACCTGACGGGACAGCGTGCCTGAGCCCGGATGGTGTGCTGGGCATTGTGGGTGCTCGCTGGGGGTGCTGGAGGTGAGCAGGGGCGCGGTCCTGGGCGAGGGCGTCTGGAGAATCCTGAGAGCCTGAGCTTCTGCAACGCTGACCTTTTCCCTAGCAGACCCCCTAGTGGGCACTAATACATTTGTATCTAAGCACCGAGACAGAATCCCTTCTATGTGAGAGGCTGGTAAGGGAGGGATGCTGTGGAGGGCAGGGTGCGTCATTTGCACCTTTACCAGCCTCTGAGGGTTTATGAAAAGCTTGAGGCTTGGGCTCTGGAGGGCGTGGAGCCGTGGCTGCTTAGAGAACGTAAACTCTGACCTTTAACCTCTGGCCCTCTCTTTGAACCTTCCAGCAGTGAAAAATGTGGTCCAAGCGCAGAAGCTGGCCGACGTGGACAGTGAGCTGGCCGCCCTGCTCTTCACGCCCCCGTGGCAGGGGACCCAGCGGGCCCAGGGCGCCGGCCGTGAGGGGGACGCCGTGCGCAGGCGCAAGCTGGAGCGCATGAGGGTGGTGCGCCTGCGGGAGCGCGGAGCGGAGCCTGGGCGCTGCGGGCTGGGCGCGCTGGTGAGGCTCGGCACCCCCCCTCCCCGGTCCTCCTCGGGAACACGGCGGGAGCAGCCCCGTCCCCGACCCTCCCCTTGCCCGCATGGTTACAGAACATGAGACCCGACCTCTCAGCCACCGAGGGAAGTTTTCAGGCCAGAATTACCGGTGCGCTTTGGATAAGAGCAGACTCCTGGGCTCCCCTCCATTGGTTGGGGGCTGTGTCCTTGGAGCCTAGGCTTTTAAGAAAGCTCTGACGGGGATTCTGAGGGCTCCCCAGGTGTGGGAAGCAGGGCCATGACAACGTCTACATCACAGGTGGTCAGAGGGATCGATCTTGCCAGAAGAATTCCCGCCTTAGACTAAACATCTAAATAAGACCCTCAGAAATGGGAGTTTACAGGATAAGGAAGCCACCGGGGCCTTAGGATCCTTTACATTGAGGCAGGCGGGTGTCTGAACGGACGCTGTCCTTCTCAGGGGCCAGGCCTGTGCCCATGGCCTGGCAGACACAGGCAGTGGCCGGCCTTCCCCTGGGGCTCACAGAGGTGGGCAAGGACCCACCCTCAGGGGGGCCGTGGAGGGAGGGAGACGGAAATAAACCAACAAGCAAAAGACCATTCAGTCCAGTTGGTGGGGGGAGGAGAGAGCACAGTGAGAGGGGCCCAGACAGCCGGCTGGACCAGCGGGTCCCCGGCAGAGGGCGGCAGAGTCTGGCTGGCCGAGGAGCAGCGCTGTGGCTGTGAGGACGCCTTGAGGGGAGGCCGGCCGTGGGCTGGGCTTGGGGCAGGCCTCCTCCCCGGCCACGGTGCACCCAGGCTGCTCCCTCCTGTGGAGCCTCTGAGGCTCCGCCAGCTGTCACCCGGGGGGCACACAAGTGGTTCCCGCGTCCGGGTGGTTGGGCCCCGCACACGGCAAGTCCTCAGTCCGACAGCTGCCGGTGTTGTGGTTAGCATCATTGTTATTATGATTAATTTGGCTGGTTTCCTCTTATTTGATATGTTCTTTTTAATTTATTTATTTTTGGCTGCGTTGGGTCTTCGTTGCTGCGCGCAGGCTTTCTCTAGTTGCGGCGAGCAGGGGCTACTCTTCGTTGCGGTGCGCGGGCTTCTCATTGCGGTGGCTTCTCTTGTTGCAGAGCACGGGCTCTAGGCATGCGAGCTTCAGTAGTTGCGGCACATGGGCTCAGTAGTTGTGGCTCGCGGGCTCTAGAGCGCAGGCTCAGTAGTTGCGGCGCACGGGCCTAGTGGCTCCACGGCATGTGGGATCTTCCCAGACCAGGGATCGAACCCATGTCCCCTGCATTGGCGGGCGGATTCTTAACCATTGCTTCACCAGGGAAGCCCTGATATGTTCTAATAGAGAAATCAACAGCTCAGAACCCTCATTTTGAATACAGCCATGAGTTTGGAAGTAATTGGATTTCCAAATACAAGGAAATTTTCCACTAAATTGTAATGATTTCCTGGGTTCGTAGCCCTGGAGAATATTGAGGTGAAAGTAACTTGATGCATCAGATATGCGGTAGTCTCTCTCCCTTCCAGAGCTTTCTCAGCCTTCTTTGAGGAAGGGATGGGAGTTCTATGAAATCAGTGGGTCCTTGGGAAGAGGGTCGACAGGAGCCGTGTCCCGGCTGGCCCTGCACACGCATGATGAGCGTGTGGAACTGTGTGTGACCTCTTGTGCGGGGGGGAGGCCGTGGGCAGCTGGGATGCAGCTTTCTCTCCCTGATGGTCAGATTCGAGGGAGGCTGAGGGTCTCGGGGCTTCCTGGGGGAGGTAGTGAGCCTGGGGCCAGGAGCACAGAGTGTGGGGCTGACACCTGCTTTGGCATCCCTGCGGTGCCCTGGGACAGTCACAGCCTCCCTGTGAGGGTCACTCGGCTTAACCTGTGTGCAGTGCTCAGGACGGCGGCTGCCCTAGCGACAGCGGTCAGTCCCTGCGTCCTCTCTCCTCTGCGTACCCTCTACAGGGACACCCCAGCAGCTCCGGGATTGCCCCTCACACTAGCAAATTGGTGGCACTAGTCCCACGTTCCGTGTTGTCAAAACATGCCAAGCGCCACGGAAGAGAGGACTTTACTTTCCAAAAAAGCCAGCACGTGGCCCACGGGTCTCCCTGCCCATCCTTGGACCTGTCACGGGACCACAGTGTGAATTGCTGCCTCTTGGGGTCTGAGCGGTCCAATACGTGTCATCACCTTTGCCTGCATGGGTTTCGAATTAAGAAAGAAGACAGGTCTATGGCAGAAAGAGACCAAGACATCAGCTCTGGTGGCTCTAGTCATTGGTAAAGCTGTTGCTGGAGCATTGGCTCGCGTCTGTCCGAGGCTGGGCCTGCGGCTAACGGCAGCCTCACGCAGTCTGGGTCATGCCAGGTGCCCCCACAGGTGGATCCTTCTTTCCAGCCTTTCCACTTGGCCAGGGGCCATGTGGGCACCTGATGCCCTGGGGCCACACTGTCTCGGCCTGTGGCTTTTACCCACCAGGCCTATGGAAAACCAGGGAGTGGCCGTCACGGTGCTCGCCCGGGTGGTCAGTCTGACGGGCCAGTCCTGTGCCCACCTCCATGTGGCCTGTCCCCTAGAGCCCTCGTCCCAGGGCCTCTAACTGGTGGGCAGTACAGGTCGTATCCCTGGCAGGTCAGAACAACCCGCTGTCTCAAGTCGAGGTTGAAAAGCCGAGCTCTGTCTGTTTCTCACCCTAAATTACATCTGGCCGTGCAGCCCAGACCAGCCTGGTAGAGGCTCCATCCCGTCGAGAAGCTCTGATCATAAAATGCCCACCTAGGGAGGCCTCAGATATCAACATGACCACCCTCCCGTTTTTAAATCCCCAGGGAGAAACTAAAGGCTCAGCTTCAATTCCCCTGTTGGGGAAAGGCCAACGTTTTGGATATTGGAAAGTCAGTCTCCAAAACAATTTAAGTGAGAGGTCAGATTTGGTCCTCACCTTCTGAGTTAGAGTCCGAAGGCCTTCAGATGCCTGGGCCTCCTTTGTTTTGGAGGCCCTCAGCGCCCAGCTACCTCCCTAGCACGTGGGCATGCCTTCTAGGTCTTGGGCTTGCAAAGCAGCCTCTGACGGGCCTCATTTTTACTGCAAGGCACCCGAGAAAGATAAGCCTGTCCCTAGCCTCTAGAACACATCTGGGGTGGCCAAGCCCATTGAAATATAAGGCATTGGAAGAAGGAGATGGATGAAGGACCCACGCTGAGCCCACCAAGGCAGCGGTGCCTGGGTCTGGACCCTGGCCCAGCTTGCGGTCAGTCAGGCCTGGCCACAGCCCCTCCTGGGGACTCTGCTCGCAGACAGGACTCCCGCTGTCACGCCAGAGGCCTGGCCAGTGAGCCGGTCACCCGGCTTAGTTTGGGGACCATTCTTTCCTCTTTTATTGGTAGCTTCTGCTCTTAATTCCCACTGTGCCCAGGTGGGTGGTTGGAGTCTTGGGGGCATGCGGGCAGAGCCCGCCTTCCATGGGTACATCATCTGTGGGCAGAGGGAAGCCGGGGTGCTGCAGATGGGCAGCCCCATTCCCTGTCCCCCAGAGCTGTAGGTGGCCAGTCCCAACTGACCCCGTGTCAGTGGTGGTGGGATGGTGATTCCAAGGAGATGTGGTGTTTGGGGCAGGTGGGGAAGGGGCCAGAGAACAGCCTCCAAGCAGCAGGGCGCCCTGGGACTGTGGCCCCGCTTTGGCCCCTGTGTCCACAGGCCCAGCAGAGCATCCGTGCCCGGCACGCTCGGGACCTGCAGCTCATCGCCGCCTACCGGGAGCGCACCAAGGCCGAGAGCATCGCCAGTGCGCTGAGCATGGCCGTCACCACGCGACACACTATCCGTGCCACGCTGGGCGCCGCTGAGTTCTTTGAATTCGCTCTCAGGAACCCCGACAACACGCAGCACACCGTGACCATCGTGATCGACAGCGCTGAGCTCAGGTGGGAGGGCAGGGCGCCCCCTCGGGCCCCCAGCCCCGCCCGAAAGCCAAGCTGGTCTCGCCCTCGCGGGTCCTGGGGCCGACCGGGAAGGACGCTGTGCCCAGCGCCGTCTCCCGTCCCTCCAGCCTCATCCTGGACGGTCGGGAGTGGCGGTACTTCAAAGACCTGGTCGGCCTGCACACGCCCCTGGAAGAGGACATGTTCCACCCGCGGGGCAGCCCGGCCCCCCAGCTCTTCCTGCGCCCCCGGGAGACGGTCCACATCCCCTTCAAGTTCCAGACCTTCTCTGCGGGTCCACGGGCCTCGGCGCAGGTGGGGAGGGCCATTCTTCCCGTGCCGAGGGGGCTGGCTGGGCACCAGGGAAGCCCATTTGCCAAGTAACGTGGGAGATGGGGGCCTCCTCCCGTGAGGTGGGAGGGTTAGCCTTCGGCCGTCCCCCGCCCCACCTGCCCCTCCACACGTCCTGGCACCTACGCTGTGCCCAGCGGCCCCGTGGTTCACCTGGGCTCAGGAAAGGCTGGACCACCTCCTCTTCATTCTCTCTGCTAAATTGGTAAAAGAGCCTTTCTTAAACCTCAGAAGAGCTAGTATTTCCTAAACTCCCCAGTTACTGCTGTTTGCCTGCTTCTCACGTAGCGTTTGCTCCCCAACGTGAACCGCAGAGACTCTGGGGTTTCACGTCAGGGTGTGAGCGAGCGCGTGCTCTGGTAGGGCGGACGCGGCGTGCACGTTTCTTCCTGTCCTTGTGAGGTCAGCTCTGTAGGGCAGTGGTCACTGAGATGGGCGTGAGAGGCTCACAGCTTTCAGTGCAGGCTCTTTGGATGCACTTTTGGGGCAAGAGGTCATCAGGACCGTGATGAAGGTGCCAGACCTCTGGCTTCAGGTGGAGCTGGGTTACGGGACCTGACCCCCCCCACCCCACAGCTCACATGGCCTCCGCTTCCTCTTTGGGGCTGTGGGCCGGTTAATAACAGCAGCCGCCTGGGGTCCACTCTGAGTGTAAACGACACCCTGGAGCCCTGGGCACAGGGCGGCAGCCGTTCCTACAGGTAGAGGCCCCACTGGTAGGAAGAAGTGCCTGTCACCCTGGGCCTCCGTCTCATGACCTGGGGGCTCCCTGGTTTCTCGCAGGCCTCTGCTGAGCTGAGACTCGAAAAGGACATGGACGCTGGGTCACCTTGTAAGTCCAGCACGATGCCCACGAAACACGCCAAGGTAGGGGGCCAGACCGCCCATCCGATGTTCCGAGGTCTTGCAGTGCCGGCCAGGGGTCTTGTGAGAGGACCAGGTGAAGCGCGTCATGGGTTCTGCTGTTTGTTACTTCTGGTAAATAGGACTCAGTCCCATTGCCACCTCAGGGGCGGCTTGTTTGCAGGGCACACTTTTCAGCCCCCTGCCTGCCGATGGGATGTCCTTAGGGGAGGTTGCACACTGTCGTTTTGTAGGAATTTCTGAAGTTTTCTTGTTGTTGTTTGTTTGTTTGGTAGACGGATGCCTTTTATAGGAGGTTGAAAGTAAAAACAGAAACACTTTTACCCTCCACCCGCACCCGCCAGGACAGATTTCGATGCAGTCGCAGACTGAGGGCCTGGCAGCCCTGTGTCCACAGCCCCATCCTCGGGGGAGATTTGCTGTGTTTTATTTAAATGTGGAGCTGCAGCTTTGCCTTTGTCTAAGGGATATGTCGGCTCTTTATTTAGGGCTATAAGTTAAATCAGAGAGGCTAATACGCTTTTCCTTACATGAGTTTGGAGTTTTAAAACAAATCCCAGACATCTTATTCAGCGTGTATCTCTAACAGATAAGGACTTAAAAAAAAAACAAAAACCCGGCTACGTGACATCACTGCCCCCAAATTAGTAATAAATCCTCAGGACGGCCCGATGTCCAGTCCATGCTGGTCACTCATCTTATCACGGTCGGTTTGTGGGAGTTGGGGCCCACTGTCCTCGATGCTCTATCTGTGGAGACACTGGGCGTGGACCAGCCTCTGTGGGCCAACCACGACTTCACATGCAGAGGCCACGGCGGGTGGCTGTTCATGGTGGCCGACGTGTCCGCTAAGGATCCACTGCCCACATCCGTTATCCCACCAGGTGGAAAACGGTGAAATCTTCTCACTGTTCTTGTACTTACTTGCTGTGACTCTTCTATAAACAGGAGCTTTCCCCCATCAGCCATTTGGTTACCCTGGATATACTGATACTTAATACCGGAAGGTCAGGATAAATGTTGGGTTCTTTCCCTTTATTTATCAATGGTAAAACTAATGAGTTGTGCCCTGGGAACATCCAAAGGTGGTCAGTTTTTTTGGGGTCTTATTATGAACTCGTGGTTTTATATTTGCTGTGTGGCAGGCACTGGGCTGTAAAACTGTCCTCTCTCTGGCCATGGCCATACCTTTCAAGTCAGCGCCTGTGCCTTTTTTTGTTAAACGACTCTTTATTTTGAAATGTTCTCAAACTTAGACAAAAGTTATAAGAATAGTGCAAAGAGTTCTCATGAATTATTTACCCAGATTTCCCAGTCGTTGACATTTTACATTTGCCTTATCATTCTGTGTCTATATTTATCCTTACTTTTTTCTGAACAATTTGAGAATAAGCTATGGACAAACTGCCCCATTGTTCCATGAAACTTAGAGCTCCTATGTCCTGAAAATAAGGACCCTCTGTTCCATAACCACAGTAGAACCGGGGAAATCAGGAAATTGGCACTGATAAAATCTCATCACAGACCCCGCTTGCACTTTACCAAATATCCCGACACTGGATCCCTCACCCACCCAGGGTCCCACGGTGCGTCTGGTGGTCCCGGCCTCAGTACTTTTGACGTGCACAGGTCATTTCTGCTACCTGCCGCTTAGTCTGGGTGTGTCTGGTGTTTGCCCAACGGTGGTTTCAGGCCGTGCATTCAGGGCAGGAAAAGCACAGACGTTTTGCTGTGTTCTTCTCAGAACCTCTTACTGGGAGGGTCACAATGTTGATTTGCTCTATTACCAGTGATGTTAATTTAACTCTCTTATTTGGTTAAGATGGTGTCTGCCAGGCTCCTTCAATGTAAAATTAATTAAGAAGTATTTTATAGTTGATAATTAGAAAGTAATGGGTAAGTATTTTGTCGGGAGATATTCAGGCTCTGTAAATATCCTGCTCCCCAGTCAACTTCTGCTGCTAGTTTTAATATCCGCTGATGCTTCTTTTTTTTTTTTAAACTGAAGTATAGCTGATTTACAATGTCGTGCCAGTCTCTGCTGTACAGCAAAGTGACCCAGTTACACTCAGAGACATTCTTTTTAAACTTTCTTCACTGACGATTCTTGCAGGATGGTTGCCCATTGGTGACTTTCAGATTTCATCATTCCTTTCATGGTCTAAGTGAGGCAGCACTTGGCCTTCATCCGTTCGTTCCTGAAATTTGTTTGTCACCATTATGGACCGTGAATTCCTGTTTCATTCAGTGGGTTGTAATTTGTTCCTGTCTTTCTTTGTTTTGCTGCTCACATTGTCCCTGGTCCACCGGTGGCTTCAGCTTCAAGCTGGCCCCTCTGTCCTTTTGACATGTCCCTGTCATTCTTGGAGCACTTTCTTCGTGCCTGGCACACAAGACGTTCCAGAGTCAGCTTACATTTTCCTGCTCCATTTCTGGAATCAGCCATTTATCTAGGGCTTCTTTTAGTGGCGAATGGTGTTTAGAAACTAAAGTCTGGGTGCTGAGCGTGCTCATTACGCCTGGGGTGCCCTTGCTTCCGGTGCTTCTGAGCAGAGAGAGCTAAGGGGTGTATGTCTGTGTGTGTGTCTATGTGTGTCTATGTGCACGACCGCTAAATAAATGGTCGGTCATTGTGGAGTTGAAGTCCCAGCGTAGCGGTGAAATTCCGGCAGGAGTGTCAGGGCACAGCTGCCGGGGATGAGGGTGCAGTGGTGGGGCTCGCCTCCCAGCAGATGTGGGAAGAGACGTGCAGGGCAGTGGCTTTCAGGTGATGCTCCAAGAAGGCAGAACCAACACTGTGGGTCGCTTAAAGACCCAAAGAGGGGAGAATGTTGGAGAAAAACGGGGGACAGTGATCACGAGTTCAGGAGGGGCTCCCTGGGGCGGATGGGCAGGGTGCTGAGGGCGCAGAGAGTGAGTAGCGTGCACCGCATGCCTGTTCCAAGCCCACGTGGCCTCGTGGGTGGCTGCCCAGTTATAATTTGTCCGGTTACACATCTAAAAGATTTCTTAATAAAACTCACCAAAGTGGAAGAGCGTCCTTTCCCACGTGGAAGGTTTGTCTGGGGGCCCGAGCTTGGCGCCGACCGATGTGGGAAGGTTGCTCTGCCTTGGGGTTGGCCGTGTGCCGCCCTCTGTCCTGGGCCCCGAGAGCTCACTGGGCTGGCCGAGTCCTGGAATAAAGACACCGGCTCCACCGTGTTCCCCATTAGGACCTGTATTGGACAAATAAATTTTTTTAGTAAGTCACTTTTTTTTTTAAAGGAAGTTTGTATTTCTGACCCTTTGGGTTTAGGCACAGCCCCCTTTTACCATCTGGGGGACGTGCTCCGCTCCCACCCACGAGGAACTGGTGAGGTTAGTGTCCAGATCCTTGCAGAACGACTTCCCAGCCTGCAGGCAGCGGGTGTGTCAGCGGGGGAGTCGGGGCTGCGGACCTTTCTCGCTGGTCTTCTTGGCACGTCCCTCCCCTCCAGGAAGTGGCAGGAGTGGCATCCGTGCATGGTCTGAGCATGTGGACCCTGTGCTGGGCCCGTCCTCGCGGGTGGGCACCTGCGGCTGCAGACCCCGTGCATCTGACCACGCCTGTCCTTCCCACTTCGTGGGCGTGAGCAGACCCCATGGGGCCCCCCATCCCCGTCCGTCCAGGGAGGCGCCGTGCACGCAGCTGCCCACAAGCCCTCGTGCGGGTCCTGATGCCTGCTCTCCCGGCAGGTTCTGTTCCGCGCAGGCAACGGCACGCCCCTCGCTGTGCTCTGCCTGACCGTGGAGCTGCAGCCCCACGTGGTGGACCAGGTCTTCCGCTTCTACCACCCGGAGCTCACCTTCCTGAAGAAGGCCATCCGCCTGCTGCCCTGGCACACGCTTCCAGGCAGGTCCCGCTGTCCCCACGGCTGGCATTTGGCAGGTTCAACAGGTGGAAAAGGCTTCTCCCCAAGGGCGACACGTGGTGTCCTTACGTCATCCTGCGATGCTCTGTAACAACACAGGGCACAGCTGTAAATTCTGCCACTTGCCTCAGTCATTTGATCATTTGACATGGTGACCTTCTCACCTCCTCTGAGATGACAGGCGCCCTTGGCAGGCGGATTCCATTCTGAAATCCACAGCCCTGGGAAGGTTGCCCGGCCTCGGGTGTCAGGCTCTGCTCTGCCCTCAGTCCTGGGCCTGGAGAGCTCTCCGGGCTCCCCTCCACCTGCTGATTCATTTCCAGCTGGTGCCTTTAGAACAAATCCGAGCCTTTTATGTCTGGCACTGGCTCCATGGCACCCCCGCTTCCTTTTGGTTAGTCTCTTGGGGTGAGTCCCCGGGGAGGCGGCTCGGAACGGAAGGGCCAGTGTCCACGCAGGCGGCAGTGTCCATCCCGCGGGCAGGTTTCATTGAACCCCTGTGATGGCCCAGGCTTTCGGGAAAAGACATTTGTTGTGATATATTCCACTCCAGGTGCTCCCGTGGGGATGCCCGGTGAGGACCCCCCGGT
The DNA here is from genome assembly GCF_964341445.2 of Mesoplodon mirus. Taxonomy (NCBI): domain Eukaryota; kingdom Metazoa; phylum Chordata; class Mammalia; order Artiodactyla; family Ziphiidae; genus Mesoplodon; species Mesoplodon mirus. The sequence goes on along the minus strand of NC_138978.1, from coordinate 3,997,616 downwards.
CTACGTACGCTGTAGTGACCCGAATGTCATTTGCGAGACCCAGAACATGGTGAGTTCTGTAGCGCCCTCCCGGGAAAATCCTTCCCCGCCAGGTCCCGCCCACTACCTGCACCCCTGGTCTGCAGCCTCTTCATTTGAGGTTTTTGCTTAAGTGGTTTCTTTCTAAGATGCTGAAGGGCTACTTTGACGTCCTCATGAGAGCTTTAGGAATGAGTTTTCATGTTTTCTGCTAGCAGACCACTTCCTTGATTATCTGAATTTAAATTAAAAAAAAAAGACATGAGGCAAACTGAATAAAGTGAGTGGTGATTAAGGCACTGATTAATTGCCTTTGTGTAAGGATAACGGCCATAATCATATTATGATTGGTTAGGAAACTGGGTAAAATCTCCTGCAGAATATAATTATTAAACTCAATATGAAATCAAGAAGTTAATGATTTTTCTCTTTTGTAGTGACAAAAACAGTGAATTCTGATGAGTACAGAAAATGAAAAACGTGTTAGGGGGAGGGGGCCTGGTTCACACCTGCGTTTGCTTCCTGCGGACTTGGGGGCCTGGGGTCAGAGCAGACAGGCAGTAGTGTGGCCGTGATGTGCCCCCACCCCCCCGTCTGGCAGGGCCCCGGGGAGCCACGAGATGTGTTCCTGAAGGTGGCCAGTGGTCCCAGCCCGGAGATCAAAGACTTCTTTGTCACCATTTACGCGTGAGTACGTGGGCCCTGGTGGTCTGGAGCGGGGAGAAGGCGGTGAGGAGGCAGGCTGGGGACTGCTGGTGGCTCTGGAAGTGGGCCAGCCCTGGCTGCCTCTAAACTTGTGACCTCAGGCCTCTGGCCACATGAAGTGAGGTCCTCAGACTGGCCGGGGTCTTGAAAGGGCGCCTCTGCTCAGAGCGGCACCACAGCCTAAGGGACACATCGGGAGCCCAGCCGGGAGAGAAACTCGAGGCTGCTTCTGCCCCAGCACAGTGCCAGGACGGCCCAGGCAGCCCTTGTCCCTGGGGTCCCCTCCCCGAGTCCGAGGGAATGCAGACGGCGGTCCTGCCCAGGCCCCCCAAGGGGAGGTGGAAGGTGGCATCATTTCCTTTGATGCCCGAGGACTGGGTGAAATGACCCCAGTCCCTTTACCTTTTCCTCTAGTTGTATCTCCCAGCCCTCAAGACCCTGTAAAACCGGTGCAGGCTGGAGGGTTTGGTGCAGCCCGCCTAGGAACGGGCGGGGGTCTCCTCTGCTGAGTGCCCACCCAGCTGAGGGGCAGCACCAGGCCTGCACCTGCTGTGTGGTGGCCACAGACTGTTGTCCTGACGGCCCGTGGGCAGGTGATGCTGAGCCTCATTTACAACCAAGGGTCAGTGTCCTTGGGCACCAGGCAGCTAACGCGGGCCCCAGGCTCAGGCCCACGTGACCTCCAAGCCCACGTTCTCATCCATGCTGTGCTGCCCATGGACTTTGCTCCAGGCCTGGTTTGGGATTAAGCTGGCCTAGGTGCACATCTGCAGAAGCCCACGTTGCCATGCCTCCAGAGTATCTGTTCAGGGTCAAAGTCACGCAGAGGCCGCAGCCCCGCCTGAGAGCTTCCACCTCGGAGGGAAGGTGGCTGAGGGGGTGACGGCGGCTGGACGCCAGCCCGCCCTCCTGGCCGCCTTTTAAGCCTCCTCGGGGCTCCTCCCCCGCGGTTGGTGTACTGCCCTCGCCCGACCGTGAGTGGCTTCTGCCCGCGCAGGGACCGCTGGCTGGCGACGCCCGTCCAGACCTGGCAGGTCCACCTCCACTCCCTGCAGCGCGTGGACGTCTCCTGCGTCACAGGCCAGCGGACCCGCCTGGCCCTTGTCCTTCGGGGGATGCAGACAGTTAGGAAAGTGAAGGCTTTCAGCTCCCACCCCCAGGAGCTGACGGTATGGCCTTCGGCGGGGGTGCGTGGGGTTGGCTGTTGGGTTTTGCGGGTGTCCCCTGGCCCCTCCCCACCCTTGCCCACCCCGGGGAGGGGGTGGGAGCTGGGCTGCGGCCTGGTGGTCGGTCCTGAAGACTTTGATAGAGTCTTCATTCAGATCCCCTTTATGAGATGTGCCGTCGCGGGATGAGAGACACGTAAGCCCTGAAGGAGAATTTGTAGAATTGTTGGGAGGTAAATGTTAACAGCTACTCTGGACTCGGTGCAGCTGCAACTGTATGTCTGGATAACGAGGGTGACGCGGACGCCCTGCCAGCAGGCCAGCGTTCAGAGCTGGGGCCGGCTAAGCCCTGTCTCTCCTGAGGCCGCTCTGACACTGAGGGGGTCGCGCTGTGTGGGAGGGGACTCGCCCCGCACAGATGGGGACACAGACTGTGACCCGCAGGCGTGGGTGCTGGTGGTGAGGTCCGGTCTGGCCTCAGATCGGGCCTTCTTACCTCTGATCCCACGGAGGCCAGGGGACCTCCCGCCCAGCACAGGGGTTCCCCTGGGACCCTCTCAGCCCCTGGGCTGCGCGCCCAGGAAACCCCTCGTCTGCATGACTCGAGGGGCAGCCTCCCGACCTGCTTCTCCTCTGTTGTTCCTGAAGACGGACCCCAAAGGCGTCTTCGTGCTGACCCCTCACGGGGTGCAGGACCTGCACGTGGGCGTGAGGCCCCGCAGGGCGGGCAGCCGCTTCGTGCACCTCAACCTGGTCGACGTGGATGCCCACCAGCTGGTGGCCTCGTGGCTCGTGTGCCTCTCCTGCCGCCCACCCCTCATCTCCAAGGTCTGATGTGAGACGCGCGTGGGCCACGCGGTTCGGGTGGTGTGTCCTGCGACCTGGCCTGCCCAGATCCAGGCCGGCGTTTCCTCCTCCCGGCCCCTCTGGCTGGGGGCCTGGGGGGTGGGGGTTTCCTCCTGTACCGTGAGCCCCTCAACCGGGAACTCGGGGGGCTTGTCTGCCGTATTTATTCAGCGTCTGGGGCCCAGGAGCACAGGGCGGGCTTGGGAAGAGGTGGCTGGAGAAGGAGCCCGGGGCCAACTCCTGCCCCCCCCACAGGCCTTTGAGATCACACTGCCTGCCGGGGGCGGGAAGGGTGCCAACAAGCGCATCACCTACACCAACCCCTACCCCTCCCCGAGGGCCTACCGCCTGCACAGCGACCATCCCCGCCTGCTGCAGTTCAAGGAGAACGCCTTCCAGGTGCGGCTGCACAGGGCGGGGGGCCGGGACCCTGCGTCGGGGCGTCAGCAAGTCCTGGGGGAGAACGGCCTGTGGCCCGAGTGAGGCGCTTGCGGCCCCCAGGGGCACCCTCTGCTGAACTCTGCCCGGGCCTCTGACCCAACACCCAGGCCCCGGCGGGGCAGCCCTGGGGGCGGCCTTCCCTGCAGTTTTGCAACAGTTTTATCCAGACTGCCTGGCGAGTTAGGCCTTTATCTCCTGTGACTCTTTCAGGGAAAGTGAGCAGCGGTGGGTGGACCCGGGTCTGTCCCTCGCTGGAGGGTGTAGTGACGCGTCTCCCCGGGGCTTTGGGAGGAGCAGCAGCCGTGAGGGCTTTGACAGTAATGCTGGGAAACTTGGTTCAGAGCATGAGTGTATGTTCCGGGGCCTGCGAGCCTGGGGAATGTGTGTTTGCCTGCGTGGAAGCGGCTGGAAGAGAGAGAGAGGTCGGCAGGGTGGGCGCTAGGACAGCGATGCTTCTTGCCAGGTCGGGGGAGGCGAGACCTACACCATCGGCCTGCGGTTTGCGTCCCGTGAGAAGGCCGGGGAGGAGGAGATTCTGATTTACATCAATGACCACGAAGACAAAAACGAGGAGACGTTTTGCGTGAAGGTCATCTACCAGTGAAGGAGCGGCAGGGGCCGTCCTGCCGCTGTGTCCTGCCGCTGTTCGGGGTCAGGCTCCTGTCCCGGAGCTCGGCACCGTGGACTTGGCCGGGGCGGGGTGGGGGGGTCGCTGTGCCCTTAGCCGTTTGCGGTGCTCCTACCCAGTCAGGCTGCTGCCAGTACCAACCGCGTAGCAGCCCCACGGGAGTCCTGACCGTGAACGTGCGCACCCGGTGTACCCGGGGCCCGTTTCTCTCTGCGGCACACGGGGGATTGTCACCGTCTGTGACATTAGGATTTACTGTCAGCAAAATGTATTTTCTGAATCATTTTAAATGATAAAATTATGTTTTTAAACTGAGTTTTATACAAACACTGTATTATTTGCCATGTAATGTTTTTTATGCTGGTATTATTTCACATCTTTTAAAAAAGTTGTACGAAATACTAAATTTTTACACGTTTTCTCTTTGGGCAGTTTTCTTGAGCTTTTTCTGCTGTTTTCACCATTGTCAGAGTTTTCTGTCTGCAGCATAAGCTTCCCTTTCCCTGGGGATGACATTGCCGAGGGACAGGCAGGTGGCCCATGGTTTGTGGCCTCTGGGAGAGTCTGCTTAGTCCTGACCCGAGGGGAGGGCAGCTCTGACCTCTGCTTCTGTTGTCACCTCTCCTGCTTTGATTCTGGTCCCCCTGCCTCCCTTTGTAAGGCCGCCGTGATGACACTGGACTTACCTGGATGATCCAGGACAACCGTTCCGTCTCAAGATCCTTAACTCCATCCCCTTTACCACGTGAGGTCACCCAGTCACGGCGTCCAGGGATCAGGTCAGGCCGGCGGGGAGGGGGCATGGTACCGCCCACCCCCATCCTGTTGGCCAGAACCTAGTCACTTGGCCACACCCAGCTCCGAGGGGTCTCAGAAACGTTGTCTTTCTTCCAGGCGGTCGTGTGTCCAGGTGACTTTGGGGGATGGTATCCCTAGCGGGGGGAGGGGGGGAAGGTTTAGCGGGGCAGCCAGTCACCTTTGTCCCAGCGCTGCTGGTGGGGATGGTGAGAAGTGGCCGGACGGGGAGCATCCCAGGGATGGAATCGGCAGGGTAGGTGACGGATTAGGGCCTAGAAACAGAAACTTTACCCCGGGGCCCATCTGTCTGTTGTTCGGATGTCCCTGTTGTCTTTTCAAGGGCGGCCTCTGCGTTTTGCACGCCTGCTGTGCGCACAGCAATATCTCAGCTCATCCACGCCCCGGGCCACTCTAGGCCCAGGCCCCGCCACCAGGGACCAGGCCCCGGTGGGGAGTGTGTTTTAGGAAGGAAGGCAGTTCTGGAGCCTAGTTGCTTGCTGTCCTGGGGGCACGCGGTGTGGGGGGGAGGTGGGCAGGGGACGCTTCACTTTCATCTCCTCCCACTTCCAGATGCTTCCAAGAGCCGGGAAATCTAGGGGCCGCTGCTCTTCCTAGAGGCAGATCTGCTGGGAGCGCACTTCACCCACACACAGAGGTGGGACCTCAGCAGCTTCCTTACCCCACGTCTAGTCTACAAGGCAGACACTGCAGTGGGGGCCATTCAGGCCTTTCTGTAGCTCAGGCCACCGTCCCCAGCGAGCTGTGCTGAGGGGCCGGCAGCAGCCCTGCCCTGGCTGGAGGTGGGGTCGGGGGCGCCCCTCCCCACTGTGCTCGGGGGGCCTGCAAGCTGCAGGTGCAGGAGCTGGGGGTGGCGGGGCGCTCGAGGAAGCAGCGGCCGGCCTTGGCGAGAGAGAGGCCATCAGCCAGGGATGCCCGTTCTCTGGCCCTCACTCCCTCGTTAGTTCATTCTTTCATCCATCCGACCTTGGCTGTGGGCACTCCTCCGGGCTCTGTTTGTGCAGGAGGTTCAGCCACTGTGGTGCCCTGAGACGGACACCTTCCCTGCCCCAGGTCAGGAGCTGACTTCCTAGGGGAGCTCAGACGATAAAAAGTGGGTACAACATAGATGGTCGGCCGGGTGGTGATAAAGTCTGTAAGGGGAAAAGCAGGAGCAGGGCGTGGAGCGGGTTGATATCAGAAGGAGGGGACTGAGCGGGTGGCGGGTGAGAAGGGAACAGGAAGGGGTGTAGGGGCCGGGGCAGGTCTCGGGCTTGTGGGCTGCAGGCTGATTCTCGGGTGATGCAGGGGTGACGGGGCTGGGGTGGACAGGTGCCTCGCCTCAGGACCAGCAGCGGGGGCCACATTAGTGACCCGCCTTCCCCAGTGGCCACCGCGTCAGCGCCATGGGGGCTGGTGAAGCTGGACTCAGCTGGGTCGGGGGGCGTTGGGGGGTGTCCATGCTTTTTTAAGTCAGAAAAGCAGGTTCTCTACACACAGAGGGTCTTTCCCTTTGCCCTTTTCCCCGTCCCCTCCTCCAAATGCCCTCCCCCCGGGGACTGTGGCCTTCTGGTCACTCTGGCATGCACACCCCTCTCTTCTTGGGCGCCGGTGAGGATTTGAAGCCCCTCCTGGGAGTGAGAATCGGGCACAAGATGGGGGCTTGTGCTTGTCAAAATTTATGCCATTCTGAGCGTTTTTTTCTTCCCTTTCTTTTTCCTTTTTTTTTTCTTTTCTCACAAAAAAGAGAGATTTAAAAAATTATATTTATTTATTATTTATTTATCTTGTCTGCACGGGTCTCAGTTGTGACACACGGGCTCTTAGTTGCAGCGTGTGGGATCTAGTTCACCGACCAGGGATGGAACCTGGGCCCCCTGCACTGGGAGCACAGAGTCTTACCCACTGGACCCCCAGGGAAGTCCTGAGAGATTTCTTTTGCGATAAATTTTCAGTGTTAAATAAAAGCCATGGCTGTGATCCGCCATCTTGGGGCTCTTCTGCTGGGGCCCAAAGCCCAGCTCAAGTTCACTGTGCCCTCTGGGTTGCAAAACACGGGCCTTCCTCCTTCCTTTATGAACCTGAGGTGTCCTGCCCCGACGCCCTAGACGTGGACTAGTATTTTCATCTAACTTCTGACTTCCTGGTGGTCAGTTCCCTGGTCCAGCTGGCATGTGCAGAAGCGCCAGGTGATTTACACGAGAAAGCAGGGGCCCAGCCCCCTCCTCGGGTGGATCTGCCGTAAGGGCTGGGAGCCGCTGCTTCTCCTGCACAAAGACGCAGCATCTTTCAAAGGGAACCTTATCATTTCCATCAAGGGCATTTTTTAGCGTTAGTATTTTATTTCTTCCCTCCTGCCCCTCCTCCTCCCACCCCGGCCGAAAGCTGCTTTTAACTAAATGGAGTCAAATGAAAGCCAGATTAGCTGCTTTGCTTTGCTCATGTCTGATAATGATTTAATGCTATGTTTTTCTCTATTTAGAAATAAATTAAGGCACCTTTTAAAATTGTTGCCTCAGATTCGAAGAGATTGGGGAAAACAACCTTTCTGTTTCCTTAGCAACCTTTCTTCCTCCCAGTGGAGAAGGTTGGGGTGTATGCAGCTCTAACCCCCAACAATCTGGACGTAGTGGTTTTAGTTTTATTTTCAGGGATGTGTGCTGAGACCTTTACAAAGAAAGAGCAGGAGAGGAGGGGAGGGAGGGAAACAGCCAGTGGCCTCGAGAAGTCGTTCAAGTGCGTCCGTGTCTGGTGTGACTTGAGCACCGTGGGATCTCCCTGGTCCCGTGTGGGATGCTGCCCTTGAGTCTGGGGGACAGACAATGCATCCAGAGGCCCTTCCTGCTGGTGGAGGGGGCGGAGCTCCACATACAGTCAAAACCTTGTCATTGGGACACGTCTGCTGGCGTGCCACCTGGGCCCCCATGGCTCTCCTGATGCCACAGCAAAGCCAGGGCTGAGCTGGTCGGGGGGGTGGGCTGTGCAGGGCCAAAGGAGCCTGCTCTCCATGTCGGGGAAGGCCCTCCTTGGGGCAGCCAGCCATGTGTCATCGGTGTCACCACACTGCTCCTTGCCTGTCCAAGGCTGTTTGGGAGGCCCTGAAAGCCAAGTGCAAGTCAGAGAGTGATCTAGTGTCCCCACAAAATCCATGTCCACCCAGAACCTCAGAATGTGACCTTATTTGGGAACAAGGCCTTTGCAGATGCCCTTACGGTAAGGATCGAGATGGAGTCATATTGGGACCATTAGGGTGGTCCCTAAATCCAGTGAGTGTCCTTTAGGAGACAGAAGAGGACACCCAGAGAAGGTCATACAGTGGTGGAGGCAAAGACTGGGGTGATGTGTCTGCTGGTCGAGGACCACCAAGGGTTGCTGGGAGCCGCCAGCACCTAGGACAGGGGCCTGGGACCTGTTCTCGCTCAGAGCCGCCAGAAGGACCTCTGGCCTCCAGAGCTGCGGGAGAATATTCTTCTGTTGGATTAGGCCACCTGGTCACTTGTGACGGCAGCCCCAGGGGTCTTAAATATCCATGTAACCAGCGAATCAAGATTTCTGGTCCTTGGGAGGGAGGGCCAGGCATAAATCTAAAGTGTGACCTGTAGACAGGGCGACCCTTTGCTGTGTGTGGCCGTCCCCCGGGCAGAGGTGGCTTCCTGCAGCAGCGGGGCCGCTCGGAGGAGCCGCGTCAGCCTCGAGCGTCTGTCATCTTGGTTGTCAGATCCTGAATTGATCTGTGAATCAAGGCTCTAAAGATACATTTCATCGCAAGAGTTCAACCTTGAAATAATCACACACCAAAGTGATGAGTCCGTCTCCAAGAGGCAAAGTCACTAAGACGAGTGTTCTAACGACACTTAAGGGAAAGGAACAGGCAGAACGGCCCCCTTGCCCCCAAAAGCTGATGTGCCTGAGGCTCAGACGGGACACCCAGGTCGGAATGGGTGTGAGGCCAGTGGGAAGGGCTGAGGTCACCAAGGCCTGGCAAGGGCCCCGGGCTGCAGGTGACTCTGTCCTTCTAGATCTCTCCCTCTGCTGCTCTTCGGCTTCTCGCGGCCTCCAGCCTTCAGTGGGTGAGACAGAGGTGGGAATCCTGCAGAGGCCGCGGGCCCTGAACTCTCTCTCGGCTCCGTCCGCCCTCTCCCTCACCTTGGCTGGGCAGTGGGTATGGTCAGAACTCGGGTCCAGAAGGGCCTGAATCCTGGCTCAGCCGTGACCTGCTGCTGTGGCCGCTCGGGGGTGACTTCTTCTCCTGTGTGAGGTGGGGTCCTCAGTCTCTGTGTGAAGTAGGGTCCTCAATGTCCTGTGTGAGGTGGGGTCTAGGAGCTCTTACCACTTAGAATCTTGTTAGGATCTGGATTTCATGCAGGGGAGGAGCTCAGGTCTAGTGTGATGGCCTCAGGACTGTTCCCAAGCATCGTCCCCATCCCACCAGGCGGCTCTGAGTGCAGTGCCCCCCTTGGGAGCAGTTTTTCCTTCCACCCTGGTTGCAGGCCTGGCTGGGTGACATGCTTTGGCTGTGGCCTGGGGGCGCAGGTTCTGTGGCTATGTCCCAGAAGGGGCTGCTCTCTCCCTGGGCCCCAGGCTTCGTTGCAGGGAGGGGAGGAGAGGAGGATGGCTCCTCTCGCAGCTGGCGGCCTCCTAGTAGCCTGTTACATTTTGTTCAAATGTTTTTTAGGGCTTCCCTGGTGGCGCAGTGGTTGAGAGTCCGCCTGCCGATGCAGGGGACACGGGTTCGTGCCCCGGTCCGGGAAGATCTCACATGCCGCGGTAGTGGCTAGGTCCGTGAGCCATGGCTGCTGAGCCTGCGCATCCGCAGCCTGTGATACAACAGTGAGAGGCCCACGTACCGCAAAAAAAAAAAAAAAAAAAAAAAGTTTTTTAGAAGTATGGATTTGAAATGTTTGGTCCTTTTTAAACCAAATATAAACTTTGATCCTTTCTTCCACTTTCCCGGTTAGTGTTGGACTCCAACTCTGGCAGTTGAATGGCGCGGCTCAGAAATGTGATCCCATGAGCCTCTGGAGATACCAGTGCTCCTTTCTGGGTGCCCTGTGCACTCTCTCAGGACCCTCAGATTCCAGATTCCAGATCATCCCTTCTTACACATCCAGGCCAAAGAAAGTGAAGGCGGATTCTTGTGTGTGTAGTTGTCATCGTCCGTGTCTCCCTGAGCTGCACAGCGCTGGGCAGGGCTCGTGGCTTTTCTAGGAGGTCATGAGGGCAGAAGACACACCGTGGGGATGACTGACCCACACCCTGACCTCGCAGCTCACTGGCCTATGTGGCCCCAGTCATTGCTGCCTCCCCACCTGGGTTAGTCACCTGTCCCAACAAGCACCACAGATGGGGCTTAAACAACAGAAATCAGTTCTCTCCAGAAGGCTGGGAGGCCAAGATCAAGGTTTCGGCCAGTGGGTTTCTCCTGAGGCCTCTCGCCTTGTCTTGTGAATGTCTTCTCCCTGCGTCTTCCCACCGTCTGCCTTTGTATTTTTCTATGGCATGATTTTCTCTTCTTGTAAGGACATGAGTCCTGTTGGATTAGGACCCACCCTTATGGCCTCACTTTACTTAACCACCTCTAAGACCGCATCTCCAAATACAGTCACACTTGGAGGTCCTGAGGGTTAGGACCTCCACAGATGAATTTGGGGGATGTGATTCAGCCCCTGACACAGACCTCTGGCTGCCACCCTCATGCTTACCCCCCTGCCGCCTCTGCATCTTGCCCCCTTCCCTTGCCTCCTGTTCTCACAGCCCCTTCCTCTCATTAACCGCCATACCCTGAAGCCCTGAGACCGCTGGTCATCACAACCGCTGGGCGGAGGCCCCCTCTGTCGGGCCCCCAGGCAGCGGAACAGGGAGACAGGCTCTCAGCCATGGGCTGAGTCTCTCCTATGATCTGTGGCCCTAACTCTCAAATAGGCCTCAGGCAAATGGCCCTACCACACCTTTCTGGTCTGTCAGAGTCAGAGGGTGGAGGCTGGGTGGTCTGAGAAGACAGGACCTTGCCTCATCCTTCATGCCTCATCCTTCATGGAGGAAAGAGGAGCCACCAGACCAGAGCCTTCCTGTGGTCCCACCGTGATCTGTGACCTGGCCGTGCCCGAGGCGGCCCCCATCTCGCCTGCCCTGACAGAGAACCAGGTGTCCTGCCCTCACGGGGGCTCGAATCCCACCCCTCTGACTCCTGAGGGCCTCACTCCTGCCCGTCTGTCTGTTCTGGAACACTCCGCGTGCGGTCATTCTCGGTCACCCATCGTAAACAGAAAAGCCATTTCTTTCTCCGTTCTCCCCTCTCGCTGCCACCCGCTCTGTTCCTCTGGATGGGAAATCTTGCAGCGCTGTCTGTGGCCAGTGTCTGAAGCCTGCCCCCGTCCCCCCGCCATCATCCTCTCTCCTGCTGCACAGAGACCTCGCTTTCAAGTTTACCTGTGGCCCCTGTGAAGCCAGGTCCATGGTCACCGTCTGTCCTCTTTGCTCTGGCTGCCTGGCACCGCGGCTCCCCTGCCTGGTCTCCTGGAGTTGGGGGGGGGCACATTCTCCTGCTTTTCCTCCAGCCTCTGCCTCCTCCTCAGCCCGGCCTTTGACTGCCACCTGTCCTCAGCCCCTCTGTCCTGGTGGCCGCCTCCTGTCCCATGATTCTAAATAGCATGGCCACGTCTGTCACCCTTCACACCCATATTGTGGCCCTGACACTTTCCAGCACCACCTCGGGCTGCTGTCTGGGTGGTTCCCAAACCTGCTGCTTCTCTGTAGATGGTTCTCCCAAACTCTGCTCGCTTGGGGTGGCCGCCGTTTCCTGCCAGAACTTCCACTCACCTAGAGGTGCCGTACATTCAAGGCCATTCCCCTGTGATGGGAATCTAGGTGTTCCCAATTTTCCTATCATAAAATGCTGCCATCGATAAGCTTGTACATGTACTTTCATGTTCTCCTGTGAATGTTCTGTAGGATTGATCCTACTGTTGGATTTACTAGGTCCCCTAAAAAGTGAAACCTCTTTTTATTTATTTTATTTTTTCTAAAGGATTAGAAATCACAACATTGATTATTTAATTATTTATTTGGCCGTGCCGGGTCGTAGTTGCCACATGCGGGATCTTCATTGCGGCGTGCGGGACCTTTTGGTTCCAGCACGCGGAATCTTTAGTTGCGACCTGTGGGATCTACTACCCTGACCAGGGACTGAACCCAGGCCCCCTGCACTGGGAGCGCAGAGTCTTAGCCACTGGACCACTAGCATTTAATAATAGTAATGTTCCCAGCAAAGAACAAACCTGCATTCTACCATGGGTCGAAGACTGTTTGTGGGCTATTTGGAAAACATTACGTAAAGTTTTCCTTAATTAGAATCAGTTACGAGACCCTAGTAAAGAAATAAGTCCAAACATGAGATTCTAAGACCTCACACTGTGAAAACATCTTTTCACTTTTAAAGTTAAATATGTACTTTGTAAAACTATTCAAACAATACCAAAGAGTATAAAATAAAAATTTAAACATTCTCTCTCCCCCCCACAGCTTCCAGTAACACTTCCCAGAGGAAACTACTATTTCTCTTGGATCCTTCTAGAATATGTTTATGCATTTTAGTGCATAAATAGGTGTACTTTTATTGGCACATGGGATAACATTCTTTTTGCTCACTTACTTCTGTATCCTGGAGATCTTTTCCAAATGTAACATACAGATCTTGCTGAGTCCTTTGTATTGACTTCTTGCTAATGTCTTGCCATACATGTTTATAGTTTTTGTTTTAAAATATACATTCAGAAGAGTATCGACAACTTAAATATGGTTTAAAGAATAAAGCTACAGTGAATACTTATGAAACCACCACATAGAGAAATGGTATCTTTAAAAAAATTTTTCATTTTAAAACTCTAGGCTGGGGGCTTCCCTAGTGGCGCAGTGGTTGAGGATCCTCCTGCCGATGCAGGGGACACGGGTTCGTGCCCCGGTCCGGGAAGATCCAACATGCCGCGGAGCGGCTGGGCCCGTGAGCCATGGCCGCTGAGCCTGCACGTCCGGAGCCTGTGCTCCACAATGGGAGAGGCCACAACAGTGAGAGGCCCGCGTACCGCAAAAAAACAAACAAACAAAAAAAACCTCTAGGCTGGTCTCAAGAACACAACTAACTGCCTTTTGTGTATTGATCTATAATTGGCGACATGGCTAAACTCGTTTATTAATTTTAATACTTTGGCTGTAGGGTTATGTTAGGGTGGCGTGTGAATACTCATATCATCTGTGAGCATGACAGCCTTCTTTCTCCCTGTCCAATCCTTATCTCTTTTTTATTTCTCTTCCTTGTCCTAATGCACTGGACGAGGCTTTCTAGAAAAATATTCCATAGGAATGGGTGTAGTGCACATCCTTGTTTTGTTCCTGATTTTAAAGAAGGTGCTGTCAGTGTGTCACCATCAACATGAACTTGTGTAACCACAGTGCCCTGTCTGAGGGACACCCTGTAGAACCAGGGTTCCGTGGAGGTAACTTTGGAAACCGCTTCTCTGCAGGGTTTTGGAATCGAGGAGTCTGGATTTTATCCCTTACTGGTGATGGAGGTGGGCTCATACTTCTGTACTAGATTGCCCTGTTAAAGTTCAGATGTAACTTCATGAGTTCTGATCGACCACTTCTCACAGTAATGGGATTCTTGGCCCTGGGCACAGCTCCCACCATGGCCAACTTCACCAGGAAGCACCCTCGCTTGGGAATGTCACTGGGTCTCACTGGTCCCAGCCATGTGTGGACAGTGGGGTTAATCCCCCTAGAGCATTAGCTATGCTCAGTTCCCCTCTCACACCATGAACAAAAAAAAGGGCTCTAGCATCTTTTTTCTAAAAAATAAATAAATTTATTTATTTATTTATTTATGGCTGCGTTGGGTCTTCGTTGCTGCGCGCGGGCTTTCTCTAGTTGTGGCGAGCGGGGGCTACTCTTTGTTGCGGTGCACGGGCTTCTGATCGTGGTGGCTTCTTTTGTTGCAGAGCACAGGCTCTAGGCACGCAGGCTTCAGTAGTTGTGGCACGTGGGCTCAGTAGTTGTGGCTCGCGGGCTCTAGAGCGCAGGCTCAGTAGTTGTGGCGCAAGGGCTTAGTTGCTCCACGGCATGTGGGATCTTCCCGGACCAGGGCTCGAGCCCGTGTCCCCTGCAATGGCAGGCGGATTATTAACCACTGCACCATCAGGGAAGCCCAGGCCTCTAGCACCTTGAGGGGTATTGGCCTCAGGTGGATCAGCCCAGCTGGAGGCAGATGGCCCCATTCAACATGCCAAGATGGGCATTGAGAAATAGGCTTCCTGAGTCTTGTAGCCCAGACCTCAGGGCCTTTGCAGGAAGGAAGCACAAAGTAAATACGTGAAGAGGGGTTTGCTGACCTGTTAAGCTGGTCTCTGCAGAGGGTCTGGGAAAGCATGATTCACCTCTTATGACCCTTCGTGCTGTGCATCCCATGCGTGGAGTGATAATGGAAATGACCCAAGAGGCCCACAGGGAAGCAGCAGCGTCACACCCTCAGTCATGCTGTATCCTGCTGTCAGAAACCCCAGGATGAGCCCCTGGGGAATGCTCCCAAACCCCGTCCTTTCTGAGACTGTGAGCTACTTATTGAGGCTCTCACCAAAGGAGAGATTGGCTCGGGTCAACGATTTAAATAAACACCAGGCTTGTTTTTTTTTTTTTTTTAGATTCCATATATATGTGTTAGCATATGGTGTTTGTTTTTCTCTTTCTGACTTAACTTCACTCTGTATGACAGACTCTAGGTCCATCCACCTCACTACAAATAACTCGATTTCGTTTCTTTTTATGGCTGAGTAATATTCCATTGTATATATGTGCCACATCTTCTTTATCCATTCTTCCGATGATGGACACTTAGATTGCTTCCATGTCCTGGCTATTGTAAATAGAGCCGCAATGAACATTGTGGTACATGACTCCTTTTGAATTATGGTTTTCTCAGGGTATATGCCCAGTAGTGGGATTGCTGGGTCATATGGTAGTTCTATTTTTAGTTTATTAAGGAACCTCCATACCGTTCTCCATAGTGGCTGTACCAATTCACATTCCCACCAGCAGTGCAAGAGGGTTCCCTTTTCTCCACACCCTCTCCAGCATTTGTTGTTAGATTTTTTGGTGATGGCCATTCTGACCGGTGTGAGATGATATCTCATTGTAGTTTTGATTTGCATTTCTCTAATGATTAATGATGTTGAGCATTCTTTCATGTGTTTGTTGGCCATCTGTATGTCTTCTTTGGAGAACTGTCTATTTAGGTCTTCTGCCTATTTTTGGATTGGGTTGTTTGTTTTTTTGATATTGAGCTGCATGAGCTGCTTGTAAATTTTGGAGATTAATCCTTTGTCAGTTGCTTCATTTGCAAATATTTTCTCCCATTCTGAGGGTTGTCTTTTTGTCTTGTTTATGGTCTCCTTTGCTGTGCAAAAGGAGATTTATTTTTTTAATGAAAATTTGTTTAATAGTGAAGAGAGTGAGTATGGAGTGCTCTGAGTTACTAGATCCTGGTGCGTGTATATTTGCATCAAACCTTTTGCAGGCTGGTCTCGAGCCCTCTGGTGCTCCTGGGACTCATTTCTGTGCAGCGGGACCTCCCAGCTCTCAGACTGGAGGGAGGTGGTGCGTCCAGCTGGGGAAGGGGAGGGGTCCAAGGAGGGAGATGTCAGGCTGCTTCCACTGTGGCCAGCGGGTTCCCCTGGGCCCAGGAGAACATGTCTGGTGAGTGTCCACCAAGGATGAGGATGCTGGGTCACTCCCTTTCCCACTCCATCCATACCCAGCTGCTCTCAGAGGTCTGGTCAGTCTCGTGCAGTCCAGGAGGAAGGCTGGATGGCAAGCTGAGGGTGTTTGCAGCGCGCCGCTGGCAGGGACTGAACGGGGATGGGCAGAGGGTCTGCCAGGATGGTCATGTTTCCTTTTTAACTTACAGCTGGGCTGCAGGAGGGCCAGGAGCCTGAATAGCCAAGTGTGGGCGGAAGATTCCAGAGCGTTGGCTGGGCCCCTATTGGCTCCCGCTCAGCCTGCAGGTCCCTGCGCTAATGGTGCCCCATACCTGGGGCTCCAGCGGTAGAGCTGGGACTAACCTCCCCTGAACAACAGGCATGAGAAAGTGCCTCCAAACCGCCGAGGGGCTGGAAGGTGCTGGCAGCCCTGAGCTGGGTGCAGGGTGGGCGTGCTGCCGGGGGGCACTGCCCGACTGGCTGTTTCCCCGACAGCCCAACTCCTTTTCAAGCACATCGAGCCGTTAAACCAGAGACGAGCTTCACAGGGCTGGTGAATCTTAGCTCTGCGCAGCGAGGAGACTCACATCCATCTCCAAGATGCTGGTGGCCAGGCACCCAGGGCCTGGCTTGTCGTAGGTGCTCAATTAGTGTTCCTCCAAGGCACGACTCCAGACGAAGCCTTCCGGCTTCTGGCTGTTATCTTTGGTGGTGGATGTGCCTGCCTGGAAGCTGCTTTTGTTTGATTGCCTTTGTTGTGCTTCCTCACGGACCCTGCGCCCTCCCGCCCCCATCTTTGCGTTTCATTTACCAAGTGATCCTCAAAGGGCAGAACCAAGAGACTCAAACACCGGCTCACGGGCTTCCCTTGAGGCAGCTGGGCTGCGGGGGGAGCCCATGAGCTTGACGCTTCTAACCAGGGTCTTGCATTTAATCAAAACTCAACCTGATATACTCAGTTATATATGTGTGTGTGTGTAACTGAATCACTATGCTGTACACCTGAAACTAACATGATACTGTAAATCAACTATACTTCAATTTTTATTTAAAAAAAACTCAACCTGGTAGAAAATGGACTTGAGGACACGGGGAGGGGGAAGGGTAAGCTGGGACAAAGTGAGAGAGTGGCATGGACATATATACACTACCAAATGTAAAACAGATAGCTAGTGGGAAGCAGCCGCATAGCACAGGGAGATCAGCTCAGGGCTTTGTGACCACCTAGAGGGGTGGGATAAGGAGGGTGGGAGGGAGGGAGATGCAAGAGGGAAGAGATATGGGGACATATGTATACGTATAACTGATTCACTTTGTTATAAAGCAGAAACTGATGCACCATTGGAAAGCAATTATACTCTAATAAAAATGTTAAAAAACAAACAAACAAAAAAAACTCAACCTGAGCACCACCCCCAGCCCAACGCTGCCTTCAAGGGCTTTATCTTTCCCTTGGGGGCAGGAGCTGGGCACCAATGGCTGTAGGCAGAGCAGAAGACAGCCTCCATCCTGATGTCCTGCCCCTGGAGAAGTGACTACTGGATTAAACATCTGAGCTGGGAAAGTGGTTTGGATCCTGAGACAAGGGATGATGCACAGACCGGGGAGCTGGTCCACGGACAGCTCCCTAGGGATGGGCCACGGGGAGGCAGGGGCTAGGGCAGCTCTCTCTGGAAACGAGGCCAGGAATTACTGGGCAGCATAGTGGTGAGGCTTACTGTATTTAAAAAAAAAAAAAAATATATATATATATATATATGTAATAGTTTGTATCTGCTAATCTCAAACTCCTAACTTACCCCTCCCTCATCTTCCCTTTTGGTAACCACAAGTTTGTTTTCTGTCTGTGAATCTGCTTTTGTTTTGTAAATAAGTTCATTTATACTATTTCTTAGATTCCACATATAAGTGATATCATATGATATTTGTCTTTCTCTGTCTGATTTACTTCACTTAGTATGATGATCTCTAGGTCCATTCATGTTGCTGCAAATGGCATTATTTCATTCTTTTTTATGGCTAAGTAATATTCCATTGTATAGATATATCACATCTTTTTTTTATTAGTTTCTGCTTTATAACAAAGTGAATCAGTTATACATATACATCTGTTCCCATATCCCTTCCCTCTTGCATCTCCCTCCCTCCCACCCTCCCCATCCCACCCCTCAAGGCGGTCACAAAACACTGAGCTGATCTCCCTGTGCTATGCGGCTGCTTCCCACTATCTATCTACCTTACGTTTGGTAGTGTATATATGTCCATGCCTCTCTCTCGCTTTGTCACAGCTTACCCTTCCCCCTCCCCATATCCTCAAGTCCATTCTCAAGTAGGTCTGTGTCTTTATTCCTGTTTTACCCCTAGGTTCTTTATGACATTTTTTTTCTTAAATTCCATATATATGTGTTAGCATATGGTATTTGTCTTTCTCTTTCTGACTTACTTCACTCTGTATGACAGACTCTAGGTCTATCCACCTCATTACAAATAGCTCAATTTGTTTCTTTTTATGGCTGAGTAATATTCCATTGTATATATGTGCCACATCTTCTTTATCCATTCATCTGTCAGTGGACATTTAGGTTGCTTCCATGTCTTGGCTATTGTGAATAGTGCTGCTACGAACGTTGGGGTGCAGGTGCCATTCAGAATTAGAGTTTTCTCTGGATATATGCCCAGGAGTGGGATTGCTGGATCATATGGTAACTCTAGAGACCTACTGTTTATTGAGCTTCTGCTCTGTGCCAGGTGTGGCCCCAGGCACCGTTCAGAAGACATTTCATTCAGTTTCCTCAGCTACTGTGTAAGTGAGATGCTGTGATGCTCACTTTACAGATGAAGAACGAAGCTCATCAAGGTTAGGACGTGTGCCCGGGTCACACAGCCAGGAGGTGATAAGCTGGGAATCAGCCCAGGCGCTTGCCGTGACCCCGAGTTGCCTCCTGCTTTGCCTGGCCTCAGCCCCTTTCCAGCCGCAGCTCGAGGGGCAACTTTCACAGCAGATGCACAACCTGCACAGGGCGTGGCCGCCCTGGTCTGGAAGCCCCGCCTCCTGGTTTCCAGCCCCAGGAAGCCGTACAATTGTAGGCAAGGCCTTCTTTCTTTCCGTCGCTGAGGGCAAGGCTGGTGTTCAGCATTCAAAGTCGGAAGGTCAAGGTCTTTCTGGCCTCGGGCCCCTTGGGCCAGTTCTGATGGCTCAGGGTTGGACGGGCTTTTCCTTGGTCCGGCCTCCTGCCAGCTGGAAACCTGGGTCTGAATTCCACCCGAATGTGGCTTGCCTAGAAATCCCTCTTCCTTGCATGGCCACCTTCTGAGGGGGGCCGGGGAGAGATAGACAGGCAGGGACCCCTCCACCGGCTTTGCCCAGGAAGGGGGAAGCGTGCTCCCAGGTGTGCCGACAGCTCCCTGCCCCAGGGATGCCTTCACAGGGTACCCTGGGTCCTTGGTGACCTTGTGACATCTTCCTGCTGTCCGGGCTGCTGGACCCCAGAGAGCAGCTCGGCCTGGACGCCCGGGACACGGGGCTGCTGGGCGCCTCCGTCCTTGCTCCGGGATGTCCATGCTGCTACTCTGCCCCATGCACCCTTGGGACAGCCTCCTCTCCTCTCCTGGTCTGGCTACTTCACGTTTGGAGCACTAGGCAAAACCAAACCCCGCAAGCTCCTGGCCTCGACGCTCATAAGAGCTGACGGCTGACGGCAGCACCCGCCTGCCCTCTGCAGCCTCTTTCTGGGATGCGTGCCAGGCCTGGGCCTGGGAGAGCCCCACGAACACTCCGCTCGATGGGCCGGGCAGCTGAGCCCCAGAGGCGCTGTGTGACTTGCTGCCGGCAGCAGAGCTAGAACCCGGGTCACCCATCGCCACATCCTGGGTCCTTCCCCATCACTAGGTTGCAGTGGAGTGCGTGGTGTGGGTCAGCTGGACGGAGTGGGGTCCAGTGGGGAGGGGAGGGAGGGGCCCCTTTGTTGCCAGGAGACAAGCAAGGCACCCCCAGCTCAGCTTCAACCTGCTGCCCCGTGTCTCTGCTTCTCATCCCGCCGCCGGGACGGGGCCCTGCTGGGTCAGCCTGGCCTCCTCTACCTGCCCCTGAGCCTCGTCCAGGGTGTCTTTGATATTCACTGGGTCTGGATGCAGCAGTGCCAGGCTGGTCTCGTCACGGGGGTAGGGGGAGCCTGCTCCAGCCCAGCCTCCTTGGCCCCCGCTCCTGGACTGGGCTCTCCGCTCTCTGTTCCACTCGGTCATGCACAGAGGCATCCTCGTCGGTACTCGGCCCAGCCCATCCACCTGGGCACCAGCCTGCCCTCTTCCCCTCCCCCGCATTACCCCCCATCCCTCTGCCTCTCTCTGCGAGGGGCTCTTGGGCTGTGTCTCTATCTCTCCCGCCCCCAGTGCGATGTCTCTCTGCTGCTGTTGCCTGGCCTGTCTCTGCCCTGGCCACCCCCAAACCACGGCAGCCCCAGCCTCACCCCTTGCCGAGGTTGGAGCCACTTTCCGGTCTGAGTCAGGCTGCGAGGTGCTGGGCATGGGGACGGATGGCCCCACCGTTGACCCTGTAAGAGAAGGTGCTGTGAGAACCAGAAATAGAAAACTGGGGCCTCGGGGCTCTGACCGGGGCCTGGCCGCTGCCCCCCAGCCCGGGCAGACCCTGGTCCCCGCATCTCTGTGGAGCTGGGTGCTGGGGCCCAGGAGAGAGCTGACTGGCATTCTCCCCACGTCCTGCGTCCTGCGCTGCCCTGCTGAGCTCCTCCTGTCTCGTGCTGGCTGGCACGCTCGGTCATTTCCTGAACAAGAGGAGACGGTGGGCCTCTGCTGTCTTCTTTGACACTTACTGGGGGTCTTGGAGGGAGGTGGTGCCAGCTTGAAGCCCCTAACTCCCTCCCAATAACTCCAAGCCTACGTAACTGCCACTGTCTGGACTTGTGGCTCGGGGTACCCAGACAGGATCTGTGGGGGGCCCTGACTCCTCTCTCTCTTTAGGGTCAGGACAGGTCTGTGAGTCAGGTCTCAGGAAAGATGCTCAGGCCTGGGTCTGGGTGACCTGCTCCCTGCTGCCCCTGCTGTCCCCACGGCCAGTGTGCACAGCAGGCTCCCGGGAGGCAGATTGAAAGGTCCAGGGTGGAGAGAGGAGGGGGACCCTGGCCCCTGCAGTCAAACGTCCAGTGTCCTGCCTCCCCACCCCCACCCAGGGGACTCTGGCCAAACCCTCCGAGCCTCAGCCTCCCTGTCCATCAGCCTTGACAAGCGCTTCACGATGTAAGCGGCATTGTCTTCGTCACTAAGCGGTTCTATCCCTTCAGTGCCCGTCACTCACCAGTGGGGTGACCTTGGCATGCTCTTCACATCTCTGAGCCTCGACTTTCTCACCTGTATGTTGGGACAACAGCGTCGCTGCCTCAGGGATGCTATAGGATTAAGGAGATCCCATGTCAGGCGTTTGGTGCCCTGCCCTGCAGGAGAGGGGGAGAGGATGGGGGGGCAGGGGTTGTTCCCAGAAGGTGATAGGTTGGGGGACTGACAAGCAGGAGGAGGGGGACATGTGTCCCTGCGACAGGATGCAGGCTCCTCTTCCCTCCTGGGAGCCTGAGATGCAGAGGCCACACCCTGAATGGCAGAGTGGAGTGCTTGGTCCCTGATGCCATGGGCGGCCAGGCCACTCTGGACCATAGCCTGCTGCATTGTGTGTGGTCCTCCCGGACCCCGGGGCTGGCAGGTGAGGGTGCTGAGGCCCCGAGGTTGGGTGGCTTGTCCAAGGTCATGAGAGAGAAAGGGGGTGTCTGAACCTGTCAGGTGGACCCCACAGCCCATCTTATGGGGCCCCATGGATGGTGCCTTTTCCTGGAGGAATAAAGGGCCAGGCCTCCAGGTGCCCCGCTGGTTCCTCCCCAAAGCCACTGGGGGCCCCGGCCAGAGTCCTGCTGCGGATGGCTTTGAAGAGGCTGGTTAGTGCCAGATGAGCTCCCATCCGCCACCTGAAATGTCCTGTTGAGACAGGAAGCTGGGAAAACAGAGACAAAAATCAGTGAGGGTGTGGAAGCAGACACTGCTGGAAACAATTTATTTCTGGAAGCAGCATGGCCTGGAAGATACCTGAAGTTGGTGGCCTGAGGGAGGCCTGGGCCAGGCGGAAGACAGGAGCAGACCCCAGAACCTCTCCCTGACCCTTCGGGGTCCCCACAGGGCCTAGGCTTCAGCTGTGACCACCCATCCTTGGGCTAGGCGGCTGCCATGGCAGGTGCTCTAGGCTGGGGCCTCCGGGAAGGGATAGAGGTGAGACTGAGGATGATGGGAGAGGCGGGGGTGGGAGGATGATGGGACACGGTCTCAGCGCTCATCCATCTCCCTGGGTACCCGGCCCTGCAGGCCAGTGAGTGAATATCTGTGGCCCTTCTGGAATGCTGTGTCAGATGGCTGATTGGTTGGTTTGTTCCTTCCTTCATTCAACAGCTGTGTCTCAGGGACGTCCGACGTGCCACTTGCCGTTCATCCATCCCTGCCACATCCGTATCCCTGGAACGCAGCCAGATCACCACTCCTCAATTACAGATCCCGAGGCCAGGGTGCTGACGGAGGTGAGCCCTGGCTTTCCTGGCTGTCAGGCAGAGCTGGCCCTGGTCTGTTGTAGGGAGGGGGGAAGTGGCCCCCAGGTACAGATGATCAGCGGTCGCCCCCTTGGGCGAGAAGGACAACGTGCTTCTCCAGGTCCCGCCTTGAGTGTTGGCAGGAGCCTCTCACTGCTCTTCCTCCCTGTGCCCCTAAAGCCCTCCCTAGGCTTGGGGAGATTTATGCCCTGAAGGGAGCAATGCCACTGCTCTTTATGGCATATTAAGCTGACAAATGGGCACCCCTGTCAGAGGCCATGCTGGGTGCCTCCCTGTTGCTTCAGTTGGTTGGAAAGTGACAGGTAATATTTTTGAAATGAATCCTGTAAAGACTACAGTATATCAAGGGCCCTACACAGGGTTATTAAAGTAGACTAACTGAATAATTTTCCTAGGATAATAATATTTCTTAAGGATTATGGATGAGCCCTGGTCTTTCCTTAGCTACCATGAACCAGAAATGTTCGAGGGTGGATTCATGTCACTGTTTAAAGCTGCAGAGACAATTAGGCTTGCGTGAGATGCACGGATCAGAGTTAGATTGACAGCTCCGGAGTCATGTGAGATGAAATATGGTTGGAAACTGTGATTTCCAAGCACTTGCTCACCGATATAATTATAATTAAGATACCCCGTGCATAACAGCTAAGGAAGTGGCATATGCCCAGGACCACGATCTTGGGAGCCTGGCAAAGATTTGTCCCCCTGAGTCTTTGGATTTGTCAGCTTGCACAGGGAGGCTGGCTTTGGTCACGGGCTGCCCCACTACAGACTTCTGGGTGTCCTGGGTGGGATTCTGATTACTTTTCTGCAGTGTGTGGGGCTGGAGTTGGCAGAAGATGCCTGGGAAGGGTGCTGCCCTCTGATTCCTATGGCCCTTTCCAGGTAGAAGGAGGAGCTGAGCGGGGCTCCCAGCACCTGCAGGAGGTGTTAACTAGCTGGGGGTGGGGTGACTTCTGGGCCCCATCCTTTGAGGCTGTGCCCCCGGCCTAGGAGACAGGAACAGCCCCATCTCTCCCAAGACTAGGGATTGAAACCCAGGTTGGCGAGAGGCTGAAGCACCACCAGGGTCTTGGCCTCTGAGAGCCTAGGGTTCCAAGACCCACTCTGTGCAGGGAAGAAGTCAACCAGCCATTTTCAAGCCCAGGCTGGGTGTATGATGTTGGTGATGGCAGTGGGTGGATTCACTTCTTCCCCACCCCAGACAGCCTCGCCGGCTAATGACCAGGCAGTCACATGGGGCCCTGTGCTCAGGAGGGCTCCACACTTGGTTTAATGCTCTGCCGTTGCTGTCTTGAAATGCTTAACAATTTTTCAACAAGGTGCCCTGTGTTTTCATTTGGCTAGGGGACCTGAAAACTATGTAGCTGGTCCTGTTTCCCACTCTTCTGGGGTGGGGGTAGGGGTAGGGCTGGGGATCCCACAGGGAGGTGTCGAGAACCCCTGCTGGAGAGTTTGGGAGGAGACCTGGGCCTGGGAAGCTCAGCCTGTCCCCACTGCCCTCTGTCTTGGGGACTTGCCAGCCCACTGTGGGCCCGTGCTCTGGTCTGCATGCCTCTACCTGTGAAAGGTAGGCGATTCTACCCATGTCTGGGGAGAGTGTTAGGGAACTGCTGTTGCCCTCACCTAAGCCATAGACTGTGAACTCACCTTCATCAGTAGAAACCTGACATTTGTTTCCATCAGCCTGGTGGTCCCTTTACCTTAGTTGGTTCAGAGATGGTGAGAAGAAGAGGGGTGTATTAGGCAGCTTCACACTACAGCAATGCTGTAAAACAAACATCCCCCAAACACAGTGGCTTACAACAGCAATGTTTCTTTTTTGCTCACGATTCTGTGGTCACAGTGGTGGATCTGCTTCAGGTTGAAGGTCAGGGTCAGTTTGGCTCCAGGAGAACCTCATTCTGGGACCAGGGCCTCCCAGGGGCGGTTCTCAAGGATGGCAGACACACAGAGGGCAAGTCAGCCCTCCAAGAACACTTGCTAGCTCAGATCACACCACACCTGCTCACAGTCCGCTGGCCAAAGCCAGCCCCACACCAAGTCCACTGTGCCTGGGGCCAGCTGTGTGCTCTGCGGGCTGACTGGGGGACACAGGGCAGAGGTCACGGGGTGGAGTCCTGCTCCGGGGCAGGGTGGAGTTCCAACAGTCATCCAACACACCACTGGGGTCTTGTGTGTTGAGCCCCTTAGGCCCCAACGTGAGAGTCAAGACTGCTTTTCTAGAATGTTCTAGAAAGTTCTTTGAACCCCAAGACCAGGTAAGTAGTGAAGGAACTCTTGGACGATGCAGCTGCGTGGGGCTGCTGATGGAGCCAGGCTTTGAGAACTCCTGCCATGGGTGGGGTCTTTGGTGGGGACAATGTGGTCTGCAACGCTGGTTTCAGCAGGGGCTGCTCCAGGGAAGCTTCTGGTGATCCCGAGGATGCTCTGTGCTTGCAGCTGAGGGAACAGAGGCAGATGCGCCCCTGCTCCGTGTTGCTCAATAGCAGTGGATGAAATGTGCCCATGACGTGGAGCTGAGACGCTCGAGGTGAGCATGGGGCTGTGGGAACCTGAGCAGGGACAGGGTGGGCAGGGGTCTCCCGAGAGGGGAAAAACCTGCGCTTAGCTAAACCCTTACGGGGTGAGAATGGGTGGGAGATGGGCAGGAAAGGGCGATCCAGGCAGGGCCAGGGTGAGATACCACCTTCACCCAAGAGCTGTGGGGACACTGGGTGAGGCCCTAGGGAACCCCATGTCGAGGAAACCACGGGCCCTGCCCACCCCTGGGAGCTCACCGTCCAGCACAGCTGCGCGCTGGCAGGTGGGCGTGTCCTGGGTGGGGGAGGGGTGGCACCCAGGGAGCTGGAGGCCCCGGGCCCTTGGGGCAGAGTGTAAGGACCCCCAGGCCACAGACTCCAGGGAGGGCCTCGAGGGTGGGGCAAGGAATGTGGTTTCTCTGGGGGGCTGAGTTGCCCCCTGAGTCCAGGCGCTGGGGGCCTGTTACCCGTGTGGGCGGGAGGGCAGCCTGTCCCTTCACCCTTCTGCTTCCTGCGGGAGTCGAGGCCAGCTTCACAGACAGTTAAGGCCCTCGCCGCATTCAGCCTGGGAGAGATACATAAAGCGCTAATGTGACCGCTTTAATTAGAGAGGCCTTTTTTCCATAAATACATATGTCAGCTAATGAGCAACGGCGTGGAGGCTGGAGTTATTGCCGCTGCCGGCCATGAATCTTTGTGTACAGGAAGGAAGCCAGGTGGCTCTCCCATGAAGGACATCTTCCCGTCAGCAATTCCACCTCCAAAGGGGATCCTGGGGCCAGAGGAGCCATGAGTTCCAGGGGGACGCAGGTTCTAGCTGGGCCCTGTCCCTGATGTCCTGTGCAACCTAGAGTGATTGCATTCAAGTCGAGCTGGTGTGGAAAGAGGCCCATGTCAGGCGGAGGGGACCCAGTCCTTGGCCCCCAGGGGCTCCTGAGATTTCTAGGAGGCTCTGATTCTACAGACTGAGCTTTCTGAGCCATTCCTGGAGGTTTGGGGCGAGGCCCTCCTTGGGTCTCAGTCAAGGGGCGGCTTTGCAGTGAGATGCCTTATAACATGTGCCCTTAGAGCACTGTCTGAATTGTCCAAAGGGGTCCTGGCTGGGGGCTCCCTCTAGCCACGGCCCTGGAGTGAAATTCAGTGAGAAGATTGTCAGGAAGTGGCCCCGGATTCCTGGAGCATCCCCACCTCCCCAGGCCCAGGCTGGACCCACAGACACATAGCACCTGTGGAATCTGGGGACCAGGCTGCTTGACTGGGGGAAGATTGGGTCTCTGATTCGTGCCGGCCTGGAAGGAGGTGGTGTGGTCTTCATTCTGCTCAGGCTGCCTGATGAAGTTGTCCCAGTAATGGGCCCATATCACTCCCTGCTTGTTGCTTGCTTGTCTTATTTTTCTCATATGATTTCCTCCACATCAGGAGGAAAATTGGATTCTGGTGGCGATCAAATGAATTCACAGCTAGGGTATCCACCCTCTCCCCTCCCCAGGGTGGGCAGGATGGGAGAGTCGGCTGGGCTCCCCCAGCTGGAGCTGCCCCTGTGGGCTGTCTGTCCCCAGTGCCTCTGCCCAGCACTCGGACCCCCTGATTTATGTCCCCCTGGGAGTGCCCAGCCCGGCCACCCAGCGTCCATCTCCTGTCTGCAGAGGGCTGGATGGTGCACTGAGGCACATTAGCAGCTCAGACTGAATAAAATATTGTGCTTGCCTCTGAAGAGAATTTTTCTAATTTTATTTTTATTGCTCTAAGACAAGCTCAGCTCATGGAAATTATAAACCCCTTCTGCTTCCTCCTTTGCCTCCCCCTCTGCTTCCCAGCCACCTTCTTGTGAGACCACTTAGGATGCCATGTAGGCCCCATCCTGGTCTCTGCTGAAATAATTTGCATTTTGGAAGTTGATGAGTAAGCCTGGTAACAAGGCTGAGGGGCTCCTTGTGGGTCATTCTTGGGTGAGAAGTTTCAGCCCCTAATGGGTAACTTTTGGATTACATAGGTCAATAAAAATTTTTAAAAAAATCAGAGAATCCCTGGGTCTCATTTAGAATTGCCAACTTTTTATTTGACAAGTAAGAAGAATTCCTTCTGAACTACCTCTGGTACCATAATTTCATAAAAGGAAGAACAGTCAAAACCTCAAACTGAGGAAGGGCACAGTCCAGGATAAGGAACAACCCCCTAAATGGACACAGTAATTGGGACGGAGAGCTGCTCTCTCTCTGTGGCTCCCATCCCTGTGCCAGGCGAGTGGCTGTAACGAAATATCACAGACAGGGGCTTATAAACTGCAGACATTTATTTCTCACAGTTCTGGAGGCTGGAAGTATGAGATCAAGGTGCTGGCAGATTCAGTGTCTGGTGAGCCCAGCTTCCTGGTTCATAGATGGCTGTCTTCTCACAGTGTCCTCATGTGGCAGAAGGGGGCAGGAGCTCTCTGGGGTCCCTTGTATAAGGGCACTAATCTCATTCATGAGGGCTCCACCCCCATGACCTAATCACCCCCAAAGTCCCCACCTCCAAATACCATCACATTGGGGGTTAGCATTTCAACATATGGATTTTGGCCGAACATAAACAGTCTATAGCATTCCCACTTCTTGGAGGGCTGATGGGTGCCTCGCCAGTGATGGCCCTTGGGGCTCCACCCAGGATAGGGGGATCCCGTGCCGCTAAGTCTGTGCCCAGTGGTTTGGGCAGGCAGCTCCTGGGGGTGCTAGGAGGGAGGAGGGGGTGGAAGCTGAGATGAGGCTGGGCCAGGGGTCCAGGGCATTCCTGCTCCAGCTTGGCAGGCAGGGCTGCGGCAGAGCCGCCTCCAGGCTATGCTGCCCTGGCACGGCTCTCACCCCTTCCCATAGTGTCCGATTGGCGTTGGTGTGGTCAAAGCCCGAGGGAGCGTCTTCTGATGCCAGTGGGCAGGAGGGAGTTTGTGTGGGGAAAACAGAGCCGCCCATCCCCAGTTCAGGAAGCTGGTTGATTTTCTGTGTGGTTTTAGCCCTGGTGCAGGGAAGGTGGAGGGCCAGACTCAGCTTTCTGGTTCCCAGGAGGGCTGCAGCCCCGGGGGAAAAATGAGACATCAAACAAAGCTCCAAGAGCCGTCTTGCTTCCCCCTGGGCCAAGCTCTCAGCGGGTGTGTGTGCTTGAAACCCCGCTTTCACGAAAGCAGCACCCGAGGAACTCACAGCAGCAATGGGCCTGGGTAATGCTGCATTGTTGGGACTGTCCTTGCTGCCTGGAGGAGGGGGAGGAGGGTGGGTGGAGGTGCCCTACTGAGCGACGGAGGAGGGGGTGGGACAGACCCCTCGAGAAAGGGGTCTTACCCGGAGGAGCCTCACAACACACGGGGACCTTCGGAGCCTTAAAGGGTTTGTGCAAACCAGAGGGAGAGCTCTGAATCCTGCATGGCACATGGGAGGATGCCCTGGTCCCTACAGTAAGGCCAGGCTTTGCTTTTTTGCATTTTTGGGGGGAGTTGGAGGGCAGGAAGCAAAAGGCATGTTGGGGCTGAAATAAGCTCCAGGAAGGAGGTGTTGGAGCTGATTGGAGGAGCACTGGTGGCAGTGGGCTCATTTATAGGGCTGCTGGAGCGGGGAGGAGACCCCACGCTGGGGGAGACTCAGGGACCCAGGGGTCAGGGCGGTGACCAGCCCTGTATCTTTTTCTCTCCTTGACTCTGCTTCTCATTTCCTGGTCACGGCCAGAGCCTGACCCAGCCCTGTCCTGAGGGCGGAGGGGAGGAAGGGTGTGCTACAGGACAGGAGTGGTGACGGGTCTGGGAGAAGGAGAGAGTGTTGCAGGACTAGGGGTGGACCTGACCCTCCTGGGCTCGGACTTGGGGCTCCCAGCTCCCTGAGGCTCAGGCCACTTAACTCTGACAGTGACAGCCAGGGAGCCTGAGTGAACATCATGCCCAGGGCATCAAGGGCACGAGGGTTTGCCAGTGCCTTCGGGGCAGGGCTGACAGCCTCAGATGCTCCCACAGCCTGGAGGCAGCCCCAGGCTGGAGAAGAAGCTGCGTGTCTGGGACACAGTGGGGGGACCCCGGGCAGCATGACCTGCCAGGCTGCCTTTCCATGGCTGAGTGCCAGGCTGCCTTTCCATGGCTGTGCACCCGCCTCCCTCCCCGGGGAGCTCTGTCACCGTGGAAACCCTCTTGGCCCCTCTTTGTCAGGACTCCTGCATCTGTCTTTTTGAGTGACATCTTCCAGACGTCAGGTGATTCCGGCTGGCTGATGTCCCCTGCTATTCTCCTCTGAACTCTCCTGCATCACACCGGCCAGCGTCCCTTTACAGCCCCCGCACGGTGGGGCCCCTGGGTTTCTGAGAAGACATGGTGGCACAGAGGCGCTCCCTGACCCCGTGAGGAATCACGGACAGTTCCTGAGGCCTTTGCACCCACAGGTGGCCAGGTGCTGGCTGCTGCCGCAGGGGTCCAGCGTGCGCCTGTCATCTGCTCTGGGATCTGCCTTTCCCGGAGCACTCCTGCGCCTTCTGGAAGCCGTGTTCCCAGGGTGACTGTCTGTTCGCTTCATCCACTGAGTGAGGTCTGAACGTGTCCTCTGTGCCAGGCGCTGCTCCAGGCACTGGGCGTAGGGGACTTCGCAGACAAGAGACCCTCTCCTAATGGAGCCAGTGACGACCGTGTGCTCCCAGCCTCCGTGGCCCCCCTACTCTGCACGCCCAGCCCCATCACTGCGAGCCTGCAGCCTGAGATGCTGCTTTATGATGCCCATGCCGAGTGGGACTCAGGGCTGGGAGGATTGGGAGAAAGTGAACTGCTGGATGAAGGTGGGAAGGAGCAGGCAATTGCTTCTAAACTTGGGGATTTCCAAGCAAACTTTCGGCTTGGCGTGACTTCACATGCTTTTTCTTCCTGAAGATTTCGTTAAAAAATTATTCAGTGACACTTGCTAAAGAATGGTAAGGCAGACTTCATTCAAGGGGGGCAGAGGCATGACATAGGTGTAGGGACCTGCAATGGGGTTTTGCAGCAGGAGAGAGACTGGGCTCAACTCTGAGTACAAAATGGACAAGTGGGCATTTATAGCCGAGGAGCAAGGTGGACGGAAAATCACCAAGAGGAAACATCAGGAGTAAGGGGGACCCTGGCTGAAGGCAGGCCGGGTGGTCAGACATCACCTGGGCGATGGAGACCTGACCAGATATGGCAGATGGGGATTCTGGCTAAGCTGACTTAGCAGGATTCTTGCTAAAACTGGACAAGGCAGAGAGGAACCCGAAATTCCAGACCTGGTTGAAATGGTCTCAGAGGAGCCTGTGGAGTTTGGTCAAGGAGAGAATCTTTGTCAGGTTAGCAAAATGGTCATTGTCTAGGGGTTTCAGTTTAGACCTTCCTGTCCTTTGTTTCTGGGGTGACTGAGGCCACTCCCCTATCACTGTCTGGCTGTGCACTTGGGGTATGGTGAGGGGACACCCCTTCCCTCTCCTCCCATCCCAGCTGTTGGGTTCTGGGGGGTCTGGCTGGGGTTATGGGCAGAGTCTGTGACTTGGGAAAAAAAAAGCAAGTCTGATTGGCTCATTCAGACATCACCCGCGATTCACCGAGGCAGGGGCAGGAGCTGAGAGGCGGAGGGACACGGCTGGGCTGCCGTCCGGGGCTCCGGTTTTCACTGGCTCCGTGTCCACGCGGGATGGAGGGTTTGGGGGAGGGTGGGTAACGGGGACGGAGGGGGCTGTTCTGAGCTGGGCACGCTGGGTGGCGGCCCTGCCGCGTCTGGGCTCAGAAATGGCCCTCGCTGTGCCCAGGTCCTCTCTCCTGCAGACAGTGGCTGAGTCAGGGAGGGCGGAGGCCCAGGACGAAGCTCTCAAACCTCAGGTCCACCCCGCTGCCACCCTGCGGAACGCTCCCGGCGACAGTGGCAGAAAGCATCTGAGACTGAATTTGCAGCCCTGCCATTCCGAATCCTCAGGGGTCCCTGCCCCGGACGCCATTCCCTGGAATTTAGGGAATGAGCGAGGTTCCCGGCGGATTGTGGGAGGCTACCGATGTCCAAAGTGTGGGACAGCAGCGGCCCTGCCTTGTGCTGGGCTCGGACACTGTGGCGCTTCCTCGTCCATGTAAGCGTGCGCTGGCAGTCGGGGTGAGAGACCATCAATGCCTCCTACACAAATGCTGAGTAGCCACTGTTGTCTCAGCTTCTTTTTGGAGTTGTGACAAGTCACTCGGGCACACAGAGCCCTTGCAAGCACATCCTGCAGAATAGTTCATCCTGAGCTATGAGTCCTGGCCCAGAGGATGTCCTGTAGGGACCGTGCCCCTGGGGTTCCAATCAGGAAGTCAGAGAAATGAGGGTGGCCCATAATAAGAAGTGAGGGTGTGGGTGTGGGGAGCCCAGACGCTCACTCACTCATTCATTTATTCATTCATTCATCCAGCAGGTCCCTCGGGTGCCTACTGTGTGCCTTGAAGACCCACAATATACTGTTGAGGTGGATGGGCTGTGTGCTGGTCTGGGTTCCAGCACTGGGGAGAGTTCAATTCAGTTCAACGTTGGTTGCTCCAGAAGCAGCCCTGAGCAGTACCGAGCGTCACACCAGGTGAGGATTAAGGTCTCAAACCTCCGGTTTGGGGGTTCTTGGTAGCCCACCTGGAGGGAGCTGTCTGCAGGTCAGGGGCATCAAGCTGCCTTTGCTAACGTGGCCACGGCAACACGTGGAAGCAATCTTACTACTTGATTCCCCGGCAACAAATGGGTGCAACAGTTCAGTTCAACTCCGACACTGTGTGCCTGTGGCCTCAGCACAGACCCCCCAGCTTAGGTGCTCAGCCCCCCTTCAGACGCCAGTCACAAGTCTCAGGCCACCTGTACTTCTGATCAACCACTTGTAATTAGGGGGAGGGTCCCACGACTCCCTCCTCAGGTTGGATAATTTACCAGAAGAGCTCACAAACCTCTGGAAAGTGCTGTACATACGCGGCTTACCAGTTCGTTCTAAAGGGTTACAGCTCAGGAACAGACAAAGGGAAGAGATGCACAGGGCAGGGTGGGGTGGGAGGCACAGGGTTTCCATGCTCTCCCCAGGCCACCACCTCCCCAGCACCTCCCAGGGTTCACCAACCTGGAAGCCTCATCATTGAGGGTTTCTATGGAGATTTCGTTACAAGAGGCGTGGTTGATTAAATCAATGGCCCCTGGTCATTGAACTCAATCCCCAGCCCCTCCCCATCCCCAGAGGTCAGGGGGTGGGGCTGAATGTTCCCTTTTATCCCGTGGTTGGCTCCCCTGGCCACCAGCGCCCATCCTGAAGCTGCTGGGTGTCCACCAAGAGTCCCCTCTGTAGCATAAACTCAGGGAGGATTGAACAGGGCTGGTAACACATAACAAAGGACTCTCCCATCGCTCAGGAAGCTCCACATTAGACCACACCCTGTCAAGGTGGTCCTCCTGCTGTCCAGTGAGTCAGGACCCCCGGTGTGGGCCCGAGCTGGGAATCCCCGCTGTGCCCGAGTTGTGGCCTTCCTCTCTGGTGGGACTGCTGGCTTTCCGTTCACATCTGTGTCGGGGCTGTGGGTGGGCAGAGCTGGGCGAGGCCCCCAGGGGACCCCAGACAGCCTCCTCGGGGTGGAGCCCCATCATTCAGTGTGGCCCTGTTGAACGTTTCTGTGTGCCAGGTCCTGTGCTGGGTACCACTTTCCTGTCACCGCTGCCTCCACGAGGACCAGGATTTCGTCGTCATGTAGGGGGTGGGGGTGGTTTAGATACATGCCCTCTCAAAGCTGGTTCATCCAGGGCTCTTCCCTGGAAGCATGTGTGTCAGACTAGCTCAGTCCTGACAGGTGCCCTGATCCCCTCGGGGGACCCTGGGGTCATCAGGAATGACCTCAATGGACAATCTGAAGGCCAAGGTGGGAAGACATTAAAATCTTCCTTCTCACGAAGTGGCGGCTGCCATCCAGGCACCCCCAGTGAAGCTTGCCCTGTGCCTGTGTGACCAGGCTGGCACTGGAGCGTCAGGCAACGTCCCCTATTCTTTTTACTGTCATCACCCTCAGACCGGGTCTGTCTACCCGGCTTCTCTGTTGGGCCCTTGGTGCCCTTGTTATCACCAGCCTCAGCATTGCAGCTCCGACCTGACAGCTGGGAAGGAGGACGGACATGATTGTTAGGCTCCCTCGTGGCCCTGAGACCCACTCTGGAAGGCTCTATCAGGTCTGTGGTTCCCGACGCAGAGCCAACTTGTTGGGGCCGAGCCCCTGTTCAACGTGTGGGTCTTGGTGGAGGCGGAGGGCGGATTTCCTAGCTGACAGCTGATGGTGGCTCTGTTGGCTCACACCGGGCACCTAGACAGCCAGCTTGGCAGCCTTGGGGGCCAGGAAGGAAGGGATGGTGGGAGGGGGGCCCAGTGGGTGGGTGGCATGCCCTCTCCTGGTGGGCAGACACTCCTGCGGGTTTCCTGGCCCGGGTCCACTGCTGAGTCTCGTTGAGGTCCCCGGCCTTCCTCAGTGGCAGGGAGGGTGGTGGCTGGACAGTGGACCATGGTGATCAGGAGGCGGCAGGGTTGGAGCAGTTGGACAGGCCCAACCGAGGGGGCCTGCAGCTCCGCCTCTGTCCACCTCCAGCCTCCAGGCTCATGGGGCCTGAGCAGCTTCTCTTCAGACTTGGAGTCCTTCTTCTGCTGGCTTCCTGTCACCCTGGGGACACCTCTCCATAGCTGGGGAGGGCATCTGCAAGGGCTGCCTATGGTGGCTAGGGCAAGTGGTGAACTCAGCAGCCAGCGTCTGACTGTTGGCCCAGCCCAGGCCTGGGTGGTCCGAGTCTGACCACCATTGCTCCTCCTTGAGAAGGCACCTGCGGTTGGCAGAAAAGGCTCTGTCCTAGGGCTGGCCTACCTCCTACCAGGGCCTTCCTGGGGCCCCAGTGGACCCCTCAGCCTTCCCAGGAAGCAGGGCTGGGTCATTTGCTGGCTGCATGCCTGACATCCTTCCAGACGTCTGACGTACACCGGGAATTTTTCTAAGTTGACAGGAACTGAACAGATATGAATGGAAGCCCTCCCATGGCCCAGTGCTGTGTTGGCACTCACCTCGTTATGGAGAGGGTCTCCTTCCTGCCCAGGGCTCTGAGGCTGGGTGACTAACTCCTCACTAGGAGCTAGGAGGTGGAGCTTGGGCCTGTGCATGGATGCAGGATGGTGACCTTGGACCAGTGGCTTTTTCTTTCTATGCCTCGGTCTGCTCATTTGGGAAATGGGAGAATTGAATGAGATTCAGTTCCTTTTCACCCTGGTGTTGGGAGAGGTTCCTTTCAGCCCTGGGTTTGGCCTTCTGTTCTGCTTGTTGAGTTACCGTTGCTTGGCCTTCTGCTTTACATTTCCTCTAACTCCTACTGGTCATCTTGGCCTAAGAGCCCCTCCCTGTCCTGGGGAATCCGTCTCTTTCCCTGCTTCATCACCGTTCATCATCATTATTACCATCATTAGCATCACCATTATAAACACCATCACCATCATCACCATCATCATCGTCACCATCACCAACATCTTTACCATCATGATAACCATCATCAGCATCACTATTATCATCACCATCACCATCAGCAGCATCAGCATCACCATCACCATCATCATCACCATCACCATCATCATCACCATCACCATCATCACCACCACCACCATCATCACCATCATCACCATCACCATCACCATCATCATCACCATCAACATCAGCACCATCATCATCATCACCATCATCATCACCATCAACATCAGCATCACTGTCATCACTGTCACCAACATCATTACCATCATCATCACCATCACCACAATCATCATCACCATTATTATCACCATCATCACCATCACCATCAGCACCATCATCATCATCACCATCATCATCACCGTCATCATCAGCATGGCCATCACCATCTTCATTCCAGCCTCAGGGCCCATTTGGTGGTCAAAGACTCAGGTTCTGGAATCAGCCTTTCCTGGTTTTGTTTCTGGCTCTGCCATTTGCAAACTTGGCCTAAAGCAGAACCTAACTCTCCTCACTTTACCCTCTTATAAACTGGTGCTGATGCCAAGGATCAGAGGAGGCAATAGATGTCAAGTACTTAGTACAGGGCTGGACACTTAACGACAGTTCATTCTTCTTGTTAAAACGATCCTCAACAGCCCCGTGAGGACGGACATGGTGGCTCATGGAGGTTGAGGCACTGGCCCCAGACACATAGCCATTACACACTGGAGCTGGTGTCAGAATTCAGACTCATCAGCCTCCAAAGCCATGCTTGTCACCATAGAGCTTGTCACCCTTCTCTCAGGGACTGCTGCTCTGAGTGTTTCAGACAGATATCCCTATATCTCTGTCTTGAAGCCTCATGCCTTGAAAAGGCAGAGGTGCTCTGATGGGAGAGAGGGCCACTGAGTTTCTCTGGGACAGCCTGGCTTGGTGGAAAGTGTGTGGATGGCTTGTTCTGGGGGCAGTGATGGGGCTGGTAAGAGAGATGGAAAAACAAGGGGCAACATTTCTCCTTCCCTCTTCCACCCTGTTCTCATTCACCTACGGGAGATGGGACAGGTCAGGAAGATATGCACTCTCCTATTTCAGGCCACTATCACTTGGCTCCATTTCCATGGGAATCAGAAAGAAAAATCTGTAGCAACAGACACCTGGTCCTCAAGATTTGAAGAACTCAGAGATGTGTATCATTTTGGGGGGTCAAGACTTCTTTGGAATGATGAAAGCTATGGTGGCCAGCCTCCAAGTTGGCCTTCTGATATTTAAGCCCTTGGGTGGTCCCCTCTCACACTGAAGAGAGCCAATCTGCATAGATAATAGGACATTGTAGAAGTGACAGAGTGTGGCCTCTGAGATTAGGTCATAAAAGTCATTCCGACTTCTGCCCTGCTCTCTCTTGCATCCCTTGCTCTGGGAGAAGCCAGTTGCCATGCTGTGAGGACACTCAAGCAGTCCTATGGAGAAGTCCATATGGCATGAAACTACATCTCACTGGCCAAAAGCCAGGGAGGAATGGAGGCCTCCTGCTAACAGCCACCTTGAATGAGCATCCTTGGAAAGGTCCTCAGTTCCAGGCAAGCCTTCAGATGACCGCAGCCCCAGCTGACAGCTTGACTGCAATCCCACAAGGATTCTGAGCCAGGACCACCCAGTTAAGCCACCCCCGGATTCTTGACCCACAGAAACTGTGAGATAAATGGTTTTAGCTGTTAAATTTGGATAATTGGTTATGTAGCAATAGATAACTAATACACATGGGCTCCCATCCTAGAAACACGCTTCGACCCACTTTTTCAAACACTTCCAGGACATTCAAGGAGCTTCTGATATCCAGGAAGATCAGGTTAAAACTCTGCTCTGATTGCAGCCCCTCTAGGCATGGAAGCAGACACTGAGGCCCAGGGCTTCCTCACCTCATGGTGGCTGGGTTCCAAGGCTGAGTTCCCAGAAGGACCAGACAATGGGTCCTGGCTATTTCAGTGACTCAGGAAGCCTGTGAAGCACATGGCTACAATGACACACAGTGATGAATGGTTTAAACATCCCTGGAGCAGCCCCACCTGGGTATTTGCTGGATGGGCTGGAGTAGAGGTAATAAATCTTTTCATCTCTTCTGAACAAAACGTTTTGAGCTTGAAGAGTCTCAAGCCACTGTCATCATCAGCAAAGTGGGAATGACACCACGGCCACCATGACCACCTGTCCTCCCAGCCGTTACCTTCACCATCAACATCACCAGCATGGCCACACTTGTGACATCACTGTCACCATCGTCATCACCTCCACCACCACCCTTGCCCACCACCACCGCCATATTGCTACCACCCACTGCAGTCATCACCCCCGCAACACCAGCACTCTGACCACCCACCACAGCCCTGGCACCTAGCCCTAACCACGCCATGTCACCACCACGGCCACTGCCACCCTCTGTAGACAGGATTTCTCTGAGCTTCAAACGGCACAAAAGTTCTCAATGATCGACAAAAGGCAACATTACTCAGCAGTTATGGGTTTTATGATAAAGGAAGCACACTGAAGAGGATGGGCTGGATGAGAGCATGGGCGTGGTTGTGTGCTCGGCCACGCCCACTCCGGGGAAGAGAGGCTGAGATGGAGGCCCGCCTCCCAGCAGGCCAAGAAGGGCATCTTGGCCTGGAAGGATGAGGCACTTTATCCTTCCTGCTGGGGAACAGGGAGCCCATCTGCAACTTCTATTTAATGCCGTTTTAACAGCTGAGCGGGCTCTGCGGTGTTCACTTCAAGCAGCTGAACACTGTAGAGTTATTAGGTCTTGTAAACAACGGAGTGTCTTCTCCACAGCTGCTTAAAGGGCTGGGACCGGCACGGAGGCGAGCTCGGCCGTGTGGTGCCGCAGAGGGCCAGCCGTGCTCCCAGCGGCCTCCAGCCTGGCTTGTGCTTTGGGATTCTTGTTCTGCTCTCATGGCTCTGGCCCTGCTTCACAGAACCTGATGATCTGGCTTCCTGCAGGGCCAACTGAAGGGTGCTGGTCCAGTGCAGCCAGAGAGGGGCACATCTGTTGTCTTGCTTGTCTGGCATCTATTCTCCCTCTATTTTTTGTTTAGTGGGGATTATGCCTTCCTCCTCTCTCTGTCTGTTCTGGGTCTTGTGGACCGGACACCCCCTCCCTGCCACATGATCTTGCTCTGGGAATGGCACCCAGAGCTAGCCACTGGGAATTTTCCTTCGGGCTCTCCAAGGGCATTGGATACCTGACCCAAGTTGACTCAAGAAGCTTCAACCCTGGGACATTTGCTAGAATTGTTTGGAAAGAGGAAATCTTGTTCCGATCTTGAAGCTGGGGGACATAGGCTCACAGCGTCACCAGAAGTCAGCCTGCTGGGAACGAAGCCAGTGTGAGGAGGGCAGAGCTGAAGGACAGAGAGAGAAACCAAGTCCCGATGACATTGTTGGAGTCGTCTCAGCATGTCCTGGAGTTGTCACTTACACGAGCCAAGAATGTCCCTTGGGTTGGCTGAGCAAGTTTGAGTTGTGTTTCTATCTAACTGAGAAGGTCCTTAATTCAGCCAGGATCCCTTGTCTGAAGAAAATCTCATCCGAAGGAGAGCCCCTATGCCCTTTGTGTTCCGAAGGATGTCAGAATAGCTTCTGTCATGCACCATGAATGCTGGTATTTTCCTTCCATCAGTT
This sequence comes from Mesoplodon mirus, assembly GCF_964341445.2. Lineage (NCBI taxonomy): Eukaryota > Metazoa > Chordata > Mammalia > Artiodactyla > Ziphiidae > Mesoplodon > Mesoplodon mirus. Next base: position 3,960,004 of record NC_138978.1, on the reverse strand, counting down.
CCCTGGGACTTGGGCTCCTGTCCAGCTTTGGTGACTCCCTGGGCAGGACCATAGTGGGAGGTGACAGTGTCTCAGAGTAGAGTGAGGTCCTCTGGCACCTGTGGTTGGTGCTAGGGGTGGAGTGGGGGTGAGAGTGGGGAAGACCACTTTAGTTGCTTCCCAATTTAACCTCTGATCTGGCTTGTGCGTCTGACATCCAAAGAACACATGGCGCAAGGACTCAAAGATTTCTTTTTGTAAAAACACTGTGTGTGTGTGTGTGTGTGTGTGTCTTTAAGCTGATGAGTTACCACTGAAATATTTGTAGAGAAACCACATAAAGGAATCCTAAGTAGGGAAGTGGGAGTTGAATGATCCCAATTCATTTCTATGCCCTCCATTCTCATGACCAACTTAGTACATTATCATCTCCCAATTTAACCCAACCTTTCAATTTCTAAACAGTAAATTAGCGTAGAAAGACCCCAACAGATGCATCAGATCCCCTTGCAGAGAATGGATTTTACTCTAGGAGTTTTGCAAAAAGGAGTTGATTATAGGGCATGAAATGACTTCTTCAACTTTTAGGAGGGCTGGAGAAACAAACTCCAGTCTGAGCTTTGAGGCATGATCAGTGACAACTGAAAAAAAAACCAAAACAAAAGCACCACCTAAAGGTTGAGAGTTATGTTTTATTTGGCGGACTATCTGAGGACTGCAAGCCCCGGACACATCATCTCAGATAACGCTGAGAAAACTGTTTGGAAGACGGAAGGGCAGGTGGGGGAGCCAGGACATAGAGGAGTTTTTGCAGCAAAAGACCAGGTGGTCGGAACATCAAAAGATGACTGCTAATTAAAGAAAACCATACATCTCAAGTTAATGCATTTAGAGCTTTTCTATGTATGGGAAGACGCAAAGTCTGGGCTCACTGAAATCATTCATTTGATCTGCACCTCAGCTCTCTGGGCCAGTGTCCTGTGCTTTCTCATCCTGAGCCCCCTCAGGGCTCACAGTCTGGGGTGTTGTACTGTGACGGCTTGAAGGCTGCAACATCCTTTGTTTACTGATAAGGCAGCAACATTTTAGTTCTCATCAGAAAACTGTTTCTGCTGCACAGGATTACCCCAGCTACAACTGCAGGCTCTGGGACCACAGAGGCCTCTGCTCTGAGCCACACCAGCCAAGTGGCTGTCACCCCACACCCCCCAACCTTTCCACAGAACTCAGGTCCATGGTCCCTCCTTGCAGGAATGTATTCCTTTGATGGCAGAAACTGCACCTGGAGCTGGGCTGCAAGGGATTCTGGAAGATGTAGTTTTAACTACTGGCCTCTGCAGAACAGGGTGGTGCCTAGAAGGAGGCGGGAGCAGACACCAGCAGGCCCGTGCACAGGGCCCTCACAGTCCACCCTTTGAAGGTATGTCCCCCATCCCAGCTCCTGCCCAAACTTCAGCTCCTAAACAGCCACATCAGCGACAGCTGCTCCCACAGAATTCAGCGCAAGCATCCCTCATAAAAATGCAACTGTCCTCAGTCCTGAAAGGAGAGCCAGACCCCATCCATCACACAAACCTAAAATCAACCACCTACGACACACTGGTTCACAGTAGTAGGGCAAAGGGAGGGGAAAAAGGAAATCCAGGACACAGGCCTCGTTTATGCAGCTGGCCGGGGAGGCCACGTAGTTGATGTTCGTAACTTCTTTCTACTGCTTAGTCTGTGATCTTTGTTTTCAGCATCTCACCGGGGTTCGGTTCTTAACCTGGAGGATGGATGTACAGCACTCTCCCTGTGGGGTCCGGGATCTTGGTGGTCCTCCCTGTACGGGGTTACTGTAGACTTCATTACCTCCCTCACAAGATACTGCAGTCACAGAAAGCAGTCCCCCAAATCTTGTGAGATCTAGAACAGTCACCCTATCCCTGTTGAGGTGAGCAGTTCTGCCATAGACTGGCAGAAGCATGGTGCGCAGGGCAAGCAAATCTGTATTCTGGATAAATGCCTGTCCCAGCGAGGCTAACTAGTCTGCCCGTCTTTGCTGGAAAGGGTCTGGCTCTCCCAGGGTGTGTGCTCCCACGGGGCTCGGTTGTTATCTCTGCCACACCTGGGAAGGTGGAGCTGCCCTGCCCTGGGGAGGGGAGAGGAGGGCGCTGAGCGCCTGTTGGAATCTCCATCCCTGCCTCAATGGGCCCACTGAGCAGGCATGGGGTGGCTGGGGAAAGAGGCTCAGAATGGGTCAGCTTGTCCATCTGGCTACGGAGAGCCTCCTCTGCTGGGGGGACCAGACATCCTGATGCTCCTGGCCATTCTGGGAGGCCTGCCCCCAAATTCCTCCAGCCGTGCTCTTCCCAGGCCGTGACCATGGGGCCAGACCTTCCGACAGTCCTCACGTTCGCTGTGCAGACCTGCTCTCATCTCTCCTTCCAGGACCCACTGGAGAATTGCTGTGCCATTGGGGCTCTGCTTGCTGGGAAGATTTCCCTTTTCCACTCGCCTTCAGGGTGGGGCTGTGGTGCGGTGGCATCTGGTTGTGGCTGGTGCCAATGTTTCCTGCAGAGTCTGCAAACCAGGCTTGCGTTCCTTCTTCCTAAGTGAGCTGGTCACGGGAGACACCTGGGATGATAGAGGTGGGTGGAGGGAAAGATGGTCAAGCCATTGGAGTAGGTGTGCTGGAGTGTGAGTCACTCCCTGGTGCAATTTCTTGGGTTTCCAGGGCCTGATGACTCGATCTGTTGTATATGCCTTAGGTGGGGGCTGCCGCTTGGCTTGGCCCAGGGCACGGCCTGGTAGACTGGGTCGCCTCCAGTTATGTGGGGTCCCTTGGCGCTTTTTAGGGGCCCAGGACTAGAAGTACAATCTCCCCAACTGGTCTGATAGCAACTGCTGAACTGTGCCTCCAAAGGGAATCGTTGTTTGCTGCAGAGGCTGTGACTTTCATTCAAAACCCAGGGGATGGGCGGGTACTGTGATTCGCCATACAGTCTCCCACCCGTCACCCACACCTTGAGCCCTGTTGGATCTCAAGGATCAAGTGCCAAGAGGCAAAGCTGCTCGTGTTGCAGCCCGGGCCAGCCAGCTCCAGCCTGCTCTGCCCTCCACAAGTCCCAATTCTGACTGAGGCCTCCACGGAGGATTTCAGGGATTAGCATCGGCTCAAAACCAGTGTTCAACAACCCTCAAAGGTGTGGGTATTCCCTCCCCCGTGGGCAGCACACGGGGCAGTGGCCGCACATCCCTCTGGGGAAGGCTGGGAGGAAGGCTGTCAGCATCACATCCGGTGCTGAGGGGGGTCATGTGCAAAAATGGTTGCTATTATCCCTGTGTCCACACCCCTCTGCAGTGTGACCGCAGCTCCTCCCACTGAGAGGTGGAGTCTATTTCTCCTTGAATCTGGATGCCCTTGTGACTTGCTTTGATGGAAAGAAGGTGGTGTTTATATGACATTGTGCTGGTTCCAAGCCAAGGCCTCTGAAGGCCTTGCTTGCTTCCATTCTTTCTCTTGGGACCCTGCTCCTGCATACAGACAAGACTGTGCTAGCCCACTGGAGGATGCGAGACCCCATGAGGCAGGGACAAGCCAGTCCTACGGAGGCTCCAGAGCATGGGAGAGGCTGGCCAGGCTGAGCTGAGCCTGTTTAATCAAACAGAACTTCTGGGACTCCTTTGGTGATCCAGTGGTTAAGACTCTGTGCTTCCAATGCAGGGGGCGTGGGTTTGATCCCTGATCAGGGAACTAAGATCCCACATGCCATGCGGCATGGCCAAATAAATAAATTAAAAAAAAATTCAAGCAGAACTTCCCAGGTGACATAAAGACTCAGGAGCAACAATGAATGTTCAAGCCACTAGGTTTTGGAGCAGTCTGTTACACAGCAACGGCTAGCTGATACAGGTTGTAACCCAGCACTGATCCCCAGGGGAACCTGGCTTCTTCTTCATTCAAAGGGTTCAGGGTCCGTGAGCCAATCCTGGGAACTGGGTGAGGAGCTGTGACTCTTGTGGTGCCTTGTCAGGCCTCTGTTCACCAGGCCTAGAGGATTTTATTTTATTTTTTTGGTTACACAGACCAAGTAGGACCATAGCAGTCTGCCCACCTATTTTAGCCCCCAGGGTCCCATGATCAACTGACCTCTATCAAAGAGTCCTATGAGTTAAGCCATTCTGATACACATTACTGCTGTGCTGCCCATGGGTGTCATCAGGCCTCCTGGCCTCTGGGACATCAGTGTTGCTACTTGGAGATCCCAGGGTAATTGCTTTGCTCTGTGCACCCTGGAGCCCTCTCCCCACTGCTTCATCCTTGGATGCCAGCACACCCTTTGCTCCCTTTAGCCGCATGCCGTCAGGTCAGATAACCAATCCCAGATTTTACTCCTGGTACTGATTTCTGAGAGGCTTAGGTCTCAGCAGCAGAAGAAAGATCTATTCCATTAGTGTAGCAGAAAGGGATTCATTACAGGGTATTAAGTGGCTTATGAAATCAAGTCTGAGTTTCCAGGAAAGACTTTTAAAGCAACACCACAGAGTTGGACAGGCCAGCAGGTGAAAGTCAGGAAGCTGCCCTTGGAGCCAGGCCAACCCACCCACCACACAGCTCAGTTCGGAAGGTAAGAGCCACATGAGTGCATCTGATTGGGGGAATCTGCATCTCACCCTGAACTCAAGCTGCAAGGGCTTCTGGGAAATGTAGTTTTAGCATTTCTAGTCCAGGAAGATGGTGGAACAGATAGAGAGAGCCAGTACCCCAAACCCACACACCCAGGAAAGCCCTGGACTTTGCACATTCCTAGGGCGGCATGGATTACATGCCTCCTACCCCATCAGAGCAGGGAAAGGCTGGCCTCTGAAATGTATCAGAGACATCGGTTAGGGCCAGACTGGCAGAAGCATCTCTGTGGCTCCCTATTCTTGACCACTTGGAGTCCCTCTGACCTATGGCATGCTTCTGTGATTTGTTAAGTTTGCAAAAAACTCATGGGATAGGGGGCTTCCTTACTTGTGTCATTACTTGTATCAATACTTTAATTTTTTTTTTTTTTTTTTTTTTTTTTTTTTTTGCAGGGAGGCCCATACTGCCTGGATTTGAATCCTAGTCTGTCTCCTCTGGAGGTGTGACCTTGGGCAAGTTACTTCCTTTCTGTTTTTCATCTATAAAATGGGCAGAATTATATTACACATATTGTAGGGCTTTTACGAGGATTAAAGTAGATGATAATTTTAAAGCCCCTAGCACATTGCCTGGTAGAGAGTATGCATTTAATAAATGTTGAATTTTGATTATTATTATTCTACCTGTCCTATAAGTAATGGTCCACATCAATTGTTTGTTGTTTAAAACAATTCTTTTACAAATAGGTGGTGAGACCATGTTAACGTTTAACTTAATTCAGTAATGAATGAATTAATGAACCAGCAGGAAGTTAAAAGTAGCTGATTTGAAGAGTATGTCCGGAGCAGTGGTTTATAAGTCAGTTGGGAAAGGCAAGCTGAAATGAGCTTGCTAAGTCAAATGTGAAACCGGTTAATAGCCTAGGAGGGCAATAGAAGTATAACCTTTTGGGTCATCTTCTCCACTGGGCCATAAAACCATTACTCCTTGCCAGTTTTGACAGGTTAAACCCCCTAAACTTATAGGGCTGTAGAACATCTGGGCTCCTAGCCATTGTGCATCATTCAGGAAGCAAATCTACACTCCCCAGAGAATCTGATGCTCAGGCAGACTTAGAAAATTCTCTAGCTGGATATCAGCAAAGCCAGTGGGCATCGTATTTCCTTTTCTCAAGTTTGGGATACACTTTTATTATTAGTGTGCATATAGAAGTTCCTACCCATCATAAAGATACAGAGAAAAAAACCTCCAGAAGATGACTGGGTGATTTTGTTGCCTTTGAAAGGAGTCCCTGCCTAAGGGCTTCTGAGTTTGCTCTCACCCGGGAGAGGAGGGAGAAGCTATTGGGAAGAATGCTTCTGTGTGGGTGGATGTCCTGTGAAGGTCACCCCTGGGCAGAGTTAGTAACCTCTTGCTCTGATGAACCCCTAGTTATGATGGAGCAGGAAAATGATGTCAGAGCTGCTAGTTCTGGTTACTCTGCTGGTGAAAGAAACTCTTAGCAGGTGGTGGAGATGTGTTCACATTTCTTCTTCCTTGGTCAATTTCCTAACCAAGCAGAACCTGTTCACGGCATCCCAAGGCCACTCGAACATGTTTTGGATTGTTTGAGACACACACGTATCTAATAACTCAGGAACGACCACACTGTGTCTGTGATGGGAGTAGCAGCTATTAGGACAATATGTTGTTTAGGGAGTCCGGACCCCTGCCTTCTGCTCTGGCCCAGCCCCCTCCTCCCTGCAAAGCCCTAGGGGAGATGCTTGGGGGAGGACAGGGGAAGCCAGCGGCAGCTCTGGCCCAGCTCCCCGGCAGGTCTCTGGCCAGCCCGGCTGACAGTGCACACAGCTGCATCTTCTCCCCCATCCCCCAAACCTGAATCTCAGACCTTGCCACTTGGTTGGGGTGAAAAGCCACATCTGCCAGTGTCAGAGGAAGGTAAAGCTGGGGTTCATGTTTAGAGGAATATATGTACCTGGAGTATAAGGCACATGGGCAAAGGAGGCGCCACAAGTGTCCGGGCTCCAGACCAATCAGATCTGCTCCCCTCATCCCCAGGGTGAAGGGGTGGGGAGGGGGAGGGGCAACCCAGCCAAGACCCCAGTCATTTCTTACCTTCTCCACAGTTTTTGCCTTATCCTCTTACTGCTTGTACTGTATTATCATGATTATACTTTAAATGGACTTGGCTTTTTAGCTAAATACATTTATTTCCAAAGGGAAATGCAGGTGTATCATTACCCTAAATGAAACACCAGAATCCATTTTTCAAAAATAGAAGGTAACTGTAAAAAGAGAAGATAAAACAATGCTTTTAACTGTAGTGAATACTGGCTTTTACCTAAGAGAAGTTTTTGCTTTGGTTTGTTTTCCTTTCCTTTCCCCCCTCCCCCTCGTCCCCCTCCTCCTCTCCTCTCCCCCATCTCTCCTTAAGAAGGGAGAGTAGATAGGTTAGAGAGAGAGGTTAAAGATGGATTCCACCAAGCTGAGGCATGGCTCCCCTCCCCCACCCCAGGTCTTTTCTGGGCCTTTGATGTCCCGCGTGTAGGAGAACTTTCCCCAGAGCCAACACACGGCAGGGAGGAGAGCATCTCCCAAGCTCCTTCTTTCTCAGTCTCCTCCTCGCCACCCACCTTCCCTCGACCCCCTACATCACTGGTTTTAGCTGGTCTGGGGGCTGCTTTTTTCTATCCCTTGGGCTCTCCTGGAAGAGGCTCAGCTTTGGAGACTCCCCTTTCTCAGCACCACCTCGTTGGCTTTCTTGGGAATGGTTCATGGGGATTCTCCCCAGGCATTTAGAGATGAAATTGCAGACTTCTGTAGCTCTCTCTCTCTTTCCTGTTCACCATGGACATTTAGGAACTTTTTCAGGTAAAAGCAAACCACCTTTATAGCCCTTAGTTCTCCAGGCTAGAAAGTTGGTTTTCAATGGACATTTGCAATGTGCGGAGGTCATTCTCAAGAACAGAAGTCACCAGTGATTGCTCCCCTGCTGTGTGCCAGACTCTGAATTTAGGGTTTTACATTTGTTGTCTGGTTAACTCGATAACCTACGGTGAGGTATCACCTCTATTTTATGGATGGGAAAACTGAGATTTGGGATGTTTAAGTACCTCCACCAAGGGAGCACATCTTGTCAGAATGAGAGCTTAGATCAAAATCCAGGACTTTCTAATTCCCAAAGACTGTTTCCTTTCTACAGCATTGGTGGATTCTCAAACTTTGTTGAGCCCTGTCAACACTGGTAGAGTGTGTTAATATTCAGCTACCTTGGACCCAAATCCAGACACTAGGGATGGGGTTCAGAAAGCTGAATTCTAACCAGTTGCACAGATATTCTGGTGCCTGTCCAGATGTGCTAGCCTGTGAATACACCTGCGTTCCAGGAACACACACGTGGCTACTTCTTTGTGGCCACCTGATCTCCTGGTTGGCTTTCTGAAAAGCAAAATGAGTTCCTGATAAGGCCGATTTCTAAATGAAATCTTTACGTCAAATTTAGATTGGAGCAAAATAGCATTTAAGTGAACCAATGTATGTCTAGAAAATAAGCTAAGTTTCTACCTAGGTTTTAATAAAGACTTTTTCTATAGCATATGCTGTTGTCAATATTCATAGACCCAAACCTCACAGATTTTATGTATCTCCATTGGTGGTTTTTTAAAAATTTGTTTCCAAAATCCATTAGTATATATATATATATATATATATATATATATATATATATATATATACTAATGGATTTTGTATATATGTATTGCTGATAATGAGTTTATTTCCACTGACCCTTTGAATGATGACCTTGTCATCATCAAAGAAAGTCTAGACTATATTCAGAAGACTTTGGTTACTAAAGCCAAAGGAACAGTAAGTACACTAAAAAGAAAAAAGAAGAGAAAAAAGAAAAAGAAAACCGTAAAATGACAATGCTTGAACAAAAAGGATTTTCTATCTAACCCTCCCTGGCTGACTTGCCTAAATGACCATCAATTCCATTTCCTCTTCTTGTGCACAAAGGAAGTCTCCATTTCCCAGCTTCCCTTGCATTTGATCAGGGTCACATGACTGGGTTCCAGCCAATGGGATGAGGACAGGCATGGTGTGCATCCCTTTCAGTCCTGGCCATGGTGGTCCATGCTTCCCCTTCTCCTTCTTGGCAACCCCAGAGGCCATGTATCAAGAGGACATTCTCACAATATAGAAGGAGCCTGTGGTTCTGAGTCACCACTTGGAGGCCACCCAAAGGAACCATCTGGCCAACTCTGGACAATGTGATGAGAGGGATATGAACTGTTATTATGTGAACGCTGCTGAGATTTTGGTGCTGTTGAGTACAGCAGCCAGTGTTAATTGCCCTGTATGTCCACTTAGCCAGAGAATCCTATTAACTCGAAAACACTCCTTTCCAATAATCATTTTTTAAAGCATCTTTATTGAAGTATAATTGCTTCACAATGTTGTGTTAGTTTCTGCTGTACAACAAAGTGAATCAGCTATACGCATACATATATCCCCATATCTCCTCCCTCTTGCGTCTCCCTCCTACCCTCCCTACCACACTCCTCTAAGTGGTCACAAAGCACCGAGCTGATTTCCCTGTGCTATGCGGCTGCTTCCCACTAGCTATCTGTTTTACATTTGGTAGTGTATATACATCCATGCCACTCTCTCACTTCGTCCCAGCTTACCCTTCCCCCTCCCTGTGTCCTCAAGTCCATTCTCTATGTCTGTGTCCTGCCCCTAGGTTCTTCAGTACCAATTTTTTTTTTTTAGATTCCATATATATGTGTTAGCATATGGTATTTGTTTTTCTCTTTCTGACTTATTTCACTCTGTATGACAGACTCTAGGCCCATCCACCTCACTACAAATAACTCGATTTCGTTTCTTTTTATGGCTGAGTAATATTCCATTGCATATATGTGCCACATCTTCTTTATCCATTCATCTGTCGAGGGACACTTAGGTTGCTTCCATGTCCTGGCTATTGTAAATAGCGCTGCAATGAACATTGTGGTACATGCCTCTTTTTGAATTATGGTTTTCTCAGGGTATATGCCCAGTAGTGGGATTGCTGGGTCATATGGTAATTCTATTTTTAGTTTTTAAAGGAACTTCCATACTCCAATAATCACTGTTAATAAAAATTGAGACGCTGTGGGCTGTGCTGTCTTTATTCAAATATTCATATTTATTTAGCACTTACTTGGTCAGGCATTGGGGTCAATGCTTCCTTACATCATTTTATTTGATCTTCGTGACAATTTGAGGAGAAATGGGCATTAGCATCTCCACTTTACAGATGAGGAAACAAGGACTCAGCAAGGCTTACCCAGGCAGTGAGAACTGAGGCTGGAGTTTGAATGTAGGCGTGTCTGATTCTGGCTCATCTTCCCACCATCATGCTAGATGTATTTATCCTTTTAATCTGAACAGGTCATAAAGGGATTTTGGAGGGAAGAATACTGTGTACCATTGGTTGACCTGGTAGGTGCCTAGGCAGAGGCAAGAGAAAAGATGAGGCGTTTGATCAAATTGTTCTGAAAAATGCAGGTTGAACCATTTCTTGAAGTGGCATTGGCTTTGGTAATCTAAAGTGTTCCCATATTAGCTCAATCGCTGAAAAGCATACAGCCCCACTTGTGTCAAGTTCATCCTGAAATCTGAGTTCTGGCTCAGTCAATTTCACCTTTCATTTTTCCCGGTGAAGACTGTAGCTCATTTTAAAAGCCTCTCTGTTTCCTGGATCCCTTTTCATCTTATTCCATATGGAGTCAATGAAGCAGAATTTCAGGTCTTCAGTATCCGACTGATACACAAAACCACCTCAATCTAAAAATGGCTTCTGAGGGCATTTCCAGTTGAATGACCTCATTTTTAGGCATGAGGTTTGTCTATTCAGATCCCCCTGGGGTGAAGTTCTAGCCATATGTTGGGTAAGGTGTCTTCTCATAGTTGTGCACAATTGATTTCTCTTTTCAGATTGCCTTGACTTAAAATTTTTTACTTCCCAAACTTAAATCCGCAAACGGTGTCCTTACCCCCTTTGACCCAGTGGACCCAAATAGGGTCAGAACTCCCTGGTGTAGAAGGGTTCCAGTCATGGCAATCCCCCAGCTCCCATGAGGCTCCTTCCTTATTGAGATGGGCGTCGAACAGCTCTGCAAAGCTGGAAGAGGACAGATGCATTTAGAAATTGCCCAGGAGCATCAGAGCTCTGACAGATGACTTCCTTCTGCTCTGCGTATGAGGGATTTCCAACTTGGGAGGATTCCAGAGCGCACCCGCAGGCCCCAGAAGGGAGTCTTGCTTTGCGGAAAGCGGTAGTGGCTCTGAAATGGCGAAAGGCAGTTACTGAGCCCCCAGGCTAGCTGAGATGTTGTCCACTGGCCCTATTGGGAGCCAGTAGCAGTGGCTGACCACCTGGTCCCAGACACTGTAATGAGAATGTATGGGGTCAGTAACTGGGAGGGAGATGGGCTCTTCCTTCTTTACCAGGCTGGACATGCTAAGGCTGCAGTTCTCTAGATTCCTAACTGGTCCCCATCCCCACTGGGCAAGAGCCCACCTTATTTATCTTACGGTCAATCTACTACCCAGAGGGAGGTAATTCTTTGCAAATGTGGTGCAGTCAGAAAGGAGGCGTCCTCGCTTCAGGTTCTCTTCAGGTAGAAGCATCTGGTGGGCATGTTGGTGGGGTGACCCTTCCTACCTGGCTGGTGCCGGCAGGTGCTTCAAATCCTGGAGGGGAGATGAGGGTCTGCACAAACCTCTGCACCTTAGAGTGTGTGAGTGTGCAGATGGATGTGTGTGCAAGTGTGCAGAGGTGTGAGAGTGTGTATGTGTGTATGTGAGCACGTATGAGTGGTGAGGGTGCACATGTGTGAGTGTGGAGAGTACATGGTATGTGTGAGAGTGTGCATGTGTGTGAGTGTCTGTGTGTGTGTGCATGTGTGAGTATGTATGGATGTAGGAGAGTGCATGACAATGTGTGAGAGTGTGTACGTGGAGTGTGTGTGTGTATAAGAGTGTATATGTGCAAGTGTATGAGTGTGACAGAGTGAGTGTGGACTGTGTATAGATGTGAGTATGGGTATGTGTGTGTGTGTGTGTGTGTGTGTGTGTGAAGCCTGGGGAAACCACAGAGAGGAGCCATCACAGAAAAGAAGCTGAAGGGCTGCAATTGGGTTCTAGAAGGAGTGGGTCAAGGAAAGGGCGTTAGCCAGCCTGCAGGGAAGGTTGAAGATGACGGGGGAGGGGGGTGGTCCCTCTTTCTGTTTCCACTGGATTCTCCCAGCAGCCCCGAGAGTGAGCCAGGGAGATAAATGGATGCTCAGAGAGGTTAAGTGACCGGCCCAAGGCCTTTAAATGAAGGGTGTCAGTTGGAAGAGGCTTTATGATGGAGACTTGGCAGGCTCTCTAGGGGTCAAAGGTAATGAAAATGACATCATCTTAAATTAAGGAGGGAGAGACCTGAGTGAGGAGGGGCTCCTTGACATGAAGAGCTTCCTCCCGAGTGCTGTTCTCAGAGTAACGTGAGAAGGACGGGACGTGGCCCCTCCTGGTGGAAAAGTGAGCCCCCAGCCACCACCCCACCCAATCCTGCACTGCAGGGAGGAGGTGTCCCTGGGGTCCCTGATCGCCCTTTGGAGTCCAGGACTCTCCTCCCCCCACCTCCACCCCTGGGTCACAGCACATCTTCGTAAAAAAAAAAATTCCACACTTAGAGTAAAACAGAAGGCTCTCCTGTTCCCTGGATTTAGGTTTTTCTTCTTCTTTGACCTTAGAATGAACTTTTAAGCAATGCATCTTGTGGAGCTGACACGTAAGAAAAATGGAGGGAAACGAATGGGCGAATGGTTTATTTAAATGTTCCTACTATGCTTTTAACTGATTTTGGATCCTCGTCTTTGATCTTGTTCCCATGTGAAACCTTGTTTGCTTATCAGGTTAACCTTGTTGAGATTCAAAATAAGGTGCGTCTTTAACAACTGCAGCGTTTTTTCTGCGGCACCGTGGAGCTTACAGAGCGTGTGCATGACCCCTTGACCTTTCTTGAGCAGCTTAAATGATGGGGCACATGATCTGGAGTTCAAGTCCTGGTTCTGACTTTTTGTTGTTTTACTTATTGAGTGCCTTGGGCAAGCCCCTTAAGTGGGGGGAAAAATCCCAGCAACAACTGAGCTTCTTGAAAATAGAGAATGAGGCTCTCATGGGGGAGGTGCTGGGCTTCTGGTTTGTTCTTTCTGACCCTTTGTCTTCCAAGCTGAGCACAGTGCAAGAGCCGGCATCTGATCTGTAGTCCATTCACTCATCTATTGAACCAGTCTTCAATCAGTGCTGCCTATGTGTTCAGGCATTGCTCTAAGTCTTTGGAATATACCGGTGGGCAGAAAAGACAAAGATTTACATCATACAGCAGTGAATTATGTAATAGATTAGAAGGTGACATTGCTAAGTACAAAAGTAAAGCTTAGGAATATCGGTGCCAGGATCAGAGCGGGACAGATGGCTGTCAAAGTTGGTCAAAGTTGGAAGAAGATCCATTGGGGAAAATACTTGAAAGGGATGAGGGAATTGGTTGCAGGTACCTGGGGAAGCATATTCCAGGCGGAGAGAGCACCCCTTGCAACGGGCCCAGGTGGGTGCTTGTCGGCCGTGTTCGAGGAAAAGAGAGGAGGCGTCTGGGTGAGATCAGAGTTATGGGGGGCAGATCATGCAGGCCTTGGGGGGCAGCATAAAAATGTTCATTTCCCTCTGGGTGAAATAGGAATGATCTGATGGGTGTTGTCAATCATCGCTCTGGTGGATGAATTAAGAATTCGCCACAGGGGGGCCAGCACGGAAACTAGGAGACCAGGTAGGAGGCTGTCGCAGGAGTCCAGGTGAGAGAGCGTGGAGTGGGGGCTGGGGGAAGACCTGGATTCTGGAGCTGGCTTGCAGGTGGGGTCAGCAGGACTGGCAGACAGATCGAATATTAGGTCCATGAGAAAGGGAAATCCAATGGGAGGATGGAACTGCCATCAGCTGGGGTAGAGAGGGCTGGGCTAGAGCAGGTTTGGGGGAAGATCTTTGATCCCTTAGGAAGGAGAGTCTTCTCCTAAGACATTCATCTCATCTAAAACTCAAATTCCCACATCACCAACAAGGAGATGGGGACACAGTGAGCCTGAGCAACCTTCCTGAGGTTGCAAAGCTGGGAAGCATGGAGCTGAGACTCAAAGGCAGGCAGGCCATGCTCTCAGCCACTTCCTTTGCCCACTTCTGTAGAATGAAATTGTGAAACCAGAGGCCTGCTCAGCGAGGCCGTGCTGACCCTGCCTGAAGAGTCTGTGTGTGGGGAGGGGCGGCCAGCTCAGAAGGGCGCCCCAAACACTTTCTGCATGGGAAGGGTGGGGAGGGAGTCAGGAGCAACTCAGGTTACTGGTTTTAGATCCTAGACTTAAACTCTAAACAATTTGTGCTTCGTGCAGCATACACTGAGCACCTACTCTGTGCCAGGCTACATGCTGAGTATTGGTGATTCATTAATAATTCCTCATCTTCAGAACACAGCACTTAGCAAGATGCAGATAAAGTTGTTTGCTTCTTCTTTTTGCCAAGTTTTCCCAATCACCTTGAGAGACGACCTTGATGCTAGATTTGGGTCTGGAAGCAAACTTGTACTCATCTTCAGTGGAGTGTAATAGATGTGTTGTGTGTGAGTGTGTATAGGTGTGTGTATTTGAATGCACGTTTTGGCCTGTTCTGTGTCTCTATGTGGGTGGATGTGTCTGTGTGTACATGGTCGTTGTGACTGTGTGAAGTGTGTGTCGATGTTTGTGTGTGCATGTGTGTCTGTGTACCTGTGTGTGTGTTTGCATGTGCCCATCTGTTCTGTGCCTGTGTGATTGTGTCTCGGTATGGGTTGGATGTGTCTCTGCACGTGTGCATGTGCATATGGCTGTACGTACGTGTGATGTGTGTCTACATTTGTGTCTGTGTCTTAGTACCACAGTGTGCTGTGTGCATGCGTGTTCATTTCCACTGGTACGTGGGGATTCCTGGGGGTAGCTCCTCCCCCCTCACTATCTCCCTCAGTGCCTGCCTCTCTCCCTCCTGTGGACAGGTCTTCTATTGCACTCCTTATTACCAAACCAAACTTGGGTCCACTTGCCCAAGCACAGCAAGACCAGTCTACTGACACCAGGTTGTGGTGATGGAAAGTAGAGTGTTTATTGAAGATGCCAAGCAAGGATCAAGGAGTCCAGGTAGCTCGTGCTTGAAAGACCCGAACTCCCCAATGGCTTTCAGGGAAATGTTTTTAAAGACAAGTGAAAGAAGGAAGGAAGTGTGCTGTGGGGTGTGTGATCAGCTTGTGGACACCCTTCTGATTGGTTGGTGGTGAGGTAATGGAGAGTCAACATCATCAACCTTCTGTTTCCAACCAGTCTGGTGGTGGGGTCTATGTGCTTGTGGTCAGCATACAGTTAACTTCCTCCACATGGTGGGGTTTTAGTATCTGCAAAATAGCTCAAAGGATATGACTCAAAATCTATAGCCTTAGAGGAGGAACTAAAGGTCCTTGACTTTGTTTAATGGCTAAAATTATTTTGTCTTGTTTGACTGCTTTCCTTTCTTTCTGTATTTTCTCACTTCTCTGATGAAAATTATTCTTTGGAACTTGGGGAAAGTCTAGGAGGCTAAAGTTTTTCTACAGACAAGAGGCAGGTGGAGGACGTGGAGCGGGTTCTGTCTTGGGAAGGCCCCCATAGGGTCCTGCTCGGTTAAATCCTTATCCCTCTTCTAGAAACTTTCACCTCAGCTTTTCTCTTGATTCTGCAGACACCAGTCACCTGCTTGTCTCCACTCCAACCTCCACTCTGGAGGCTGTTATTCTCAGACACTTTCTTTTCAAGGATTGTGTTTCCTGCAAAGGCCGTGCATTTTCTCAATAGCAGGAGGTTCAACACGGGGTCTGAACATCTCTCTAGCAGCTTTATCCTTCCTTATTTCGTAATTGACCTTGTTAAGTGGATTCACCCAGGAAGAACCCTAACAGGTAGAGACAGATCTCTTTATTTGTCCCTGATGATGATAGAGGAGCCACTAAATTAATCATGCCAACTTCCATTTTATTGAGTATGGTGTTCCTTTTGATTTAAGAATATTTTTACCTCTCCAAGTACTTTTAAGGAAGGTTATGGCAAGAAAAAGTCTATTCATCTCTGCAGTATATTTGGTTGCTTTTCATAAATTGTCTAGATTGCGTTTTAAGGGAGGGGAAATTGAATCTAGTCTTTTTTGTTCTTTAATTGCTGAAGCCAATTAGCTGCTGAAGTGTTTAGTTATGAGAGAAGCATTCAGGTCTACAACCACGTAGAGACTTCTTGAAGCAGTTTTTCAGCCCAGTTCTGCCTGCTCTTCCCTTATTTTTCCCCAGTCATATTCTCCAAAGAACTAGCTTCCCTTATCAACCTCCTGTTTAGACCTGCGCCATTTCAGAGGTAAGTGGGCATGTCAGTGTTGCTGTTACTGGGATGCTAGTGAGGGAGTCTAGCCCAAAAGGTGACTCTCCTTTCTCCAGGGGGCTCACTCTGGTCCCAGGAAGATCACCTGGGTAGGGGGTAGAGGAATGATTTTTAGAGAGATGCTCACCTGTATCTCAGAGTCTTTTTCCCTGTTTCAGTTCTTACTTCTCACTGTTAAGGTTGTGAGGCAAAGCTTAAGGAGGTCAAAATGCAGGATAAACTTAAAAAAAAACAAAGCTTTATTGCTAGGTCCTTGATGAGTATCAGGAGATACAAAACTGATCTCTTACTGGAGAGTACGTCCCTGGGGAGTCATGACCTGGCTCAACGATCACGGTTCTTCTGATATCAGAGGCACCAGCATCCTCATCGGCTTGACACCCCCACCCATTGAAAAAACAGTATCTTTATTGGGGAATGATTGATTTACAACGTCGTGTTAGTTTCAGGGTACAGCAAAGTGAATCAGTTATACATGTACATATATCCACTCTGTTTTAGATTCTTTTCCCATACAGGTCATTGCAGAGGACTGAGTAGAGTTTCCTGTGCTGTACCGTAGGTCCTTATTTGTTATTTATTTTACATATAGTAGTGTGCCTATGTCAGTCTCAGTCTCCTGATTTATCCCTCCCACTGCTTCTCCCCTGTAACCATAAGTTTGTATTTTACATCTGTAACTCTATTTCTGTTTTGTAGATAAGTTCATTTGTAGCCTTTCTTTTAGATTCCACATATAATTGATATCATATGATATTTGTCTTTCTCTGTCTGACTTACTTCACTCAGTATGAGAATCTCTAGGTCCACCATGTTGCTGCAAATGGCATTATTTTGTTCTTTTTTATGGCTGAGTAATATTCCTTTGTATACAGGTACCACATCTTCTTTATCCATTCCTCTGTTGATAGACGTTTAGGTTGCTTCCTTGTCTTGGCTATTGTAAATAGTGCTGCGATGAACATTGGGGTGCATATATCTTTTTGAATTATGGTGTTCTACCCATTTCTCAGCACTTTTACTACTAACTTAAAGCAGGCATTAGCAAACTACAGTCCACAGACCAAATCTGCTTGCTTTTTTTTTTTTTTTTTTGCGGTATGTGGGCCTCTCACTGTTGTGGCCTCTCCCGTTGCGGAGCACAGGCTCCGGACGTGCAGGCTCAGTGGCCGTGGCTCACGGGCCTAGCTGCTCCGCGGCATGTGGGATCTTCCCGGACTGGGGCACGAACCCGTGTCCCCTGCATCGGCAGGCGGACTCTCAACCACTGCGCCACCAGGGAAGCCCTGCTTGCTTTTGTAAATAAAGTTTTATTGAAACACAGCCATGCCACTTCATTTGCATATTGTCTTTGGCTGCTTTGGGGCTACAGTGTGGTAGGTGAGTAGTTTTGACAGAGACCGTAAGGTTTGCAAAACCAATATATTTACAGCTGGCCCTTTAAGAAAATGTTTGTTCAGAACAATCACAGATGTAGAGAACAGACTTGTTGTTGCCCAGGGGGAGGGGCGTGGGGGAGGGATAAATTAGGAGTTTGGGATTAGCAGAGGCAAATAGATAAACAACAGGGTCCTTCTGTACAGCACAGGGAACTATATTTAATATCCTGTAATAAACCATAGTGGAAAATAATATGAAAAAGAATATATATATATATGTAAAATGAATCACTTTGTTGTACACCAGAAACTAATACAACATTGTAAATCAACTATACTTCAATAAAATAATTTTTTTAAAAAAAGAAAACATTTGTTGACTTCTAAAGTATTGAATAGGAAAAAATGTCTAATTCAGTTTTAACTGACTCCTCCTCTTCCCCTCCCCCCAGAAAAAAATGGACAGACAGAAGGTTAAAAACTTTTTCCTTTGGGAAACTCAATGGCCAATCCAGTGCTCTGTCCATGGTACTGGACATGCTTGACCTTCACTCCTTAAAAGCATTGTTTGCTACCAGAGACAAAAAGACAAACAAGCCAACCAACAAACGATTGCTAGGTGGGTGAAGACCAACTAACATGCCCTTCACGTAGGAGGACCCACGACTGAATGTTCATTGTCCCTCCAGCCTTCTTGGATTGAATAGGTGGAGGTGACCCTTGACAAGGAGGATTCCACGTGTCTTTGTTTTTTAATGAAGAGTAATGGCTTTGCAAGTGTTTACAAAGCCAGAGGGTATTGTATTAGTGAAGAAAGGAGATTCTCATCCTGGCACCTCTATGAATTACATTTCCTGAAAGTGCCTGAAGGTCAATTAAAAGTATGTTTACACTTTCATTGATGCACCTCAGCAGTGAGCTATGATATTTAGAGAGCACAGTAGCATTTATGTTCTAATTGTGGACACAAACTTCTTGTTTTACACTGGAATTGAAATCGATAATGAAACAGAGCAGCATTACATCAAATCAATTCTGAAACGCTCTTTAAGTCAATCCAAATTGTGGAAAGAGAGATGAAGGTAGTCAAAATATTTAGGCCAGCTTATTTTGCTAAGTTTGGGTGAGGGTGCAGCTCATGAAAAATAAAGGTAATCTGGGGCTTGTTTCTGTAATTCTGGTCTCTAAACATTGACCACTCTTTTCTCCCGGGGGACCTCTGGAATGGGGTAGCACTGAGGTCTGCTTTTTTCAGTATGCCTCCTGCAAAGTCCCAACCTGCCAAAACTTAAAGAGGCAACCTGGAGTATCCTATGTTGATTTTTTTGTTAAAAGATACACAAAAGTTTGGTTGCCTAGCCTCAGAATTGAAAAAAAAATCTATACAGAGCAACATCTGATACTTCTCTTCCTAATTTGCTTAAATTATTTATGTATTCCTAGGGGAAAAGTGTCACTTGGTATCATTCAACCTCTTCATCACCTAGGATCGTTCAACCAACTGCTCTGCCGAGGTCAGGGGGGAAGCCATGTGGATGCTGGTGAGATGGTCCCACTTGAAGGACTGAGATGCAGTGGTGGAGGTTCTGTGCGGAGGGACAAGTGGTCCCAGTGAGCCGAGGTCTGCAGCATCCCCTCCTGGTAACAGGATGAGGTTTCTGAGCAGATCTTAGCATTTGCCTAATAATCTGCCCCCAGAGAGATCTGGCTTTCCTAAATACTGTGACAACCTTGTAAAAACTGGGTCGAATTGGAACAACCTGGGAGTATTCCAAACAATTATTTTATGAGGTAAGTTTAAAAAGTCATACTTCTGAAAAACAACCCCCACAGGGTCTAGTCTTACATTTTTACCGCTGTTTAAAAATGCCTTCCAGAACCATCTGTAGCTTGAGTTCCAAAGTACACAGAACAGGTTGATACATTTGGATGAATCTCCAGCAAGGACCAGGGTACTGTGGAGGTTCCAGTCTGCATGCAAAACCCTTGGGGAAAGAATCACTTCTGAGTGAACCAAAGAAATGGATGGATGGATGGATGGGTGGAAGGGTGGCTGGATAGACAGATGGATGGATGGATGGATGGATGGATGGATAAAGGGGAAGGATGCATGGATAGATGGATGGATGGATAGATGATGCATTGAAGGATGCATGGATGGATGCATGGAAAGAAGGAAGGACTTCTTTGGTGGACCATAGAACCATACTATATTCCCAGGCCATGGCAAAGAATCTGGAAGTCCCTGACTCCCCTCCCATTGTTTCTCTTTTGTCCTATGGCAGTGCTTGCTGGGGTGAGGGAGGCTCAGGTATTAAGTATCTTGATAAGCACTGACCTCTGTCTGAGGAAGGAAATCACCTTCTCTCTCTGCTCACTGGAGGCTCCAGCAGAGAGTGGAGACTTCTAAATGAGACTTGCTCAGCTTCTCTTAAATTGTTCCTGTCTGATCCCATGGGCTTGATATTTTCCAGATACATCATGTGACGTCAGCTGATGCCTAAATGCATGTCGCTGATGAGAGTGATTCATCAGAAGGGACCAGAGACTTGGGTGGCATTTTGTTGTGGCAGGTGAGAGAGAACGTGAAGTGTGTGTGTGTGTGTGTGTGTGTGTGTGTATGTGTGTGTGTGAGTTCACCGTGGTACGGGCAGAGGAAGGCTGAGTGCTCAGAGGTCAGAGGCTCAATCGATACAGTGGGTGTTTTCCCTGGGGGGCTTGGTTCTGGCTGGGTGGGGTCTGGGGAATCTGCCTGAATCCTGAGGAACAGATGGGTCCCCCAACTCATGAAGACAGTGAGGTAGTGACCCCTGGGTTGGGAAGGCGTGAGGCTTCTGGATAATGGAGCTGACAACCAAAGGGGGAATATCCTAAACCTTGTTTGAGGGTTAAAAGAAATACAACTCAGCTTCTTTTGGGATCAGAAACAATAAAAACAATGCATGTGTGAGGTATTATTTAATTTGTTGCCTTCCCTCCAGCCCTGTGAGGTCCATGGGAAAGATACCACTGTCTCCTTTGCACATGAAAAATGAGATGAAGAAGATGATGATGGTGATGATGATGACAGATTGTAGCTACTCTTTATTGTGGATTGTGTTCCAGGGATTGTGCTAAATAACCACCATATCTTCTATCACTTTTTCTTTAGGACAATTCTATGATTTTATAGGTGGGAAAACCACGGCTCAAAGAGAGTTCCTTTCTTTCTTTTCTTTCTTCCTTCCTTTCCTTCTTCCTTTCTTTCTTCCTTTCTTTTCTTCCCTCCTTCCTTCCTCCCTCCCTCCCTCCCTCTCTCTCTCCCTTTCTTTCTCTCTCTCTGTCTCTTTCTTTCTTTCTCTCCTCTTTCTTTCTTTCTTTCTTTCTTCCTTTTTTTTAGAAATATGAACACATCCCCACAACAACCCTGTGAGATAGGTATTATTATTGTTATCACTTTCAACTTATAGATGAGCAAACTAGGCACAGAGAAGGTAGGTAACTTACCCAAGGTCACACAGCTAGGAAGTGGCTGAGCCAGGATTCAGAGCCAGAGTCTGAGCAGTCCAGGGCCACCCTGTGTTGCCCTCCTGTAGTGAGTAGGTGGAGGGGCCTGGCTGAGTGCTTGAGACTGTCATTTCCTCAGTCACATGAGTACCAGCAGCAGTAAGCCACTGCCTCCCCACATCCTTCTTTTCTTCCAGACCACTTCCTGGGCAAGACAATGAGAGTGCCTCAGGGCAGCCCACGAGGGACCGACCATGGCCATGGCCTCACTTACCTGAGGGCACTGTCCTGAGTCTTCTGATCACTGGGACTTGAAGCCCCAGCAGTGGACAGAAAGGGTCTCAGAAGTGACTATCTCTCATATGCATCAGTGATGGGGCTGGGGTCTCAGCCGCTCTTCGGAAGAGCAGCAGAAGGCTGAGCCTGGCAGAAAGGTGGGCTCATCCATTGCCTGCCATGGGCAGGATGCTGTCAGCTGGGTCCCAGCTTTCATGGGGCCAAGCAGTGCCATCCACGGGCCTCCGAGGGCAGACAGTGTTCTTGCAGCCCTGGTGGCTTTGTCCCAGTGGGGTGTTTCTGAGATCTGCTAAGACTGGCCATGGGGCTGCCATCAACAGGCACTGCCCTCACATGGCTCTGGACCATCCAGACATGGTGCCCGGCAAGGCCAGCGGAGGACCTGGACCCATGGCTGGTTAAAGTAAGATGTCCTCTGTGGACTCAGGGTCCTCTTGTCCTGCCCTGTTCATGGTCTCTTAATCTAGGAGCATCGCAGATGGGACCTAGCCGGTGTCCCCCACTTCTGGCACTCCAGCTTATCAGAGTGCATTGAGGCTGCTTGAAGTTGGGGTGGGCTGACTCCCCAGTAATGGCACATGGGGCCAGACCACAGACTTCCCTGGACACCACGAAGGAATTTGACCTTTATTGTTGGGGTGACAGCCACAGAGGTGCTTGAGCAGGTGAGGGCCGTGCTCAGACCTGGATGAGTCAGGCTTGCAGGGCCAGGCTATGGGCAGTAGTGTCCTGCGGGGGCTAAAAACAACGGAAGTTTATTCTGCCACAGCTCTGGAGGCCGGAAGTCCTGTAGCAAGGTATAGTCAGGGCTGTGCTCTCTCCAGAGGCCCCGGGTGGAGGGGGGATACTTCCTGCCTTGTCCAGCCTCTGGTGACCGCCAGCCATCCTCACGGTAGCATCATGCCTTTGCCTTCGTCTTCACATGACCTTCTACTTTCCTCCCCGTGTCTCTTTCATGTGTCTCTTATAAGAACACTTGTCATCAGATTTAGGGCTCGCCCGGAGAATCCAGGATGGTCTCATCTGGAGATCCTTAACTTGAAATCACACCTGCAAAGTCCCCTTTTTCCAAAAAAGTAACTTTCACAGGTTCTGGGGGTTAGGAAGTGGACATATCTTTTAGGGGGGGTCACCATTGAACCCACTGCCTTCTCCCATGGACTCGCCTGGCCTGAATACCAGGAATACGATTTCTTCCTGTGTTTGCTTAAATGTACAGGAAGGGCAGCCAAAGGGCAGAGGAGAGCAGTGTTGGTTTTATTCCTCTTCCATTGGGTAGGGATACATTTTTTTTTTTTTAAAATAATGGCGTGGCTAGCACATGGGCCTTACTGATTGCGCCTGTGCGCCCTTCCAGGATCTCAGGATAATCTCTGTCCCTCTTGAGTCCCTCACCTAACCAGTCTCTGCTGGCTTGTAATTCCCTTGTTACAGCAACATCTTCCATTTTAAAAGGTTCCCATCTTGGTGGTGTGCTGAATTGGGCGATTGGGATTGATATGTATACACTGATGTGTATAAAATTGATGACTAATAAGAACCTGCAGTATAAAAAAACAAACAAACAAAACAACTAATACTGGGCTTCCCTGGTGGCGCAGTGGTTGAGAGTCTGCCTGCCGATGCAGGGGACACGGGTTCGTGCCCCGGTCCGGGAAGATCCCACATGCCGCGGAGCGGCTGGGCCCGTGAGCCGTGGCCGCTGAGCCTGCGCGTCCGGAGCCTGTGCTCCGCAATGGGAGAGGCCACAACAGTGAGAGGCCCACGAACTGCAAAACGAAAACAACAACAACAAAAAAAAGCAACTAATACTAAACTTTCTTTGGGTTATTTGTGTGGAAATATGTTCATATAAATGTCTCCGACATTAAACAAAAAAGGTTCCCATCTTTTTACGTTTTCCGTCCAGTTTTCTTCCCTTTCCTTTCTCTTTCCTTCCTTCTCTCTTCCTTCCTCCCTCCCTCCCTCCCTCATTTCCTTCCTTCCTTCCTAAAGCAAAACTGCCATAATGTAAAATTAACAATTTTAAAGCAAATACTTCTGTGCCATTTGATACATTCACGACATTATGCGATCATCGCCAGTTCCAAAGCAATTCATCAGGGAATTGGAAACACTGTACCATTTAGCTGTCTCCCCCCTGCCCCCTGCCACTCCCGCCCCCAGCTCTTGGTAACTACTAAGCTACTTTCTGACTCTATGGATTTACCTGTTCTGGACTTTTCATATAAATGAATCCGTGGTCTTGTGTTCCTGACTTCTCTCGTTCGCACAGCAAGGCTCATGTTGTACGTGTGTCAGTGTAGCACACACGGAGAGACGGCCGCCGCCTGCTGGGGATGACGTCCCCTGCCAGTCTCTTCTGGCTCTGAGCTCAGGGGTGTGGCTCTGAGGGTTGTTGGGACCCCCTGGAGGTTGGGTGTCTGTGGTCAGGACTCGGGAAATCAGGCTCTGAACATGATATGAAGTGATGCAGTCAGGGGCTTCTGGCCGCGGGGAGAGGAGATGCCTTTCCCACCACATGGCTCGGTGGGGCCCAGGCCTTTGCAGAGAGACCCGGGTCTCTAAGTCTCCAGGGAACTGGGAGATTGCACCCAGTTTGCCAAAGGCCCGTCCTGGCTCCGGGCAGCCAGGAAAGGAGCTCGGGGCAGTGCTCGGCAGAGCCACTCAAGATGCCCTGGCTCCGTGTCCACTGACAGCTACCTGTTCTGCCCTTGGCAAGGGGTGTGGGGTCCTGGAGTTTCTTCCCAGGCTTCTGTGTTCCTCGGGAAAAGGCCGAGCCTGGGAGGCTGTCCCCAGCCTCCTTCTCCTCCTGGCCATCTGTGTTCCCAGCGGGCTTTCCAAAACCTTTGGTTTGGGTTTTACCTGCTTGTCGACAGGGAGGGGCCCTTTCTGCTCCCCCATACCACCTCCTGCTAATGCAGCATGGGCATTTATCTGCTGCTGGAAGCTGAGCTTTCTGGTAAAAGTTGAGCCCTGGCCTGATGCTCAGGTGGGCAGGTGGACCTCTGTGACCATTGGGAGAGCCTGGGGTAACTGTCTCCCCAAGTTTGGTCTCCATTAGGGGCAGCTGTTAGGAAAGGGACCCATATTAGCTGATTCTCAAAGCCGGTTCTAACCGTACCTTTCTGGCCTGAGATGCTGCTCCAATCAGCCAGATTCCTGTTTTCCAAGTGCTGCCCTCCTAATCCTCTCTGGGAGCCGTCTGCCAGGTTGTATGTCTCACCAGCAGAGTCCCCATGGTCTCTGCCCTGGTTCTCTGGGCGGTTCTGCCAGGACGATATCTGGTTTACTGAACTGTTAGAGGCTTTTCCCCAGCTCATCACTTTCCAGGACTTGCTGGACTGAACCTGCCTCTGCTTGTGTTGAGTTAGTCCCCACGCTTCCTTGGTGTCCCCGGCGGAGCGTTGGGACCCCCGTCTCACCCAGGTAGAGGGGATGTCATAGCTCTGCTCTGCTGCCTGCTCACCCCTCCGTGATCCTGGACGTGCCCCCAGGGCCTCAGCAAAAGCAGTGATGGTTTTGGGTGGTCCACGCTGGGCTTCAGAATGAGAAGGAGGAAGCAGGTTCAAGGGGTCCTCTTGGGGGGTTTACCCCTTTCCTTGGCACCCAGACCCCCAGCCGGCCCAATCCCTCTGCCCCTGGGGGTCTTGGTGTCAGCCTTGGGAGAGGCATTCGGGTGCTGGGTGTCTCCTATGACCGTATGGTGCCCGAGAACCCCGTTTGTAGGTCGAGAAGATTAGGGCGCGGAGCTGGCCGTGGCACCTGGCTCTGGGCCCTCTCCACTCCATCACGCTGCTGGCAGCCACCAATGAAACCAAACAGATGGGGGTAAAAGAGCTGGGTGAAGTCGCAGCCCCCAAATGCCATAGGAATACAAATGCTTTGGGGTCTCTGGGGAAAAATAGCCAAATGGTGTCCTTGCTCACCTCACATTTCTCCCATTTTTCTAAGAGAGCTGTCAGCATGCCTGATGGCTTTGGATGGAGCCTGCTGATTGCCTGGGAGAGCCTTGACCCTTCCCTTGTGGTGGGGATGGGGGGAGGGATGGGAGCGGTGGTGGCTGGAGAACTCACATCAGAACTCTAGAATCTTCCTGGCCTTCTTGGACCCTCTCTGAGTGGTGGTGGGGCGCAGCACCTGTTCCATTGTCCGGGAGGGGTGGGCGGGGGTCTTCCTGCCGGGGAAGCAGAGAGCAGGAGCTCGTGCCTCTCTGCTCCGTAGAGAGCTCTCCAAGGCCCCCAGGCCGGCGGCCTCCTCCCCCGCACACTGTCTCACCCAGGTCGGACTGGAAGCTGATCAGATCAACTGACTGCCAAGCGCCCAGCAAGGCCCCTGCCTCTGGCTGAGCTTCAGGCTGACGCTTTCCCTTTGTTAAATCCCATTTCTCCATTTAAAAAAAATCCCAGTCTTTGTGGCTTTTCTTTTCTTTTTCTTTTTAAAAATATTTTATTAAAGTATGGTTAATTTACAATGTTGTGTTAGTTTCAAGTGTACAGCACAGTGATTCAGTTATACATATGGCTTTTATTTTCTTGACTCTAGGAAACTGAATTTTTCTCTTGAAGGAAGAAACGGGATTCTGGATTCTTCTGTGTGTCCTAGTTGCAGGCGTGTGGTCTTGATTTTCCAACAAGGCAGTGGGTTCACAGTGGGCGTGGACCACCTTGGCGGGCAAGGAAGTTTGGAACCGCAGAGGTGAGCAGCTCAGTGCTGGGCTCACACGGGGCTTTGGTTGACTGTATACATGTGTTGTGTGTATATGTGTGCACATGTGTGCATATGCACATACTCCTGCATGTTTGTGTATTGTGAGTGTGTTTGTATCTGCATGCATGAGGGTGTGTGCACCTATGTGCATGTGTCTGGGTGTGCATGTGTCTGGGTGTGCATGTGTGTGCACAGGCATGCACAAATGACCTGCCCTCAAGCAAGACACTGGAGGGGACACTTGTGCACCCAGCGCTGCTTCTGATCCTGGCCTCATGCTGGGACCAGGAGCAGCCCCACCCCTTGTCCTCACCCCGAGTGCCATCTGTGCAGCTGGGTCGCGTCCTGTCCCTGGAGGCCACCTCCTTGCTGGCTGGGCCCCAGCTCTGCTCACCGAGCCCCGTGATGGATTCTCTTACCCAGTTCTGATGACTCGCTCTTCCTGCTTGGCTTTAATTAGGTCCCATAAAACATCTCCTGCTGAGAGTTCTGGGTCAGTACTTACTGTATCTTTCAGGTTCAAAGAAACTGGAATCTTTCCTTTTAGTAATTTAACAGAACATTTCATGCTGTAAGGGCTAAATGCCCTCCAGATTCCTCCTCTTCTGCAAAGTAACTCTGAGAGGCATTGTTTTTATTACTGGAGATGATTACAGGTTTTCTTCTCATTTCTCTCTCCAATGTCTTTTTGGATGCTGCAAGGGGCCCTGGCTTCCCTAGTGTGAGACAAAACTCTCAGTGGTCCGTTCCCAAGGTGAGCAGCATAAACTCCAGTGGAACCTTCTGGAAGCTTCCTCTCTGCTCCTGGCAGCCCCGAGAGAGACAACCTCTTGCTCTGCTTATCATGAAGAATATTTCTCTTCTTTCCTTTGATACCTGCTCTACACTCTTGTGATGGGGGTGCCGACAATAAAACTGAAGTAAGACCACGTGAAGCCACCCTCCATGGGGTGTAATGGCCTGGCTTGTTCCTGCTGTCGACTAAAATAATCAATAAGCAATCAAAAATAGGAATAGAAAAGGGTTTTACTAGAGCCAGAATGAGTACTAGAGCCTGGAAGCCAGCCTCTTAGATGACTCCGAGGTTCTGCTCCGGAGAAGTACGGTTTTCAGCAGAGTTTTATGTCTTGTCAGAACAAAGAACATCAAACAAGTCAGGGATACATTCCTTCAAGGTTTCAAAAAAACCAGATCAGCACGTTCACAGCAAGTCAGGATGGCCTCTGCCCCTGGGAAGGGAGTCTTAACATCAAAGGGGGATCAGGGCTTCTCTAGTGGCTCAGTGGTTAAGAATCCACCTGCCAATGCAGGGGACACAGGTTCGAGTCCTGGCCCAGGAAGATCCCACATGCCGCAGAGCAACTAAGCCCGTGCGCCACAACTACTGAGCCTGCGCTCTAGAGCTGGCGTGCCATAACTACTGAGCCTGCATGCCGCAACTACTGGAGCCCGTGCTCCGCAACAAGAGAAGCCACTGCAATGAGAAGCCAGCTCACTGCAACGAAGAGTAGACCCCACTCACCAGAACTAGAGAAAGCCTGCGCACAGGAGTGAAGACCCAACACAGCCAAAAATAAATAAATAAAATAAATAAGTTTATAGAAAAAAGAAAAAGAAAAAGGAGGATCAGCATTGGCATCCCAGGAAGAGGGGCATTTCATCTTTATTTTTAACATGATGTCTTCTGGTCAATGCACCTCTCTCCCATTGGGTGGAGGGGGTCGGGACCAGCTCTCTTCTCCTGGCCCTGCCTTCCCCACTGGGGGAGCCTTGCTAGTGCAGCACCCCTGCCACGGCTCTACTCTCCTGCCGGGGCTGACTTTGCCCTTGGTGGGGAGCTGAGTCAGTCTGACTTGGAGCCCCCCATGCCCAGGTCATTCCCTTCAGCCCTGCCTTACGGTCATGAGGACGACAACTGTCCTTCCCCTGCCACTTAATTTGTTTTCCGTTGGTTCAGAACTCAGCTATGGAGAGGGGTTGTCATTTCGTGGCCCCCTTGAGCCCCAGCAGGTCCTGGGTGCATGCTCTCTCCCTGCCTAGGTCCCCCCTGCTCTAACCATCACTCTCCCTGGCCACAGTCTAAATTCTTGGACCCTCCTGTTATTTTCCTCTTGTAACACTATGTTTCTTTCCTTCGGGGCAATCGTCACCATGTGTCCTGATGAACACATTTGGGTGTTTTTTTCTGACCTGTCTCCACACCAGGCCATGTGCATCTCTCACCCCCATCTCGTGTAGCCGCCGGGTAGCCCATAGTCGGGGGACGTGATGGACTGGCCAGCATCAGAGGCACCGTCCACCTGCTCAGAAGGGCCAGTAAGAACGGCAGTGACGGGGTGGAGGGACATGGGCGGGACCCTCACGTGGGTCACTGTCTCTGGGCTCCAGTGGCCTCATCTGTAAGATGGGATCCTAACAATAGCAGAAGCAACTCACAGGGCTTTGCCCATCAACGCCACCCATAGGCTTTGAGAACCTTTCCATTATTTTCCCGTCTGCCGTTACTATGACTGTCTCGGGACTAAGCGTGAGATGCAAAGATTAGAGAAAGCCTTGCTCAGGTGTCCCCTTGGGTCCCCCAGAGGTGAGGATGAGGATAGAGATCCTTTAAGGAATCCGTTTATCAAAGCTGCATAGGAGGGGAGGCGGCCGTCGTGGGGCGTACTGCTGACCAGAATATTCGGTACGGATTGGACGGTCCCTTGACCCCAGCTTGCCTCCTTCTAATCCCTACGGCAGAAGGGGAGTCTGCTGCTGTCCTTGAGTCCCGCGGGGATGCAATGAGTGAGTGACCCCAGCTGGAGGCAAAGTCAGGTGGCCCAGGGAGGCGGGGACGGTGCACCCCTTCCAGCCCCGCCATTATCATAGGTTTGGGCAATCGAAGCTGGATTTTGTTCTGCGGCATAAATGGGCTTGAGCCTCACTGCATCTTGTACTGAAGGGACCGGTGATGGCATGGGAGGGGCGGGGGGCAGCCTGGGGTCCTCCTGCTTCTCCCCCTCCCTCTGAGAGCAGGAGGGAGGAGGCTGGAGACAGGGGGAGCCAGTTCCCTTTGCATGAGCCAGGAGCGGAGCCAAATGCCCAGATGCGATGGTTTTCTGTTATCTGCTTACTTACGGATGGCCTGCCCCACCCCCCACCCCCGCCCTTAGACCACAAGCTCCAGGAGGGAGGGACCTGGCCTGCTTGTTTCCGTTATGCACGTGGAACCAGCATGTCACAGGGCTCGGCAAGTGTTTCTTGGGTGGCTGAGTGAGAGCACAGGTTAGATTTTGAGAGTCTGAGACCCCAGCTGGCATGAGGTCCCTCACTCTTCCTGGATGCCCCCTGTGGACTCCCCGTGCAGCCCCACTGCCCATCCCCCCACCAGGCTCACCCACGAGCCCTTTGCAAACACTGCCTCCTGCTTCCTGCCCTTTTGCTTCGGACCTTTTCCGACTCCGTTTGCTCATTGCCGTGAGCGCGTGTGTGCAGGGAAGGGCTGGCTCAGCAGGCCTGGTGTGTCCAGACTCTGCACACTTGTTGCCCGGCCCTGGAATATCCTGCCAGACAGGAGTGTCTGTTTTCCTGATGTCTTGGGTCACACCAGAGAGTCTAACAATGTGACTTAACAGTGGGGGCCTTCACTTCTGCAGAGTCTGGAGACAGAAGGTCCTGTACAGCCAGCCATGCCTGTGTGACTGCCCCCAGCAGAGACCCTGGACACCGAGGCCTGGTTGGGCTTCCCTGGTTGACCACACCTATTGTGTGTTGTCCTTCGTCGTTTCCAGAGAAGCTGTCACTGTTGTATGTTCCTGTGGGCCTGGTCCCTCTGCTGGGTTTAGTCTGAATCCCTTCACTCTAACAAACCATAAGCACAAGTACCATGACTTTTCTGAGTTCCGTGAGTCCTGGAAAAACACGGGACCTGAGAGTGGTCGTGGGGACCCCCCAAACACACTGTGCTGCTGGAGGGTGGACCGAACTTAGTTAGATTTCCTGTAACTTTAAATTCAGATGTAAATCCAAATTTATACCAAAGTTGCAAGAATAATGCAAGGAATTCTTATATTCTCTCTCTGAATTCAACCATTGTTCACATTTTGACCAATCTGCTTTATCATTCTCTCTCTCTTCATATCTATCTATCTATAATCTATCTATCTATTATCTATCTATCTATCTATCTATCTATCTATCATCTATCTATCTATCTGCATTCGAATGTCTTCAACAGTCCCAATAACACCCTGATACCTGCTGTTTATCACTGTCCAGGGTCTAATCCAGGGTCACGTGGGGCATTTTGTTTTCCTTCTACCTTCAACCTGGAACAGTTCCTCAGCCTTTCTCGGGGAACTTTGACTTTGGCATCATGAAAGGTAATAGGCATTTATTTTGAAATGTCCCTTACTTTGAGTTTTCTCTCGTTTCCTCATGTTTAATCCAGGTGACCATTCAGCAGACAGATCCCTGAAAGGGTGCTGTGTCTGGAGGCTCAGGATGTCTGGGTACCAAGGCTTCTGATGGTGACCACCTGCTTTGGGGAGCGTCCACCAGGTTCTTTACCTACTGGAAGTTACTCGTTTCCCTTTGTAATCACTAGGAGGTTCGTGGGGAGATACTTTGAGATTTAGGTAAATATTGTGCCCTTAGGTGAACTTTTACATCCACGCGTTTCAGCCTGGGCTGGTCATTTCCTGATTCCAGCATCCCTTCTGCATATTCATTAATAGGCAGGAAGAGCTTCTGTAAGGAAGAGCTTTCCTTTCCCTCCCGTTAACTTATTAAACTTATCATATTAGTATTTGTTAAATTTGTTTCTATTAATCTATTATATCTATTATATTTTTATTAAATTTATTTATTCATTGACTTAGATATGTCTGGACTCATGGTTTCCTATGTTTTTCAATGGGCTATCATCCATTACCATCATTATTTTCTTTTCTGCTCAAATAGCCCTAGGTTTGGCTCATGGGAGCCCCTTCCCCTGGCTGCTGGGCCCTCTGACAGCTCAGCATCCTTCTCTGAGCATGTCCTCGCACCAGGCTCACCTGTCTCACCATTTCTCCGGGAGTCTTGGTCAGACTTTCTCCTTTGTGTTCTCAGCTGCTGACCACACCCTTCAGGGGCTCGGGGGCCTCAGTGCAGGATCTTAGTGGGCTGAAGCAGATGCCTCCCAAATAGTCCATGTTTGCAGAATGGAGATTGTGGTTTGGAGATGTGTATGTTTCCATTTTCAGGCTTGGAGCATGACCAGGTTAAAATCAACTCCTCTCTGATGAAGATGCCTAAGGAAACATGCAGACATCTTGTTGGCCCCAGCACATCAGGGCCTGACATAAACTTCTTCACAGGATGAGAAGCTGAACATGGCGATGACTTCCAGCCTCCTGAAATACACGCCTGCAGTGTGTTTCCAGCATGGTGGGCACTGACCAAGGGTTCCCTCTCTGCCTTCCCTTTCGCCCCGAGGGCAGGGGCTTCTTAAGTTCTCTGAGCCTCCAGATACCCGTGTAGAGTCTCCTGCCAGGCAGAAGCTCAGCAAACACTTGCTAATCCTTTGCAACCTGCATTTGTGTGTGTGTGTGTGTGCGCTTGCGTGTGTGAATGCATGTGTGAGCGCCTCTGTGCATGAAGGCATGTGCCTATGCATCTGTGTGAATGCAGGTGTGTGTGTATGTATGTGCATTTGAGCACATTTGCGTGTGTGCCTGTGTGGGTATGTGAGTGTGGGCCTGCCCCTGTATGTATGTACATGTGAGCATATATGCACGTGTGTGCACATGCATGTGTGCCTGTGTGTGCGTGTAGGTGTGTGTTTATGTGAGTGTCTGGGTCCCAGGCTGCTCTGAAGAACTCTCCTCCTGCTTCCCACCCACCCACCTGCGGGAACAATAATTTATAAGGGTTAGCAAAGATGCAAATCCTTTCTGCTTAGGGAGGGGACAAAGAATAGGCACAGACATATTTAAGGGCATGAATATGGGAGAAAAGAATGTAAGGGATGTAAACTTTCACACCAGGATCATGGAGACTGGCCATTGCCCACCTGCCATCTCCTCCTTCTGAGAGTGAGTCCCCCAACCCTAGGGCCATTCAAGCCCAGAGGAGCCCCTCAGGTGGTTTGGATGGTCTGGCCTCCAGGATTCCTTCCTACTCTGAGGAGGAATGGCTCCCCCAGAGCTGGATGCAACCCTGCAAGGAGAGGGGCCTGGTCATGTTTGCTTTGATCCTCTCACCCCCCATTCCACACAAGAGTCCCCACCTGGAGGTCCTAAGGAAGAACTCTGATGCTACTTCTCATTAAAGTGGAAATGACTGAATAGGCCTGAAGTATGTCTCCTTCCAAGTTTGCATTTTTCTTTCTTTTTAATGTTTGCCGAGTCATTCCACTGACTGGGCCAGCCTCAATGTCAGATCTTTCTGTGACTTCTCAATAAATTTTTACAACATCCTTGGGGAATGTGTGTGTGTGCGTGTGTGTGTATCCTATCCTTCTTTTATAGGCCAGGTAAGGCCCGTGAGACTCAGAGAGGTCAGTGATCTCATCTAATTTCACTGCATCAGAGAAAGAGAGAGAGACTGCCGGCCTTAATCCCCTACCAGCCCCACCTGGGACTGAAGGGCAAGGTGTGGCTGCTTCTTACCCACAGGTTCAAGGCCAAAGACTTTCAGCCATGGTGAACTGACAGGGCTAGGCCTCCCTTCCTCCCTCCCTTCTCTTCCTGGCAGACGTGGTCCTGGAATATTCCTCTCATACTCCTACCCCAGGGCCTTTGCATCTGCTCTTCCCACTGCCTGGATGCTCTGCCCGGTGTTGGCATGGTGCCCTCCTGCCCACATTCAGGGAGATCTGTGATCTCCTCTATCAGGCCTTCCTGGCCAAGGGTACTGCCCTGCTCAGGTACACCACCCACCACTGAAACCGAGCAGGACCCTGTGGGGTTCTTGGGCACAGAAGCCCTTCTGTGTTCCCCATGTCTTATTTGTAGGGAATAGGCTTCAGCCTCCATGACCTTCCCCGAGTTCCAAAGGGCAGATTTGAGCTAATCAGGGAAGGGAGGGGATGCAGAGACAAGGGAGGAGCAGCCAAGAAACAATGGTGCAGCCTTGGGGCAGGGTCCTGGTTCTGCCTCAAGGGATGCACAAGACAATAGCTTTGAACCCTTTATAGAACTAAAACCCCCAACAAATGGAAGATGTTAACTA
Organism: Mesoplodon mirus; assembly: GCF_964341445.2. Taxonomy (NCBI): domain Eukaryota; kingdom Metazoa; phylum Chordata; class Mammalia; order Artiodactyla; family Ziphiidae; genus Mesoplodon; species Mesoplodon mirus. The sequence continues at coordinate 3,926,837 of NC_138978.1, read as the reverse complement.
CTTGATGAAGCAGTCTTCATTCAAGAGAAAAGGCCACAGTTTGATAACCTGGAGAACCACAGAAGCTCATCAGGAGACCCCCTGAGGTCAGATTAAAGGAGCGCAGGCCCTGCACACACCCTGATCCTTATCAGCAACTCCGCCCTTGAACCATTGCTATAAAACTCCTCACCAAATCCCCCTGCCACAGTTTTGAAGGCATTAGCCCTCTGTTTTCCCCTTTGCCTGGCAAAACGATAAAGCTGTTCTTTTCTATTTCACCCAAAACTCTGAGATTCTGTTTGGCACCAGTGCACAGAGGCCGAGTTTTGGCACCAACCCCCCTGTATCCAGTTCACTCCTTTCTGCCTTCCCCAACCAGGGCACCAGCTTTCTGAGAGCAGGCATTTTGCCTGGATTCTGGCCCCAGGCAAGTGGAAGGAGCTGGGCCAGCATGGGGGCAGGTGGGGCCGTCTCTATCTGGCTCTCTGGGCTCCAGGGAGCCGGTGGGGCATTGCCTGCAGGCCTCCCTGCCACACGCTGGGGACACGGACAGCTGGCCCTACACCTGATCCCCCATCTCAAAGTCCACGGGCTTGCGGGGCTGCTCCACAAAGCTGCTCCAAAGCAGTCCCTAAGTTGTCACTTTGGACAAGATAAGCACAGACATTGAGAGTAAGCGTTTAGAAGCTGTGTAGCCATTTTCAGGGTAATTTTATGTCTGTTGCATCTAATAAAAAAAACTGGGGGCTCGTATTTTGTGTCTCTCCTCATTTCATTTGTCTAGCTGTTCATTTTCACCATATTTTACAAAAGTACAGGTTTGTGACAAATTGAAAATAAAAACCTGTGTCCTTCTCCATAGATAGTTGATAAGCTGGCTTTAGAGGACAATCCCGTTTTCGGGGACAGCAGTCAGGGAAAACTGGTGGCCCTGCACAGTGGCCTGAAAGGAGCGCTGACGGGAACTGGGCAACAAGGGTGGGTCAGAGGAGACACAGGCCACCAGTGACCGTGTAGGAGCCCATCCCTCAGAGCCTGGGCAATGATTAAGGGAAGATGGGATTGGGAATCTTCCAATACCTGAAAGGCTCTCCTGGGCAGGGCCAACCACATCCATGTAGCTCCTATGGATAGGAAGAGAATTTTGTCTCTGGCAGACACTTAGACCTACAGGCGCACCACAGAGATACTGCGGGTTCGGTTCCAGACCACAGCAGTGAAGTGGATATCGCAATGCAACGTGTCACATGAATTTTTTGGTTTCCCAGTGCACATAAAAGTTATGTTTACCCTATACTGTACCCCGTTAAGTGTGCAATAATAACATTATGTCTAAAAAACAATGAACATATCTTAATTCAAAAATACTCTCTTGCTAAGAAATGCGAACCATCATCTGAGCCTTCAGTGAGTGGTGGTGGTCTCAGAGAAGCAGCAGCAGTGAGTGGTGGCCTGAAGCGAGATCTTAGTTCCCCGCCCAGGAATTGAACCTGGGCAGCCTGGATGAAAACCAGGAATCCTAGCCACTAGTTCAGCAGGGGCTAGAGTCTAGAAGCAAAGTTCCCCTGGCTCTTACCCCCACTGAAAAATGCATTTCTCAAGGAGGCAAAAAAGTGTAAAAACAGGTACAAAGTTTGTCATTAGGGACCTAACACAACACATGGGAGAGCTCACAGAGAAACAGTTTAGTTAAGACGGAAGCAGGGCAGAGATGCACACCCGGGGAGAAAGGGCGTGGGCGTCCCCCCCAGTGAGGAGGAACAGTGAAGAGGTGGCCAAGTCATTTATATGGGGCAGTTCTTCCGGGTCTTTGTTTACCTTTGGCCAATTATCTGGTTTCTTTTTCCACACCTGACCTGCCCTAGGACCCTCCCCAGCCTGTGTGCACAACTTTTTTCCAAGATGGATTCCGGCCCAGAGGCCTATGGGGGGCCTTGGCATCACCTATTCTGGGTGACTTTTGACCCCCAAGGAGCCTTTCTGCACAGGTGCAATGTCTCCCTTGCCCCAAGGATGGGAAATATAAGACCTCTTGATCTTTTCCTCAAGCAAGGTTTAGCCCCTCTCTGTTCCTGCCGTGACTGTTATCTTAAAGTGTCCACAGGAGACAAAGTCCAGCTATTTACCCTGTTCCTCTTGTTATTTCTATCTCGAAGGGCAGACAGGAGGCTGGTCATAAATATCTAACCTGGAGCCCACCTATCTCCTTTCTCAGGAAATGCAAACAGGAGGCTAGATGTAAGTGTCCAGCCTGAAGCCCACCTTTTTCCTGCCCCAAGAAATGTGAACAGGAGGCCAGTTGTAAATGCCTGGAGCCCATCTATCTCCTGCCTCAGTAGTAGTCACATCAAAGATCACTGATCACAGATCACAGACAAATATAATAATAATGAAAAATTCTGAACTATTGTGAGAATCACCAGCGTATGACACAGAGACACAAAGTGAGCAAATACTGTTGGAAAAATGGCAACGATAGACTTGTTCAATGTAGGATTACTACAAACCTTCTATTTGTAAAAAATGCAATATCTTTCAAGTGCAATAAAGCAAAGCCCAATAAAATGAGGTCTGCTTGTATTCCCTAAATGGGAGCATGAATTACAGAGTAACAGCCCATCCATTCATCTTCCATCCATCCATCCATCCATCCATCCCATGTTTATTAAGCACCTATTATGCTGATTATTAGAACAGGCACCTCAGTTCCAGGTGCCAAGGCTACAACAATGGACAAAGCAAGCCAGTCCCTGCCCTCCAGAGTTTGACACCCTCGTGGAGGAGAAAGGTAACCCAGAAAGTAATCAAGTACAGCAATTCCACATTGTGCTAAGTGCTACGAAAGGGAAAGAGAGTACAGGGTGGGAAGGACTGACTTTGGTTGGGGGTTGACTGGAAGCAGGAGATGGAGCCACTGCCGTGGGTGTCTGGGGAAGGGGGTGCTGGTGGAAGAGGCAGACGGGTGCATCCAAGAAGCTGGGAGAAAGTGTTAACACATTGATGGAACAAAGTGAGGCTGGAGAGTTAGGCAGGGCCAGAGGGGGTCAGGCCTTGTGCATCATGGTGAGTCCTGCAGGTGATGTTCTGGGCATAAAGGGAGGCCCTGGGGGCTTCAGCCAAAGGAGTGGCCTGATCTGACCCACAGGGAAGTACATTTGTCTTTGGATGGGAGAATTGCTCTAATAAGGACAGCAGTCTAATAATGGGGTGAGCTCCCCAGTCCTGGAGGTATTTAAGTGGGATGCGATGGGCGTCTGCCAGGCACGCTGTATTCCTGAAAGGGGCGGGTTCCTTCTGAGGACCCTCCCACTGCTGAGACTCTGGGACTGCAAAGACAGTGTCCCCGAGGCTGTGCCCTTCAAGTGGGTGAGTGACACTGGCAAGGTGTGAGTGCCCATGTGGCACTTTGGGGACCCAGGGGAATGGGGCAAGTCGGCCAGATGCCACTTGCTGGTGGCTGCAGGAGGGTGGGCCTGTGTCACCAAATCTCCAGCTTTCTCAAGCAAACCCAGAAGTTGGGATTTTATACATAACCTCCTGATTTTTAAGTCTGGCCTTAGATGACCTGGTGGGCCCTTGTCTCTGGACTGGATCCAGGAGGCAGATGTCTGCCTGCAAGTCCTGCAGGGACCCAGTCCCTGCGCTGGTTCTGCCATTCAGGTGTCCCAGCTCTGCTGCCTTTGAGGAGCTGACCATCTGGAGAGCACAGCCCCTCACATTCTGGAAGGTTCTGGAAAAGGAGGTGTGGCTGAACCCCCAGATGCTTCTTACCACTTGTCTGGGATGCCTCGTGCTTTGACTCAAGCTCAGTTCTGTTCAGGGCCTTCACTCACGATCCTCGGGAGACACTGAGAGCTGCCCCTGGAAACGCTGCAGGACTGAGAGGGCACCCTCTCTCTCAGGGCTGCTTTGCCCCTCCCCGGGTGTAGGGGCCCCCAGACCCGCGGGGAGATGGCATTTGTGCAGCGTCGAGGGGGTGGAAAGGATGGTGGGTAGCAGGTGGGAAGAGAAGCCCTTATTTTAAATTTTATATATTTTTTTCCTTTTTAATGAGGTAGTTCATGATCATTGTAGAATAGTTAGAAAACACAGAGAAGCAAAAGGAAGGAAAACCCCACCTAGGATCTCACCACTCTTAGAAAAGGGTGGTTGACATCTGGCGCCCCCCTGCTTATTCTGAGGGAAGATGTGGTGGTTTTAACTGAGGCTGTAAATGCTTTGACTCTCCTCCCTAGGAGAGGTGGGGTCAGTGCCCAGCCCCTTGTCTGGAAGGGTCTTTGTGACCGGCTCCACAGACAGAGTATATGGTGAACGTGGCCCTGTGACTTCCGGGTTAGGTCATAAAAGGCCAAGCATGGTGCCCCTAGTTTACCAGAACACAGGCTCTTGGAGCCCTGAGCTACCACGCTGAGAATTCCACTGCAGGTGCTCTGGTGGACTGTCCTGGCTGTCCTTGTCACCTCAGCCCAGGCGCTGGGCGTGTGAGTCAAGAGGATGTCTTGGAGGCAACCTCCAGCTTCCCCCTAAGCTGTGTGTGTTGTGCCAGCCAAGGTCCCCTGTGCCCTGGAGCAGAGAGAAGCCGGCCCGTTGTGCCCCTTTCCATGCTGGGCCCACAGAATCCAGGAGCAAAGCCACAGGGCACCGAGTTTCGGCGTGGATTGTTAAAAGCAGCAGCAGAGAACCAGGATGAGCATCATTAGTAGCATCAGGTGCAGTCTTTTCAGCTTGCTTTGTCCCCCTCAGTATTTCATGAGCATCTTTTCATGTCATTAAATGTCTTTCTACAACATCTGCTTTAATGACTACATAATATTCTGTGGTACGGATGTACTATAATTTATTTGGCCGATCCTGCAGGCTAGAACTGGTCTGTTACCAATCTCCCATCACCACTATCTCTCTCCCGCCCTTGTGCCGACTCCCACCCCACTTTGCTTGGGGTCCAGCACCCCACATTGGCTGCTTCCACCCCCCTGCTCTGTCCTCACACTGTTGGGGCTCCAACACCCCACACTGGGTTGTTACCATGGCAGCTCCCTCTTGTCACATCTCATGGTCCACCCTCCTCTCTTTCTGCTCATAGTTGGCATCTCCTGCCAGGTGGCCATGGCCCCTCCTCCCCTCCAGTCCCTGCAGATTCCTGCCTGGCGGGGCCCTGACTAAGGGCTTTTGGACTGAACTGTTATGTAGGGGATGCAGAAGAGATTACAGGACTCCTTGAACCTGTGTACGATGCTGAAAGTTTTATTCTAGGCCACATGTACCTATTTGCCTAACACTAGCAGAATCATTTCTCTTTCCTTTGTCCTGTAAGTGTAGCTATGTGATCTCTGGACAGGAACCACTAACTCTTGTTCTCCAAGGAGATTGTTAAACATATCCAATGCCTGCCTTGGGAAGTCAGCTCCCCGGGCCACCCTGTGTAAGTTTCTTTGCCTCCCTGTAGAATGATTTTATCAGGTGGCCTCAATAAGCATACCAAGCCACACTGATTGAGGTCTTTGGAGACAACTCATTTTCCCCAAACAATACTTTGTGGTTCACAGCAAAGTGATAGGATCACCTGTCCCCCCATAATTTCAGTTTGGAGGACCAGCATATAAGGCCCCTCCCTCGTTTCTGGCAGAGACAGGATTTGAGCTGCTCAAGACACTCAGCTTTCATCATCTGACCCAAAGGTTCTGTTTCCAAATTCATCCATGTGGCAAAGTGGCTGGTGTCTATTTTTTCCAGCTTTATTGAGATATAGTTGACATACAACATGGTGCAAATTTAAGGGTTACAACATGGTGATTTGATACACTTCTGTGTTGCAAGATGATGACCGCCATAGCCTTAGCTGACACCACCATCCTGCACATAGTTGTCATTTCTTTTCTTGTGGTAAGAACATTAAAAACTACTCTTTTAGCAAGACTCAAGTGTACAGTATAGGGGTGGAATGGGAGGGAGGGAGACGCAAGAGGGAGGAGATATGGGAACGTGTGTATATGTATAGCTGATTCGCTTTGTTATAAAGCAGAAACTAACACACCATTGTAAAGCAATTATACTCCAATAAAGATGTTATAAAAAAGAAAAGACATATGCACCCCCCAAAAAATTTTTTTTAAAAAATTGAAGTGTACTTGACTTACAATGTTGTGTTTCAGGTGTACAGCAAAGTGATTCAGTTATACATTTATCTATCTATATCTATATATCTATATCTATATTTCTTTTTTCAGATTCTTTTCCATTATAGGTTATTACAAGATATTGAGTATAGTTCCCTGTGCTATACAGTAGGTCCTTATAGTACAGTATTGTTAGCAACAACCACCATGCTGTACATTAGATCCCAGAACTTGTTAATTACATTCCTGGAAGTTTGTACTCTTTGACCAATATCTCCCCATTTCCCCCCTCCCCCGCCCCCCACCGGCCCCTGGTAACCACCACTATACTGTTGTTTCTCTGAATTCAGTTTTTTTTAGATTCCACATATAAGTGATACCATGCAGTATTGGTCTTTCTCCATCTGACTTATTTCTCTTAGCATAATGCCCTCAAGATCCATCCATGTTATTGCAAATGGTGGGTTTTCTTTCTTTCTCATGGCTGAATAATATGCCATTGTGTGTGTGTGTGTATATATATATATCCATTCATCCATCAGTGTACACTTAGGTTGTTTCCATATCTTGGATATTGTGAATAATGCTTCAGTGAACATGGAAGTGCAGATATTTCTACAACATCCTGATTTCAATTCCTTTGGATTTCTACCCAGAAGTGGAATTGCTGGATCATATAGTAGCTCTATTTTTAATTTTTTGAGGAACCTCTCTACTGTTTTCCATATAGTGTCTGTGGCTGGTGTTTTAACTTCATCGTCAAGGGTTCTTGCTACATGGCTGCTGGTGGGTCCGGCAGGGCTGGACACACCCCCGGCCCCAGGCCTGCCTCCCAACAGGAAGACTATAACCTCATGGCTAATGAAGTTGACCAGAATTCAAACTCTAACTTGAGCACTTCCTGGCTGTGTGACCTTGGGCAAGTTACCCAGCCTCTCTGAGCTGCCTTTTCCTTACCTATAGCTGAGGATAAAAGCAGAACCTACCACATCATAGGCTGATGTGAGAGTTTAATAGAATTATGCACGTGAACTCCTTAGCATGGTGCCTGGCACCTAATAAATGTCCAAAATGACTTCTTCTGGAGCATATTAGATAAAGCTGTCCACGTGAGAAACAGTTCTAATATTGGTCAATCAGTGTCCATGGCTCAGATACGATGACTGACCTCCAGGTTAGCCCTCCCAGTGGTGACCACTGTGGTTTTCTCCACCCACAGTGATTGCTCCTGAATAAGACTCTGTAATTAAAATAATGTAATAGAACTCTCTGTATTTGACAGCCTTTGTAAAGACCAGAATATAGGGAGACCCTTCTCTTGTTTTTCTTTTTTTAAAACAGATTTATTGCAGAATAGTTGGAATATCTGGGTGGTGTTAGCCCTCCAGCTGTGTTCTTCTTTACTGAAGTTGTTTAGGCTATTCTAGGTCCTTTGCCTTTCTCGATGAATTTTAGAACCAGCTTGTCAATGTCTGCCTAAAGCCTTTGGAGATTTTGACTGGGATTGTGTTGAGTCTACAGATCACTTGTGACTCCCTCTTTTCTGAATTTCCTTTTGGGGAACAAATGTGTAAAATTGTCTGACCTGTCTGGGACGTGGGATCTCAGAGGCTCATGACTCAGTTTACCTGCCTGGCTCCTTGCGGTGTTTCTGAAGGTGTGTCAAGGAAAAGTCATGAATGAACACAGAACAGCACATTGCGTGGCAGGTCTGCCCTCAGCGCTCCAGGTACGTGTGATCCCCGTGACCCACAGCAGCTCCCCTACCCCATTTTATAGACAAAGGGACAGAGGCATGAAAGTTGTCTAAGCTGCCTGTGACCACAGCTGCCAGGGGGAAAAACAGAGCTTCAGCCCTGCACCCCGTGCCTGTAGCAGGCTCACAGACAGTGTTTCAGGATCCACCAGCCCAAGCAAACTCTCCACATCACGCAACCCATCTTCCCGTTTGGGGATGAAAAGGTGACAGACAGACAAATAGAAAGAACTGCATTGACACAGATTCCAAGGCAAGAACACAAAGAGTGGTTCTTTAGAAAGAAAATAAGAATTAGACATCGGAACCATGGGACCCAGCGATTCCACCCGAGAGAAATGAGAATGTGCGCACACAATGTTCACAGCAGCACTATTCACAACAGCCAGAGGTGAGAACATCTCAAATGTCCATTGACAGACAAATGCGCAGTGTGACGTATTCATGCAATGGAATGTTGTTCATCCGCAAAAAGGTATGAAATCCTGACATGTGGACAAACCTTGAAATCATGGTGCAGAGTGAAAAGAGCTAGACACAAAAGGTCACGTTATATGATTCCGTTTCTACAAAACAAGAGGCAAATCCACAGAGTCAGAAGGTGGATTAGTGGTTGCCAGGGGCTGGCGGAAGGGAGGGGTGGAGGGAGATAGCTAAGGGGTGCAGGGTTTGTTTTTGGAGTGATGAAAGTGATCTAAAATGGACTGTGATGATAGTTGCATATATTGGTGAATAGACTAGAAAAGCCCCATAGAGTTGTGAGCTTTACATGAATGAACTGTTAAAAAAAAAAAAGAAAAGAAAAAAGAAAAGAGCAATACCAAAGATCTGTCTGTGGTGAAATAAAGCTCGCCTGAGGTGTTTTCTAAGAGGTCCCCACATCTGCACCCCACCCCCATCCCAGCTTTTGTGAAGTGACTTCACAGTGTCCTGGCCACCCGGGTGCCCCAGCATGGCCATCACTGCCCCTTCACATCCTCTAGACACTGGCTTCGGGCTGCCTCTTTGCTGCCTGCTCCTGGGCAGCGATGACCCAGCCTCTGCCGCATCCCCATGGGGCCCCTGGCTCTGACTTCTAAGATGCTGCTTAGCCTGTGATACACTCCTTCATCCCCACAAATACAACTTCTCTGGGCTGGGACTTTGTCTCTTTCTCTTCTGCATCCCTCTGTGTCTAAAAGAGAGCCTGGTACACAGTAGGTGCCCAATAAATGTTTTAAAATGAATGAACACAGATATTATCTTGTCTAGCAGTATTACCAATGAAATAGGAGATTTCTGAAAACCTGGTGCCTTGATGCAAAAATACGGATTAAAAACACTGAGGTAGAGTTCACATAACACAAAACGAACCTTTTTTAAGTACACAACTCAGCGGCCTTTAGTCTATTTACCACGTTGTGTGACCATCACGACTATCTAGTTCCAAAGCATGTTCATCGCCCTCAAGGAGACCCCACCTCTAGGAGCAGTCACTCCCCGTTGCCCCTCCCCCAGCCCCTGGCAACCACTAATCTACCTCTGACTCTGGGCCTTTGTCTGTTCTGGACATTTCCTAGAAATGTAATCATACACTGTGTGACTGTTTGTGTCTGGCTTCTTTCGCTCAGCATGTTTCAAGGTTCATCCAAGTTGCAGTGTGTATCTGAATTTCATTCTTTTTCATGGCTGAATAATATTCCATTTAATGGGTGTGATATATTTTGTTCATCCATTCATAAGTCTACAGGCACTTGGGTTGTTCTGAGGAATGAATTTCAAATGTCTAGGATGGAGTTGGGGGGGCTTTTGAAATGCCCTTTCCCTGTGACTTTCCCTCCCTCCCGGGCTCACCCGAGGCCTCGGCAGCAGGCTACCAGTGGAAGTTAGATGGGGGTACAGGAGCTTCTCCAGCCTCTGTGTGAAAATGGGAGGGGAGGTGCTGGTTGCTTTGACAGTAGCAAGCCAGAAGTGTTGATTAATATTTGGAGCTTTTTTACCTTGGTGTCAACTTCACCTTCATTAAATCAGAAAATGTATTAAAAAACAGAGAGGAGTCTGGAGGGGTGGGCGGGGCTCTCAGGAGGTGTCCATCCCGCAGCGAGCGGTCACTCTGTAGCTCTGTCCTGGCTGGAGGCCAAGCCTCCCGAATCGCCCCCTTGGCCATGACTGTCCGGCCCACAGCCCTCCCAAAGTTGTGGGTGCAAGAAGCAGAGTCATCCCGCGGGGCCTGTGCCTTGCTGCTGAGGTCGGGGGCTGTAACTGACGAGGAATCTCTGCAAAGGTCCCTGCTTCCGCAGTTCAGATTCAAGGACGTGGAGCGAGAGGGGCGCAGTGGACACGGAAGGGGGGCCTGGCTGCTCCTGGACCCTCCTCCACTCCTGGCCTTCCTGGATCCCAGACAGCACGGGCACCTGTTTCCAACGACCTGGGAGCCGCGCCCAGACCCTCGCAGCCCAGGCGCTGCTCCCGGCCTCCTCCTCCAGGAAGCCAGCCTCAATTCCTCCCTTCCCAGAAAGGACGGAATTCGGTCTGAGCTGAGACCTGCAGGCAGGGAAGTTGAGCAAAATCATACCTGAGCACATTACCAACCATCCTCACCGTGGCTTCTCCTGCTTAGACGTTTGATGTCTGCAGAAGGTCCTGGAGATGGTTGCACGTTGTCACACACGGAGGTCGGGACAGGTGACAGGCAGGACTTGGTGTTAGAGAGGATGAAGTGGGAGGACTCTGCTTGCAGTGAGGACCAGACTGGGCCCCTTCCCTCCCTGTGCCACCCCTCCACCTCCATCCTCACCAGGGACAACGCCTCCTTGGCAAGGCTGCTGTGAGGGGCACATGCAGTGGGGCAGTGGCTGCAGTTTACAAAGGGAAGGGGCTGTACCTCTCACTGGAGTCCAATATGATCTGTGGGTGGTGGCCACAAGCAGGAATTTCTCTGTGCATCTTCCTTGGAAGGAGCGGAGGGAAGAGAAGGGTCTTACCTAAGGTCTTGAAGACTTCAGGGCCACCTGAAGTCTTGGTGATTAAGACACCTATGTAACAAAGGTGAAGATGAAATTAAGATCCCAAATCAGTCGACTTTGAGTTGACCTGGGGTGAGCCTGACCTAATCAGGTGAGTCCTTCAATGGGACCAGACCTTCCAGAAGTCAGATGTTCTCCTTCTGGCCTTGAAGAAGCATGCTGCCATGTGTGAGCAGGACAGGTGGTTTGGGCCTGAGGGTGGCCTGTAGGAGCTAAGAGTGACAGGAACCTCAGTGTTAGAACTGGATTCTACCAACCCCTGAATGAGGTTGGAAGAAGACCCTGGGCTCCAGATGAGAACACAGCTGGCTGACACCTTGATTTCAGCCTCTGAGATCCTGAGTGGAGGATTCGGCTTTCCTGCCCAGAATCCCGACCTACGGATGCTGGATGCTGAGAGGTAAGAAATGTCCATTGTTGTAAGCCAGTAAGTTTGTATTAACTAGTTATGCAGCAGTAGATTAACAGAAGGTAGAAGTGGTTACAGCCAGTTTAGGATCTATCTATCTATCTATCTATCTATCTATCTATCTATCTATCATATATCTATCTATCTATTTTTGGTATGATCCTTAGTTTAGGTTTTAAATAATTTCTTCTCTCTCTCTCTCTCTTTTCTGGTTACACTTTATTCTTAAAGGATGAAATCCATGTCCTGAGTCCTAGTCTTGGGCCCTTCTGGGCTTCCCATTCTCTTTTCCTCTCACACATGGATCTGGTATCATCAAAGACTTTTGACATGTTCAGAGGGAACCAAAGATCAAACACCCTTGAATATCATTCTGGGAGACTCATTAACAAATTCATGAATTCAGGTTCTGTTTGACTCGGTGGACTGGCAAAGTCGGCCACTTATTTATTTCAAATAAGGTGTTTTCCAAGAACGTTGTTACCATTCATGATTAAGTGACAGTTTGTTTGATTTTACACAAAGCGTGTTTGAAATTCACAGGCTTTGCATGTTGAAACCGAGAACTGGGCTCACGTGCCACTTCCTGTGGTCAGACCAGCCCTGCCTTGGCCTGACCCTCCCGACCCCAGGGTAGTGGTGCATCACAGAACACAGACGGGAACACTCGTGCTACTGCAGCACAGGGCTCATCCCTGGGACTGCGGGGCACGACTGGCCTCTGTCTCTCTTTTCCCTTCTGCTTCTCCTCTTTATTCTTCCCTCACTTCACGGCCCAGGTTTTCCCTCCATCCTTGTGGCCACCCTGGCACCTGAGCTTGTGGGTTACAGGCTGGTTGCTTGGACCAGCAATTTCTTCTCTTGGCTGCAACTCAACCCTCCCAGGAGGGGAAGTCCGACTGGGTCAGGTGTGTGCTCCTGAGCTGCCTGCAGGGGGCGGGACCATGCAGAATATATGAGCTGCCAGGGGCCACTCTAGTGGATAAGGGGCAGCTCCCAGAGAGGGGGATCTCTGCCTTGTGGACAGCCGTATCCATGGGACAGCGTTTGGGAGATCCCCAATCATGTCTGACTGTTCAACCTGCCGAGCCGAGGATCAAAGGTTCATCGCGGTCAGCTCACCAACAATCCATGGCCTGGACTGTCCTCTACTGTGTCCGCCTCTATTTGAAGCCCTCCAGAGTCTGCAGCCCTGCAGCGCCAACTGCCTAATGGAGCATTCAGAGCTGCGTGTGATGTTCAACCACCCGCAGTGTCCCAGGTCATCCTGGAATCTGCTTCTGTGGGTCGGCTTGGATCAAGTTAATCAACATGCATATTCACGTGAAAGCATCTTAGAGAACTTCCTCGCTGGGGAGCCAGGCTGTTGGCATGGAAACCAGCCTTCCTTCTGACCTGGTTGCTTTCCTCCAGGTCAGAGGGTGAGAGCGACCTGGTGAGACCGAGCTCGCCCCACCCCGAGGTCGCCCCACCCTGAGGTCACCCCACCCCGAGGTCACGTCCTGACTGTCTGGGGAAGCACCAACGGTGTGATCCAGCATATTTATCTGGTGACACTGCTGCACGGTGTGGCTGGCCTCATGTCACAGGTTCTTTTAAGATGAAAGCTGTCAGGGCTTCCCTGGTGGTCCAGTGGTTAAGACTCTGTGCACCCAATGGAGGGGGACCGGGTTCGATCTCTGGTCAGGGAACTAGATCCTGCACGTGGCAACGAAGATCCCGTGTGCCGAAACTAAGACCCGGCGCAGCAGAATAAATAAATAAATAAATATTATAAAAAGATGAAAGCTGTCAACTATCAGATATGGAATCTTTATACGACATGAGCAATTCTATTAAGTGCTCCATCACAGCCAGACTGTGGGATTTCTATATGAAAAAGCACATTCGACAAGTTGCCAAAAGTAAAAATAATCCTGAGTATGGGAAATGGCAAAGACCTCAAACAGACGTTGTCAGGATTTAATAAGTCGAGATGATGATGGTTGAAGCGAGACTCGGGTGCGTGTCGCGGCTCCGTCTGGTGCCGTTAAGCCGGAGGCCCGTCCATCTCTCGCTCTGGCCCTTGTAGATGGAGCATGAAGAATGGCCAGGGATGCAATGAGTAAACATCACATCCTTCACTTTCTGAGAGCACAGGCCCTGGTTCACTCCGACGGACACCTAAATGGAAACAGAGTACCTGGTGGGGCAGGTAAGCTTCACCACACCTTCAACTCCTGCGCGCAGCCCCAGAGGTTTCTGGGATGAATGCCAAGAAAACGTTCACGCCCGAGCGATGGACGTTTATTAACAGTGGAAGGTTTGGCAGACCCTTCCGGCCAGTGGAGGGTGCCCCATGGTCCTCTTGGCTCTTCCTGGGAACCAGCCACGCTCTCATCCTGGGTGGCCCCGCACGGAGCCCTGTACCTGTGTGCACAGTGAGGGGCTGGGTTTTTTCTGGCCCTTTTCCTCTCACTGGGCTTCAGGTCTCTCTGGGGCAGAAACCATACTTCATTTCCAGCCCTTGTGCTCAGCAGAGCATCATGTTTACGAAATGATTGTTTAATGAGACTGAGTGGAAGGGAAGTTGTGCTGGGGGGATAGAGAAGGGAGACACGTTGGGCTCTGAAGTACATCTTTTTCTGTGGCTGCTGTGGTCTGAAAGTGTGTCCCCAAAGTCCTGTATTGAAACCTTAACCCCCCAGGGCAATGGTGTTAGGAGGTGAGGCATCTGGGAGGTGATTAGGTCATGAGGGTGGAGCCCTCAAGACTGGGATTAGTGCTCTAATTAAAGGGACTGCACAGAGCTCTCTTGCCCCCTTCACATGTGAGGGCATGAGAAGCCAGACATCTGCAACCAAGAGAGGGGCCTCCCCAGAGCCCAACTGTGCTGGCACCCTGATCTCGGACTTCCGGCCTCTAGACCATGAGAAATCAATGTCTGTTGTTTACAATCTACCCAGTCTGTGGTATTTTGTTACAGCAGCCGGAACAGACCAAGTCAGTGGTAAAATATACACAACATAAAATTTACCATTTTAATAATTTTTGAGTGTGCAGTTCAGTTGCATTAAGTACATTCACACTGCTGTGAAACCATCCCCACCATCCATCTCCAGAACTTTCTCATCTTCCCCAACTGAAACTCTGTCCCTGTTAAACACTGACTCTCCTCCCCCTGGCAGCCACCCCTCTACTTTCTGTCTCTATGAATTTGACTCCTCTGGGGACCTCACATAGGTGGAATCATACAGTATCTGTCCTTTTGTGTCTGGCTTATTTCACTTAGCATAACGTCCTCAAGGTTTATCCTCATTGTAGCAGGTGCCAGAATCTCCTTCCTTTTTAAGGCTGAATTATATTCCACTCTATGTAGAAATGCATCCACTGAACTGTATGAATGGGCCGTAAAGGTGGGAGGTGACCTGAGCAGGTGGCCACACTGCCTTTGGAGCTGGGCTCACCTGGGTTTGAGGGCTGGCACTGCCCCTCATAGGGGCAAACCTCTGTGCTCCCTGAGCTCTGAGAAATGGGAGCAGAGATGTACCCACTTGCCAGGGTCACTGCAAGACACTCACATTCTGCACACGAGGCCCCAAGGGCAGCTACTTTTCCTATGAAGTTGCGGGCGACCCTGGGATCCCAGGCCAGTCTGGACTTCATGGATTTTGGAGTGGAGACAACAGAAGACTCCAGGAGAGTGAAGTGGGGAGCTGCCCTCCCTTTCCCAGCTGTAGACAGACTTCCACCTCCAACCAGGGGCCCCGGGTGCCTGTCCTCCTGCAGCCTGGCCTTCCCATTGGCAGCTGTCTGGATCGGCTCCCACAGACCCCCACTGCCCGACCCGGGCCTGCCTGTTCTTCCTCAGTGGCCAGACGAAGCAGCTCTTAGTGACAGGGCATTGGGGCTAAATTAAAACCAGTGACCTGCAAATTAAGGGCCCCAAATCCCATTTTCCGCTCCACAGATGACTCACCAACGTCCTCTCCTTTCCCTCTTAGATTGGGGCCTGTCAACAGCTGTTAGCGCTGCCCGGTTATGAATCTGTCACACGGCAGCGGCCACAGCAGCGGGGGCTCCGTTCTCAGCAAACTGAATTGTCTTTGCATTTGTGAAATTTTTTTTTTAAGTAATTGCCCATTTTACCCCCTTTCTTCTTGTCTGTATGTGAATGTTCTTATTTAAAGTGAAACTGGGCAGCTATTGTCATCCCAGGCTGGATCAAGGGACCATACAAATGTGCTAAAATGTACCATGACAAATC
Organism: Mesoplodon mirus; assembly: GCF_964341445.2. Lineage (NCBI taxonomy): Eukaryota > Metazoa > Chordata > Mammalia > Artiodactyla > Ziphiidae > Mesoplodon > Mesoplodon mirus. The sequence continues at coordinate 3,911,323 of NC_138978.1, read as the reverse complement.
GAGGTTCTTTTTCTGCAAAGATATTTTGTCGGCCTGGGTTTAGAGTCAAAGGGACCTTCAAAGTATAAAATGTTCAAAGGGTTTTCATCGGCTTTGATATGAGGTAGCGCGTCTGTCGGATCCGAAGGGGAAGGTGACAGGCTGGCATGCAGATGGTCTCTGTGAGTCCAGTCTGTTTCCTTGGGGCGCCTGGGGGCCACTCCCGTGCAGCCCCAGAGTCAGAGACCAGCCCCCCTGCTCTGTGGCCCAGGACTCAGGATGTCCAGGCACTAGGAGGGCTCTGCAGTGTGCCTCTGTGTGACCTTGGCAATGCCTTTCCCTCCCTGGGCCTCGTCCCTCTGTGAAGTGGTGGGCGGCTGGGCTTCATGAGGGCTCCCAGCTTCTCCCAGTGGAGTGTCATCTATTCCTCGTGTTAAATTCTGAGGGGAGAGGGCGCGGGTGCCTGCTTCAGTTCTGGGACACAGAGAGCTGGTGTTTACTGGCCAGTCTCTCTGCTGTGACTTCCTTCCTAGCCGCAAGGAAACTCTCTTTCGGGATTGAGCTAAACCTTTATTGGGAAACACTTGCCAAATGGTCACTACTCAGGCGGTGGGTTTGGAAGTCCAAGGTGGTTTAGGAAGACAGAGTTGTGCTTGAACCTGAGGGTGGGCTCAGCAGATGGGAGGGGGTCCGAGGTCTTTGGGGAGTGGCATATGTTCTGGGCTGGGCTCAAAGTTGCCCTGGGAAAGCGACCCTGGTGAGTCCTTTCGCTAGAGGCCGCTGTGCCTCCCCCTGTGGGGCTGGTGAGCCGAGGGCCCCAGCAAGGCCTGGCTGGCTGCAGGGGGAGGGTCCAGGGTCACGTCCCTTCTGTCCCCCACATGCAGCCCCACTTTGCCTCTGTGCCCTCCTGTTCCTTTCATCTCTCTGTGTTTCCTGCTGTTCCTTTGTTTCTCCATCAGACATGGTGCCAGGTCCTGGGGCCTGGAAGGTACCTTGATGCATGAGACACAGCTGGACCCACAAGAAGCCAGAGGAGGCCCCCGGCATGAACCAGAAATCATGGCTCAGGAGCTCAGGGCCTCAGTAGAAACCTCGTCCTCAGAATTGCTTCTCGGTAGTTTCCTGGAAGGTTCCCAGAGCTCTGAACTTCAACTTAGCCAACCAACACCGAGCAGGACCCAAGGCCCCAGGGCGGACAAGCTGGTCCCTCAAGCTCCTGCCCCGGGGGGACTGCTGCCCACCCCACCTGCCCTGGTTGGCTCTGTGGTCCATGGAGGTGGTGCCAGTCTTGGAGTGAGAGTGCGGGAGCAGGTGCCTGGGGGAGCGTGCTTAGGGGGCACAGTTGTACCACATCCTGTTCTCCAGCCCAGAACTGCAGCTCAAGGCTTCTTCCTTCTACCAGGAAAAACTGAGCTTTCTGAATGGACACAGACCTTCAGGAGGTCAGGGGGATGGAACCGTGTGCCCCGTGTGTGGGCCTGTGGAAGGATTCGGGTCCTCTGGATGTCTCTCCAACTGTAGGGATCCCAGGCTGGGGGGCTGCACGCAGAGTCTGGCCCATAGAGAGTTTTAACAATATATATGTATTTTGGGTCATCCTGTGTTTAAAAAATACTGAATAATTTGCCAGCATTTAAAAATCAAATCAAAGTCTGTATTTCTTCTGAAAAACAGGAAGGTCTGGCCCCACTAAGCCTACATTATCCCAGAGTCCCAATTGCCTGGATCTGGGAAGCAGCTGCCCCCTTTCAACTGGATACATGCTGTGCTTTCCGGCAATCACCACCACTTCCTATAGTATCTCCCATGCTGAGCCCATGTGTCTGTCATCTAATTTTTGGCCATTTACCTGGCTGACTCTATGGGATCTGAATTTTCAACCTTTGGTGGTAGGACTGGGGTTAAGTCCAGTCACCTTTGAGTCCAGTGTCCTGTGTCTGCTGACCGCTGGCTGTGGAACCATGGACAAATCACCCAATCTTTTAGAATCTCAGGTCTTCCTCTATACAATGGGCTAAATGCTTTCAACTTCAGAGAGTTCCTGGGAGGCCTAAAGGAGATGATAATTCACGTAAAGAGCTTAGTTGACTGCCTGTCACTTGGCAACAATAATAATATTATATATATTATAATGATACTATAATGATACTATAATGATATTTTAATAATTTATACTATAATGATATTAAAATAATGTTATAATGATAATATAATAATGATATAATAATTTATACTATAATAATAAGACATAATTACAGTGTTGTAAAAATTTATAATAACATAACATATAATAATTACAATATAATACATAATCTAAGAATTGTAATAATAACAACAAGACCCAGCACCTACTGTGTGCTTCCCGGGGCAGGCACTGTCCTGAGTGCTGGACCTGTACTAACTTGTCTAATGCTCACAATAGTCCCTGGGATGCAGGTCCCACTATCAGCATCAGTCCCTCATTTTACAGATGATGAAACGGAGGCCCAGAGAGGTTAAGATGTTTGACTGGTGTCCAGTAGAAAGTAGCAGAGCTGGGGTTCGGACCTGCACCACCTGGCTCCTGCCTCTGCTTTCAGTGTATACAGCACCAAGTTGCCTCTGCTGCTGGGATCCAGGTCCTTCAGCTCTGACATTTACTGCAGGATCTGAGGCTTGAAGTTCTCCCAGGGGTTTTGTTGCAGCTCCAGTGGATGTTGGGTCTTGGGCTTTCTGGACAAAGCCGAATGGGCGGGGGATGGTGGCAGGGTGGGGTGGCATGCAGATGCGAGACCTCGGGTCACTGTGACCTTCTGGTGGAAGCCAGGGCTCTTGGTCCCCACTGCCCCCACCAGGGCTGTCCGGCCTCTGTTCCAGCAGCCCCCCAGCGCCTGAGAGCGTCTCAGCCATAAACGCAACAGGCTGAAGCTTCTGTCAGCGGGAGCTTCCAGGGGACGCGTGGGAGCCGGGATCCTTGGGTTTCCAGCCCCTTTTGCTCCTTCAAATCAGAGCTCATCTCGTCAGGAACAAAGCAGCAGCAGAGCGCTCGCAAGCTGGATTAATCCTGTTAAACAATTCACAGATCTGACGCCAGACGCCCTTTTTGAAACCTGGGGGTACAGACTGCAAGTCAAGTGTGAGTCTCACATCGCTTTCAGTGGCTCGTTGCCCGGCAGAGCTGAAGGGCCGGGGAACAGAGACGGCGGACAAGGCAGTGTTCCCGCGACTTCACTGGCCGGATTCACGCTCACTGAGAGCTCTTCTCCTTCCTGTGACTGATGTGCAGAAGAGAGACGGACATGAAAGGGAGAGGTTGCCCCTCGCCTCGCAGTTGGGCCCCTTCCTCCCAAACCCTCGCAGGGAACAGCCCGACGCGCTCTCATCACTCCACTAGGGCCGGCGTGGGAGAAGGACTTGGGCCGAGTGGCTGAGGGCCAGGGCAGTGTGTCCAGTGCTTACACAGTCAGCAGGGCTGAGACTGTGCTGGCCCTCATCCTGCTCACCACGTAAAAGCTGATGGGTGGGTCCTCAGTTTCCCCGTCTGCTAAGTGGAGTCTGTAGTCCTGCTGATCTCACGGAGAGGTGAGGACGTTTTAGGAGAGCGCCAGGTGTCCCCTCAGCCAAAGGCATCAAGCTTAGCAGTGAGCAGGTGTCCCCGTGCCCCGCAGGGAATTAGGACACAGTAGAAGGAACCACTGTCTCACTTGGGGCTGGTTCTCAACTAGAGGAGCGGGGTGCCCTTGGGGATTATTTCTCAGAAAGAGACATGGAGTTCTGGCTAAACTTTCCAGGGGTGCATGAGCCCCATGTAGGTTAAGAGCTCCCAGCATGTTCTGGGGATCTTTTGAACGTCTGTGGAGAGAGCCCAGTGCCCTCAGCCCTCCAGTTCCTCTGCCTGCTCTTCAGTGCCACACCCAGTGGCCTTTCTGTCCTCCGGGGATGATGCTGGCCCAGGTGGTCCAGACCCCATCCAGCTGGCAGGCTTTCTTCACCTGGAATACCGGCTGCCCTCGCTTCTGCCTGGACGGAGCTGCTTGTCACCAGCCCCTGTTGGCTGCCTTCTTGGGCCGCCCTGCGTGGTGGGCAGTGGCCAGGGTGGGGGCTCTGGAGTCAGGGGGCTGGGCTGACTTCCAGCCTCGGTCTGCCGGCTGCGGTGCTGCAGGTCCCTTGCTTAACCTCTTGGTACAAGGAAGTGGGAATAATGGTCACTGGACGAAAGTTACATGCACTTGTGCCTCCAAAGCGTTTCCCACAGCCTGGCTCAAGGAACGCCAGTGATCTCATCATCACCCCCCTTGACGGAGGCTGAAGCCATGCGTCAGAGAGTCTGTGCACACGCGTGTGCACTGAGTACCCGACTTCTGTACCAAGGGAACCATGGGGCTGTGGACCTCCAGCGCTGGTGGAGCCTCTTCTGGCAGAGGGGCTGGTGCTGTTGGCTGTGACATCTGTGTTCCTTCTGTGACATCCCTGCTGGGCTGAGTGCAGGGGGCGGTCCTCCTCCCCGTCCCCTGCTCATCCCTCAGGCAGGACCCTTGGCCTTGGACCAGGTTCTCCCGGGAGTTCTCTGGCCTTCTGTGTCTGGGCTCTAATGCCGTTTCTAGGTGGGGGTGGAGGGCAGCCAGGGCCGCGCTGTCCACAGGAAGAGCCCCAAGGGCCTATTTCTGCAGGCAGTGAGAGCCCAGGCCCTGTCCCATCCCCCTGACTTGAAGTTTCCTCACAGACCTAAGGGCCTTGAACACACCAACCAGCCCCTGATCACCCAGCAGAAGATCCTGAACTTTAGGGCAGGCAATAGAGGCTGCCATTCCCAGGCATGGTCAGGGTAGGGTGGGTGAGGACGTCCACCAGCTGGGGAACAGGGAGGGCAGAGGGCTGTGTGGGCCAGGGAGCCCCTGGGTAGCTTGCTGATAGTGTACAGTCTCAGAACAGGGGCGGGAGGGGCGGCGAGGGGAGGGGAGGGGGGGAGGGGAGGGGAGCTCCGACAGGGCTGGTGAGCGGGCTGGGTACTGTCCAGGACTTCTGTGGCACTCAGCGCTGGGTGCTGTGACAGCAGGGGAGCACCTGGATGGGTTCCTGCACATCCTCTCTGTAGAGGGACAAAAGAGCAACTAATGTTTACTGAGCATTTACTATGTGACACTTCAGTGGAAACTGACAACTTTTAATCTGCCCAGCCTGCGTCATGTGCTCTCAGCCAGACAATTGCATAACTCTGCCCCCCAGGCATGGTGATTGGCTCAGGGATGGGCACATGACCTAAGCCGGGCCAATCAGATTCACCCCTGGGATTTTTGCTGGGGTAAGGGGGAAATAGGTTCTCTCTCTCTCTTTCTCATTTCTCTCTTTCCTCACCAGCCATAAGATAGTAAAAGCGAGGACCTCCTGGTCTGCTGGTGGCCATCCTGCTGCCTTGTGGGGACAGCTTTCCTGAAAATGAAGCCAAAACAGAGGAGTAGGGGGCTGAGAGAGGTGGGGAGATGGAGAGAGCATGTGAGGGAGGGTGGGCACAAACATACCCCCCAGTGGCATGTTCGGGGCCCTCAAGGTTGGCCCCACCCCTCAGACCTTCCAAACATGGAAGCTGATGCACCCCCTCTTCTGGCCCAGCCTGTCCCTGTGGGGTTTCAATTATTTTCTCCAGGCACTGTGCTCGGCACGCGTGTATCATGAATTCCAAGTCTTGCAATTACCCTAAGGGGTAAGTTTCTTATTATCACTGCTTTCAGAAGAGAAAGACCGAGACTAAGAGGTCTCATCACCCACCGAGGTGCTCCTTGTGGCTTAGAAGGCTCAGAACTGGGATCCAAGCCCAGTGCTCTCGCTCCAGAGCCCATGCTGTGGACACACACGAACCCTTCCTTCTGACCCCAGCTGCCCGTCAGAGGCATCAAATAAGTATTTGTTGAATTAAACTCGTCCTGGCTGCTGGGAACGGAGTCCAGCTCCCTTTCCTTCTTTGGATCTGTGTGTCTGCTCTGGATGTGCCCGAACCCTTCACCTCTGGCTCCTGGGCCCTCACAGAGGCTGAGGCCCTCCGCCGCAGTCCTCAGGTGGTGGGGCTGGATATCCCGCAGCCATGCCATGGCCGCTCCAGCAACCCCGCATCACAGAAACTTTCTCAGAACAATTCTGTGAGCCACTTGAAAGTGGGAAACGGGCTGGATCCCCGTGTAGTCAGCTGAGACGGAAACCATTGCATGGAGGCTTCGGGCGCCTTGTTCCCTTTCAGAAGCAACTTCCTTGTTTGATGGGGAACAGAGACAGTCCTGTAACATCCAGGTCAACGCGTTCTTTGGGAGGTTTTAAAAGAGGCCAGGAGCATGTTCTGAAGAAAGCAAGTGAGTCGGTCTTGGCTCCACGTGGTAAACTCGGAGCAATTTGGGGAAGATCAGAAGCGGTTGCGTTTCTTCCTTGGTCTGGGAGAGATCAAAGTTGTGGTTGGCAAAGGTGATCTCATCTGAAAAGTCTCTCAGAAAATCCAGAAAAATTGGTGAGCTGGGCTCACGCGGGGGCTGGGGGCCTGCTTTCCTCTGCTTCCACCCAACTACGCGGCCCCCTTGGCCCTGAATCCTGCCGTGAGGTTCTGGGAGGGCCAGGGAGACTGTGGAAAGGGTCGTGTTCAGGGTGATTCTGGGAAGCGGGGGGACCAGCCCTTCCTCCTCACCAGCCTCTCCTTTCCCTGAGGCCCTGCATCTGCCTTCAGAGGCAGTCAGCTCGCTTTGTGCTGGGGGTTGAAGGGGGCTTCCCGGGAATGGACCCCGCCTCTCTTGGCCTTTCTCTTCCATCCGTCACTGGCTGGGGTGAGGCATGTTCACCCCCGAGTGCTTGTTTTCTGGGTGAGCTGGCAGCTGTGGGCGGTGGCTTCTAGAAAGGATCAGGATCTCTGGGGCAGAGAGCCCCGGGCCCTCGACCCCTGTCTTAGGTGGGGTCTCCTGAAGACGTTGAGATAAGGTTGTGATGGTGAACCGTAAGTAGGGAATCAGACCCCAGGGAAGGGGATGTGACCGGGCCAGGAAGGCAGTCGGGCTGTGACCGCTGACTCAGTCTCCCTGGGGAACTCTGCGTGGTGGTGCAGAAGCGTATCCTGGGGGCCCCAGAGCTCGTGAGGTACCGATTCTGGCCCAGCAGGTCTGGGGCTGCTTGAATTCTGCGTCTCTGACAAACTCCTGATGAAGCCGTTGCTGCCGGTGCACAGTCCACATGGTCCAGAACACACCTCCCAGCTGTCAGGGTGTGACTTGTGTTCCCAGAAGCTAAGCTGAAGCCCAGCACCTGTGAATGTGACCTTATTTGGAAACAGGGTTTTGGTAAAAAATAATCAAGTTACGACCAAGACATACTGGGTCTGGATGGACCCTAATTCAGTGACTGGTGTCCTTAAAGGAAGAAGAGAGGAGACACAGAGGGAGGAGGGAAAAGAGCACGTGAAGATGGAGGCCGAGATCGGAGGGATGCGGCCATGAACCAAGGAATGCTGGAGCCACCAGCCGCTGGAAGATCAAGGAGGGACCGTCCCCTAGAGCCTCTGAGGGCCTTGGAGTCCTGCCCATGCCTTGATCTCAGACTTTCGGCCTCCAGACCATGAGAGAATAAACTTCTGTCACTCTAAGCCCTCCAGGTGGTGGGACTGTTACGGCAGCCCGAGGAGACTAGTACAGCACCCAAGGGGAGAGGGAGCTGTCCCGGGCATCAGCCTGCAGCACGTCCAGCTGGACCTGGGAACTGGCCCAGGTAGCAGGTGCAGGTTTTCTACCCAGAATCAGTCAGCGCTGAGGGGAGGTGGGTGGGCCCTGCGGGTTCCTGCTCCTGTCCTGCTCAGAGGTGACCACATCCCTTTCTGGAGGGTGAGGGGCTGGCACTCTGGGGCTGGGACAGGCTGACAAGGGTGAGAGGAGCACTGCCCTCTTCGACCCACATGGATGTGTCACCCGCCCCTTTAGGGCTGATGGGAAGGCTTCCTGGGGAGGGGTGGGGGCGGCGCCGGGTCCTTGGAGGGCGGAGGGGTTTGAACCAAAGGGCCCAGGTTGCTAACTTACGTCTCTGAGCCACAGCTTTCTTGGGTGGCACAAGAGTGGAATGATAGCCTGCAGGATTGAGGGCTAGAGGTGATGCGTGTCATTGCCTAGGACGGACGGCCCGGCGCAGAGGAGGGTAAGCAGAGCGGGAGATGGAGTGGGGCTCCTCCCACCCAGGGTCCCGCCCAGCACCTTTGGGGAAGGTGAGCTTCAAGGGGCAGTGGGCCAGCCGACATGGTCCCCTTGTTTCCCAGGGACGCTGTTCTCCTGGCTGATGGAGACCATCGCCCTCTCAAGCCATCCATTCCCCTGCCATTTCAGCCCTGGATTTCTAGAAGCTCTTTAGAGGGTCAGATGTTTGCAAGTTGGCCCAGTGCTGTTGATTTACGCTTTAGCAAGCCTTGCCTTTACGATGATCAATATTTGATTTACACCCTGGGTTTGTCCTGTTTCTGATCTCTTTCTAACTCATTAAATCTTCCTTAATCGAGTCTCTAACTTTATCCTTTGGAACTTATCCTTCAGAGACAGCTTCTGGTTCCCCTGGTCGGCTTCTGACCTATTTATTTGCCTTTTGAAAAAAACAAAAGCACATTCGGCTGGAGCTGGTTCTAGAGGCTGGCTGCCAGGAGGGTGTGGCTTGTTAGATGTCGCAGCTGTGTCTCACTGCCACGGAAGCTCCTTCCGCTGATTGAATTTACTTGTGCTGAAAGGGTCGGGCCCTCCCATCAGAGGATGGGGTTGATTTCTGGAGGTGCTGAGCGGGAGTGACTCCAGCCTCCAGGTGGCTGTTCCTGGGGTGGGTGATGGCCAGGAGGGGGTACCTGGGCTGGCAGGGCTGGCAGGGGCCTCGCCAAGCATCTGAGGCTGCAGTGGGCCCGCTTTCCTTTGGTTCTAGGCAGATGCCTGTTTAGAAAGCTGGACCCCTCCTATAAACTTAATAATGAGGATGAGCTGAACTTGGGGAGCCAGGAGCAGGGGCTGGATCTGTCACCCGGTGCTTTATATTCACTTTCATACCCAACTCTCACAACACCCCTGGTAGTTGGACGCCCATTTTACAGATGGGGAAACTGAGGCTGAAAAAAGCACCCAGGTGACTTGGCAGCTAAGGGGCAGAGCAGGGATTCCCACGCAGGTGGTCTGAGCCTCTGCGTCTTGCTGCCCCCTCCAGGGAGCTCTTGTACTGCATCCTGTGGGCGATACTGTGAAACATCCCAAGGTGAGCTGGACTGCCCACCACACAGCTGGTCACCCCCCGTGTTGAGAGCACTGAGGGGGAGAAATTCTGCCATGGGGAAACCGGCCTTGACTTTGGATGGCCAGTCCCTCTCGAGTTCTGCAGTTAGCTCTGGATTTATTCATTACAGAATCTGGGTGTGGTCAAATATTGGGTTCCCCCACAGAAGGGTGGTAGACTTCATAACAAAGAAGGAATAAAAAGGGGTGGACACGCTTACTGTAAGCAGAATATGCCGCTTACCTGGGTTGGGTGCTGAAAGGATGACATTTACTCACAAAAGGCCACAAACTGTGTGATTCCATTTACATGAAATGTCTAGACCCGGCAAATCCATGGAGACAGAAAGTAGACCGGTGGCTGCCAGGGGCTGGAGGTGGTGTGAGGGGTCAGGGGCCCCCAGGAGGCAGGGAGAGGGATGCTGAGAGCTGGAAAGCAGAACGCATTTGCCTTGTGTCCAATTCTCCCTCTGATTTTTCTTCTTTCTTTTGTGTTCTAAGCTTTCTATAACGTAGCTTATATTACTTCATGTTTTTATTAGGGTGGTAAAATGATCAGGGGTTCCCCCCCGCCTTTTTCTGTTTCCTGATTTTTGTCCAATGCACATTCTTAATGCCAAGAAAGGAAGCGAATAAAAAGTAAATCGCTACCCCATCCTCTGCACAGGCACACTCTATAAAAGCAAAGGAGGACACGACTTGAGTCTCAAGGACCCAAGCCCGATTAAGCAGGTGGCTCTGGCCAGGGCACAGCGTGCCACCCACAGACGCTCTGCCCGCCTGGGGAGGGAGTCCCTGTCCTCCTCTGTGGAAGCACCATGTGAGCCGTGCTGAGCCCAGTGCACCATGAGAGCCTGGGCGTAGCTGCCTCCTGACCCTGCCCAGTGGGCTCGGCCAGCCTCCATCCCGGGTGGGAGGTGGGCCCTCACTGGCCCGTTCCTCCTGCAAGGGACCCTGAGACCAAGCTCCGGGGTGGGGAAGGAGGGAGGTCCTGGCCTGAGCTTCCTCCTCTGGTCCAGCTCTCCTGCTGTTTTGTACCTTCATCCTCTCCTGGTCCAAGAGGGGTGGCCTCCCCCCACCTCCATGCCCCCTTGGCCGGGCAGGTCTTTGTCTGGCCCAGCTGCATGTGGGGTACACTTGCCCTGCCTTCTGTTGTTCCCAGGACAGTGTGAGGAGGATGGGTGAGCACTAATCTAGGACAGGCTTCGCTCCTTAGAGGGGACCTGCAGGGCCTATGCCCCGAGGGCAGGTGAAGACTCAAAGAGGCTCAGGCACCATCACTTCCCAGGCTGGGGCTGGTCCACAGACCCAGAGCCCTTGAATAAAGGGGAGGCAGGGTCCCCTGGAGGAAGGACCCCACTACGATGCTAAACATTTAGATCGTTAATCTTTCTTCCAGCCCTCCCAAAGGAACCTATGACTTTTTCCAGGAGACTGGGTGCTGGGGAAAGGGAAGTAATCAGGCCATTCGGGGACTGCTGGACACTGGCTCTGAGATGACTTGGATTCCAGAAGCCCCTCCAGCCCGTCGGGGCGTATGGGGGTCAGGTGATGGATGGAGTGTCCACTCAGGGCCGGCTCACAGTGGGCCGTGGGTCCCCCATCCTTTCTATGGTTATTTCCCTGGTTCTGGAATGCAAAATTGGGATAGACCCTCAGCAGTTGGCAGAATCTCTGCCCTCTGTACCTGGAGAGTAGTTTCTGGGAGTGAGGGGCAAAGAGGCCCCAGCAGGCATTGGCCCAGACACAGGCACCAGACAAAGGAGAAGTGCCCAGGCCTGTTAAAGAACCAACTGGTAGAAGTGGGGGCGAGTGGGCCAGAGGAGTCTGGCCTCCACGCTGGGGTGAGGGTGACCTGTGTGAGGGTGGGCTTTGGAGCTCCACCCATGAGCTAGGCCATGAGAGCTCAGAGCGCCTGCCCCCAGGGGTGGAGGATGTGCTGGGAGGGCCGGGTGCCCAGGTGGGCACCAGGATCCAACCTATCGAACGGGACATGCCATGGAGGCTTTGGGCAGTGGGGAGGGGCTCAGGGAATCAGGCCTCTGTACTCCTCCCAGAAACTGGACTCACAGAATGAGAGCTGCAGAGGCAGCTGTGATTTCTGGGCCATCCTGCAGGGTGGGGTGAGCAGTTGTGATGCCCTTTCAAGGAAGCCCATTTTGCACATTGGGGGGTCAGCCTCCTCCTACACATAGGAGAGCCTGGGGGTGGGCTGCAGTATAAGCCAGAGGTTAGAACAGGGACTTTGAGGTCAGCCAACTGGGTTCCACTCCCACCCTCTCCTACCAGGATCATTAACCACTGGGAATCTCTTTCCTCATCTTAGAAATGTCAGTAACAGCAGTGACCATCTGCCAAGCTCTTGCAATAGATGCAAAACTTATTATAGCTATTTCCTTGCTCATTCATTCATTCATTCATTCAATATCCAACAAGCATCGAGCATCTACCCCACACAGACCACCTTTCCAGGTACTGGGGATGCAGCCATGAGCAAAATGGAATCTCTGTCCTTCTTCTGATGGAAGGAGACAGATGTAAACAAAGAAACATGAAAAATGACAGAGGTGATAAAGCATGGAAGAAAAGTAAAGCAGAGTTGGGAGAGAGGGCACTTGCTAATTCAGAAAGGGTGGTGGGGAAGCCTCTCCGATGAGGTGACACTGAGTGGAGACTTGGGCTGGGGAATGTTGGTCATTTTAACCTTCACAGAAGCCTGAGCCAGGCATAGGCCTATGTGAGGTGCAGTGATTTACTGATGGAGATTTAGAATAATAAGTAGAGGGTAAGTATATGTATTTGTCCATTGTTCTGTAAGCATGAAGATTCTTCACAGAGTCTAGACACCATCTCTTCCTGTTGAGGTCCAGAAACCTTCTCTTCCTGGTCTTTACTGTTAAACACATCATTCTTGGTTAATCTCATCTCTCCTGCCATGAGCAAAAGGCAGCAATGCTGTGATGACTCAGAGCACCTTGACACTTTGGAACCTGTTTGTATTGACCTAATATAGATCTTCTCAACTCTGCAATTCCTAATTCCGTGTATTTAATGCTGGTTACATCATTACTCATGACACTGCATTATCCATTGCGTAGTCTGTGAATCCTGGCTTCTGGCAACTCTCTCAAAGGACGCTGTGCTTTGTTGAAGATGACCACAAATGCTTGTCTTACTCAGAATATGCAGGAAAATGGGAACAAAAATTTGCTCTCTGGTTCTCATGTTACATTCACCATTTGTAATTTCATAGCACAGATATAGAACAAGTCCTCTTCCTACTATGTTTTCTCTTGAATCTTTAGGCCATAATCATTGTATCCTTAGAATGAGATCTTCTTTGTGTTGAAGGCACCTTGAACTTTCAGACTCCGACACCAGCAGGAAGGGTAGGAAAGGGCCCCATCTGCACAAGAAATGTCTGTCTGTCCTTGGGCAAAACCCAAGACTGACCCAGGAAAACACAATGACACCACCTTGATTGGAGGCGAGAGAGAACATCAGTTGGAGAGAACTGTATGCTTTGAAGAGCAATGCCTTAAAAGCCCACGGAGTATGCACCCCAAACACCACTGGGGTTGTGTAGGAGGAGGCCAGGTCCAGAACTGAGACTGTCATCCTTGCCAGATAGTAGTAAGGTCCCCCTTTCCTGTGGTGTCACCAGAGACAACATGGGGAGCCTTGACTTCTACTGCCACCTGAAGCATCAAGGTGCCCCTCTCTCTCCTCTCTGGAGTGACATTAGAGGGAGCCTAATGAAGGGTCTGGATCTTCACCATTGCCAAGCACCCATGAGGCTACACCAAGTGTGGTGTCAGTGAAGACCATGTGGGGATGGGAACTCCCACACCTGCCCAGCAGTAATAGGAGATCTCTTTCCCCCAGTCAGGTGTCTGTGGAGGCTGGCTGCAGAACCTTCACCTGGCAACAATGAGTCAGCACTCCTCTCCCACTTCTGCTGCTGGAGCAGCCCCAGAGAAAGCCATCTAAAACAGAAGGTTTAAATAAGCTCCAGAGTCTCAACAGAATACAACAATGTCCAGGTTTCAATAAAAAATTTCTCATCATACCAAGAACCAGTAACAGGTCAAACTGATTGAAAAATGACAATCTATAAATATCAACACCAAGATGGCAAAGATGTTAGAATTATCTGACAAAGATTTTAAAGCAGTCATGATAAAAATGCTTCATGAAACAATTAAAAACACTCTTGAAACAAATGTCAAAATAGAAAGTCTAAGCAAAGGAATAGAAAATAAAAAGAGGGACCAAACGGACCTCTTAGAACTGATAAATACAATAACTGAAATAAACAGCTTAGTGGATGGGCTCAAAAACAGAATAAGGAATGAAATGGGGGAAATCACTACAGATTCCACAGACATCAACAGGACAATAAAGGAATAACTACACACAACTGTGTGCACATAAATTTGATAACTTAGACAAAATGGACCACTTCCTCAAAAATCACAAACTACTACAACTCACCCAATATGAAATAGATTAATTTGAGTAGCTCTATAACTATTAAGGAAATTGAATTTGTAAGTTAAACACACACACACACACACACACAAAATATATCTTCAGGTTCAGAAGTTTTCACTGGACAATTCTGCCAATCATTTAAAGAAGAATTAATATCAATTCTACAAATCTCTTTCAGAAAATAGAAATGGAGAGAAAACTTCTCAGTTCATTTTGTGAAATTAGTTTTACCCTGTTACCTAAACCAAAGACAGTACAAAAAAAGAAAACCAAAGACCAATTTTTCTCATGAATATAGATTCAAAAATCTTCACAAAATATTAGCAAATAAAATTTAGCAATATATAAAAAGAATTATATAACACATCCAAGGAATTATAGGCATGCAAGGCTGGTTCAATATTTTCAAATCAATCAATATAATCCACCACATTAACAGGATAAAGAAGAAATAACACATGATCATATCAGTGATGCAGAAAAAAAGTATTTGACAAAAATCTACACCTATTCATGATAAAAATTCTCAGAAAAAATAGGGGAATTTCCTTAACTTGATAAAGAGCATCTACAAAAGACTTACAGCTAAGCTCGCGTTTAATGTTTAAAGACTGAATGCTTTCCCCATATGATCAGTGACAAAGCAAAGCTATCCACTTTCCCCATTCTTTTTTTTTTTAAAGAAGATGTTGGGGGTAGGAGTTTATTAATTAATTAATTTATTTTTGCTGTGTTGGGTCTTCATTTCTGTGCGAGGGCTTTCTCTAGTTGTGGCAGGCGGGGGCCACTCTTCATTGCGGTGCACAGGCCTCTCACTATCGCGGCCTCTCTTGTTGCGGAGCACAGGCTCCAGACGCGCAGGCTCAGTAGTTGTGGCTCACAGGCCTAGTTGCTCTGCGGCATGTGGGATCCTCCCAGACCAGGGCTCGAACCCGTGTCCCCTGCATTAGCAGGCAGGCAGATTCTCAACCGCTGCACCACCAGGGAAGCCCCTCCCCATTCTTATTCAACTTACTTCTGGAAGTTCTAGCCAGGGCTATAAGGGAAGAAAAGGAATTGAAAGGCATACAGATTGAAAAGGAAGAAATAAAGCAGTCCCTGTTTGTAGATAATATTGTTTATATAGACTATTCCAAGGAATCTACAAAAATTGCCTCCTAGAACTAGTAAATGAGTTCAGTAAGGTTGCAGAATATAAAATAAACATGCACAAATCAATTGTATTTCTGTATCCTAGCAATGAGCACATGGACACCAAATTAAAAATACAATACTATTAGAATTGCTCAAGAATTTAATATTTAGATGCAAATCTAACAAAACATGTGCAGGACTAGTATGTTGTATACTACACAATTCTGATAAAAGAAATCAAAGAGGATCTAAATAAATGGAGAAATATATTTTGTTCATGGATTTGAAGACTCAGAATAGTAAAGATATAATTTCTCCCTAAACTGATGTTTAACACAAGCCCCATCAAAATCTCAGCAAGATTTTTTTTTTTTGTAGATATGGCAAGATTATTCTGAAATCTATTTGGAAAGGCAAAGGAACTAGAATAGTTAAAACAAATTTGAAAAAGAAGAATACAGAGGGAAGAATCAGTCTACCTGAGTCAAGACTAATTGTATAGCTACCGTTATCAAGATTGTGTCATAGCGGCAAAGGGAAGTCATGTAAATCAATGGAATAGAATAGAGAACTCAGAAACAGACCCACACAAATATGCCCAACAGATATTTGACACAGATGCAAAAGCAATTCAATGGAAGAAAGATAACCTTTTCAAAAAATAGTGTTGGAGCAACTGGACATCCAGAGGCAAAAAATTGAACGTTGAACTAAATCTCACACCTTATACAAAAACTAATTAAAAGTCAATCATGAACTTAAATGTAAAATATAAACTTAGAAAAAAAATAGGAGAATATCTTTGGGATATAGGCCAGTGAAAAGTTCTTAGATCTGACACCAAAAGCACAATCCATTAAAGGAAATATTAACAAATTGGGTTTCCCCCAAATTAAAACTTCTGCTCTGTGAAAGACCCTGTCACAAGGATGAAAAGACAAACTGTAGAATGGGAGCAACTATTTGTAAACCACATATCTGACAAAGGAGTAGTATCTCAAATATATAAAGACCTCTCAAAACTCAACCGTCAAAAAGCAAACTATCCAATAAGAACATGGCCAAAAGGCCTGAGCAGGTATTTTACCAGAGAATGTCTACAGATGGCAAATAAGCACATGAAAAGATGTTCAGCTTGATTATCATTAGGGAAATGCAAATTAAAACCATCATGAGATCTTCTTACACATCTTCCAGAATGGTTAAAATAAAAAAAAGTGACCATACCAAAAGTGGGTGAGAATGTGAAAAATCTGGCTGGTGAGAATGTAAAATGGGACAGCTATTCTGGAAAACAGTTTGGTAGTTTCTTAAAAAACTAAACTTGCAACTACCATACGTACTAGCAATTGAATCTCTGGGCATTTATCCCAGAAAAGTGAAGACTTATATTCACACAAAAAAACCCCTGCATAAAAATGTTTATAGCAGCTTGATTTGTAATCGTCAAAAGCTCCAAAAACCCAGATGTCCATCCACAGTCTATGGTTAAGCAAACTGTGGTATCTCCATACCACGGGATAGTACCCCGTCATACAACTATTGATGTTCACACCTGGACGAATCTCCAGGGAATTTCACTGAGTGAAAAGAGCCAATCCCCAAAGATTCTATGCTGTATGGTTCAATTTATATAACATTCTTGAAATAACAAAATTATAGGAATGGAGAACAAGATAGTGGTTGCAAGGAGCTATAGAGTGTGGCTTATAGGTGGGTGTGGCTATAAAATGGCAGCATGTGGGATTCTGTGGTGATGGGAAGGTTCTGTATCTTGAGTATATCAATGTCTAGATCTTGGTGTTTTATATTTTATTGACGTATAGTTGATTTACAATGTTGTGTTAATTTCTGCTGTACAGCAGTGATTCAGTTATCTATCTATAAATCTATCTACCTATTCTTTTTCATATTCTTTTCCACTATGGTTTACCACAGGATATGGAATATAGTTCCCTGTGATATACAGTAGGGTCTTGTTGTTTATTCATTCTATATATAATGGTTTGTATCTGCTAATCCCAAACTCCCACCCCACCCCTCCCCCACTCTCCCCCCTTGGCAACCACAAGTCTGTTCTCTGTGTCCATGAGTCTGTTTCTGTCCTACAGATAGGTTCATTTGTGTCATATTTTAGTTTCCACATATAAGTGATATAGCATAATATTTGTCTTTCTGACTTACTTCACTTAGTATAATAATCTCTAGTTGCATCCATGTTGCTGCAAATGGCACCATTTCATTCATTTTTTATGGATGAGTAGTATTCCACTGCATGTATGCATCACATCTTCTTTATCCGTTCATCTGTCAATGGAGATTTAGGTTGTTTCCATGTCTTGGTTATCATGAATAGTGCTGCTATGAACATAGGGGTGCATGTATCTTCTTGAATTAGAGTTTTGCCTGAATCTCCAATTATCTTAAAAAAGTTAATTAAAAAGATATTTTGAAGGCAGTTTATGTAATAACTTCATGTTCAGCATTAGTATGTATATATAGTACAATATATATCTATATATAGTATATAGTGCCGAGTTAGGATGTGTTGATGTATCAGAAAACTCTTAGCAGGCGCCACACTATCCATCAATGTCAGGCAATACACAAGAATACAGTCATCCCTTGGCATCCACAGGGGATTGATTGGTTCCAGGACCAATTAGCTCCCAGCTGCTCTGCTGCTTGCCCTCCTGTCCAAGTTGGGAAGCGCTCTGCAGAGGTGGGTGGCAGCCTGCCTCAGGAAGGGGCGCCGAGGCAGAACGAAGGGGCAAGGCTCAGGCCTGTGCACCACCAGGATTCCCTGTGAGGGTGCTTCCCTGTGCCAGGCACAGGCTGGACGCAGGAGGTCTGGCCCTGCCCGGGGAAGAACTAAAGAGCAACTTCTGGTTCTGCTCCAGCAAGGCCAGCATTGCACGGGGCGCCACCTCGGCAAGGAGATCAGGGGTCAGTGGACGGACTAGTTAGGCCAGGAAGTCGCTCCAAACTCCCTCCCAGCAGCGGCCAGAGCCACGCTTTTAGAATCTTTCAAAGGCCTTTTTGCACTTAAAGAAGATTCTGGAAGTGCCTTCCTTCCTAGATCTTGGGGCCTGCATCCTCCTGCCCCTGTCCACTGGGCTCCCCCAAACCTCCCCCTGCACTGGCCCCTCCTTCTCACTCCCACTCGGGAGCTTTGGACTGGCCCTGCCCCTGCTGCAATTCTGCCACTTCATCCTCAGGAACAACTACGGGTGTGGTGTTGATCGTGGTGTTGCGGGTGCTGACTGGGGACAGCTGGGAGCTGTCTGTTTGCCCCTCAGTGGGGATGGCTACATAATCTACACCGTGGCTGCCCTGCAGTTTCCCACAGTGACGTTTGGGCAGGAAGGACACCACGGCCAGGCAGTGGTTGGGGCTCCTTAGGTGGCATTTGGCAGGGACCCAGGAACCTAGGGGCAGCGTGTGCCCAGTGAGCTGGAGCAGATGGGCTGCACGCCAGTGGTCCTGTCGGCTGGGGGTCCAGGCTCGCGACCCACCCTGCAGCCTGCAAGGCAGAGCTTGGGCTCAAGGCTCCAGCTGGGCTTGCTTGCTCTGTGAAGGCCAGGTCTGCCCACTGCCAGACTGCAGAGACCATGGCGAGGACACCAGGGGGCCCTGGAGGACACGAGAGCAGAGCAAACGGTCCAGGAAAGCCCAAAGCAGCCCCGGGCAGGAGACAGCCCTGGTGCCCGGAGAGGAGGGAGCGGTGTCTGTGTGTGTGTGCGTGTGTGTGCATGCATGTGTATATGCACGCATGTGCATAGGTATGGCTGTATGTGTGCACATGCATGTGTATACGTGTGCACATGTGCATGTGCCTATATGTGTATGCACGCGCACACACAGGCGTGCATGTATATATGTTCACGCACATGTGTGCACACATGTGTTTACATATATGGGCACATGCGAGCACGCGTGTGCTTATGTGCATGTATCTATATGTGTCCATGCATACACGTACCGCATGTGCACACACATACATGTGCACATGTATTTGTGTATATATGTGCGTATACGTCTGCATGTGTATGTGTATATATGGATATGTGTGTGCACTCGTGCATGTATATGTATGTGTGCACACATGTGCATGCAAATAGGCAATGCATCCATGTGTGCATGCATATGTACATTTGTATGAGTGTACAGGTATGCACGTTATGTGTATATATGTGTATGTGTGCACATGTGTATATGTGTGCTTATGTGTATATACTCCTATGTATACATCTGTGCATGAGTGTATATGCATATGTATATGTTTTTATATGTATGCATATATGCACGTGTATGTGTATATACATATGCATATGTATGTGTGTGTGTGTGTGTGTGTGTGTGTGTGTATGATCTCCTAACACAAAGTCTCCTTGCCCATTAGGAAATGCAGCCCTCTTGGAATCAGATTCTGGCCCCATCAGTTTCTCCAGTCAGGAATTGCGGTGGAACAGGGGATGAGAAGGGGGGAGAACATCCCCCCCCCATATTCCTGATACATTCAGGAGAAAAGGCATTTTACCAAACAGGAAGAAAGTATGAGCCCATTTTTAGAGAACTTGTTTTAGAAAAACAGAGAAATGACTGCTTAGGAAAATCACTGGAAAGATGTACAAAAACATGTCAAGTGGTACATTCGCAGTTTGGGATTTCGGCTAATTTTTATTCCCTTCTTTTGGCTTCTCTGCCTTTTCTAAAATTTCTACAATAAACATCTATTACTTTGTAATAACAACCAAAAAGTTATTCTAACAGTTGGCCCAGAGCTGTGACAAATGTTTAGATGAGTTGCCACCCAAATGTGCGACACGCTTACTTCTCTGGATGCCCAAACACGGCGGGGGCGCTGCTGAGCCATCGGGGATGATCACTGGCTTCCTTCCTCAGCGGCTTCTCGGCTCCCACCTTCGTGCCGCCCGAGTGTTGGAGGGTCCCTCTCCTCGGGATCCGTAGGTCTTGCTGGTCCCTCAGCGGGTCGGGTACTTGTCACAGAGTCCCTCCTGCTACCCTGGCCCCCAGTGCAGAGACTCGCGCTGGTTTCCCCGGAGGGGCTGGTGTGTGCTCTGAGGCCTCTGGGTGTTAGGTGTGGTCCTGGTTTCTCAGGGTCTGGTCTTGAGAGCAGTTTTGACGTGGGGTCCTGGGCCCAATGCCTGGGGTCTACAGTGGTGCCAGTGACCTTGAGGAAATCCCTTAGCCTCCCAGAGCCTCTGGTCCCTCTTACATAGAAAGGGGTCCATCATGTGCTTACTGCGAAGGGCTGATTAGGAAGAATAAACAATGTATGATGCATCTAAAGCCCTGGCACACAGTGAGCACTAAACAGGTGTTGATTATTGTTGTCATTCCTGTCTGTGCAATGGGAACATTGGATACACTACCAAATGTAGAATAGATAGGTAGTGGGAAGCAGCCACATAGCACAGGGAGATCAGCTCGGTGCTTTGTGACCACCTAGAGGGGTGGGATAGAGAGGGTGGGAGGGAGGGAGACACAAGAGGGAAGAGATATGGGAACATATGTATATGTATAACTGATTCACTTTGTTATAACGCAGAAACTAATACACCATTGTAAAGCAATTATACTCCAATAGAGATGTAAAAAACAAAAACAAAACAAGAAACATTGGTAGACAGAATAATGGTCTCAGAGATGTCCAAGTCCGAGTCCCCAGAACCACTAAATGTGTTAGGTCACATGGCAAAGGGAGGTTTAAGATTGCAGGTGTGCTCATGAGCTGACTGTGACCCAGGGACAGTGTCCTGCATGACCCAGCTGGACCCACCATAACCACAGTATCCTTGTAAGTGGGTGGAGGGGGCAGAGTCAGAGGCAGAGACGTGATGATGGCAGAATCAGGGTCAGAGAGAGGCTCTGGCTTTGGAGATGGAGGAAGGGGCGACGAGCCAGGGAGTGCACGTGGCCTCTGGGAGATGGAAAAGGCCCCGTGGGACCCGTGTCATCCGTTTGAACTGTGCAGCTCTGGGATACCAGACTTGTGCTGTCACTAAATTTGCAATCGGTATGGCAGCGACCGAAAACTACTGCAGGTACTCTCAGCTCTTCTCACCCAAGAAGGGGCTGGAAGATGGGCAAGGTCTCAGGCCCCCGGTACATCCACCTGCAGCCTGTGTGTGGAGCAGGTTCTAGCAACTGGCCTGCCTTACCTGCCTAAGAGGTGGGCCCCTTTCTTGACAGCTCTTGGGTGTGATGTTGGTGGGGTGGGCTTTGATGCTTTGGAGAGGTGAGTGTGTTCAGGCTCTTGATGTCAGAGCAGGGCCTGCCCAGTGCCTCCAACTGGATCTGGTTTCCAGAGCTTTCCTTTGCCCCCCTGCGTCCTCCCAGATGCCTCCTTTGCAGGGGCTTCCTTGAGGGTGCAAAGGGGGAAGCCCGCCCCCACTCACTCAGAGCTGAGGAATATCTCGAAACCTCCCCAAGGCCAGTCTGTGAAGTGTGCCTGAGAAGCTCTGATGTGTGCCTGCTCTCTTGCCGTGAACGGGGAGAGGTTTGCAGCCACTCTCGTTAAAGGCTCCTCTTTTGGTGTGAAATCTCAGCTTCAGAAGGCTTGGGGGGAAGAGGCAGGGGAGGGAAAGCTTGCTCCGGGAGCGGGGCAGTGATGGAGAACCAGCGTGGGCGTCACAGCCTCCCGCCTCCAGGGCCATCACACCTGCCCAGGCTTCCAGCAGCTGGGTCAGCAGGGCCAGGGGGCTCACCTGCTGTCCCCACCTTTTGGTCTTCTGCCAGGACCTGGATGGCTTCCTGAGCTCTGCAGAGAAGCCTCCAGAGACCTCCTCTCCAGTCATCCCGACGTTCCCCAGCATTGCAAGCTGGCCACTCTGACAATGACCACTGGCTCCAGCATGGCTCTAAACCCATTTCCTGAATTGGATAATTTAGCCTCTGGACTCTCAGTGTAGGAGGCACTATTATTGCCCCTATTTTACAGATGGGAAAACTGAGGTATAGAGAGGTGTCTCAATTCCCTCCAAGTCACACAGCTAAGAAAGTAGCAGAGCCAAGATTTGCGCTCAGGTAGTGGGACCCTGGCACCCACATACAGAGACCCCTGCACACACAGACCAGGGTCCAGAGTCTTGCTCTGCAGTTATATCCAACTGAATAAGAGGCAGCTCCAGCATTTGGTTCACTCCAAGATTTCCAGGCAGAGCATTATTTTTAGGTCCAAAAGGATAGATATACAATGAAGAGTGGAATGCAAAGTTCAAACAGAAAACTTTACAGATGGTTGGGTTTTCGGTGGCCGCCATGGACAGGGGTCCCTGAGAGCCTAAGGTCACACCCTTTGTTGCTTTTGGAGTTTCTCTGCAGGCAACAGGAAGCCGGGAATTGGGAACAAAGCCCGTTGTGAGTGTGAGGTTCTCGGCGGGGGTGGGCCGTCTTTACCTGGGTTTTTCTCGCCTGCCTGCTGACTCCTGGCCATCTCCTCAGCCTGGTTCATGGTCTTCCAGAGGGCAGTTCACACACTGGACTGAAGTGTCCATGGGAAGGGAGAGCAGAGGAATGTTCTTTGAGAGTTTGCAGCTCAAGGACCAGAATCCCCACCAGGGTGAGGTTTACTGTTTTGGGAAATCAACTCTCCAGCAGCTTCACGCTTTCTTTTGAGGACGGGCAGGGGTGGCTGCTGGTGTACTGTCTCCAGGGGCCGGGTTAAGGGGCTGAGGATGGGAGGCTGCTTGCGGCCTCAGCTCCGCGTTGAGCCAGCAGGTAGTCTGTGCTGTGGTCCTGCTCTGGGATAGGGCTTGTTCCCCTCCCAGGGTTGGTCTGCCACTTCCTCATCCCTGAGGGCCTGTGCGCCACCAGCGTGTCACCCCAAGACCCCGAGCAGGCAGGCTTGCTCACCCTCAAGGTTCTCAGGTCAGAAGCGGGATTTCTTACTGACTCAGTTGTTTAGTCTGCTCAGTAATGCAAGGATGGAGACCATCCGGGGAGCCAGCATTTGCTGATGTGTGCAGTCCTTTCCCCTGTGAAATGGGCCACAGGCTCTCTCGGTCTGGTGCAGTTCTAAGCATCCCCCATCTCATAGCTTCACCCAACAAATCCCCAGTGCGGGGGCTGCCAGGCAGGGTCTCCAGCAATGGGTAAGGGCAGGCTCAGGGTCAGGAGAGCATGTCAGGACAGAACGGGAGGGACTCTGAGCCAGAGGGGCTGAGTTTATCTCCTGGCTGGGCTGTGATGAACTTAGGAAAATGATGCAATTTCTCTTTTCTTTTTTTTTTTTTTAAAGATTTTTTTTTGGATGTGGACCATTTTAAAAGTCTTTATTGAATTCGTTACAATATTGTTTCTGTTTTCTGTTTTGTTTTCTTGGCTGTGAAGCATGTGGGATCTTAGCTCCCTGACCAGGGATTGAACCCTCGCCCCCTGCATTGGAAGGCAAAGTCTTAAGCACTGGGCCATCAGGGAACTCTGAAAATGATGCAATTTCTTGTGCTTTGGTTTCTTGGATTGGAAAACGGGAGTAACGATAGTTTTTACTTCCAGGGTTGTTGTGTGGTTAAGTGACGTATTTAATCTTAATAGAAACTTTCAATAACTTTAGCTATTCTTTTCCATCAGTCTGATTTTTATCTTTTGTTCCAACCCTTCCTGGTTTCTTGTTAGCGTGCCTGGGTTTCTTTCAAGGCCCTGAGTGTGTAGGCTGTCCTTGTGGCCTATTGGAAATATCAGCTCTGGGTATAAAGGACATGGCAATTTGTACTCACAGCTGCTGCTTTAGTGTCATAGGGTGGATGTCACTTTGCACGCGCAATTCAGAGTCAGAGGACCTGAGACACAAAGGACTCAGGCTGTCGATTGAGCCGACATTTATTGAATGCACATTACATTGGGCACTGGGCTGGGATGGCTTCATCCATTCTGAGTTAATGGATGCTTCCTCTAGGAAGCATCTGCACTCTGCAGCGTCCCCTCCTTAACTCAACCTCTTGTGCAAAATTGGTGCCTTGACTCCCACCTGAAGACTCTGACACCTCTGTCTGCTCCCCCTGGCTCCAGGGCGTGGTGCCCCCACTTTCCAGAGTTCCTGGGACGTTTGCCCTCTCTCCAGTTCTTTGGCATCACCGAGCCATCTGGTCTACCTACCATGTGGCCAACAGGGTCTAGAGCCTTCTTGCCTTTGTACCCATTCCCACCTCCCCTGCCTCAGGGAGGGCACTCATGGCCTGAGGGGGAGGGGGTTCCCTGGCCTCCACCCAACTCATGGCCTCGAATCGACAGTGAGGGGTCTGGGTTCAGTGCACAGCTGCAGCTCAGGCCTGTGGTTGCTTCTGCGCATGTGGCTAGCAGGTGACAATGGGGGGAGCTCTTGTCCCTGGAATGGAGAGGGTGAATAAGCCTCTAATGGGATGCTTGTTCTCCCTAAAAGGCTCTTTAAGAAGCTGGCTTGTGCAGAAGAATTTGCATGGAATTTGCAAATATTCCTGCTCCTTCAGCTCTGAGAGCTTTCTCTCTTAATAACGGAAACTTGTCGCTATTGTAGGAGCAGCACACACTGGGTCCAAGTGCCAGACGGGAGGCTTTATTTAGAATAATTCCAGATAAACAGTTCTGTGACCCTGCTAAGTGCCTGTGCTTGAAGTGTCTCGGTCTCTCTCTGGTTTTGAAAAATTGCTTCCCTGCCTGGGCTGCTGCAGATGCTCGAGGGAACACCTGCCTTCGACTGTCCGTGTCCTTAGCCTCTGCTGTCTGGGGGCTCTCCCCTGGCGAGGAGTGAGATGACATTCCTGCCCAAAGTGGCAAGTGCTATGGACCCAGGGCTGAGCTAACCTTTCAAGATTCTTTGCATTTAACCCAACTGGCTGGGCTTCTCCTGCTCAGAACCAGGCTGGAGCAGTGGTATTTCCAGAGGGCACTTGGGTTGGTAGCTGGTTATTCTACTTGTCAGAGTTTCTACTGGATTCTGCTGGCTATAGAAACCCTGGTCTGGTCATTTATATTAGTCTGCTAAGGCTGCTGCAACAAAGTACCACAGGCTGGGGGGCTTAGACAGCGGAGATCCATTGTCTCACAGTTCTGGAGAAATCCAGGTGTCAGCAGGGTTGGTTCCTTCTGAGGGCTGCTAGGAAGACTCTGGTCCATGCCTCTCCCCTGTGTGTATCTCTGTCCGAATTTGCCCTTTTAATATAAGCACACAGTCATATTGGACTAGGATCCACTCTAATGACACAATCTTAACTTGGTCATCTGCAAAGACCCTATTTCCAAGAAAGCCACACTCACAGATACTTGAGGTTAGGACTTCAACACCTTTTGGTGTTGAAGGAGATTCTCTTTCTGGAAGGAGATCTGGTCCCCAGCAGGGAAAACATGACAAACCATTTCTGGGGCGAATCTGCTTTGCAAATAATGCTTGTGTTGGGGGTTTTCTCACACAAGGTTTCTTGCTGACTGCTACTTCTGTCCTAAAAACAGAGGAGAGGGTTCTTCTCAGAATTTGAGAGGTTGAGAGCCAGAAATCACAGAGAAAGAGTGGGTTTTCAGAAGCAGCAAAATGAACTCGGGCTGTGGCATCTGAGGGCCTGGCTGTTGGAGGAGGTCACCGAGAGGACATGACTGCCAGAGGTTCCTCACCCCTCCCTGTCCTTGAAAGTCCATCATTCTCACAGTGGGAGCCATTTCCAAGGACGCAGCCCTGAGAGAGTCAGGTGTTGTTAAGACCATCTGAGCCCTGTTGAGGCCTCTCTAGGAACTTTTAAGGTTCAGGTGGGCAGGTGCCCAAGTCAAGCCTCTTGTGTCAGTTCCCTGCTCATAGACCCGCCTCCTGCCAATCCTGGGTGTCAGTCTCTTTCTTCTGTCTCCCCTTGCCCTCTGTGTATGAGGCCCTTTTGTGAACTGACACTGGCGAACCAGGCAGGAGAGGGGAAGTGGACCTTGGGGAAGAGGTGTCTTTGGGGGAAATACCCGCTAGCCATTGCCCTCTATTTGGGGAGGGGAACCTGTATGTCAGATGCTTGTGGATGCTGCATAAATACAGAGGTGCCCTGAGAACACCAGCTGCTATAATGCACTTGTTTGAGGAGACGTGAAGAACACGCTGTGGCAGAGAAAAATGGATGGCTGTGCAGTGGACTGGCCTCCACCAAGGGCAGGTCGGCTGGACCCTGATGCCCAACTAGAGGCTGAAGTTCGAGTCAGAAAGTAGGAGGAAGAGCTGAGATTAGGGAAGGATGTGTGGGTGTCCACTGCTCTGCTCACTTTGGGCTGGCAGACAAGCTGGGGAGCACCTTTGTCTTGCAAAGTAGGAGAGTCAATGCACTTGTGACAAACATGATCTCAGGACATTAAGAGGTAGAGTCCCGGGGGAAATGAGGCGGGTGAAGATGAGGACGTTGTGGTGATTAACAGAGAAACAGACACATGCCGTCTGACCCCAACACAGAGGACAATTCTACATAGTCATTACCCTGGACTTCTGATTATAGAGAATTACACCCCAAAACTCCTGGGAGGAAACGTGCATCCTTTGTCTGTCCCTTGAAATTGTAAGTCTTATCACTTCTGAGATGTGAACACCTTGGGAGATGACTAAACACTGCCCGTGATTGCCTGAGACTGGAAAGAAAAAAGGGGAAAAGAGGCTAATAGCCCAGAGATGGAAACAACCTAAGTGTCCCTCATCAGATGAATGGATAAAGAAGATGTGGCACATATATACAATGGAATATTACTCAGCCATAAAAAGAAACGAAATTGAGTTATTTGTAGTGAGGTGGATGGACCTAGAGTCTGTCATACAGAGTGAAGTAAGTCAGAAAGAGAAAGACAAATACTGTATGCTAACACATATATATGGAATCTAAGGGGAAAAAAAAAAAGGTCATGAAGAACCTAGGGGTTCTTCAGGAATAAAGACACAGACCTACTAGAGAATGGACTTGAGGATATGCGGAGGGGGAAGGGTAAGCTGTGACAAAGCGAGAGAGAGGCATGGACGTATATACACTACCAAACGTAAAATAGATAGCTAGTGGGAAGCAGCCACATAGCACAGGGAGATCAGCTCGGTGCTTTGTGACCACCTAGTGGGGTGGGATAGGGAGGGTGGGAGGGAGGGAAACGCAAAAGGGAAGAGATACGGGAACATATGTATATGTAAAACGGATTCACTTTGTTATAAAGCAGAAACTAACACATGATTGTAAAACAATTATAGTCCAATAAAGATGTAAAAAAAAAAAAACAATAAAAATGCAGACTGCTGTAGAAGTCCCCTTGTTCCAAATCTAGTCTACAGCGTCATAAGATTACTCATCAAGGGCAAATACAAATCTTAAGTTTTCTCCACAAATATTAGTAAAAGTCTTTAGCCATGTGAGTGGGTACTTGATTCACAGTTCAAGTTTTGGAATGAAAACTATGGGGCCTCTGTGTCTGTCTGTATGAATGTTATGTATCTGTGATGTTTTTCTCCCTCTAGAAGTATTGTTAAAATTAATTTGTAAAACTTTTACTGGACAGGCATAAAAAAATAAATTTGATATCAATAGTGTCTTTCCTTGAAAAGGAAACAATTTTCTTTCATCTGATAAAAGGACAAAGTTTTCTTGGACTACTGGTCTGTTCTTGATGGGATTGTGAAAGGTTTTTCTTTACCTTTTAAGTAATCTGCCTAAAAAACAAAGATTCTGTGTTTTATCAAAATAGTTTCCTGTGCTTCATTTTGTCTTTGATTACTTAAGGAAACGGAATCTTCCCTGTTAAAAGAGCCATTTTTTTTTTTTTTTTAATAATCACGTAACTTCCTGTATTTGCCTGAGAAGTCATTAGTTGTCACTTTGGTTAAATGGACGACTAAGTATTGTATTACAATGACCTGTAATCCTATTTAATCAAGTGTTTTAAATGAACTTTTTGATATTTTTGACAAGTTTCCCCAAATAAGATTCGAAGTGAAGTCTTGTTGACCTTGAACTAACTTTGGGATTTTCCAGAGGGCCCCTGGAACATCTTAATAGATGTGTTTTCTCTCCTTGTAAAAGAGAGATAGTAAACTAATTAGGCTTATTTGATATGTTAAATTACATGGGAAGTATTGTCAAATAAGAAGTGATGCTCAACTTTCTTTAGGGTATATTTGCATGAAATTCCTAAAAATCTGATATGTCCTGGTATAATGTTATCACTCATAATTTAAAAATGTATGTCACAGAAATAACCAAATTTCCTTGTCAATGGCATTATAGTGAGCTCTCATCAGATCTTTAACCATGACCATTTTACAGTTCTGTTTTTGTTTTGTCATTTACACAGTTTTGGTTCTGCTCTCATGCTTTTGCAAAAGAGTTCCTGTAAAAGGGCTTCATCATCAAGGAGGTTCATGGCAAAGACGGACAACTACAGGTTTCTGATACTAAAATCAATTTGCCTTCCCGTGGGAGGGGCAATAGTGCACCTTTCAAGTGCATCCTGAGGCTACCTGCACAGCACCCTCCTACATGTCATGGGAGGGCAGCCCGAGACCTGCCCCCATCCTCCTTCCCCACATCAGTAAGACAAGCCCCTTACACTGATGATACTATGTTAACATGTAAAGACTGGCCCTGGCTGCAGGATGCTCTGCAGGCTTTGCTGGACCATCTATGAGGAAGGGGATGGGCAGTAGGACCCACAGAAAAGTCAAGGCCCGGGCAGCACTGTAAGGTTTCTGGGAGTTGTTTGGTTGGGTACAGTGCCTGTTGTCCCAGAAGCTGTGATTGATCAGGTACAAGCCTAACCAAGCCCTAAGAACATGATAGAGGAGTGAGCCTTTGCAGGGATTTAGGGTCTGGAGAACTTTTATTCCCTTCCTGGCACAGTGCCTCCATCCCTGGACCTGGGGGCCAGAGCAGCCCCTGCCTTTGAGAAGCAAAGACACTAGTGAAGTGTCTTTAGAGCTCTGGGCATCTCCCAAGCAGGGCTGCACTGCGTTAGATGTGCCTGTGACTCTGGAAGGGGTGGGCTGGGCACTGAGGCAGAGACACAGGGGAGAGGGAACTGCCTGGATTTGGTTCCAGCCCTGGGATGGAGCAGGTGCCCCAAACACCCCCAGAGGGCACTGGCTCCTAGCAATGCACAAGGGTTCCCCCAGGTAGAGCTGGTCACGGAGGGGTCAGCACAGCGAGGTCAGAACTTCCCTTCCCACCTAGGGGTGGTTGAGAGCATCAACCCCCTCTGCCCCAGCTCACGTCCCCAGGTTGATGAGGTGGCAACCTGATTTACAGTGGAGGTGTGCCCTGTCTGCCAGCCCACTGTCGCTAGAAATGTGGGTGGTCCTAGGCCCTTAGAGTACGTGGACCCTCCAGATGCCCCTGCCCCGTTCCTGTGGGGGTCTGTGGAGAGGGAATGGGGGAAGTTCCCACTGACGCCTGGTGTTCAGGTGCCTGGAAGCAGGAATGAACCCCCGTAGCCAGCAGGCTGAGCTCAGAGCAGCTTGGCTGTTGGTCACTCATGAGTCCTGAACTGACACTTGGGCTGCTCCAAAGGGATGAACCCTATGGCTTTGATACTGGGAAGCTGAATACTGGATGATCACGTATAAGCCCTGTGGGGTCAGGATGTGTGTGGAAGGGCACTTGGGTTCAGTAACCGCATGGCCTGTGTGTTCTAAACAACACTCAAGGCCATTGCCAGAGGAGTCTGGGGCCATCCTCAGGTGAGGGATTGGCAAATGGAGGGCTCTAAATATGCCTTGTTTTGTCTGGGTGCTGCATCTGGCCTAACCCAAGCTCTCCCGTCACCATGCAAACCTGGCTGCCAGCATTAGGGGATCAGGGAAGCTGAGACCATGTAGGGTGCCCTGCATACACAGACAGTCACCTCACAAAGGTCATGATGTGCAAGACTGGGCAGAAGAACATGACACTGATGGAGGGTCTGTCTCCCTGTAACTGGCAAACAGCAGCATTGGTAGAAAGAATGGACATTAAAGCAGCAGATTAGATCACTAACAGGAAACCCCCTTGGCCGGTGAACCAAGTACTGTCCCAGGCTTTAGTACATTTGAATGATCGACCAGTAGGGCCTGGTGCCCCATATGCCCGGCTGGGGGCCCCACATTGTGGAGGTGTGGAAGTGGGGGAGAGAGCCGTCCCCCGATTCCCGAGTAATCCACACGCGGGGATGCTGGGAACGCCAGGCGCCATCCTGCCTGGGAGAGGCGTCACCTACTGAGATTTGTGATGGGAAGTCCCACCGGATGGGTGAGTTACTTCACAGCCCTGGGTGGGGGGGCTGCTCAGTCTCCAGTGGGACCCCGCTGTTCTGCTGCCAGCAGCACCTGTAGAAACATATTGTACCTGCAGTGGAACACGTGCCATTGAGTGGAGCAGGTGGGGGGCTGGTCTGGCACATCCCACCCCCAGACCGTCGTCTCATGCTGGACAGTGTTGCCTCCCTGGCCAAGAGGTATGGCAGGTACACAGGTCAATTTCCTGAAGCTGCCGAGCTCCCTCTCCTCCTGTTTCCCTCTGGTACTGTCACTCGGCCGCCATCTGTGTCCCCTCCATTGGCCGAGAGGATGTTACAGCTCACAAGGACCCCCTTATGAGTTCACCCAGTGAGCCTTGAATGACAGCCGGCATAGCATCCTTACCGAGCACTAAAACTTCTCTAATGAGAGAGGCTGGCCTCTGAAACAGGCTGGCCTTGGACATCATTGCCGCCTTGCAAGGAGGCACTTGTGTGTGCCATCATCTGAGCAGAGTGCTGTGGGTTCGTGCTGATGAGTCTGCTCACGTGTCGTCTTTATTAAATCACACGAGGGCACAAGTGACACCCTGAGCGATCCGACCCCCAGCCGAGGGGACTTGGTAAATCTGTGGTTTGGGTCACGGGGCTCTTGGTGGAGGAACCTGTTACTTTGTTGTGTTAAGCTTCGTTGTGTTAAGTTCTCTTGCCTGTGCCTGTACTGTCGCTGTGACCTCTGCTTCCTGTGCAGCCGGAGAGCTGCCAAGATGTGGCCTCCAAGCCAGTGGACCCCTTGCTGACTGCTGGGCTCGCTGCGGAAGAGGGGGTGCTGTGAGATTGAGAGAACCCATCACGGTGGAGGGCAGGTGCTGGAGGGGGTCATCGAGAGGATGTGACCACCGGGTGACCTGCGAGCTGGACCTTGGCCATCAGAGGTTCTTCACCCCTCCCTGCCCTTGAATGTCCCCTCGGCCCACCACTCCTGCAGCCAGAGCCGTCTCCCGGGACGCAGCCCTGAGAGAGTCAGGTGTTGTTAAGACCATCTGAGCCCCGTCAAGGCCTCTCTACCATCTTTGAAGATCCAGGCAGGCAGGTGCCCAAGACAAGCCTCTTGTATCAGTTCCCGGCTCCCTAAACCTGCCGCCTGACGATCTGGTGTGTTGGCCTCTTTCTTCTGTTTCTCCTCACCCTCCATGTAGGGGGGCCGGTTTGTGAACCGATACTGGGTTCAAGCCCCATCGCTGCTGATAGTACTTGCTGTGTGACTCTGGAAAACTTACTTAATGTCTCTGAGCCCCTTCCCCAATTTCTAAAATCAGGGTAATAAAAGCACCTGTATCACAGACTCATTCTGGGTCCAAGGAGAGCTTGTAGGCAAGTGCCCAGTGCAGTGCCTGGCTTTGCCCAGCTCCAGGCACTGGGTCCCTGGGGGTTATGCTTTCAGTGTTACTGTCCTCATTAACCCCGTGGCAGGTGCCCACCCAGGCTAACCTCATTCCCAGCCACCCCAGACCCCCTGGGAGCACAAGGGCCCTGGTTGAGGAGTTTGATATCTCACTCCTGGGCTGAACTTCTTCTGAAGGGGGAGCCTCAGCTTTCTCATTGGGGGGCTGAGCCTGGGGGTGGGGTGCACTATGGTCTGAATGTTTGTGCCCCCCCCAATTCGCATGTTGATATATAATGGGATGGTATCAGGAGGAGGTGGGGTTTAGGGAGGTGACTAGGTCATGAGGGTGGGACCCCATGAATGGAATTAATGCCCTTATAAGAGAGTCCCAGAGAGCTCTGTCCGCCTCCCACCCTGTGTGGACACACTGAGAAGACAGCCAGGAAGGGGGCTGTCACCAGACACGGGATCGGCCGGCGCCTTGATCTTGAACTTCCAGCTTCCAGAACTGTTGTTTATAAGTCACCCAGGCTATGGTATTTTGTTTTAGAGCCCAGACAGACTGAGATGGGGTGGGTCCCTGCTGAGTAGCTGGGATGGCCACAGCCACTCTCTGGGTGGTAGTGGGGTGAGGCGATCTCTCCTGGGCTTCTCTCTCACATTTGCTTCAAGACCTAAGGGGAAGCCTCCCAATCTTCAGGGGCGGGGGGCTTCTGCGTGCCTCCCTGGGGGCTCAGCTCCTCCCAGAGGCAGCCTCAGGCCTCAGGGCTCCTGGCTGACCTGGGTCTGCTGTGCCTCCAGCGGATGCCTCCCCCACCCCGTCTCCTGGAGCAGAAAACAGGGAGGGATTACTCTTCCCTGAGCAAAACTGCTCTGGTAAGGCCCCACACTCCCCGAAACTTGTCACCTGGCAGGACGTTTAGCTCTGCTTGTCTGGAGCTGGTTGGAGTTCCAGCAACCACAAAGGCAGACAGCTCAGGAGATACTCGTCAGATGAATGAATCAGTGAAGGAAGGAAGGAAGGAAAGGCTGCAGGGGAAGAACCACTTCCCAGGAGAAAGGGACTGAGCCAGGTTCCTCCCCAACTTCCCCCCACCTGGGTGCTGGCCTCAGGGCCAGAGGGAAGTTGGGTCCTTGGCCAGGGGAAGGGATGTCCCAGCTGCAGCTTCGCAGCTGGCATTGGGTTTCCCGCCTGCTCCTGGGGACGTGGGCACAGAGAAGCGGTGAAGCTAAGTGTTTTCAGAGTCGAGAGCTCAGAGCTGAACAGAGGCTGCCTGCCCAGCCGTGAACCTCACCACTGCTTTCCCCTGAGCCCTGTGTTGTGTTTCGCTGTCCAGCCTCTGCATGGGCAATTCAGCCCCTGGGATGAGCTTCCAACTGGCAAGAGCCCAGCCCACCCTCCACCAGACGCTGTGATCCCAGCTAAGTGGGCGGGGCTGCCAGTGAGGAAGTTTGAGGGTGTCAGTCTGACTTCCCACCAGGTAACCATCCTGCCCTGGCTCTGTTTCTGCTGGGGACAGTCCCCGCGGGGCTGGAGCGAGCGTCCCCGTGACCAGGAGCTAAGGTGAGGGCGGTACGGACACGCTGCCTGCCTACTCCCCTTCCTGGGGCCCCCGTGTGGGATCGCACCTGTAGGGGAGGAAAACATTTTTCCTTCCACCCTTCTAGGTTCTCCACTGGTGCTCCATACCCAAACAAGAGAAACACATACAGGTTTATTTAATATAAGCTTTATGTGACATGGGAGCCTTGAAAAGGAAATGAAGACTCAAAGAAACGGTGAAGCCTGAGTGTTTTTATGCTGGGTTGGATTAAGAGTGGAAAGTCATGGGGAAACGTGATAGGACAAAAGAGTGTGGGCTCAGGGTAGTGAAGCGGGGAGCTGTTTGTTCAGATCCCTCTCGGCGTCCCCTCGCCTTGGAGATAAGGATGCTCCCATCCTCCGGGTGCAGGGAGGGCACCTGTCACAGAAGGGCACCTGTGACCCGCTTCAGGGGAAGGTCAGAGGGTCCTTCCCGCTTCTACCTTCACTTGAGCAAGATCAATGTGCCACCGTGCCGTGTTTGGGGTAGCGTGTCTGAACCCCGTCACATCACAGCCCTTTTCTCCATCAAGAAGAAGTGAAGGCACAGCAACGTGCACTTAGGTTTTGGAAGAGTCTAGACTCTTGACTGGCCCAAGAGGGAGGGGCGCTCCTGGAGATTGGGGTGGGGGAGGCCAGGGGGAGGCCAGGGAGAGCCTGCAGTGCAGACAGACAGACGTGGTGTCCGAGGCAGGCCAGGCCTGGTTTCAGGGCCGAGTGGACCTCCGCTGGGCTGGCTGGAGGGGCTGCTGCAGGGAGGCATTGCAGAGGGGAACTGGACCCTCCAGGCACAGAGTGGGGGCCGAGGAGGAATCTAGAACCTGTGAGATCTGGGCTCCGTGGCTGGAGGGAAATTTTAACCTGGGCCTGGGGGGTTGTAGCCACAGCCCAGAAAGTGAAGGGCTGTCCCAGAGCACCAGGCCCAAGTAGAGCCCAGCAGCTGCCCGCAGTGAAGCCACAGTGGCCTGGGGTGGGACTGTCCCTATCCGCTCCTGTGGGATGCATGGCCTGCTCATCTCTCAGTGCACCCTTCACTCCGAGTGTCTGTCTCTCCCTCTCTCTCTGTCTCCTTCTCTCCTTCTCCTAGTCTCTCTCTCATGTCCTAAAAAGCAGCTCTAATTCCCTTGTAGAATCCTTTATTCACTCACTTCCTTCCCTGTCTGCTGAGCCGTGAGCCCCTGGAGGGCAGGGATCGTGCCTGGGCCATTCACGGTTCCTGACACACGTGCTGACATAGAGCAGGTGCTCAATAAATCCTTGAGGATCGCCGGTCGCTGTACCTCCAGCTGTGCCTGAGGGCACCCCACTGGCTCTGGCTGGTCCGTCACCCAGGTTAGGGTGAGGTCATCCCGCTGGCTGGCTGGCACGGCAGTGGCTCCCCTTGCATGATTCTCCCAGGGAGTTGGCCCCAGGCCTGGTGGAAATTTCAGGCTGCTGGAGGGACCTAGGTGGCCGGCCAGGACTATGGTTCCCTGCTTGGGTCCTGTCCCAAGGAGGGCTCCATCGTGACCCCCACCTTCCATCCTGGGGGGCTGGTCAGGAGCAAAGGTCCAGCCTGCGGGTGGAGGTGCATCCAGGACCCCCTCCCAGGCAAAGTCAGAGGAAGGTCTGAGTTTGCATCACGGTCCAGCTGCTTCCAGGGAAGGTTATTCAGAATCCCTGCAGCTTCAGTTTTCTCATCTCTAAGGTGGGGTCAATAATAGCAATACCGTATGCTAACACATATATATGGAATTTAAGAAAAAAAAAAGAATGTCATGAAGAACCTAGGGGTAAGACAGGAATACAGACACAGACCTACTATAGAATGGACTTGAGGACATGAGGAGGGGGAAGGGTAAGCTGTGACAAAGTGAGAGAGAGGCATGGACATATATACACTACCAAACGTAAGGTAGATAGATAGTGGGAAGCAGCCGCAGAGCACAGGGAGATCAGCTCTGTGCTTTGTGACCACCTAGAGGGGTGGGATAGGGAGGGTGGGAGGGAGACGCAAGAGGGAGGGGATATGGGAACAGATGTATTTGTATAACTGATTCACTTTGTTATAAAGCAGAAACTAACACACCATTGTTAAGCAATTATACTCCAATAAGATGTTAAAAAAATAATAACAATAGTGATAACGATACTTAGAGTAGCACCAGCTTATGTGGGTTTCGTGGAGGATCGGTGACCTAATGCCAAGTCCCTGGGTTGTCAGAGACACTCAGTAAATGGCAATTATTATCCCCGTTAACGCTGTGATTGCGGCTCTTGTTAGGTTTGGGGGGTGGGGTGGTTGGAGCCACAGTGTCAATTGCTGATGAATCTGAACCTCAGAGGCCGTGCGGACTCCAGGCGGACCCGGGAGGGATCAGCCCAGCGCTGGGGGAGCAGGCAGATGTCCCAGAGCCCTCACCCGGCCCCCATTGCAGAGGAAGTTGTGCTCCCACCATGGGGTTAAACCACCCTCTGAATCCAGACTCTGAGCTCCTTTTCGCCACGGCAAGGCTTCTGGTATTTCCAGGACACTTAGTAGCGTTTGCGAGCCTTGTTGGCTTTGTGGGGAGCCTTTTCATCTGATCCCTCAGCCGTGTGCTGGGAGCCTAGTCACTGTCTTTCACTGAGTTTCCCAGCAGAAGTGCTCTCCCTGGCTGGGGCCCCAGAGTCTCCGAGACACCGCCACCTCCAGCTCTGTCTGGGGTCCTGCTGATGCCATCTGGCCCCTATAGGTCCCTGGGGGTCAGACATGGGGGCGCCAACTGGCAGTGCAGGTGACCTGCACTGCACCCCGATGCTGCCCATCAAGAACCCCCAGAGGGAGCGTGGCCCGATTAGTCAGTGCCGTCCTCCCCTCCCATTTTCCGGGGACTGTGCTTCTTTGAATGGTTGCAATATCCTTCAAAGCGATTCAATGGTGCAGCCCTGGAACCCACATGGGGACCTTTGCAAGGGCCCTCCCACCCACTCATGCTCTCTGACTAGCTCCCCTGGGCCCTGGGAGACTGTTCTCTTTCTTTCACCCCATCCCCAAGGCTCAAGGTCCCCCAGGATGAGCAGAACTCGGTCCCCAAGTCTGGAGGAAGGAGCTGGTAGGAGAAAAACCCCGGGGGACAAGCAGGCGTTCCAGGGGTCCATCTCACGCAGCCAGAGCAGAAGTGGAGCGGGTGTGCCGGATGGGGCTGAGGTCAAGCTAAGTCCTGGGTGGAGAGGGAGGGGCAGCCCCTCCCCCTGCTGACCACCAAGGCAGCCTCGAGGGGGAAGGGTCTCTGGAAGAGCCTGTAGGGGGCCCACGCACAAACCTCACTGAGCAGCTCCCACGTGGGGCTCACAGTGAGCGGCCCATCTGGTTCTCAAACAGCCTGTGAGAAGCTGCTGCTTCCATCCTATCGAAGAGATGGGGAAAAGGAAGATCAGAGGGAGGGGACCTGTCCAAAGCCACACCATTAGCAGACTCTGTGCTCTGAGCCCTGGATCCTTTTCCCTCCCTCCTCCTTCCCTTTCCCCATCAACCGCCTCTCGGTGCCCATCTTTCCTGGAGAGGAGGGTCTGCCTGGGGCCTCAGGGGCTGAAGGTCTGAGCCTCAGAGCCACTTGGGTCTTCTCTCTCCATGTCTCCCCTCCCGTCTGGGTGGCCCACAGCCCTGGGCAGGGGATGGCCACCTACTTACCCAGGCCAGCCTGTCTTGACTTCTCCGTGAAGGACGTGAAAAAGGGCAGAGGGAGCCTGTGGTCCCCACCCAACGGCCTGGGTGTTGCCCACCAAAGGCACAGCTAGCCAAGCGGGTAGGGGTGGCCTTGGTTCCCCACTTTTGGTAGGGAGGTGGGAACCCCAGATGCCTCCGGTCTCTGCAGGGTTCCATGTGGGGCTGATGTGGTCCTGGGACCCTAGGAGGCCAGAGCCCATGGCTCCTAGCAGCAGGGGCCTGGGTCCCAGGACCACGGTGTGGGCCCTTTAGAGTCTCCTCCGGGCCCCGAGACCCCCTGCTGGCCCAGGTCGCTGCGGCACAGGACACAGAGGAGCTGCTGGCACCACGCAGCTGCCAATGGACAGCTTTGCAGGATGGGCCGAGATGGGCTGGCAGCCTTCTGTGCCTGACTCCCCTGTGGAATGGCACTTGCTTTGCACGCTGCTCCCTCACTGTTTGAATTGCAAGTCCTCTTACTTGGAATAACACTGACTTGCACATTTGAGTAGTTCAAGCAGGGAAAATTTAATCAGACGCCAACTGAGTAAATGCCAGGGGCTTTGAAAAAGAAATTTCAATTGCCAGGTGGATAAACGTTTGCGTAAAAGGACCCTTCTCCCGGCTGCCACTGTGGCGGCTCTGTCTGCGCCCGTCTGCTGGGTGCTGCTCAGTGTTCGCGTCCCAGCGCCGCAGCCGGCACCGTCTGTGCGCAGAAATCATGCTGCAGAGCAAACTGGAGTTCTGGGCGCTTGGTGTGAGGGTGGTTCCTGGGAGCCTGTCCTTAGGCAGCACCATTGCCAACTCTGCTTTAGACAGTGCTCGGGGTCTGGGGTCCCTGCCTGTGGTCCTCACTGGCTCCAGGGCTTGGAGTGGGATGGCGGGGCACTTCCATATCTCTGACCCTGCCTGGGGTCCAGCATAGGGTCCAGCCTGGGGTCCTGTGCCTGCAGAAGCATTTGCTGCACTGTGGGAAGGACCACAGGCCACAGCCCACTTACCGGTGGACAAGGCAGCATCTCAGTGCCCAGCAGATGCTGGGGTGCTAGTTGGCTTCTCTCTTCACTCCTGATCACCTGAAAAAGGTGCTAGGTGCTGGCTAAGCTGCCCCCCGCTCCTGCCCCACTCTGGCACCTTCCCAGGAGGCTCTCCTAAGGGAGCCCCTGGGACCAGCACCGTCTTCCCTCTTTGGGGTCTGGGAGGAGGCCCACATCTCAGTGCAGTGCCCCCTAGCTGCCACCAGGGGTCATCAGGCCCACGGCAGGCTGGAGGGTGGACGCTGGTGGCTGGGAGCGGAGTGCGGGGCAGAGGCAGAGGCAGGCAGCCAGCGGCAACGGGGAGGTAGGCGCTGGCTGGTGTCCTGGAGGTCAACCCAGCCCAGGCCAGCTGAGCTGTGGGCTTTGGCGGCCGGGGTGCCCTGGGAGATCAGCTGTCGTGCCTGAGCTGCAGGTCCTGGGACCTGACGCTGGTGGAGACACGAGGCCCTGCACACTGCTCAAGGGCATGGTGGACTTTGGAGTCATTCCAGGATGGCTTGAAATCCCGTGTGGACTTGGGCCACCTCCTTAACCTCTGCAAGACTCAGTTTCCCCACCTGTAAAATGGGAGAAATGATGGAAGTGCTGTTGGAAGGATTCAGTGACATGCTCAGCCCAGGCCTGGTGTCACACCAGCCCTCAGCAGACGATAAAGACGGTTCTTACTCCCGTCAACAGAGTTTCCAGAGGCACTGTCTTTTCTGCCGCCATCTCCTCCAAGATGCTCTGTGGCTCCTGCTTGTTTTTAATGTTTCTAATCTCCTGTTGATTATTCCTGGGGTTTCAGCCAAATAAGCACTTCCAATTAAAGCTCTCGCCTCAGCTCAGAGTTGGGTTGCCATGGTGACAGGAGCAGGGATTTTAGTTCTTCCCCGGGATGTACACACATGTGTGAGAGTCTTCGTGTGGGTTTCTGCCCGTGTGTCTAGTTGTTACCAGTGTCACTCCTGCGGGGCTTGGAGCTGGCAGGTGGGTGGAGAGAGGGAGGACAATGGGGTGTCAGGCGGGATGCTGAGGCCCCTTCTGCGCGGGGGAGGCCTTTGCCTGAGTGCTCGGGCCAGTGTTGGGAGGAAAATGTGGATTTCCTCGTGCAAACTTGGCCTTCCTGGCAATGGCCTCAAGGCCCCTGTCCAGCCAGGCAGGTGGGATGATGCCCAGGTGGTGGACGCCCCTGCCCAGGTCTCTAGAGCCTCACGGGTGTGTGTGTGTGTCTGAATGTGACTGTGTGCCTGTGTGTGTGTGTATGTCTCAAGCTGGCTCTTGGAGCTGAATCTCAGACAGAAAGTTCTAAACTCAGCTACTCAGCTCTGGCTGAGGGTTGAGTGTGGTCCAGGGAGGGGCTGAGCCAGAAGCAGAGTTGAGAGGCTCCCTCTGACCTCTGGATTCTCAGAATTCCAGATGCATCAGCATCAGTCCTCGTCTTCAGCACTGGAAGTTCTTGGAAGGTAGGCTCGTTGCTTCATGTGTGGGTTGGCTGGGATTTTTTCAGTTGAAAGCGTCAAAGCAGCTTGTGCAAAATTAAACAAACAGAAGGAGAAAAGAAAGAACTTATGTGCACACACATGGATACATGGGCACACACACAAAGTCACACGTGCTCACACACAGACAGGTGGTCATACACAGAGACACACACACACACACACATACATGCACACACACACAATGGGGCCCAGGTGCTGGGAATCCCTGCTCATCCAGCTGCCTGCACAGCTGGATCCAGGGCTCTGACCTTCTCCACATCTCAGCCCCACCCAGTCTTGGGGGAACCTCCCTCCCAGTGGTGGGAAATCTCTCACAGGGAGAAGAGGTTCCCTCTGGCCAAGCTGAGGAAGCAGATCTCGTGGAAGGATCTGATGGGCCTTGCTGGGTTGTGGCCAGCCCTGGACAATTATTGGGCCTGGGGCAGTGGTCATGGCCTGTCCCAGGTCTCTTGTCTCCCAGGGTGGGACAGTGAATGTGGATACACTGTGCCCAGGACCACATGGGGATGGGGTGCTGTCCCAGGGTGCGTGATCATGAGCATGGGAAGGGCTGCCTTCTCTGTGGAGTGGACACTCCTCATCCAGGAGGGGGCTTGATCTTTTGCACACGCCGTGTGCCCAGCAGAGCTTCGGTGTCGAGAGTGGCTGTGGCCCCTCTCCACCGGCTCTGCGTCTGTGGAATCAGGGAGGCCGAGGGTGATGGGAGCTGCTCTGGAGGGACCGACTGCTGGCTCTGGGGGGCCCAGCAGGACCGGAGTCCTCGTGCAGAAGCCAGAGGTCGTGCAGTATCTGGCCTCCTCCACGCTCTTCCCTGGGAGTTGGGATGAGCAGCTCTGGTCCTGAGGAAACAGTGTCTGTGGATTTGGGGACTGGGGTAGAAGAGACAGCCTGCCTTGGGACTGGCTTTATGGGTCAGCTGCAGAGGGTCAGGCAAGGGGCTGGGCAGACCACGACCCCCAGCATTTGTCACCACACATGCCCAGAATCACCAGAGCCCCCACCCCCGACCTCAGAGGCTCTGAGGATCTGCCGGCAGCCCAGGTGGCATTTGTCCCTCCCTCTAGGCTGTGATTCTGAGTTTGGGGACAGCATCTCATCCCCTGCTGAGACCACAGAGCTGGGCCCCCCGGGGGCTCCGTGAGGATGAAGAGCCCGGCTGGCGGCAGGTCCACGGCCGGCTTCCTGCTGGGAATGCGGGCACCCGTCCTCCTCCCGGAGATGAGGTCAGCTGTCTGGGGCGGCACTGCAGGGAGAAGTGGGGGGCACGGCCCTCCTGGAATTGGCGACGCCGAGCCCACCTCTTCTCCTTCCTGGGGGAGGGGCTGCTACAACCCCACTGACCTACGAGCCTCCCCGTGTGGCAGGCACCGCACAGGGCTCCCACGCCACGTTCGTGGGGACCGCGTGGCAGTTGTGTTATCCAGTCAGCAGGTGAGGCACTGAGCATGAATACGTTGCCCAAAGTCCAGCAGAGCAGGTGGTGGACTGGGGCCAGGAAGCCAGAACCAACCATTGGGCTTCTCTGCCTCTCAGGGACCTTCCTGTCCTCCTCGGGGCCCAAAGAGCACCCACGCCTCGGGAAGTGGGCTGTGGAGGGGAGGATGCTTGGATCCTTTCTCTGGATTCGGTGCTGCTGAGAGAGACTCCAGCTGTTGGTGGATACACACTGCCTCCCACATGGCTGGAGCCCGAGGTTCCCACTGTCAGCTCCCTTTGTTCCATCGGAGCCCAGAGAGGGAGGGTGGTGAGGGGCCAGCGGAGGGGGCTGTGGGCAGCTGCAGACGGGCGTGTGCAGAGCCAGAGGGACGGAGACTAGGATGTCCACGTGCCAGAAGCCCCTCCAGGCAAGAGGCGAGCCCACCTGTGGGGCGGCGGGGCTGTGGGCCGCCCGGGAAATTCCTTGCTGCCTGTTGAGTGGGGCTCCACTTGGCTTCCTTCCTGCAGCTCATCCCCTCCCTGCCCCCAGCCAACTCTCGCAGGACCTTAGCAGGCAGCTCAGAGCCACGGCTGAAGCCGCCCTTGTGCCTGACCAAGCCCACCAGCTCTTGGTCCTGCACGAGGCACAGGCCCATCAGAGGAAGGGTGGGTGCTGGTCCTTCAAGGAGTGGGCGGCCAGA
This sequence comes from Mesoplodon mirus, assembly GCF_964341445.2. Taxonomy (NCBI): domain Eukaryota; kingdom Metazoa; phylum Chordata; class Mammalia; order Artiodactyla; family Ziphiidae; genus Mesoplodon; species Mesoplodon mirus. The sequence continues at coordinate 3,870,005 of NC_138978.1, read as the reverse complement.
GAGAGGGGCCCAGGCCAGCAGGAGGCTGGTGAGGAGGCAGATGGGGCTCCCCAGTGCACGGCCAACTTTCTTACCCCCGGGATGGCAGACTGGGCCCACCTGTGCATGCATGAGTGCATTTGCCCACATGTGCCAGTGTGCATGCGTGTATGTTCTGCGTGCAATGGATGGACGGATAAGCTTCTAGGAAAGGCCTATGGCGGAACTTCAGCTGCTCACTTACTTTCCCTGTCGGTCTTTGCCTCACCTCTTTGATTTCTGTGGCACAAGCTGGTTAATTAGTGTGAAAAACCGAGAACGAGGACTCTCCAATTAGTGGAGAGTGACTGCAAGGACCTAGAGGCTGGAAGGAGCCTGGGCCTCTTGGGAGAGAGTCAACCAGAGCATCACCTGACCAGGGGTGTCATCTTGGATTGCTGCCTGATGAAGAGATAACTTGGATTTCTGTGAAGCCACTAAAATGTTGAGGTTGTTGTTACAGCGTCTGGTCTATCCTGACTAATAAATTCCTAAGATTTTCCTCCTTAAGACTCCTGTCCTGTGAGCTTCTGCCTCAGTGTTTACCTGGCTAACTCTTCGTCATCTTTCAGGACCTAGTTGAGGTGCCACCTGAACTAGGTTAGCCTTTTTAGGGTAGCCTTCCCCGGTCTTCCGGGACTATCAGGTGCTGGTTCTCTTGATCCCAACATTCTCTGGATTTACCTCTGTCATTGTGCTTACCCTGTGGTGCCACAAAGATCTCTTTACTTGTTTGTCTCTTCCACAAACCTATGGGCAACTTTTTTTTTTTTTAAAGGAATTTTGCCTTTTTAAAAAAAATTAATTAATTTACTTATGGCTGTGTCGGGTCTTCGTTTCTGTGCGAGGGCTTTCTCTAGTTGCGGCGAGCGGGGGCCACTCCTCATCGCACAGCGTGGGCCTCCCACTGTCGCGGCCTCTCTTGTTGCGGAGCACAGGCTCCAGACACGCAGGCTCAGTAATTGTGGCTCACGGGGCTAGTTGCTCCGCGGCATGTGGGATCCTCCCAGACCAGGGCTCGAACCCGTGTCCCCTGCATCGGCAGGCAGATTCTCAACCACTGCGCCACCAGGGAAGCCCCGGGGCATGTTGATGGGTGGAAGTGTGTCTGTGTCCTCAGCGCCTGGTATGATATCGGATAGAGCTGGTATTCACTGTGTTTTTGTGGAGCTGGAAGAAAGAAAAGGAGGGAGGGGGCCAGAGAGAGATTCTCTGGAGTCTTTTGGTCCTTCTCTGGAACTAAAGTTACAAAACAAAGGTCAAAGTGTTCCAAATGACCCAAATACATACTTTGGGGACACAACTGGGTTTCAGTTAAAAACTAACCTTCTCTCCCAACACCATCCAGCCATGAAGAGGTTAGATACCTTTCCTCTGAACCATTCTCCCATGTATAGGTTTCCTTTTAGTTCTGACTTAACCTTCGCTTTTGTTATTCCTCTTTCTTTCACCTCTTCTCCATCCATCCATCTATCTTTTCCTTCCAAAAAATGTACTGTATGCCAAGTGATGTTCAAAACATAAAAATTATTGCCATGAAAAAAGCAGACCAAAATCCATACTCCTCTCATGGAACATAATCTATGTATCCAATTATCTATCTATCTGTCTATCTATCTATCTATCTATCTATCTATCATCTGTCTATCCATCCATCCACCCATCCATCTATCCATCTCTGTATCTATATATCTATATCTATTTATCTATGCATCTATGCATCCATCCACCCATCTATGCATCTACCTACCTATCTATCTATCTATCTATTTATGTATCTATGTACCTATCCAGCCAGCCATCTTATAGCTGTGTTAGAAGTCAAAGCACGTGACTTGCTTTGGCCAATGAAATATGAGTAGGGGTGAGTGATGTGTGTCACCACCGGGCAGAAGTTTAGAGGCAGTTCTTGCTTTGCCATATTCCTTTTCCTCTGCACAGAGGTTGGCGCATTCTAGGTGTTTCCTGCTTTGTCGACGTGGGCCTTGGAGTGAGGAACGCTATGGCCTGCAGACCCCCCTCTCCCCCAGCATAACAACTGTACTCCTCCAGACATGTGGTATAATAAAGGATCAAAACTTTCCTACCAGCCATTCTGGTTGTTTTTCTCTGTAGCACACCCTGGCCTCCCTGGCTGATAGATACAAAGTGACAGATTGTTTTCCAGGTGGTTATGCCAGTTTACATTCCCATCCTCTGTGTCTCTGAGTGTCTGTTTCACTCTGTTTTTATTGGCCTGGAATAGTATCTTTCTAATTTACTAAAAATTTTGACCCATTTGAAAGGTGAAAAGGAATCACATTTTAATTTCCAATTCTTGGATTCGTAGGGAGGTTGAATGAACATGCAAGGGTCATTGGCTTCTCTTTTTTCAGTAACTATTTTTATGTGTGCCTACTGTGTGCTGGAAGTGTTTCTGAGAAGTTCTGTTTAGTCTGACCCAGAAAAAATCAGGGGTAAGCTTGAGTTATAGGCGTACAAAGTACCGGGAAGGAAATTCCCTTATGAGATAAAAAGGCACTGTAGGAAATTCCTTGCTGTGGAAGAGCAGGTTTACAGATAGCAGAGGGGCTGGACCTGTGAGGGCAGGTGGGGACAGAGAGCAGAGAAGGTTGTTCCTAAACCCTGGAGCTCCCTGTAGAGGTTCCCCTGCTGGCCGCTTCCTGGAAGGCACATGAAAAGCCTGGTTTATAAACATCCCCTGTTTTGCCTCTGTTTCTGGTCCTGCACTTCAACAGGGGCTACAAGTGGTGGCAGGAGCCAGGTGGGCCCTGCATGGCCCCGCTCCGGCTTGCCCTGTGCTGAGCGCCAGGCTCTGCCTTCCGACAGCTGCACTGGAGGCCTGGAGCAGGCTCAGGGCCCTTCAGCACAGCAGCTCGTTATCTCTGAGCTTATGTAAGTGCCTCCCAAGGTCCCTTCTCTGGCCCAGGTCTTTAAAAGGAAGCTGCTTACATAACTGCTTCGACAGCACACGGGAATTAATTTCCAACATTAAACTTGCTTTAGGAGGAAGTCTGCTGGGGACAAATGGGGAGTGGGAGGTGGGCTCCAGGGAGAGGATCCCCTCACCCCGCAGCCCGGCTAAGGGTTACTGGCTCCCTGGAATGCTGCTAAGTGGCAGTGGTTGGGAGGGGACGCCAGGATTCTGTGCCTCCCCCCACCTTTATGACATGGTAAATTAGTCAGGTAAGTTTCTCTGGCCTGTAGAAAGAACCAGATCACGCAGAGGCCTTCCGCCACCAGGGTGATGGAATGGAGGCAACTGGGCCAGCCATGATGGGGTAGGAGGCCGGGAGCCCCTCACTCATGAAAGAGACAGGTAGGTGGGGGGCGGGGCTGGCAGGGCTGTGGCTGCCCTCCCGGGTGGCGGACATCTGGGTCTCAGAGAGGGTCTCCCTCCAAGAGGGTCTCCCCCAAAGCAAGACACCCAGTGGGAGGAAGGGAGCATGTGAATGGCCGCAGGGTGGCCCCCTTTGCTTCCAGATACTCCGATGTGTCTCCTGGGTACAAGGTAACGGCTGCCCACTGACGCACCCTCAAGCCCACAGTGTTATCACTTGTCTGAGTTGACCTGGCTGGGATCCTTCCTAGAGGCCTGGAAAGGGCTGAGCGCTAGGGGTCCTCACTGGGCCCAGGGAGTCTGGGCACCAGCATCTTAGCCCGTGTGATCTGCTTGGCATACTCCAGTGTGCAGGGAGCTGAGTGCCGGGCAGCTCATGTCCAAGGGCAGTGCCATCTCCAGGGTTCTCCGTGGACAGAGCTGGTCCAGGGCCTCACCCAGCTCATTAAAACACTTGATGATGATCACACTGGCATTTTTCTTGCACAGTGATGTAGGTTCAGGTGCTGGGATGAACTTCCTACCCCAGTGCTTGCTACTTGGGCCTCCAAAGCTAAACCGTTGAGTCCTATTTTGTTCTGGGAACTTTCTTGATCCAATTTGACTGATCATGGGTGCTTTTAATTGCTTCATGACCCAGGAGAAGCCTCCAGAAAGCCCAGCCTTTGAGAAGTGGCTGGACGGCCAAAGGATGTCTGCTCCTCCACTCTGGCTGGTTCTACCAGTCCCCTTGGAGCTGGGAAAGCCCTCAGAAGAAAGGACTGATGCACTGAGATGCCTGGTGTGTGGGAGCACGGGGGTGGTGTGAAAATCATGAAAGCTGCATCCCAGAGACAAGAAAGACAAGACATGAGGGAGAGAATGAGTTGGAGAGCTCAGTGAAAGCCAGAACGCAAGCAGGTGGGAGTCTGAAGACGGAAACCTCAGGGACTTGCAGGAATCTTGGGAGGGCACAGGACACCCCACGGGCATGAGAGATGTACTGGGGTCCATTTTGACCAAAACTCAAAGGACAATGTGCTCCTGACGTATACCTGGGTAACCTGTGAGTCCCAGGGCTGTGGGATTCCCAAGGCCTCCCCTGGCTTACCTGTGGACCCCAGAGGCTGCGGAGCACCAGCATGTGTGTGTGTCGGGGAGGGGAGTCCCCTGCCTGTCACTTCTGGTCCCAGATCAGAGTGCACACGCACACGCACACACACGCACACACACGCACACACACACACACACACACACACACACTGCCGGGCAAGCCCTCAGGTTTGGGTCCCAGACAGCGGGCTGGCCTGCCGGAGCAGACAAAAGCCAAGGAAACTCCCTCGCTGGACCAGAGGACAGGACAGGGGACAGACAGAGAGCCGGCCGGGGTCTCTACTGCTCTACAAGGACAGAGGCAGGCAGGAAGCCTGACAGTTGGCTTAAAAAAATCTTTATCTTTCTGAACCCCCAAACCGAACCCATCAGATAACATTGCAATGAAAACACAATCCCCGGACAAACCATGTTTTCCGGAAACCAAGCCTCACCTGGGGCAGAGTGGGGCATCTTCCACGTCCCCTGCAGCCTGCCCCCAGCTGCTCTGAAAGGGGGGCTGGGCGAGCAGAGGTGGCCTGGCTGTTGGGTCATTTAGACCCTTGGTCAGAAGCTCACAGCCCCTGGGGCTGTGTCTTCCTGGAGAAGGTCACACAGTTCTGCTGGGGAACTTGTTTTCCTTTTAATTATTCAGCACACGTGCCGTGTGGGGTTCAGGCCCTGCGAGCGGAGACTGGATGTGAATAACATTTCATGCCAGCAGAAAAGCTTAATAAGGTGACATTAGGGCCCAAGACGCAGCAGGACACGGCCTCTGTAACATAATAGCCCACCTAGAGGCAGCTGCTGCAGGATCCATTTACTCTGCAGCTCGCAGGCCACCAGCCCAGAGCCTGTCCTGCTCAGGGTGGGAGGTGGCATGAGGGGTGGAGCCCCCTCCCCGGGGCCAGGATGCGTTCTGGGGCCCTCAACCCTTTGAGGAGCAGCTGGGGGCGCTGGTGGCCGCGTCCTGCCTCCCCCACTTTCTAGAAGCTGGCTCTTGGGCAAGTCACCTCAGTTCTCTGAGCTTCCTCATTTGACAGGTGTTCATTAAGTGTCCAGGCATGCTGGACACTTTCTATATGTGTGTCCCCTCTGTGCAGTGACATGGAGAGTCCCTGGGCCCACGACTACTTCTAGACCATGAATGCATCATCCGGGCCCCGCACCTGCAGGCTCTCAGCGAGGCCACACTGGCTGGTCCTTCCTTCAATCACTCGCTCACACGCCACGTTTTTCCTGGGTGTTGCCATGCGGGCACCGAGGGTGTGGGCACCTGCAGGAGAGTCTGGCAGGTGGGCACGGCAGAGGGGTGAGCGGGCTGCACGTGGCACTCTCCCCACGCTGAGCTTTCCAGGACCCTGGGATTTGGCTGAAAAGCCCATCTTTGTCCTCAAGAGCGCCTGGCCTTGACTCCTGGCGCCCGTCTGTCTTTCCTCCCTCTCCCTCTCCTTTCTCCAATAGTTTTTGAGCACCTGCTGGGTGCCAGGTGCTCTTCTAGGTACTGGGGATCCAGCAGAAGACAGAACAAAGTTCCCTCTGTGCTGGCTACCAAGAGGGGCCCGGAGCCAGGTGGTAGGCCCTGTGTGGACCGCCCCTCAGAGTTTGGGGCTCCTGGGGCCCTCCAAGGTTCTGGCTCTCACAGCAGAGGTTGGGGCTCCATTTCCTGCTGCAGGGCTGGACAGGACCCCCTAGAGCCCAGATGTCCCTGGCTTGTGCACCCAAGTGCCCAAGGGACAGGGTTGGGGAGGGGGAGGCTTTCAGACTGGGGGACACTTCTGAGCTGAGATGGAATCCTAGCTTGATGCTTCTTTCTTTTTCTTTTTGTAATTGAAGTAGAGTTGATTTACAATGCTGTGTTAATTTCTGCTGTATAGCAAAGCGACTCAGTTTTACATATATGCATGTGTGTACATATGCATTCTTTTTTACATTCTTTTCCATTATGGTTTATCTCAGGATATTGAATATAGTTCCCTGGGCTCTACACTATGTCTTTGTTGTTTATGCATATGCTGCATATAATAGTTTGCATCTGCTGACCCCAAACTCCCAGTCCATCCCTCCCCTGCCCCACCTCCCCCTTGGCAACCACAAGTCTGTTCTCTATATCGGTGAGTCTGTTTCTGTTTCATAGATAAGTTCATTTGTGTCATATTTAGGATTCCACATATAAATGATATCATATGGTATTTGTCTTTCTCTGTCTGACTTACTTCACTTAGTATGATCATCTCCAGGTCCATCCATGTTGCTGCAAATGGCATGATTTCATTCTTTTTTTATGGCTGAGTAGTATTCCATTGTATATATATACACCACATCTTCTCTATCCATTCATCTGTCAGTGGACATGTAGGTTGCTTCCAGGTCTTGGCTATTGTGAATAGTGCTGCTATGAACATAGGGGTGCATGTATCTTCTTGAATTATAGTTTTGTTCAGATATATACCCAGGAGTGGGGTTGCTGGATCATACGCTAACTCTATTTTTAGTTTCCTGAGGAACATCCATGCTGTTTTCCATAGTGGCTGCACCAACTTACATTCCCACTAACAGTGTAGGAGTGTTGCCTGCTGCTTATTTCTTGACTGTGTGACCTCAGACGCGTGTCACTCGCCAATGAGTGTGGATGGTCTAATATTTTTCCCTACTTGCGAGCAGCCCGCCGCCCTTCCACGGATGCTGGCAGAAGACATGAGACCCCCGGCACAGAGACAAAGGCTGTTGTTACTGCATGGCAGGCAGTACCAGCTTCACTGATCTCCTTGGTCCCTCTTTATCCCCCAGCCCCACGTGTGATGCCAGGTGGCCTAGATGCTGTGTGCAGGACGTTCACCTCACAGCTGAGGACCCCAACTTCGGGAACCCTGATCTTTCTGAATGGGCTACAGGCAAACCTGCCTGGCTCTTGCCCTGGCGGGGAGACGTTACCTTTACAATACTGATGCAAAGAAAACTGCTTCTGTCCTGGAGGGAGATGATCTCTCCGGTGTCCTTGCTATTTAAACACCCTTGAAAAGATCGTCTGGAACCAAAGCTGTAGGTGCCTCTCTGAGATGTGCAGAAACACAAGACCTGGGAGACCTGCGTTCCAAGAGTGAGGGACTCAGCCTCGCAGAGCCTGTTCCCCCATCCGGAGAAGAGGGACCAGTGGTGCCTCCCAGATCCAAGGGTCCCTCCAAGCCAGATGTAGTTACAGGCCATCCCTCTCCACCCCACCACCCTTCACTCCCCCAGCCCACAGGCAGGGTGCGGGAGCTAGAGGAGGAGCTTTACAGACTTGGGTGGTCCCATCCATGTCTGGTCATTCTGTGAGCCCTCCTGCTGGTTTGCAGTCGGCATCTCTCTGCAGCCTCAGTCTGCTGGGACCCCCGCTCCAGGCTCTACAACCTCGGCCACCTGAGGCACCCTGGCTGGCACGTCCTTCTCCAGTGAGGGGTGATCGGTGATGGACGGCTGTGGAGACTGTGACCCTCAGAAATGACAGGTGCCTTTTCTGCTTTATTGTTCATTGCTTACGTAAAGCAATCTACACTTCCAGCTGTTAATGAAGGATTCTAGATGTGTTAGGAAAAAAAAACCCCTCAAAACCTCTGTTCTTTGCCCTTGGGTTGTTAATTAAATTCCAGAGCTCCATTTTCAGGTTTTAATTAACAGCACAGAGCACTTACTTGGCATGTTGGCCTCACGTGGAGTGCCTCCCTTTGCCCCTCTCGGAGGAAGCTCTTGGACCATGTTTCTGTGTGATGGGTCCCCAGGCCCCTACTTGACAAGGCTTATGGACTCAGACAGCCTCCTCTGGAGGGTAACTGGGGCTGCTTTGCTGCTGTTGCTCCCAGGAGACAGCTAGGGAGACACTCTTCCTCATCAGAGTCAGTGGGTGGTCGGAGGGTCACCCAAGCCCTTGTTCCCGGGGCTCGGGTGGCAGGCTGGCAACGGGAGGGGTGTTTGTTGGCCCTCTGAGGCTCCTCCTGCAGTTCGGGAGCTGCTGCTGTGTGAGCTGAGGCCATGGAACCGATGACCGGCTTCCTTAGGCAGAGAACCACTTCATGTAGATAGGAGTATGGAACCTTTCTCTATGAAATTAGAAAGCTTCCTAGAAATAACAAAGCAACAGTATCAGCCTCAGCTCATTTCAGTTCTGCAAACCTTTGCGGAGCACGTGTGATGTGCTGGGTTCTGTGCTCTGTGCCTGGGATCTGAGGGTAGACTCTGGAGAACCTCGTGGCAGTAGGGGGTGGGTGTAGGTTCTGATGTCGGCAAAGGTTAAAAAAAGGCATATACTACAAATCACTCTTAACCGGCCTCCCAGTCCCTGGATCTGGGTCCTCGGAAGTTCAGGACCCAAGGATCTCCTCTCTTGTCTCTCTGTGTTCCAGCTCTGCCCTCCGTGAATGAACAGGACCAAGGTCTAGTTTGGACAGGGTTGGGGCTATGAGGTAAGCTCGTGAACAGATGGTTGTTTATTCTCCTTCCTGTAACCTCAAGATGTATAATTGAGTTCTTATTAAATTTCCATTTAATGCCAACTGTTTCTATAAAACAGCAAAGTGAAAAAGAGATCAGGGGAGATTTATTTAACCTGAAAGAGGACACAAACGGGGTGTGTGGAGAATAAAGACTCAGTGTCCTTAGAGATTGTCATACTGAGTGAAGTAAGTCAGACAGAGAAAGACAAATATCATGTGACATCACTTATCTGTGGAATCTAAAAAAATGGTGCAAATGAACTTATTTATAAAACAGAAGTAGAGTCACAGATGTAAAAAAAAAAACTTATGGTTACCAGGGGGGAAAGGTCGGGGAGGGATAAGCTGGAAGATTGGGACTGACATATACACACTACTATATATGAAATAGATAATAAGGACCTACTGTAGAGCACAGGGAACTCTACTCAATACTCTGTAATGACCTATATGGGAAAAGAATCTGAAAAAGAATGGATATGTATATATGTGTGACTGAGTCACTTTGCTGTACGGCAGAAACTAACACAACATTGTAAATCAACTATAACCCCACCCAGTAAAAATTATTAAAAAAAAAAAAGACTCAGGTTCCTGCAGAGAAGGCACAGCAGACACAGCTTCTGGGGGTACATGGAGGAGGGGCACTGGGCCCCCAGCTTGGGGAAGATTTGAAGGAGGAGATGGCATGCTGGCTCCTAAAGATTGCATTTCATATTTAAGAGGTTAATAGATTTGGAGCAATATTTAAAGAACTAAACATCTAGGTACATCTGAGTGCCTCTTCTACTGTAGATGAATGCTCTCAGGCTGTGAACTCTACGTGTCACCAGTGCCCAGCGCGATATAACTGCCTAATAAATGTCTGTGGGAAGAATGAAAGAATATTCATTATTTTTTCTCTTTCTCTTTTGAAAGGGAGCCTTTAACTCTTCCTCTCACTAATCCAGAGGTTTTCCACCAGGGGCTGTTTTGTCTCCTAAGGGACATTTCTTTTTTTTTTTTTCTTTTTTTTTAATTTAGCGTTACGCGGGCCTCTCACTGTTGTGGCCTCTCCCATTGCGGAGCACAGGCTCCGGACGCGCAGGCTCAGCAGCCATGGCTCACGGGCCCAGCCGCTCCGCGGCACGTGGGATCCTCCCGGACCGGGGCACGAACCCGTGTCCCCTGCATCGGCAGGTGGACTCCCAACCACTGCACCATCAGGGAAGCCCCAGCCCTCCATTTTATGGTCACCTGAAGCCTTGTGTCTGGCAGGGAGGGAGGTTGGTATTTGGTGATGGATGGGCTCAGGGACTCATCATTTTGCACTCCTGTGGCTTCTGCAGTTGGTCCTTCGCCCCATAGCCCTGCGTTTGAATGCTGACAGACTGTTCACCCTCCTGGACCCTCAGCTATGGTCCCGCTCCTCCCAGCTCTGGGGATCCTATGGCCTTTTAGAGCAGGAACTCTGGGGCAGAACATCCCCTACCTTTCTTCTGGCTGCTCTGGCCACTGCCCCTGCGTATACCATTGTCACCCCAGCTTGGGACTTCTCTGTCTGCCCCTGGGCAAGGCCACCCCACATCCTCCGAGTGCTTTAAGCCCCCTCCCGTGTGCCCGACCCCCTGTAGCCATGCTCAGCCTTCTCCTCCTCATTCTATGACACTGACGGGGCAGTGTATCATCCTCAGCCTTTAGATGATTCTCCCTGGAAGTGCCCTTTTGAGCTGTGTGATAGCGGAGTCCGTGACCCCTCACAGAGACCCTAACACACAGCTGCTAGAGTCTGCAGAGGACTTGCTCCATGCCAGCACCCTGCTAAGGGCTGTGCATATGTGATCACACAGTCTAACGAGTTGATGGTTCCGTTGTCACTTGTAAGAGGAAGGAGAGGCTGGGCGTGGAGAGGGAAGCGCTCCCAGCTGTGGCAGGGCTGGGCTCTGGGCCACGGGGCTGGTCAGGACTGGTTCCCTGTGCTCCCCAGGACGGCTGTGGGCACGCCGTGAAGACCTCATGGTGTGGGGGGCAATGCTGATGAGGACAGAGCTGGGGGGTGCCCACCAACACCCCGGGCAGGTGGCAGGGATGAGAGAGACCCAGGAACACTCGGATTTCTCCATCAGAGCCTTCTGTTGGTTCTCCTCTGTCCACATCAGGACCAGCAGGTCCTAGGCTGGAGGCCACGGGAAGGAGGGAGCTGAGGGTGCCTGAGTCCCTCTGTCTGGTGGAGGGTTAGGGTGCCTCCTCGCCAGCAGGGGCTGAGCCGTTCTCCACGTCGTGCCACCCCACGTCCTGCGGACTGACCACAGGTCACACTCTGAGTTTCAGGTTGTCTCTCTGTTTCCCCGGGAACCATAGGGCATCTGACATGTTGCTCAGGGATTAATTAGCTGCTGCTCGGCAAGCACTCGGGGGTGAGATGGGCTCCTGCTGTTGCAAAGTGTGGCACTCGGCCCCAGGGGTAAAGGAGGACACCTCTGTGACCCAGAGGTCAGGTGGGGAGTCGCAGCCCTGTCTCGCCAGCCTGGACAGACCTCAGGGGCGGCTGTGTCCCAGGGAGCCTCAGCAGAGGATGTTCATTTTGTTTGGTGCAGGAATGATTTCCCCTCTGTTTGAAATGCTCTTCCCAGCGCAGGCATCCCAAGGAGCCACAGAGAAAAATGCACGTTGGGTCTTGCCGAGGTCACCGGTGAGCAGACAGCAGGCACCTCCTGGCTCTGCCCTGGCCTCAGAATAGCTTCATTTGCTGGGAGGAAGGTTCAGGCTGGCCAGATGCAGGCGTGTGGTGGTCTTTGGAACTGGCTTACTGCCAGACACCCTCAGAAGAATTATACAAGGAGGCCCCTGTCACCATGTAGATGAGAAAAGCAAAGCCCTGAGAGGCCTGCCTGGGGGCCAGCCAGTGTGGGCAACTCAGGGTTAGAACTCGGGATCAACCGGTCCCAGTGCCCACTAGCAGCCCACGACCCCACGCTGCTCTGACGAGGCATCGTCCACACCAGGCTGGGCCTTGGAAGGTAAGTGAGGCTCCTGGGGCGTGAAATTTAAGGAGGGGCTCACTTGCAGGGTTGTGCAATGCCTGACTTGCCTTGCCCTAGTCCGGGCCCTGGTCCATGTATGTGAAGGAGAGAAACCAGCTGGGGGGACCCGGTCAGCCCCCGTGCCCTTCGAATTCCCTCCCGCAAAGCAAAGCTTGGGTGGGGGCCCCAGTGCTGGGTCTGTTTGCATCTCAAGAAGGGTGTGAAACACATCAAAATAATCCCAGAGCAAATTGCTGGAAAGCTCCTTTAAAAGTCCAAGAGACGCATCTCTGGTCTTTATCTCTAGGGGTGTGGAGGGGGTGGCTTACATCAGTGGAGTCCTGGTTGGGACATCTTTGTCAGTTGCTAGTGACAGAGAACCCAAGCACCCAGGTGGAAAGGGGGCCTCCATCCAGGGGTTCAGACAGTCTCCCCAGGCCCACTCTCTTCCTTTCCTGCATTGGCTTTGCTCCGTTCCTGTTTTCTCATTGGCTGCACCCTCATGGTGGCAAGATGGCTGCTGTTGTTCCGGTCTCACCTCCCTCTAGGCCTCTCTCCCAGGAGGCACTGCAAAAATTCTATGGCATCTATTGGCTCAGCTGGGATTACATGCTCATCTTGGGACCTATCGTAGTGGCCAGAGAAATGCAGTACAGCAGCCCAAACTCAGTGTGTAGGGATGGGTGGGTGGGGGAGGGAATTGGACAGACAGAGCATGCTGGCAAATGTGCCGCCTAGCACAAACCGAGAGAGACCAAAACCCACTGGACACACACCCGCTCTGCTTCTGACCCTGAGTCAGTCATTATCCACACCTCCGGATATCCTGGTCCCTGCTTACATTTACATTTAAACGCCAGTTCAGTCCAATCAGATAGAATTGTCTGTAACTAATCTAGGCCTGAAAGTGAAATTTCCAAGTGGCCTTTCGTTTAGACTTAATCATGATTTCCTGTGGTCTTGCAGGCATTAACTGTTTAACACTGCTTAATGAAACTTAATCAGTCCGTCCAAACATACCTCAGGGCCGGAACGATTTGTTCACACCACGGCCAGATGCTTCCAGATGCCTCCCAGGTCAGGGGACAGCCACAGAGGGGGTGGCTGGCTTGTCCTTCCTTCCAGGAACCTCCCCGGGTAATGTCTCATGAGCTCCCACCTCCATCCATCTCTGAGTTCCTGTCTTCACTGAGTCCTCTGGCTGCTGTTTCCACTTTCCAGGCTCAGGAGGTTTCCAGGGCTCCTCGAGAGAGTGCTAGAATGCTTGTGACGTCCGCTCAGTATTATACCTTTTAAAGGACAGCTGCGGTGGGGCGGGGGCGTGACCTGTCCAGGCCGCGCTGGACTGGTTCTCAGGCCTCCTGGCCCTCTGCGCTCGTCTCCTGCACTGATACACGGGTGAAATTCCCCTTCCCTCACCCCTCCCACCCTGTGTTGAGCTCACCGCAGTGCTGGGTGGAGGGTGTTGGGACCTACAGCCTCTGTCCCTGGACAGTGAGCTGACTTTGGCTGAGGAATTTAACCCATCTAAATGGTTCATCACATGCAACCAGGGCACAGCATTTTTGGGCTCAGGCAGGTAAAGAGTCCGCCTGTGCTGGCCCAGAGCCCGCAGTTGTTTTGGCCATTATTATTGTTATTACTGGATCTGCGACATTTATTATTTCAGCCCTAATGATGGGCAGGCACCTCGCCAAGTTCTGTGTGTGCAACGGCAAACACAAGGGAACACACAATTACAATTCAGTGGGATGTTAGCTTTTATACCCATCTTGCTCCAAATGGCATTAAGGTAGCCATAGGGTGTATTGAGAGCGTGGATGGCGGGCGATGTGCCCAGGTGCTACAGGAGCCCTGGGAAGTCCCTTGTCTTGCAGCAGAGGGCAGTCAAGGTTGGCTTCCTGGAGGTGATGCCCTGAATGTGTGTCCTGCCATGAGAAGCCGCCTCTCCCCTGTCTCCGCTGGGGAGGCTGGCTGTAGGTCTTTAGGCTGTGGTCTGAGCCTGCTCGAGCTCGGGGTGGGATGAAATTATCACAGGAGGGCACTCAAGCTAGCATCTTCTCCCCGGGGGTAGAGATGTTGGCCTCCTACTCCACCAACCAAAGGTTTTTTTTTTTTTTTTTTGCTGTACGTGGGCCTCTCACTGTTGTGGCCTCTCGCGCTGCGGAGCACAGGCTCCGGACGCGCAGGCTCAGCGGCCATGGCTCAAGGGCCCAGCCGCTCCATGGCACGTGGGATCTTCCCAGACCGGGGCATGAACCCAAGTCCCCTGCATCGGCAGGCAGACTCTCAACCACTGTGCCACCAGGGAAGCCCCAAAGGGGTTTTTAATGCCCCCAACTCAAGAGCTGGGTTTCCAGGTACATGGCCTTTCCTCTCAACTCAAGGCCTCCATGGAGCCACCCCTTGTTCCATGGGGTCCCTGCCATGCTCCTCCTGCCCGGGACAGTCTGGGCTTCAGCGCTGGGGCTGGTGTGGGCCCAGCTCGAGGCCGGCCAGCAGCCCCGCTCCTGTCCCCCCTCACAGAAGAGGGCCATGGGGCCCACAGGTATCATCCAATGGTGCCCATCCTCTTTCAGCTGGGGGCTCCTAGGCCGACGTGCTTATATGTAGTACTCCTCAAACCCGCATTGGATTAGTTTTGTGCCTTGTTGGCGGTAGCCACTGTCATGAGAGCCACCTCGGCACCCAGTGGAAAGTTCCAGAGACAAGGAAGCAGTGACTGATGGTGGCAGCGGCAATAGCACCAATGGGGGCTCCGGTGCCGCCTTTACCCTCCCGGTGGCCTGGCTGCTCTGCATGTCCATTTCCAACAACACGCGAGGCTTCTGGACGCTCTCTGCTGCTTCCAAATTGCTGCAGCAGAAAGGCAGACCCTTGACCCTGCAACTTTCCTTCCACTGGAGCAGCTGGTCAGACGTGCAGAGTCGATATTAACCATCACAGAATTACTTCTCAGCCTGGGAGGCTTGGGACAACGTGTGTCACTAAGGCAATTCCTGACTATTTAAAACACAGGATTTCAAAGGCTGGCTCCAGGGTGTTTTAGGAGAAGGACGTGTCTTCTTCATACAGGGATGGCAGCTGCCTCTGGGAGTTGCACGATAGGACGAGGGGGCAGGACATGGCGGAGGCCCCAGCCCTGCATCTGTGTCACCATGGTGACACAGTTATCTGGGCCTGTTCCCATCACAGAGACAGGCTGTGGTGACTTCCATGGTCCTGCTTGGTTCTAAGTTTCTCTGTTAGCCTCACCCCCTTATGCTTTAAAAATTTGTGTTTGGAAACGTGGTTTATTACAGAGACTGCTTGGCTTTGGTTTGGGGACTGTTTGCTTGTAAAATTCTTACACTGTGCATTTGGACCAGGACATCCCAGGCTGGGGGACTCTTGGCTCTCCTGAAGGGACAGCTGACTGCAGTGTCCCCCTTGGGGAGGCGGGGGGCTGGGTGGGTCCTTGTGGGGCTGGGCTTGTTGTCTTTGCCAGCTGTGACTCTGTTTCTAGATGTGGGCTCTGACCGTTGCATCTGGGTCCAGCGTCAGGGGAGCATCGTGGCAGCAGGGGGAAGAGGTTTTGGAGAATGGGCCGCTGGGGTCTGAGTCTTCCCCAAAGCTGAGCTTGGTGGGCAGAGAGGGGTTCCTCCAATCTGGCCTTTGTGGGGTGGCCACAGTCGAATATGACTTCCAGAAACATCTGTCCGAAAAAGAGCAGAACTCAACCAGATCTGGAGGCTCCATTTACACATCCTGATTGCACCACAGCCCGCTCTGGCCTCCTTGGCATCTGGGGAGTGGTGCTCAGGCCGCTTCTGGGGACTGCTTTTCCACGGGATCCAGTTTTAGAAACAGCGTTCTCCTTCTGGCTGACCTTTCTGCTTTGAAATGGCCTCTCACAGAACATGTTACAGCCTGAGGTTAGGATATCCCTTCATTTCATTCTTTCACTGGGAAAAAAAAAAAAAAAACTCCGCTAAACAGACAGTTCAGCCACATCACACGCTGCTGTGCTCTGGAGGGTCCCTCTGGTCCTTGCAGAGGGAAACTGAAGGGAAACGATTTGTTCTGCAGTTTCTAATGGGGGAGACTGCTTTCTCCAAGGAAGCCTCCTCCTTGTTTGGGGAAAGAAAACTCAGAGATGGGGTTCGCCTGCGGGAGCCCCAGGAAGGGTCCAGGTCTGGCCTGGCTGTGCCGGGGAGGTGGCAGACCCTGGAACACAGCACGTCTCTTGAGGCATCATTTGCTCTTCTCTGATGGTTCTCATCCCTCGCTGGTATTTTATGAGCACGATGTTTATCCCCCAAGGGTTTTGAAACATAGCTTCATCTGGCTTGGAAGTTTTGGACTTGTGTGCAGACCACAAGCCAGCAGGATCCAGACCAGTTGCGGGTGCGCTGTCCCTGGGGGCGCTTTCAGAGCGGCCGAGCCATTTGTCCCCATGGGATGCAGTCGCCCGGCCCTGGCTTGATTGGATCAGGTCCCGGACGGGGAGGGCGTGGCCTCCCAGGGCCTCTGAATGCTTGGGCTGGTTGTGCGCTGCTCAAGGGTGCCTGGCCTAGCTGCTGAGCTGGTGCTGCAATCCAGCCTGCACCTGCTTGCCAAGCCTTGGGCCTGGCTCAAGGCTGTGTCTGCCTGAAGGATGGGGAACCTTCTCCTTTGTACAGAAGCCTCTGTATGGGTGGCCCTGGGACCTCCCTGGGTTTATTTCAGAGGAAACGTGTATTACCATATCTTTGAGTTGCTGTATTCTGATGCTTTGACATCTGGGGCCTGGCTGAGCCTGGGGGTTCCTCCTCCCAGGACTAGCCAGTTCTCCGAGATAGCTCCAAGGGGAGGGTGCCTTTCAAATGCAAACCATCCAATGCAGAATCCCTACCCACGAGAACCTGCTTAGACTCCGATACTCCGGGCTACTATCCTCCTGCTCCAGTCACGCCAGGGCAAGTACCAGCCAACTAAGGAAAGCCGATGCCCCAGAACCCACTAAAATTATCCAAACCAGCCAATCCTAAACCTGCTTTCTCTGCCCACGCCCCCTTCCATCCCACAGAAACCACAATAAAGGCTCTTGCCCACATGCCCCCAGGCCCTGTGCTTCCCCGTGTGGCCCTGTCTGGTATGACCCCTCCTCTGGGATCTGTGAGCGTTAACACACTTCTTTCAATGGCAGCCATGTCCATGTCTGTGTGTCTCACATCCCAGATTAAAACAAATCCTGGACTTTCTGTGCTTTCAATTGCCCTAATCTTCCAGGCTATTACCCCAGCCTAAGGAAATCAATTTGGCCCCTTAAGACTTGCAAATATGGCACTTTGGTTATAGGGAACGTGAATGGCATTTGATCTGCCCAGTTACTGCTGGTTCTGCCCAGAGGGGTAGTCGTGAGGGGTTTCCTTACCCTTAGAACATGTGGTCGGAGAGGCTGCCTGGGGAAGGGCCCCCAGAGATCGCCCTCTGCAGACCCACTGCCCACCAGGCCCCACCTGTCCAGGTCAGGAGTCCTGGGGATGAGAGTCCTTCTGGGCAGGAGTGTTTCCCACAGGGTTGGAGGCCTTGTGTTCTGGAGAAGAGTGGGGTTGGGGATAAGTGGGAAGTGAGTGAGTCAGGGCCCCTGGGACTTCTCAGGGGTCAGAGAGACCTGGACTGTAACCCTGGCTCTGCCACTCAGGAGGTGGGTGACCTCAGGCCAGCTGATTAATCTTACTGACCCTCAGTTTCCTCATTGTAAAATGGGACAGAATCTTCTCCCTTGAGCCGTGGGGGAGTAAATCATGAGTGTCCAGGACAGGCTGTCATGGGGCTATGCTGTCGGCTGAGATGATATAGACAGTGAAGGCCCCAAAGGCATCCACGTGCGAATCCCCAGAACCTGTGGCAATTCTATCACATGGCAAATGGGAATTTACAGATGTGATCTTGGGATAGGAGATTGTCCTGGATTATGCAGGTGGGCCTGATGTCATCACAAGGATCCTCAGAAGAGGGATGAAGGAAGATCCGATCGAGGAGAAGGCAGTGTGAGCATGGAAGCAGAGACTGGAATGATGTGGCCACAAGCCAAGGAATGCTGGAAGCTTCTAGAAGCTGGAAGAGGTAAGGAACAGATTCCCCCTGGAGCTTCTGGAAGGAACCAGCCCTGCCGCCACCTTGGTTTCTGCCTGTAAAGCTCATTTCTGACTTCTGAGGACTAGAACTGTAACAGAATAGATGTTTGCTGTTTTAAGCCACTTGGTTTGGGTCATTTGTTATGGCGGCAGTGAGGAACTAATACAGGCTGGTTGTAGTTGCTCTGACTGCAGGGTGGTGTGTATGGCCTCAAGTTCTGGGGACCTGCCACCCTGGAGGAGAGTCTTGGGTTGTGTGACCTTGAGGATATTACCTAACCTCTCTGTGTCTTGGTTTCTCCATCTTTAAAGTAAGGATGGAATCGTGCCCACCTCATGCCACAGTTAGCATTGCTCCTGACACCTTGTGAGAGCTTGTGGAATGCTCTAGTTTAGAATGTTTCAGACACATGTTATTAATATTTACATTTAGAGACCCTGAACCCAGGACCTGCTCTCTTGTCTGCTCAGGACACAGGGTCTCCTTGTAGTAGATGTTTCATAAACACTTGCTGGAGGGAGGAATGAAGTCTCGGGTCTAGTTCCTGCTCCTCACGTAACAAATAAAGCATCTGAGGGCAGAGCAGGAGCTTCTAGGTTAGCACAGTAGGTCAAGGTCAGTATGACTTTCAGTGTTCCAAGTCCCAGGGTGGTGATCTCCAGACCCACTCGGCTACCCTGGGTGCTCATGTGACAAAGTGGGGACAAGGCATCTGTAGGCAGCTGTGGGGTCAATGACTAGGCTTACACCTGAGATGACGGCCATCACAGCCCAGAGTCCTCTCCTCACCTGCCCGGTCTTCCTGCCGCCTCTGCAGGTCAGCTGTCCTCCCCTCTGAGAAAGATCAACAAAACCCTTCCTCATGTCGATGGCACCTTCCTGTGCCATTGAGCTGTGATTTTGCTGCCAGGGTTGGATGGGTGTGAACGTAGACCACCCAGAATCAAGGAAATGAGGTGAAAACACTGTCAGAGGCTTTCCTGACCCAGGAAGACTACGATTCATCTGAGAAATTCTCTGTTGCTTCGATGTGGGTACACACTCCCGAGGCCCCGAATATCATTTCCGGTTGTTTAACTCAAATAGGCAGCTATAAAACATCACTGAGAAGAGCCACACATGATAAGGATGAGGAGATAAATCCAGGGAGGGAGGGTAATGAGAGGCCAGATGTAAGGAGTGCTTTTTCAGAATTGAAACCCTTTGCACAGATGCTCCGGGGCTGGATGGGGTGTCAGAAAACCAGGGATTAAGTCGACAGCTCAATAATGACAAGTGCCCTTAGGTATGCATTTCCTTCTTTCTCCCCAGCTAGAGTCCTTCAAGGTCAGACCATTACCTCCACTTTGTGGCCAAAGAAATTGGGCTCAGGGAGTTAAGTGACCACCCAGTTACATGGGGTGTGACTTCAGGAACATGCTCGGGTCCAGCTCAGACTTCTTGCATCTTAGCCATTGTTTGCTTCCACCCTGATTTTCGAAGCGTTAGAGGTACAACTTGGATGGGGGGATGCAGACAGCCACACTTCCTCTGGGAGCTGAGTAAGACAAGTCCATTGTGGGGGGTGGTAGAGTCTAAGGCCCTGGGTGCTGACCTGGCAGTCACATGGAGGTCTGGCCACCTGACCATAAGTCTTCTGTGAGGAGGGGGACAAGGGCATTCCATGGGGGAGGTAAGAGCGCCACAGAGATAAAGATTTGGGGACCAGTCTCTTGTTGGTGTCCAAGTCTATTCTTGGAGCTCGGTCCCTGTCTGTTCACTTGGCAAGTTTGCAGAGCATCTACTACGTGCCAGGTGCTGCCTTAGGGCTGGGGATGCAGCTGAGTGAGAGCAAGCCTGCCCTCGCTGAGCTTATCCTGTGGTCTTCCCAGAACCCTGGTACAGAGAGAAGAAGCAGGATGAGGGCCTTGGATGGTTCTCATTTGCCAGGAAAGGAAAGGACACAGGGACTGGGGGTAGGGGAAACAGAGGCACAGGTAGACCAGATGGATGGATGCTGAACCTTAGGATTAGTGTTCAGCCCGTCACTGGAGGCTTCCGAACACAGGCTGGGGATGTCTGGGGGTTGCTATGGTTTTCACCTGCCCTTCCTCACTTCTCAAGGTCACAGACAGCGTGCTACACAGGCTGTACAGAAGCTGTGCTGGTCCCTGAGCTGGATCTGGGGGCAGGCCCTTGATCACCCCAGTTCAGAGTGTACTGGGGAGCCTGCCTTGTGCTTTCCCATTGGAACTTCTTCTGGTCCACTGACCTGACTGCTGTGTGACTTTGGCCTCAGTTTCCTCACGTGACTGAAGCAGCTGCCCTAGATGGTCCGGGGTGGGGTGGGGTGGGGTGGGGCGCTTTCCTTGCTGGGCAAAGATTCCCCACGTGTGCCAGATGCCGGCTTTCTGACAGGCTGCTCATGAGCTGTGACACAGCACCTTTCCACCAAGGACAGTGAGAGATTTATGAGATGATGGGCCTCCTTTTCTCCCCACTGCATATTGCAATAATGACGGAGCACCCAGGAGTGCCAGAGCCATTTTATTTTTATTTCATTTCTTCCTGAAGTTCAGTACTTTCCAAAACACCTCCACATGGTAATGCTATTTTCCTGGCAGGGATGCATTTATTGGAGCTGTCACTCACCGCTGAGCTGCTCCAACTCGGCTCTGTGGCAGGCCTGACGGAGTGATAGAGCTGTCTATAATTTAAAGGCTGATGGACCCCAGTTGCCAGCCCAGACCTTGCTGGTGGCACAAGCTCTCTGCAAATTGGTTACTAGTAGGTTCGTGTCTCTAAGTGACTGAGTTTTCTCTCCTGGCCAGTTTCCCACCCGGGGCTGGCTGAGGGTCCGCTTTGCCTCCTAAGATCTTCCTTGCCCGTCTGCCTTGTCGCAGGGAGTGGCTTGGGGGATACCCTGCCACTACCTGCTGTGTTTAGATTGACCACAAGGCGGTAGGACCCGGATGAGGGAGCTTGGGACTGGGGGTCATGACCCAGCAGTGACCCCGGGCAGGTGGCAGAAGGAACATGGGTTTGAGAGCCAGGTCTTGGCTTTGGACCTGAGTCTGAATCCTGCTGGCCCCTTCTCGGCAGTGAGCTTCGGGTTTCCCATCTGTGATGGGGGTCAGTGTTACCCCGGCTTCTGGGGCGTTTGTGAAAACTACAAGGGGTCCAGGGCAAAATGGAGGGCTTGGGACACAGCTGGTGCTCCTGCCTGGATGGCCGTCTTGCCCAGGGTGGTCTCAGCTCACTTGTCCACATCTCAGGATTCTAGGTCTGGAGGAGGGTGATGTTGACCCCCCAAAGCAGAGGAGTTTTCCCTTGTTCTCTGAGTCTTGGGCTGGATCTGCTGGCTGTTTAAGTTCTACATTGAGAACCCTCTCTCTCCTCCACAGGGTGTCCATCTCCCCATGGAGGTCTCCATCTCCCCCCATGGGGTCCCCATGTCCATCTCCACAGGGTCTCCACCTCCACAGGGTCTCCATCTCCCCCACAGAATCTCCATCTCTCCCAAGGGGGTCTCCATCTCCCCCATGGGTCCTCCCTGTCCCTCATGGGGGTCTCTATCTCCCCCACATGGTCCCCAGAACCCCAAGGGAGTGTTCATCTCCTCCATGGGGTCTCCATCTCCCCCAAAAGAAGCACCTATTTCATTTGCTTTATTGGGAAGCCAGAAAAAAATCCACATGAAAAAAGAATCTGCTGAAAACCCAGTGCCATGGGGGAGTTAACTTGAGATAGGTTGCCTGCAAATGACCAAGTAAGATGATTTCTGCTTAAAACATTCATGGGCTGTAGGCATATAACGTTTTAAAAATACTTAAAATGTTTGTTTTTCTTTGTAGACTAGACATTTTCCTTGCTGATTTGTCCCAGTAACTTGCTAAATATCACTTTCTCATATCTTCTGTTTTAAATTATTTTGTCTTTTTCTGAGTCCATCCTTCCAGCTGAGTGACTGCACCTTTCCCAGGAATGATTGGGACCAAATAGGGGTATTTGCATTTGTCAGCTGTGGTTGGAAATAGCAGGAACACAGTCTGCACTGCCTTCAGCTCACCATTTCGAAACAGGGAAGCGGATGGAGCTGGTCCAAGGGAACGGGCCTGAGTGCTGTCAGCCACCCTCCCGCCTTGGTTCTGCAGGGGGCTTTGTTCCTTCAGATACGCTGCCTTTCCACCTCCGGAGCCAGGGCTGCACATGGGCCTCCTTTGCCATCTTCCAACCCAGGAAAAGAGACTCCTTTCTCCTATCTGGAGGGAGAAAAAAAATCCCAGAACAGACATCTCATTGGCTCAGCTCACACTGCATGCCCGTTCCTTGACCAATCAATTTGACCTCAGCGTTCCAATGCATGAGGGACAGCTCTCCCCACCAATCAAGTGATTGGACCATAGCCGAGCAGGAAAGAGGAGGCACAGAGGTGGCCCAGGTGGGGAGAGGGGATCCAAGAGTCTAGGAGTCTCATTTGCATCCCCTGGAGTGTTTCTTTTCAGGCTTCTTTCTCCCTGAAGAGAGGAAATGGAGACAGCTCGGACCACATTTCTCAAAGAACAATCTCTAGGACGCAGCTCCCGTGACACTCAAAGAACAGACTCAGGATTGCCACTCTGCCTGGCTTCACTGGAGGGAATTACCTCAGCTGTAATCGGCTTTTCCTCACGTTCTCAGAAATGCCAGGTTTTTCATTGCACCTCCCTCCTGTCTGAGGGAGGGTGATTAGTTGGTAGAACAACATCCTAATGTTTTGGCTGGAAATCAAGGTGCCTGGGGAGAGCGTTCGTGCTCATCAGATACATGTGTTCCCACACATCTCTCCCCTGCCCTGCTGCTCGGAAGATGAAGGGGAGAAGCAGGAGGAATTGGGGGGGGGACCAGCTGGAACCCGCACATCTTCACAGACGTGGTCCTGGCTGCTGGGGTGCTTTGTGTTACTTATTTTATGCTCCCTCTGTGTGCAGGGGTGAGGGCTGAGAGTCACGGGGCATTTTCCAGGTTCAGCCATGGTTCACCTGGTGTGTGGCCATACCCAGGTGGCTGTCTGGGGGAAAGGAGCAGGAGAGGAAGAGGATGGTGGGGACACTGATGTCCCCACCCCACCCCTCTCTTGCCTTTCTCTCCATCCCAGGAGAACTGTAGCCGATGGGGGAGAGCTGGGTCTCTGCTTTCCTCTAATCCTTGGAGACATGTGGGGAAGTGGGAAGCGTGGGGAGGCTGGGAGAGGGATGTCTTGGATGGACAGAGTCCACCCTTGAGCAACCTGACACTGAGACCCGAGAGTGGGGTGAGTTGGCTGGGGTGGGGCAGGCACCGGTCCTGGGGGTGGGTGGGGAGGGCTGAGTCCAAGGAAGCCTATCCTGAACCCGAGCCTCTTTTCCATCTCACTACACAATTGATTAATCAGGTTCTTAGGTTTTAATAAGTCAGTAGGTCCAGATACTTCCCACTGTATGTTACAAATATTAATTATCTTCTGATTACTTATTAGCCGAGGCTGCATTGGCAATGGGTGCCCCAGAAGCCCAGCCAAATGAGTCCAGAGCTTCAGAAAGGAGTAGATTAACTAACTTCTTCTTCTGGCTGCAGCTTCCAGAAATTTCTCATCGCCCATAGGGTTTTTTCCAATAGTTATTATTTTTGGAGGGGAGAGACCTGGTGGCCTGTGCACTGGGGGCCCATACGGCTAAGCGTTTGGAGGCCTGGGGGCAGCCTGACACCAACCACGCTGGTTTTTTCAATTCAGCTGCACAGGGCACAGGGCCTGGGAGGATTAATGAGGTGCAGGAGCCTCGTTCAGGCATCAGAGGGCAAGCTTACCTCTGGGGCCGCTGTTCCTCCGAGGCCCCCCTCATTCTTACTCCTTCTCTTGGAACCACTGGGCATCCATTCCCCTGGACCTAGGTCAAGGTCAACAGGAGGGATGGTGCCCCAAGCTGAGTCTTTGGTGAAGCTTCACCCCTCCAGGTACACATGGTGGGAAGGTGTGTGGTTGCTCACTCTCTAATGCCCGGATCTGCACCGTGACAGGTGGCTCTGTCCCCAGGGCCTCAGTCCCATCAGTCCTTGTGAGTGGTTGGACCCTCTCCTGTTGTCGGCCAGCACCTGCTATTGAGGTGCCTCCCATAGATGGCACACCTGGGGGCTGGCATCCCCTTCTTGCTGCTCCTTGCTGTGCTCACCTGTCTGGTAAAGAAATTCTGCAGGACATCCTCCTTCATGGAAAGACCTGCCCCGTCACCTCCGTGGGGACAGGCACCCAGTCCCGTTACAGCGAACCCTCCTCCGGCTTCCTCCTTTGAGACCCCTTCGCTATTCATGAGGAATAAAAATAGGCGGTGTGAAAAGTAAAACCAGATGGATGTCGTCGTTGATCAGGGCAGTTTGTGGCAGTTCTACAGGAAATGACAACCTGTTTTTTCCTGGTGTTGAGGCTGATCGGTTTCCGTGGAATCCATGGGTGTGATGTGGCCACACTTCCAGCTGCACATGCTGGACTGAGGTGTGAGCACTTGTAGGCGTGTGATGCATTTGGCAGAATCCTTATAGCGTCTGGTAGCTGCCTTGTGTGTTCATTCATTCATTCGTTCATTCATCTGTTCATCTACCTACCCGCATGCCCATCCATGCACCCACATCTTTACATCCATTTATCCATCTGTTCAACCATCCATCCATCCTCCCACCTGTCCTCCTACCAAGAAACATTGAGTACCAGCCAGTCGGTGAACTGTGATGCTTAGAAGGTAAACTCCTAAAGGCCAAGGGTGATGTGGATGTAACTTGCTGTGTGAGTCTGCTCAGGCTGCTGTAACAAAGAACCACAAACTGAGTGACTTAAACAACAGAATTTATTATCTCACTGTTGTGGAAGCTATAAGTTGAGATCAGGGTGTTGATAGGGCTGTGTTCTCTCTGAAGGCTCTGGGGAAGGATGGTCCAGGCTTCTCTCCTGGCTTCTGGTAGTTCCTTGGCTTGTGTCAGCAACACCCCAATCTCCACATGGAGTTCTTCCTGTGTGTTGTCTGTGTCCAAATTTCCTCTTTTTTTTTTTTTTTTTGCGGTACACGGGCCTCTCACCATCGTGGCCTCTCCCGTTGCGGAGCACAGGCTCCAGACGCGCAGGCCCAGCGGCCATGGCTCACGGGCCCAGCCGCTCCATGGCATGTGGGATCTTCCTAGACCAGGGCACAAACCCGTGTCCCCTGCATCGGCAGGCGGACTCTCAACCACTGCACCACCAGGGAAACCCCAAATTTCCTCTTTTTATAAGGACATTAATCACATGGAATTAGAACCCATCTTACTTACCTCTTCTTAACTAATTACATCTAAATTTTGGGGTGGGGGGACACAACTCAACCCATGGTGCCTGCTGTATTTCATCTCCCCAAAGAGCCATCCCAGGCCAACCTGGGGCCTGAAGATCCAGGTCCAATCACAGCTCAGACCTTCTCTCCTGGCATGGAATCCTGATCACATCAGCCAGCAAATGCCACATTGTTACCTGCCTCTGAGTTCCAGTGGGTGGTGATTTCAGTAAACTCAATGAATCACCCTGGCTGGGCATAGACAGTGAAACCCCCCATACCATGCAATTCCCACTTGAGGCAAACAAGAGAGGCCGAGCTAACCCTGCCCTGGGTGCCCACCGCATGTCAGGCCGGCAGGGTGCTTGGTGAGATGATTTGTGTGAGTGGTCATTGTATATATCTACCAGCCCAGATTTAGTTAAATTCTGCAGCATTTAATCAGAACTTCCTGGCAACAGTGTCTGAAACAAGATAGATGTTTTATATCACTTTTTAGGTAACAGTGGTTTGGAGGTGGGTGGCTGTAGGAAACTGTTTGGGGTCAACACTCCAGCATGGCCTCATCCTCATGGTCCAAGATGGGTGCTGGAACTCCTGCCATCTCATCCATGGCCCTTAGGGAGACTTTCTGGAAGTACCATACAAGGCTCACATCTCATTGGCCAGAACTAAATCACATGACCACATCTAGGGCAAGGGAGGCTGGGATATATAGTCTTTTAGTTGGGCTCATCATTGTCCAGCTAGAAAGCGTGTCCTATTTCTAAGGAGGATAGCGAGATTGGATATTGGGCAGGGAATTAGGAATCTCTGCCCCCTCTGCCAAAGGACTCGTCTGGCTGCCTCTCAGAGATGGGGGCTTGAATAGATTTGGGATGCACAGTGCGTAGGGAGGGGGTGGGCATGAGACGACGGCATGGAGTATCACCCCGCTCTCCTTGCAGCGGGCTGTAGTAGTGGGTTTCTTTTCAGTCACTTGGGGGCTTGAGTTCTCAGGCAGTCAGCTCAGCTTCCAAGGGGTGTCCAGGGCCTGGGAGAGCTGCTTGTGTCCCTCAACACCTACGTGGCCTCTGGTTCTTCTCCTTCAGGCTGCCGAAGCCTTTCCGGGAGTGAATGGGGCCCATGAAGCATGCTGAGCCCCTGACTTGTACAGTTCATCCAGACCCTGTGTTGTCCCTGGTCTCTCTCAGAAAATAAAGTCTTATTGTTTGTTTTAGTCTCAGCAGCTGTCTGATTTTTCTTTAAAGCGGGGTGTTTAGTCC
Source organism: Mesoplodon mirus (assembly GCF_964341445.2). Classification (NCBI taxonomy): domain Eukaryota; kingdom Metazoa; phylum Chordata; class Mammalia; order Artiodactyla; family Ziphiidae; genus Mesoplodon; species Mesoplodon mirus. The sequence continues at coordinate 3,843,440 of NC_138978.1, read as the reverse complement.
AGTAAAATACTCGAAACCCTGATCTCCGGCCCGCATCGGTGTCTGCTTCTCCGGCACGGGCCTGGCCGAGGCTGCAGGTTGCGGTGGGGGCCGGCTGGGGGCTGGTGGCTTTCTTTGCTCTGGCCTGCGCAGACCCCACTGCCCTCTCAGTCCCAAGGCCCATGGTCCTTCTGAGGTTGGAGTGGGAGGGGAAGAGGAAGGGACAGAGAGGGCATTTGGCGCTGAGGGCTCTGGGGCTTCTTGGAGATGCCCTGCTCTCTGGCTTCTCTGCAGCAGCCCCATGATGGAGGCCAGCCCCTCCTCACTCTCCTGTGCTTCCTCGATGGCCCAGGGCACCTGGCCGCCCACTCCCCACAGACGATCCCAAGCCATCACCCCTTGAGGCATCCTCTTGGGAAGAGTCTCTTTAAAGTGGTCCCAGGATATAACCCTACAGGTAGTGCCATCTGTCCCCAGGAGACCCACAGCTCGCCCTGTCCTGGGTGGCATGTGACCCCCCGCAGCCCTCTTGCCCTTCAGCCTCCCCGAGGCTGTGCTGCTCACAGCCTTTGCTACTGACTCCTGTTTGGGAGCCAGTTTACTTCCACCTGTGCCCCGCACACTCATGTCAAATCCTCCCAGTGTCTCCTCAAGCTTGTCTCTCCTCCTCCAGGTGAGAGCAGGTGCCCCCACCAATTCCCCGGAGGGGCTCACAGCAGACTGGCCTCTTTCCCAAGAAATGGACTTGCAGATGCAGCCTCTTCCTTCACCTCTTCAGCTCCGACATTCCGTGCCCTCCAGGCGGCTCAGGACAAGGAACTGGGACCAGTTTGCTGGTCATGCACAGGTGCTTGAGCTCTCTGCCTTTGATGGTGGAGGTCACCCCTGGCATCTCCTAACTTTGGCCCTCAGCAAAAACCAAGTCAGAAGCCCCATTGCAACATCCTGTCCTGTGCAGAGAACTGTCTGAGAAAGTGTTACAAGTGAGGATTCCTGGGGACCAGCTCCTGGGATCTGGCTCAGCAGGGCTGGCATGGGACCAGGCAACCTGCATGTGTGAGTGGCACCCCAGGTGAGCCGATGTTGGGTCCTTCCAGGACTTTGGGGCTGTCATTAGTGGTGGAAGATGGCACAGGCTCCCCATGGCAGCCCCACCCGGTCATTCCGAAGCCTGCCAGCCCCCGGGCTTTCTGCGGCCGGGCAGCATTTCCAGACACTCTGCTTAAATGGGTGTTTCATTTTTCCATAGCCCACTTATCAAGTCAAATGCCTATAATACAGCAGTGTTATCTGAGGGAGACACACACAATTTCTTGGCTAGATTTCCAAGAAATTTTATGAAAGGCTGATTTTCTTTGAGAGGCCTGGCTCCTTTATGTGCTGAAATAGAATTGGTTGGAATCGATTTTCACCGGGACGGTGAGAGCCCTCCCCCATCCTCTGCTGGTCTAAGACATTATGGTCCCTCCTTTCCCGTCTTCATCTTCAAAGGCATAGAATAAATTAGATGAAAATAGGTTTTCAAAACAATATTTAACCCCCCCTTAGTAGACAATCACAGCCTCACTCTTGTGATTGCAGATCCCTTCATGGTGCGGATGTGGCACTGAAACCAGCAGTGAGATAAACACAGCCGGGAGAGCATCCTGCAAATTCCGGACAGCACCCCAGGGCCTACCGCCAGCCTCCCTTTCCATCCAGCTCCTGCCGCCTCCTCCATCCGCCCTCATGGATTCAGTCTCCCATACTCTCACTGGGTCCCTGGAGGGTCTTGGACCCCTCCTCTGCTTGGGCTAACTGTGTGTTTTTTCCAACATCAATTTGGTTTTTCTCTTCCTCATCAGTCATGGGTACCTTTTCCGGCCTCCACGTGTACCATCTTGTAACAAAGGTCATGTCATCTGCCTAGAGGAGATGAGGATGGGCACGTGCCCAGAGGTGCCAAACACGGGGGCTCAGGTGACTGCCCCCAGCCACTCTGGCTTTTCAGGGGCAGGCTGCCTGAGAGATGGTGGTTCAAATCCAGGTCTACTGTAATATTATTCGGTCTTGAACAGGAAGAAAATTCTGACACATGCTATGGCACAGATGGACCTTGAAGACATTATGCCCGGTAAAATAGACCAGTCACAAAAAGAGAAATACCGCATGGATCCATTTATGTAGGGTTCCTAGACTAGTTAAACTCATGGAGACAGAAAGTATCAATAGAAGGATGAGTGACAGGGGCTGGAGAGATTGGGGAGTTAGTGTGTAATGAACACAGTTTCAGTTTTATAAGATGAAGAATTCTGGAGATGGATGGGGTGATGGCTGCGCAAGAATGTGAAAGTACTTATTGCCACCGAACTGTATGCTTAAAAATGGTTAAAATGATAGCTTTTGTCTTACATATATTCTACACAACTAAAAAATCAATTAAAAAAAGAAAATAATCTAGTTCTATCTCCCTCTAGGAGTTGAAGCACAGGGAAGTCTCTAACTTTGCTTTCTCATCTGTAAAGCAAGGATGTTGATAGAATGACAATTTGTAAACTGAAACCCAAATATAAATATCAGATATTACTGGGAACTTGTTTGCTTTTTTACTGTTGAGTTTTGAGAGGTCTTTGTGTATTTTATTGATAGACACTAGGCCTTTGTCAGATATGCGGTTTGCAAATATTCTCTTCACTCTTCAGCTTGCCTTTGGTTTATTTATTTTAATTAATTTTTATTGGAGTATAGTTGCTTTTCAATGTTGTGTTAGTTTCTGCTGTACAGCAAAGTGAATCAGTTATACGTATACATATACCCACTCTTTTTTAGATTTCCTTCCCATTTAGGTCACCGCAGATCATTCAGCCTGCCTTTTCATCCTCCTAAAAGAGTCTTTCAAAGAGCAAACTTTAAAATTTTGATGAGGTCCAATTCATCAGTTTTTCCCTTTTCCAATTGTGCTTTTGATGTCAAGTCTAAGAACTCTTTGCCTAGTCCCAGGTCACAAAGATTTTCTTCTATCTTTTGTTCTAAAAGTTTTATAGTTTTATGCTTTACTTTACCTATGATACATTTTGAGTTAATTTTTGTATAAGAACATGGGTTCTTGTTTTTTTTGGACTATGGATGCCCAGTGGCCCCAGTACCATTTATTGGATAAGCTATCCTTCCTCCATTGAATTGCTTGTGCACTTTTGTAAAAAATCAGCTGGGCATATTCATGTGGGTCTATTTCTGGGTTCTCTATTCTGTTTGATTGATCTATGTGTCTAGTCCTCCACCAAAAACTACACACTCTTATTTACTGTATCTATAAGACAAAATTTGAAATTGGGTAGGCTGATTCCTCCTACTTTATTCTTTTTCAATAATGTTTTAGCTATTCTAGTTCCTTTGCTTTTCCAAATACATTTTAGAATAATCTTGTCTATATCTACAAAAATTGTGCTGGGATTTTGCTAGGAGTTGTGGTAAACTTGTATGTAAATTTAGGGATTTAAGGAGAAACGACAGTTTTCCTATGTTGAGTCTTCCAATCCATGAACACAGTATGTCTCTCCACTTATTTAGATCTTTGATTTCTTTTGTCAGAATTGTGTAGTTTCCAGCATATGAGTCCTGTACATATTTTGTTAGGTTTACAACTAAGTATTTAAATTTTTTAGTGATTATAAATAGCACTATATTTTATTTTTTTTAAATTTATTTTATTGAAGTATAGTTGATTTACAATGCTGTGTTAATTTCCACTGTACAGAAAGTGACAGATGTGTGTATATATATATATATATATATATATTCATTCTTTTTCATATTATTTTCTATTATGGTTTATCACAGGATACTGAATATAGTTCCTTGTGCTATACAGTAGGACCTTGTTGTTTATCCATTCTCTATATACTAGTTTGCATCTGCTAATCCCAAACTCCCACTCCATCCCTCCCCCACCCTCCCCTACTTGACAACTACAAGTCTGTTCTCTATGTCTGTGAGTCTGTTGCTGTTTTGTAGATAAGTTCATTTGTGTCATATTTTAGATTCCACATATAAGTGATATAATATGATATTTGTCTTTCTCTTTCTGACTTACTTCACTTAGTATGATAATCTCTAGCTCCATCCATGTTGCTGCAAATGACATTATTTCATACTTTTTTATGGCTGAGTAGTATTCCATTGTATATATGAATGGTACTGTATTTTAAATTTCAGTATCCAGGTGTTCATTGCTAGGAATACAGAAAGCATTCAGTCTTACTCCATTAAGTAAAATATTAGCTGTAGGTTTTTTAGATATCCTTTACCAAGTTGAGGAAGTTTACCTTTATTCCCTTTTCTGGGGGAGAGTTTTACCATGAATGGGTATAGATTTTGACATATGCTTTTTATGTACTGGTTGACATGATTGTGTGATTTTTTTTTCTTTAGCCTATTAATACAGGGGATTACACTGATTAACTTTTCAAATGTTGAACCAGCCTTGCATCTCTGGAATAAATCCTATTTGGTCATGGTGTAAGTCTTTATTTATTGCTAAGTTTATATTTGCTAATATTCTGTTAAAGACTTTTGTGTCTGTTGTCATGAGAGATATTGGTCTGTAGTTTTTCTTTTTCGAATTGTATTTGTCTGGTTTTAGTATCAGGGTAATACTAGCTTCATAACATGAATTGGGAGTGTTCCTTCCTCTTCTGTTTTCTGGAAGAGGTTATTCAGAATTGGTGTTGATACTTCTTTAAGTGTTTGGTAGATTTCTCCAGTGAAATGACCTGGGCCTGGAGAAATCTTTTTTTGGGGGGAATTTCAATTAAATGACAAATTTAATTTCCTCAAAAGTTATAGAAGTATTCAAACACTTTATTGCTTATTGGGTGGGTTGCGGTAGTTTGTATTTATCAAAGCTATGTTCTACTTAGTTAAAGTTGTCAAATTTATGTGTGTAGCATTGTCCACAGTGTTCTTTATTATCCTTTTGGTACCTACAGGCTCTATAATAATACTATTGTTTCATTCCCCATATAGGTAATGAGTGTCTTTTATATTTTTTCTTTCTCCATCTTGCTAAAGGTTTGTCAATCAGTTGAAGACCTGAATAGAACACAAGACAGACGCCCCCCAGGAAGGAATTCTGCAGGAGATGCCTTTGGACTTGAACTGCAGCATCGGCTCTTCCCCAGGTTTCCAGCCATTTGAGCACCTACTGTGTGCCAGGTGCTGTTGTAGATTCTGGGAATAGGGCTGGGAGCAAGGCAGAGACTGTCCATGTCTGCAGGGAGCCTGCTGACTAGTACAGGAAAGAGACTGGCAAACACACAAGAGGGCATCAGGCAAGGTTGGTGTCAGGATGAAACTAAACTTGGGTTATGATGAAAGGGATTGCAGGTGGGAGAATCGAGGTTTGGTGATGAGGGTGGGCTTTCCTGAGGAGGTGACATTTAAGTTGAGGGGAAGGAGGGGCCCACGGTACAAAGATTCTGAAACACTCCAGACAGTAGGAACAGCAAGTGCCAAAACCCTGAGGCAACAATGAGCCTGGGGGTATTGAGGAAGGAAAATGGGGGCAGTGTGGGTGGAGCTGAGTGAGCGGGCAGAAGAAAGGGATGGGGTGAGGCCACAGAGGTCACTTACATGTGGGGAAACTTCCCCTGAGTGGATGGGGGCCCACAGATGTTTCTGAGCGGAGGAGTGGCTGTGTCCAATTCTCTCTTTATAAAGACCTCTCTGGCTGCCATGTTGTGGAGGGGGTGGGGTGAGGTGGGGTGTGGTGGGAGAGGAGGAGAAAGAAATAAGGGCCAGCTTTACATGGCTTTGACTCCTGTTGGAAGGCAATACAGGCCCTGGAGAGAGGATGGGAGGCTTGGACCAGGATGGTTGCCACGGCAACAAGAAGCAGGTATAGGATGTGCTTTGGAGCTAGAGGGATTGGCCTGGAAAGCTCTGTTGGAGACCTCCAGGACTTTTCATGGATTAAAAAATCAAATCAAATAAAACCCCCAAGTAAAACCAGGCAAATTACTGTCTTTCTGAAGAGTGATGTGTTTCCTGTCTTCTGATGATGAAACTGAATCTCCATCATTTTCCCTTCCTGCGCACTCTCATTTCCACACTCCTTGGAGGGGCTTCCTGTTCATTGGCTGTGGTTCTCTCTGGGGCATGTTGTCTGTATGGGGGGGTTCTGGGCTGTGGGCAGCTCTGCCTGCTCCAGGAGGCTGCCTCCTTTTCAGTGCTGGCTGTGGGGATGAGACGCACCCAGGCCACAGGGGCCTTGTCGGGTGGGTCCACAGTGCTCTCTGTGCTCAAGGCTGCAGGGCCCAGAACTGGGTGGCTGCGACTTTGACATCAGCTCCTGTAGGGGGCCCTCAGATCCCTCCTGCTGAGAGCAGCCCTCTGCCCTCTGTGTTGCAGGAAGCTCGCAGCAAGTTGATGGGAAGCAAACTCGACTTCACCCACAATTAACTGCATTCAAAGGAGGGGAGAATGAACCAGATTCATGAGGGCCTGAGCCTAGCTTTTCTGTTATCAGCTCAGTTTTTCATCTACAATATAAGAAATAGTAAGAATACTTGTGGTGTTTTCATGAGACCCATTGAAGCCATATATGTAAGGCATCTCATAAGAGGTGTAGCCAAATGTAGTTCTCTTTGCTGGGGAAATAAAAAAAAATTTAACTTAATCATAATAGCTGGAAAATAAAGGCTTATCTCTTCAAGGGCAAAATCATTAAAAATAATTTAACCAGGCTTCCCTGGTGGCGCAGTGGTTGAGAGTCCGCCTGCCGATGCAGGGGACATGGGTTCGTGCCCCAGTCCTGGAGGATCCCACATGCCGCGGAGCGGCTGGGCCCGTGAGCCATGGCTGCTGAGCCTGTGCATCCGGAGCCTGTGCTCCGCAACGGGAGAGGCCACAACAGTGAGAGGCCCACATACCGCAAAAAAAAAAAAAAAAAAAAAAAATAATAATAATAATTTAACCACTGTTGAGAGAAATCTTTCTGAAATACGTCAGGGGGGTCCAGCCTCAGGTGCAGTAGTCTTGCCTGCCATCCTGGACCCTCAGCACCCACTGTGCTTTGGTTGGAGATGCCTTGAGGGTGGGCTGGGGTAATGAGGAGGCCAAGGCTTGGACACCCAGGCTGTTGGGCCTTCTCTGCCCTTCTCTGACCTTCCCTGTTGCCTCACACGAGGTCCCTCTTGGAGTGTGTGCAGTTCCCTCTGCTCAGAAGAGTCTGGGGGAATGAAATGCCCGTGTGCCTGTTCTGTCTGGCTGTCAGAATTCTGCCCTATGAACATGTTGGGGGATGGTGTGGGGGGGTGTTCTGTATTGATACCCAAGGTTATTTGTGGAAATGTGTGTGTGTGTGTGTACAAAGTGCCTGACATTCAGCTTTGGATGGCTGAGGCATCCACTTCAAAGACATCCATCTCCAATAAACTCATTGCCAGCCACACAACTAGGTAAAGAGCCCAGCTGTCCCGCCCTGATGGCCCTCTTTTAGAAAGCCCTAAGTGACCCGATAATGGGTCTTGGAGTGACCCTGCTTCTCCCTTTCTGCACTTTAATTCTTGTTCTTCTATTCACCAATAAAGAGTGAACCTGTGAAACCAACCCTCAGCCCCAATAAAGGCAGAGCCCCAGATCTGCTCTCGCTCGACCCCAAGACCTCATTGTGTGGCCCTGGGCATGCCCACCGTGTGCCCTGTGGAATCTTGGGTAATACGCCTTGATTTTTCAAAGTCCCCTGATGGTTGCTGTTGAGGTGCATCGTGCAATCACAATAAGAACCACAAGGGCTGGTTCAGCCATGACACTGGCTCCAGGTGGGGAAATGTCAGTGGGGAGGGGGCTGCTGCAGGTTAGTGTCCCCAAGCATTCCTAGCTGAGAGCCACACTATTGACAGGCTGACACCGTCATAAAACCGTATATCTACATATATGTATGTACGTAATTTTTATTAAAATTTTTTTTTATTTTATTATTTTTTTGGCGGTATGCGGGCCTCTCACTGTTGTGGTCTCTCCCGTTGCAGAGCACAGGCTCCGGACGCACAGACTCAGCGGCCATGCCTCATGGGCCCAGCTGCTCTGCGGCATGTGGGATCTTCCCGCACCGGGGCACAAACCCGTATCCCCTGCATCGGCAGGCGGACTCTCAACTGCTGTGCCACCAGGGAAGCCCTATTTACGTAATTTTTAAAAGAATAGCTTGAGAGTTACAGAAAAGTTGCAAAGATAGTGCAGAGTTTCCATAAATCTCAAACTCAGTTCCCCCCATTTTTATAGTCCATTTGTTACGATTAATAAACCAATGTTGATGTACTATTATTGACTAAACACTCATTTTTCAGATTTCACTAGTTTTCCCCTAATATCCTTTTTCTCTTCCAGAAAAGGACACCACATCATATTTAGTTTTCACGTCTCTTCGGGTGCTTCTGGGCTGTGACAATTGCTCAGACTTGTTTTGTTTTGATGACCTTGACAGTTTTGAGGAGAATTGGTCAGGTAGTTTGCAGACTGTCCCTCTGTTGGGATTTGTCTGGTGTTTCTCTCATGGTTAGACTGGGTGATGGGATCTCGGGAGGAACCACAGAGGTGCAGTCCTCCTATAACATGGTATCAGGGGTACCTGCTGTCAACGTGACCCACTGCTGCTGATGCTGACCTTGGTCACCTGGCTGAGTCAGTCACTTTTCTCTCCTGGAAATTTACTTCCTTTTTCCCTTTTCAATCTGTCCTCCTTGGAAGGAACTCACTATGCCCGGCACACACTTAAGGGGAGGGGAGTTATGCTCCACCTCCTTGATGGGAAGTAGCTACATAAATTATTAGGAATTCCTCTGTAAGGGAGATCTATCTATTCTTACCCATTTATTTACTTATTCCATCATTTATTTATATTAGTACAAAATCATGGATTTTCTCTTTATACTTTGAGTTGTATTTATTTTGTTCCTTAAATTGATCTGGCTTTGACCATTGAGCACTCTTTCAGTTGGCTCCTGTGTTCCTTTGATATATCCCCATCATTTTGATTTTTTGAGCACTTTCTTATTTTCTAGCAACTTGTACATGTCCTGTTCCAGCCCTAGAATCAGCAGTTTCTCTAAGGAGCTCTGCTTCCTTTTATTGGAGAATGGTATCTAGAAACCAAGATCTGGCTGCTGGGTGTGCTCATTGCTACTGGGATATCATAGCTTCTAGGCCCTCAGTAGACAGAGCAAGGAAATAAAAGTATGTTTACTAACTAAAAGGTGTTTTGAGACCAATTTCCAATGTGTGTGTGTGTGTGTGTGTGTGTGTGTGTGTGTGTTTCCCCACACATGCAAGGAATTCTTCAGATACCAGCTGGGGGTCCTGCAATTCAACTCAATTAGGATGCTATCTACCTGGAGATAGTGTCAGGTCCCACAGGTTAATGGTTCAGTCCCAAAAGACTGCCTTCTCCCCATTTCAGAATGAATTGCAAATCCAGGTTGTTATCTGTTCTTCTGACCAATCAGCTATGAATCAGAGGTTCCAGTGACCCCCTCCTTGGGTTTGATTAATTTACTAGAGCAGCTCACAGAACTCAGAGAAATTTTATTTATTAGATTACTGGTTTACTATAAAAGGATGTAACTTAGAACATCCAGATAGAAGAGATGCACAAGGGAAGGTATGGAGCATGGAGCTTCCATGCACTCTCCAGGCATGCCACTCTCCCTGAATCTCCACATGTACCAACCCAGAAGCTCTCTGAAGCCTCTCCTTTTGGGTTTTTAAGGAAGCTTTATTCCATAGGCATAGATGATTAAATCACTGGCCACTGGAGATCGATTCAGTTTCCAGCCCCTTCCCCAGAGTTCAGAGGGGTGGGGCTGAAAGTTCCAACCCTCTAATCACATGGTTGGTGTTTTTGACCACCAGTCCCCATCCTTAGGAGTAGGCCCAAAGTCACCTAACTTTTTTGTTAGTCTGTTTTTAAAAGTCGGGTTTATTAAGACATAATTTACATATAGAAAATTACCCTTTTCAATGTACAGTTTGATGAGTTTTAATAAATATATACAGTAAGTGTAATCATCATAATCAAGATACAGAAAATTTCCATCACCCCCAAAAGTTTCCTTGGCCACTTATGCAATCTACCCTCTCCCCCAACACACAGCTCTGATTTCTGTCCTTATAATTTTGTTATTTGTAGATTGACATATAGATAGAATCATACAGTATGTAGCCAAAGTCACCTCATTAACACAAGATATACCTTTGCTGCTCTCATCATTAAGAAATTCCAAGGTTTTTAGGAGCTCTGTGTCAGAAATGGAGATGAAGACCAAATACATATTTCTTTTAATCACAACATCACACTAACCCATGTATATATGCACATTATGTATCATCTATCTCATCTCTCCATCTATATCCATATTAAGTTAAACATGAGTTCATACTCATGTCTCCAGCTCTAATCCAGTACCACATGGATCATTCTAGCCTCCTCATCCTGCTTTTCTGTAAACTTCACTTCAAAATTGGGAAACCCGGATACCACTATCTTCCAACCATTTACTTGTTTTTTCAGTCCTAGTGTATATATATAGTGGTTTCAGAATTGTTAATGAAGGAATCAACTTTACCAACTAGAGTACAATGCCTATGTGCAATTTCTTTTATCTTTAGTCCAACAGACTCCACACATTTCCAAATGCACCTTAGATCAGCACCTCCCCCCACCCCTTCAGTGAGGTTATGTCAGGCGCTTGTATTACAGTCTTTTGTCACAGTCTCCATGCCACCTTGGAATCCCTTGACTTCCTAACTGATTTTTAAAAAATTTATATGCATTAAGGTTTACTCTTTGTGATGTAAAAGCCTATGGGTTTTGACAAATGCATGGTGTCATGTATCTACCAGTATCATACAGAATTAGTGCACTGTCCTAAAATATTCCCTGTGTTTCACCAACTCAACCTCTTCCATCCCTAAACCTCTGGCAACCACTAATCTGTTTTCCATCTCTATACTTTTGCCTTTTCCTGAGTGTCATATAATTGAAATCATAAAGTAGATGGCCTTTTAAAACTGATTTATTTCACTTAGTAATATACATTAAAGGTTCCTCCATATGTCTTTATGGCTTGGTAGCTCATTTTTTTTTTAAGCACTGAATGCTGAATAATGCCCCATTGTCTGGACCTATCACAGTTTGTTTATCCATTCACCTACTGAAGGACATCTTGGTTGCTTTTAGTTTTTGGCAATTATTAATAAAGCTGCTATGAACATTCTTGTACAGGTTTTTGTGTGGACAAGTTTTCAACACACTTGGGTAAATACCAAGGAGTGTGATTGTTGGATCATATGGGAAGAGTATGTTTATCCCTGTAAGAAACTGTCCAAATGTCTCCCAAAGTGGCTGTACCGTGTTGCATTGCCACTAGCAATGGATAGGAGTTCCCGTTGCTCCACACTCTCAACAGCATTTGGCGTTGTCAAGGTTCTGGATTTTAGCCATTCTAATCGATGTGAATTGGTATCTCATGGAAGTGTAGCTTTAAGTCCACCCTTTATAGATGGAGAGTATTTGTGTGTCCAGTGTGCTCAGCAATCCCTCATTGTCAGGTGAACATTCGTGAAATACATGGAGAGTTCTGTAATCCTATTAATGGTCTTTGTTCCCTCCTGTTCGGGGCGGGTCCCCAGGCCTTTGCCTTCTTCAATTCACTGTTAGTGTATATGCAACTGTCTGCATGAAAAGCACTCTGAAAAACCTAGAAGCACAACTAATCAATGAGTAATTTATTGTTTATGCAGTAGTTACCCAAGCTGGTAATGTCACTCTAGTGCAGGAAATATAGATCTTTCCCTCCCGATAAATTGGCCGATCTTCACTGCAATCGGCATCTGTTTTCAGGAATGGGTGATAAATAATCACCACTAAATTACACGCAGACTTTCTTCCTTTATTTTAAAAATATGGATTGTGGTTTCTAACTAGGAGGCCAAGGCAGCAGAATGAGAAGCAGCTCTGACTTGAAGGAAGTTGAGCAGAAACAGAGTGGACTCCGGGTGAGGCATCTGAATGAAGCTTTTTCTTTCTGTTTCTTTTCCCTTTTTTTCCTATTTGTTTGTGCCAGTTTTTCAAAAATGCCTGTTGATTTGATTTTTGAGATATGAGGCTTTTAACTTTTCTTGCAGTATTTCTCAGCAGAGCAGAAAAGCTGAATCCTATGAAAATGATCCAAATACCCTGCATGTGTGTGTGCACGTGTGCACATTTTTTGATAACTTTGGAGAAGATTTTGGAGCATGTTGAGCCCAGACCTGGATATTTACAGAAAAATAACCAGGGCTCCATTCAAAGACACGCCCCTTGTGGGATGAGACAAATCAAGAAAACAGCTCGCCATTCAAAGCAAGTCTTTGTGCTCAGGAAGTAGACTTGGGCAGGAACAGGGAAGGCAGCTGGGCTGGTTACAAAGGACCCTGGGGAGCATCAGAGCCCCTGGAAGACTCTGCTGGGGGTCAGCTGCAGCTCAGGCCCTCCCTCCTTGCAGGAGAGGCTGGGCTTGTGGCAAATTGCCTGCTGGGGACCTGGAGCTCACATAGTAGGGATAACAAAGAGGAAGCACCTGGAACTCCTTGGCAGGAGTGAGGCCCAGTGAGGTCCTGGCTTGCCAAGATCATGTAGCTGGGAAGTGGCAGCTGGGTTCTCTGACTTGGCCTATATGCTTAAGAAGGTGGCTGAGAATAGCTAGTGCTCTTTGGCCGCTAAGTGATCCATACATTGTGAGGTGTTTCCAATACAAGGTAGAAACATGCATTAGTAAATTCCTCAAGTGAGGGCTTTGGGGACTCTCCCCATCACAGTGTCCATCCAGCCATTCAAACAATGTTTATTGAGTGCCTCCTGTGGGACAGGTCCTGCTCAGTGCTGACAATCAACAAGGCAAAGCCCCTCTTCTCCTGGAACTTGCTCGGGGTGCGGGGTGGGGATGGTCCAGGTGTCCCGGGGAACCATTGGCCGCAGACCATCCTGGCTGACCCCACTGCCTCCATCTGGCATTCCCCACTCCTTCAGGGGGCCTGGCCATGTTCCCAAGGCTGCTGTGGCTTCCAAGGACCCCCCGAGCTGCGCCCTCGGTCCTCAAACTTTCTGAGCTGATTTGAGAAGGGAGCACCAGGTGGGTGGGCGGGGGCTGGCTCTGAGCATTCTGCCTGAAGCTATCACCTGCTTCTCTGCCCACAGGCATAAGATCTCTTTCCTCTCCTGCCCCCCTTATTGGTCTCCACTCAACAAACATTTATTGGGCACTGACTGTATGCTAAGTTCTGCGCTGGACAGACGGTTAAAAAGGGGAAGAGTTGTGTGTGGTCCCAGCCCTCAGGGCCCTTGGTCTTTGCTCGGACAAAGTCAGTGTGGACAGTGCTGAGGTGAAGAAACCCCGGGCTCGAGGAACGGGCCCTGCTTCCAGCCCTTCCCCCAGGGACAGCTGCCATAATGGGGCAAGTGTGCAGAGTTCACAGTTTGCGGGCATCAGGGGCTCCCCCTGTTCAGGGAGGATGCCAAGGAGCCAGACCCCCAGACTTCCGGGTTGAATGGTTCCTGGGCACCCAGGAATGCTCGCCCTGGCCCGTATCCTGTGTGTGTGGGGGTAGGACTCAGCAGAATGCCCCTGCTTGTGCTGGCAAGACCTGCCTGGCCCTGGGCGCTTGGGCTTCTATTAAATTGTTAATACAACCATCAGAGTATCAGCATATTATCTCCCTGCCTGGGAGGAATCAGATGGTACCCACACATCTGTCACTTCATTTTTATTTATCTGGCTTTCATCTTGATGGGTAACAAGTTTATACAAAGTCCCAGTGGATGGAGAGACACAGGAACCAGGAGACGACCCCACGGAGGTTTCATGTGGGCAACCCCAGGCTGTTTGGGGGTCCTGCAGGGGTCGTTCCAACACCAGGAGCGACAGTGAGGTCAGGCTACAGCTGATCCACCAGACACTGACCTGTGTTGGCTGGTTTCCTCATTCACCAACCCTGCTGTGACGTGCACGTGGACAGCTCCGATGCCAGGGCCTGCGTTCGGTGCTGGATACGGCGGTAAGGAACGCAGATGCCACCCATGCCTTTGCGGGGATGAAGGTTTTGAGAGCAGAGGCCCTCAGTCATGGGTGGTTCTGTCCCCAGGGGATGCTTGGTCAAGTCTGGATCATTTTTGGTTGTCATAACTGTGGGTGGGGAGGGACTCTACTGGCATCCAGTGAGTGGAAGCCGGGACACTGCTAAGGGCTGTGCAGTTCCCAGGGTAGCTCCTCAAACAGACTGATCCAGCCCCTGTGTGACAGAGCTCCTGGAAGAAAGATGGGCTCCAGGCAGGACCTGCTGTTGTGTCTTGTTAAACTGACATCCTGCAAGCAAGTAGGGTAAATTAGCAGGGGGAGGCATGTGCGTGTGTTTGTGTGTGCATGTGTGTTTGCTTTTTGGGAAGGGAGGGAGGGAGGGGATGAGAGGAGCATCTCACGGTGCCCTGGCACATCCTGGGGTCGGAGTGGATGGGAAACCCCATCAGGAGGGCCTGCGGTCTCTGCTGAGATTCCAGTCTCTGCTTCTAGATTGTTTAAGCACTGTTATGACAGGCTCAGGTTTTAAAAAAACCCTGACTGCCTTGTGGAGACTCATTATATTCGTTTCCTGTGGCTGCCGTCACAAATGACCACAGACTGGGGGCCTTCGACAACCTAAGTCCATTCTCTCTCAGTCTGGAGGCCAGACGTCTGAGATCAAGGTGTGGGCCAGGTTGGTTCCTCCTGAGGCCTCTCTCCTTGGTTTGTAGACAGCTGCTTTCTCCCTGTGTCCTCACATCATCTCCCCTTTGTTTGCGTCTCTCTCTGGGTCCAAATTTCCCCTTTTAATAAGGACACCTTCATACTGGATGAGGGTCCGCCCTGATGACCTGGCTTTAACTTGATCACCTCCATAGAGACCCTCTCTCCAAATAAAGTCACATTCTGAGGTCCTGGGGGTGAGGACCCCAACATGTCTTTTTTGGGGGCAGGAGAAGTGTGAGAGGCAGGGAGATGGGTTGTGTTGTCAAGATCAGGTGTGAAGGAAAATGGCTGGGACAGGAGATGGTGGCAGTGGGGGGGTGGGCAGATGGCCTGGGAGGGGCCTGGGGTTAGAGTTCTTGGGGGCAGGGCCTGGGTTAATTGGGTCCCATGGGGTCTGCTTTAGTCTTGAGAAACTACCTCGGATAGGTTTTAGCTTCATTTCTCTTTGTTGTTAAAAGTACAGCCTTGATGTATTAGAGGAAATTTGACAAAGGATCAGCTTCACGCTGAGCCTTCATAACTTTGCACAACTGCTTTCAAACGCCTAACTTTTAGCCCCAGGCATAAATTTAAAAAAATAATTTATTTGGTCTCAATAAAGCCATGCATACTGATTGTAGGACATAGATGATTCAGAAAGTCTGGAAAAGCATAAATTATATGACAAAAATCACCCTTAGTCATGTAAATGGCAACATGGAATTCCTTCGAATGGGTACTTAACTGCTCTCCCCAGGTGGGGTGTTTGAATTATCGTAAAAACTTTCACTGTGTGTTAAAATGTCAGCTTCCCCCAACCTCATTATCACAAAAGTGTTTGTCTGCAAATTGAAAGAGACACTTCATCAGTATTATACTTTGCATTTCTTTATTCAAGGGGGGTTCCATCTCTCCTATTTTGCTGTCGCCCTGCCTGAATGGAGCCAGCCTGCCGTTGTCCTCCTCCCTTCATTCACTGGGTCTTGGGGATGTTCCTGTAGCCTCGCAGGAGTTCACTGTGAAGCAGGAGGGAATTCTCCCAAAAGAGAGTAGATGCCAAATAAAACCAGCCCTGGGGGCTTCCCTGGTGGCGTAGTGGTTGAGAGTCCGCCTGCCGATGCAGGGGACATGGGTTCGTGTCCCGGTCTGGGAAGATCCCACATGCCGCGGAGCGGCTGGGCCCGTGAGCCATGGCCGCTGAGCCTGTGCGTCCGGAGCCTGTGCTCCACAACGGGAGAGGCCACAACAGTGAGAGGTCAGTGTACCGCAAAAAAAAAAAAAAAAAAAAAAAAAAAAACCAGCCCTGGGAATTCACCACCCCCCGACCCAGCCCTCGGTATGGCTCCAGCCACATGCTCTGCCCAGTTGTCTCCGCTCCGCGTGAGGAACAAGGGGGCATCAGACCCGTGGTTTGTCTCATTCAGTTCTCGCTGCCAGGGGAAGAACCCCAGTGATTTGCCCACGTCATGCTGGGAGCTGGCTGAGCTGGGGTCTGAACCCCATTGTCAGACCCCAAGCCCCAGGTCCACGCCCCTGTGCCCTCCTGCCTCCCTGTGGGCTCCTGGGACACCTGTTTTCTGAGGGTCCCCCTGCTTGTGGAGGTCCTGCCTACTCAGGCCTGGGTCTTATCTGGTTCTACTCTCTGCTTATAACCCAGGTTGGAGCCCATGTGTCTCTGCCATCACGGAAGACGAGCAGCTTAAGTTCTCCAGAGGGAAACCTGGGCAGCCTGGGCATCTGACTGCAGAAGGGAGATTCTCCAACATGGATGGGAAAAGTTGGCGTGCCGGGCACCAATGCACCTTCACCTTTATCTGCACAGCTGTGTGATTATTTCTATTTTACAGATGAGGAAACAAAGCTGGAGATGCTAAGTCATTGCACCTAAGGTCTGGCCACAGACCGCATCAGAGCTGGGGTCTGAACTCTGCCCCGCCTGCTGCGCCGCTATTCCCAGCCGGGGCGGCCTTTGGGGACTGCATCGGCCTCCTGTCCTGGCTTCAGCACTGCCAGAGTGATCACCCACACACACGTTCACACACCCATGTGGACCCACACTTTATACATATGCACTGCCAGTGTGATCGCCTTTGATCACACACACGATCACACACCCACGTGGACCCACACTTTATACATATGCACACCCATACACACATAAAGACTTGCACATTTACACATACATGCTCGTACACACACACACACACTCGCTCACGCTTATGCTTTGCTTCGTTTGGCTCTCTCCACATTTATGATTGTCTCCAAACAGACACTGGGGCCGTAAAGGTCTTAATCTCGCTGGGATATCGACTCTTTGTCATGTTTGATGCTGTGATTTCCCCCGGTCCGTCGTTTCTCTTTTTGTTCTAGTTTTGTGTGCTTTCCCTGTACAATTGTCTCCTTTCCTCCTTATTTTTCACTGCCTCCTTCTAGATGTGTTTCTATTACCGGTGACTGCAAATCGTTTTCAGAGGAACACGCTGACTCACACAGGTGTACGGAGCTCCACTGGGTGGTCTTGGCTGCTGGAGCCTGCAGGTCCCCTCGGGGGGTCCCAGCCCTGGCTGGCCCAGGGGACAGGCATCTGTGGAGAAGAGGGGGTGGTAGGAATGGCGGGGGCGGGGACAGGGCAGCGGTCATCATGGCTCCTCGGCGGGTTTGTACGCAGAAAAGGGTGATCTTTCAACACTGGCGTGATAAAAAGACACTTCCCAGGAGCTATTTTTCTGGTGACTTCATGTGGCTTCAGACACAGGGAGACTCTTTCAAGGGTTTGCGAACGGTTTCCCTTCTACTGAAAAGGGTAAATTTCATGCCCTCTCTATGGATCCTGGAAGAAACTATTCTTAGAACGAGTCTGAAAAATTCTATATGCTTAGAAATGCCATAGATTGCAGAAAATTGGAAGGGGAGGGAAACTATAATTCCTCTAAATAGTTGTCTTCTTCTATTGAACGGAGATATCATTAGTTCTATTTTTAATCAGCAAATGCTGTATTTCCAAATATAAATATAAAGGGGCTCTGCCAGCCCTCAGCCCACTTGGGAGGGGAGCCCTGGAGCCTTGGTCTTGCCAGCAGGGCTTGGCCAGGATTTTGGGTGAGGCACAGGGGCCTCGACCCCAGGTCTGCCCATGGCCCCTCTGGCGCAGGTGTCTATGAGCTAAAAAGACAAATTGCCTGCACCCCCTGCCCCAGACAGGAGGGCGGCACAGGGACAGGGTCTCCCTAATAAATGATCTCATTCCGAAGGCGGCAGAGTGGGGACCAGAGAGCACACCTGTTTGTGGCAGTCCTGAAACCCCACTGGGCAAATGTTTCGAGGTGTCAACCCTGCTGTGGGTGGGGAATGTTTTTTGATTAGACCCCAATTCTGCTCCCCGGGGGCAGCTCCCTTGGACCCCTGCAGCCTCCGGCTCCAGCCACTGGGAGTTTGGTTTTCCTGGTGCCCTCCTCAGCTGCATCTGAAGCAGGCCTTGGGGACTGTGCTCTGCATGGAGGGTGAGCAGCTTTCCCAGGTCTCTCCCTGCCTGGAGAAGAGCAGGGCTCTTCTTGCTTCAGATGCCACAGTGCTTTGTTCCCCAATGCCGGCTGTCCTTGTGGACGTACAGCCACCTCAGACATGTGGTGACTTCCTCTTCTCCAGCCCATAAGCTCTGTTTTCCAATAGCCAAAGCCACACTTCCTCTGGAAGCATGATTCTCACATTCTCCCTATTTCTTTCCCTTCTCACCTCCTTGCTTCCCTCTGGTCTCTCCTCCTAAGACATAACCACACTTTCTTGTCATACCAGGGTTGGTTGGAAGAGCCACACATGTGAACTTTTTTCCACGGGCTACTCTGTCCAGCTGGAAGGATGTACTGGATACAACACGCCTGGTTGGACTATTATCCTGAGCCACTGAATCCTTTCATTTATCCCTGGAGAGGACACCACTCCTTTGATTTGGTCCTTCACCACATGGCTCAGTTTCAGTCTTTTCTCAAAATGTTTACTTTTACCACTTGTGGTTGGGAAGAACTTGGCTCTTCCAGACCTACGAATTCCTGAATTTGGGAATTCCCTGGGCTCCCTTTCACTTGTGTCTGCAAACCAGCCATTTCCTTTCTGATCTCACCTCTTTCTTGCAATGCTTTGCCAAATTCTGACAGCAACCAGAGCACGCTCTTCAGTCTCCTTTCCACCCCCTCCTCCAGGGCAACAGCTGCGCTGGGTACATGATTTCCTCTTCAGGTCACCAAAGGTGACAGGGTTCCCAAATGTCTCACCACCACATAACAGGGGCCACCATCTTCTGGGCCTTCAGTATCAGTTTCCTAAACTCGTTGCCTGATCTCAAAGCCCAAGCTGCAGAGTTTGGATTTTTGTTACAGCAGCATCTTACTTCTAGGATCAACTTCTGTACTGGTTAAAATGGGCTTGATTTTGATGAACTGGCAACTAGCCCCGATGTTTCAGTGGCTCAAGCAACAGAGGTTTATTTCTCACTCTGCTCCATGTCTATGTTGGGTTGGCTGGGGGCTCTGACGCATGCCGTCCATGCTGGGAAGCAGGGTGCAGAGACTTAACCATCTGCAGTATTACTGGGCACCAATGGCCAGGTGAAGGCAGCATGGAGGCTCACAGACTTCTACTCTCCTGCCATTGGTCAAAGCATGTCACATGATCAAACCTAACTTCTGCTCCCATTCCATTGGCCCAAATAAGTCACATGACCATACAACTTCTGTTCCAATTCCATTGGCCAAAGCAAGTCACATGACCATACCTAACTTCTATTCTCACTCTTCTATTCTATTATACTTCTCATAATCATACTCCTATTCTCATTCCATTGGCCAGAGCAAGTCACATGACCATACCTAACTTCTGCTCCCATTCCACTGGCCCAAATATGTCACATGACCATACAACTTCTGCTCCAATTCCATTGGCGAAGCAGGTCACATAATTATAGCTAACTTCTGTTCTCATGTCACTGGCCAAATCAAGTCACATGACCATACCTAACTCCAGGAAGGGTAGGGGAAACAGATTCTCTGCTGAGAAGGAGAGAACCTGGATGTTGGGAGCAGCTCTAAAGAAGGTTGCAGGATTTAAACAATAATAATGGTTTCTTTGGTCTTTCCTCCTGCCAAATAAAGACTCAGTTCCTTCTACTGTTTCTCATACAATATTCCACACCCAGCTTTTCCCCAGAATCCTTCTCTGGATGCCTCCAGTTCCTCACCCTGCTGCTTAGAAGCTGTTATTCTCATATACCGCAACCCTCAGATCTGAAACCTGGTGCTATGGGAAGAGCCAAGAACAAGGCTGGGTGTGACCTGTGTCCACATAATGGTTCAGGTGGCAGGGTGGTCAGTGCAGAGGAGGGAGGAGCCGGGAGTGCCGTGTTCCCAAGGGAGCGGGTGCTTTCTTCTACGCTGTTTTCATAGATTTAACCTCAAACTCCCACATCCCCTCCCAGGAGGGGCTCTGGGATGAATCACTACCCCCTCTCTTCCTCCCTTGCAGTGTCACAGCAACATGGGCAGCGTGGCCTGGGTCTCTGAGAAGCCCCATAGTCGAGATACCTCTTGCATTTGGATTTTGTGATTTTCTTCAACTTGGTGTTTTTCCAACCTGTTTGATGAGACAGCCCTCTCTCGCCCCCATCCAGGGCAGCCCGGAAGTACTGGTGTCATAAGACCAGAGGCTCACCCGTCCTGGTGGAGAGAGCCTTCCCAAGTCTGCACACTGCTGCAGGCTCTGGCGGCCGGGCACAGGCTCAGCGATGGTCTGGCTATTAATCAAAGCAGGCAGCTGTTTATTGTTCGGTGTGCTCCAGAGTTGGAGAGATTCTTCCTTAATTATAATTTAGAGATTTCATCCAAATGAATTAGTAACTGCAGCCCACCCCCACTTCCCGCCACCCCCCTGCAGTATGTCCTCCCCTCTTTGGTGCATAATTCTACTCGTGCTGTGCTTCCCAGACCCGCTGGACTCTTCCTTACAGCCTGGGGTCCCTCAGGTCAGCTTTCAAAGCTTGAAGGAGGTGTAGGCAAAAAACACGCAAACCAAACTCTCTGAGAATTTGTCTCTGGGACTTTGAGATCTTGGTATCTCTGTGCCTGAGATGTAGCAATTGCTCACTTCCTGCTTTTGGAATTTAATTTACTTCTTTGAAAAGCAGGATGCCATTTCCTTTTCAGATGGCTGCTGTCTGCTTCCCAGGAAGAACTGGGGTGGGGGGCTGCCTGCCAAATATTCCCCTCACCCGTCAACACAACCCCACATGGTTCCTGGAACAGCCACCTCAGAGGACCTTTTAATCACCTGACAAAGGAACAAAATGACAAATGGAATCCCTTGTTTGACCGACCTCTGTCTGCAGGGCTGCTTTTCCAGGCTGCCTCTTGGCCTCAGCCTGTGCCACCGGCCCCAGGCCCTGACATTAATTGGCTCTTTCCAAAAGGTCACAGCCTTCTCTTCGGACATTTTAAAAGGCAGTGAGCAAATCACATGATTTTAAAATAGTTATACCCGGTGTCCTAATGTCTCTTCTGGCCAATGTCCTAAGGGTGTGTGATGTGATAAAACAGCTCAGGCACAGTTTATTAATTCATTCAGCGAATCTGTATTTTGACTGAACACCCTACATCACATGTGCCTGGCAGTAGGCTAACTTCGGGGATGCGTAGAGGCATAAGCCTGGGTCCCTGCCTTCCAGGGGCACATGGTCTGCTGGCAGGGGGAGGTGGGCAGACACTGGCAGGCTCTGTGCAGGGCCCAGTGCATTGAGAAGGAGGGAGCCATCAGCTGTTCTGCATCCAAGAGGGCAGGGAAGGCATCACAGGTGAGCTGAAATGCTGTGAAGTCCCAGGAGAGGCTGGATCAGACACAGGTCCCTGTGCAGGCCATGCTGAAGCTTCTCTGATGCCTGTACATCAATCCCCGGGCGTCTGGTAAAGGGCAGGTTGTGCCCCAGCAGATCCTGGGTGGGACCTGAGATCCTGCATTCCCAGCAAGCTCCCAGGGGCGACTGATGATTCTGGGCTGAGGACCATGAAGATGGAGACAGGTGGAAAGTTGGGGTGTGGCAGTGAGAAGGGTCCAGAGCATCGAAGGTCCTTATGGGTGTAGCAGAGTGTGGATGGGGGGCAGGGAAAGAGAGGCAGGGTCCCATATTCAGGGCTTTATATGCCCCGAAGAGTGCCAGTTTCTTCTTTGGGTTACTGGAATGTTCTCCTCAGGTGCCTACCTGAGCCCTCATCCCATTGCTTATGGCTCATCAGGTGTGTTCTCTTTCGTCCTTTAGCACATGCAGAGCTGGGTTAGGTCATGACCTTGTCTTCCTGACACCCAAGGGTGACTGGATCCACCTGCCTTCTCTGGGTTCTCCCAGGTCTTATTCACTAACTTTGAATCTCTGTGCCTGAGATGTAGGGATTGCTCAATTCGTGCTTTTGGAATTCAAATTACTTCTTTGTCTACGCAGTTAAAACTTCTTTGTTTGCTTGCTAGCACTGGGGTCCCATGACAGCGGGCAAGGTTGCTATGTCTGGTTGTCCAGGTTGGACACTGCGGGAGGTGCCCTGCCAACATGGCCCGAGCTGGGTGGGAGTTTTCCTAGTGAGGAAGTGTGTGCCGGGGCCTCCAGTCTTTGGGCCTAAAGTAGCATCTTGCCACCAGCTGCTGCTCCCTGCTTCATCTCAATCCCGCAAAGGCCTTTGGCAGGTCCTGGTCTGGGACCTGATCAAAGTGAGGAGTGGCAATGTCATCCATCTAAGATGGTTGTGCAAATGTCATGTCCGGGCTCTGATTCTTCTATCCAGGCACGTAACCACTTGCTGCTGCTTCATGCCTTAGTAAACGCGTGCTCGCGGTGGGTGGGGTGGTCCCCAATACTTGGCTTCCCGCTGGGGTTCCAGCTAAGGGGTGACCAGGGGGACATGGGGGGTGATTGGCACTGGGTGAGTTGGTTGACGCTGAGCTGGTGTGTGGCCTGAAAGGCTTGTGGCAACAGGAGGTCCTGCCTGGGATCGCTAACTGGGAGAATGCGACTCCTGCAGGGCTTGTGAGCCTTCCGCTGCAGTGTGACGGGAAGCTTCGAGGTGACGTGTCCTCCCAGCCTCCACAAGCCTGACAGATGGGTCCAGATTAAAACGTGACGGATGCACAGTGAGAACCCATCGCAGTTATCTCTTGCTTTTCACAGAGCAGCTCACGATGCACTGGCCCCTCCCTCCTAGTGTGGGGTTCCAGATCTCTCGACTGTGCCTCTCGGTGGCAGTCCTGTTGGGTCTGGGCTGGGGGCTCAGGACACCCAGAGGGAAGCAACAGGCCATAGCACAGCCACCTTAACTTCAGGCCCTTCATAACTGCCTTTGTGTGGTCCTCAGTGGCGCCTTCTGTCTGGAGGATGATATCTGGGCGGAGCCAGGGGCACTGAGCCATGGACAACGGTTACCGTTTCAACCAGGGCCCTGGGCTCAACTTCTCAGCGTTCTGTTCCCATGTGGCTCCTTCTCCCAGGGGCAGGGTCACTCTCTCTCCTTCCTCTTGACATCTTTGCAAAGGAGCTTCTTGGTCTGGATGGATTCCCTGGTGAGCTCTGCTGTCCTGGGCTGGAGGGTTGGGCGGTGTTTACACCAGGAGCTTAAAACCTCAAACAATAAGAGTTGAAAATGCACACCTTTGAGCACTGGGTACAGAGTTAGGCCCGGAAAGGTTTCAGCAGAAGGTGCTCCTGGATGCTCTTTCTCTCTCCTGCTTGCTCCTTTTCTCCTAATTGCTGCTCCATCCTCTCAAGCCTTCTTTATCCTTTCCCACCAGGAACCAGGAAACCATCTGGTTAAGGTCCCAGGCTCCAGAGCCCACGTGGCTCAAACCCTGGCTGCATAGTTTACAAGCTCTGTACGTTGGGGCCA
Organism: Mesoplodon mirus; assembly: GCF_964341445.2. Lineage (NCBI taxonomy): Eukaryota > Metazoa > Chordata > Mammalia > Artiodactyla > Ziphiidae > Mesoplodon > Mesoplodon mirus. Next base: position 3,819,775 of record NC_138978.1, on the reverse strand, counting down.
GTTCCTTAGTTAGGCTGATCCTCAGTTTCCAGTTCTGCAAAATGAGGCCATCAAATGCGGTTGCTGTGAATGTGAACGGGGCAGGTTGTGGGAAGGTGCAAACGGCAGTGTGTGGCCTGCAGTGAGCACTCCATGCACTGATCACGCCGGTGACTCAGCGAGGCTGTGGAGGTGCAGGCAGCCTGAAGCCGGGGCTCTTCTGTGACTTCTGAATCCATACAACTGCTTTCACTGGTTTTGACTCAACACAAGGTTCTCAGTTCCAAAGCTTTTCATGAAGCTAATTGCTAACACAGCCTGACAGGTAGAAGATAACACAGGCTATGCAGACAAGTTAGTAAGGGCTGGGACTCCAGCCAGGTTACAGGGTGGAGCAGATGTTGATGTCATTCACTGCAGATAGAGGGCGAGGGGAAGGAAAGCAAAGAAAGACGGTGAGAAGGGAGGGCAATTTGCTTCCTGTTACATCTGAGGTCTCCCTCTCCAGAACTGCCGTCCTGGGGCTCACGGGTGGGGGATGGGTAGGTGGGTTTGCAAGGCTGGGTTGGTCCTGGATGCACTTACCGGGCCAGAGGGTGAGGCCCGGGTGGGCGCCTGATGGGTCTTCCGGAAGCCCTGGGCACTCTCTCCCACCCACTTGAAAAATATCCTCTTCTGTTTTAAGCCTCTATGGCCTGAATGCTTTGTAAGAGCAGCTGTACTGCTGCACTGGTCCAAACACCACCTCCCCTTCCCCCAATACTAACCTGAGTCTGCTCTAATAAGTGAAACAGGAAAGTCGTGACGCATTCCCAGATATTGACAATGGCCCTGGTACCCAGCAGGAAGAGTGGAGGAGATGAACAGAGTACCACTGGGGGCAGCTATGGGGAGGGAAATAAAACACTTCATGTTTATGCCCTGACATGTTGAGTCTTTTATTAAACTGGTACAAAGAATTCATCCTTTTATTCCTCTTAAAATGTGAATAGAATGGGGCAAGGATCCTCAGCCAATATCTCCAGTGGTTATTGGCCACTTAGGCCACAGTGAGAATGAGTTTCCAGATCCCGTCTTGAGAGTGAGGTTCTATAGCATGATGCAGAAATGGTCCTGGAGGCGGGCAGAAGACAGGATGCAGGGTGAGTGGGTAGGTGGGTGAGTGGGAGGGGATGTGCAGGAAAGAGAGGCTGGTCGTTAGAGAAAACTCGGCCATCAGACTCGGGGACGGCAGGGCCGGGTGTGGCTGCTGGCGGTGGCTCAGTTGCTCTCACTGCTGTCAGGACGGAGAAGCAGCTTGTGGAGGGGCCTGGCTGTGCTCCTCTCTGGGGAGGGGACAGAGAGAAGACTTGAGGACAGAGGTGGTCACTGCTACTGTTTCTGGGGCCTGGATTCCCTTCTCCTCTCCAGGTGGAACTAAGCCAAGTGGCTGCTTTCACATAGCCAGCAGCATAGGGGCTGAGCCATAAATTACAGACTGTTAGTTTCACTCTAGTTGGAGAAGGACCCTCTTGGAAGATGGAGCAGCAGCTACTGCCAGGGGTTGTGTGTGCATGTGTGTGTGTTTATGTGTGTGAGATGGTGGTGCGGGGGCGTGGTGGCCAGCTGGCTAGTGAGATGAGATGGTCGACATGGCCAGGAGGACAGGCAGGCGTGGACTGAAGGGACGAGAGAGTCCCCAGGGCAGGACAAGGGCAGTGCTTTGTCTCTCAGGGCAGCATCCCTGCACCATGAGGATTTCTCTGCTGCTGAAGCTGGGCCCACGAAGGCTGTAATTAATTGAGACAGGACAAGATGCTTTAAAATTTTTACGATCGATTTGCATAATGGATCTTTGTTTTAAAAAAAGAAAAGAACAAAACGCAGACTCTCAGCCATCCTGGCAATGCTCTTCCTGCAGACACAACCTGGCAGGAGTTGGCGTTTCTGACCACAAAGCTTTTCAATGAAAAGTCAGATTTAATGCCTTTTCTTGTCTGATTATAAAAATAACGCAGGCTTACTGTAGAAGGCTTGGAAAATTCGGAAACGGATAACCACGTTTTAATATCTTGCCATAGGGAGGACCTGGCAGGGGCGGATGAGGTGTTTTTTGTTGTTTTTACCTCGGAAGTGATCCCCTGACAACTTCTCTTGCAGCAGTACAAGCTTCTGTGGTGTTCAGAAATCCCTCTGGCAGCCCGGCTGACAACTCTGTGTACTTTTATTACCAAAGGCTAATTGCTCCATCTCTGTCTGCTCCTGGGATGGAAGAGGATGCTGAACGTGTGGAGAGGGGAGGGTGGTGCTTTGGGGGAAAGAGGGTCTCGGTGCTGACACTGCACTGGGGAAGAGGGATGGAATCAGGCAAAGTCAGGCATCTAGCGAGCGCTCCCTGTACCCCCGGCTTTGTGCAAGGTGGGCCACATGCTTATGTCATTTAACCTTCAAAACAACCTAGCAGGTGGGTACTATTATTGAACCCAATTTACAGATGAGAAAACAGAGGCACAGAGAGGTTAGGGGGCTTGCTTAAGGTCACACAGCTAGTGGGAGTCAGAGCAGAGATTCAATCCAGGCAGCCTGAGTTGCCGTGCCACTGAGGCCAGGAGGTGCGTGTACAAAAGATAATGTAAGCTGCGGTGGGCAGATTATTGAGGCGGCCCTCTGGGGCACACCTTTGGATAGTTCCCTCCCCTTGGGTGTGGCAGAGACTGTGAATACAATGGGATGTCAGTTGCCTGATTAGGCTACATTATATGACAAGGTGAATACAGATGTGATAAAGGTCCTTAATCAGTTGACTTTAAGTTCATGAAAAGGGGGATTTTCCTGGGTGGGCCTGACCCAACCAGGGGAGCCCTTTAAAAAAGAGCCCAGAAATCAAAGAAGGGAGAAGTCAGAGAGAGCTGAAGCAGCAGATACCCTTCTGTTGACCTTGAAGAAGCAAGCTTCCATGATGTGGAGGGGGCCCTGTGGAAGAGAATGGTGATTGACTTTGAGGTGTTGAGGGTCTCAGTCCTACAACCACAAGGAGCTGAATTCATCCAACAAACAGTGAGTTTGGAAGAGAACCCCAAGCTTCTCACATGAGATCCCAGCCCTGGCTGTCACCTTGATTTCAGCCTGATGAGACCCAGAGCAGGGGACCCAGCTAACCTGTACCTAGACTCCTGATCCCTGGAAACTGTGAGATAATAATAAAAGGGTGTTGTTGTAAACCTGCTGAGTTGGTGGTAATTTGTTACACAGCACAGATAATGAATACACATGCAAATTAATGCAAAGTAGACACTAGAAGGCACAGCACCTTTGCATAGCAGGTACTTAATTAGAATGGCTCTGCCCTCATCTTCATCCCAGAAGCCACCTGTCTTGAGCAAGGACTGGGTGCCTCCAGACAGACAGGTGAACTTGAAGGCAGGTGCGTTTAGGTCACCTCACTCCTTTGGCAGCGTCAGGTGGCCCAGACACTTGTCACTTAGGAAAAGCCAGCTAAGACTGGATTCCTTCTCTAGCCACCAAAGGTTCTTAAGAAGCCACAGCAGACACACGGTTACATAACTTTTTTCCTCTAGGCTTAGAGGCTTAGAAATGAAAATATTTTGTCTCTTTCACATGGCAGGGGGGTGTGGGTGTTGGAGTCCTGCAGATCCTCTGGCTGTAATACATAGCACTGTAGGCAGCCCTATTACCAGCCCCTAAAATATGCAAGCGAGGGGAAAATAGATAATGAGATGATGTTTGGAGAGTGAGCTCTGCCTGGTGTAGGAGCAGCCAGAAGATAGAAAGGGAGTCATAAACAAGTGGAAGAGAAAATATAGCAATCATGTCCTATGAACAAACACCCTAATCATCTTTCTAAGACCTCACGCCAGGCTGCCACAGGGCATGTGTGTTAAGAATGACACTCTCTGCTGCTTCCGCTGCAAGTCACAGCTGAAAAACCCCTCTGTGTGCTCAGCGAGATCCAGCCTCGAGAGGCAGAGGAAAGAGCTCATAAGGACTCTGAGATGATGTGTTCTAAGCTGGAGGCAGCTTGGCCCTCACAGCTGAGCAAGTCCCCTGGGGCCTGATGTAGGATCCACAGAGGTAGGGTCCGGCCCACCTCCCCAGACCTCAGACTGAGACCCCCGGGCACTCGTCATCTCTTCCCCATCATCTGCCTAATCTCTTCCTGTTCATCTGTGACGGTCATCTCCTCCAGGAAGCCTCCCTGACTGCAGTCTGGGCCAGGTTCCCTGTCCAGGCTTTTGTTGCTCACGGGACTTTGCTCTCAGAGCAACTATTACAACTGTGATTACCAACCTTCTCGATTAACCGTCTGACTTGTCTTCCGGACCTTAAGCTCCAGGAGGGCAGGACAGCGTGTGGCTCATTGTTGTACCCTAGTGTCCAGCCCAGTCCTGGACACATAGAAGGAATATTTATCAAATCAGATGAAGAAAATACTGGGGATGTGGGTAAGGGGCAGTGCAAGCCATCTAGGGAGGGTTGCCCTAAAGGTTTTTGCAGGTCTCTCTCTTGTCTTTTCCACCCTCATTTGGAGCCTGAGGTGAACCCAACCTCCCTTGTTTTACAGAGAAGGAGACTGAAGCCCAGAGAGGCAAAGCAGGCTGATGGCATGGATCTGGGTCTAGAACCATACAAACGGTTCTTCTGTTACATCACCTAGTCTCAGCAAAGGACCAAAGGACAGGAGGTGGAGCAGACTATTGGGACACCCTGAGCTTTTGCACCAAGTCACACTGACAGAGCCATCTGATGGAGGGTCCATTTTCTTTACAGAAGAAGTGTGAGGGTAATGCTCAATTGGGCCAGGACTAGGGTGAGGTGAGTGAGGTTCCAGGGCACCACATTCAAGGAGCTGTCCACTTGAAGGGCACTTGCCTGACTCTGAGAGTGAGCTTCTCCCTACAGTTCACCTTGTCTCAGCCCTGACACTCAATCATGTCTTAGGACCATGGAAGGTGATGCTGAAGGATTGAAGACTTGGGGACAAGGCCATCTCAGGATGATCCATCCATCCATCTATCCATCCATCCACCATCCACCCATCTGTCCAACAAACTATCCATCCATCCATCCCTCCACCTATCTGCTTCAGTGAGTTTATATTTTCAATGAATCCTTTCATTATCTATCTATCTATCTATCTATCTATCTATCTATCTATCTATCTATCTATGTATCTATCTATGTATCTAATCTATCTATCTATCTATCTATGTATCTAATCTATCTATCTTTCTCTCTTTCTTCTCCTTCTCTTTCTTCCTTCTTCCCTCCTCTCCTCCTCCCCCTTTTATTCTTCTTCATCATCATCATCTGTCCACACACATGTATTTACTCTGTGTATCTTTATGCACAGACCAGTTCCCTTTCCTTTAGATAATGGAATTCACGTCTTATTACCTGACATAAACTCTCACCCTGGAGCCTTTGCACGTTCTGTCCCAACTTCCTGGACTGCATTTCCCTCCAGGTTCAAATGTTTGCTCTTCTTTATTCTTCAGTCTCATTTCTAGGCAGTGTCTCCTCCTGTGGTCGACCTTTCTGGTGCTGCAGCATCTATTCTCCACGCCTAACAGCACCTGATTTTTTTTTTTTAAAGAACCGCCTCTCCCTATTATGAATAGCCTTGATGGGGCAGCTAAAATTAAGATGTCCTCTTGACACCCAACCAAGGGGCAGGCGCGTGACACAAGCCAGGCCACCTGGACTCTCCCCTTCTTCACTGGACTTCCCAGGGGTTCTGTCTTGAGTAGAGGGAGGAAAGGAAGGGGGAACAAATGGTTGTAAGCCTTTCATTCCAGCAGCTTCACCAGGAGCGGTTTCTGCTGCCAGACCCTTGGAGGACCCCATTCCTGATCTCCTCTGAACTCTGGCCCCTACAACATCCCTTTACCCTGAAGGATATGGAAGTGGTCTTTCTTGCTTGTCCAAAGGCTCCTAACAGACAGACCTCTTCAGAGAGGACTGGGATGACTTTCTGTTTTAAGTCAGCCCCCTTCCCCACCTCAGTGTCTGCCTTGTTTCCTTAATAACGATGAACACAACTTGTGTTTATTTTATTTTATGTCTATGTACTTGTTTGGTTTCTATTAGTGATGGCTATGCATGTGTTTGTTTTCTCTCCCAGTAGAATATAAATTACAAGCTTCCTGAAGGCAGGGGCTGTGTCTGTCTTGCTCATAGTTTTCTCAGTGTCTTGCACAGTGCCAGGCACATAGTAGGTACTCAACACACATTTGCTGGATTATGATGAAATTTTTTTTTTTTTTTTTTTTTTTTTATGGTACGTGGGCCTCTCACTGCTGTGGCCTCTCCCGTTGCGGAGCACAGGCCCCGGACGCGCAGGCTCAGCGGCCATGGCTCACGGGCCCAGCCGCTCCGCGGCACGTGGGATCCTCCCGGACCGGGGCACGAACCCGCGTCCCCTGCATTGGCAGGCGGACTCTCAACCACTGCGCCACCAGCGAAGCCCTATGATGAAATTTTGAAGTTCCTGTTAAGGAATTAAAATCTCCAAGTCTTCTTCTCATTTGTGGAGTCAGGGCCTGAGTACTTGCCCTTCTGGACCTCAGCTCTCTCATCTTCTCTCCCACCATCCTATTTATTTCCTGCAGTGTTTATGTGGTCCTAGATTTAAAGATTCTTTAGAAAAATAAGGCCTTGAAAGCTTGGAGTTAGAAGTTCTGACTGTGGATCCAGAGAGACCTAGGCTCCAGTTCTGCCTCTGCATCCTTCCTGCCTGTAGGACCTTGAGCCTCAGGGTTCTCATCCCTAAAATGGGAATAACAGCACCTCCATCAAAGGGTTGCTGTGAGGATTAAATAAGGCACAGCGGGAAAGAGCTTAGCACAGTGTCTGGCATCTGGAAAGCATTCAATAAATATTGGGTGAATAAGAAAGAATCCATGAATGAAGTTTGAAAAAGTATCTGTACTTGGAAGAAACTGTTCTACCTTAGAATCCTGATGAGCCATAATGCATTTAAATGCATGCTGTTGTCATCATCCCATTATTTCTCTTCAGTTCCCCTCTCCTTCCTCCCCACCCTCCGCCCATCTGTGCCCACCTGGCTAATCACAGGGAGCTATTTTTACACTTGACGTAGTGGAACGGTAGCAGATTAACAGCCCCAGAGACGTCCATTGCTTCTATTAATATTAAACAGGGTATTAATTTTACCAGTAACTGAAACATTAAACATGTATATCCATTAGTGGTCATTATTTTAATCTCCAGAAACTGTCTAGCATATTCCAGGAATAGGTCTGCCTCACTCTTCTCTATATTCTTTTCCTAAATTCACTGGTGAACCAGGGATCATGGTTTTTATTTCCCCGAGGGGATGTAGATAATTATAAACTTATAGCTGTTGAGGGAGAAAGTCTGAGAAACCATCACATTCAATTCCCCGATTCAGTACTACAAGACTCTCAAGACTAGACCTGCAGCAAGACTAGACCTGGAGCGCTTGCTGAGAGTGGTCTTTCTAAGGATCTTCTTCTCACAGGGCTGCCATCCTGATGTGCTGACTGTGAGCACCAGCTCTTAATGTAATTGTTAAACATCCAGATCTTGACTGCGAATGACCCTGAGTGGATCTAGCTCAGCACATTTGGAATGACGATATGAAGGGCTAAGAGTAGTTAATAATGATGGGACACATGCTATGGAGTGAGTGATAGGCAATTTACTAAGTAGTAACATAAGGACATCCAAAGTCTGCTAATAACGCATAGAATAGTGCTGATGACAACTCCCAACTGCTCCGCTCTAGGAAGCTGGTGAAACCCTCAGGGTGGGACTGAGGGACAAGTGTGGCCCAGTGGTTAAGAGTGTGGCCTCTGGTGTCAGACTCAAATTTGGGCTCAAATCCTAACTCTACAACAGGAACAGAAGGAACAGTGCTTGAACCTCACACAGAACCAGACACACTTGGTACTCTCACCTGTAACAGTTGAAAAACCTTATTCTTCCCAGGACATTAGGTAGAGTACTCAAAAAAAAAATGCCTCAGTTATGTGGAAAATTAGCCCTAGGACAAAGCTGCTCTAGTCCCACTTAAAAAGGTTCAAAAGAAAGTCTTCAAAGGACCAACATCTTTCCAGTTAACTTAACTGCATCCTAGAACAAAACTCAAGAATATTTATAGAAACACAATAATATCCAGTACACGGTAAGGTAAAATTTACATTGTCTGTCATCCAATAAAAATTACCAGGCATGCAAAGAAATAGGAAACTACAATCAGTAATGAGAAGAAAAGTCAATCAGAAGATACAGACACAGAAATGGCACATATGATAGAATTAGTAGAAAAGGATATTAAAACTCTTCTTATAACTAGGTTTTCCACATCAAGAAGGTAAAGGAAAGCTTGAGCATGTTAAGTGCAGACATGGAAGACCAATATTGAACTTCTAGAGATGAAAAATATAATGCTTGAGATAAAAAATATACTGGATGGGATGATTAACAACAGATTATACATTGTAGAATAAAAGATTTGTAAACCTGAAGACATAAGCAATAGAAACTATCAAAAATGTAACATGTAAGAAAAGATTGAAAAAAATAAACAGAAAATCAGCTTCAACAGACCTAATATATTTGTAATTAGAGTCCCTCAAAGTGGTGAGAATGGAAGAAGAAAAAATATTTGAAGAACTTATGGCAAAAAATTTCAAATTTGATGACAACTATAAACCCAGAGATCCAAGAATCCCAATGAATCCTAAGCATAAGAAACACAAAGAAAACTACCTCAAGACACATAATAATCAAATTGCTCAAAACCGATCATAAAGAGAAAGTCTTAGAAGAAGCTAGAGGAAAAAAGATACATTACTTACAGAAGAACAAACATAAAAGTGATGGCAGACTTCTAGTCAGTAACAATGTCACCCAGAGGATAGTGGGGTAACATCTGTAAAGTACATAAAGATAAAACAGTTGTCAATCTAGAATTCTATACCCAGAAAAAATGTCTTTCAAATATGACAGTAAAATAAAGACTTTCAGACATAAAAAGCTTAAAGAATTCATTACTAACTGATTACCACTGTAAGAAATGATAAAGGAAATTCTTCAGGCAGAAGGAAAATTATACCAGTTGGAAATGTGGATTTACACAAAGGAATAAAATGTACCCCAAAAGGTAAATATGTGGGTAAAAGTGAAACATTAAAAAATATCTTTTATAGATAATCGACTGTTTAAAAACAACAACAACAATAGAGTGTGGGTTTATAGCATATGTGGAAGCAAAATGCGTGAAAACAATAATGCAAGAGCCAAAAGGGGGGATGAAAGTATTATTTTAAGGTTCTTGTCCTATATGTGAAGCAGCGTAATATCATTTGACAGGAGCCCATGATAAGCTAAAATATACACTATCAACTGTAAAGCAACTACTAAAAATCAAAGCCAAACCAAACAAAGTAGTTATATCTAATGCCAAAAAAGGAATAAAAATTACTCAACCCGAAAGGAGACCAAAAAACAAAAAAAACAAAAAAGAGGAAAAAGGGAATAAACAACAGATGGGCAAATAGAAAGCAAATATTGAGATGACAAATTTAAACCCAACTCTCCGATGTTCTACCAGTTGTGCATGATTATTTAACAGCTCTGTGTCCCAGACAACAAGAGTCCTTGCACACAGGCTTGCCAACACACATGCTGTCTACACCCCAGTAGGCTCTCATTACTACTTGTGATTACTGCTGTTGGCAGAGAGCATGTCTGTGTTGGTCATGTCGAGAGGTTCCTTCTTGGTCCTGTCTCCCCACCCCTCCTACTTGGACCCCTTTCTGTACTTCCACACCCAAGCCTTCTGGGCTGGGGAAGATTCTCAGCCTCTCAGTCTGCACGTGTTCCAGGTCCATGAACTGAAGATTCCACAAAAGTCTTCCTGTGCATTTAACCACCACCCGTGAATCCAGGAGGGTTGCTTGCTTTCCTGCAGAGATCCTATGGCTGGGAATGCCTAGAAGTTGCTCTTTCTGCTCTCCCCTCTCTTCTGATGGTATATTTCTCAGCTTCCCTGCATCTCTGGGGAGGCTTTATAGGGACGGCTATGAATTTTGGGAGGGAGAAGGGAAGATGACTGTTTGGGGACAGTCCATAAACTGTTGGCCCGAGGTGAACTCAGTCATGCTTCTGGCCTCTCTACCCAACACCTGTCCCCTCCTGGGTTGGCTGTAGCAACTTGAGTTTGCTGTTCAGCTATGGCAATGCCTACCTTTAAGGGGCTGTGGCTTGTTTTATGCCCCAGTCAATAGCACACCAAGAAGCTGCTCGATACACATCTGTGGAGGGATGTCATCATCACACACCTGTAGGGAGACCAGTGGCTGAGTGAGATGCTCAGGCCACACAACTGGTCAAGGCTCAGTAGGACCTGGGTCCCGGCCTTCTGGGCTCTGCTATGGTGCTGTATTCTTGCTGCACGTGGCCTCTCATAGTGGTCTGCCTCTGCTCTGTGATACCACCACTGTAGGGGTGGGGACAGGGGAGCCTTCTGCAGATAGAGCTCATTCTTGGGATAATGGCCCAGGTTTGTGCTGTAGGCCTGGAAGCATCCATCAGCTGCCTTACCTCCTCTTTGACTCAGGTGTGCGGGTCCCCCCAGACCACCCCATCCTTTACCTGCCCTACCTTTCTTGGTACCCTCTTGCAATTAGAGAGCCAGGGATGTTTGCTGTTAGTTCATGCTCTTAGCAGCTGTTTGGTAGCAATGCCCAGGTGGGAGAATGTCTTTTCTGTTGTTTTCTAAGAGCACAGGTGTTTTCTTCCAGTCTCTGCACCTAACTCCCCTGATTACCCGCCCTCACCAGGAGATAGCTGGGCACACAGAACGCGAGGCCTCTTCTTATGTGAAGATCTGTCATTCTGTGGCTCTTGCATTTTCTTCCGGTGTCCAGACAAGAGACCATAGGTAAATACACTACAGAATCCCACAGCACTGGCCATTTTCTCTCCTTAGCTCAGGGTATTCGCTCTGGTCCCCCATCCCTACCCCGGGCCCCCTCAATCCATGCCATAAAATGTACAATATCAGTTTGTTTGACTAAGGACCCTGCTGAGTATTTAATCCTTACTTAAAGCTGATGTTTATTTTACTTTGGAGATTAAATTAATCAGCCTCAGGATACAAAATTAGATAAGGCAGGGATTTAGGTCTCCTGGAATGATTCTTTTCACAGTGACCTTCTTAATGCTCTGGCTGCAGGGGAGGAGTGCCCATATCTTTCTCTGCAGAGCTGCCCCAGGGACTGGCCAGGTGAACAGCTGTGTTCCTGCCCCACCATCCCCTCAACCCGGGGCATGCCGTGCTCATGACACAGCGGGTTAATATACATGTTTTTATATCATAACAGTAATAAATCCTCGCAAAAGGAAAAAAAGATAATATAAGAACGGAAAAAAAGTAAAAAGAACCTACCTATAAACTTACCACCTAAAGATAACCATTGTCAGCATTCAGGCATGCTTCCTTTCATGCACATTATCTCTTTAAAACTATTACACAGTCTTGCAAGCACACAGAACAGGGTGCAGAATAACGGTATCCAACTTTCATGGACCTACCAGTTAAACTTAATATGTGGTAGCTTTATGACACATTTGATTCAGGGTTTTTTTTTTTTTGCGGTATGCGGGCCTCTCACTGTTGTGGCCTCTCCCGTTGCGGAGCACAGGCTCCGGATGCGCAGGCCCAGCGGCCATGGCTCACGGGCCCAGCCGCTCCGCGGCATATGGGATCCTCCCAGACCGGGGCACGAACCCGTATCCCCTGCATCGGCAGGCGGACTCTCAACCACTGCGCCACCAGGGAGGCCCCAGGGTTTGTTTTTAAGGGAATAAAATATGACAGGTTCAACTGATGCTTGAGTTATACGTCCTTTATCTAGTCTGTTACCCTTCCCCACCCCCCCACTATTCTGAAGTCGATGAATCCCTCCCAGCCACATTTTAATACTGAGTATGCCTGTCCATAAAGAATGTGTAGTCTTTTTTTGTGTGTGAAATTTTATATAAGTAGTCCATACAAAATCTTCTGCAAGTTGCTTTTTCCCTTCACCAACATTTTCCGGATGAGTCCAGAATTCTGAAGGCCTGATAAACAGGTGATCCTCTCCCCTCCCCCAGGTGATGCTGATGTTCTGGTCCTCCCAATGAAGTCTGGGGTCTCAGGATCTGCCCATTTTAAGTTCTGCTGATGAAACACAGCCAGCTGATCTTCAGGATGGAGGCTTCACTTTGCAGCTTCATCAGCAGCGTGCAATTTCCTCTTTGCTCATCTTCAACTTCCAACATCCTGCCGAGCTCATGGGTGTGAAATAATATTTCCTTGTTTTAATTTGAGGTTCCCTGATACCATCCTGCCTTGTGTTCCTTGGCCCTTTGGGTTTCCTCCCCTGTGAATTGCTTCTTTGTCTCTGGGTCTCTGTTTGTCCTGTTGACTTCTAAGTGGTTTTTTTTTTTTTTTTTTTTTTTTTTTTTTTGTGATCTGGACATCAGTGTTTTTGTGGCTAAATACATGACAAATATGTTTTTCCTACCTCTGCATTATCTTTGTCTTTTAACTTTATTCATGGCCTCTTTTGTCAGATCAAATTTTCCACTTTTAATGTAGCTACATTTGTGAGTATTTTTCTGTATGGTGCTGGCTTTTTTTGTGTCTCACTGTACAACAGCCTCTTTACCCTGTTGTCATAAAAACATTGTCCCTAATTTTCTTCTATAAATTTGTTTTTTTTTGTTGTAGTTTTTAATCCTTTAGTTATTTGTTCTATAGGAAACTTGGAATAGGGATCTGTATTTCATAACTTGTGCCACATACCAAATGACCCAAATCTCAGAGACGTAACATCATACGCAAGCACTTCTCACTCCTGAGTCTGTGGGCTGACCGGGCAGCCGGGCTCAGACTGCAGCAGCCAGGGTCGTCTGCTCCAAGTGACACAGGCTGGGAGCTGGGAGCTGGGACCCTTTGCTGCAGTGCCTGCACCTGGACAAACGTCTCCTCCAGCACAAAATACAAAGTCATTATAAGGGACTAAAAATAACTGCATGCATGCTCAGCCGGGGCAAATTATGCACAACAAGATACAAAAAGACCAAAAATCCAACTGCCACTTCTGAAGACCCGGAAGCAAAAGCAGGGTGTCAGGAGCAAAAGCAGGGTACTGTGCATGCCCGCTGCACACACCACCACCACCAAAGGGGTGGACAAAACTCCTAAGCCACCCTCCTGGCCTGACCCCTGGACACTCCTACCCTCACCCCGTATAAGGAACCAGCTCCCCCCTCCTCGGGGAGCCAACAAGGAAACCTGTTACTTGTTCTCATTCCCCTCAGGTCCAGCAGGGGCCTGAATTTCTCGTCTGGCCTCTGATCAATGTCTATTGATTGGGGAAGGCCGAGAACCCTGGTCGGTATCACAAGCATCTCTCATCCCCTTCCTGGGGGCAGGGCCATCCTGGGCACATTCTTCTCCTGGCAAAGGCAGAAACAGAGAGGGCAAAGGGCATGGAGGCCTCTTAAGTTCTGGGCTCAGAACCCGCACGCTGTTGCTTCCATTCCATCCCATTGTCTGAAGCGGGTCACATGGCCACACCAGAGGCCAAGGCGCAGGAAGAAAGTTCAAGAGTAGACCCCATGTCCATATGCTGTGGTTGCCTTCAGTTTTTGGTGGGTTCTCCACTTCCTGAGGTTGAATGATTGTATCCTCACTTCCCCAAACCTCAGAAGACACATTTTCTCCTGATTCCGAGCCACAGGGCAGATTTATTCTGGTGTATAAAGACCAGAGGAGACCTTGAGATTCCAGGCTCGGCCATGGACTGATTCCACACTTCCACCGTTTGACAGCCAAGGCCATGTCCCTTGTCCTCACGTGGGGCTGAGGTTTTGTCCAGATCCTCCCCTTCTTTCTCCTCAGGCTGCCCAGGCATCAGCTCCTTACTTCTCTGGCATGGTTCCCTCTTTCACATCTATTATGTGAGGGAATCCTTTTAATTAATGTATTTTTTACAATGTCTGGCTTTGATTTGGTGCAGTTCAGCCTTCCACGTGCCCACCTTAGCCCCTGTGTCCCCCTGTGTGGTCAGCAAGGGTGGGTCCTCCCCATCTTCTCTCCCAAGGAGGCCGTGTCCTGGAGGCATCGGGACTGGATAGACACTTGGGAGACCTGAGCTTTGGTCCTGATTCTGCCGTCATTTTTCCGTGGGAACTTGGGCCAATCACCAATCCTCTCTATGCCTCAGTTTTTTAGTTCTTTGAACAATCTAGTAATGCTAACTTCAGTGCATAAGTAAAGGTGGTGAATCAATTCTCCTGCTGCCCCCTAAACTGAAGCCCCCCCCCGCCCCCAGTTCCATGCCTGCCACAGTCTAAGGCTTTCGTGTCTGGGCAAGAATACAGAGAAAGAAGAGGAGGGAAGCTTTGGGCACGATATTTATGGGGTCTCATTTAAAGGAAGGAAGTGGGGGACAGAGAGGGATGGGGAAGCAGTCCCTTGGACCAATGATAGGGAAAAGCTGCCATGTGGGTCTGCAAGGGTTCGGATGTATAGGAGTCTGGGTCCAAGCAGGAGATAGAAACCACATTGTAGGTTAAACAGGGATGTTTAACATAAAGGATTATTAGTGGATAAAAATAAATAGCTACAAGGTACAAGGAAACCCTATGTGGTTCTCAGGGCTGCAAGAGGGCACTGAGGAAGCACAAACTTGACTGGTGTCCAGACGTCATTGGAGACAGTGTGGTTCAGCCCTTGGATAAGAGAATTTTGTGGATTTGGCTGGGCTGGAGCTGGCCTGGAGCTGCTGGGCAAGCTGCAGGCCACCCTCTGGAGGGTGATGAATTGGCCAGACAGGGCACAAGGCTGCGAAGCACACGAGCCCTGTGGGGTCCTGCAGAAGGAATGGCTCAGTGTGGACCCTCAGGACACAGGTGGGTATGTGGCAGTGGCACAGGGCTTGCAGAGAGAGTCTGGGTGCCTTTGCAGGGACCTTCAGATCACACGGGCCTGTGGTTTCTGTGTCAAGAGGCTGCAGAATGGTTATCGCCAGGTGGAGTCCACGAGGCTGCAGAGAGATCACATTTGGGTCTGTGGCTGGGGATCTCCCAGCGTCCCACCCCTTTCCCCAACCAAGTCTCTCCAGCCTCCTTTACTAAGAAAGCCCCCAACTGTGCTCATTTTGAAGGAGACGTATTGAAAGAAGTCTGGTTGTTGATCACACTGCTCATACTGAAAGGTGCAGCTGGGGATGGGAGGCACTAAATTGATAATGAATGTAGAAAATGTTTACTCCAAGCAGTGAGGAGGGGTTGGGAGTAAGCCAGAAGGAACCACCTGGTATTTGACATAAATGATCTGAATCTTTTTTTTTTTTTTTTTGCGGTACGCGGGCCTCTCACTGTTGCGGCCTCTCCCATTGCGGAGCACAGGCTCCGGACACGCGGGCTCAGCGGCCATGGCTCACGGGCCCAGCCGCTCTGCGGCACGTGGGACCTTCCCGGACCGGGACACGAACCCATGTCCCCTCCATCGGCAGGTGGACTCTCAACCACTGCGCCACCAGGGAAGCCCAATGATCTGAATATTTGCTTCAGTTCTTTGGGGCCCCTGCCTATGCAATTATTATTCCTGTGGAGTCTCTTAAGTTGGGTGTGGCCTGTGACTCATTGTGAGCCACAGCTGTGAGCAGAAGGAATGGGTATCCCTTCTGGGCAGGTTTAAGAAGGGGCACGTGGCTTATCATGTTTTCTTTTCTCAGCCTCTGGAACTGTGGAAGCACCTTTGGGGTGGGTGTCCATCTCTTTGAGCCCCTGAGTGATGACAGCCCCTGACTGCTGGGGGAGGTGGGGCGGAAGCAGGCCTGCCCTCAGCACATGCCCGCCTGTGTCCCCTTCTCCACCTGTGATGGACATGAGACCAGAGTGGGAGTCAGCTTTGTTGGCTGAGCAGCTGAGATGTTCTTGTTACAGTGGCCTAAATGGCTGAGCCTGACTGACGTGAGATCCCATTTAATCCTCAGTGTAGCCTGTGGGACAAATGGTCTTTCCCTTATTTCACAAATGAAGAAAATGAACCTCAGCGGGGTCAGCAACGGTCCCAGGCTCTCACAGCGGGGGGTGGGGTCGGGATCTGGATTCAGGTCTGTCTAACCCCAGACGCTGCAGTGGGCTTCAAATAAATCATCACTGTTGCTTTCTGCCTTCTTGGGAACCCATGTGTGACACAATGCATGGGGTGGAAATGTTCTCGTTCAGAGATAGGAGAAAGACCATAATCCATATACTGAATTATTCCTTTTGACCGGAAGTTTTGAATGTGATGATGCATGAAAAGGTACTTGAAAAGTTAACCTGGGATTATCACTAGTGATTCCAGGACGCGCTCCTGCATGAGCAGCCACCTCAGGCGCAGGGGTTTAACAGGGCTTCCCTGGGCTGGGGGCTCAGCAGATCCTTGGGAGGGAAAAGAAGGAGGCACACGATAGATACATGTGCCTACCCCTCACCAAGTGTGAATGGAGATGCATGCACGTACATGTGCACACACAGGCATGCACACACACACAAACACATGTGCACACTTTAGCATGCGTTTCCCTGCCATATATGCACACACAGATGTACAGCCCTGCTCATGGCCCATGGCTGGGGGAAGGGGAACTTGTCCTTGCGGGTATTTTTTCCTCTGGGCCATGATGCATCCTCTTCCTGACTCTGTTTCCACCACCACGAGGTAGACAAACACATTTTGCTCAAGCACAGGCTTTATTGAAGCTTTCATTCATATTTTATATGCAGTTTTAATCCAGCTGTCAAACCCCAGGTTGTGAGGCCCAAGGGGAGCTGTGGGGGTGGCTGTGTCGGGCTGGCCTCTGTGAGTTTGTACCTTTGGGCTGAATCTTGCTGATTCGGATCCCCCTGTGAGCCAGTGCCCCCTGGCTGGTTCACGTCCAGTCCAGAAGTTGGGGTCCTCTGAACTGCAGCTTGTCCTGAGCAGGGACACCAGAACACTCCCTGCCCAGGACGGAGGCCTCTCAGCCCCTGCTCAGGCACACTCATCTGTACGCACAGCCTCAGGGTCTGGCAGGAGTGCTGGGGGAGGTGGGGCGGAAGCAGGCCTGCCCTCCGCACATGCTCTCGGGGGAGGAAACCCCTTTTGGGAAAAGTCTAACCAGCACGCAGCGATGCCTCGGTGCCCTGGGTGTTGGGTTTCCTGGGTGAGGCGCAGATCTGGAGCCCGCGCTGCGCTCCGCCGCACTCTGGCTGTGCGACCCTGGGGGAGAGAGTTAGTCTGTGTGTGCAGTTTGCCCGCCTGGAAGGTGGGGATAGTTGGGGTCTCCTGGATAGACCGACGGGAGGATTGCAGCCCCTCTGTTCACAGCTGCGCCCTCCCCACTTATTCCTCTGCAGTGGTGGGAGAGAGGGAGGAAGGGGCTGGGCCGGAGTGTCCGCCCAGCGGTCAGGGCTGTGCTACTTCTCCCCAGGGGAGGGTGACCGGGGCGGGGGTGTGTGTGTTGGGGGTGGGGCAGGGCAGGAGGACGGGCCTGCCGCTCCCCACATGCAGACTCTCTGCCCACACCCATGTGATCACAGGGCTACAGGGGACGGAGGCCACAGCTCTGCAAACTGCCAGAGAGGCCGGTGATGATGAGGTTAGCTTCCATGGACACAGCCTCCTTGAGCAGGAGCCGAAGATTCTGGAAACAAACAAGTGAAAGCAGCCAAGCATGACACACAACTGGGCCCCAGAGAAGGTCCGAGCCAGCCGGCCCTGGGTGGGCGAGGCCTGGGGGTCTGCCAGCCTGACCTCCCTGCCTCGGCAGGGGCTCCACGTGCCTCTCAGCCCTCCTCTGAGTTCCCGCTGTCAGGCCAGCCCAGGGAGCCTCTGAGAAGGGCTGGGATGAGATCTGGCCAGATGCCTCTGTCTTTAGCTGGCATAATGTCACCTGTCAAGTCTATGAATAACGGTGAGTGAGTGATTAAACTCCCACACCTGGGCCTCCCCATCCTGGAGCTTAAATGGCTGTGCTCCAGCCTGCAAAGCCCACGTGGGTGGCAGGAACTGGGCCTTGTCAACGGCCACTGGAAAGGAGCTTGGATGTCCCCTCAGGGGCTGGACCAGGATGAAGTGCTCCTAATATGTGGTTATAAGCATCCGAGAGGTGTTTGTAATTGAATTATTTGGGGCCTCAGGAGGTTGGGCCGTGTGACTGGGACCTGCCAAGCAGCCCTTATGAGACATTGGACGGGGTGGGTGGGGGTGGTGACGGCACTGGACATCATCGCCCAGGGGGACATTTTATCATCTCAGGAAATGGGTGGGTGGAAAGGCCCAGACTTTAGAGTGAGGCCCCGGGTCCTAGTCTTGGCTTTTGGAATCCTTTGCTCTGGGCTGGTTCATCGCCCAGCCTCGGCCATAGTCCCCTGCTCTAGGGATCTCAGAAGTGGGAGACAATCTGCCTGCAGGGCTGTCCTGACAGCCAGGCAGGCAAGGGTCCTAGGCGAGAACAGGGCTTTGGAGTCAGGCTGCTGGGTCCTGCTTGAGAGTGAGCCGCCTGCCCTCTCAGAGAGTGGGTGGTCCCATCTGTAAACAGAGGTCAGGGTTCTCCTCACCTCTCTAGGCTGGTTTCACGCACTCGTCACACAGATGCCAGGATTTCCTCCTTGGTCGCCCTCCTGCCTGATTTTTGCTGCAAGTCAGGGCTAGAGGAGGGGTGGTAGCGTGGGGCTGGAGCCCAGGGGCCTGGCTGGCTCTTTTGTCCGGGTGGGGAGGGGGCCTGGCGGGGCTGAGGCCCGGCTGCACTTGGGTCTCCAGGGTGGGGCTCCAGGCAGATTGTGATCACCAATTTCCTTAGTAATTACGGTAATAACAATAATCATGAAGGCTCATTTGCATTTAATGCGAGTGTGTGCACACGACAAGTCACAGGGTGGTTAGGCAGGGCTGGGTGCCCAGTAGGAGGTGGCTTCTGGCAGGAACTAGGCTGTTATACACATGGTGGCATGGGGTGGGGAGCTGACTAAATTTCCCTGGATGTAGAGGAGGTAGGCTTATCAGAGAGAGAGAGAGAGAGAGAGGGAGAGAGGGAGAGAGAGGGAGAGAGAAAGAGAGAGAGAGAGAGAGAGAGAGATGCTTGTATGGGCTCCCACTGCACACAGCTATGCATGGGAAATTCTCGGGAAAGACTCCCCACTTCCCCCAACACCATGAGGCTCTGACCGCTGGTACAGACGTGGCGGGAAGCAGGAGTTGGCTCTGGGCTCTGCCAAGCACATAGCAGGAGCCCAGAACGTTCCCCGAGGGATGCACCAATGTGTGTGTTTGCTCTATAAAGGGGGATATACCGACCTGTGTGTTTGGAGGGGTGGTTAGAGGCCATGCAGCCCAGATGAAGCTGAGCAACAGGTCCTGGGGTCAGGATGATGAGGAGGGGCCTCTCACTGTCCACTGGGGATTCTGAAGCTCGCAGTGAGCCGGGCTGGGGCCTGGGACCCTTGGCTGCAGAGCTGCAATGCTCGCACCTGGACGAATGTCTCTGCCAGCAACAAATACAAAGAAAATGTAAGGGACTAAAAATAACTGTGTGCACGCCCAGTTCCCTGGTGGCGCAGGGGTTAAGAATCCGCCTGCCAATGCAGGGGACACAGGTTCGAGCCCTGGTCTGGGAAGATCCCACATGCCACGGAGCGGCTAGGCCGGTGTGCCACAATTACTGAGCCTGCGCTCTAGAGCCTGTGAGCCACAACTACTGAGCCCACATGCCACAACTACTGAAGCCTGTGCGCCTAGAGCCCATGCTCTGCAGTGAAGAGCAGCCCCTGCTTGCTGCAGCTAGAGAAAGCCTGCGCACAGCAACGAAGATCCAATGCAGCCCCCCCCCAAAAAAGAGAAAAATTATGGACAATTTTGGACAAATTATGGATAAAAAGACCAAAAAAACAAAAAACAAAAACCAAAAAAACCCCCGACTGCCACGTCTGAAGAGCTGGGAGCAAAAACAGGGTACTGTGCATTTCCCCTGCACACAACACCACCAAAGGGGTGGGCAGACCACCTAAGCCCCCCCACTGCCCCACAACTGCCTGACCCCTGGGCCCTCCCCTACCCTCACCCCATATAAGGAAGCAGCTCCCTGCCACTTGGGGAGCGAGGGAACAAGGGCACCTGTTGCTTGTTTTCGTTTCCCCCTGCTGCATCAGGGGCCCCAGTAAAGCCTTGCCTGAATTGCTTGTCTGGCCTCTGATCAATTTCTATTGATTAAGGAAGCCAAGAACCCTGGTCTGTATCTGGGGAAGTGGGATGTTTCACATAAAATCACACCCCACTAAGTGGAGGAGGTGAGATTTCCACCCGTGTCTACCTGAGCTTTTTTTTTTTTTAGTTCACATACCTGAGCTTCTTACACCATGTCACCTGCCTCCCCCAGGAACAGATCTGGCCACAGCAGATAATAGGAGGCCACCTGAGACAAGAGGGTCCAACTGCAGGGCTGGCATTCAGAGCCAAGGGCCAGGTGCTGGAGGACATGTGGGGGTGGGGCAGGGGTCAAGGCAACAGGTCAGCAGTTTAGCCTCCAGGTGACTTTGAGGACAAGGCCGGAGCTATTGTCTGTTATAGGTTGAATTGTGTCTTCCCCCAAATTCATACATTTAAGTTCCAACTCCCAGCACTTCAGACGTGACCTTATTTAGAAATAGGGTCATTGCAGATGTAATTAGTTAAGATGAGGTCTTACTGGAGTTGGGTGGCCTGTATCCAACACGACTGGTGTCCTTGTAAAAGGGAGAAATCTGGACAGAGACACACACACAGGAAGGACGCCGTGTGAACATGAAGTAGGGACCTGGGTGATGCATTTACAAGCCAAGGAACGTCAAGTTTCACCAGCCAGCTCCTGGAAGCTGGAGAGAGCCCGGGAACAGACTCCCCCTTGAAGCCTCCAGAAGGGACCCCTTGATCTTGGACTTCTGGCCTCCAGCCTGGGAGACAATACATTTCTGCTGTTTTAAGTCACTCAGTTTGGCACTTTTACTGCGGCATGGCTGGGCGAGAGCGGAAAAAGGGAAGGCCCAGGCCCCTCCTCATGAGGTTTGGGTTCAGGATGCCAGGAGATGGTCCTTGTTACTGGCCCAGCTTAGGCCTCCTGCCTTGCTGGGGCAGCCAGGGCTGCACAGAGCACATTCAGGGAGATTTACTGCGTCGGAAGGCAGCAGGAAGGAGGCTGACAGAGGCCACCCCTGCCCAAGGCAGTTATGCCCCAGCGACGGAGGCTGTCTTTTTTTTTTTTTTTTTTTGCGGTACGCGGGCCTCTCACTGTTGTGGCCTCTCCTGCCGCGGAGCACAGGCTCCGGACGCGCAGGCTCAGCGGCCATGGCTCACGGGCCCAGCCACTCCGCAGCATGTGGGATCTTCCCAGACCGGGGCATGAACCTGCGTCCCCTGCATTGGCAGGCAGACTCTCAACCACTGCGCCACCAGGGAAGCCCGAGGCTGTCTTTTAAGAGCCACATTATTTATTAATGTGTTAATCAATGCTATCTCCTTGGGTAATTGCCTGGCCAGAACAGAGCCGCATGCATCTCCCAGTGAGCAGGCCTCTTGCTTCTCCTGTCCACTTCAAGAGTTTCTGCTATTTTTAGTTTTTTAAGGAACCTCCGTACTGTTCTCCACAGTGGTTGTACCAATTTACATTCCCACCAACAGTGCAAGAGGGTTCCGTTTTCTCCACACCCTCCCCAGCATTTATTGTTTGTAGATTTTTTGATGATGGCTGTTCTGACTGGTGTGAGGTGATACTTCCTCGTAGTTTTGATTTGCATTTCTCTGATAATTAGTGACGTTGAACGTCTTTTCATGTGCTTTTTGGCCATCTGTATGTCTTCTTTGGAGAAAAGTCTATTTAGATCTTCTGCCCATTTTTTGATTGGGGAAACATGGTGGGGGGAGTGATAAACCAGGAACTTAGGATGAACATACACACAATACTATATATAAGATAGATGATCAAGAGGACCTGTGTATAACACAGGGAACTCTACTCAATATTCTGTGATAGCCTATATGCGAGAAGAATCTGAAAAAGAATGATATATATATATGTATACCCGAATCATGTTTCTGTACACCTGAAACTAATACAACATTGGAAATCAACTAGACTCCAATTAAAAATTTAAATAAAAAAGTTTCAGCTAAATCCTTAGAACCGCAGAACAGACTCCCCAGGTGAGTGGGCCTCCTGGGCCCTGTGTGGGGGATGGGATATCAGGTGCAACTGGCGTCTGGTCCATGGACATGTCTGATCATTCATTCATGTACTTAGCCAGCCTTCACTGAGCACCTGCTGTATGCCAGGCACTGTTCGGGGTGCTGGCTATACAGTGGTGATTAGGACAGATGAGATCCCGGCCTTGGGAGTCTCCACTCTAGCGGGAGAGGAAGATCATGAAAAAGTTGAGACAATTTCAGCAAGTGACATGCGCTCAGGGGAGCACACAGCCGAGTCCTGGAGTTTGTGAGCTCAGGAGGAAGGTCCACGTGTGTGAACCCGGACCAGCCAGGATGGGCAGCTGGGAGAAGACCTGCAGGAAGAGCGTCTTAGAGAGAAGGAGTGGCGTGTGATCAGGGCAGCGGTTGCTCTGCAGGGCTGGGAGGTCCTCTGCAGCCCTAGAGTTGATGGTTAGTCCCGTGGGTATCGGCCTTGCGCGGGGAGGAGGGGGATTGCTGGCCAGGAGGAGCCTGGAGCTCAGAGAGAAGGGATTTCCCCAAGAGGTAGAGAGCAAGGACTCCACCATTAGAAAGAGTGATAACCTTCACCCTTCCTTGGGGGCTCTGTGTGTGCCATGCCCCATCCTAAAGGCTTATTTTGTTCAACCCTGCACTGAAGGAAAGTAGCCAGTGGAAGGACAGAGAAACCCTGGGGCCAGACTGCTGGGTTTGAACCATCACCCAGTCTCTTCCGGGATCTGTGGCCGTGGAAGGTCCCTCAGTTTCTCTTTCCTCACCTGACGATGGTGACGAAAGGTGCCCACCTCACCGGGGCGCTGAGAGGATTTGGTGAATTCATGCATGTGACGTGCTTAGAACAGTCCTGGTACAGAGCATGGTTAACCCACTTTTCAGATGAGCAGAATGAGGCTCAGAGAGAGAAGGTAGGTGCATTGACCAAGATTACCTGACCAGGCGGTGGCCAAGCCAGCACTGAACCCAGGTGGGCTGGTCCCAGAGCCATGTATTCAGCCATCACGGTCTGAGCATCAAAAACCCCTGCCACGACTTTCCCGCAGATGAAGCGGCCACCTGGTCCCCGCTGCGCTGCCTCTGACTCATCGTCCAGCCCTGTTCTTGCCTCTGCCAGTGTCTCCTCTTTTCTGGGTCCCCAGGTGGCTCAGTCCCACCTGCAGAGTCTCTGAAATGCCACTTAGGAATTGACTGTCGCTCCCTCTGCTAAACCACTGCCAACTCCTCAACGTCCCATGAGGGGCATTGAGAAAGGATGATGATGATTTCGTAAACTAGAGACACTGATGTGTGGAAAACCAGCTGGATGAAATCGAGGGCCACAGAGTCCCTGCTCCATAGCCCAAGACTGAAGATAAATCCTGAAGCAAGAGACAATGGAAGAGTCATCCCATTTCCCATCTTAAGTCAGTCTTCTGTCCTTGGCTTGTAACCTTGCCCAGGGTCTCAAGTACATATCCTTCCAGGATCCAGAGGCTCACATAAATGAGTGAATTAACTAACCTGCTGTGATACAGTAGGTGGGTATGGAAACATGGGTGATGAGGGCAAATACAAAATATTTGGGCTGTATTTCACCCTCTGAGACCTCTGGTAGAGCAGGAAAATGGAGGCCGACCCTCATAGTGGTGTTGTATGAAACTATGGACCCCAGGTGAATGAACTTGGCAACGGGGACCAGCACGCTCCATGTGATGGGGGTTGATGGAGTATTTGGAAGGGAACAGCCATGAATACTTTGGCTGAGACTTGTGTTCCAGAAGTTGAAGCCATGGTCCATCCTTGGATTGGTGTTTCAATGGACAGGCCATACGTAGGTCTCTGAGTGCTCTGAGAAGTGAACACTGGACAGTGTGACTCATGGCAGGAAGAGGAAATCTACAAGGCAGGACCACCGGGGCCGAGGAAGGCAGTAGACAAGAAGCCTGTGGCTTTCTTTCTTGACAGTGGTCTCTCTGACTGTGTCCTGGTCCCAAACACACTGTGTGGTTCTAAGTGGTACCCACACTGACTCAAGAATCTAGAAGAAATAGCAACCCTGAGGGGTTTTATGACATTTAGAAAATAAGATGAGGAGTAAACAATCTCCCACAAAGAAAGCACCAGGCCCAGACGGGTGTATGGACAAGTGTCACAAACTTTAAAAGAACAGGTCATTCTAATCATATGCCAAATAAGCGTGGCTGGGAATATGAATACTTAATTGTTCATGAACTATGTTTCCAAGAATCTGTAAGCTCGAAGGTAGATTGGCATATGTGTTGGGACATCCTTGAATGTTGTGAGATTCCTTGGGTTTTTATTGTTAAGAAATAGAGGTACTGCCTGTATTGAATTTTTAATTTATTAAGAGTTATCAGTTAATGGAGATCCTCCATGTATTTATACACCCCTATCTTACAGGAATGGAGGAGTATCTTACCCAGAGTTCTGTATGTGGTATTTTTTCTTTACAACATGTCTTGGACATTGTTTTGGAGTGTCCTTTCTTTATTCATTCATTCATTTTTTTTTTTAAACAAGCTGCATCGTATTCTGGATGCTAATATGGATGATCGTTATTTAAATAACCAGTCTTCTATTGAATGACACAGGCGATTTCCAGATTTTTGTTCATTAAAACAATGGTGTGCTAATTAGTCTTACGCATGATTTCAGATATCAGGAGTGTATCTGCAGGGTAAATTTCTGGATCCAATTATGTAGTATTTAATTAAAACTTTGAACACCACCGAGTTAAACAGTATGTGTAGATCTAATAATAATAAATCTGGAGCAACTTTCATCATGGATTAACACGTACTGAGCATATTGCTTATGTTCTTGGTATATCTGAAAATAAGATGTTAAGTCTTATTGAGAGTCTTTAAAATAAACTCTTTTAATAAACTTAAAAAAAAAGGTCCCACATCTGCGGCATGTGGGATCTTCCTGGACCAGGGCTCGAACTCTTGTCCCCTGCATTGGCAGGCGGATTCTTAACCACTGCACCACCAGGGAAGCCTGAAATTGCTGAACCAGAGAGTACATCCGTTTGGAATTTTGGTAGCTATCATTCAATCACAATTGATAAAATCTGTTCCAATTTATAGTCCCAGCAGCAATAGATGAGCACCTCTATATCCCCCCAACTGATACAATGATTTATCAAACTCTTGATCTTTGCCAAGCTGATGAACGAATAAAGTTACCTTGCTGTGGCTTTATTTGCTTTTATCTTATTCTGAGTGAGGTGGGTCATATGTTTATATATTTAAGAACCATTTATAGTTCCTTTTCTGTGAGCTGTCATTTCCTATTGGGCTTCCGGACTTTTTCTTATTTATTTTTATGGGAACTCTTTATGTAATAAAAAAAATTAAGTCTGTTTATACAAATTTTTGTGGTTTGTCCTTAGGGAAAAAGACAAAACAAAACTCTCTTTATGGTAGCTTTTATCTAGCAGGAAAGTTTCATCTTTATGTGGTTGTTTTAACATTTATCTTTTGGGGCTCCTAGATTGTGTATCTTTGCTAGAAGTGTCTTTTGCCATCCTGGGATTATTCCTTTTTTGAAAAAAAAAGAAAACACAGGGTTTCTTTAAATACTTTAATGGTCTTTCTTCCTTCCCTCCCTCCCTCTTTTCTTTCTTTCTCTCTCTCTCTCTCTCTCTCTCTCTCTCTCTCTCTCTCTCTCTTCCCTCCCTTATTTCTGTCCTTTCTTCCTTCCTATAACTCTAACTCATCTGTTATTTCCTCTGGCATAAGGTATAAGGTAAGGATCCAATTTTCTTATTTCTTTTTTTCAGATGACTCCTGGGTGATCTATCTAAGATGCAAATCTGATAGAGCTATTTCCTACCAGGGACATTTTGTACAAATCCCCTCTCCCCTCCTCCCCAGGCAGGCATAAAGCTAACTCCCACCCCTGTTCCCCAGGCTCTGGCTGCCCCCTCACACTCCTGCTGCCCAAGAAGTAGCACATTTGCTTCCATCAGGGTCTCTCCCCATCTTTTCATCTAGCGGGGTGAGTGCTAAGTTGCAGGGCTGGGGTGGGCAGTGAGCAAGGCAGATGCAGAGATCCACCATGAAACCAGGCCCTTGGAATATTTGTTTCCCGTTCAGAACATAGGCTATGACTACGTGGGGAGACATGTCTTGGAGGGGCTTGGCTTGGCGGTTCCTTCACCACCCCGCTTCCTGGGAGCACTCCCTCTCTCTCCCTCTTTTTCCCTCTTTCTCTCACTTTCTCTCTCCCCCTCCCTTTCTCTGTCTTTCTCTCCCTGCTCCCTCTTTCTTTCTCTCTCATCCTCTTTCTCTCTGTCTCTGGCTTTTGTGTGTCCTTGTTCACTGCCAGGGCAGTGCCACTAAGCTTTGCCCAGAGGCTCAGAGAAAGCATCCAGCTCCTTGATATTTACCAGTGGAATGGCTCTAATACCAAATCAAAACACCCAGCAATTAGATTTCAAATTTGCCTTTGAGCCCTCGTCATTGTCAGGTAGGATCCAGCCCATCGAAATGCCTAGACTGATGTCCATCACTTTTCTCCTGCTCTTGGACCCAGCTGCAATGCCTGCTGATGTGCCGTGGAGCCCCTGGTCCTGATGCCCTCTGCCCCTCCTCCTGTTTCCTAGCAACACTTCCCAGCAGCCTCCCTCCACAGTGAACTCATGTGGTGTTTCTGGAGCAAGTCTTGCAGTGATTATCTTGGTGGAAGTGGAGTGAGTGTTGTCCAGACCCTAGCCTAGCTGTATGAGCTGCAGGGATGGGCGGAGTGGGGCTGTGTCTCCTGTATCCTATGGCTTGGATGCACCTGCGTCATCTGTACCCCACAGCCAGCAGGGAGCAGTGCATTCAGACAGTGCATTATTCCCCTTATGTCCCCAGCCTGGGTCACATTAATCATTTTCTCAGGGCCCCACTGATATGTCAGCTCATTCCGGTTCATACCTTTTCAAAGGCTGGACTAGGAGGTGTGGATGCCTGGGAGTGGTCCTCAGCTGTCCCTGTGCTCCGGTGGCCTCCACTCCGGGCAGGGGCACGTGGTCCGTAGCTCGAGTACTGACGAGCTGGGTGTCCTTGGGCACAGACCTGACAGCTCTGCCTGTTTCCTCATCTGCAAAATGGAGATGCTTACCCATCTCTGAGGGTTGTTATGAGGATTATGTGAGGCAATAAGGGAGAGGTGCTTAGACTGGTCCCCAGCACTCGATAAGCCCCCATTTACATTAGCAATTAGTTGCTGTTCTTATTGGTCTGAAGTATAAGGTGATGCTGCAACCTAGTTACCTTTGGTGCCTTAGGGAAGGTCGGGACCTCCTTGGGAAGAGGAGCATGCAGGTCTGCCAACAGTCTGTGAGACTGACCCATGTTCAAATTCTGCCTCACCACTTACCAGCTGAGTGACCTGGGACGGGTACCTCACTACCGTGAATTTCAGTTTCCTTTCATACAAAGTGATGGTGATGGTGTCTGCTTGCTGGGTTGTTGTCAAGGTCAGGAAGTGCCGAGCGTGGGGCCTGACATGCAGAGGACACTCAGAAAAAGGCAGCTAGCTGCCCTTGTGAAGGTGTCCTCGTCCTTATCCCCACCCAGAACGGATCTCCTCTGCAGAGATGGCTCCCAGGTTGGGGCTAACACTCAAAGCCCCCACTTCTGAATCATAGTCCTGATTCCCACCAACATTTCCCAGCATCTGGAGCTGCCCCCTTGCATGTATTTGATGCCTAAATCCTTTCCTTGGGGGACCACTGGAGAAATTGAGTCTCCTGTCCACAAGCGGCTGCCTGACCATGGGGTCACTCTGATTTGTAGAGCAGCTCCTTCCTCCAACTCTGGCTCCTCAACTGTCCAGCGGGCAGAGCCCTGGGCTAGTCTTGCCCATTTCTAGGCCAATTTAGCTCATTCATACCTCTGTCCGCCCCTATGGGCGATGTGTCCGGCTGGAAACGCCCTCTGGTCCACGTTTCCCTGTGAGGTCCAGCCCATGTCTCACTTTGCCAGGAAAGCCTTCACTGCTGGGTCGTGTTCTCCCCCACCCCAGCTCCTCCCCTTCCCCGCAGCCTGGACAGGGCAGGGCGCAGCCGAGGGGCTGTGCTAAGACCGTTTCAGGCTCTATCATGTTTGCACAGCTCTGGCCCATTACATGGTCACCGGACTATCTCTTCGCCCCACCAGCAAGTATCAGAGCTTGAATTCGCATTCCTGTATGTTTGGATGCCAAGGTCGTGACGCTTGTAATGAGACACGAGGGGCCTGCCTGGTAACCCTGGTGTCCTGACCTCACCCCCCTGCCTTGCATCCTCTGAGAGTCAACTGGGGGCCATGAAGGTGGCCCTGCGTGGTGTCCTCCACTGAGACCTGGCATGTGGGGGGAGGGGGTCTGAGTCTTCGAGCTCAATCACCCCCTCTTCTTCTCCCTCCTACACCCAGCTCATTCCCTCTTTGCACCCCGGAGCCTCCCCAGCCATCCTGGCTATTGTGCTCTCTTTGGCCTTCAGCCAGAGGCGGACTGGCATATGTGGCGTCTGCCCCAGGGTGGCTGAGGACTCAGTGATGGGAAAGGTGACCCTGAGCTGTCCTGAACCTTCCCATCATCCCCTAGGCCCAAGCCTACTGCTAGATTAATGGTGTATGTGCAGTGCAAGAGATGCCCATCACTCACCCAGCTCAGCCAGTTTCCACCTCTGTCAGAGACAAATTTCCCTCTCCCGGCTCTGGGAGCCCAGAGCCTCCACTCCAGCAGAGAGCGGGGACCCCCTGATTCTTGGGGTCCCACGCAAGTGCCTCCCCAGCCGGGGCTGAGGTTGGGGTCGTTCATCAGTGCTGCTACCTTTCCTTCCAAAAGCCAATTACATCCGGCCAAATAAACCCTGGTTTTCACGCTCCAGTTTACTGAGTTCTCCGGGCATGAAGATATTTTTCTATTTTTTACTGCCTGGATGCTCTAGAGAGTTTATTGATTATCTGATTTGTTTGGAGTGAAGATGCTCCAGCCTGGGGCACGGTGAGGAAGGTGGTGACAAATTTCGGCTTCTGGGTGTTCCTTCTCATCCCAGCCCTGCAGCCATCAGAAATAAGTTGACCTCAGAGCATCCAGGAGGGGGGTCTTCTGACGCACTCTCTTGCCTACAAGAGGCAGGTGACAGGCAGGGACTGGGGTTGGGCTCTGGGGTCACATCCCAGCTCTGCCCCTCACCAGTGGAGAAAGCCTGGAAGTTGCCCTCCCCTCTCAGAGGAGGCGTGGCTTCCCTGCTGTGACGTGGGGTAACTGATTGCATGGATGCTATGGGCTATCACTCCTCCGGGTACTTTATGTACGTATTCAGTTAATCCTCATAAGCCTCTCATGGGGGAGGAAATGCCATAATTCCCACTTTACAGATGAAGAAACTGAAGTTCTGAGAGGGCCCCCAGAGCTCAGAAGGGTGACATCAATACTCACCTTCTAGATGTTGGTGGATTGAGTGTGCAAGACCCAAGTGTTGGCCTGTGCCTGGCGTGTAGTGAGTGCACAGTGGGTGTGAGCTACTGCTGGTCCTCTTAAGATCCTCCAGGCTCGCTGTGTGTTTGCATTTTAAAGAAGCTGGGGGGAGAGCCCAGGCCTGACCAATGAAGCCAGGACTCCAGGCATTGTCAGGGTCATGGCTGTAGGTGAAGCCCTTTGTTGAGGAGCCTCTCGTAAGTTCCATCCTCTATTTGTCTGCTGTCCTTCTTGCTCTCTTTGCTAGGGCCTTAGTCATAGGCAATCAGTACTGGCTGACTGATGGTGCCTGGGGAGTTCAGGCTGATGGTTTGCGGGGAGGTCTCTAGTGAGACGCTGCAGGGCTCTAACCTCAACCCTGTACTGAGAACAGTTTTTCTTTGGCGCCTTGGTTGCAGGCATAGACTTGGGCTTTTTTGATGCCAACATCAGTGCTCATGCTTAGGCAGCTGTTTCTTAGAGCCAAGCCTCGTTCAAACCCTTCACATCTGATAAGCCCTCCACGAGCTTTCCCTCCAGCGCTCACATAACCCTGTGAGGCAGGATTACCCTCCCCCATCACAGCTTGGGAAACTGAAGCACAGAAAAGCTGAGTGACTGGCTTAGGGTCACAGGTCTCCGCATGTACATACCAGGAGCCTAACTCAGGTGGTCTGGTCTGAGCCCACACTCCTTGCCTCCTCCCACATGGTCTCCTGTGACAGCTCAAAGCAGGGGCGGAATTTCAGGTGAGAGACCAGGATTTTAAACAACTGACAGTCTCAGGGATAGGATCAATTCTAACAGGATGAAACTTAACAGGGAAAATGTAAGGTCTTGAGATTGGGTCCCCGAGTGCACGGTGTGCTTATGAGATGGAGGTGTTGTGGCTTCTTAGCGCCGTGGGCCAGACAGAGCCTGGGTGTGAATGCACGGGGCACCGGGGGCTGCTAACCCGTGGGACCCGTGCAGAGGTCAATGCAGTTTTAGGTCGAGTTTGTAGAACAGGGTCCAGAGGAAGGGAGATGAATATCAGAGATAAACACCTGTGTGTCCAGAGGATTGCAGCCTGGTGGAGAGGATCCGGGGAAGAAGCAGTGTCAGGACCATTGGATAAAACTCATGGGGAGTCCCAGCCAGGCTTCTCACGAGGTTCGGAACCTTAGACTGGGGCGTACTTGGTCAGATCTGACCCCGGCGGGCTTTTGTGAATACAGTTTGATTGGCAGGCAGCCACACCCACTCTCGTGTGCATGTCACCTCTGCCTGCTTCTACGCTGCTGGGGCAGAGCTGATTGATTGCAACAGAGACCACATGCCCTGCAAAGCCTCAAATATTTACTCCCTGGGGCTTTCCATGGCCCTGAGAACATGGCTCTTTTGGCTCCTTGAGTGTCCCAAGCTGTCCCAGTGCTAGGACCTTCCTGGAATCTTTTCTCAGAGGCTTGGAATTCTGACCCCACTCCTCACCTGGCTACTCCGACTCTCAGTCAAATGGTCTCTTCTTCCAAGACACCGTTTGTACCCACTAGCCCTCGCGAATGTTCTCGCTCACCGAACCCCATCCCTTCCCTTCATTAATACTGTTTCTGAGCACACTTTTGTGCGACGTGGTTTTTGCTTGTCTGTCCATGTGTGTTTCATTCCCATGGCGATCCCTGTGTGCAGCGTGGGTCCTGGCCATGCGTCCTGTCTTTGACCGCTGATGGATGGAGAGTGAATGAACAGCCCCACTTGCTCCTTGCTCCCTCCCAGGGTCTCTCCTAGGACTCCCCACAGGCACCTCAAGCTCACTGTGTATCAACGGACATACTCACTACCACATGGGCGCTCTGTGCTTGCAAGCATCCTCCAGCTTTCCATACCAGACCCCATTTTGGCCTTCGTGCTGCAATGGCAGGGAGCAGTCCCTAAGACCTCTCTCATGTCTGGTGCTAAATGCAATTTCGGGGGTCCCCAGGACCACTGTCAAATTTGAGAACTCACTGGGACTTGCAGGATTCCCTGGGAACTGTTACACTCTTGGTTATGGTTTACCACAGTGAAAGGATGCAGATTAAAATCAGTCGAAGGAAGGGTCACACAGGGTCTCGGCCAGGAAAGTTCCAGGAGCTTCTACTGGAGGCGTGGACAGTGCTAACTCCTCCCAGCGATGACATGACATGTGACAATAACACACAGGGCACTGCCAACCAGGGGAGCCCCCCGAACCTCGGCATCGAGAGTCTTTACTGGGGGCCTATCCAGTCACGTAGAGCTGGTTGGTCACCCACGTGACTGACCGCAGGGTCCAGCCCCTGCTGAGGTCAGGCTGATACCTCGTGATGCACAGCCCCCCTCCCCAGCCACATTGTTGACTGTCTGGTAGCTTAGCCCACCAGGTAAACAAGGACACTCTTATCTTAGGGATCATCTCCCAGGAGACAAGGGCAAAGGTCAGACCTGCCTCTGGGCTGTTTAAATTCTTAGTGCACTACTACCTATAAAATGACTAATGAGGACCTACTGTATAGCCCAGGGAACTCTTCTCAGTATTCTGTAAAGGCCTCTATGGGAAAAGAATCTGAAAAAGAGTGGCTGTGTGCATGTGGATAACTGATTCACTTTGCTGGACACCTGAAACTAACACAACATTGTAAACCAACTATACTCCAATGACAATTAATAAAAAAACTTCTTGGGCTTCCCTGGTGGTGCAGTGGTTGAGAGTCTGCCTGCCGATGCAGGGGACACGGGTTCGTGCCCCGGTCCGGGAGGATCCCACATGCCGCGGAGCGGCTGGGCCCGTGAGCCATGGCCGCTGAGCCTGCGCGTCCGGAGCCTGTGCTCCGCAACGGGAGAGGCCACAACAGTGAGAGGCCCGCGAACCGCACAAAAAAAAAAAACAAAAAAAAACAAAAAAGAAAAACTTCTTAGTGCACACGCTTCACACCTTCGGGCTCCAGCCCTCCCACTCCCCACCCCCAACCTTGTTCACTCCGCGGTCCTCTGCCCCCTGGTCCAGCCCCACCCTCGAGCTTTCCTGCCTCTGCACAGCCTCCATCTCCTCCTGCTGGGATTCTGATACTCACAAGCCTGCCGCCCCTCCCCGTGTCCATCCTAGAATCTCTCGGGTCACGCCGTTGCACAGCGGCCCTCCCCGTGGGCTGTGGGGCCCTGTCCAGCCTCCCAGGACTGCATTCACCATCTTCCCCAGCTGGCCCCGCCTGCCTTCATGCTCCTGCCCCGGAGCCGAGCTGCCCTTTCCTTCTCCTCAGACTCTCCTATCCAGGTCTGCAGCCCATTTTGCATTTGCAGAGGATCCCAGCTGCGCATGCGTGGTGAGTCCTCCAGGGAACACATCTTGCTGCAGGCTGGTAAGTCCCAGGAGGGCAGGGAGCTCACTGAAGTTTTGGCGGGGTGGGGGTGGGGCAGCGGGAGGAGGTCCTGGAGAGCAAGGGGCTCCGTAAGTGCTGGATGAGTCAGCAGGAGGGGCAGGCGCTTGACTCCCTGGGGGAAGGAGTCCCGAAGTGGACCAATGCCAGGAGGCAGCAGAAGGCAGTGTCCTTGTGGCTGACAGCGAGTGACCTGCAGGGACCGCACGGCTGTGATGAGTGCGGGCCGGGTCCCCATCCCCACCCAGGGCATTCCCCGTTTGGTGCACGTCACCTCCTCCCCATCACAGACTGTTCCCTCCGTCCTCCCACACAGTGTGGCTGGAGCTCAGTGGGTGCTCCTGCAAAGGGTGGCTGCCTGGGAGGCCTGTCTGTGCAGCTCTTGGTTTTGGCCACTGATCTTGTTGCCTGTTCCCCCCCAAAACTTGGGGCCAGGCAGAGTGGGGGATGTGTGGGTTTGGAAAAGGGGCATTTTCTGTGGCAACTAGAAAGCTGGATTGTGACATTCTTGAACGGGGAGGCAGCTCCACTCCCTATCTTTAGGCCTAAAGAAACCTTAATGCCAACAGGGTGCTAGCAAATACCACCTGGGTGCAAAGCCCTTTCTCCTCGTGTCCCTCTCTGTCCCTGGGTTCATGTCCTCGGGGTGAGGTCATGAGGCTGCTTCACTCTCCTCTCACTCAAGTCTCAACAGCTCCTTTCCTGACCACCTTGCAGGCTCCCTGAAGGCTGTGTCCTCAGGTCTCTTGGGGGCCAGGACCCTGGATCTGATTTTGGCCTGTCCAGTGTGAATCTTCAGGAGGCTCCTGAGGTGTTTGGCCTGCACAGCTTTCCCACCCACCTTCACCATCAGATTGAGTTATCTTAACAAGTCCTTTACTCAAAGCCACGGGCTCTGAGAGCCACAGGGTTGGGGACCCATCCCTGGGCTGGGCGCATCCTAGGCACGTGACAATTGCTGCTAGTGGATGAAGGAAAGGGGGGACGTCAGCGCCTGGCAATGCAACAGCCACGGCCTCCACAGCTCTTTTCTTCCCCGTGCATGGTGAGGTCCAGGGGCCATACACCAGGCAGGGTGATTGGATGGGGAGGATAGGAGGCAGTCTGCAAGGGGAGCTGGCCTTTGTCCTTCTTAGGGTGACTGAGCAGATGTGGAGAGGGGGCTCCAGGCACCTGGGTATCATGTCTCAGAGCTCCCCCGCCACCCAGAGCACATCTCTGCCTGCAGCACCCCATCACTTCTGAGCTCTGTCTGGTCTCATCGGCTGTCTGTTCTCACCTCCTCGTTTCTGCTCTTGTTTGACCTATAACCTTGACCTCTCATTGCTGCTCCTGCTGGCTGTACGGGCCTTAGAGTTTAGGTGTTCAGTATCCTACCCTCGGCCCCATCCCCAGTGAAACCTGCTCTGATCGCCCCAAAGGGGGACACAAGTACCCCAACACAAAGTCAGGAACACCAAAGAGGAGATGAAAGCACATCTTAGATAAAAACTTCTTCTGAGTCTTTTTTTAGACTTTGTTTCTTTGGGTAGTTTTAGGTTTATAGGACAATTACACAGAAAGTACAGAGAGTTCCCATGTATCTTCTCTCTGCTCCGCCACAGTTCCCTCTCTTAGTAACACCTTGCTCTGGTGTGGGACATTGTTACAATGGACAAATCAATACTGATGCACTTTTATAACCAAAGCCTAAACCTAGAGTTCACATTAGGTTCAGTCTTCGTGTTGGGGTTTGCCAAGTCTTTTTTGTCCTCATCCTGAGAGCAGGTCAGGCCTGGCCACTGAATCACAAATTCAGCACCATGGACAGCAGGCAGGGGGTGGGTGGGTATTGCCCACCCAGCCATCCAGGCCAGGTATCCAGAAATGCTTTTCTGTGTCCACCCACAAGTAGGGTTCAGAGCCATCTGCCACCAGGTAGGGCACAGAAGACTTGCCACCCTCTAGGCCAGCATCCGCTCAGGAAGCAGCCCCAGCCAGCAGTCTGGGCTCTGCAGTGGTACATGGCAGCCCACAGACATCAGCATGCTGCCTGTGGTTCAACTGCTCGTCCACCTGAACGGCAGATGGCTTGGAGCTCTGCCAGAGGGGTGCAGCTGTGGGTCCCAGGGCACGCAGCCCAGGAACCAGCCGTGAGCTGGGCGGGCAGCAGGCTGGGAGGAGGCTGTCGTTACAGCGCAGCCCTTGGAGACACACTGTCTGGGCTCAGTGCCCTCTCTCCTCGCCCTCTGCTGGCCTTCTGCGCCTCCTCTCCCGGCTAGCTCCTGTGACATCTCCAGACCTTTTGGCCCAAATCCTCGCCTTGAAAAATGCCAGCGGGCTGTCAGCTGTCTTGAGGAAGGCACAAAATCATCACAACAGAGCTGGTTACGATTTACTCTCAAAAGGAGCCCTACAATTTCTGGATGCAGGAGGGCAGGTGGTGACAAACCTGGGCCTGCAGTGAGGAGTGTGGTCATGGCAGAGGGAAGGTTGATGGACCAGTGCTCTCGATTCCTCAGGCCGTCATCCAAGGACACATTTCACAAAAAAGAAAAGAGCATGGCTGTTAGGTGTATGAAAAATGAGAAACTTCACTCTTAGTATTGAAACCCTCCTGAAGTGGTATTTTTAAATCTACTGGATTGACAACATGGGTAAGGAAACAATTGTTCTTGTGGTGGGAAGGTCAATTGAAGTAACTTTTTTTGAGGGGAGCACGATTTGCCGACCTCTATCAAGGTTTAAGATACACACGCCCTTTGTTTCAGCAAGTCCGGGTAGGGTTTGATCTTACAGGTATATTTGCACAGGTGCACAAAGTTGCATGCACAAGAATAAACACCGGAGAGAAAATGGAAAGGTACGTGTGTCCACCAGCTGGGGCTGGATCCATGCATTGTGGTCCATCCTTACAATGGAACCATCTGAACCCTAACCCTAACCCTAACCCTAAACCTAACCCTGACCTTAACCCTTCAGAGAAAGAGGCAGAGATTGTTCAGGTCTGGACAATCTTCAGGATGCAGCCCTGGGTGGGTAAAACACAGACACCATGGCATGCCGCTCTCATGTTACAAAGAGACACATGTGCATGCATATATGCTTATGGATGTAAGACAGCTCATCTAGAATAATACACAAGAAACTTCCTCCTTGTGTTTACCTTTTGGTTCTGTAGGAACACTTTCCCTTGTGCCTATAGCACCTGTTCAAAACTGATAACAAACAGAAAGATCTGATTACCACCCCCGCACTCCAGATATTCTGCAATGCCTTCCAGGTGGAAGATTGTTCTTCCTCTTTAGTCTCAGCAGCCAAGAAGATGTCATACAAGGTTTCCCCTGTGGTTTGCAATATGCAAATAACTGGATTTCTTTCCTTTATATTTATTTTAAAGGGTTTCCATATGTAGTGTGGGGCTCTGTCCTTCCCTTCCCAAGGGCACTGACGTTCCAGTGGAAGCTTCGTGAGGACAGGGACTTCATTGGCTTGGCTGACTGCTCTGCCCGCAGCCCCCAGAAGCATGGCGCTCAATGAATACTTGTTGAATCCATCATGTACTCCCCCAGCAGTGTGTGTTACCCCAACCCCCAATCCTGGTTGAGGGTTGAACGCTTCCCCCCATTACCTGAGACCTTGTCTGAGCCTTTGAAGCAGAGCTATCTGGACTGATGAGACATCATCTGAGGTCCTGGCTGTGAATAAGGGACATCTCAATGGAAAAAGAGACCATAACCACCTAAGCGCAGGGCCACAAGCCCGCCCACGTTTTCATAAGGATCTGGGGGTTGAAATCCAACAGTCGATTCCCTGTTTTGATTTGAAATATTAACATGAGGCTTGAGGAATTGTATTCTATACTGGAAACCTTTGCGCTATTTGCTTCATGAATCCTGTGACGGCAGTGACACAGGAAGCCTGCTCAGGGAGCAGACGGGGGCTGGTGGAGAAGAGCCTGCCCAGCTAGGTGGGGACAGCCCTGACAAGGCACATTTGCTTTCGGGTTCTGGAAGAGCTGCTCATGTGAAGTGACAAGCCTGTGAAAATTACTCAGCAAAGTCCTCTTAGATGCAAAAGAACACGGAAGTTAGGGGGGTGAACTGCCAGGGTCCTGACCCCAGGTGGGGAGTGGGACACACCGTGAGCTGTTTATGTTTGCCAAACTTGTCCTGGGTTTAAAGAACTTTGAGAAAGATTGTCCACAAAGGAAGGGGGTTTGACCTGCATGGAAGCAGGCTTTCAATG
Organism: Mesoplodon mirus; assembly: GCF_964341445.2. NCBI lineage: Eukaryota > Metazoa > Chordata > Mammalia > Artiodactyla > Ziphiidae > Mesoplodon > Mesoplodon mirus. Next base: position 3,782,494 of record NC_138978.1, on the reverse strand, counting down.
TAATGAAGCATGATCCTACCCGAGACCCCTGAAACCCGACAAGGCCCCGTGGTGACTGCTGTCCTTTGTCGTTAGAGAAACCAGGGGCAACTGCACCTCCAAAGAAGCCCCGAGGACCACAGCCCAGCACACAGTGAGTGACAGCTGCCCCATCCAATTGGAATGTGGCTTTCCCTCCCCCAACACCTCTTCTCACCTGTGCTTCTATCAGAGGACTGATCCCAAGTCATATGGATAAATTTGTGTATTTGTTTTCTGCCCCTGCTGTGTGGTCCACGATGGCTGAGACCTTGTCTCTGTTCCTGATACCCAGCGCACCTGGCACACAGCACACAGGTGTGGCGGCAGAGACTATTGTGTTTTCTCTCCTGCTCCATCCTGATGCCCTGCAGAGTGCCAGGCACACAGTAGATGCCCACATATCAGCTGAATCACCTATTGTATTCCTTTCCTATACCTGTCATAACAAATAACTATGAACCGGTTGCTTAAAACGACAAAAATATATTCTCTCACAGATCTGGAGGCCAGAAGTCTGAGATCAAGGTACTGGCAGGCCATTCTCTGTATGAAGGCCCTGGGGGAGGACGCTTCCTTGCCTCTTCCAGCTTCTGTTATCTGCCGGAACCCTTGGTGTTCCTTAGCTTGTAGAGGCATCACTCCAATCTCTGCTCTATCTTCACATGGCCTCTTCCCTCTGGGTGCATTTCTGTGCCTGTGTCCAAATTTCCTTCTTCTTTTAAGGAGTCAAGACATTGCATTAGGTCCCATCCTAAACTAGTATGACCTCATCTTAACATGATTACATCTGCAAAGACCCTACATCTAAGTAAAGCCAGTATACAGGTCCCAGGGGTTAGAACTTGAACAAATCCTTCTGGGAGCACAAGTCAACCCACAACACTGATGGATGCAGAAATGGTAGTGAGAGAGAGGCTTGGCTTTGTAACCAGGCATGTGCAGTACTTTGAAAGGAAAGACTTAATGGTGAGCCACATATACAGCTTATACAGGGCTTTCTGTTCTCATACACAATGTCATTAGGTGATGGGACTGACGGTGATGATGAAATGATGATGATAAAATAAAAATATCCAATATTTACTGAGGGACGGCCCCATGTCAGGCACTGAACTAAACGTTTTCTGGGTATCATCTCATTTAATTCCCATGATTGCCCCGCAGTGGAGCTTTTCACCTATTGACCTCCTGATTCAAAAAACATTTAGTATTTCTTGCCCTGTGCTGGGCCGTGGACAGGACGTGAAGGCCGACGTCTTCATTTCCAAAGCTGAGAGTCCAGGGGAAACCATTTTTGTTAGGTTTCCGTTCCTCCACCCCCTTCTCTCACGTTGTCATCACTTTCCTCCTCAGTGTGCGGCCTCCTCATAAATTTTGTAATCCTCAAATTACATTTCTGTCACCTGCCCATTCATTTTATTACCTGCCGATAAGAAGGTCAGAGTCCGCAATCCCCGATTTCAGGAGCATTTATTCATCACCAATAAATAGAAACCCTTTCTCTGAAAAGGAAAAATGATAACATTAAAATTTTTTTAAATGTTGTCAGAATATATTTAAGAGGACGGTAACCTTCCCATCTGACCTGCTCTTTGGTGAACAAATCAAATGACACAGTTATGTCTCCTGTGAACTTTAGTGGCTTTGAGTCTCAATGTATTAGATTTGGCTTAACGTAAAGAACAGCTTTACAATGATCAGTGTCCCCAAATGCACTGGGTGCCCTGGAAAAGCAGTGCCTGCCTCCTGCAGAGACTGGAGGTTCCCCCCTGACAGAGACCAATTCCTGGACATTATTGTGAATGTTACCAGGTGTATGTGGGGCAAACAAGCACCCAAACATCCACTAAATATCCATGAGGGCTTATTTTTGTCCCAACATTCAGCAACTGAGTCCACTAATTGATTGACTCACTAATTCTTTCATTCATTCAACAAGTACATTTTCAGAACATTTTTTAGCTTTATTGAAGTGACTGATAAACAAAAAATTTGCACACTTTTAGTGTATACATTTTGATGAGTTTGGACATATGCAAACACTCATGATACCATCAAGGTACTAACCATGTCTATCACCTTCAAAAATGTTCTTATGTTGTGTGTGTGTGTGTAGTTTTGATAAGAACACAACAGGCGATTTATCCTCTTAATGTATTTTAAAGCACACAATACGGTACTGTTAACTACAGCTTTCTGTATGTCAGACATGGGGCATGGTGATGAGGGCCAGTGGTGAGCAAAACAAAACATGGTCTTGGCTCTCAAGAAGTTTCTGGAATCATGGGTGCCATGACTGGGGTGGGATAGGGACCTGGGGGCTGCAGATCAGGGTACCTCTGACCATGACCTTGTCTAGAGGCCCAGCTTCTCACAACTCTCACAGATGCAGTAACTCTCATGGATAAGGTCACCATCCCTGCTACAGTAACCACCCCCACCCCTGCCACCCTGCTTGTGATGCTTTAGGCTCTGTTGGTCTTGCCCTATCTAAGCTCCTGCAGATGGAGTGAAAGGCCCTTCTAGAAATGGCCATCAGAGCCCAGATCTGTTCAGCCTGCCCGGGATGGCAAGGTCCCAAATGGCCACCCCACCCAAGGATGGAGCCCTTGCTGCATTGCTTTAACCGCATTCTAAAAACTCACGTGTTCCTTCCCCTGTTCCCACCTTGGAGCTCAGATTCCTTTCTGCCTTTGAGACCTGACATCCTGCTGGCAGCTTTCTGAGCCTTGTTGGCTGCTCTGCCAGTAGTCTCTGCTTCCCTCACTGAGCTGTGATCTCAGGGGAGGCTAGTGGGCCTTGTTCCTTTTGGAACCTGGGATGAGAAAGGACTGCTGAGGTGGGGAGGGCTGAGAGCTGCTGTTGCCATGGACGCGGATGGCCATGGGGATCTGAGAGCCATCCACTCGTCTACAAGCCCCAGAGAGAAGCTGTGACCTCCGTGCTCACAGGGGAGCCTGGGAGAGGGTGGATGTGAGCTGGGGTCCTGGGCAGGCTCAAGAAGGTGGCAAAAGGTAACAAGGGAGTTGGGGCCATCTCTAGGCCTGGAGGCAGGAGCCCTGGGCTCTGGTCCAGGCCCACAGAGAATGGGCTATGTTGTTGCCATGCCCTGTAAATGCCTAGGGGACTCTCTAATCTATATTCCAGGTGGCGTTTCTTTGGTGTGAACTCCCAGAGCACCTCTGAAGGAAGGAGAGGAGGTGGCTCCCCCAGGGCCGCCTGACTGCAGAGTGTGGAGGTGGGGAAGGGCCCTCCAGCCACTTTACGCTGGCAGCGGAGGATTCACAGGGAAGCAGCACGGGCTGTGGGCAGTGTTGCCGCTTCCTTAGTCTCTGCCTTCCTTCTTCCCGGTCACTCGTCAAAAGGCTAGAGGCCCCCATAGGGATGGGTCACTTCATGGTCATCATAATCTTCTGTACCTGAGAGTTGGACCTGGGAAAGCCTTCCCCAGTCATGAAGCATCCCTCTCATCCTATATCACTGGAGGGGCAGGTGGAGTGGGTGGCCTCTGGGGATCGCTCTGGGGACAACTGTGGGGTCAGAGGAGTCCAGAGTGAGTCAGCTCCAGAAGGCAGCCTGCAGCCTGCATCACCCTCACCTCCTCGCACACTAAGAACAAGGTTCTCCATCCCTGTGTTACCTTCAGAGTCTTCCACGCCCCAGGTTGGTGAGGAATTCCTGGTGTAGCGAAGCACTCATTCAGAACACAGGGGGAGCCTGCCTGGTGGAGGTGTCCTGTGAGGTGCCGTGCTGCATGGGCAGGTAGTGGTCCTCTCAGGCTTGGAGTAAACAAATACACGAAGTGTAACCAGGTGTCATGGGTGGAGGTCTTTGTGGAGATGGGACTGTTCTGCATTTGCACTGTGGTGGCTATACGAGTTGACCTGTGATAGAATTGTGTAGAGCCACACACATGCCTATACACACATACACATGTGCATGCACACGTGCAGAGACACAGGCGGACACATATGGCCAGACACACAGCACACATGCACACAGACATATACACACAGACATGCACACATGCACATACACATGCAGACATCAACACAACTGTCTGGAGAAGCTGATGAAATCTTCATGATGTCTGTAGAATATACAGTGTTCATTTCCTGCATTGGGTTTTCTATTCCAATTATGTAAGATGTTATCCTGGGGCGGCAGGGGGGAAGCTGGGGCCAGTGCACATTGGAGCCTCTCTGTACTATTTTTACAACTTCCTGTGAGCCTATAATTATGTCAAGTGTAAATATAATTTAATAGTTTAACATTTAATACATTTCTGAACATTTAGTAAATTTGTTTTAATTCAATTTAATTAATATGAAAAATAAATTTAATATAATAATAAATTAATACAAATAGCAATAAACAAATACTTGCAGGTAGTTTAAATATTTAAATCATTTACTGGTAAAGTTTTTAGATGATTTCCATCCCTAATTATATAAAAAGAATAACCGCAGAAACACAAAATCAACAAAATGATGGCAACTTCCCATAAGTGCTAAGAAGCAGCTCATAGTTCTGGGATAGATGATAAAGGATGGGGTGAGAGAAAGCTGTTCTATTACCAGGTGGTCAAGGTGAGGCAGGATAATCCCACCGCCACCTTCACCTAATTTGTGTTGCTGTAGTCGTAGGTGTATACAGTCCTTTTGGCTCTAAATTCAAATCCAAAGAGCCCCACTGGCCTCCTCTTTTGGGTGTTGTGGGATGCAAGCACCATCAAGCCTCAGGCCCATTAATGTGCCTGCGGGAAGGTTCTGAGCAGGCAGAGCTGTGTGTCCTGAGCGCGGTCCATTGCCCTCACCCCACCCCCAGCATCCTGGCCACGGGGAGGGGAGTGGACACCCTTCTCCAAGGTGTCCCTATTTCCTTTGCTCTCTTGGCTTTTTCAGAGCTTTTGGTCCCAGCCATAAGGGAAACATAAAGATCACGTTTGATAGCCATTTTGAAAAAGTGATGAAACCACCTACAAACCAGCAAGTTATACGGGGGAGGTATTTTATGACTTGTTTTCTTTACAGCCTTTCTGAATGGAACATAAAAGTCACTGGAAAGTCCCAGTTTCTGCCACCTTCGGGCCCCATTTCAGATTCTACAGCAGGATGCATTTGTCATCAGACCTCCTGCCTCTGTGCCAGCACAGGGCAAGACAGGCTGGGACAGCCTTTAGGATGCCATTACCAAGAGAAAGTAAATATTTTCCGCGTGTTGTGAGGAGTAAAATGTCTTGGCTCTTGGTGAGAGGTTCCGGGGCAGTGAGGCTTGGAAAAATTCAGAGAGCAGAAGCCAGTCCACAGCCCTCAGGCTCAGTCCTTATCTGCAACCTCCAAATGTCCCCTTGGTGGTACCACATCTTTCACTGGCCCCATCGAAGGATGGACATCATGATTGGCAGCAGCCTTTGGGGTCTCTGCCGCTGTCCTCATGGGCAGGGCATTCCAGAACAGTGAAGAATCACTCTTACTAGTCATGAGCCTCAGAGCTGGGAGCTTGAAGGTTTGGCGTACCATCAAGGATTCACCACCAACTGGCTTTGGGCCCTGGGCTATCACTTATGGCTCCATGCCTTGCTGTTATTACCAGTAAAATGGGAGAGAGCATTTGCCATGATGGAGTTGATCTGGAAGAAAAGTGAACTTGTGCATGACGCTTTGAATCAAGCAGGAAAAAGAACCGGATAGTGCTTTGCTTGAGCAGATTCATGTCTCCAGCGCTTATTCAATTCCATCCTAGCACGGAGGCTGGAGGCTTAATTATAGACAGCACTTGGCAATCATGGAGAATGGGACAGCTTCCAGAAAATTAGAGATAAGAAAATGTTCCAATTTCAAAATGAGGATCATGGCAGATTCTAGAGACTCTACAGGCCAGAAAGCATTTGAATCCATGTCCAGAACCTGAGAGGTCATGGCCTCACTCTATTCCATATTGGCTAGACCTACCTGTGATGCCTTTAGTGTTTGATGGCATTATTTATAAATCTAAACAGATTCTGAGGGGGGTTGAGGCAACAAGTAAGATGGATCCTGGAATAGAAAGGTTGGGTATTTGGCATGGTGGCTGCCTTTGAATGTTGGATAGGTATTTCTGTAGATGGGAAATAACTCATTTCTCTGTGTGACCTCAGAGGACAGAATTGAGGTTTCAGAGAAATAGGTTTTCATCTGATGAAAGAAAGGAGCTTCTCAAAGTCTGAGCTGTTCAAAGTAGAAACGGGCCACCCAGTCAGGCAATGAACAGCCTTGTCCCTAGGGCTGTCCCAGTAGAGGCTGGGTTGATGTAGGTAAGACCCATGAAGGTGAATGCTTGAATGGGCCATGGAAAATGGATTAAATGTTACCCAGGTTACATAGAAAGATCTGAGGTCTAGGAGCATTGGCACAGGAAATTTTCTTTTGAGAGTTTTAAAGGGCAGGTTTCCAGCATTTTCCCAGTAGGAATCCAGTGTGTGACTCGAGTACATGCTTCTCTACCCAGTGATCAATACTGCCCTGAGACAGTAATTTTTATTGGGGCTGCAAAGGATGATGCTCAGGTGGTGATAAAGCTCGGCAGATAGCCAGACACTCTCCACCAGAAGACTAGGCTCTGACCTTTGCAGAACCAAGCCCCCATCTGGACGCTACAACCCCTGCCTTCAATGTGAGGGGAAGGACATCTCAGAAGGGCTGCTCATACTCCATTTTCAGCACTGAATACACCACTTTGTAATGTTTTCTTGGAGTCAATCTTAGAATCTTTCCTTTATCTTGTGCTTTGGGCTTTTTGTCCTATGTGTAAATGCCACTGTCCACCAGGAGGATGGGATGAGAGAGAAAGAGTCATGGTCTAGGTGCACCCCATCATCACCCAGATGGTGAGTCAGTAGCGTGTCCTGTGCAAGATGCCACGTCCCATTGTAGCTGTAGGTTTCGTCATCCAGAAAGTGAACCTGATCTGAGCTGTTACGGGGTGGAATGATCCCTTTGGAAAGGTTCAAATTGCTCTTGATGGAGAGTCAGATGATGGAAAACCAGGAGCATTCATACTGGGAGGAAGCCTCCAGTTCTCTTCTCTCCATTCTCAGCATCAGAGCCTGATTCCCGGCTCCCTGGCACCCTGAACATACTTTGTCATCACTGCCACCTTCCAGCCCACCCTGCATGCAGCCAAGTTTCCTCTCAGCCACCTCCGCCACCTCTTTTTCTCCTTCAGTTTCTTTTGCTTTCTGTATGGGCAGCATTATGCCTGCCTCACACAGCTTCTGATGAAAACAGAGAAGGAGAAAGAGGTGCCAATTTAACAAGATAGACATTCTCTGGTCCAACCTCAGACTTTGGAATCAACAAATTTGTGGTCTGTAAAACTTTCTTAACATTCAGTGATGTTGAAAATATTTGCAGACTCCATTTGTGAGATCTTAAAGGGAATATCCTCTTGAAAGGTGTCATTGCTTTGGCTTTGCAAAAACTTCTAATTAAAATGGCATGATTTCTTTCTCAGTGTAAATCTAGTTCAGTGATTGTAGACACTTAAAAATAATGATATCCTTTGATTTCTAGACAAAATTTTTTATGGAATCCCAACATATTAAAATGGCAAAAATGAATTGCTCTGATTGAGGTAAGGGAAAGGTACAGGTACCCACCCTTGTGCAGGCATCCAAGGCAGCTCCTTAAGCAAAATATTAGCCCACTATTATAAATACAGAGGAAGCCATGCAAGGGGTTTGCTCCAGGCAGGAGTCTTCCAGTAGATCAGGATTTCCCAGAAGAGTTTATACTCCAATTTATTCATTTAAAAAACATTCATTGAGCATCCACCATATGTCAGGTTTTGTTAGATATTTGGGATACTGCAACCGATGAGAAAAACAAGCCCCATGCTTTATAGGGCTTGGATTCTAGTGAGTGACACCGGCATTTTGTGTTAAATGCTATGCAGGAAATAAACAGACTAATGAGATAGAGAGCAGAGTAGAGGCTGCTTTAGGAAGACCTGTCCTCCCTGACTTGCATATTTGAATTGGATGAGGCCCTTCCCTCCCAGGCTTACTTGTTTTTCTAAGCCATGGTGTCATTCAAACTAAAGCAAGCTCAAGAACTGCCTGAAAAGAGGCCCTTCAGGAGCTTCTGTCCAGCCATTCCTGGGCAGACGAATGCCCTGAGACAAATTAGGGGGAAGAGACATCTTCTGGGAAGGATGGCTAGAAGAAGAGAACTCCGTAAAGCACCAGTCTTTTCTTGAAAATGATTGTGACGTCATGCACATGTGGACATTTGTGGACAGACTGAGCGTGAGGGCAGGCTGATCTCTTCTCTCCAGGAATTGCCAGTTGCTTACGGGGAAGCAATACGTCCTTCATTTGGGTCCAGGCAGACGCTCAGGGAGCCTGTTTAGCTATCAGAGCCTCTGAGAAATAAAGGTGAGAGGTTAACAAGAGAGAGAGCCCTGCCAGCCCAAGCTGAGCCTGGAAATGGCTGCTTTCATCCCTCAATCAGTCTTTTTCAGGACCACGGAGAGTGTCGCATCTCCTGCTTGTCCTCTATGTGGACTACAGGGTCGTCTGTCTCCAGGGCGAAGCTAGTACAGCAAAGCATGAAAAGTTACAAGAAATGGGGAAAAGAAACATACAGGCAGGCCTTAATTTATGAAGCTATTTTATTCCTAACAATTGTGCTCAAACCTTACTTTGATGAGTTAAATCCTATGCAATGGAAGAGTTCTTTATTAAACAAACACAAACAAAACCTGAGAGTAATGTATTTTTTAAAAATCAGCTTTACTGACATGTAATTAACACACAATAAATCACACATTTTTAAGGTGAACAATCTGTCATAGGTGTACACCTGTGAAACCATCTCTTATGGACTGAATGGTGTGCCCACCCCCCCCAAATTCACATGTTTAAGTCTTAACCCCCAGAAACAAAGATAGTGACTGCATTTGGAGAGAGGGCCTTTAAGAGGCATTTAAGTTAAAATGAGGTCATTAAGGTGGGTCCTTATTCAATATAACTCTTGTCCTTATAAGAAGAAGAAATTAGGACACAGACACAGAAAGAAGGAAGAACATGTGAGGACACAGAGAGAAGATGGCATCTATAAGGCAAAGAGAGATGCCTCAGGAGAAACCAACCCTGCTGACACCTTGATCTCAGACTTCCAGCTCCCAGAGAAAATAATTATCTGTTTTGTAAGCCGCTCAGCCTGTGGTACTTTATTAAGGCAACCTTAGCAAACTAATATACCATCAAAACAATAAAGATAATGAACATATCTGCTACTCTAAACATTTCCTCACGGTGCTTTAAAATCCTTTCCTTTTGCCACTCCTGTGTCCCCCTCCCATATTTTCCTAGTCACCACTAGTCTGTTTTCTGTTATTATAGATTAGTTTGCATTTTCTAGAATTTTATAGAAATGGAATCATAGTGTATGCACTATCATTTTTGGGGGGGCAGTGGTGGTCTGGATTCTTTTATTCAGCATAATTATTTTGAGATTCATTCATGTTGTAGCATGTATCCATAGTTCATTCCTTTTTAAAATTATTAAGTAGTATTCCATGAAACATTTATCCATTCACCTGTTGGTGGACTGTTGGGTTGTTGCCAGTTTTTTGACTGTTACACATAAAGCTCCCAGGGATATCTGCATACAACTCTTTGTATGAACATATGCTTTCTTTCTTCTTGTGTAAATGTAAATACCTAGGTGTGGGATGGCTAACTCATATGGCTTAACTTTTTAAAGAAACTTCAAACTGCTTTCCAAAATAGTTGTACCATTTACCTTCCCATTAGCAGTGCATGAGAGGTCCAGTTCTTCTACATACTCATGAATACTTGCTATGGTAAGGATTTTTGATTTTAAACATTCTAATAGATGTGTAGCTGGATCTCCTTGTGATTTTAATCAGCATTTCCCTAATGACTTATAAGGTTGAGCATCTTTATGTACTCATTTGCCATCTGGACATCTTCTTTGGTGAAGTATCTATTCAAATAGATACCAACTTCGCCATTTAAAAAAATGGGGTCATTTAAAAAATATGTCCTTTATATATTCTGGATACAAGGTCTTTGTCAGTAGAAAACAACTACTGTTTTCTCAGTCTGTAGCTCTCTTCATTTCATTAACAGTATCTTTCAAAGAGCAGAAGCTGTACATTTTTATGAGGTCCAATTTATTAATTTACTATTCAATGGATCATGCTTTTGGTGTCATATAAAAAAAACCTTTATCTACTCCAAGGTCACAAAGCTTTTATGCTAGAAGTTTTGTAGTTTTATTTTTTTAAGTGTTATAATTAGAATGCTGATCCATTTTGAGTTGATTTTTATATATGGTGCAGGTGTGGATCAATGCTTTTTTTTTTGCATATGAGTAATTCTTACAGCACCATTTATTGAAAAGATTTTCCTCTCTCCATTCAAATGCCTTTGAACCTTTGTGAAAATATCAGTTATCCACATATTTATGGGTTAATTTCTGGGCTCTCTCTTTTGTTCCATTCACCTTTTTGTTGATATTGATGCCAACATTACACAGTCTTGATTGCTGTAGCTTTATCATAAATCTTGAAATCAACTAATTATTTTTCAAAATTGTTTTGGCTATTGTGGGTCCTTTGTATGCATTTTCATATGAATTTTAAAGTCAGTTCATCAATTTCTAACAAAAAGCTTGTCATTTAGAATGGGGTCACATTAGACCTTTAGCTCCAATAGGAAAAAACTGTCATCTTAACTATAATGAATATTATGACACATGAACACCATATATCTTTCCATTTATTTAGATCTTCTTTAATTTATCATGGCAATGTGTTATAGTTTTCAGTGTACAGATTTTTCACATTTTTATCAGATTTATCCCTAAGTATTTCATTTTTGAAGTTATGTTAATATTATTATTTTAAATTTCAATTTCTGATTGTTTATTGTCAGTATATGGAAGTACAATTAGCTTTTGTAGGCTGATCTTGTGTCCTGCAACCTTGCTAAACTCACTTATTCATCTGTAGAATCTGTTGTGATGCCACTTCTGTCATTCCTGATATTGGTAAATTGTGTCTTCTCTCTTTTTTGTTCTAATCAGTCTGGTTAGAGGTTGACCAGTTTTATTGGCTTTCTCAAAGGTCAACTTTTTCTTTCATTTATTTTTCTCCACTGTTCTTCTATATCACTGGCTTTTGCTTTGATTATTATTTCATTTCTCCTACTTACTTTGGATTTAATTTCTCCTTCTTTTTCTAGTTGCTTGAAGTGGAAGCTGAGGTCATTGATTTGTGCTCAGTCTAGGGGTAATTATTCTCCATGACTGAGGCAAGACCCCTCTGTGTGTTCTGTGTATTCTACCCAAGGCCCTGGGAATTATGAAGTTTTCTGGTCCAGCTGGGGTATTGGCAGCAGCCCTGCCTTGTGTGAGCACAGAATTCTGTTCCCTCTAATCCTTGCATGGGTCTTTCTGTGGACTTGATTAATCTCCTCACACATGTGTGCTGACCAGTACTCAGCTGAAAACGCAGGGACAATCTGTGGGTCTCCAGAGTTCTCCATCTCTGTACAACTCTCTCTTCTCTGGTGCTCTGACCTGAAAACTGCTGCCTTGGTCCCCCGAGACCCTCAGCTAAGCTTTCTCCACTCAGGGAGAAGATGGACATCCACCATTCTCTGTCTGTGCCATGGCCTGGAAACACGAGGCAGTCAGCTGGGGCAATGGTAGGGCTTGCCTCTTACCCATCTCTCAGGGGTTGCTTCATTGCTGATGTCCAAGTCTATTTTTGATCATTTTAAAATTTGAACAACACATCGGCTCTCCTGGGTCTCCAACTGCCGATTCAGCCTCCAGATCTTGAGACTGGTCAGCCTCTGCAATCACATGGGCCAAAGCCTTATATTAACTCTTTTTCTATATATGTATATATTTATATACACATCGCATTGGTTCTGTTTCTTTGGAGAACCCTGACTCATAGAGCTTTTTGTTTGTTTCAGGCAGGAAGGTAAATCTGGTCCCTGTTACTCCATTTTGGTCAAAAGTGCTAAATATCGTTATTTATTGACACACAGAATCATTTCACAATGATGTGGATAGTTTCCCCATGTTTTGCTGACTGGGGGTAAGTTTGGGTTTGTTTTCAGTTAGGTTACCTTGTGAGGGAACTCATGGCCACCATGAGGGAACAAGGCTGGCACTCAGGGGCAGAGGGTCAGAGCCGGCCAGAGAGGACTTCCACGGTGGAACCCTGCCCTGAGTGGTGCACATCCTCTGGTTCCAGCTCTCCAAAATGCAAGCCAGATGGTACACAATTTGTTCATAATTTCCCAGTCTTCCCCTTGTTTGGCCAAACGGATGCCTGGTGGCCAGGGTGCTGGGCAAGGAGAAGCCGAGGTGTGGCTCACATGCTTTCTGCTCCCCTCTGCCTTATTAGAGCAATGGCTTCAGCCCCCATCCACGTATTACAGGCTCCGTAAAGCAGGCTAGATTACACAGTTGTGTTAGCTTGTTGACATGTAAAGACAGCTGGCCCTGGGATTAATCAGGTCTGAGCTGGGCTATCAGGACGCAGTGACTGTCCCGAGTCACATCTGACGGCACGTCCACCCTGGGTATTGCACAGACAAAAGCCATTCCTGTTCCTGAGAGAGCTTTCCATCCTGTACTTGAGAGTTTTTATGGGTTTGGGGTGACATTTCCATTTTAATTTTCTAATTATTATTGGTGAAATTGAGAGGCAACTCCAGATTTATTACATTTCACAGTCTGTTGTGCTCTGTATACAGCTGTGAACCTTAACAGCCAGCAGGGCAACCTGCCCGGCACAGTGAGCATCAACCCGCTCAGCACCAGGGGAACACAGGCTGCCAGGTATGCCCTTCATCCTGCAGTGTAGGGGCCACGTGGGGAACGAGTCATTATCTGCTGATAACCACCTCCACCTTCCTCCCTGGGCCAGGTGGCTTCAGAGAGATCAGACACAGGTGCAGTGAAAGCCTTGGTCTATCCAGTGTTCTCATCCCTTCCAGGCATCACTGGCTCCTAGGAATCTCAGTACAAAAGATGCAGGCTGGACAGCATTCTCCTGCAACACACAAAGTATGGCCAGAGAGTCTTCTCAGTGGCTCTGTTGTGACTGATGTTTACAACAGGCCGACATCTGTCAGTCTTTCTGGGGAATTAGATTTCTCTGGAGTTAGTGTGTGATGCACACACTCCCATACCCACACCCACCTTTTTTTATGGTTGGCACTACCTTTTAAATATTTTTATTCATGTATTTTTTATTTTTTGCACCGACATTTTCCCTCCTGTTTATATGTGCTTTTGCGCTCTTCCTTCATTGCTGGGTATTTATTCCTCCCGCTCTTCCTCCACCCTCCCCTCCATAAATTGCAAACTCTTGGAGGACAGAGCCCATGCCAGCTCCTCATGCTGGAGCCCAGTTGCACAAGACCTGGCAAAGAGCAAACGTGGATGCCTTTCTAATTAATAACTTATTCCATATGTTCACTGAAACATTTACAACATAAGAACCCTGGAAATAAAAGACCAACTGCAAAAAAAAGTCTTCGGTTAATTATAGTGCTTGAAGAAACATAAAAATTAGACTCATGAATCCATAATAATATGGGGGAAACACTGATGCCTTAACCTGAAGTGAAAAGGATTAGAACACAGGTAACCTATGATTCTAACTATATGAATATATTATTATTTTGTTATTTATTTAAACCTGAAGCTGTTCCAAAAAGAATTTAAGGCAAACTGTGCAAATATTTCTGGAGTTACACACATCTGGAAAAATTTTAGCTAGAAAACGGTCTGTTCTCTTCTTTACCGAGTAGCATCTGGGAAAAGGCAACATCATTCATTTTGGTGAGGCCTTTTCTTCCACAGCAATGAGATGATTTTGAGGTCCTGTGCCTCCTTGAGGGGTCTGTGTAGCAGACAGGTTTGGAAACCCATTGTCTGCCTGAAGACAAAACAAACCATCTCTGCTCTGGGACCCTGCAGTGAGCAGACTCTGTGCGCATATCAGGTCTCTGAGAGCCTGCCCGGCATTCCTCAGCCTGCCCGGCGATACCCATGGATGCTCCAGCAGAGAGAGGGGGCTGAACATGCCTGATGCCTGGTGGGTTAGGCCTCGGCATCAAATTCTTGGCTGAGCTGCTTGAAGGCAGGTGTAGCCCCACTCCCCTTAGAGCTGCAGGTAGCAGGGTCCTCGCCCATGGCTGCTTCTTGAGTCACTGGAGCTGCCACCTGCTCTGCCTGTGGGTGATGATGCTTGAACACCCACTTTTTAGACACCTGGGGAACTCAGCTCTCTGGTAGAAGTGGAAAATACAGTCCTAATTGAGAGTCTTGAAAATCACCCAGGAGTTTTTTTTGAGAGGGGGGGTGAGGGCGGGGGTGGGAGGGCCCTTTCTAAATCCCCTAGTGGACTGGCAGGGAGTGCAGCTCCTAAGGCTCTGTGCCCTGACTTTGACATGGGGCTCAGACATAATTAACATGGCTTTAGAGCTGACCGCGGGTTCCTGATTGGCTCCCCAAGAGGCCTGCACAGGGGCAGTAATGAAACAGACTCTCCTTGAACCTCAGCTGAACTCGGGGTTACTTGTTTAGGACATTGACCTACTGATGGGGTGCTGCCCCTTGTGTTTCCTCCAATCCTTCTATACCTGCCTCTAGAACACCCACAGCCTCTATGATTGCTGTACAGTTTCTTTCCCTTGAAAGAAGACCAGTGTTTTTCTCAAGGCAACATCCACTTCTTGCTGGATGTAGCTTCTTATCAAAACTTCTACACCTGGTGAGGACAACCATTTTCAATGTATCAGGGCTCCTCAGTGGTCCATGGTCAACACGTCTTCCATGGAGCCCCCCGATACATGAGATTTAGGTGCCAGGTATTCAAAGGAGCTTCATGGCAGGTGTTTTAATATTTCTCACCCCATGAAGCATGACTCTCTAGTGGGCATGAAGTGTCAGGACTTCAGCTACCCTGGGGACCTTGAGGACACTGAGGGACCACTGTCCCCCACTGGGGGTTACAATGTGCCCTGCCACATAAAAGCAACAGCTGGGCTGGGCTGTGGGACCAGCACCTCAATTCGGGCCCCAAGGCACATCTACCATTCTCGCCTGGCCAGGGTGACACAGGCTGCCGGCTCCCGCCATGGAGAGGGCAAGGGGACTAAGCCATGTGGACCAATGGCCATGATGGAAGAGAACAGGCCCCTGGAGTGCAGCGAGCCACTGCAGCAGCCTGCTGATGGATGGAGAGCTAATGGCATGCGATATGCAGCCTTGAGGAGTGCTGAGTAGCGGGAGGGAATGACTTGAGTCCAGAGCACAGAAATTAGTTGGTGGGGAGCCTGGGCTAGCAGGCAAAGGAATCCAATCTGTCAGCAAGCCTTCTCAGTTCTGCCTTCAAGACTGACCCAGAATTCAACCACTTCCCTCAATTCCACAGCTATCACCACACCAGGCCACCCCATCACCTGTCTGGATAATTGCAGCAAACATCCAAATTTGACTCCCTGTTTCCAACTCTGTTGCTACAGCCTGTTCTCCACATAGCCAAAAGGACACTTTAAAAACCCAAGTCAGGTCACATCATGCCTCTTCCCAAAACCCTCCAGGGGTTTCCTGTAGTGGGTTGAATAGTGTCCAAAAATTCACGTTCACCTGTAACCTCAGAATGTGGCCTTATTTGGAGATAGGGTCTTTGCCGGTGTCATTAGTTCAGGATCAAGGTGCAGTCATACTGGATCAGGATGGGCCCTAAGTCCAATGACTAGTCCTTACGAGGGGAGGAGAAGATGGAGTCACATGGGGTGTGGGTGGGGGGGTTGCGACCACCCCCTGAAGACGAAGTGGAGATCGGAGAGACGTGTGTCTGCCACACCGAGGATTGCCTGCAGCCCCCAGGAGCTGGGAGAGGCAAGGATGGATTTTCCCTAGAGCCTCTGGAGGGAGCATGGCCCTGCCAACACCTTGATTTTGGAATTCTGGCCTCCAGAACTATGAGAGAAAACATTTCCGTTATTTTAAGCCACCTAATTTGTGACGATGAGCTACAGCAACCACAGGAAATAAATACAGTCTCCAGTGGACTTACAGAAAAGCCCAAATCGTCCAGTGGCCTCTAGACCCCAAGCAGCAGCCCCGGGCAGCTCCCAGAGTCTCGTCATTCTTCTCCCCCCAGCCTTCTCTGCTGTCGTCCCACTGTCCCAGCCTTTGTCCCTCAAGCCCTCCAGCCACCCTCGCATGGCAGGGCCTTTGTGTCACAGGTGGGCCGCCTGCAAGCCCATTACCCAGGTGTCTGCGTTACCCACCTCTTGACCTCCTTCAGGTGTCTGCCCAAGTGGTGTCTTTACAGGGAGCCCTGCCCCGCCCTCCCTTTTTAAAATGTCCCTCCCTCTGCCCAGGCACCCGTGAGCCTCCCTACCATCATCTATTTTCCCCAAGTCATCTGGCGTATGATGTATTTCTCTCGACTGTCTCTCCCCACTGGAGTAGAATCACCAGGAGGATGACAGGGACTCACCAGGAGCCTGATGAGCAAACGAAAGGAAGACCCTCTCCTACCTGCACTGAACGGCCCTGCCCCACGTGCTCCTGAGCCCATGACAGGTCCCAAGAGCAATGTCAAACCCACGTTCAATCTGAGTCCAGCTCTGCCCACCTGATGAGGTCACAGTTCCTACCTGGAGGTGGGTGGGCAGCATCCCAAATCAGTGATGACGCAAATATTTGGGGAGCAGTAGTAATGCCTGCCAATTGTCTGCATTTTGTATATACATAGTTTATACATGGAGTGAGATTATGAGTGCGTTACATTAACGTCTGTATGCACATGGTGCATAGATGAAAAGATGGAGATATTGACCCAGGGAGAAAACAGGCAGTTGACCGTTTCCTGGGGCCTGAGGTTTGTTCTGTTCTGAGTCATGACCTGTCCATTTTAATACATCTCCTCTCAGCCTCATTCTTTCTGCTTCTGTGGCGCCAGGGCAGCGGGCACCACAGTTTATGACCCAATGTGTTATAGTAGCTCTTTCCTGAACGAGCAGGTTTGCAGCCTCTGCTCCTGCTGGGGCCTTTCTCCTCTCCGCCCCACCACCCCTGCACAGGCGCCAGCCCAGCATCATGCCAGCACCTGGCAATCCTGCCCACAGAGCTGTGGGGTCTGCAGGCTCTGGGGTAAGAAAATGACCAGAAAAGGAAAAAAGGGGGGAAGCCCTCAGCCATGGACCAGTTTTCAGATTCTTGGAGAAGGAGAGATTGTTGCTGCCCGGTGGTTTTCCAGCTTGTGGGCACCAGGCTGCTGGCCCTCCTTCTGCTGGAGTCTTAACTGGCTGTTTCACTGCTACAAGGAGGGGCTGGGAGCCTCTGGCTGTGTCCTGTCACCATCTGTTCCCTCTCTTGTATTAGTTGGTTTGTGGTTGTGCCGTCTGAGCTATGGCCTTGTTGTTTCCACAGGGAGGACGTCTGTCTTGGGAGTCAGAGCGGTGGGGCTACGTGCACGGCCTCAGTCCCCATCCTGGTGGCCTTTCCCAGACCTGAGTCAGGCCAGCGCCCTTGAGGAAGTGGACCATGGACCCCAGGACTCCCATCATGCTCTCAGTCACGCCCCTCCAAGGTCCCCTCCCTGGAGGTCTGACTGGTGGCCGGAGCCGGGCAGGGGGTCTTGGCCTGGGCCTCCCTACACATCACAGCTCTTCCTCTGGCATCTTTAGTCCCCCAGGCTCTAGGTTCTTTCTCTTCAACAGATCAACACCATCCAGTAGAGTCTTGGCTGTCTGCCCTTGACTTCTGGCTACACCACCAGCAAGCTCCTCCCCCCATGTGGTCAGACTGCTCACATCCTCAGCCCCCGTTCACTCTTAGGTGGAGACACAAATTACCCTCTGTTGCTCCCAAATCCAGTGGAAAAATGCTCCTCCCCCTCGTATTTGATGTTCCGGGATCACCACCACCTACAAAGCTTGACTCTCCCGACCTGTGACGCCAATCCTCTCTCGCTGGTCGGTCTCCTCCACGGGATCCTCACCTTAAGCATGCAGGGCTAGCCCCTGACCCTCCAATAGTGCACCCCAAATCATCCTGGTGACCCGTCCTGTCCTGAGAGCTGATGCCACAGAACCTGTCTTCACTCCTGCGATTTCCTGCCAACACCTCCATCTCTGTCTGCCTAGAGCCCTTCTGTCCCCCAACCCCTCCCCTGTCTCCGTGAGTGGACCCCAGGCTGGAATTTGGAATCTTTCTGGAATCTTCTCTTTTGCTCCCTGCTACGTCTCATGGTTTCCCAAGTCCTGGCTCTTCCAGCCTTTGTTTCCTCTGGAATCAGCTTCCTCCTTCCGTCACCCTCTCCTTTCTTTGATTCCCTGTGGTCATTATTTTCCCCAGAACGTGTCCCTGAGCTGGTCTCCCAGACTCTACCTGTGCAAACCCATCCACCTCTGTGAGACTCCAAGAGGGAATATACGTGGAAGCAGTTGGTTGACATTCCATGAAAACATGGGAGAATTTTCAGGCAAGGCATACACCAGGCTGGCAGGGCAGGAAAGTAATTTGTCCTCCAAATCTTAAGATCCAGGCTTAGGAACACGAGAGCTTGTGACAGGTAAGCTGGAGATAAAGCAAAGGAAGGTTTTCTCACACAGGATACTTTCAGCTCTGGAACTGATGGCCACAGAAGGAACACAGCCTGCCGCCATGCCCAGCGTCCCCAGGGCCGCAGAAAAGCCATCAGTGACGTTTTCATGGCAGCCTTCCAGAGGCTGCAGAGGGCTGTTGGTTCCTGGCCCATTTATTTCTGGCCTTGAAAACCACCTTTGTCCCACAGCTGCTGCTGTTACCGCGAACACTGTCGCTTAACATTTATTAAACGTCTAAGCATTTATTTTGTGCCAGCCCTGCACATACACCTTTTCTTTTAGTCCTCACAATAACCTTCACTTTTTTTAACTTTTTATTTTCTATTGGAGTATAGTTGATTAACAAGGTTGTGTTAGTTTCAGATGTACAGCAAAGTGATTCAGTTATACATATAACTGTATCTATTCTTTTTCAAACCCTTTTCCCATTTAGATGGTTGCATAATATTGAGCAGAGTTCCCTGTGCTGTACTGTAGGTCCCTGTTGGTTACCCATTTTAAATATAGCAGTGTGTACATATCAATCCCTGACTCCCTAACTATCCCTTCCCCCCCTTCCTCCCTGGTAACCAAATGTTCATTCTCCAAGTGGGTGAGTCTGTTTCTCTTTTGTAAATAAATTCATTTGTATCATTTCTTTTTAGATTCTGCATATAAGCGATATTCCATGATATTTCTCTTTCTCTGTCTGACTTTCTTCACTCAGTATGACAATCTCTAGGTCTATCTGTGTTGCTGCAGATGGCATTATTTTGTTCTTTTTATGGCTTAGTAATATTCCATTGTACATATGTACCACATCTTCTTTATCCATTCCTCTGTCGATGGACATTTAGGTAGCTTCCTTGTCTTGGCTATTGTAAACAGTGCCGCAACGAACATTGGCGTGCATGTATCCTTTTGGTCCGTGTTTTCCTCCAGATATATGCCCAGGAGTGGGATTGCAGGATCATATGGTAGCTCTATTTTTAGTTTTTAAAGATGCTTTTTAGATGCTGACATGGAGACAAGCCAGGTTAGGGGCCAAAAAGGCAGCACAGCACATGGTGGAGCTGTGATTAGAACCAGGTGGTCTGGGTCCCAGAGCTTGCACCCCTGACCTTGGCCATGCTGTGTTTCCACTGATGTTTTCACATCGTGCCAGTTCTTGGCTCTCCTATCCTTTTCTCCTCCTTCACCTCTTGTGGTAAGAGCTTGTCAGCTTCTGCCTGTAACTCTTCTCCCTGGGACCACTCCCTGGGCCTGTGACATCCTGCCTGCCATAGGGAGCTGACGGTTTTCTCGGCACCCGCTATGCGCCAGGAGCTTCACGTGTGTGCTAGTCAGTCCCCACAGTGACCCTGCGGAGGGGCAGCTGAGTACAAGACTCCAGAGCAGGGCCTCCTCTCTCTCTTTCATCTGCTCTGCGTATAGAGGGACTCTCTGATATTTAGGGCAGATTCACTTCTACCATGATTCCTGGCTCACTAATGGCAAACTCTGGGTTGGCCCAGACTGAAAGCTCCACCTGTAAGGCTCCCCATCCTTAACCAACTCCCTCCTTACAGAGAAACTGCTAGAGCTCCTCTTCTTAGTGACATTTGGCTGAGAAACAGATTTCTCTTTCCCCCAGCGTCACAGCCCAGCTGACCATTAAACATTATCCTTCTTCATATCTTTCACCACAATTTATTTGGTGGTTTGATGGGCAAAAAATATTCCTGGTCCACACCTTTAATGTAATGAGGGCATTAGCGATGTGTAATGGAGGTGGAAATCACTTTCTAATACATAAAATATAAATACAGCCAAAGTCCACAAATGGCCATAACTCTCCCACTTTTCATGGTCGATAAAAAAACAAAAAAGCCCCACAATCTTTCCTCATTAACTTGGACCAGGATGAAATGTTGGGGCTGCTGATTTTCCAAAGTGCTTTCTGCAAAATAATGAGGCTGTTTATTAACATCGAGAAGGCGAGGGAGAGCTTGTGGCTATGACAGTTTCTATAGTAACTGCAAGGAAGGATGTGAGATGCAGCTGGTGGTGTCTGCTGCTCCCCGCACCCACTCCGTAATTGCAAGTGTCGGGCCTAGGGACCACGGGGCTGACAAGGTCGCTTGGTGCTGCGTCCTCTTGGTTGATTTTCAGGTGGAATGGAGGGGATTTTAGAGTTTGATAAAAGTAGTATTTGGTCAGAAAGGACATAGGTCTTAGGATTGATTGTCAATAGCACGATATATCTTAAAATCATGGCCTTCTGTGAAAAAAACAAAGGACAGATTCTTTTTTTTTTTTTTTTTTTTTTTTTGCTGTACGCGGGCCTCTCACCGTTGTGGCCTCTCCCGTTGTGGAGCACAGGCTCCGGACGCACAGGCTCAGCGGCCATGGCTCACGGGCCCAGCCGCTCCGCGGCATATGGGATCCTCCCAGACCGGGGCACGAACCCGTATC
This sequence comes from Mesoplodon mirus, assembly GCF_964341445.2. Taxonomy (NCBI): domain Eukaryota; kingdom Metazoa; phylum Chordata; class Mammalia; order Artiodactyla; family Ziphiidae; genus Mesoplodon; species Mesoplodon mirus. The sequence goes on along the minus strand of NC_138978.1, from coordinate 3,761,376 downwards.
CCCTGCATCGGCAGGCGGACTCTCAACCACTGTGCCACCAGGGAGGCCCAAGGACAGATTCTTAAAGAGCATTTCACACCCACAAGAATGGCCACAATATAAAAGACAGATAATAACAAGTGTTGGTGAGGATGTGGAGGTATTGGGATCCTCATTTTTTGCTGGTGGGGATGTAAGATGGAGCAGCCACTTTGGAAAACAGTCTGGCAGTTCCTCAAAAGGTTACTGAATTGTTGGGTCATATAGCAATATGATCCAGCAATTCTACCTCTACATATGCACCCGAGAGAAATCAAAGCAGCTGTCCATACAAAAACTCATATGTGGAGCATTATTCCCATTGTCCCAAAGTAGAAACAACTCAAATATCCATCACCTGTGAATGATAAACAAAACATGATATATCCATTCAATGGAATATTATTCAGCCATAAAAAGGAATGAAGTGCTGACATCTGCTACCACATGGATGAACCTTGGGAACATTATGCTGAATGGAAGAAGAGGGTCACAAAAGACCAGATATTAAATTAGTTGCTTGGGGCTGCCATAACAAAACATCACAAAGTAGGGGGACTTAAACAACAGAAATCTAATCTCTCGCAGTTTTGGAGGCCAGAAGTCTGAAATCAATGTGTCAGCAGGGCTGGTTCCTTCTGTTCCATGCTTCTCCTCTACCTTCTGGGGGTTTTCTGACAATCTTTGGCATTCCTTGGCTTGCTGATGGCGTTCTCTCTGTGTCTTCATGTTATCTTCCCTCTGTGCATGTCTGTTTCTGTGTATAAATTTCCCCTTTTCATAAGGATAGAAGTCGTATTGGATCAGGCACCCGCCCTACCCAATGTGACCTCATCTTAACTAATTACATGTGCGATGGCCCTATTTCCAAATAAGATCCCATTCAGAGATACTGGGGGTTAGAACTTCAACATATGGATTTGGGGGGGAGGATACAATTCATCCCATAAGAGATTCCACTTATATGAAATGTTCAGAATATGCAAATCCAAAGAGACAGCAAGCAGATTAGTGCTAACCTGGGGCTGAGGAGGTTGGTGGGAAGTGGGGAGTGACTCCTAACATGGGTACAGGGTTTCTTTTTGGGGTGATGAAAATTTTCTAAAATAAATTGTGATGATGGTCACTCAACTCAGTGAACTAAAAACGATTGAGATGTATGATTTAAATGGTAAATTGTATCTCATATGAGTTATAACTCAATAAATCTCAAAAAGAGATCCTTGAACATCCAAGAATAGAAGGTTTTCTTTGCAGATTTCTGTCTGGCAGACTTTCCTGCTTACTGCTTTGACCAGTGACCACAAAGTCTGTTTCAGCTTCCCCTGCTGCCCTGATCACATTGTCCCCACTTCTTGGGATGGTTTCTTCTTGTTCTTTCTGTGTCCTGACCATCCTCCAAGGGTCTGGTGAAGCATACCCCTTTTGTGAAGCCTTTCCTGATGACTTCGGTTTTCTCTAAGCCCATCATCCCTGAGTTTCTATAGCACATGCTTTGACTCTTGAGTTTCCCTGGGTTGCCTTGCCTTATTCTCTGGTTGTTCATGAGTCCATTGCCTTCCCAACTGGATTGCATGTTCTTCCAGAGCAAGAGCTGTGTGGTCCCTCCCCAGTAGCCCCTGGGCATGTGATTGGTGTTCTGCACATCATTAATAATTAGACTCACTGACACAGTGATGAGAAGACAAACCTGGCTCCCACCCCTTCCCCAGGGGAACAGCTCTACACAAGAGAGCATTCATTTGGCCTGCTTATATGTCACTGAACCATGGTGTCACCTGCACCTAGTCACCAAGTCAGGGTCACTGTTGCTCAGAGAAGTCCTTTTCTTTTGGAGAGAGATCTTAGCTGCATGAAGAGCCAAAGATGCATATCCTGGGGCCTGAGCTTATTCCAAATATAGGTGAGATTATTCCAAATATAGGCGGGAATATTATACCAAATTATTCCAAATATAGGGGAGATTATTCCAAATATAGGTGAACCCTTGACCCTCTGCCCTGTATGGCCAACTCTTTGAAGTTTTGTGGTCATGGAGTAATTTTGTCATGTTCCTTTGCCTTTGCCAACTTTTCCTTCCCTGCTCTGGATCCTCGGAAATTTTCATCTCTTTCCAGACAACTTACATCTATCTCTCTCTCAATTTCAGTTGACAAAGAGAGAAGATAGACTTGGTGCGTGACTCATTTGCATTTAAATTTCCACTTCCAGAAGCTAGAGGAAGCATTCTAGCTCAAAATCCTAGGCTTTCTAAAGGAATGTTTCCCCAGAGATGGCATTTTAGGCAGCAGTGGAGAGGTAGTTGGGGACATGAAGTGCTTTATGTTATTCTCGGTTATTAAGCTGGAGAGACTCCATTATCAATGTTTCCTCTCTTGAAACCCTCTCTGCCAAGTTTCAAACACTTTTTTTTTATCAGCCGTGGAACTTTTTTCAAATGGAATATTTCACGAACTCCAGTATATAAAGCAGATAAGAGTGGACCCCTGGTGAGGATGACTCTGTAAATTTATACTTCAAGGGCAGACCCATAACTGAGAAAAATATAAAAATGAAAAAGTTACAAAGGCATGTCCATCCTAGTGAGAGACATTAAGATGTATTTCTCAGGAGCTGATAGGACAAGCAGACAAAATAATCTGTCAGGATATAGAAGATCTTAACAACATAATTAATCAAACTGACCTAATTGACATTTATAAAGCACTGCACCCAAAAAAGACAAACGTGCATTCTTCTCATTTGAATAAATGAACATGGGGGCATTTCCAAAGCCAACCATACAGGAGCTCATACAGCCAGCCTTAACAATTTTCAAAGGATTGAAAAAATCTCGGGTATGTTCCCTGACCACAGTACAATTAAGCTAGAAAAAAATAACAAAAAGATAATTAGAAAATCTCCAACTGCTTAGTAATTAAGCCACACACTTAAGTGACCCACGGTTCAAAAAAGAAATCACAATGGAAATTTGGAAATTTGAAAATATTTTAAACTGAATGATAATGAAGATATATCATTATACTTGTAGATTATATATATGCTGAAAAATCAATAGCTTAAGCTTTCATTTCAAGAAGCAAGAAAAAGAAAATCAAGCCAAAGTAAATAGAAGAGAAGAAATAGAAAGATAAAAGCATAAATGTAATACAAATCAAATATACAATAGAGAAAATGAATAAAGCCAAAAGCAGGTTATTTTATTTATTTTTAATATCTTTATTGGAGTATAATTTCTTTACAATGGTGTATTAGTTTCTGCTTTATAACAGAGTGAATCAGCCATACATATACATATATCCCCATATCTCCTCCCTCTTGCGTCTCCCTCCCATCCTCCCTATCCCACCCCTCTAGCACCGAGCTGATCTCCCTGTGCTAAGCAGCTGCTTCCCAGTAGCTTTCTGTTTTACATTTGGTAGTGTGTATATGTCCATGCCACTCTCTCACTCCATCCCAGCTTATACTTCCCCTTCCCCGTGTCCTCAAGTCCATTCTCTATGTCTGCATCTTTATTCCTGTCCCGCCCTTAGGTTCTTCAGAACCTTTTTTTTAGATTCCATATATATGTGTTAACATACGGTATTTATTTTTCTCTTTCTGATTTACTTCACTCTGTATGACAGACTCTAGGTCCATCACCTCACTACAAATAACTCAATTTCATTTCTTTTTATGGCTGAGTAATATTCCATTGTATATATGTGCCACATCTTCTTTATCCATTCATCTGTTAATGGACACTTAGGTTGCTTCCATGTCCTGGCTATTGTAAAAAGAGATGCAATGAACATTGTGGTACATGACTCTTTTTGAATTATGGCTTTCTCAGGGTATATGCCCAGTAGTGGGATTGCTGGGACATATGGTAGTTCTATTTTTAGTTTTTTAAGGAACCTTCATATTGTTCTCCATAGTGACTGTATCAATTTACATTCCCACCAACAGTGCAAGAGGGTTCCTTTTTCTCTACACACTCTCCAGCATTTATTGTTTGTAGATTTTTTGATGATGGTAATTCTAACTGGTGTGAGGTGATACCTCATTGTAGTTTTGTTTTGCATTTCTTTAATGATTAGTGATGTTGAGCATCCTTTCATGCGTTTTTTGTCAATCTGTATATCTTCTTTGGAGAAATGTCTATTTAGGTCTTCTGCCCATTTTTGGATTGGGTTTTTTGTTTTTCTGATATTGAGCTGCATGAGTTGCTTGTAAATTTTGGAGATTAATCCTTTGTCAGTTGCTTTGTTTGCAAATATTTTCTCTCATTCTGAGGGTTGTCTTTTCGTCTTGTTTATGGTTTCCTTTGCTGAACAAAAGCTTTTAAATTTCATTAGGTCCCATTTGTTTATTTTTGTTTTTATTTCTGTTTCTATAGGAGGTGGGTCAAAAAGGATCTTGCTGTGATTTATGCCATAGAGTGTTCTGCCTATGTCTTCCTCTAAGAGTTTTATATTGTGTGGCCTTACATTTAGGTCTTTAATCCATTTTGAGTTTATTTTATTGTATGGTGTTAGGGAGTGTTCTAAGTCCACTCTTTTACATGTAGCTGTCTAGTTTTCCCAGCACCACTTATTGAAGAGGCTGTCTTTTCTCCATTGTATATTCTTGCCTCCTTTATGAAAAATAAGGTGACCGTATGTGTGTAGGTTTATCTCTGGGCTTTCTATCCTGTTCCATTGAACTATATTTCTGTTTTTGTGCCAGTACCATACTATCTTGATTACAGTAGCTTTGTAGTATAGTCTTAAGTCAGGGAGCCTGATTCCTCCAGCTCCATTTTTCTTTTTCAAGATTGCTTTGGCTATTCAAGGTCTTCTGTGTTTCCATACAAAGTATGACATTTTTTGTTCTAGTTCTGTGAAAAATGCCATTGGTAGTTTGATAGGGATTGCACTGAATCTGTAGATTGCTTTGGGTAGTATAGTCATTTTCCCAATGTTGATTCTTCCAATTGAGAACATGGTACATCTCTCCATCTGTTTGTATCATCTTTAATTTCTTTCATCAGTGTCTTATAGTTTTCTGCATACAGGTCTTTTTTTCTCCTTAGGTAGGTTTATTCCTAGGTATTTTATTCTTTTTGTTGCAATGGTAGATGGGAGTGTTTCCCTAATTTCTCTTTCAGATTTTTCATCATTAGTGTGTAAGAATGCAAGGGATTTCTATGCATTAATTTTGTATCCTGCTACTTTACCAAATTCATTGATTACCTCTAGTAGTTTTCTGGTAGCATCTCTAGGATTCTCGATGTATAGAGAATCATCTGCAAACAGTGACAGCTTTACTTCTTCTTTTCCAATTTGGATTCCTTTTATTTCTTTTTCTTCTCTGATTGCTGTGGCTAAAACTTCCAAAACTATGTTGAAAAATAGTGGTGAGAGTGGGACAGCCTTGTCTTGTTCCTGATCTTAGAGGAAATGGTTTCAGTTTTTCACCATTGAGAAAAATGTTGGCTGTGGGTTTGTCATATATGGCCTTTATTATGTTGAGGTAAGTTCCCTCTATGCCTATAAGTAGGTTATTTTAGAAGACCAGTAAAACTTATGAACTCCTGGTAAAACTGATCAATAACAAAAGAGAGAAAACATATTACCAATATGAGGAATGAAAAAGGAAAAAGGAACAAATCTGCAGATGTTACAAGCATTATGTAGATAATAAGGTATTATGAACATGTATCTGCTAAAGCTCTTCTATCCCAAATAGGTAATGAATCTATACAACTCAATACTAATAAGGAAAACAATCCAGTTAAAAATGGACCAACAGATTTGAACTGATACTTTACCAAAGATGACATACCAATGGCAAATAAGTACATGAGAAGATGCTCAACATCATTAGACAGAGAAATGAAAATTAAAACCACAATGAAATGTCACTACACACCCACCACACTGGTTAAAATTAAAAAGACTCTCCATACTAAGGGTTGGCAAGGATGAAGAGTAACTCTGACACAAAAATATTAACTCTAAGTAGACCATGATAAGTTAGGTAAAAATACTATAATCCATAGATCAAATGCTAAAAAATAATACGAAGAGATATAGCCAATAATCCAATAGAGAAACTAAAATGAAATACTTCAAAGTACTAAAATAGTCCAAAAGAAGGCAGGAAATTAGAAGAAGTAAATAGAAACAGAGAAGATAAACAACAAATAAATAATAACATGGTTGACCTAAATTTAACCATATCAATAATCACATTAAATGTAAATGATTAAGTATTCCAAGTGAAAGGCAGAGTCTGTCAGATAAGATAAAAATATAATACTCAACTACATATTATTCACAAGAAATCCACTTTAAATATACAGATATAAATAGATCAAAAGCACAAGGCTAGAAACGTATATTCATGCAAAAACAAGTTAAAAGAAAGCTTGGCATGACTATACTAATACCTGACAAAGTAAACTTCAAAACAGGGAATCCTTCCAGGAATAGAGACAGTTCATAATTATAAAGAGGTACATTCACCAAGATCTAATAATCTTAAGTGACTATTCACATCACAACAGAGTTTCTAAAAACATGAAGCAAAGACATGAAACTGAAGGAGAAATAAACCAGTCCATAGTCATACTTGGGGATTTCAAAGCTCCTCTCTCAGTAATCGATAGAACAAAGAGAGAGAAAATCATTAAGGATATAGAAGACCTATCAACACTTTCAACCCAGGTGACCTAATTGACGTTTCTAGACTATTCAACTCAAAAACAGTAGAATTCACATTCTTCTTCTTTTTTTTTATTAGTTTCTGCTTTATAACAAAGTGAATCAGTTATACATATACATATGTTCCCATATCTCTTCCCTCTTGCTTCTCCCTCCCTCCCACCCTCCCTATCCCACCCCTCCAGGCGGTCACCAAGCACCAAGCTGATCTCCCTGTGTTATGCGGCTGCTTCCCACTATCTATCTACCTTACGTTTGGTGCTGTATATATGTCCATGCCTCTCTCTCACTTTGTCACAGCTTACCCTTCCCCCTCCGCATATCCTCAAGTCCATTCTCAAGTAGGTCTGTGTCTTTATTCCTGTTTTACCCCTAGGTTCTTCATGGCATTTTTTTTTCTTAAATTCCATATATATGTGTTAGCATACAGTATTTGTCTTTCTCTTTCTGACTTACTTCACTCTGTATGACAGACTCTAGGTCTATCCACCTCATTACAAATAGCTCAGTTTCGTTTCTTTTTATGGCTGAGTAACATTCTTCTTAAGTGCATCTGGACCATTCATCAAGATAAACACTGTTCTATGAAAAATTTTAATAGATTTCAAAGGTTTCAAAGAATTGAAATAATAGAAATGTTCTCAGATCATAAAAGATTTAAGCTAGAAATCAATAACAAAAATTAAACACCACATTTCTAAATAACATTTGGAGCAAAGAGGAAGCCAAAAGGGAAATTAGAAAAATTTTGAAGTGAGTGAAAATAAGAACATAGCATATCATAATTTGTGGGATGCAGCTAAGGCAGAATTTAGAGGGAAATTTCAAGCATTAAAATTATTTAATAAAATATTAAACATTTATTAATTTATTAAACATTTAAGTGATTATGTTACAAAAGTGAAAGACTTCACATCCATAACCTAAGAAAATAGAAAAAAAAGAGCAAAACTAAATGGAAAACAGTATGTGAAAGAGAACAATAAAAACATAAAATGATAAAATTAAAAATAGAAAGAGTAATAGAGAAAAACAATAAAACCAAAAGATGTTTTTACTTAATAAAATAAATTAAAATAATTTTATCAATAAAATTGATAAAATAAAAGTTAAACTGAGCAAGAATAAAAAAGACACAAATTACCAGTAGTATGAATGTGAAAGAGGAATTACTATAGACATGACAATCAATGAAAGATAGTAAGGAAATATTAAAAACAACTTTATGCCTATTAATTTGACAATTTAGATGAAAATGGAAATTCCTTGAAGGACACAAACTACTTTAGTTCACTCAGGAAGAAACAGCCTTAAATAGTGGTATGTCTATTAAGGAAATTGAATTTGTAGTTAAAAGTCTTGCTATAAAACTCCAGGCCTGATCAGCTTGATAGGTGAATTCTACCCTATATTTAAACAAAAATTAATTCTAACTGTGCAAACGCTTCCAGAAAATAGAAGAGTAGAGTGCACTTCTCAACTTAGACTCATACTATTTGGTTTCAAGACTTGTGATAAAGTTACAGTAGTCCAAACAGTGCAGTGTTGGAGGATAGTGTAGACTACAGAGTCCAGAAATAGGCCACATATATATATGGCCAATTGATTTTGACAAAGTGCAAAGACAATTCAATATAAAAAGGATAGTCTTTTCAATAAATGATGCTGGAACAATTGGACATCTGTGTGCCAAAAACAAACAAACAAAACAAAACAAAAACAAATAAACAAATCTAACCTAAAGCCATACTTTTCTCCTTAAGATCCCTAAATGTAAAATCTAAAGCTTTAAAATTTCTGGAACCATGCTGTTCAATAAAACATACCCATCTACAATGGCTATACATTGTATACCTGTGCTTTCCAAAGAATTTTAAATTTTCTTTAATTTTAATTAATTTAAATTTAAATAACCACACATAGTTTGTGGCTATCATATTAGACAATGAAGTTTGAGAAGAAAACAGAGGAGAAAGTTTTGTGTCATTGAATTAAGCAAAGTTTTTTCAAATATGACACAAAGTGTGATCAATAAAAAAAAATGGATAACTTGGGCTTCTTCAAAATTGAAAACTTCTGCTCTGAGAAAGACTTAAGAGAAATAAAAGATAAGCCACAGACAGGGAGAAAATATTTGCAAATCAGTTATCTGATGAATGGCTTATATTCAGAATATGTAGAGAATTCTCAAACTCGATAAAAACAAACCAAACAACTCAATTAAAAATGGGCAAAAGATCTGACAGATACATCAAAGAATATATGTGGAAAGAAAACAAGCACATGAAAAAGATTCAACATCACTAGTTATTATTAGAAATGTCATTTTAAACCACAATGAGATACCACTACATACCTTTTAAAATGGTTAAAAAGCAAAAGCAAAATCTGCCAATACCAAGTGCTGATGGGGATGTAGAACTGGAACTCTCACACATTAATGGTAGGAGTGCAAAACGGTACAGAAACTTTTGAAAACATTTTGGCAGTTTATCAAAAAGTTAGATATAAACTTGCTATATGATACAGTAGTTCCATTCTTGGTATTCACCCAAGAGAAATGAAAACACATGTTCACAAAAGATGCATATAAGAACGTCAGTAACAGTTTCATTTATACTAACTCCAAATTGGAAACAGTTCAAATATCCATCAATAGGTGAACGGACAAACTGTAGTGTATTCACACATTGGAATACTTCTCAGAAATAAAAAATAAACGACCAATACATGTAACAACATAATTTGAATCTCAAAAATATTATACTGACCAAGACTCCGTGCTGATTCTATTTTGTATGAAATTTAACATCTGGCAAAAATTATCTGGTGATAGAAAGTATACATCTCGTTGCCTGTTGGAGTGATGATCTGGATTGACTTGAAGGGGCACAAGAGAACTTTCTAAGATGACGTATATAAATATTAATCTTGATTGATATATATATATATATTTTTTTTTGTGGTAGGCGGGCCTCTCACTGTTGTGGTCTCTCCCGTTGCGGAGCACAGGCTCCGGACGCGCAGGCTCCAGACGTGCAGGCCCAGCAGCCATGGCTCACGGGCCCAGCCGCTCCGCGGCATGCGGGATCCTCCCAGACCGGGGCACGAACCCGTATCCCCTGCATCGGCAGGCCGACTCTCAACCACTGCGCCACCAGGGAAGCCCTTGATTGATATATTTTATTAAATGTATATCTTGATTCAGATGTTGGTAACATTAGCATATATATTTGTCAGAAGTCATTGAATTTTATGCTTAAGATCTGTGCAAAATACTGAACTTAAATTTTTCCTTAATTAAAATAAATGAGAGGCATATCTATTTGAAGATATGGAATAATAACCAGGATAAATTGTTAAATGGAAAATAATCAAGGTGTAAATCTGTATACACAGTTTGATAATTAAAAAAATAAGTTTATTTATTTTTGGCTGCATTTGGTCTTCGTTGCTGCGCACAGGCTTTCTCTAGTTGCGGCTTCATTGTTGTGCGTGAGCTTTCTCCGGTTGTGGTGAGCGGGGGCTACTCTTCATTGTGGTGCGTGGGCTTCTCATTGCGGTGGCTTCTCTTGTTGCAGAGCATGGGCTCTAGGAGCGCAGGTTCCAGTAGTTGTGGCTCGCAGGCTCTAGAGTGCAGGCTCAGTAGTTTTGATGCACGGGCTTAGTTGCTCCGTGGCATGTGGGATCTTCCCGGACCAGGGTTCGAACCCGTGTCCCCTGCATGGGCAGGTGAATTCTTAACCACTGTGCCACCAGGGAGTTCCACAGTCTGATAGTTTTTGAATAAAACTAATACAAATGATTACCTCTCAAAGGGCAGATAGAAGACAGAGGAAGTGACAGGATGGAAGTGATACTTTTCTGAATTTATCTTGGTCTAGGTTTCTACTTTGGTATAATTTATAAAATTAAATTTATAAATAAGGAAATAAAATTTAAAATCCCAAGAGAAATGTAAATTGGAGAAAAGTGAAAGAACTATATAATACAGCATGTACTATTAGTTAGTAATTATTAATACATATTTAATTACACTGTAGTGTAGACTTGCAAGTTGCTAAGAGAGTAGACCTTAAATGTACTCCAGGGAAAGAAATGATAGTTATGGGTTATGATGGAGGTATTAGGTGACACTGCGGTGGTAATCATTTTACAGTATAGAAGGGTATCAAATCAAAGTGTACACCTTAAACTTATAATACCAATTATGTCTCAATAGAGCTGGGGAAAAAAACAACACAGTGAAAAGAATTATTTCGTGTTGCTTTAGAATACAGTACTGTGATTGTACATCCTTAATTGACACACTGATATACTCAAGGTACAGTAGGGCTGCAAAAAATATTAAATTGCATTTTGAAAGTCATTATTTTTAGTAATATTGGTATTAGTCTTTAAAAAGTATATAGGAAAATGAAGCAAGTTCATGAATTATGTTTATATTGTTAAGCCCCAAGATTTTCAGCTTAAAAAAAGAGACACCATTATGAAATCAAAGGATTAAATAAAATCCATATAACGGTAAGTTTGAATTGGAAATATCAGTATGATCTTATGATCTTTGTTTTTTTTTCTTAAATATAAGTGTTGCTGCTGTCTGTCCACTAACATTGCCCAGAAGCAAAAAGCATCTTTAGCAATCAATTTATGGTCTCTATACTTCATTCCTCATGAATAGGAACCAGGGCTCTGGAAAAAATTGTCTGACTCCTGGTCTGGGGCAGGAAATATACAAATGAGCCTACCCTAGAACAGCTGGCTGTGGCCCAAAGCTAGGAAGCTATCAAAGACTGTAGGTGTTCTGTCAAAGAACAGAAGAACCAACAGGACAGGACTCCCGTTGTTGGAAATGGGACAATTTGAGCATAAAAAATAGTGATTACAACACAGGGAATATGTTTAAAAGAAACCCATAAGTTTATAATGATATTCCAAAGAGACAAAGCAGAACAAGACAAAACAAGAGTGTCAGAGGAAGAGATAGAGGAGAGATATAAGTATAGTTAGAGGGAGAGAGCGAGAGAGGGAGGTGGACAATGTATTGGCAGCCATTGGAAGCACAAAATTCTTACTCTGAAAACTAGCAATTAAAAGGAAATAAATGTGTATCCTTCCTTCCCTATAAGAATTATTTAGCCCTGGTTGATGACAGTTCTTAAGAGAAGAATCTTAGCTAATAAATGTGGAAGGATTGTTAGAACTGGAAAAGGACCATTTTTCAATCCCTAGTGGAATAATTGATTCAGGCAAAGATGGTCAACGATGGGCCATTGGATGCAAGGCACAGCGAGGTCCAGGATTTGCCCCAGGTCACACAGCTTATGTGTGGCAGAGGCAGAATCTGAATCCATGGTGCTAGCAGTCATGGTTGTAAACATCACCCCATTTTCCTTCATAAAATGGTAATAGTGGTTAAAATTATTCACTCATTCAACAAACTCATTGTGCACTTAAGCTGCTGGGGATCTGCCAGTGGACACAACACACAGAGTTCCTGCTGTCATGGTGATCAAATACCCCAGGGGTTAAACCCAGTTTTGTAGGTATGTGTGTGTCCATCTTACCCTTCCCTGTACTTTGCTGTGTGTTTAAAAGTTTTCATAACAAAAATAAGAAAAAGTAAATAAAAGATGAAATCAGTTTTTTATTGCTATCAATTGATCTTAATAGTTCAGATTCATCACATTTACTTATCAAATCTGAACATGAAGCTATATTGATGCCTGGGACATGTGAAATTGGGTGTTATGGAAGGTAGTCCAACATCCAACTTATTTCAGAGGCTTCTCAGTTGGACCTTGACAGGAAAGTCTTGATTCTCCCAGGAATGTAGTTATAAAAATGAACAATTTTTTTCAAGTCCACCTTGCAGTCTCAAGATTCTCTTCAATTAAACTGGCACTGAGTCTTGAAAGACAGATTTACAGTTATTTTCAAGACCAAAGTTGGAGAGGAAGACTTCAGGTTTTAAGGAAGAATTTAACCATCTCCAGAGTGGCAGCGACCCCTGCATCCCATGCCCCTGGTTATTATCTGTAATGAGAATGAGCCCTGCACCCTGAGCCTGACCCCCACCCGGCATTAACCAAACCCCACATGTGGGTGCTGCTGGTGTGGACTAATTTCCCAAATACATCACACCTGCAGCCTGCCTAGTCAATGACACACCTAATCAATGATGCAGCCACAGGGAGGACGGTCGAGACTTTGCTCCAAGTCCTCCCCAGGAAGGAGGTAACCTGTCAGCCGGGAAATGGGCTGCTGGTCCCTGAGGTGTGAAACTTTCCACTTAACACCTTGGTGAATGTGCTGATTTTTTATTACATCTAAAAATAGTTCAAATATAATTACAGTGAAATTTTGTAAAATCACTTTTGGAATCCTTGAGCAAATTCTGAGGGGTCCTGGGCTATGTGGCTTGAAAACTCACCTTTTATAGCCCGTTTGGGACCCTCCTCTCACTTTGCCTTGGATTGTGGCTTTTTGTGTGTGTGTGTGTGTGACTTCTTTTTTATTTCGTAGTCAGAAAAACAATGAATATTTCAGTCTGTTTTCTTCATTCCAAGGATACGTGACAAATATTGTACCTTTCTGGAAACATGTAAAAATGAGAAAAATCTTGATTGCTGAAAGGTTTCTTAATTGGAATGTGTTTGAAAATTGGAATTCTCTTTTTTAACATGTAACCAAATAGATCTCTAAGTCTCTGGTTAATTTAATAGAAGGAAATCCTGACTTTAAATTTGAGAACCATATACATGTTTAATTTTTCATGTAACTAATGCAAGGCCCATTCATGTCATGCTGTTACAGGAAGCTAAAGTTCTTTAGGGTTTCCAAAGCCTCAAAACATAAACACTAACAGGAATTATCAATGATGGAGGGGCTTAGGTAATTATATATTTTTTCTTTTAGTTTTTGTTTTTTTACAAGTGGTTTTGAATTACGAGTTTTTCAAGAGGTGGGGACTGAGTCCTCATCCCAAACTAGAGCTGAACAAAGTTCCAGAGTCATTGTTACAGGCTTAAAATAAATATCTGGGAAGTAAATAGATGAATGAATGTGACCCCCCTCAAGGACAAGGAATGGTCATTCTTTCAGTGTCCAGGGGATTTGGCATAGGACCTGGGAGATGGTCGTGAATCAGTGGGTGAGTTTATGAATGGAGAGAGTCCTTGCTTCCTGGCAGCCTCAAAACACCCATCCCTGTTAGGGGATGAGGTTGGCCCTGTTACCCACGTCTCCTGGTCCTTGGCTTTAGAAGCCCACCCAGAGTGACCCATCATGTCCAAACCTCAGCCCAGACTGCAAACTTCACTGCCCACTGGCTTGGAGGAGACAAGCTGAGTCAGAAGTTCCTTGGTCCATCCCTCACTTGTGGGGACCCCAATGATGCTCCCACCTGCAGCCTAGGCCTTTGAGCAGAAGGCTGAACATAGATGAAGGCATTTGGGGGATCCACTGCTTTTCTGAGATGGGGGATCCCTGGGTCGGGGGTTCATGGTTGGCAGGCCCCAGAAGGGTGTGGAGCAAGTGGCCACTCTCCCCTGTTCCCCCACACCTGGGTCTGCCTGGAATCCACCAGCCCTGGGAGGACTTTCCTTTTGACAGATTCTCCCGAGACAATCGGACTTCTCAGGACTCACCAGGAAAGGCTGGTTTCAGGCCGTAAATTGAATTTGCAAGCGAGATAATCAGTTACTTATTTGGAAGGTGAGCCATGGCTCCCACTTGCTTCTGAGGAAATGAACTCCTTCTCTTTCTCAAATATTTACTGGTCAGAGGGAAGCAGAACTCGCTTACCTGAGTGAGACAGCTTATCAGCTCCACGAGAGAAGAGATGTTGAGTGAACTGAGCCCAGGCCCCACTCCCCCCTACCCCACATCCATGGTATTTATGTAGGTGAAATAGGACCAAACTCACAGCCTTGGGACCTGGGTGGCTCCATCACACGCCCAGTGGGAGGTAAGGTTGTCATGGAAACCCAGGGACCCAGGTTCCCCATCTCTTGCAGGTGCTGCTGCTTCAGGTAAGATGTCTTCTGGACCCAGATGAGGAGGAGGACACTAGCCTGCCCCTCCAGTCCTCTCCCCTCACCCCCAGCTCCTCAAGCCCTTTACAGCCCCGAAGTGGCCCCCACCTGACACCTCTGGCCCTCACATTCCCAGGGAGGGTTTCCACCCTACAGAGCCAGGGCCAGAAAAGGGCTCCATTATGATCACTGAAAGCCCTGATCCTAAGCTGCCCCTGACTGTAGGGGGCCCCACTGAATTAACAACAGCATCCTGGAAGCGGGCGTGAAACCCCATTACATTCGGCATTCATCCTGATTATGAAACGTATCCCAATTCCAGACAGGCTAAAAAGAGAGGTGGAAAAATGTCCTAGAATCAAGGAAACGTGGTGGTGTTATTTTCATTGTTCTCATTATTAATTTGTTTACATCTCACTTTGTACCCAAAGGGTTTGCTGTGGGGAGTTGAGACAGCTGCTTCTACATCCCTCCGCCACATCTCGGCTAAGAGGCCATCAGCTGAGGCAGCTCAGGGATACCCGCGTGCCTGCTGGGCCCAGTGCCGTGTGCAGCCACAGACTGGGGAGGCCCTTCTGACCTCCTGACCTCCTCCAGCCGAGTGAGGAGTCTGTGTGTCCTCCCCGCCTTCTCCCCAGTTTAGCTCACCCTCTGGTACCCGGGTCTCCAGAATTTCTGGCTCTAAAGCCCTGAGCCAGGGTAGGACCAGCTCTCCTATGTCTCCCTGTGTGCTCTGATGCTTAACCCCAAGGAGTGGGGGGTCTCAATTGGAGCCTGGCCTTCGGGGCCATCCGGAACTTAAGGTAGGAGGTCAGACCCTGCTTAAGGTAGGAGGTCAGACCCTGCTGGCTAGTCAGATTTATGTCTGGGCCTTTGTTGATTCTCTTGCTCCAGGCCTGCCGATGTTAGGCATGGGCCTCATGTTTGCTGGGTGAACGAAGGAATGAAACCCACTTGTTCACAGTGCACTCTCTGCTTTTCCTTGGGCTCCATGGCTCGGGGCTGGCAAAACAAGTCTGAGCATCGGTGCATCAAGCAGGAGCTTTCCTACCCCGAGCCCAGAGGTCTCCCCTTCCTCTCTGGGTTGCCCACGAGGGTCCCCGTCCTGGCAGAACTATGCTCATGGTGACATTTTCCCTGGTGGTCTCACCTTTGTTGGGTGGAGCTTTGAAGCAAGTTTGCCCGGCTTGTGTGCCCTTCATTCACTGGAGGGCCGACTCCAGAACAGATGTGCATCCTCCCTCCGGGTGGAGGAGGCTCTGAGCCCTGGCTTCAGAAGTGGAGCCAGAGTCCCCAAGTGATGCTGCTTTCTCTTTATTCCACGTCTGTCCAAAAAGGTGAGCAGGATTTGCAATTGGATCTCAGGATGGCTGGAGACCCACGCGTAATGGTGTTCAAGTTTATTCTGGAGGGAGTCCTTTCTATCTGCAAATATTATCTAATCCTTGGCTTCACTCTGGGAGAGACTCAGTGAGTTAGTTAGACAAAGGGTAGGGTCCGAGTCAGGAGGAGAACGCAAGCGCAAAATCAGAGGTTCTCCTGGGAGCCAAATCAATACACACAGCTAATCCCTGGGCCTCTGATTATCCCTCATGACATAGAGTTTGGCCTCTGGTCCCTGGAATTCCAGGGAACTGGGGATTCTGCCTCACTAATTTTCTGGTCACTTCGGGGTTCACTGGGGGGCAGGCACACCTCCTCAATACAGTTTCATGGTGGAAAATCACTGAGTCATGGTTTCCCCTCCTTGTCTTGAGAGGGAGGACCCACTGTAGGATGGCGATGGAGTCTGGGGTGGAGGCAGTGGTCAGGTCCTCATTCTGGACGCGGCATCTTCTTCCTGAGGGGTCCTGTGGAAGGTCTTGGGGATTCAGGCTGCTTCTCTTCTGGCCCCAGGACACATCCTCTGAGCAATTTCCCTTTTCAAACAAGCCCTCTGGCTGGAGTTGGCTTTTCTTCTCTGCTGCCTCTCTCATCCCCAAAGCAGGATGGGGTAAACCATTCCCAGCTAACTCAAGAATGTTGCTGGCTGGCTCCCAGGTGATGGAAGCTTCACTAAATTTTCCTGTCTGTTCCTATTTTCTTCTTCTTTCTTCTGAAAGATAACAAGGGGGAGAGAAAACATGTCAAGCAGTAGCTATTGATGGGTTGCGAGAGGAAGGAAGCTGATGGGTTCCCATGCTGGGTACAGAGCTGGACCATTCTGGTGGGGCCTGTTGTGGACTGAATTCTATTCCTCAAATATGTACGTTGAAGTCCCAAACCTTAGGACCTCAGAATGTGACTGTATTTGGAGATGGAGTCTTTAAAGAGACGATTAAGTTATGGGTTGGCCAAAAAGTTCGTAACATCTTACAGAAAAATCCAAACGAACTTTTTGGCCAACCCAGTAAAATGAATCCATTGGCCCCCAATCCAATCTGACTAGTGTCCTTATAAGAGGGACACCAGGGATGCTGGAACAAGGGAAAGGCCATGTAAGGACACAGTGAGAGGAGCACTACCTATACACCAAGGAGGGAGCCCTCAGTGGACACCAACCCTGCCAACACCGTGATCTTGGGCTTGCAGCCTCCAGAACTAGGAGAAAATTGATTTCTGTTGTTTCCGGGCCCCAGCCTGCGGTGCTTGGTTTTGGCAGCCTGAACTGACTGACGCAGGCCCCTGGGCTCAGCGAGGTGCAGTGGGGTGTCCCCCAGCATGGATTTTCTGGGATCAGGGCAGTTTCTGCTCTCTTTGTACCCGGCACCCACTGGGGTTGCCCCTCCTCCAGCCCACCTGCTTCGGGGGGACGTCACGCAGCAGCCCTGCCAAAGCCTTGAGCAGCAGTCCCAGCTAGAATGCTGAGTTCAGGGCCTGTGGGGCAACTGTTAATTTATCTTCATTAATGGGACCCCACTGGAGAGTCAAGGGCCCGGAGAGCTGCCTTCTGCAATTTCCTGTTCTACAAAAGCTGATAGTTCAACCAACTGGCCTCAAGCGAGAAATCTGTAATTAATTGAAAGATCATCCCTATTCAAATCATCCCGGGGCACCAATTTTGGAGACCAGCTCCTGGGCTGGATGGGCTTGGCCTGGGAAAGTCTTCTATTTTCCTAACTAACAGTGAAGGACATGTGGCCAAGGCCAGGAAATGTTTCTGTGATTTTTTTAAGGGATAAAGTAAATGCATCCAAAGTTCTGCTGGTGGAATTTGCTGGTAAAAGGAACAGCTAAATTGATAACAAAACAGCAACTGACTCCCTCCCCCTCAAATTGACACACCTACTTCCATGTCTCATCTACTGGAGCCTCCCTCCCATGTATGTCCTTTTCTTTTTTCTTTTAATTGAAGTCTAGTTGATTTACAATGTTGTGCTAGTTTCAGGTGTACAGCAATGTGATTCACACACACACACACACACACACATATATATATATTTCACATTCTCTTCCATTATGGTTTATTATAAGATATTGAGTATAGTTCCCTGTGCTATACAATAGGTCCTTGTTGATTATCTGTTAATCCCCAATTCCCGATTTATCCCTCCCCCACTCCCACCTTTCCTTTTTTGTACCCATAGTTAGTTTTCTGTGTCTGAGTCTACTTCTGTTTTGTAAATAAGTTCATTTGTATCATTTTTTTAGATTCCACATAAAAGTGATATCATATGGTATTTGTCTTTCTCTATCTGACTTCCCAACACTATGTGAAAGTCGTGCTTACAGAGGGAGGATGTGACATGGAACACGAGGATGTGACAGTGAAACCCATCCTTTCTGGGCATGCGACTCCGTGATGGCAATTTCAGAGGGGCTCTGGGCTGGGCTTTGTAGGGTTGGGTCCATCTTGTTGGAGTGAATTTTGGGGCTGTTCACCCCTTTTTCACTTCAAGAGCCGTGGACACTTCTGTCTCTGCCACTGCAAACAGCACCAATTCATAACGGTGTTGGGGGATTTTGTCTCAGTTTCTATTTTTCCTTCCCCCCTCCCCCTTTTTCTTCCTCCTTCTTACACCAAACCAGGATCCTCTAAATGTCCCTTCCACGCCACCCCTTTGGGGATGCCGTCCTACTCAGCATTGTCACCCCACTGTCATGATCACCCTCACGGGGCCCGTCACCAGCCTCCTCTCCTTTTCCCCCAGAACCACAGTGGTCTCCCTGCCCCTCACGTATAACAGCCCTAGGTATTCTGTCCACCAAAGAGAAATGCACAAATATGATCCCATTTTAGTGAAACCAGCTAAAATTTATAAGTGAATGTTTACATGCCTGTGATGTTCCTGTTTATGAGTAGATGAGGATGGAGATGGATACAGAGGAGCATACACGGCACAAGGGAAAGGGTCTTTGCAGTGGGATGAGGTGGGAGGTGAGGAAGAGAAGTGGGTGTAAGGGGGGAGACAGAGAGAGATTCCTATTTACAGACTGAACCCCCAGCAAGTGCTAATGCAGCAAACTCAGACCTCTGCACTGAGAGTGGAAGCTCCCCCCCTTCCCCAAATGGGTGGAACACATGCCCTGTGTGGTGCTCACGGCGGACGACCCAGACCCCAGAACGGAACTTGAACTGTTGCCTCAGCCGCACAGGTGAGAGCCCTCCTTAGGTGACCTGTGGGAAGGGGGTTTGGAGACTGTTCAGGTGGCGTGTGCCTACTCCCACCGCTGGCTGTGACGTTAGTCTTCTCGGGAAGCTCAGCCCCTCCGGCTCCCCATCAGCTGCTCTGTCCAGCCGATCCAGGCAGCGGTAGTGCTTGCTGTCCCAGGAGTCACACGCCTGCTTCGTGCTCAGGTGTCTCCACGACCTTTGTGTTGGCTGCTTGGTGCGTCCAGACTCCGCGCCAGGTTCTGTGTGTGTGTGTGTGTACTAATATATGCTTCAAACAATGCAAATTATCTTATAGCTCTAGAGGTCAGATGTCCTAGCGGCAGGACTGCTTCTGCAGGCACGAAGAGAAAAAATGTCTCCTCGCCTTTCCCAGTTTTTAGAGGTTGCCTGACTTCCTTGGCTCGTGGCCCCTTCCTTGGTCATCCAAGTCAGAGCAGAGCATCCTCAAATCTCTCTCTCTCACTCTCTGTCTCTGATCTGCATCTATCATCACATCTCCTTCTCTGACTGCTCCTGCCCCCTCCATCCTTGTGATGACATTGGGCCACCTGGATAACTGGGGACAGTCTCTTGTCTCAGGATCCTTAGCTTCATACCTGCAAAGTCCTTTCTTGCCCTGCGAGGTCACATATCCACAGGCTGCAAGGATTAGGACGTGGACATCTTGGAGGTCAGTATTCTGACACACACATATGTGCATGTATAGATATATGGAGATCTATCTATCTTCTTAGGTTTCCAATAATACATTCTGTGATAATAGGTATTATTACTCTTGCTCTGTTATAAAAGGGGAAACTGTGGCACAGAGAATTTGATCAACTTTCTGGAGTACATCCAGCTGGTAGGTGTGAGACCAAGCATTCTGACCCCAGGTTCTGGCTGCAGAGTCCAGGCTCTAAACTGCTTCCTTCTAGACTCCTCCAGAGATAATACTAATAAAAATCAAGGCTGGGTACTAACCATCTATCAAACAACTTCAGATGTTGCTGGAAATGCAGGAGAAGTAAAAGGTAAAACTTCTGAGAAGTCGCTCATGAGGGAGCTGAGAAGGAGAGGACAGCCCACGAGAAGGTGAGAGAATGTTCTAGAATGAGGGAACTGAAGGGTTAGTCCATCGGATGCTTATTTCTGGGAAAGGGATTGCAGGTGATGGCTTCACTGCATGAAGTTCTGATCAAAAAGAACCAGGGTGTAAACGAGCTGGGATGACACCAGGTTTGTCCCAAGGTGGATTCCTTCATGAAGCAGAGAATGATTTGCCTGTGCACCCATATGTATTTATGTTATAATAAAAATTGGGTGCATAGTCAACGTCACCAACTTGAGCTACTTAATGGAGGGCAGGGATGGGGCATTCATAAAATTTTAGTGTGGAATGTGCTTTTCTTTAAAATGAAGCAAAGTTTTTATGTAGGGTAATTCCAGCGAGGCTACTGAATATAACAATTCTTTGTAACCAGCACTTCCAGTGGAAGGTTGCATTCCCTTCTGGAATGTCTGAAGACCTTTCTTAAGTACTGTCCCAATCCACTTAGAAGCCTGTTGACAATATTCCATTGTTGTGAGTTTCTGAAGACACTTCCTGAAGCAATGTCTGCCTGGTCCCCTTAATAATTATCCCAAATTCCAGCTGAGCATGACAGCTGGTCCTTCAAGGCATGGGCAGGTGTCCCCACAGAGACACGGACATAGGATTGTCTCTGGGCCCGTCAGTGTGGCTTTTCACCAGGGCTTGGGTTGGGGTTCACATTGGCCCAATAAATAGCAAGCCCCTCTGTGCCTGAGCTCTGAATACTGAGCAATTAGACAGGAATGCATGAGGCCGCTGTCTTTGTTATAGACGTGACACGCTGGCCACTGGAGCATGTGGCTGGTGGCTTCCTGGGTGTGAGCCCCTGAATTAGGCAGATTCCCCTCCCCGGAACCCCTTGGCTGGGTTAGGGGCTGGAGGCATCCCTTGCAGGGCAGTGCCCTGGTGAGACTGGCCGCCCAGGGAGCGGAGCAGAATGCATGCTCTCTGGGACGACTACAGCTGCAAATACACATCATTCCTCCTCCCAAACCCACAAATGAGGTGCTTTGTGCCCTGGGGAGGCGTGAGGGAGGATCAGAGAAAGGCCAGCGGGAACATGCCAATGGGGCTCCTTTGCTTGGAAGGGAACAGAGGATGGGGAGCCCCCATCTCCCCGTCTCCAGGTCTCCTCCAACAGCCTGGTCCCTTCTGCTGTCCCTCTGTGCTTCTACCCCAGGGATCTCACTTGATGTCACAGCTTGGAGCAGCATAGTGTGTGCATGAGTCCAGATTTGCCAGTCCTTCCCAGACGCCTCCTCCAGCCCAAACTTAACTGTGTCCTCGAGGGAGGGCTCTGTTTGGATGTCTGGTCGGCATCTCAGACTCACCTCCCCACCCAGTTTCACTTCATCTTCCTTGTTGGTAGCGGGTGGGGTGGGCGCTTTCTCCCTATTTCCAGAGCCTCCCTCTGGGTGGGGGAGCTCCACTTCTCAGGCACCTCCTGTCTTGTCAGTCCCTCCAGGGGGGCGGCTCCCTTGTCTGGGAGGAACTCAGAGTGGTACCCATACTCCTCCTTCTCTCAGGAGCACTCTACCCCGGGGTGCACAGTTCTCTGATTGTCCCCCATCACAGTGACAGTTTTGACCTCCATCGGCCACTTCTTATTTTTATTTCTCAATAAATTGAGAACGCGGGTCAGGGAGGTGCCCTGGAGACCCCACATTTCTCATCTTGAGCAACAGCACCACCTTGTACCTATGGTTCAAGTCGGAGACACAAGTCCCTCCTTCCTTCTCTCTCTGCTCTTCAGCCCACACCCAATCTCTCAGTGAGTCATGCCAGCTCTTCCCCCAGATCGATCTCAGACCTGTCCATGGCTTCCTCCCTAGGCTGAACCAGTGATTTTTGATTGCTTTAATAGTTTCCCAATGGAACTGCCTGCTTTCCCTTCAATTTATTGAAATACACATCGAGTTCAATGGGCTCCCCTTTTCCTTAGGATAAATTTCAAACCCAGTTCCTTGGGCCTAAGAGTCATGCACGCCCTCCCTCCACCTGCGTCTCCCCTCCTCCGCCCCTCTTTTTCCATCTCAGTGTGTCCCAGCCATATGGACTTCTTTCTGTCCCCTGAACATGCCATTTCATCACCAAGGCTGACAGGTTGTAGCACATGATATGCCCTCAAGAAACATTTTCCAAATGATTGGATTGTTATGTGCTCTCCAGGTGGATTTGGGGTATTCTAGGGCCTTGGAGAGTCCATCTCTACAATGAGATGGAAGCCTCGGGCTCTCCCAAGCTATATATTTGTCCTTGTTCTGACTCCATGCTCAGCAAACAACGTTCTGGTTATGATTGGCTTTCCTGGTCAGTCTTCCTCCAGGGAGAGAATGGGCTGGTCCTGCGGACGTGAGAGTATTCTGCTTCCTGTATCTGCATTATTTGCCCCTGTAAACCATTACACTGGTGTTTAGGTCATAAACAAACAACTTACCAACGTTGTTCGCTAGGATACACATTGCAAGTTGGGCATGCTCTTGGTTTCTTAGCTTGCAGACTGAGAGCGAGACCATGGTTCTGGAACATTTTCTAAAACAATGAAGGTTTCCTTAGGAAGTTCTTGGGAAACAAGCCACAGGCTCTCTTCTGGCAGCAGCCTCTCCCATCAGAATGGCTGCTTTGCTGAGACCCCCAAGCCTTTCTTGTTTTGAATTTTTTTAATGTGTGGGGTCCAAATTTGTGAGGTTTCAATATTTCCTATTTTCCTAAAACAAAAGCATTCTGGTTCCCAAAGTTACTGAGCTTCTCATGTGTGGAATGAGGACCTGGGTGCTGAGATGGGTACTTCTCTAAACTGTTTCATGATAGATGTCAGCTTCCTTGTAGGATCTTGATTTTCCTTTTTAGAGAATCCCACACTGAGTGTGGACCTGATGGGAGGCAGTGCTCTCCCTGCTCCCACACAGCCTGCTGGTGCACACATGACCTACTCTCAGCCAACCAGATGCCGGCTGGTGCTGCTCTTGACCTACTCTCAGCCAACCAGATGGCAGCTGGTGCTGCTCTTGACCTACTCTCAGCCAACCAGATGGCAGCTGGTGTATTCATGACCTATTCTCAGCCAACCAGATGCCAGTTGGTGCACACATGACCTACTCTCAGCCAATCAGATGCTCAATCACAGATTGTTGAATCTACATTGAGTGCTTCTCACTCATGGGGAGAACTCGGGTGTTAGTCTTCTCAGCAGTGGCAGGCATGGCAGGCATGTGGATCAGGAAGCTTTCCTTCATGACTTTTCCTGCCTGGCCTTCCATAACTCCTTTTGGTTCTTCCTTATTTAAAGCTTGGTCCTTTATTTCCCTATGGACTTTGAGAAGACTTGATACCTTTCGTGTGTGTGTGTGTGTGTGTATGTATGTTTTCATGTACCAACTTTATCTGGCATCATTTCTTTGCTTGCAGCTAAGAACTCTGATGCGTAAATTGATGCCAGGAGTGGAGTGGACACAACAGATGCTTGAGGACAGGGACAGAGTTTAGGGTTTATATGAGTTACAAAATGAGCTCCGAGATGCTATACCAGAGACCACAATGCAGAGTGGCTAAAACAAGACAAACGTGCGTTCTTTCTCATGTAACGGTGTGAGTGTTGGGAAGCCTTTGCTATCCCCAACATGTGGCTTTGTGGTTTAAGATGACATCCTTTCCAAGGCATGCCAAAGAAGGAAGGAGGAGCTGGAGTGCAATCATCTTTCTTTCTTTTGAGGAACATGACCGAGAAGCTGCACACATCAAGCTTGCTGACTCTCATGGGCTTAGCCACAATGCCACTTCCAGCTGCAGGGGCTGCTGGGAAGCCAATCTCTACCTGGCCAGACCTATGCTCTTCTAGCATGTAGTAGGAGAGTTTTAAGGCTACAAGGAGGGAAGATTGAACAGTTGGAGACGTTAGAAATGAAGGCTACAGGATGGGATGGGAAGCAGGCAAAGTCCAATTAATATTCTGGGGTGCAAATGTAGCAGCCCATAGTATTCAGCTAATGAAATTATTGCCTGTAATGACCTGGAATCCAGTGCTGAGTGAGGCAGAGATATGGAGATGGAAGGGTCATATCGGTACAATCATAAAACCGTGTGATGTGTGAACAGTTTGAGGACTGCAGGAGTGGCCTGGCCAATTTCTACCACATGGAATTACTAAAGGTAAAAGAATGTCAAAACTCCAAATACTCAGGTCCAGGCATAGTATAAAGTTCAATGACATTCTATGACCATGCTGTTAGGATCTATCTTTCAGTTGGCAGAAATAGCAAAACAAATAAACAAACAAGAAACAATAACAACAAAACCCTCTGAGCTTGATCTGCAGAATTCTGAATTACACTATTAGTTGAATTCAGTTTCTCTAAGTCTTGTATATAAAACAGAGGAGGGCTTCCCTGGTGGCGCAGTGGTTGAGAGCCCGCCTGCCGATGCAGGGGACACGGGTTCGTGCCCCGGTCTGGGAAGATCCCACATGCCGTGGAGCGGCTGGGCCCGTGAGCCATGGCCGCTGGGCCTGCGCGTCCGGAGCCTGTGCTCCGCAGCGGGAGAGGCCACAACAGTGAGAGGCCCGCGTACCCCCAAACAAACAAACAAACAAACAAAAAAACACAGCCTCCCTGGCGGTCCAGTGGTTAAGACTCTGTTCTTCCACTGCAGGGGGCACAGGTTCGATCCCTGGTCGGGGAACTAAGATCCCGCATGCCACATGGCGTGGCCAAAAAAATAAAAATAAAACAGGATACTGATCAGGAAAGAATGGAAACCTAAAAATTGGACTAGAAGTATGTGGAAGAATTTGCAGCCCTCTGGTTAGCGTGAAGTGTGTCCCCTCCTTGGAACTAACCTGAGGAAGCAGGCTCAGCCCTTGTCTCATGAAGCTATTCTGTTCTTCCTGGAGAACACCACCCCTCCCTACACAGAGAGAGCTTCCTTGGGAAAGAAAGGGATCACCCCTCATTCCCCCCATGGTCCTCAGATAACTAGACCTTGGCATGTCCCAGAGGACCAACTGCAAAGTGAAATGGCAACAGAAGGCTTACCCTGCAAAAGAACTGTAGGAGTTTGCTAATTTCTATCATAAAAAATCTGGAGGCATATCTGTGGGAATGGATGTCTAGGATAGTGACCCAAGGAGGAAGAACATAATTAATGTCAGGTTCAGTTGCTAATTACAGATGCAGGTATTGTGAGGTTTAGGTGTTGTGCTAGTTTCCTAGGGCTGCTGTAACAAAGTATCACAAATCCAGCAAACAACAGAAATATCCTCTCACAATGTGGAGAGTTAGAAATCCGAGATGAGAGTGTTGGCAGGGCTGTGCTCTCTCTGAATGCTCTAGAGAAGGGTCCAGCCTTGCTTCTTTCCAGCTTTTGGTGGTTGCTGACCGTCCTTGGCTCGTAGACACATCACTCCAATCCCTACCTCCCTTGTTGCAGGATTCCCTGTGTGTTCCTGTTTTCTCCCAAATTCTCCCCTGACCTTCCCCGTTCTATAAGGACAGCAGTCATTGCATCAGGGTCTACTCCAATCCAGGATGACCTCATCTGAACTTGGTTACATCTGTAACATCCTATTTCCAAATAAGTTTCCATTTGTAGGCACTGGGGAGACATCTTTTGGGGAGATACCATTCAACACATTATAGAAGTAATTTAATGCAGCAGCCTGAACAGCTGAGAGGGAATCTAATCTTCTTCTTGCTGGTTAATACTAACCTGGGCTCAAAATCAGGAGGGAAGGCCCCCCATCACTGAAAGTGCACAGGCTGTAATTTGTAAAACTCTTAACAGCAATGGCGGTGGGAAGGGTCCCAGGAGAACTGAGGCTGGTGGCGACACTTAGCGGTTGGAGAAGGAGGGGGAGTGGACATACAGAAAGCAGAATGATCAGTTTGCTTGTCCGAGGTCTTTGCTGTGGTTAATTGATCACGGGGTTCTTGAAATGAAAATCAAATGTCAGTCCACTGAAGTCTGCTTGATTTGTAAACCGATATAAATACACACATGAGTAAATAAAGGTCTAGGTCTGAATCGTGACTTGAATTCTGTGGTTGAGAATCCCCATACCTGAATCAATTCATGAGTCAAAGTCCTTGGGTAGAGGAGGGGGCTTAGGAAAGACCTGCAATGGGGCCACAGGTGCATGGGGTGGACCTTCCTCCCAGCCTTACCTAAGGGACCCACACTGTTCACAGAGTTATTGTGTGCAAAGTAGGGGAAATGCCCCAAGATATGGTCTCTTGGGCACTGGCTCTGAGCTGACACGTTGCCTTTGTCCACTGGTTAGAGTGTGCTGGTGGGGGAAGGCCCAGGTGAGACCTGTTAGCCTCCCTGTGGGCCCAATGCTGGGACCATTTACTGGTCATTTACCCAGTTCCAGGGTGAACACTTGGCATCCCCAGAAAGAGGTTGGATGCACTTATGGTTTATTGACCTGTGGAATCAGGGAGAGCCCATGGAAGTGGGGAGAACTCATGGACCCAGGAGAGCCTGTGGAGTCAGCTAGGGCCCATGGACCCAGGGAGAGCCATGAAACCCAGGCTATCATGGAGGGAAGACCAAGTGTGAGAACTTCAACCTCTCTTTTCACATCCAAGTAATAAGTAAGTCTTCACTTCCTAGAGGCTGAGGAGGTGGGTGCAGCCATCAGAGACCTGGAAGAGGATGCCTTGGTGATTCTCATCATGTGCACCTGTGCACCTCCGCAAGCACACAGGGCCGGGGTGGGGAGAGCTGACACATTCATCATTGTACAAAATCCTCCGAGGGAGGTATGTTATCATTCCCACTTTACAGATGAGAAAATTAAGGCTTAGAAAGTTAAAAAAAAATGGCCCAAGGTCCCAGAGCTAGAAAGGCTGGTATCTGAACCTAGTGGTATGATCTCAGTGCCCCAGATCTTACCCACCACTGAAAAGAAGAAATGAATGTATTTCAAGGAGCCCTCCAACTTGCCCTCCTGCTTAGGTGAAACCCTAGGAGATATTTCAGAACCTGAAATGGGAAAGGTGCTTTTGTTCTGAGGCCTCAGCTCTACCCAGAGCAATCCAGCCCCAGCCTGGCGTTCCATCAGATTTCTTTTCTCTTGAGAGCAAATCTGACTTGATGTTGCGACTCACCCTCCCAGTTCCAGGGATGTTCTCTTTGTTATATTCTGTGCTCATGGAAGTATAAGTGTCACCTAAATGGGTCAGGTTCTACTTGGGAGACCTTATTTTGTTTCTTCTAAAGATTTTCTCTTCACTGAACCCCAGAGCAAATTTGAGGTGCTATGTGGCATGGACCTTGATGAGCTGGGGGTGTGAAGAAGGGGGGAGGGCTGGGGAGGGAGGGAGAGATGGATAGAGATGATGAGAAAGGGAGGGAAAGAGAGAGGGGAAGAGAGGAAAGGAGGAGGGGAGGGAGGGAAGGAGGGAGAACCAGCTCCAGGCAGCAAAGGGCCCCAGGTGGCAACTCAATGCAACTCTCAACCCACCAGCCCACCAGGCTGGCTTGAAAAACTAGAGGTGAGGTTTAGAGAAATGAGGAGCCCAGTTTCTAGCAGGTTAGGATTCAAGACCCCTACTTTTTCCACTGGTAAATGGGTTTTAATGCCACTCAGGCCATTGTCTTGCTTTGTTTCTTAACGTGAGTCACTTGCTCTTTGAGGAACAGGAGCAGCAAAGGAAGAAAGAACCGTTTATTGAGCGCTTTCTATGTGTCAGGCACAGGGCTTTATATGGACATGATCGTATATGAAGATAGTATTTCCTGTCCTGTTGTGGCTTATGCGCAATAGTCAGGGGAAATGGTAGAAAATGAAAGCAAATGAGATGCAAAAATGCTCAAAGCCCCCACAGCTTGAAGATAGAATCAGGATGCTGGGCCTGCCTTTCAGGGGTAATGTGGGCAAGTTTTCCCAAGTATCTTGGTGGGTTGGCTAAACACTAGGATGTTCTCCTCCCCTCACCCAATCTATCCCATTTTCTCAAAGTCTGGTTTGAAAGCTTGGAGTGTACAAAAAGAATTGGTCACCTGCACTGACCACCCACAAAGCTCTGGTCATCAAGGAAAGACCTTCACCTGCAGAGGGCAAGTAACACCTGCTGCCCACCACCAGCCCAGCATCCATTCCCATTACTTCTGGTAAACTTAACTCTGCTTTGTAGAATGAGCCCACACTACTTGCATGCAGCCTTGGTGGCTCTGTCAATCAAGAAGCCCCGCCCTCACCTGGCCAAGGGGTGAGCACATGACCCAGACTCAGCCAATCAGACTCTCTCTCCCAGAATTCTGTTTCTCACAAAAATGGAAAATGGTTGTAGCCACCCTCGGGAGCATGTTCCTGCTGCCCAGGTGACAGGAAGTGATCCAGTTCCTTTCTTTTTTGATATCTGTTCTTCACTTTTCCCTCTCATTTTGTAAAATGAAGTGTCCCTGATCTTCCAGTAAATGCTTAAATTGGCCAGAGTCAGACGCTGTACTTTGCATCCAAAGGACCATAACTGGTACGGATGTATTATCTTAATTATTTCACGCAATACCCTTAGAAGCCAGGCATTGCCTTGTCCCATTTGATAGATGAGATAACTGAAGGTTGGGAAGGGGGTCACCCAGCAGGTGGGTGGCACAGCCAGTGACTTGGAACCCTGCTCCTCACAGCTCCCCTTCAGGTAGCTTTAATCCAGGTGGACAGCGAGCCCCTTCCCCACCTCCCAGCTCGGCTGGCCTCCTCTGGGGTGGGAGCTCCACCTGCACGCTCCAGAAATTGGTGGGGCACCCTGGGGAGGGAGTGTCTCCCCTGATTATTCCAGCAAAGGCAGGGTGAGGTTTCTGATTGCCCTCTAGAGAGATTGGCCAATTCCTAAAGCACCAATCACTTGCAAGGTCTAGGGGCTCCAAGGAGCTTATCCTCCAGAGTGGAGCCTTGGTGGTGGTACCTCCACTGGATGATGGAGTTGATGACCCTGCATGGGTTAGGGGCTCAGGTGTGAGGCAGGATGGGGCAGGCCATTCAGGAGACTTGAATGGATTACATCTGAACTGATGATTTTCCAGATGGCGCATCCATCCCTGTTGCAACTTCATCACTGAGATTTATCACCAAGAAGTTGAGAATGTTAGAGACATTTATCAAGACAACCCCTGAAGAGGCCGGTGGGTGAGTCAGCTTTCCATCAACAAGTTTCCTGAAGCTGTTGGGTCTGGGAAGGAAAAAGTGCATCTTCTTCCAATCTGGGCAGGAGATGACTGACGGAGGCCCCTGGGGCTGATGGTCAGTGGTGGGAAACCTCCTTACTCGGGGCAGGGGGAGCGTAAGTGATCCCTACCCCACCTCCCACCTCTTGGGGGCTGAGACCTCCTGACTGGGGCATTTTGAACCTGGAGTGTAAGACTCTCACCGGCACTGTGTGGGATGCAATGCCATGAGTGGGGAAGAATTGGGAGAAGGGGCAACCACCTTGGAGGGGAAAGGGCTTCAGGGTCAACCAACAAAGGAACTTCCTCTATCACTTCTGCCCCCTGGGGCTGACACTTTCCAGCCTCAGCAGCTGCTGGTGTAGGACTTTGCTCCCCTGCAGCAGTGTCTGCATCTGTCATCCTGCAATCTCAGAAAATTTTCCCTCTTGAGTTTTGCTTGTGGCCACATCCCAAAGTGAGGCTCTGGATGTGGGGTGGAAGCTCCAAGGACCTGCTTCAGCCTCAGCTGACTGGGAGGTTCAAGGCTTTCTTTGGGGAAAGTTCATTGATTCCAACAGGAATTGAAAGTCTGCCGTGGGCCAGGCATTGTGGGCATGAGGGATTCACGTGTAAACAAAGTAGACCAAGGTCCTTCCTCCTGGAGCCCACATCCCATAAGGAGAGAGGTCGTTAATTGCTGGTGAACATAACAAGGAGTTAGATTATCTGGTGAGTTAGGATGAAGTAAATGCTGTGGGTAAGGAGGTGGAGAGGGCTGGTGCATGCGTGCCTCTGTGTGTGTGTGTGTGTGTGTGTGTGTGTGTGTGTCTGAAGGCACAGCTAGGACTCGGGGCGAGGAGTATGACAGAAGAGGCTGGGCCATCAAGCTGGTCTTGGCTGGAAATGGGGGTCTTTAACTTTAAATGATGCTTGGAGTTTTGACTATTAAATCATATTGGACTTTTCATTACTGAAGTGACAGGTTTTTGTGACCAAAAGTGACTGGAAGCCTTTTGTATTATCTGAGAGTAAACAGGCTAGATCCGGAGCTCTCACAAGATTTGAAGCAAGACCAGGGGAAGAAGAAGCCTCAAGATCTGACCAACAGGGAGATGGTGGGGAGGGAGAAGGGAGTAGTACCTTTGCTCAAGGTAGAGTTTCCACTGGTCACTCAGGATGGCCAAGGCAATGGACAGCCATCAGGAGGGTGTTGATTGGAGAAGGAAGGGAAAGGTCCAGAGGATGGGGTAGGTCCTGTGGTGGAGATTTAAGAACAGACAGAGAGGAAAGTGAGCAAATGTTGTTTAATAATAATCCAGCTTTACTTTTCTTAAATATTTTAATCTTTTTTTTGACAACAAATCATATTTGTGTGTTTTCTCTGGTTTTAAAAGCAATACTTGTTCATTATAGAAAGTTGGAAAATATAAAACCGTATAAAGAAGAAAAGAAAGCTCAGTAATAAATCAGCAGTAATTACTCTAGCAATAAAAACTCCTATATTTTGGATGTGTAATTTGGTATATTTTACAGGCTATTTTTTGACCACTTTATTCCCTAATATTTCATGGAAAGGGTAGATGTTCATAAGAGAATATCATGAACAATTTTGAGCCAGTAAATTTGAAAACATACAAAATGGACAAAATCCTTAGAAAGTATGAATTCCCAAAACTGACTAAAGAAAAATGAAACATCTAAATATTCCTATAACCATTAAGGAAAGTGAATTCAGTTCTTTATCTTCCTATAAAAAGCACACCAGACCCAGACAATTTTACATTTGGGTTTTACATTTAAAAAAAATAAATATTTTTATTCTTACACCAATGTTTTCAGGGAATAGTTTTACAAAATTAACATATGATAAGGATATAATCTTGATATCCAAACAAGGACAGTTTGATAAAGGAAAATTATAGGCTAATCTCAAACATGAACATGGATGCAAAAATACTAAAAACATGCTAACCAAATACAGCAGCATAATATAAAACAGATAACCTATTGTGACTAAGTTGATTTTATTCCAAAAAGCAAAACAGAAAATATATTAATTTATTTCTTCCACGTTAACAGCTTACAGGAAAAAAAGATACGTTCAGTTTAATGCAT
The DNA here is from genome assembly GCF_964341445.2 of Mesoplodon mirus. NCBI lineage: Eukaryota > Metazoa > Chordata > Mammalia > Artiodactyla > Ziphiidae > Mesoplodon > Mesoplodon mirus. Next base: position 3,729,708 of record NC_138978.1, on the reverse strand, counting down.
GTATAGAAAGCGTTTACTTAAATTCAATGCTCTTTTATGATAGAAGCTCATTTTACTCAAACTCCAGAGCAGCAATGCAGCATCTAGAAATCTTTAGCAAATATCATATCCGGTGACAAAACACTTGAAGCATTTTTTCAAGCCACAAATGCTCGCTATCCATTCTGCTACTCAACACAGTATTGGAGGAACTAAACAGTGCACTATGACAAGAAAAATAAATAAAAATAAACAGATCAGAAGGAATAAGTATTATAGAACTGTCAGTGTGTCCAGAATGATATGCTTGTCTTAGAAAAATCCAAAATAATGTAGAGACAAATTGTACAAGTTAATTAGACAGTTTATTAAGATTACTGGATATATTATAAATATACAATTTAATTACATTTCTACACACCAACATCAATGAATTAAACATTTAAACTAAAAAAATAGAATTTACTAATAGCAATGTCAATAAAGGGAGACTAAGAATAAACCTGATGGAAGCTATGCAAGATCTTTGTACTAAAATTTTAAAAACTTTGTTGGAGACTTCTTTAAGTTACTTAAAGAAATTAAGAAATATTGTATAGCTATGGATAATTCAAGACAATATTATAAACATGTCCATTCTCTTCGAATTGACCTATAGATGCATTGTAATTCCAACCAAAATTCCAGTAGGGTGCCATGTGGAACTTGACCTGTGATTTCAAACTTTATATGAAAGAGTAAAGGTCAAAAAACAGCCAAAATGCCCTTGAAGAAGAAATATAGAATGTGGGAACTCTCTTATTCTGATATGAAGATTTATTTAAAAACCATAGAAATCAAGACATTATGGTCTTATCAAAGCAACAGACAAAAGGATATATTGCAGAGGTGGCCTTGTTGATCAGCGGACAAGGAAGGGTTAATCTATCAATCAATATATCAATAATGCTGCACCAATGGTTTATTCTTGTGAAAAAATGATATCATATGCTCACCCTTTCATGGAACTCACAGAAATAAAGAATACATGCTAGATTGAGCACATGAAAGTGAAAAACAAAACTTTAAGACTTTTAGAAGAGCATATAGAGAATGAATGTAAACCCATGAAATAAACATACACACACTATTAAATGAATCATCAAGGAAGAGGTCAGTGCAGTCAACAATATTAAAATCTAAATCCTTCTATTTACCCAAAGGTACCATAAAGAGGGCAAAAGACACACTGCCAACTGGAGAAGATATTTGCTACTCATTAACTGATAGAGAATTAGTACCTTCAAGACACAAAGAAATCCTGCAAATCAATAGGAAAAGCATGCAAATATCACAAATGGGCATTTTGTAGAAAAATATTAATAAATTTCCAAGATAATTTATGAAAAGATACCCACGCTTATTAGTAACCATGGAAGTAAATTAAAATCAAAATGAGAAACCATATCACCCCTGACAGATAGGTACAAATATAAAAGTCTGACGGACTGGCTATTTTCCTGCCCTACTCTGTGCCCTTCCAACTGGCCCCTCGTGGGCTCCATCACTGTTGGCTTCTGATTAGCCCAGGCTGGGAGGTGGGAGTGAGCCCAGGAGACTTCTCTGCTTCCTCCCTGCTATAGCTACCCTTCTCCACACCTACAGTTCTTACCGGCCTTCCTCCCTGCTCCCCTGTTGCTGGGCTTTGGCCACACCCCTTCCCCTATCCCCTCACCCCTAGGGGTGGTACCAGCTTCCCGCTCTGCCAGTCCCCTGCTGCCTCACCACCTCTGTTCCTTCTCTTAGCCCTGCCCACTCTTTGTGAAGTAGTCTGTTCATTAACGCCTCTTCATGGAACAATCTTCTTTTTTGCTGGGACACTGACAACAATACAAGAAATTGGGAAGCCATGAAAAAACAGCGGTCTTTGTTCATTGCTGGTGGGAATGCAGATGGTATGCGCCCTGTGGGAAACAGTTTGCCCTTCTCTGCATTTGAAGATGCACTTACCTTACAAACCAGTAAGCCCTCATCCATACACCTAATCCCAGAGAAACTCCAGGACACATGAATGGTAGCAGCAGTCTTAGCTGGAATGGAAAAAACAAAGGAGCCCACTCAAACACCCCATCAAGAGTAGCATGGCCAAATACATCATGGTGCATTACCCCAAGGGTGGAAGTGATGGAATTACAGGGCACACAAAAGCACGGAAAACAATGTTGGTCATAAAAGCATGTCAGAAGACTACCAAACGTAAAATAGATAGCTAGTGGGAAGCAGCCGCATAGCACAGGGAGATCAGCTTGGTGCTTTGTGACCACCTAGAGGGGTGGGATAGGGAAGGTGGGAGGGAGGGAGAAGCAAGAGGGAAGAGATATGGGAACATATGTATATGTATAACTGATTCACTTTGTTATAAAGCAGAAACTAACACACCATTGTAAAGCAATTATACTCCAATAAAGATGTAAAAAAAGAAAAAATTACTCCTAGAAATCAAATGCAAAAAAAAAAAGCATGTCAGAAGAACATAAAAATGCCACCCATTCATGTTAAATTCGAAGCCTAGAAAATGAAACAACATATTGTGGAGTAATACATACATATGTGGAAAAAGGGAGAGAATGACAAAATTTAGGCTGGTGGGTGTCTCTTTGGGGTTGGGAGGGGATTATAACCAAAGAGCAGCACCAGGGGCTTTGACTGTCCTGGCAACCATGACCTTCTTAAGGGATGCTCATCACAAACTCTACACATATATGACACAGATTCTTGCATGTACGATCTGTCTCATAACATAAAATACAGAAATTAAAATATACTTTTTAGGGACATTATCCTCCTCCAACTCTATATTTAATGCAGGAGAGCTTTTCCCTTTACGGTTGTGTTATAATTGAATCACTCCCTTATTGTTGGACTTGAGGTCATGCCGGGCTATTGTTCCTCAGTAACCAAGCTGGATGGCTCTTTATCTCATTTGACCTGCATGCTCATTCTGGAAGATCTACATCCATGCTTTGGGATGAGGAACTGCAGGACGGGCTGGTATTCACAGGACCCCGGTATCACTCTAGGTTTTCTGCCTCTCTCTGGTCCCGGGCTCTCCCTTAGCTTGGAGTGTTGGCCTGATGGCTTTCTTCAGGCTGCCTGGGACCTGAGCATCTACTCGGCTACTCCAGGCTCAGCTTTGTTTGGGGTTCGAGGCTGGAGAGGTGGTGGTGCTGGGGTCTGCAGGTTAAGCTGCCACAGAGCCACAGCCTGGCACAGTAGGGAGCGGGCACTGCCGGGCGTGGGATTTGTTCCTGGCTCAGTGAGCTCTGAAGCTGCCATGTGTCGGCCTGCGGTGACCTGTCTGCCTCCCCTGCAGTCTGGGTCTCCCACTGGCTCCCGGTCCTGTGGGGGCAGCCAAGGCCCTGTCTGGACCTTGGGCCCTGCAAGTCGTGACTCAGCCCTGGGACACGGCTTTGTAAGATGGTGTCTGAACCACAGCCTTGAAACACACTTCCCTTCTCTAAGGCAAGAGAGTTGAATTTTACAGCAAGTTGACTGGGAGTTTTAGATCCTTTTTCTCTGAACAGAACCTGACTTTTCTGCTCTAAAAGGAAGAGCTTATTTTTTGAGAGTTTGTGTCCTGCCAGGCACTGTGCATACATTCTCCACTTTATATTTTCAGTTTATCTTCTCAATGAATGGGTAGTATTGTCCCATGTTACAAATAATGACACTGGGGTCCAGAGAGATTAAGTTACTCCACATCTAAGGGGGCATCTGAGGCTTGACCTCAGCCCTGTTCATTCCACATTCTCCGGAAGTTAATGAAATTCTCCCTGGGCACTAGGCCTCCGTGTTAACTCAACATGTGCCAGATGGGGCAGCGAATAAGGCATTATTGTTCTGCAGAGCCATCAGAATTTACGATCCTATGACTGGCTCCATCCCGGCTGTCCCCTCTGGACTGTGTGACTTCAGGTTGGCAGTTAGTCTGCCTGATTCTCAGTCTCCTCGTAAAATGCCCTCAGAGACGGTGCCCACCTTACAGGGTGCGGTGAGGTCAAATGGTGAGTGGGTATGCAGTTCTAAGCACAGTGTAAAAGCTCCAAATATTTATTTCAGTTATAGAAGAGGGAGCAGGGTAGGAGAGGGCTTAAGGATCTGAGCTATAGAGACACAGAGACCAGGTTTAAATCATGGCGCTCAGAGTTACTAGCTGTGTGGCCCTGGGGAAGTCACCACCCCACTCTGAGCCTCAGTGTACCCACGTATAAGAGAGGGACACCCATAGTGCCTTATGTATAGCCTCGTGGAAGGGCTAAGTGAGGGAAGATGTGTTGACTTTGAACTGAGCCTCTGCACAGTCAAGTGTGGGCACGTGGCAGCTGCTGCCTTTGGTGCCCTTGTATTTGTCCCCCATCTGGCTTCATGTGGTTGGAGATGCAGGAAGGTGACAGCCCTGGGGGGACAACAGAAATGCCCCCTGGTCCCTCTCAGACTCTTAATCCTTCAGTCCCTTTCAGGTGGGGTGGGGATGGAGGGAGGCAGGCAGGGCTCAGCTGAGTGGCCTGGGGACCTCCTGGGGCACTGGGCGGTGGGGAGGCTCCTGCCTGGTTGCTGGGTCCCTCTCATGCCAGCACTTAAGTGAGGGAAGGCTGGAGCCATCAGATAGCAGCCAGCAAACACGACTGGCAAGGGCAGCTCTCCGCTCTGCACCCCATCCGTCAGTTCTCGCCCGTGGAGTCTCCCCATCTAATTTGGGGCAAGTGGTTAACTGGAACTTGAATGTGGCTGGACTGTGGCACGAGGCAGTGGGGGTGGAGGTGTGAAGAACGGAGAGCTCTGTGGGCACGTTCCCACTGCCCAGAGGGGTTGAGGGTCCCCATCACAGCGGGAGGGGGTGACTGGGGGTCACCAGAACTGGGGGCAGCTGAAGCCATGTTCTTGCAGTCTCCTCCAGCTGCTGGGTCTCATCTCACATGGCCTGAATCGCAGCGACGATTAGGATTTAATACACCTTGGTGCTCACATTTCTGTCATGGTTTAGGAGCTAATTTCTGGTAATTTTGTTAATGCTACTGATTGTCACCAGAGGCCCAAGGAAGGCTACCTTTTCTCTTTTGGAGTAAGGAATCCCACTTCCAGCTCCCTGTACCTCCCAGAGTCACCCTGTCGTCCACCCAGGAGGTCCCTGGCTTGTGCCTGCACTGGGGGAGTGCGTGAGGGCAGAAGCCATGGACCCGGATGTCACCGCTGTGGGCTTGCAATGGGAAATGGGTCAGTAGTACAGATCTAATGGTCATTGCTGGGATCAGAGGGGTGAACCATTAACGCAGTGCCTGGCACACAGCACATCCTTGACACATGGCAGCTGCTAGTTATTTTTATACACAGCTTCAGCACCAACTTGCTGATGGCCCTGGGTGATCCACTTAGCCATTTCCCTGATGCAGAATGTGAGGACGAGGGTCATCATTCTAATAATAGCCATCGCTTCTTCAAGAGTTACCTCCTTCCTTCCAGGTTCTGTGTTGGCACATGGTCCTTGCTGAGTCAGTACCCACTTGATGAGCTCCTGGAGGGCAGGAGCCTGCTCCATAGTTACAGGACCAGTGTCTACTCCAGTGCCTGGTGCATAGTCAGTGCTTTATAAATATTCAGTGACACATTGAGCTGAACTGACATCATGTAGAAGAGTTACAGCAAAGGGACCCACCACAGGTAAATGGTAAGTGGTATAAGTTGCATGTAAGCCCTGTGAGGGCAACTGTCTGTCTTGTTTGCCATCCTGTCCCCCCAGAACAACGCATGGCACATAGCAGGTGCTCAACAAACATTTATTGAATGAATGAATAGAAGGAACAAGGACTTCCCTTGCAAAGCACTTTGACATGGGATAAATAAGAAGTGTACCCCTAGATAGCTGTGCCCTTCAGCCCAGTCAGGATTCTCTGCAGAGTGGTCAGACTTGCATTCTGAGGACTAGACTACAAAATCTGAATTCAGATCTTAACTGTGTTTGTTTAACTTTTGAGTCTTTGTTTCACCTTCAGTAACATGAAGATGGTGATAATAACAGTCCTGTGTTCCCCTGTTACTGGGAGGATCAGATGAAATCATGGTAGATGTTCAGTGAACGTCAGCTGTTGCTAATTGGGGGCTGGGCAAAGGGAGGACTGGCTCTTGATGTCCCTTTGTGGATCCATGACCCCTGACCCTTCTGCACAGGAGACCCCTCTCCTGATGCAGGACAGGTCTTGGAAGAAATGTGAGGGCTGTGTGTCCCGTCATTCCTGGGCAGGCTGGTCCCAGCTCCTTGCCCAGCTGAGCTTAGCATCTGAAGGAACCTGCGGCTTGTTCTGAATCCAAAGAGGAAGCCGGATCAGACTGCAGCAAGTCTGAAACCCCAAGGAAACAAAATTAGTGCAGTAAGGATAGTCGATCTTGGATGTCAGCAAAGGTGGGTATCAGTTTTAGATCTCTTTATGGAACTAAAATTCAATACACACAGTGCATTTTATGGTTTGCCAGCTTTGATGAAACATGGTAATCAGTGCCCAAGTATGGCTGTTTGATACCCCATTAACCCCTACGTGGAAAGGTTGGACTTAGTGGGATTGCTTGAGTCAAAAACAAGTATCTGATCACAGCAATCTCCCTCTTGCTGAGGCCCCCCAGCTAAGTTTGTTTTTAGGGAAAAATCTCATTTGGTCACACTTCCTGGAGGTGCTGTGGGCCTCTCTCCTGCTGTCCGGCTTCTCCGATATCTCCTCAAGGTTCGCTGATGGTTGGCCTGGCAAAAATGCTGGGGATGGTGCCTGGCCCAGGGTGAACCCTTACTCTAGTTGTCATTATTTTTCTTACCTTTTATTATATACGTGTAAAGTGATATAGTTTGAATCCCACTGAGAACTAGGATGCTAGATTATTATCTTCCTGCTTGTTATGAGCAGTATTCTCTGGGCTTGTGGAAGTTCCTAAGACCCAGAAGACACTGGCGCAGTTCATAAGAAGTTCATGAGGCACCAGGAAAGACCATCTTGCACAAATTCTCCCTTCCTCCAGCTTCTGGCCGTGGTCTTCTTTTACCAGCACACCTGCTACTCCTGTAACACACCTCTAGCAATGCTCTCCTCTCCCAAAGCTGTCTGGCCCTCATCCCCAGAGCCTGTGAATACGTGACCTTACATGCAAAGGGGGCTTAAGGTTGTGGATGGGATTAAGATTGCCAGTCATCTGACCTTGAGATTGGGAGACTAGCCTGGGTGATGCAGGTGGGTCCAAGGTCACCACAGGGCAGAGTGATGCTGTGTGAGAAGGACTCAACCTACTTTTACGGCCTTTGAAGTTGGAGGAGTGGTCACCAGCCAAGGGATGTGGGCGCCTGCAGAAGCTAGAAAAGGTAAGAAAACAGATTCTCCCCTGGAGCTTCTGGAAGGAAGGCAGCCCTGCCGACACCTTGATTTTAGCTCAGGGAGACCCATGTTGGAATTCTGACCTCTGGAATTGTAAGGTCATAAACTTGTTTTGTTTTAAATCACCAAGTTTGGGGTATTTGTCACATCAGCAATAGAAAATGAATACAACAGCCCAGCCCAACTGCTAATGGAGTTTTCCTTCAAGTTAACCTTCAAGTTTCAACTTCAGGCTTGAGGTTCTTCCCTAGGAAGCCTCCCCTGACTTCTGCTACCCTCTGCCCTCAGAATGGGGGTGTCCCTCCTGGTCACCCCAATGCTTCCGATTGCTATCTCTGTGCCCCGTCTCTTAGATGGTGAGCACCTGGAGGGCAGGGCCAGGCCACTGTCCTAAACAGCAGCTTGTGGTTATTGCTGCTGATTCAGTTTTTAAAATAAGAGAAGACACCAATGTCGCTGCCTCAAAGTGTGTGCCTGCTGCCTGCCTCGATTCTGGATGCTGGACCCCAGCCAGGAGACGTGAGTAGAGGGGGCTCAGTCTGAATTCGCAGCCAACAGCTGACGGCTCGAAGGGCCAGTGGCTAAAAGTGCATTCAATTTCAGTTACAGGCAGATGCTCTGATTTGGTTCTGGGTCAGTCCGTTGTGGGATGACAAAGGGCAGTGCAGCATGCTACTTCTTGAGCCAAATACAAAGTAATTTAAGAAAAATTGAAGTAGAGTTGATTTACAATGTTGTGTTCATTTCTGCTGTACAGCAAAGTGATTCAGTTATACATATATACACATTCTTTTTAAAAATTTTCCTTTTCATTACGGTCCTTTATTCCTTTAGCCAATGGTTGCACTGTATCTACCATGTTGCCTTACCACCTTGCATGGAGAAAGCATCAGGTGATGTCCACACAATGAATTACTAGGATAAATTGTTGGGTCTGGGGATTCACTCGTATTTTGGGTTCAGGCCCAGTTTACACAAAGCAGGAGGTAGAGAGGAAAGTGGTGTGGACTGGCATTGAAGACCCCAGTGTCTGTCTAACCCTTTGTCACCATCTCCCAGGGTAAGGGGGACTGGTCCCTTCCTCCTCTGCAATGAAGTGTCCTGACCTGTCAAAGAGTCACAGACAGATTTCCTACTTTCCTGGGTCAGACCGAAGCCCTGGAGGATAGGCCCGCCTGGAGGGTCCCAGTCAGCAGAGGGGTGGGAGGCGGATTGCTCTGGATTGCTGCAGACACTGCTGGGGCTCATCTGGGGTCCTCGGATCCCATGGCCAGCTTTGAGCACACACCCCTTGCTCCTGTGTGCCTGCCTCTACCTGCCTCCCTGGGCTCGGGAAGCCCCTGGCACTGGAAGCATCTGGAAGGACACTGCTCCCCTCCCTATCTCCCTCCCCTCCAGCTGGGTGGCCTCTTGAGGTGTAATTTCCACTCCTCTGAGCTCCCTGGTAGGATCAGGGGAGGGAGGCTGGGGCCCTGCTGGGCTGGGCCCCCTTCCTGTGCTCCCACCCCGCCCCACTTTCCCTGGAGTTCACAGATCCTTCTCCCGCCCCAGGGGTCACTGATGGGCCTCGGCAGGACCTCCAGGGAGACTCAGAGCTTACGGACACTTGCCCGAAGGCCCGGCTGGCTGCTTGGCTGGGCTAAGGCACCACATCAGGGGCCACATGGCTTGCAAAAGGTGGGGGCCTGGGATCCAGAGCAGAAAACAGCCCCAACCCTGCCTTCTGCTCGTGAACCGGGAAAGCCCAGCACTTTCGGACAGTGTCCTGAGACGCCCAACCGGGGGTGAAGAGATTCTTGGAGCAGAATTCTCCCCAGAGCTGCCCCCATGCCCACTCCTTGCCATGACCGCAAAGCCCGTTTCCTGGCCGGGTCTCAGGCCCACAGAATCCGTCCCAGGGCATCTCTCTGAGCAGAGAGCAAAGCTGAGGCCACAGTTAGAGGTCAGACAGAAAAGCTGGTGCCCACCAGAGGCGTCTCAAGTCCAGAAAGACCCTGGGGCCAGTTACCTTTGCCCTGGTGGTCTCTGGGTTCCTTGATGGGACACCTGCCTCCCCTGGGCCTCAGTTTCCTCTTCCGTGAAATGGGGGCATCCTGCTGCCTGTCTCTTGAGCTTGTGGTGGGGGTTAAGGAGAACAAGCAAGTGAAAGAGCCTTGGAAACTGTCACGCTCCCCGTAGATCGCAGGCTCCTCTTTTCTGACACTTGTCCCACCTCCTCTGCCATCTCAGCTCTCACACCCCCAGCTCATAAAACGACAGTAAGACAGCAGCCTGTCCTGGAGGAGGTGGATGCTCGCCTCCCTGCAGCCCCACCCTCCTCCTTCCCGGGCAGTGCCAACAGCGGGCTGGTGGGAAGGAGACTTCTGTCTGTGTTTTCTCCCCCATTGCTCACTGTAGCTCTTGGAACGATTCCAGGCCATCGCGGTGCTTGACTGATTCGTGTGCAAAGTCTCAGATGCAGGCGATGTCCTGTTCCTTCATCAATGAGGGACCCTGGGCCCTGGGGGTCCAGGCTTGTCAGAGGGCGGGGGCCAGAGAGGTGATGGGGAATGATGAGGGGTGGTCACATCCTGGGTCCCACCTTCATGACCTCATCTAATTCTATTCGCCTCCCAAAGGTCCCACCTCCAAATGCCAGCATACTGGGAGGTTAGGGCTCCAACGTGTGGATTTTGGGGAGACATTCAGCCAGTAACACTCTTGCACTAAGCACCAAATATTAACTCACAACAACCCAGGGGCTTGCCACCCCCATTCAGCCCCCCATCCTGCGGGTAGAGTAACCGAGTCGGAGGGAAGGTTCCTGTCCCGAGTCACGTGTGTGCGGTTACAGGGCTGGGGTTGGCTGGGACAGCAGGGATTCAGAGTCTATGCTCCTGACCCTGAGGGCACACTTTCCCCTGTGATACAAGAGGTGCCCTGCCCCACGGGCCACTCTCCAGTGATGGGAGTTTAGGGAGAACCCGGTGGTCCATAGAGGCTCTCCGCTCAACACCAGGAGGCAACCTGAGGCTGGAAACTTCCAGAAACTGTCCTGAGCTATGCCAAGCTTCCTGTGGGCCTGCCTCTTCCACCAACCATGAGACAGTGGGTTTTCTTCCCTCCAAATCCCACGAGCTTTGGAACCAGACAGATAATCAAGAGACTCGTGGAATATTTGTCTCTGATTGGGACCAGTGAGAATAAGATTGGGTTGTCTTTCTTTCAGCAGATTCCATCTTTCGACACTGGGCCAGACTCCTCCTCCCAGGAATGTCCTGTAATTTACAAGGGGGTCTGCATCCCAGCAGGACAGGCACAGGGCATCCCAGGAACCCGCCCACCTGTCATCTGGTGTCTCTGCAGCATTGCTTCTTGCAGGGCACTGGACTGGCCATGGTGAGGTTGGCAGGACGAGTGGCAGGTTCATGTCCGTGAGAAGTTTAAAGTCTCTCTGGGAAGCTGAGACCTGCAAGCCTGGGGATGCAATGGGACAATACGACAGCGTTCTCTGACACGTTCCCTTCCCCTCCATGCCACCATCACTGGCTCCCTCCCTCTCTCTCCCCCCAACACTTACCCACTGTCATCTTCCCTGGAGCCAAGATCCAATCTCTGCCCCTTGTCCCTGTTCATGTCTGTGACGGCAGGAAGTGCAGGACTCCCAGGCCACCCTTCCTCCCATGCAGCCCTGGTGCCCCTACCCTGATGTCATCTCCCACCCTCCCCCCAAAGCCTGACCTCCTTCCATGGTATCATCCAGAACCCACAGGCAATGGGTTTGTTTCCCCAATGCCACTTGTGATGCTCTCCGAATTCTATTAACTAAATGAAGCCTAGCTCTCTGTGCCGGCCCAGCTCCCCCGACGGGGCTCCTCTCTCTGTCACAGGACCCGTTGCTTCTTATTGCCCATCCTGACCCTCCCTCTCTCCTCCTAAGACCTGAGCTCTGACACTCATCTTCCACCTCCCACTCCATGTTGCTGGCGTCTCTAAGGACCAGCTCCCTGATGTCCACACGTGTCATCGTTTTTGTTGCATTTCATATCCATGGAGACCTTCCTTCCAACACCCCAGTGTCCCAATTCCTCAGCTTCCTCTCTTCCGAGGATCGCGTCCCTTGTCCCCACAGGTGGCCGTCCCCTGTGCCTTCACTCTCTGTGGGGCATGCCACTTCTCACACCAAGAGGCAGATCACCCCCTCTTGAATCTGGGCTGTCCCTGGTGATGTGCTGACCAGTGGAAGGTGGGATGCTCCTTCTCAGAGCCCAAGCTCCGCTCTGAGGGGCTCCTGTGCCATGCAGAGGCCAGGTGAGAGAACTTCTGTCCATAGCTCCCAGCCAACAGCATCAACTGCCCGCCGTATAAGTGAGCCATCTCAGCGCCCAAAGCACCAAGCCTTCCGATGACACCAATCCCGGTGCTGTCTGATGACGGCACATGAGATACCCTGTGAGACCACCCAGCCTAGTCCACTCAGCCCACTAAAAGTGGGCTGAAAAAAAGAAAAGTGAAAGGTAATAATAAATCCTGTTTTAAGCCACTAAGTTTTGGCGTAGTAGATACTCAGCTATAGATATCAGGACAAAGTTGGTACCTGGAAGAGGAGCGTGGCCACCACAAAAACCTAAAACGAGTGGCACCAACTTTGAGACCGAAGGCCTGAGTGGCTTGGAGGAAGACGGGGGTGCTGTTATCAGAGGCTGGAGAAAGGCGACCCCGCTGGGTCCTGCTAGAAAGTCTGACAACAGTGTCACCATAAAAACAGAAAATATATCTCATGAACCGGTGGACTGGGCTCTGGAGATTTCCAGACGAAATGTTGAAAGCACAAACTGGTTTATCTTTGCCACATGTGATAAGGTGTGAATACCACTCCTCAGCGGTAAGACTCTCAAAGTAAGAGACAGCCTCAGGATGAGTCAAGAGTGTGGTCCCTTGGCAACACCTCAGAGATGCTGGAGGGCTCCTCACAGACCCTGGGTGGCTTCCGAGAGTGTGGGGGACATTGTCATGTGGTGCCCTGGCTCGGGGCTCAAGGTGGCGGCGGGGAGGACTGGCTCTGGGGTCTTTCATGAGGACCCACCCGCCCTCCCACCCTTTCCTCCCTCGCTCCTCACATCAGGGAGTGAGTCCAGTCTTTTCCCCTTGAGTCTGGGATGGATCAGTGACATGTGTGGAGGAGGTGATGTCCTGGGACTTACTAGGCTGGGCCCCAAGAAGCCGAGAAACTTCCGGCTGGGTCTCCTGGGACACGCAGTCTTGGGAGGCTCCCTCTCTGGACCTGGCCATCTCGCTGTGAGAAGCCTAAGCCCCTCGGAAAGGCCACGTGTAGGCACATCCATCGCAGCCCAGCGGAGTGCCCCCTGCCAGTCACGTGCGTGAGCTGTCCGGACACCCAGCCCATCAGCCTTCGGGTGACTTCGCTCCAGTCACTATGTGGCTGAGACACAGAGGTATCTCAGGGGAGACGGCAGTTACCTGAGATACCCGAGTGAGAGTGGCCCAGCCAGCCAACTCACAGAACCGTGGAAGGCAGCACAACTTGTCCCTCATGTCCCTACGTTTCGGGGTGGCTTGTGACACTGCAGTAATGACCGCAAGCTTTCCTCCTATCATAAGCCCTAGACCTCATCTCACCAGTAATTGCAAACATTCTGTCTCCAACCAGCTACAAATGCTTCTCTGTCCAGATGATCCCCCGCATACCCAGGATTCAACTTCCTTCAGCTCCACCAGGTCCCCCAGCTTTGCACTCCCCTCCCCCACCCCATGCCTCTTCCTCCTCCTCACCCAGGGTCCTTCATTATAACCTTCCCTCTGCATGTGTGCTCAAAGCCATGAATGCTCCTCCCTGTACTATTCTGGCAACCTCTGCCTGATGCTGATTAAGTCCAGCTCTCCCTCTCTGCAAGCCTTTACCTGCACAGATGGCCATGGCTGACAGAGGACCCACCGCACCTGTGATGACGGGTCCCGTTTCAGACTCTTGACCACTAACATCCCGTGGCCCCCCTTTCTGGTCATAATCATGCTGTACGTCTTCAGCCCATTCCCAAAGCCCTCCTTGCACAGCCCTCCATCCCATCTCTCAAACTTCTAATCCCTCCCCACCCAGCGCTCAGTCGACACCTTCCTTCCTATGAGAAATGAGCAACAAGAAGGGACTTCCGTGAGCATCTCTCTGGCCTGCATCTTTGCCCCATCACCCTACATCTTTCCCTCTCTGAGTGCCTAGTAAGGCCGACCCCCTGCCTTGTCCCTAAATCTTGTCTCTTTTTGCCTGCTCAAGTCACTGCCATCAGCTTCTGCACCTTAGAGAGAGAAGACCCTGGGTCATCCCTCCAAGGCCAAGTCCATTCTCTGCTCTCCCAGTTATCCAGGTTTTGTTTTTTGTTTTTGTTTTGGCCATGCCGTGCAGCTTGTGGGATCTTAGTTCTCTGACCAGGGATTGAACCCAGGGCCTTGGCAGTGAGAGTGCAGAGTCCTAACCACTGGACCACCAGGGAAGTCCTCCAGTCGTCCAGATTTGATGCCTCCCGTTCCTCCCCTGTTCTCCCTCGGATCCACTCAAATCAGATTTTTGTCCCTATTCCACCCCCAAAACTCGACTTGTGAGACCACTCCTGACATCCACGTTGCTAAGTCCAACCGTCACTTCTCTAACCATCTTACCTGACTTGTGAGCCGCTGGGACGTCACTTGAACATCACACTTTCCTGCTTTTCTTCCTCCCGTGCAGTTAGTTCCTTCTCCATCCCCTTCACCGTTGCTGAATCCTGGTGTTGGGGCCCCAGATCTCATTCCTTGGGTCTCTTCTCCATCCACTCTGGGTTATGATATTCAGATTAATGATATTATGATATTCAAAATGACACCTGTGTGCAATAACACCCAAGTGCACTGTCCTGCCCAGGACTCTCTCTTGAACTTGGACGTGGCCCCTTGACGACCCTCTCCAAGTGTCCACTTGGTGTCCACTGGGTGCCTCATAGCAGCGGCCCCTCCCTAGAGGCAGAGGGTGGGAGTAATCCTGCTGGGATGGGGGCAAATGTGGATGCATTTGCATGTGCATGTGCAGAAATATAAAAATACTAACAAATGGAGAAACGCCAGTCTGCTTGCTATTATTGCTGCATGGCAGCATTTTGAGACACAGTCAGGGCTCGAGGCCTCCTTGCTCGCCATGGGGCGTGTGCTTCCTGCTGCTGCTTTCTTGAACTTGATGTGTTTGTAAGAGCAGACTCTTGACACTTCCTTCACACCTGCTGTCTTCACAGCTTCTCCGTCACGGCAAATGATCACTTTCTCCTTAGGCTGCACCTGGGGACCATCCTCACCTCCTCTTCTTTCTCGTACGCCCCCCGGCTGGTCGGTCAGCGAATCTGGTCAGCACCACCTCCCAAAGGCAGTGCTGTCTCTGGGTCCCACCACCCGGCCCCGCAGGAGGATTCTGCTTCTGCCAAAGGTCTGTTCTGAGAGCGCTCAGAGGATCCCTTGAAAACGTACATCGGATCACGCCATTCCCCAGAAGCTTCCAGTGGTTTCCCACGTCCTTAGGAGCAAAAGCCAAGTCCTCCTCATGGCCTCGCAGGTCCACCGTGGTCTCCCTTCCCCTCCACCCTCTCCCCTGCCTTCTCCTCTGCATCCTCAGCTCCAGGCTCGCCTGCTCCTGGCTGCCCCATGGATGTGCAGGTATGCGTCCACCTGTGCTCAGTCACCTGGCTGTGCTGGACCCAGAGTCCACAGCCCTGCTCCTCTGGGAATCCACCCCAGCGTCTGGGACAGCTGGAGAGCCGAAGGTGAGACAGGCCACCTCGGAGAAGCAAGGTCCAGGATGGTCACGTCCAGCTCCAAGGCGCCCCTGGTGCTGTGGCTCTATGCCTAGCCTCCCATGTGCCACAGTGGGGTGGGGTCTGCGGGCCATTCATCACCGGGCGGCCCCAGCCTGATGGAGTGTAGGCCAAGGGCGAGGTACACTGACAGGGCATGAAGGATGTCTTTGTGCGAGCCGCGGCCCCAAGATCTCCTCCTGTGAATTAGTGCGGGGTCTCACCAGCGCAGCACTGCCCCACTGATGGATGGGACAGGCCAGCAAAGCCCGGGATGCAGAGAACCACTCATCTTCATAGAGGAATTAAAAGGGATTCTGCTTAGGGGATAAATCTTGGCCACAGTCTGGGTGCCTGGCTTTTGTTTCTCCTTGAACTCCCGGGAGGGAGCCCAGCCCCCACCCATGGTCTCGCTTGCAGGGGTCGGGGCTGGAGGGGGTCGAGTGCCCCTCTGTCTGTCTGCCACAGTCCTCTGATTTTCCAGGTGGTAAACTGAGGCTCTGAGAAGTGACCTGACCAGGGCCACAAATCTAATCATTGGTGGTGACAAGACTAGAACCTATCTCCTAACTCCAAACTCCTTGCGGTGGGCAGTCGGGCTGTGGTCTGTTCGGTGGCCCTGGGACACCCTGGTCCATGAGCATCTCTCCTTCGATGACCTGTCACCCTGGGAGGCCACTCCCAGAATCCTTTGGGTCAGAACAAGAGCAGACTCCTCTCCCTGCCTGGCAGCCCTGCTCCCAGGCTCTGAACAGGGTCCCAGGAAGGAAGTGGAAACTCAGGAGCCTTGGGGGGCCTGAAGGGAGGGGAGGGGTGAGCTCAGGGCTGGGCTCCAGGGCCCGGTGGTGAGAGCCCGCTGTGTTGAAACCGCTAGGTGGCGTTTCGGGGGATTCCAAGGAGCTCTGATCCTTTATGTCTCAGCGCAGAAAGAATTCAGCGAGAGGCAAAGTGATAGATAAGAAGTGATCTATTAGAATAGGACGCTTGTGAGGCTTACAAGTCAGCAGGTGAGAGGGTGCCACCCTGAGAACATAGTAGGCTACAGTTTTATAATCAAAGGAAAAGTGGGAGGGGGAAAAGGCCACCTTCTTCCTCATTCTTGAGTAGATGTCATGCTTCCATCATCAGCTCCTCCTTCAGGCCGGGCAGGGGAGCTTCCTTGTTCATACATAGTGAAGCTAGGACTGTCTTGGCACTATGGAAAAATTATGTCAGGTCTCAGTACAATGAGGGTCTTTCACTTTGAAATGTTAGCTTTCCATAAATTATTGTTTTTTATGTGTGCAGAGAGCATGTCCTAGGGCTCATTAACTTACTGAGCTCACTGGGCAAGATGTGGGTCTCATGCCCACAATAAAACAATTGTTTTATTGTTTTGGGACATGTCTCATGCTTCTGCTGCATGGGTTTTGCTGCTAAGCAGGCCTGCTTGGTTTTGTGGTTAAATAAACCTGTTTTCTTGAGTGATCATTAACTTACATGGGTCTCCCATATATTTTTTTTTTACTTACAATCCCTTGGTGGGATTACCTATTTAACTACCTACTTTGTCTCTTTACTCTGTTCCTATCAGTGTCGCCCCAGCACCTGGCACAGACAGGGGAGCCTGCACCATACACTTGTTGCTTGAATGCTGGGACCCCTGATCCCAGCCCGGCTCGGCATCAAATACCTCTGCTGGACGAGTGGCCTCAGGCCATGACTGTCACCAGCCTGGCTCACGCTGTGGAAAGCTTCCTACAGGCCAGGCCCTGTACAGGGGCCTTAAATGAAGTCAACATTCCCAGTGGGGAAACAGGACAGGACTGTTGGGCGGGGCTGTCACCTTAGGCTTGGTACCAAGTGTGGGGGCAGGGGGTGGTCTGAAGGGCCAAAGACCGCCTCAGACTTGTGGGACAAACCACGTGTACTGGATGGGACCCCTCCCTCCTTGCCAGCTGCTGGGGACCCCCAGCATCCTCTGCTCTCCCAGCCTCCACCCAGCTAGGCTGGGGACACCTGGGCAGTGCGAGGAGGGCTTAACGTTTCCTTCTCAGGCTGGCCTGATTTGGAAGGACCTGGGCCTTCAGTCCTGTAGACAAGCACCAAGCGTTCTTCTCATGGGGAGAGTTATATTCAGACGGCAGCACCGCAGGAGATGGAACTGCCCCCAACCATGGTGCCTGCTCAGGGTGCCACTCAGGGTGCCCACTTGCCTCCACTGAGGGCTGCTCTCTCCAGCGCGCCGGGGGTTCACACATCTCAGCAGAGCAGCGAGAGTTTTCCAAGTGCAGTTTCCTAGTCTCCTGGGACGTCCCCGGGGGAATGTGGCCCTCTCCTTAGCATCTCTCTTTCTGTTTCTTGCCCTTCACGCTCTCAGGATGGGGTCTCGGAGGCCTGGGGCCTTGGGCCTCAGAGGCCCTGGAGGCAGAGGGTGGGGCAGGGCTCCACCGCCTCCCCTTTGCCCTCCTGTTCTCTCTGTCCTCCAGTCCCTCGTCCCTCTCAAGAGGCGGTGACAGATTTCCCAGAGGGGTCAAACGCAAAAGCACCCCCCTACACCCACCCACCACAAAGACTCTGGTGGCTGAGTGTCTGGGAGGCTGGCCCACATGCCAGGTTGCCATGGAGAGTGGATTCCTCACCTGTGTTAGAATTTGGGAGGTCATTTGTGCAGCCGTCATGACATACCCTGCAGCGAGATGGCCTTCATTCTGCCAGCAAGTTCCGGGTCTACTCGGGTTGGGCACAGAGGGTACCAGGCAGGGACCGGCCCTCTTTAGTAGGAATTTGTGTCCTGCGGGGCATCCCGTGGGCCAGCTTCCAGGCAAGGGGACTTGGTATTTACAATGCACATGCTGTCTTTGTGGGGAAGAAACTTCGTCATTACCATTTCAATTAAAATTGTTCTTTGAAGTGGCAGGTCCAAGGCGCAGCTGCTGAATTCCAGGTCCTGATGCAAGCCTGTGCTAGGAGGCTCCATCTGTCCGGTGGCCTGGGAGGAAGGAGAGGCCCACCAGAGAGCCGATTTCTCGGGGCAGTGATGTCAGTTACGGGCAAAGCTCTTGAGACTCGGGACGCAGGCTTCAAATGACATCAGTTGTCACTTTCACACTATGTCCAGAGGATGGAGGAGAGGTGACCAGGAAAGAGGCAGAACTGGCCATTCGGGCCAGCCAGCCTGCCCCTGGCAGCCATGGGCAGTAACTTCCTTCTAATGGTAAAGCCCTCGGAGTTTATTACAGAGACTTGGAAAATGCAGTGGAGTATAAAGCATAGCATCACAACTCGTCCTTGATCCAAGGGGTCTCGAGGGATGGCTGTTTTTTTTTATCTTCTGCGTTCCCTTCTACAAATATTAACTCTAAATATCACAAAATCAAAATGATATCGAATATTTAGGTTTGGATCCTGATTTTTATTTTAACCTAGCAACTATAGACAAATATTTTCCCATATCTTAAAATATTCCTTGAAAATAAGATTTCTATGGCTAGATAGTAGTCCCTTTTACAGGTATGCCATAAACTACAGATAATTTTTTTTTTTTTTTTTTTTTTTTTGCGGTATGCGGCCCTCTCATTGTTGTGGCCTCTCCTGTTGCAGAGCACAGGCTCTGGACGTGCAGGCTTAGCGGCCATGGCTCACGGGCCCAGCCGCTCCGCGGCATGTGGGATCTTCCCGGACCGGGGCACGAACCCATGTCCGCTGGATTGGCAGGCGGACTCTCAACCACTGCGCCACCAGGGAAGCCCAACTACAGCTAATTTTTATGACTTGAACTCCCTGTGGCTCTCCTTGGGGGCCACCTGAATAGTAATAACCCATTTCTCATTCCTCATGGGGCACTTGCTGTGTGTTTATTGGGCACCTACTGTGTGCCAGGCTTTGAACGTGGAGCTTGCAGTCTAGTTAGCTCTGTCCTGGTTTGCTTCCCTCCCCTCACCAGGACCCCTTGCATTTCTGGAAGTTGGTCTTCAGGTGACACCCTACCTGCCTACCTACCCTCCCAAGAGAGCCCAGCCACTTCCTCTCCTGAGCACAGCACCAGGTTCTGCCAGGTCCTGCTCCCTGGCATCCACGGGGAGGGTCCAGGTGCCCCCTGCCTTGCCCTGTTGGGGTGCAGAGACCCCACACTTGGCTCCATGTGCCTTGCGGGGAAACAGATTTTTGGGGGAGGAAGTGCAGCCTGGGCTGGGCTCTGGGGTCAGACAGCCCCGGGTTCAGCCCCAGCCCCACTTCTCTGCAGTTGTAACCTTGAGCAGGACAGTCAGCCCTCTAAACTTACTCTTCCCATCTGTGAAATGGGGCAACAACAGTGCCTACTTCCTGGTTGCTCTGGGGATTTAGCACCCTGGCACCAAGCCCCGCCCTCAAGGGAAAGTTGGCTGTGGAAACAGCATGTCTAGCTTTGCCCTGAGCTCCCCCCTCCTGCACTGGGCAGTGTGGGCAGGGCCAGGCCAGCTCCCTCCAGATGGCAGAGGTTTGGCTACTGCATTCAGATTGTCCAGAGGGGAGTTAATTCTCTCCCTCACTCAGACCACCATAGACCCAGCAGGGGAACCAGCTCAAGAGAGGTGGTGACACAGAAATAAAAATAACGAATATCAGAGAACCCAACCCATGATGGCTTGACAACCTAGGATTCATTTTTTCCTAAAGAAAGTCTCTATATGTCAATCCCAATCTCCCAATTTATCTCTCCCCGCCTTTACCCCCTGGTAGCCATAAGTTTGTTGTCTACATCCATAATTCTATTTCTGATATGGCATGTATATGTACTGATATAACTGATTCACTTTGCTGGACACCTGAAACTAACACATTGTAAAGCAACTCTAATCCAATAAAAATAATAAAAAAAGAGAGAAGTCTGGAGGTTAATGATGGCTGGAGTCAGTTCTGGTGCCCAGGATCTGTCTGGCTTTCTTAGAATGCTCTTCACCTCCCCACCTGCCCCCATGCTTGTCACCTCATGGTCCCAAAAGAGCTGCCACAGCTCCAGGCAATGCATTGGTGTCCATGGCAGAAAAAATGGCAAAGGAAGAGAACCAGTGAGCGCCCCTTTCATGTCTGACCTTATAGCAGAGAGGGAAGACCCCCCCAGAAACTCGGGACCATGCATTCACTCACTGTTTCTCTGTTACGAACAGGTCACCTGGCTACCCCTAGCTAAAGGGAGGCTGGGGAGGTGAGTGCCTGGCTTTTTCACCTTCTAAGTGAGAGGTGGGCAGGCAGGAGTGGTTTGGGGACAGCTGCAGGCTGGCCGATTCACCACAGATCCTCCTGTCTGTGATCTGATTTCTCCTACTGCTGGATAAGTAGGCGGCTTCCACTCTTCTATTGTAAGTAACATTTTAATGAGCCATCTTTGTAATATTTTCTTAAGTTTATGATAATTGCCTTACAATAAATTCCTTTAAGTGGAATTATTAGGTCAACAGCGCATGCTCCTTGAGGCTCCTAATATATTTGAATGGAACTGACCTCATTCAGTTATAACAGCAACTCAGTCCGTCCAGCTTTTTGGGCCATTGCCCGGGATTCTTTGTGTCCCTCTCCTTCACACGAGGCACTCAGTCTGCCAACTTCCAGACTGTGACCCCCTTCTCATCACCTCCGGGGTGGTGTCCCCAGTAACTGGAGCCTCCCGGGTCTCCCTGCTTCTAAGATTTGGTTTCAGCGCCTGGAATTTTATGATGCTGTAACACCCATCTTCCACCGGGGACCTCCAGGGCCTCATTTTGTGCCAAGTAAAGGCCAAAGTCGTAACAGGGATTTACAAGGCTGTATGCGATCTGACCTCCATTATCCCCAGATCTGGTGTCTTACCTCCTCCTCCCCCCACCCCACCTCCCTCACGCTGTTCCCTCTGCTGGAACTTTCTCCTGGAATCTGCATGGCTCATTCCCCTGTCATCCAGTTTTTGCTCCAGTGTCACCCTCTAACTGTCCCCCCCTTGGAACACACAGTCCCCGAGGGTGGGCGTGTTCACCCAGCTTGGCACCCGGTAGCACAACCCACAGCGGCTTGTGAGGTGTCCCAGAGAGGTCATTCAAATGTTTATATCTTCATTTCTTCTTTATAAGTGGGAGCTATTCCTTCATTTTTCTCTTTGCATCTCATAAGCTGATTTGTTTGAAAACCTTTGCAGATGGCCGCATAAAGTTAATTTGATCTACTGTGAACTTGTGTTATTGATGGATGTTGGATTTTGTTTGTTTGTTGGCTTTTTAGCATTCGATTTCTACGTGTGTTGAGATTTTGGTCTTCAGGTCTGTTCTGAGTCAGAGGTCTTCGGTTTTCTCTGGCTCGTGCTACTCCGAGCCCCCCGCCCTGTCTCCTGGGCATCTGGTTAGCCCCACGGGGCAGGGGCTTTGGGCTCAGCTCTCAGGACAGTGTCCAGGGCTCCATCACCCAGTGTTTGAGGAGGTATTTCAGGTCCTCTGTTCCTGGAAGCTAAGCTGTACCCAGGCTTTCTGCATCCTTTGATTCACTGCTTGTTAATGCCATGGGGCAAAGCAGTGGCCTGGTTCCCGGGTCCTGTGTTCTGCAGGGAGCTTTGAGCCCCATACTTTCCAGGGCTGGACTTCCACCACTGCCGGTGCCTGGAGTCCACGGACCCAGGGCTTGGCTTTGCCGTATCTGCATTTTCGTTCCTTTTCTGGTCCATGGAGTTATTTATCTGCTGTTTGATCGTTTGTTTTAGCCTGGCTACATCTTTCTTACTTCCTATTCTTACATTTTATCCATCTGTATTCAGAGCCGAGATTATTAAGGTGCAAGCTCAGTGCTTGATCTGTCTCGGAAGCTGACTGTCTCAGCAGCGCTGGTCCAGATATCCTCTCCTCCTTACCTTTCAGGTCAACCTCTCTAACTGAGAACCCTGGGAGACAGGTGCTTAGCCCTATTCTCAGGACCCTGCATAGACGTGGCCTGGACTGCACTCACCGTTCACAGTTGCAGAATCCTTTGGGAAGCCCCACCTGGTCCAGCAGAAGGATGATGAGCTTTGGGCAGAGATGGACCTGGATTCAAATCCTGACTTGCCACTTTCTAGCTGAGAGACCTTGGAACACATCATTTTACCTCCTCTGACCCTCGGCTTAGCCAACGTCCATGGGGGGACAGCTCCAGGTTGTTACGAGGGTCAGCTCTGGCAGGGCTCTTTTTGGGGTGCCTGGCTTGCTGTAGGGGCTCTGGCAGCCAGGCTGTTGGTCCCGGTGGCCTTAAACTTCACCAGTGTGGGAGACATGAGGGGTGGCAGGGTAACAGAAGGCTGAATCAAGTTGTGTCTTTCCATTAAAGGACACGTGTTAAGAGGGTCATACGTGGAGGAAATAAGTTCATAATGAAGAACATAATGCACCAGGTGCATTATGTGGCATAATGCACCAGGGATTAACACTGGCCTGGCAGATGTGCGTGCGTGTGGGGTGAGCACGCGGTGAGCAGAGCCCACACAAGGGCCCTAAATGGAGAGCCTGGAAGCAGGTAAGTAGAGCTGACCAGCCAGCGGCCGAGCTTAGGAGGAGGCAGAGAAGCCAATCGATCTGGGTAATTTATGAATCTCTGTGTCACAATGTGTCCTTATGCATATAAATACCCGCGAATGTGGATTGTCCTTGATAATTGCTTGCAATGTCATCTTTTTAACAAAAATTAAGTGCTTCAGTAGCACTAAGTAGGAGCTTTGCTGGCACATTTAATTGCTGCACCGGGAGCTGAAAACCTCGTTTAAAAGCAAGCAAAAACCTGGGAGAATTGGCTATGGCTCCATTTAAAACCATGGAGCCCATTAACTTAAAAGAAGAAAGTATTTTCTGAGTTACTGTTGCCTGATTGTTCTTCCCTTTATTTTACCTCAAAGGGATGTGATGAATTAATTATTGCACAATCTGTTTTCTAATCCAGACTTCCACGTGACATGTTATCTGGAGCCGGTTTGGTCTCCGAGTCTCCCTGGAAGGTGATTAGACCACATGCATGTGAGAGAAAATCAAAGCGCAGTGTTCAGGCGTCTACCCACCTTGGTTTCCTTTTGATTGCAGACTGGACTGAGGTTTACCTTTATTCCACCACGTGCACTAAATCCACCACACGGAGGAATGCAGATGAGAAACAGCAGTGGGATGGGGACCTGGGTCAGGGGAATAATTGGTCCAGAACATGAGCATGCTCTTTGCACTTGAATGTATTATTAATTGCAAATGATTCTTATCTGTTTATTAAAACAGGTTTTTCTCAGCTCGGCAAGGATAGAGCAATTAGTTACAAGGAAACTTCTGAAGTCATCCTCCATTGAAAGCCTTCAGTATCCTAGAATATTGTCCTACAGTATTAAGCCTGAATTAATGAGATTTGACTGTATTCAAACTCAGAGATTTAAGTTGGTTTGTTTTTCTATTTTTCTTCCTTAAACCTCCAAAAATGAAGAGGCTTTGCCAAAATGAGCTCTTGAGAAGTAAATGAGAGAGGAAATATTATTCACCTGGTAAACAATGTGTGTGGAGATTGTTGCAGGAAAAAAGCACACCATGTGACATCTGGGTGTAGCAGAGTACTATGGGCTGAGTTGTGTTTCCCCAAATCCATACGCTGAAGTCCTAACTCCCAGGACCTCAGGATGTGACTGTATTTGCAGATGGGGTCTTTGAAGAGGTAATTACGGTAAAATGAGGTCATTGGGGTGGGGCCCTAATCCAATAGGACTGGAAAAGGAGATAAGAAAGGATGAGGACAGGGACAGGGACATGCACAAGAGTGACGACCAGGTGAGGACACAGGGAGGAGGTACTCTCTACAAGACAAGGGGAGAGGCCTCAGGAGAAGCCAAACCTCCAATACCTGGATCTTAGACTTCCAGCCTCTAGAACCAAGAGAGGTAAATCTCTGCTGTCTAAGGCCACCCCGCCCCTGCCCCATCTGTGGTGTTCTTATGCAGCTTTAGCTGACTGGCCTGTGGAGGAAATCAGCACAGCAGCCTGGGGTCGGGGTCGGGGACCCTGGGAGAGGAGTGACGGGGCCTAGAGATCCCCACATGCCTTGTTTGCAGTAGCTTTGTGGACACTTTCCAATCTGAAAATGAAACACAGTAAATTGATTCATGTGACATTCATTGAATCAAGTCATCTTGAGAGGCGGTAGGTAGGGGGAAAGCAGTCACGGGTCAGAGGGAGCTTGCGGTGAGAAACCTTACAAATCTTACAAAAACAAGGATGTGCTGAGCGGGACTCCGACCAAGTCCAGTGGAAGACGCTCCAGGGGTCTCAACCCCATTTCCTCTGAAAATACGTTCTTGGGGGTTAATGTTAAATTTTAAAAATTAAAACCGAAGGAAAAAAATGACCTAATGTGAACATGGTTTAATCCTGGGTGGTGGACACTGGTGTTTGGAATCTGGCTTCTCTGTGCTTTTCTGTATATCACCGTTAGCATTTTACTGTTGAAAATGTCAAGGGTCACAGATGTAGAAAACAAACTTATGGTTACGGGGATGGGGGGCGTGGGCGGGGGAGGGATAAACTGGGAGATTGGGATGGACATATACACATTACTATACATAAAATAGATAACTAATAGGGACCTACTGTATTGCACAGGGAACTCTACTCAATACTCTGTAATGACCTATATGGGAAAAGAATCTGAAAAAAGAGTGTATTTATGTATATGCATAACTGATTCACTTTGCTGTACAGCAGAAATTAACACAATATTGTAAATCAACTCTAATAAAAATTAAAAAAAAGTCAAACATAAGCTCTGATGTGCCGTCACCCACTACAAAAATCCTCAATGTGTACACAGCCAGTCCTGTTTTCTCTGTATCCCACCCACCCCTGTCTCCTCCCTGGGATCATTTTGAAAGGAATCCTAGACATCGTGTCATTTCACCCCTCAATATGGAGTGTGTGTCTAGAAAGGGGATGACGTTTTCTTAAAGCTTAGCTGTGGAACCAGCACCCTATTCCAAACGTTTAATTCCATAATTCCCTAGTCTCCAAAGATGTTTAGCCTGAGAAGAGGGTAAGTTTCTCTCCCGGGAAACATATTGATTACTGATTATTCTCAAGGGACCTCATCAAGGTCCCTTTCTGATCCCAAAGCCTGCCCGGGGAGCCTCTAGGGATGCCCGGGAATCTTTGATGGACCAAAGGTGCATGGCAGGCGTCCATCATAAAACATGATCTACTTAATCCCCAGTTTAGCTGCCAGCACGTATTTCAGAATCTTGTAAAATCTCATCCCCGGATTGGATCATCTGAACTGCCACTCACCCAGGCTGCACGTCTGAAACACCCAGGGAGCTTTAAAGACCCTGCCCTCCCAGGGCCCAGCACAAGAGCCTGCTGCTGGGGGTCTCGGGAGGGCCTGGCGTCCGTCTCTCCAGATGAGCCTGGTGGGCAGCCAGGTAGAACACACCACGTTCCTGGTTATCACCACCATGGCCCACAGCCCCAGGCATCAAAGGCATTTCCTTTTTTTTTTTTTTAATTTTATTGGCGTATAGGTGATTTACAATGTTGTGTTAGTTTCAGATGTACAGCATAGTGATTCAGTTATACATATACATATATTCATTCTTTTACAGATTCTTTTCCCATATAGGTCATTACAGAATACTGAGTAGAGTTCCTTGTGCTATACAGTTAGGTTTTTGTTGGTTATCTATACATTTTATATATAGTAGTGTATTTACTTCTGTATCCACTCTTGTGTCTGTGTTGTGTGTATAATCCAAATATGCGAGGAAACATGCTATAATTTTCAAACATAGTCTCACATAATCCGTGTTTGTATAAAGAACATGGTCTAGGTCCTTTGAAGAAATGAAACACGGAAACACTTTGTTATAAAACAACCACTACCGTGTAAACAAACAACAATCAATCCACTGGAGATTACAAGTTTACTTTTGCAAACTAACATTTATACCAAAGATTGGACAACGGGCAACATTTCTGGGACTCAGTGTGCGTGGAGCACTAAGGTATCTGCGGGCTCCACTGTATTGAATCCCTGAGACAGCCCCATCGGGCGGGAGCTCTCAGCCCCACTTCACAGGCGGAGATACCAAGGCCTGGAGGGGTTGCCGAACTCACTTGGCTGGTAAACGGCAGCGTGAAGAAAGGCCTCAGCTGGGAGGAGGTGTCGGCTTACAGGGAAGCACTGTTTGCGTGCGTGAAGGTTCATCTTCTCAGCCATTCACTGTCTGCACACACGTCCAGTCCCACGAAGTCAGTGGAGGTGGGCTCCTGTCTGGTCCAGGAACTTGTCAGAGGTCGGGGTGGGTGTTAATGCACTGGGACAGGGTAGAGATTTCCTAACCAAGGCATCGAGACACTGGGAGCAGGAAAGTGAATTCCGAGTTTGTAGGAAGGCCTGGTCTTGATTCTGAGAAGGGCATCTATGGACATGAAGACACAGAGGCCAGAGGCTGGGATCCGAGCACACTCGGGAGGCAGTGACCAGTGACCAGGCTAAACATGGACAACGTCACAGGATCCTGGGCCTATGAACATGGGCCAGTGCTCAGGGCTGCTCTTTGGGGGCTGGGGGCTGGCATGAGATGCCTGAGGGGGCCAGAGTGGACACCCTGAGGATGCAGAGCCTGGCTGGACCTGCCTCTGGACCATTAAAGGGAGAGAACAGAACTGTCTTAGAGGAAGACTCTGCTGACACCTTCTCTTCAGAGACATCCAACAGGTCAGCCCACGCTCAGAGGGACTGGGGAGATGGGGGAGGGCGGGGGCTGTGAGCAGGTGGGTCTTAGTCCCCATACACTAGAGGTCATGGGTGGTTTGAGGCAGGGGCGATAGGATTCAGTGATGTTCTGGGATATCCATGCATGATTGGGGCCTGGGGACAAGAAAGAAAGCTGGGAGGCCTTCCTGGAGGGTGAGGTACTGACTGGGCAGGTGACTGTGGGGCTGCAAAGGGAGAGTTCTGTGGGGCTGAGGAGAAGGGGACGGATCAGAGGGACTGCTGGGTTGCCCCCTCTAAACTGAAAGCAAACATCAGCAGTAATGAAAAATCTGTGAGTTTCCCTGTGCTGCTGTAACAAACCACCATGAACTTACAGGCTTCACAACACACATTTACTATCTCATCATCGAGGTCAAATATCCAGGTGGGTTTGGCGGGTGCCTCTACCCCGGGTCTCAGGGGCTGGAATCAAGCTGCTGGCCGGCCTGGACTCTGGGGGGAATCCACTTCCTTGTTCACTCAGGGTATTGGTAGAATCCACTTCCTTGTGGTCGTCGGACTGCGGTCTCTGTTTCCCAGCGGTTTGCTGGATGGGATTGTTCTCAGCTTCTAGGGGCTGCCTGCGTCCCCCTGGCTTGTCCCCCTTCTCCATCTTTGGAGAAGAAATAGCAAGATGCATCCTTGTTCTTCTTTGCTGCTAAGGCCCGCCTCTGCCTCTCCTCTCCTGCTGCAGCCAGAGAAGTTTCTCTGCTTTATACCATTGTGATTCGATTCAGCCCACCCAGGTAACCCTGTTGTAAAGCCTTCATCACATCTGCCAAGTCCCTTTGCTATGTCTTGTATCATAGTCACAGGCCCGGAGGATGGGACCATCTCTGGGGGGACATTTCTCTGGCTACCACGGGTTTAGAGCATAAACGAGGCAGCATTTATTCATTCATTGTGTGAACATTTCTTGAGCACCTACTATGTGCTGAAAAGGACATAGTAAAGGACTATGAAAAGGACACTGAAAAGGACAGCCTGTCTTCTTGTCTCACCCAGCCCAGCACCGAGGTCATGGGGGAGGGGATGGAGAAGTCCTTTGCAGGTGGGCATGCCGGCTGAAGCGTCCAAGGTGTCACTAAGCTGGCACCTGCAGGAAGCAGGAAGGGACCAGTGACGGAGGTGAAGATCGAATCGCCACATGGCTCAGCTGAACAGTGGAACGTTCTGGACCTGCTTTGCTGCCCAGGGGAGTTTTCACGGACACCGCATGCCTTCAGCCACTTCTGCCTGACATCAGAATCAGAAGAAGCTTTACAAATTCTTCAAATGCTCAATGTTTTCAAAAGAAATCTCCTTTCAGAGATATAAAGCAGATTTTTTTAAAAAAGTATCTTTGGGGCTTCCCTGGTGGTGCAGTGGTTGAGAGTCCGCCTGCCGATGCAGGGGACACGGGTTCGTGCCCCGGTCTGGGAAGATCCCACATGCCGCTGAGCGGCTGGGCCCGTGAGCCATGGCTGCTGAGCCTGCGTGTCCGGAGCCTGTGCTCCGCAACGGGAGAGGCCACAACAGTGAGAGGCCCGCGTACCGCAAAAAAAAAAAAAAAAAAAAAAAAAAAAATTATCTTTGGTTCAAGCTGGGGTCGCAGAGAAGGTGGGGAGTGGAAGAGGGGAGATAGACCCTGCTCCCCTGCCCAGAGCCCATGCACGGGATTCCTCGGCAGACTGCCCACCCCTCAGAACTCAGCTTGAAAATGAAGGGAAACTGAGGCCTGAGAAGAGCAACTTTTTGAGCTCCTACGGCCAGTAGCGATCAGGACGCCTAGTCAGTGCTTTTCCCCACACGGTGGGTACTGATGGCTCCAAGTTGTGACTTTTAAGCCGGGGTGACGTTGGAAGCCCAATTTATCTTGGATAGCCTGCTCCCAGGCATGTAGAAATTCCGTCTATAATGAGGCACCCCTGCCCCGCTGCCGATTTTAATTCTGTTCCCCTTCCGCCTCTATGCCAAGATCTGAAGATGTACAGACCAGTAAGCCCCTTGCAGAAGATCTCAAAGCTCTTTCCCTAAGACCCTCGCTCGGCTCACGGGGACCACCTCTCTCTCACACACACAGAGCCGCCACCTCGCTTGCTTGGGCTGCACGTGAAGCAGAGTGATGTCAGGTTGGTGCCCGACAGGAGGGCGTGGCCTCGCGCTGAGATGCTGACGCAGCCTCGCTCTTTGGAATGTGTTTTTGTTTGAAGCTGGGTAGACTCACTCCATTAATATCCCTTCTGGGGCCCATCGGCTCAGCTTTTCCTGCCTCTCAGCTCTCCTTGTTTGCCTGAGAGACTCAATTACTTCCCGGACTCCACACAAGCAGGTTTATGGGGACTTGCTGGCTGCCTGAGGCACAGAGGAGAAGCTCTGCCCGGAAAACAGCCCCGGGCATCAGCCAGACAGACATACGGGCCCTGGGGGCACAGCCTGCTGTCTCCTGGACCCTCTCCCCACCCCCTCTGCATCTGGGGTGCTTCACAGATGCTCTTGGTCCCTGGCACCACGCTGGCCTGGGGAACTGTTCTCTGGACATTTCTTTGGGAACCAGAATGACCAACCTTTGCTGGTGGGTTTGCTCTATTTTCCAGGAGTTCAAGTTAAACATCACCATTAGTTGTGGTCACTGGACAATGTCTCTGGTCAGCCCTGCACCATGGCACTTTCATTCCCCAAAATCCCCCAGCAGAGAGGGTCAGTGAAGCCACAGCAGTCATTAACACTTTAGCTTAAATTAGGTCCTGCTACCCTTTCCACAAGCAATTCTGTAGGATCAGAGAGCCCCCATCCGAGTTCCAGCTGGAAGGAGGTAAAGGTGGGGCATGGGGAGGTACGAATGGGGATTTCAGGAAGCCAAAGGGAAGTGGTACAGCCCCAAGGTTAGGAGGGGGGCTGTGGGGTCAGGCTGCCAGCCCAAGTCCCCGTCCTACTGGCCTTAGCCGTGTGAAGTAATGTACCTTCTCCCGCCTCCCTCTGCTCATCTGCAGAGTGGGGTGATGCCAGCACCCACCTCACAGGCTCCGTCTGAGGGTTCTATGGAGAAGAAAGCCTGCAATGTTGCAAGCACGAGTAAATGTTAGCTATGATGATTATTGACATTTTAACCCAAGGTTTATCAAACATCGGTGAATGCATGGATCTGTTTGGAGGGAACGGTTTCTCTTGAACCCTGGAGAATTTCTCTGAAACGCTTAAAGGTCAGTTCAAGTCATAATGATTAAGAAAAGGCAGAATTTAGGAAAATGATTCTCCCTGGTAAAAGTTTTGCCTTTCGATCTGGGAGGGTATATTTTAGACTCACTGAAATAAAAATGCAACACTTAAACGTTCTCAAGGACCTTGCAGACCCTGCAGGATTTGTCCATGGCTGGGTTTGAAGAGCCGCCTGAAGCTGCGTGGGAAGAAGGCGCGGCGGGGGGTGGGGAGGTGAGGATGGGGGCTGCCTGGCAGCGCAGGCCAGCGTGACAGGGGGCTGAGCACCAAAGTCTGATTTTGGGCGCTGGGGTTCCCCGCTGGTGCCCTGACTTGGTTCATGGGGCGCAGTCTGCTCCGCGAGCTCTCGGGGCGCGGAGGGGCTCCTCCTTTCCCACCGGCTCCGCTCCATTCCCCCAAAGCGGCCGCAAAGCAGCCGGGCCTCTTGGCGGTGGTGCTGCCACCTGGTGGCCGCTCCTGCGCACTGCAGGCTCCCCTCGCCGCGCCGGGAGGACCAGCGGGGCTATAGGACTCGCACGCGGACCTCCACCCGGCAGGAACCTGGCCCGGCGGGGCGCTTTCAAGGACACTTGTCACCGTAGGTCGGGAATGAGTCCCTTTCCGTGAGTGCCTGCGCCACCAGCGACTGGGGGTCCAGCGGTGTCTTTCCGCCCTGGGATCCCAGGCTGGCGCGCACCCTCCCGCCTCCATCCGCCTCCTCCGGGACGCCCACCTCGCGAGGGTCTTCTGCCGGCGGAATCCCCAGGCTGCGGGTCCTCCTAGGGGTCAGTCCCTGATGCCCGGGCGGGAGCAGGGGCCGGGGTCTCCAAGACCCCGTGAGCTGCACGCTGGACCTGATTCCCTTGCAAAGCCCCGCCTCGCCCCTCCGTCCTTCTCCAGAAGCAAAATGGGGGCAGGTCCTGAATCTTGGCTGCATGCTGGCGCCTGCTGAAGTGATCAGCGCGAATCAACCGCAGAGCTAACTTCTGTTAAGAACTCGCGGTGGCCCCTGCTTTACACGCTCATCTTTATTTCCCTGCAGATCTGGGAGGGGAGGCTGCACAGGCCTCACACGTGAGGCAGGCGCTGGGCCGTGAAGTCAAGGCTGGTGGGCGCCGGGGCTTGGTGCCCCACAGCCCTGACTGGTCAGGCACGAGCTGGGGGAGAGCCCAAGGGCTTAGGATGATGGCGCCCAGCAAACTCTAGGTAGTGCTGGGATCCAGGGAGGACCCCACCCCTGGAGTTTCTGACTTGTGGTTTGGGGTGGGTGGGAGCTTGAGAATTTGCACTCATAGCAAGTGCCCTTGTGGCTGCTGCCCCCAGGATTCCACTTTGAGGACCACAGATAAGGCCAGTGGTTCTCACCTTTGGCCACAGTTATGAAAATGCAGATGCCTGGGTCCCCCATGAGAGAAACCCTGTTATCAGGCAGTGCTGAGGTCAGGCACTGCAGAGTTTAAAGGCCCCTCAGGATATTCTAATGTACAACCAAGATTGAGAACTATGGGTGTGGTTCACCCCTTCCATTTGGGGTAAACTGAGGCCCCCAAGAGGGGAGGAGATTTACCCCTGGGTTGTAGGGTGAGTCAGTCCTTCTGGGGCAGGGTCTTCAGTTGGTGCTCCTGTACCTGGTGTGGTTTTTTGTGGGATGAATCTCTGTGCCCGGCCACACCGCAGCCCTAAGTGGGCGGGGAGCTGGGCTCAGGAGTGGAGGGCAGCGGGAGAGGGCAGCTTCACGACGCCAAGTGAGTGTCCTGCTGTGTCTTCCAACTCTGCTGCACTCAAATCCAGCCCAGGAACATATACAAGGTAGAGCTCCAGACCACATTCCCTGGTTAGAAAGCAGGTGGGAAATCAGAGCCGTCTGGAGAGGGGGGCGGGCAGGCAGCATGCTGGAGGCAGGCAGCGGCTGAGCTGCAGAGCAAGATGGAAGATGGCCAGGGGCTGGCAGTGCTGGTGGGGATGAAGGAGGGAAGGAATCAGGCTGGAGTCAGCCCACGACAGGTCCAGGGAAGACCGCTGTGTTGTCTCAGGTTGACCCTGACCTCCTCTACCACCTTGGCCAAGTTCCCTTGTAAGACCCTCATTTTCCCCTTTGTTACCATGATGGCACTGGACCCCACGAACTCCGAGATGGAGAGAGTGAATGTGCTACCTCGATGTCAGGCATTACTATTATCCTGACACACTCTCCTACTGGAGTTGGGTAGGAGGTGGGGTTCGCCACATCCCACATCAACTCTACAGGGTTCCAGGGCCAGTTCTGCCTGACCACAGAGCCACGCCTGCCACCTGCTCTGAGCCAATAAGCCACTGCCTTGGGTGGCACACTTGAATGTTCTCCGTGGAAATGTGGTGTGTTGGCAAAGCAGGGCTATAAATTCTTTAGTGAGCTTTCTCCCCATTAGTTAAAAAGAGGAAGGACTTGAAAAGGAATGAGATAAATGGCTCCATGCCAGAATGTTCCTCTCAGCATAAGTGTAAATATTATAAATAAGCACCTCGTGTGATCCACCTGTCAACCGTGGTTACTTAACTGAGTGCCCACACTCCCGAGGGGCACTCATGCAGCCCCTCACTGCCCGCTTTCTCCACCCTAACCCTGGGCTTGCGAAGGAAGCTGGCAGCCTTTTCATTGACCTTGACTGTGGAAGCAGCGAATCTAAGTGATATTATCCTAGGAAAGCAGGACAGGTGACTTAATGAGGGTTTTTCCCCAACCTCAGTGCATCTCTGGGAAGGGTACTAAGCAAAGAATGCCATCACTGTTCTCCCTTCCCCTTAAAAGAGGAAGTCAGGGGTGCCGTGCTTGTCAGGAGGAAAGTCAGATTCTTTTCTGGAGGTGGGGAGTGAATAATGAATGAGCTGGCTCCTGATGACACAAGGATTCTATGGGCACCTGTGCCAGCCAGGTCTCCCCTCTGCTGTCTCTCCCTCGGTCCTGGCTGTTGGGCTCTAGGGTGAGCCTGGCATTCTTAGTGATGTCACGGGATAAGCCGGCATCCTAAAGAAGGGGAGGGAGGCAGCTCTCCTCTGGATTGGACCAGCCTCTCGGGATGGTGGTGATTCCTCACATCGCAGCCGTGCATATGTCCCTTCCCCACCTGTGCTCTCGGGAAGGCGGAGAGGTCTCTCCTGTGAAGGGTTTCTCCCTCCCCCTCATCTTCACATCTGCCCCAGGTCAGCCATTCCCCTGGCCTCACAGCTCCTCTGAGCGCTCTCTCTGCACCCCCCCAGCTGGAACGAGCAGCACCTGGCCAGGTCCCCAGGGAGGGGAGGATGTTGCCGGCTGGTCGATCCTGCTCTCACTTGGCCAGTCGTTGCCCAGTTTCACTGGCCGGGCCCCTTTTTCCTTGTCCCCATGGTGGGAGCAGGCACAGGGCTGCAGGCTCTATGATGCCTTGCTGACGAGCGTAGGGTGAAGGTCGGGCTCCAACCTGCTGGGTAACTGGCAGGTGGCAAGTGCACCCCTAGCCTTGGACTTCTGCCTGCGTCAGCTGTGGAGGATACACCAGCCGCTGTGACCTGGTGGTCACGCGATGCGCTCGCATCCAGCCTCTCCTGTGGCTCTCCACCACACCAAGCTCTCATCCAGCCTCTGCTGTGGCTTTCCGCCACACTAAACTCCCAGGAGAAGTCCCCACTAACATGGTGTGTGTGTGTGTGTGTGTGTGAGCAGACCAGTGTCCTTGGCCTAAGTCACAATGGGTCATTACCATTCCTTGGCAAAGAGAACAGGGGACTGGCATCAGAACCCAGCAGAACAGGACATGGATGCTACCACGGGTCCCAGGTGTTGGAAAGGAGGCTGGTCCTCAACAAGTTCCCCAGCTGACCCTGTGTCGAGATCCTAAAAGAGCACAGCTTAGTAGTGCTGCCCTGATGACAGTGGTGGGTGTCCCACGGGGGAGAGGAAGGTCAAGGGCTCAGCTCCCAGAGGGCAGACTCAGGGACTGCTGACCAGAGCCGTGGCCTGGGTCTGAGCATGTAGCCAACACCCCTGAGGGGGAGGGGTGCTGCTGCATCTGCTCTGTCGTTTCTGTGACTTCCTTCTGGGCTGGATGAGGTCCTGGACCCCGAGGAGCCAATCACCGATGGACGGAGATCAGACAGGTGACCCCGCTTCCCTGGAATACACTACAAAAGAGGCAACATTCCCATTTGGGGGACACCTCTTTGAATACAAATGCAAAAACACATGCTTGGCAACATCAGAGAAGGCTATTTCCTGCAAACGTTGAGTTGGAGGTGGAGAAAACAGCATACTGAAAGTAATTCATGCAACAGGTTTGTGTGGGAAGGGTCCCCGTGGAACGAAGGATAATAATGTTGGGGCCAGAGCTCTGGCTGTGTGACAGGTACCACGGCAAATCCATCTGCACTTTCTCCTCCAACTATGAATGGCCTGAAGAGGGAGGTGTCATCACCCTCATTTACTAGGTCAGAAAACAGAGTCTCAGAGGGGACAGGCATCTGGGCAGGGGTCCTAGAGCTGGGAAGAGGCCAAGGTGGGATTTGGCGTGACTGCAGCACGCCAGTTCCTAACATCAGGTGGAAGCAGGGAGTGAGCCGTTACATTCCCTTAGAAGTCTTTCCTGCTAGATCATCAAGTGATTATTAGAATTCAGCATGAGTCCCACAGATTCAATTTCGTGCATTTAATCCTATTGCATCTATTACCGGTGTCCTATCACATTCCAAAGTGTACACGACAAAATGCAAACGAAAATTGGGTTAACATTGTATCCTCTGAAACAATAATAAATTAGTGCTCATTTAATAACCGACCTTAAAAGTGGAAACGGCTATGCTAATATATGATAAAATATCTCAGTTTGTATATACACAACACTCTGGAAAATACGTTAAAAATTAATTTTAGTAAAATCGATATGATTAGAAGCAAAAGTCCTTTGTGCAAAGGCAGTAAATGTGCTTAAGCTCTTAGAGGAAAGAAAAAAAGTAACGCCGTATGATGAAAGAGCTGGGGAATGCTTATGGAAAACTTTTAATAAATGTTCTCTCCTCAGGCAATTTAGATGACAGATACTGAGAAGATGATTGTCTCTGATGCAGTGACATGAAACGATCTCTGTCATTCTTCCTTCTTCTGTTGGAGCTTTGTGGCTTGGTCTGCTGTTGCCCAGTGCTCTTGGAGGCTGCCTTCCAGGAGCCCGCAGGTGCTGCCTTGGTCCTCTGACCACCCTGAATTAGTCAGGACGGACCGGGTTGTGGTGCGGTAACAAATAGCCCCCACTCAGGACTACCTGCAGCACTGTCTGTTTCTCCCTCATGTGGAGGACACTGCAGGACTGAGAACTCTCCAGAATAACCATTTCTTCGTGGCATGGCTCAGACTGCACCTCCCTGTCAAGGGTGCTTCCTGAATCTCTGTGGCCAGAGAAGAAAGTTCTGGGTGGTCTTGCACCAGCAGTTTTAGGCCTCTTCCTGGAAGCCAAAGAAAGTCACTCACCATTCATTACATCACAGGGTGGGTGAGTACAGTTCCCATGTCCCTGGAAGGAGGAGGAGCGGGAGAATTAGGGGGTCACATGCTGTCTTGGGGACCCCCTCCCCCAGGGGAGAGGTCTCCACTGAGTGGAGGGTCTTTGGGGCCCCTGAGTGAACACACTCTTCTTGCTGCCCAAGTTCGGGAGATGCTGGGAAATATAATGAAGGTGCCACCTTCCTGCACAGAGAGGCCAGGTGGGGATGTGGTTTGGGTGTGCTGGCCAGGTGTGCCGGCCAGGTTTGGTGGCTTGTCCCACCCCCAGACCTGGCCAGACCTGCCCCCATCCCCACTGCCTGGCCTGGGCAGCCTCCCACAGTCTTCTTCAGACAGAGAGTGACCACTCTGGGCCAGCCTGTCCCCAAGAGGAAGAAGCTGGAGATGGACCAAGCACCCCTGGTTACTCCGGTTTTCAACTAAGGTCCTATTATTCTTCGGTGTGGTGAGGCCAGCAGGTCAGGAGATGATTGCCATTGAAAAGGTAGTTTGTTACTCACAGTTCCCAAGGGGAGGTGGCAAACCACACCACACAGGGCCACACGGGGAAACACCAGGGTCAGCAAGGAGGGAGAGGGATGAGGGGAAAACATGGGCAAGAGCCTGTATTGTGTTTTCTGCAGGAAAGAATGGATGAAGCAGAGTCAGTCTCAGGGCTGGGTAGTCTGAATAACTCCAGCAGGCTCTGGGGCATCAGGGTTGTCCCTGGTTGCTTGGGTGATTAGGGCAGGGGGATGGTGATAGTGGCTGAACTGCGAGAGCCCACTAGAGGAGGGGGTTGGGGGCAGCTCTGCAGTGGTTGGTTTGCATAAGAAAAGTGTGCTTGGAGGCTGGTCTTCTACAGTCTCTAGGAACTGGCTGGTCTCTCCAGGGTCATGAGGGGTGGTCTATCCAGGGTCGGTGAGGCCCCAGATGTCAAAGCGTCGGAAAAATGAAGGCATAATGAAAATGAAGGCATAATGAACAAGGCTTCTCAATACTTACCAGAGCAAGTCCAGGGCTGAGAGAGGCCATGTTGTGCACTGGAAAGCAGGGGGGCAGATGGGCCTCTCCATCACGTAGGTTTGTAGGAAGATGAGAATAGTCCTCACAGACGCTCATGTTTCTTTCCTTAAATGTAGAGAATAAACTATTCCATGTGGCATTCCATGTGGCAGAGTTGGGGTTTGAACACTCTTTATCTGCTGCTATTAGGAGGAAGTGCCTCCAAATCCGAGTTTGTTGGCTGACACCTTACATAACCTGCATGGTAACCCAGCGAGGAAGGCTGTTATTCCCATTTCACAGATGAGTAAGCTCAGGAAGCATCTGGCCAAGAGTCTCTCCTGAAGTCTCTGTCATCCTGGGGACTTTACTGCAGCATTTTTGTCCTGGCCCCGTTGGGGAGGATGCTGCAGGGGGTGGAGCTCTAGTCCCAGGGACAAACATTCCCCAGACACTGGGCAGAGAAGAGGGAGCCTCTTCCCTGGGATGGACTCCAGGTCTGACCGCCAGCGCTGTCTGGGCTGAGCGTCCAAGCTTGTGGTCCTGTGTGTCTTCTGATGTCACTTGGTCATTTTTCCTTTTGTTCATTCCATGCACGTCCCAGCTGGGGCTTGCCGCATCTCTGAGATGCCCCCACATGGCCAGGTGTGCTGCTGGTGGCCACTTGGACAGCCCCAGGGGATGCCCGTGAAAGCCTCTGCCTAGTGTGCAGGCAGATGCAGAGCACAAGGTCTCAGAAGGCATTCATGGTTCACGGCATTGCACCCCCAGGCCTGGGACTGGTCCTGACACATCTTAATTTGGCACCGAAGTTCTGAGTCATCCTGCTTTTTGTGCTTCCTTTTTTCCTAACCTCTTTCTGGACACTGCTCAAATTCTCTGCGTCTGATTCATGACAGGGCAGCCATCTGTGCCAACAAGTAATCTGAGTCTCTGGGTGAAGGAGCTTTTAGGAATAAATCCAAACAGAACTTTAAAAAAATCATACTTAATCACACTTTCTCTTTGTATCTGGGACCCAGCCCAAGGACAGATTTGCAGCCCTTTAGTACAACTTGGAATTTGCTGGATTATCCTTTGTATTTATGTAGCTCATATGTCTCCCTTGACTGGTGGGATGTCTCCATAAATACTCTGCGGTGGATGTGGTCTTGCTGGCAGTGACCACGTTCATATTTAAAAAATGGCTGAATGGAAGAAGATGGATTTGGGTTTGAGATGCCTCATCGGATTCTGCAGTCTTACTTGGCCTCCATGGTGCATGTGACACATTTGCTCTTTTTCTTCTCATCTGTAATGTCCTTGGCCTTTCCTGACCTCCATGTGCTGTGCGTTCACTACATCTCAGGGGGGACAGCTGGAGATCTCTGTTCATCCTCACTGGAATGCCTGGCCATGAGTATAATATTCCCGTTTTAGACTGAGGACCATAACGTGGGGAAATGGTCAACTGTCCAAGGTCACCTGCTTGAGGGGCTGGGATTTGAACCTCTGTCTTTGGGACCCAAAGCCCATGTTCTAGCCTCCATGCCACATAATTAACATTTCAAACCAAAAAGGAGCCTTTCAGAGCCCAGGAGAAGCTGGACCCGATGCTTGATGCCTCCTAGCACATTCTAGGGTCAACCCCACGGCATGTGGGCTGGATTCCGGTTCTGTGATGCGTGTGTACAGTCGTGACAAGGCTGAGACGTACTGCCATGTCTCTGTCTGTGTCAGAGCAATATCCTCCATAAACTAACCTTCTCCAGAAGGTGGGGGTGGCTTCTAGGAAGGAGATGGTTTCATCTGGAAGGCAGGGCCTGGGCTCATTGGAAGAATGGGGAATGAAGAGCTCAGCCTCAGAAAAGGGACCATCAAGGGCCCCCGAGTGATGTGAGGGTGTAGACAGAGGGGGCGCTGGCAACACTGTGAAAATGAAAACCTTGGATGTTAGCCAGGGAAAGGGAACTATGTCAGCAGTGCCATTAAAAATAGATCAAGATGGTGGACCAGGGATGAGTAAGTCATGGGTAAATTCTTCATGAGAGATGTTGCTGAAGAAAGGGGAGATTTAGACTCAAAGCATCCATTTGCTCAGCTCTCCACGTCAGCCTTTTGCAGGAAATCCTAGTTAACTCCACCCAAACAAGAGCAGGCTCAATATTGAAACCGATTTCTCCTCTCTGTGCAGGAAGAAGGCTGCAAGGGGCTGGCCAAAGTCTGTACAGGGCCTTGGAGATGCCAGACCTCAGAGGAAGACCACTACGGGCCATGGTGCCCTGACAGAGGAGCACTTTAAACTGTTTCTATTCCAATTTTTGGAAAAATTTGAAGTTGTGCATAGTTGTATTTCCAGAGGTAACTTCTTTTTTTGTCCAGAATAATCAGTTAATCAGGATAATCCTGGTCCAATTATTCTGAGGCAAACATGCTTGTTCCAGAGAAGTCATCTGCTATTATTTACTTATTTATTATAATTTCACAAGAACAAAACTGAGCAAAATATTTTCTGCTCTGGAGAAATGTCTACAAGAATCCAAATGTGATCAAGAGCCTAGTCACAGCTTCTGTTTCCATATTTTATATTCCCATCTACATTTATCTATTATACATATATGTTCATATATATATATGTGTATATTATGGTTTATAGATAGATAAGTGCATAGATATATGCATGGGTGTATAGCTAGATGGATGGATAGAGGATGGATGGATGAATGAATGAATGCATGCATAGATGCATAGATAGGTAGATGATAGGTAATGGATGGATGGTTAGCTAGCTAGATGATAGATAGATAGATGCATACATACATACAACCATACATTGATGGGAGATAGATAGATGTTAATAAGTGATCGATGGATGATGGATGGATAGATGGATGGATAGATACATACATATTTAGATGCAAACATAGATATATGGATAGGTGAATGGATGAATGGATATATTCATACATAGGTGCAAATATAGATAGATGCATGGATGCATAGATGGATGGATGGATGAATGAATGCATGCATGGATGAGTAGATGCATAGATAGATAGATACATATATACATACATAGGTGAGAGATAGATGACGACAGATGATGGATGGATGGGTGGACACATACACAGGTACAAACATAGATAGATAGATGATAGATGGATGAAGAGACAGATAGATGATAGGTGGATGAATGGATACATACATAGGTACAGACATAGATAGATAGATACATATATACATACATACACACATACATACATACGTAGGTACAAACATAGGCAGATAGATGCATAGATGGATACATAGAAAGCATAGATGCATGGATGGATGGATGGATGGATAAATGGATAAATAGATAAAGATAGGTAGATAGATGGATAGATGGGTAGATAGATATATAGGTGAAAAAATTCATAGATGAATAGATATAGATAGGTAGATACTAGATGTATAGATACATAGATAGATACGTGGATGAATAGATAGAAACAGATAGACATAGAAACAGAAACAGAGAGAGGCTTTTCCATCTAAAGCAGAACTTTCTGCCCCCTGGGAGCTGGTGTGAAAGTTCCCGTGTGGATGACCCAGTTTTCTAGGACCCTTTCCTCTGGGTGGAAGTTCATGGTCATTACAGCCTTGCTCTTCTCCTGACGCTGCCTTCACAGTGACCTCAGCAGGTGGTTGTATGGACTGAACGCCTCTGCTCTCTACGCCTTGGCCCTGCTGCGAGCTCCACGGCCCCTCGTCCTTCCCTGCTTGTACTACTCACTTGTTTAGTTACAAAGACTCAGCTCTTGGTGAGGCGGGAGGATGTCTTTTTGCTCATGGCTGCATCCCAGCCCCATTGCAATGCCAGCGCCTAATAGTTGCTCCATAAATGCTTTGGTTTGTTTGTTTGATTTTTGTTTTTTATTGAAGTCTAGTTGACTTACAATGTTGTGTTAGTTTCAGGTGTACAGCTAAATGATTCAGTTATACATATATGTATATCTATTCTTTTCAGATTCTTTTCCATCATAGGTTGTTACCAGATATTGAGCATAGTTCCCTGTGCTGTACAGTAGATCCTTGTTGTTTATCTATTTTATATATAACCGTGTGTATCTGTTAATCCCAAACTCCTAATCCCTCGCCCCACCTTTTCCCTTTGGTAAACATGTTTGTTTTCTATGTCTGTGAGTCTGTTTCTGCTTTGTAAATAAGTTCATTTGTATCACTTAGATTTTACATATGAGTGATAATCATGTGATACTGATATTTGCCTTTGTCTGTCTGACTTACTTCACTTAGTGTGATCATCTCTAAGTCCACCCGTGTTGTTGCAAATGGCATTATTTCATTCTTTTTTTATGGCCGGGTAATATTCCATTGTGTATATACGCCACATCTTCTCTATCCATTCATCTGTCAGTGGACACTTAGGTTGCTTCCATGTCTTGGCTGTTGTGAACGGTGCTGCTATGAACATTGAATGAACAGACAAGTGAATGGAACTGTGTGTCAGGCACAAGTCCCCAGCGTGGCTGTCCCCGACCCCGCCAGTCCAACCTGCCTGCCCATGAACCCTTCCTCCCTGCACTCTTGGGTCTGCCCCCCATCCCCAGACACTTGATCAGAAGCCTTGGACCTTCCCTGATGGAAGGGGGAAGCCAGCCTATGTCAGGAGGGATGATCTGCTCCTGCCTCAGGTCTCGGGAAGGGGAGTGTGTGTCCCCTGGACTCCTGCGCTGGAAAGCACATGGCGCCCGCCCTGGCATCTTAGGGACCAGCTGTGTGACTCGGGACGAGTGCCTCCGCTTGGCTGAGTCTCTTGTTCTCAATGTTCTGAGGATGGCGGAAACATCCGGATGGGGGTGGAGTTGTGTGTGGCTTCAGTGCCATGAGGTGCATCGACCACTATGTCTGACCCCCGACAGATGCCCAGCAACTGCGAATTCCCTTGCCACTCCCTTCCCAAGTGCCATAGACACCAGAAGACCCCAACAGGGGGAGGGAGTGTGGGCACACCCTGAAGACCGGGTTGGGGGGCTTCCTTGCTGCTTGTGCTTGAGGAGACAGTTCTTTTCTTAAAGACGATGGCCCTCAGCAGCCTGAAGACAGATTTGCTTGTATCCAGGCTCCATTAGAAACAAATATTTTATGGCTTTGATGTTAACCAGCCCCATTTATGTCTCATAATTTTTAGCACTAATATTCTGATGAGACTGAAAATCACAGGCCCAAACAAAATACAGGTCTCCTGGTTATGTTTCCTAATTATGCCCACAAAATTAAATATACAAACACACCCGCATGCCTGCACATACATGCATATACCTGCACACCTACGCACACTGCACACACACAACAAACATGCATGTGCCTGTGCGT
Organism: Mesoplodon mirus; assembly: GCF_964341445.2. NCBI lineage: Eukaryota > Metazoa > Chordata > Mammalia > Artiodactyla > Ziphiidae > Mesoplodon > Mesoplodon mirus. The sequence goes on along the minus strand of NC_138978.1, from coordinate 3,687,781 downwards.
GTGTGGACACACGCACACCCACACACGCATGCACTACCCATGCTTGTTGAGCCGCATCCTCCTCAGCGATGGGACAGGGGGCTCTGGGTCAGCACGGAAGCTGACTGGCTCAGGGGCTGCAGGACGGGGCCCTGGTGCAAGGTGGCCACGTGATTTGAGACGGTGGAGCTGGGCCCTGCAGCCTGACCCTGGAGCTGGGCAGATGGTGCCCTCACAGCTGGGACATCCAGGCCTCAGCCTTTGTGCCCCCCCTGCATCCACACTGAGGCATGGAGGTGCCCGTGGCCAGGCTCCCTTTAGTTTGCTGACTGCTGTCCATGGTAGCAACTGCTCGTTCATTCATTCATTCATTCATTCATTCTGCAGATGGAATTAGGCATCTATTAGGTGCTGTGTATGTGATGGGAGGGGGCTGAATGGTGGCCTCCCAAAAAAGATATGTCCACATCCCTGGAAACAGTGAATGGGATTTATTTGGAAAGAGGGTGTTTGCAGATGTTACTGAGGATCTTGAGATGAGGAGTTCACCTTGGATTATCCAGGTGGGCCCTACATCCAATTCCAGGTGTCCTTATAAGAGAAGGGGATACAGACAGAGAAGAGGCGAGGGCCCCATGAAGACAGAGGCAGAGAGGGAGTGATGCGGCGCCAAGCCCGGGGGGCACTTGGACCCCTGGAGCTGGAAGAGGAAAGGGGAAGAGGATTCTTACCTGGAGCCTCTGGAGGGAGTGCAGCCCAGCCAACACCTTGATTCCAGACTTCTGGGCTCCAAAACTGGGAGAGAATATACTTCTGTTGATTCAAACCACCAAGTTTGGGATAATTTGTTACAGCAGCCATAGGAAACAAATACAGTCATAATAAAGTGGGATCAAGGCGGTGACAGGGGACTTGTAGGTGGCTGGGGGCCCAGGGAGCCCCTCATCTAGTTGGGGTTAAGGGGTCAGGTTCAAGATGCCTCTGAACAAACACAGCTCATTAGAAGCAGAGGTCCAGGCTGAAGCTAGAGCTCTTCCCCATTTACTCGCCCAGTGCTCAGTGGTTGCCTGAGAAATGGCTGCCCGTCCCTTTTGTTGGGTCTGGAGTCACAGTGACCAGTGCGAGAGGCGCAGATGTTTAGGAGGACTTGCGGTTGGCCAAGAAAACCCATAAACCACAGCAGCGTTTCGAGCTAGCTGCTCTTTGAATCATCTGTCATCTTTGTCTAAATGGAACGCAGAAGGAGCACACACTTCCCTGTGCCCCACCCGGAATGTTGCTACCCGTTCCTACCTGGAACCAGCCAGGGAGGATCCTGCTCATCTTCTGCCTTCAGATCTCCCTGTGATGGTGTAAGGACCCGGTCAGAATGGCCATCATTCAGGGTTGGACGAGCACTGGGCTGTCTCTGAGTCTCCAACACATCCTTCTCCAGCAGATATGGTGGCAGCAAAGCTGTGTCATCTCCTGTAACTGCTGACCAAGAACAGCAGCCTCCCCAAGGTGTTCCTTGAACTTTCACACACGGGGCCAGGATCCATACTTAAATATAGGAAGCAAGGGCTCCCTGTCTGGCACTGGAAAATTCCAGGTGTAAAAGAATTTCCAGAGTGAAACCTCCCCAATGGGAGAGGCTTTTCTGGGGCTTCCTGCAGAACTGTGGGGAATGCTGGCTGTGATCAGATGTACCTGGTCATCCTCCAGCTTTGTGAGGATGCTGTTTCCCTGGGGTGCAGCTCGCTGCGGGTGCTGTCATGGCGTTCTCACACTTTCGGGATGGAGGCAGCTTCACTAGCTGCCGTCCTGCTGGTCACCTCCTTTAGCTAATATCCGAGTGTCCTTTCTGTGCCAGACCCATACCTGGTCTTTCAAATATATTATTTTGTTGAATGTCACAGCAACTTTGGAGGTGGCAATGATGCATGTCATTTCTGTTTTGTGGATGAAAAGAGTTACATGTGATTTGTCTGTACTCACCCAGGTCGCCAGGGGCAGACCTGGGATCGGGCTTCTGTTGTCCTATAAGCTCTGATCGTCTCCACACCAGACGGAATGTGGTGGGTGGTGGCGAGCAGGTATGGGAGGTGTTTGTTCCCAAGCGGTCATTCCTCGACAGGCACCCAGAGTTCTCTGTGGTGTATCCCTCTCACATCCCAGGCGTCCAACCATGGAGCTCTGAAGGACCATGGACACGGCCCTTTAACCACAGCGCCCATCCTGATTTTCAAGTAAATAAATAGAAGTGTGGCCGTCAGCTCATGATGGTGACTCCCATGTCATGTCATCCAACCATGTGGGGAATTTTACGAACATGCATTTGTTTAGTTTGAGGCTATTTTCGAATCTTGCTTTAATTTAATTTGTTGAGATTTGACTCTATTAAAGGGTATTGATCTGGGGTGCCTAAAATTGCTGCCATTTGTCAATAGTGGCTTGCTTGTAAAATCTCATTGTTAATAAATCATGTCTCGGCTGTTCAGTATGTAGTTATTACAGTTAGAATACAGATGCCGCTTCCCCTCTGGCGGACTGTGACAGATTAATGCTATTAAAAGTTGGCAGCGCTCCTTTCAATGAGTTTACTCTTGGCTTTTATTTGGACTTTTTTCTCCTCTATATTTTGGGCCCCCAAAGAAATGTTCACAGAACTTAGAAGTGCTGTTGAGTTTCCGGAAGGAAGGCCAGGCTGGTGTCTGTGGGAGCAATTCTGTGTTGGGGGACAATGTGGGGTCACCTTGCTGTTTTGCTGGACCCATAAGGGAGCTGATCTGGAGGACCACATCTGCCATGGGAGCCCCGTCTTGATAGAACAGTGGCGGATGGTGCCGGGTACCGGCTGAGGAAGGACCCAGGACGGCAGGCGGTTTCTTAGAGCCACTCACGGCAGAAATAATGACATCAACTAATAAATGATCCAATATTTGTGAATTACCTCTTTTGTGTGAACTCCTCGTCTAGAGGCTTGATAAATATTTGTCAACACACGTTTTTGTGTTTCAGATAAGAAAGGTTCTCGACGGATAGCTAGAACTCAAAAGAACCTGCTAATTCACTCAGTGCGACATCCTATTAGAGTGGAAATTGAGAGTCTTCCCGCCAGGTCAGTGTGACTCTGGGCGAGGCTGTGACCCAGGAGACCCGGGACCTTAGGAGGGAGGTGACTGGCTGCTTGTCCTGCCTCCCAGCCCGTGCAGGTGGGCACCGGTGCTCCCGGGGTGTTCCTGGGGCAAAATCCACGGAGGTGGCAGAAATTTCAGAGCCTCCTTGGTACCCTTGCACTGCAGGGTTTGTGGAGCGAGTAGCCCCGGCCCGTCTGTCTCTTCCCAGGATGCCGACCGACCAGGCAGCTTTCAGATCCATCCAGTCTGTCTGCCCAGATCTCCATCTCTTCCGAGTCTCTCAAACTGCGCTGGCACTGGATGAAAAGTTCTTTGAAAAGCCTCTTTCCGTCCTGAGCATTTCATCTTCTCGTTTTGAATCCTGAGAGATGCTTTTCCCTCCTCTCTCCTTTGTTCTTTCTTTAATGTGCCTCTGCCGGAGGCCTGTCCTGGAACGGAGGGGTCCTCTGCATGTGAGCTTGGGACGTGGGGGTCACCACAGAACCCCTGTCCTGGAGCCGGGTCCCCACAGGATGGACATATTTTCTATAGATGGCTGGTTTTTGAATGGAGGCAGGAATTTCTGGCAGCCTCGGCCAGCAGCACAGGAGGCCTGGTGGAGGCTGTTGGATGTGCTTTGCTGTCACTGTTCTGCTTGTCCTCTGGCCTCCAGGGCCCCCTCCGGGGTGGTGGGGCAGGAGGGGTCTCAGATGCTTGAGAGGTCAGACTTCCTGCATTTTGGGTGACCACATCTGTTGGATTGGGGACCTCAACCTGCCAGGAGAGCCCTGTGTTGGGCTGAAGGGCTGGGCCGAGAGCACCCTGAGGACGTGCTTCCAGCTGTTTGCAATGCATAGAAATTGCTGGAGCTTGTTTTCTAGCATTGTTATTTTATTCATAAGCCTGCGTTTGAGAGACTTGTAAATGACCTTACCCATTTTGCATTAAGCGGGCCTAGTAAGGCTGGTCACGCTTCCACACTGGGGGCTTCATCTGGAGGGCCAGATTGACTTATGGGCCAGTTGCTTCATTAGGCAACTTAAGGATGTGCTGGTATCTGGGCTTTTTAATCTAAAATTCATTAAGGGGTTCTGTGTGTGGGGAGCCAGCGGGCACGGCACCTTGTTTCTATGCCCTTGGCAGCTGACTGGGGAAGGCAGAGCTGGTCCCTGAGGCCTCAATGCTTGCTCCCTCCTCTGTCTCCAGGGAGGATGCTCACACCTCTGGGAGAAGGACTGGGACGGTGGGCAAAAAGATTCGTCTCCTCTCACTTTGGGTCCAGTCTGCCATCAGTGAGCTGGAGCTGGCTTCCGCCTCATGTGGAGCAGTGCCAGCCATGGGAACCAAGAGCCATCTGGGTTAGATTCAGCGAGGTGGGTGGGCCCGTCCTCTCTGCTTCCCCCACCATCTGTTCTAAATCTGTCTCTGAGGAGGATCACCAGAGAGCTTTTAAAACGTGGAACCTCCAGAGAGGAGCCAGCAGGTACTGTAAAATGCATCCCATCCCTGTCTGGGGACAGGTGGGAAGCCCTTCCCTAGCGCTTGGCAAAGAAGGAGACAATTATGTGGCTGCAGGCGCAGCACGTAGCCTGGCGTGGTAAGTGCACACCATGTGTTTGTTGAATGAATGCAAGAGTGACTTAGTTTTAACTCCTGGTTTCTGGAATCAGGAGCACTGAAAAGAGGTATAAAAATGTCCCTTTCCGGTAGCTTTTCAAGGCCCAAATGACATTCATTGTGCTTGTGGACCCAGACTTCTCCTTCTGGAATGTTCTATGGGGTGTCAGTGAGCATTGTATACATCTGCACAGAAAAGGGATTCTGTGGTCAAATATGTTTGGGAAGCATTAGGATGAACAAAATTTAATTGCTGCAGGACTTCTCAGGGCCTTTAATCAGCTCATGAGGACTGGGAAGCTTCCGGAGGGGGGATATAGATAGAAATCAGGGTTTCTCATTCACGCTTGAATAAAGAATCTTTTTCTTTCAAGTTGAGAAATTCTGGAAGTGATTGGAATTGCACTGTTGAGTATGGCAGCTGCTAGTTACTTTGTAAATTTGAATTCATTAAAATGCACAAAAACTAAAAAATTCACTTCCTCTGTCACAATCACCATGTTTCAGGTGATTCTCTTGGTCTGGAGAGACGTTGGTGTTGAGACGGCTTAGACAGACCTTGAGGGGAGCCTCATGGTCCTGCAGAGTCGTTGCTTTCCAAGGCCCTCTGTGAATGCCTTTCCTGAACAGTGAGGATAAAAATAGCCAATACATACAAAGTGTTTACCGTGCGTCAGAGATTCTTCCTAGTGCATCACATACTTATTTAGTCTTCAGAAGAATTCTCAGAACTAAGTGCCATTCTTATACCCAAACTCTGCAGACAGGGGTTGCAAAGCGCAGAGAGGGAGAGTGGCTGGCCCAAGGTCACAAAGATAACACATTGACGATTAAAGCCCAGGGATTATACACTCCCAAACATAAAATAGATACCTAGTGGGAAGCAGCCGCATAGCATAGGGAGATCAGCTCAGTGGTTTGTGACCACCTAGAGGGGTGGGATAGGGAGGGTGGGAGGGAGGGAGATGCAAGAGTGAAGAGATATGGGAACATATGTATACGTATAACTGATTCACTTTGTTATAAAGCAGAAACTAACACACCATTGGAAAGCAATTATACTCCAATAAAGATGTTAAAACAAAAAAACAAAAAAACCCAGGGATTAAAACTCTGAGACCAGAGGGCGTGTTTTTCATTTAACCATCAAAGGAGGCTCTGTCGGTTTCCCCGGGGGCACTCAGCTATGGGTGCCTCACTCACGCCCCTAAGACCCCAGGCTTTGTTCCCGTTGTAGCTGTTTCTGAAAACAGTGACCAACCTCAACAGATGAACATGGTACAACCTTGAGGATCTTAAGAATAATGTGTCCCGGCTTCGAGGATGGTTTCCAAAGGGGAGTTGAGGAGGGCGACCTTGGCCCGAACCCCACGATGCAGGATGTCACCCACGGTGGTGCCAGGGATGGCATCTCGGGAACAAAGTGTGCATTTCACGTGGTGTTCGAAAGATGGCACCTATGGGCACCCATGGGCGTCTCTGTGCATGCGCGTTTGTGGACTTTGTGGGGGAACTTGCTTCTGTAGTCATAGAGGTGAAACCCTTCCAGTGCCCAAAAAGGATTTTAAAAATAGCTTGAGAGGCTGAAAGCAAGACAAACAGGCAGTTCTACCAAATTTACTGCCTTCAGCCCACCTGGATGCTGGAAACATAGTTTGGTCCTGTTGATGCAGGTGTGTCTGCTCTGGGTCATGTCTGCAAGTTCAGAAATGGAAATGGGAGCTTCTGGTGGGGGCCTGTTGAGCTGAGCTGTCACCACCTTTGCTGTCTTGCTGGACATGGAGAACGAGGGTCCTGGGAGGGTTCATGTCAGCCTGACGCCGTGTGTGCCTGTGTGAAGGTTTCTGCGTTAGCTGAGGCAACAAGGGGCTCATCCCCTGAGGCCCCCTCCCTTGCCCTCCAGTCCAGGTCTGGTGATGGGGACTGGGCCACCTGGAAGCTCGGGCAAGTGTTTCCTGCGGGACCTGCCCTCGTTTCAGCAGGCTTACCCTGTGCCGACTTGACTGGCATGAGAGCTGTGTGTCCATGGGGACCCACACGCAGAAGGGCCCGTTCTTGGTTTCAGGCTCTGCGGTCTCTGTCTTGAAATTCTGAATGCTTTTTTAACTGTGAACTTGTGTTTTGTGAGCAAAGTCCGACCGGCAATAGCGTGCGTGTAAGTAGCGCAGACACATGGGGTGTGTGTGCCCACTGTTCCTTAATACTGCACCCACACTTGGTGCTCATGGTGGCCTACAAACACAGAACTCCAGGAGGCCCGTGCTGAAATCAGCAAGACTCAGTGTGGGTCCAGGGGAACCGTGTTATGTCCACAGTACCTTTAGCACTTTTCTGCTGCTTTTTGAACAAGGAGTGCCAGATTTTCATTTTGCACTGGGCCTTGCAAATTATGTGGCTGGCTCTGGATAGACCTTTCTTTCTTTTCTTTTTTTTAAATAAATAAATAAATAAATATATGTATATATATATTTATTTTTGGCCGCGTTGGGTCTTTGTTGCTGCGCGTGGGCTTTCTCTAGTTGCGGGGAGTGGGGGCTACTCTTCATTGCGGTGCGCGGGCTTCTCATTGAGGTGGCTTCTCTTGTTGCGGAGCACGGGCTCTAGGAACACGGGCTTCAGTAGTTGTGGCACGTGGGCTCAGTAGTTGTGGCTCGCGGGCTCTAGAGCTCAGGCTCAGTAGTTGTAGCGCACGGGCTTAGTTGCTCCGTGGCATGTGGGATCTTCCCAGACCAGGACTCGAACCCGTGTCCCCTGCACTGTCAGGTGGATTCTTAGCCACTGCACCACCAGGGAAGTCCCTCTGGCTAGACCCTTCTATCCGAAGTTCTCCAGCTGGGGTTGCAGGTGGGTGGTCCTTAGCTGGGTCTTGGTGACCCCCCTTCCTCTGACCTTCCTGGATGTGTTCCTTTGCCGTCTGAAGACAGATTGTGGGGGGTCCCTCCTTCCGGCTGCCGCCTTTCTGTCTTCTGCCACAGTCTGACAGGCCTCCCAGGGCTCCTGCCCTGTGGTCACAAGCGCACGGCTTTTCTGTGTGTAGGTCAGTAAGGACATGTCGAGCTCCCACTCAGCCTTTAGCCAAGCCCCAAGTGCCACAAGGAAGCTTCTGAGACACTGACGATAAAAGTTCCTGTCAGCATTTCTGTTTCTGTGGACCCTCCCTCCTCTGATGGGGTGTGTCCCAGAGCCACTCAGGTAACTTTTGGTGCATATGTGTATGCATGTATATACAGAAGGATAGATGGATGGATGGATGTACAGATGTATGGATGGTTGGATGTATGGATGGATAAATGGTGGGTGATAGATGGATGGGTGGATATACAGAGGGATGGATGGTGGACAGGTGGATGGAAGGATGGTGGGTGTGTGTATGTATGTACAGATGGATGGCTGGGTGGCTGGTGGCTGGATAGGACAAGGCACTGGATGAAATACAGACCTAGCCCAGAGGGATTTCTCTGCAGGCAGGAAGGGATTCAGGCAGGTGTGAGCTACGTCCACCAATGGTCTTCTCACATTGGCCTCCCCCTCGCCATCACTGTCCCCAGAAGCCCCGCTCCCCACTCAGTGAGTTCAGTGCTGGACCCTGGAATAGAGACCTGGGGATTGCGCCTGGAGCCAGGACACAGAGGTAACCGTCTGCAGCCGCAGCAGCCTGGACCTCGCAAATGCGAGGCCTGGAGCTTCCCGGGAAAGGCCTGGAGGCAGCAAATGCTTGGGAGCCACCACTGCGGGGATGAACATCTTTCCCTCTCAGCCTCACAGGGAGGTTTTGAGAATCAAATTGGACAAGAGCAGTGCAAGCCCAGTACACCTAGGGCGTTACTGAAATGACTGTCCGTGGTGATCCTCTCCTGGGGGCACCTTTTGTCTCTGGGGAGGGGTGGGAGTAAGGGGTGAGGGGTACAGTGTGAACAGGGGGCCCGCTGCCCTGGCCCCACTCCAGGGGAGCTCCTGCTGCCATCTCCTGGCAGGGCCTAAATCAAAGGCCAGCCTGCTTGGCCCTTTCCCAGGCTGCCTCCCTCCCTCCCCAGCCCTCGCCCAGCTATTAGTGTCCTGGTGACTCTGGGAGGACCCCCAGAGAGGCTGGGTGGTTGCTTGGCAACCCAGCAGGTGGTTGCCAGGCATCTGATGGATGGGCCGGGTCTCCGGCGACTGCTTCCCTGGGCACGGCTGGACCGTCCACTGGCTGCAGGCCTGGGCCGGGCCTCTCCACCTGTTCTGTAGCTCTGCCATTGGGTTTGGGCAACTGAGCTCATTTTTCCTAGAAATCTGACGTTGGATACCAGCCTGGATTTATTTAATAGTTTTCTAAAGTGCCTAATGGTGGTGGTAATCAAGGCCCTTCAAAGACTTTCCAGCGATACGGTGACCCTGGTATTTTATTCCTTGCTAACCTTCAATTTCGGTTCCTGACCTTTCTCGGTGAAATATTTCAATATAAATAATGCAGTTTTGCAAACACATTGCCCTGATTACTTTGTAGGGCCCTGATTCTCCATGAGTGAAAGTCTCTGAAGTAAGTAGTAATTTGTTCCCCTTTCTGGTAATTGCTGTTTTAGAAATAGCTTCTTCAGACGTCTGCCACAAATTGGCATCTCCCTGACTCTCCACTCACTTGCCAGAAGCAGCTGCTGGGTGTGCATCTCCTGCAAAGTCACAGTGTGGATCCCAGAGGCAGAGGCCCCGTGGCTGAGGAAGGAGGTGGGGGCTGCCTTTTGGCTGCCCCTGGTCCATGGACCCTGAAGGTAACCGCAGCGCAAGGGTCCAGGAAAGGGGAAAAGGAATGTGCTGTTCCCTCCACCCACTTCTCTGGACTTTGAGGCCTGGGAGATCGGCGGGTTTGAGCCAGACCCTGATGATGTGGGTGACAGGTGTGGGCAGGCAGAGTGGCACAGCTCTAATCCTGTCCTGGAAGATGCTCACAAACAGATGTGAGGCCGGAACTTGTCTATCACAAAGTTGCCCTTCTCTTTAATGTCCGAAATGAAACCACACGTTCCATGCCACCTTCCCGGCTGGGGTAAGCATCCTTAGATTTTGCCACCAGTTCTTTCTTCTGGAGGCAGCCCTCACTTGCCCTCTGCAGGGCCGATTTGTGGTCATTTGTTACTGCAGGAAACTGCGGCGAGAGCAGAGGGCGGGATTACACAGGGGCGGAAGTCCCCACGTGAAGATGTTGGTGTTTGTCCGGGGGTGACCTGGGGAGGACAGGATGAGGGCTTGCCAGGTCCTCAAGAGTCAACCCAGAGTGATGGACAAAGATGTCGGACCAGGAGGAGGTCCAGGAGGAGGCCTGGGAAGGACTCTGCAGATCTCATTGCCCAGGGCTGCTGCGGGGAAAACACTTCTTGGATGCGTGTCTGAGCGAGCTGCTCCAGCTGGGGTCCCTTCCATGTCCTACCAGGTTTCTAGGACAAAGCCCCTCAGTGTGGCATTGTAGTCATGCTCATATCCTTTCATTCACTTTTTCTTCATTCATTCATTCATGCATGCATTCACGCATTCATCTCTCCATCCACCACTCCTCACCCAGCTTCTACATTCTTCTACATTTCTCCAGCCTCACAGCCCGAGCTCCAGCAACACTGGGGCTGCAGCTCTTGGAACCTGTAATAACAGGGGCACCGGCAGCAGCAGTAATAATAACTACTCCTGTGTGTAGTCACTTACATGCAAGTAAGACTTCCATGGCCAGAAGACTGGCACTCGAGGGGGCAAGTGACTTACCGAGTGACAACGTCATCACAGCTGGTCAGAGGCTGTGTTGGGTTTTGAACCTGGGTCTGGCTGCCTCCAGGTCTGATGCGGGCTGGTCCTTCCTGGAGAAGCTCCCCCGTGGCAGATACCTGCCCACGCTGAAGAGGAAGCTCAGAGCCTCCTCTCCTCCATGGAACCCTCCTGGCTTCCCCCGGGAAGCTCCTGCACCTCCTTTCTTAGACTCCCAGGGTGCCCTGTGGTTGCTCTGGCCACATTGTTGGGATCATGTGGTTCCACGTGTGTCCATTGCGCTGAGAGCCCCCTGAGGGAAGTGACAGGTCTGGTTGATTTCCACATCCTCAGCACTAACGCAGCCTCCAGTATATCATAGGTGCTCAATAAATGCTCATAGGGTGGCTGCACGAATGAATGACCCCACAAGGAGTAGCAGCCTGCTTTCCTTCCCTCTCTCACTGAGACCAAAGCCCTTCTCTTTGGAGTGTGTGCAGCTGACGTGTCCACCCAGTGGGGTGGGTACCTCCCCTGCGTAATAGCTGTGGAGGAAGAGACAGGCGGCCAGGGCCTTCCGGTTGCCCCCAGAACAGTCATATCTGATCCAAGGGGTGGGCTTCTGGGGAGGGGGAGAGGGGAAGTGAAGATGGGAGGGGGTGGTCCTTCCACCCTCCAGGGCTGTGAAGAGAGCATATGCCAACCTTTGTGGTTGTTTTGAGCCATTAGGTGATTAATTTCCACAAAAGGTTAAGATCCAACAGGAGGGAAAAAGTCAATGACTAATCTATTAAGCTCCTGGGGTAACTTAATTTACTTTTTTTTTTTTTTTTTTTTTTGCGTCACGCGGGCCTTTCACTGTTGTGGCCTCTCCCGTTGCGGAGCACAGGCTCCGGACGCACAGGCTCAGCGGCCATGGCTCCCGGGCCCAGCCGCTCCGCGGCATGTGGGATCTTCCCGGACCGGGGCACGAACCCGTGTCCCCTGCATCGGCAGGCAGACTCTCAACCACTGTGCCACCAGGGAAGCCCTACATATTTTTAATGATTACTTTCTTCCTGGGCTTTCCAGAAACAAAGTGGACCTGAATGGCTGAACACATCGAAGGTGGGCTCACACAGAGGACCACTGCTGTGGGGTGGGTGTGGAAGTCCCTTGTTTAGCAGGAGAGCATCTCCGGTGAGTGAGCGCCTGAGGCCTGGCTCACTGCTTCTCAGCAGGCGGCTGCACTTGCCCATCTTGGGATGTTTCTGCCCACAACAACCTGCGTGCCTCTGTCTGCTGAGAGGGTAGAGGTTCTCCAACCCATCCAGAGCCAGGAAACCCGCACCCACCTGCCGTGCTGGCTGACAATACACAGTCGCCAACTCTAGCTGTGAATTTGACAAGCCACGCCCTCCAGGGACGACTCCTTCAGACCTGGTGAGGTCCCAGACAGTGGGCTGGGCGGGCATCCGGGGCATGGACTAATGAGGCGTCTGTGACCTTCTCTGGCGGGAGGTTTGGAGCTGAATTAGGAGACTGGATAATGCCTTGTGTGCAAATGGCTTAAGACTGTGGGTTCCACTGGTCACTGCACTGGGTTGGATGGTGTTTCCCCCAAATTCAGGCCTACCCAGAACCTCAGAATGTGACCTTAGTGAAGACTGGGGTCTTTGCAGGTGTCATTAGATAAGATGAGGTCACACTGCACCCTGGGGTAGAACAGAGCTGTTAAGAGCAGGCTTGCTGGCGTCTAACTGTCCAATTTTAAATCCTGGATCTGATCCTTACTGATGAGGCAGACCTGGACAATGATGTGATTTCCCTAAACCTCGGTTTCCATCTATAAAAATTGGGATGTTTCTAATAGCACCGGCCTCCTGAATAACAGCCCAGGTGCAGAGGGGGACTCAGGGACAGTCAGCCTTCTCAGCCTCCGGCACCTGCGGCTACAAGCACCCACCACCCGAGGGTGGGCTCTGGGGACACTCACCCCTGTCTTGCCTGCATAAGTCATGTAATCCTTCTGTCGATAATCTAAGCTAGAGACCAAAGGGACTCTTTTAAAAGTAACCTTGAGTTTAGATTGCACAGGGACTTAGAATAATAATAATACACAGAGGAATCACCTACTGGGGGCCTGTTTTGGGTCTACGCACCATGCTTTGTGCACCATGAGCACCGCATCATTTAATCCTTAAGAATGTGTAAGCCTTGAGCCTCCTGATCAGGAGAGGAGGCTGAGGCCCAGAGGCTGGAGGGATGCCCCGTGGATACAGCAGGCGAGCGACTGTGTCTCCAGAGCCCCGTGCCCTGACCAGATCCCGGTGGTCACTCACTCACTCTCTGAGATGGAGCCCAAGGAATGCCCTGAGCTCCTGGGAAAGCCCCCTGCCTTCCTTTACCCCAGGGCCCCGCTCAGATTAGCCAGTATTTTCTGGGGTCCCTCTCTCCACCCTGTTGTCAGCATTCAGTGAAAAGCCTTCCATTGCATCAGCCCTCATGGTTTCAGACAAACCTTAAAGTAAATTTCATAGCAATGGTTTCATTTCAGTGAATCAGGTTGAAATCGCTGGAAGCCCTCTGGACGAGTGAACAGACATGGCCACGGAGGCCAGGACACCGGTTCCTCAGGCCTCTTGCTGTCCCCCTCCCACACCGCCACCCGTCACCTCCCATTTTGGGGACACCAGCACGGGGAGAACCAGTAAGTGTGACATCTCCCACGCGTGAGCAGGGCCAGAGTCAGGAAGACCGTGTTTTCTCAGGCCTTTGGGTTGAGCACCCATTGGAGCCTCCCCTCAAAGCCAGGGGTCGTGCAGATGTCGGGTCCCGTTAGTGCCACGTTGGAGATGGACAGACTCATCCTCACGGCCAGGCGGGGTGGCCCGATTGTGTTGGCACATCTGATGATGTCTGCTTACTTGGCGGTTGTGGGTACCAAACACTGCTGGAGCCAAACCCACCGTGATGCTGGCCGTTGGACCAGCCCTGGTTCGAATCCAGCTCTGTTGCTAATGGATGGGACTTTCTAAGCCCAGTTTCTAAAATAGAAATGATAATTCCCATCTTTGAGGCCTTCTGTGACAGGCGGGACAGGGTAGAGGGCGGAGGGCCATCTCTGGATCCGGACTGCCCACGGGGGGCTCACCTGCCCATCGCCTGGACGGCTGAGCTTCTCTTGTTGGATGCCTTCGAGGTTTTAGTGTGTGCTTGGGCTGTGGGGCTCAGCCGAAATAACACAGAAAGGGCTTGAAATGTTCCTGGGACATAGTAAGTGCTCAATAAAGTTAGTTACTGTTACTATTTTTAGCAGTACTATTAGTTAGGGAGTTTGTGTTACAAACACTCAGTATGTTCATTCTGCTTGGTTGTTACTACAAGAATGTCTCTGCGATCAAATATTGGGGAAAATGCAGTGGGTTTCACCCAAATGGATTTGCTTACAATGAGTTGGAGAGGTGTAAGAAGCAAGGAAAGGCCCAGATAGACATGGAGGTTCTGGTTATGACCTCTGATCTTTGCTGACAGTTTTGAGCTGACCGCCACCCGCTTGTGCTCACAGTTGCCCAAACCTTTATTCACAGCAACATGGAGGGGTCCCTGTGTCTGCCCAGAGGCTCGGGAAGGTGACAGCTCCTGGTGGAAACCTCCCAGGGATGCCCCTCTCCATCCTCAGTCTCCCTCTTTGCCTCCACTCCTCCCCCATCCCTGCAACCCCCAGAGCCAGGCACACAGAGGACGTTTGTGGGGTGAAGGAAGGAACCCTCCCTTTCCTTTGGCCAGGAAGACCGTCTTACAATGTGATCAGCTTCACAGAGCAGTGAAGGTGCACGGACCGTGCCCACAGGGCTGCCGCCCACAGGGCCTGGAGCATCACATTTGAGCCAGGGCTTAAAGCATATGGAGGACTTTTTGGGCAGGGAAGGGCATGGGAGGCCCTGAGAGTAGCAGGAACAGCAGAGACACAGAGGCCGAGAGGGCAGAGGGGGCTGTGGCTGCAGGGCTGGTGGGAGCAGGGCTGAGGAAAGATGGGAAAACCAGGCCGACGTCTCCCCTGGACGGAGTGGGCTCAGCGCCTCAGGCCTGCAGAAGTTTTAGGGGCCCACACAATGTTTTTTTGTTTTTTGTTTTGTTTTTTTTTGCGGTACGTGGGCCTCTCACTGCTGTGGCTTCTCCCATGGCGGAGCACAGGTTCCGGACGCACAGGCTCAGCGGCCATGGCTCACGGGCCCAGCCGCTCCACGGCACGTGGGATCTTCCCGGACCGGGGCACGAACCCGTGTCCCCTGCATCGGCAGGCGGACTCTCAACCACTGCGCCACCAGGGAAGGCCCCACACAGTGTTTTGATGGCTGTTAAAATCAGAGTTAAAAAAATAGCAACTTTTAGGTTGAAGAAAAGTGTTTCAATACACAAATCAAGATGTTAATCTTTATACTAATGTCATTGTAATATTTTATTATCAGTAGTTTTTAAAAAACTTCAAATTCCAATCGTTTACTGCTGGTATATTAAAAAAACAATAAGTTTTGTATAGTAACCCTTGTATCCTGCAACCTTGCTATATTCAGTTATCAGTTCCAGGAGACGTTTTTTGTTGTTGATTCTTTGGCATTTTTTACGTAGATGATCATGTCATCTACAAAAAAAGACAGCTTTATTTATTTCTTCCCAGTCTGCATATTTTTTATTTCTTTTTTTTAACTTATTAACTAACTCTTCCAACAGGATGTGTGATAGGAGTGATTGAGAGGCGATATTCTTACCTATTCCTTTTTAAGAGGGAAGCTTCTAGGTTCTTACCATTAAGTGTGATGTGAACAGTAGGTGTTTTGTTAATGTCTTTTATCAAGTTCAGAAAGTTCCCCTTTATTCCTAGTTTGCTGAAAGTTTTTATAGTGAATGGGTGTTGGATTTTGTCAAATGTTTTTTCTCCATATATTGAGGTCAACATTACCCTAATACCAAAACCAGTCAAGGACATTACATGAAAGCAAACTACAAACCTATATCTCTGATGAAAAAATATTAACAAATTAAATCTATTATATATAAAAGAATTATACACCACAACCAGGTGGGATTTATCTCAGGTATACAAAGCTGATTCAACGTTCAAAATCAATTAATGTAATACATCACAACAGACTATTATCAGTATTTTTATGCATGGAGGGACCCACAAATGTCACAGTGTGGCTCTGCTTTTCCTTGGGCCGTGGGGAGCTTCTGAGACCCACAAACAAAAGAGGGACAATCGGCCTGATGCTTAGG
Source organism: Mesoplodon mirus (assembly GCF_964341445.2). Classification (NCBI taxonomy): domain Eukaryota; kingdom Metazoa; phylum Chordata; class Mammalia; order Artiodactyla; family Ziphiidae; genus Mesoplodon; species Mesoplodon mirus. The sequence continues at coordinate 3,672,119 of NC_138978.1, read as the reverse complement.
AAGGATATTTGAAAGCAGCAGAGGACTGGGGGGTGGGGTCAGGATCCCGGAGGGAACACATTCAGGGGTGTTGATGCCTCAGAGGTGGCAGTGGGAGGGGTTTAGTTCCCTGGGCTGCGGGTGGATGTTTGCTGGGGGCAAGGAGAGCGGGAGCCCCCGAGTTCACACCTGCTGGTCGGGGAAAGGGCAGAGGCTGCGGCTAAGGCTTGCTGTTCTGTACTCATCGCTTTATTACGTCTGATCCTCTCTCGCCCCCTGACCATGAGAATGTTGCCGACTCTTGCTTTGATGCTGGGCATGTTTTAGGTCTACGACACATAGTTGTGCGTCAATGATTGAGTTATTCCCTTGACTTTTGATTCAAACACACCCATACCAATGTAAAGGAAGGCCACCCATGGTCCTGAGATGCTGGAGGAGACTTTGCCTGCTTCTTGCCAAGTGAGACGACCCTGAAGGTAAAATGACTCTGTGCTGTGATATGGGACAGGCGTGAGCACCACCAGTCTTGTTACCCTCCGCCCTGTATCCGCATGAGCAGCAGTCCCCCAGGGTCTGTCTGACTTCCCCTTAGGCCACGTGCTGGTGTAACCAAGCAGGACCCTATGAGGCCTTACCAGAATAGACCCCACCCACATCCTCCACCTGCCTTTTGTCTGCAGAAAAACTTTAGTCAAAGAATAAATTTAATCAGAGAAGTGAGAACATACAGAAAGAAAAAATAAACAGACAAAATAATAATACTTTAGCCATTAAACAAAGTCAAGGACTTTTAGTTGCTCCTCAAGGGCTATAGATGATAGTCTGAGCCGTGTCCTTTCAGTTGTTTTGCAGAGACTGTAACCCCCACCAGGTGGGAGAAGTTAACTGTATGCTGCCCACAGGCATGTAGACCCCAGACCAGTTGGGACCAGAAGGTTGATGATGTTGACTCCTGGTTACCTCACCACCCACCAATCAGAAGAAAGTCCACAAGCTGACAATGCCCTGCTCCTTGAACATGATAAGACTCCTCGCCACCCCCTCCAGGGTGGGACACAACTTTCAGGGCATTAGCCCACTGTGGCCCCTTTTGCCTGGCAAAGCAATAAAGCTACTCTTTTCTACTTCACCCAAAACTCTGTCTCTGAGTTTCTATTTGGCACCAGTGAACAGAGGCCGAGTTTCAGCAACACTGGGGCCTAGCCAGGAGTGGGCAGGCTGATCTGTTCCTGGGGCCTGGGCATCAGTCATCAGAGGGCTTTAATTAGTGCCTTTTAATCATTTGTTCTAAAATGGATGGATGTTTGCTGTTAAAATCCAAACACTTGCACGCTTTATAAATGACTCAGCCCTAATTTGGAAGACAGTCAGGCTTTGATCAAAATCGTCAGGGAACAAATGGCTTATTTACTGGCAACTTGGACGTGGCCAGGAATGCTGGCTGCTTCTTGCTGGGTCCTTACCCGCCAGGCTAAGGGCTCTAGTTAGTGAGGACAGTGAAGGTCAAAGCTGCATATACAACAACGTGACCAAGAAGGGTGCCAGGCACCTGTGCAGGGCAAGGAATGCAGTTGTCTGAGGAGCCTGCACTGTCTTGCCCAGAGGCCGTCACTAAATAGCTCTGCCATGTCAAGTCCAGTGCTATGGACTCGATGTTTGTGTCCCCCAAATTCATGGGTTGAAGCCCCAATCTCAAGGTGACTGTAATTGGAAGTGGGAGCCTTTGGGATGTGATTAACTTTAGATGAGGTTATGAGGGTGGGGCCCCCTAATGATGGGATTAGTGGCCCAGAGCTGCCTCCTCTCTCACTTTCTCTCTGCTGTGTGAGAACACAATGAGAAGAAGGCCATCTGTGAACCAGGAAGCAGGCTCTCACCAGGTGCTGAAGCTGCCAGCTCCTTGATATTAGAAGTTCCAGCCTCCAGAATGGTGAGAGATAAACATATGCTGTTTGAGCTGCCCTGTCTCTGGTGTTGTGTTACAGTAGCCCAAGCTGAGCAAAACACCCATGTCAAGAAAACTGTCTGACTTGTACCACAATGTTCATTGCAGCTCTGTTTAAAATAGCCAGGACATGGAAGCAACCTAAGTGTCCACTGACAGATGAATGGATAAAGAAGATGTGGTACATATATACAATGGAATGTTACTCAGCCATAAAAAGAAATGTAATTGAGTTATTTGTAGTGAGGTGGATTGGACCTAGAGTCTGTCATATGGAGTGAAGTAAGTCAGAAAGAGAAAAAGAAATACTGTATGTGAACACATATATATGGAATGTAAAGAAAAAAAAAGGTTCTGATGAACCTAAGAGCAGGACAGGAATAAAGATGCAGACGTAGAGAATGGACTTGCGGACATGGGAAGGGGGAAGGGTAAGCTGGGATGAAGTGAGAGGGTAACACTGACATATATACACTACCAAATGTAAAGTAGATAGCTTTACATTTGGGAAGCAGCCGCATAGCACAGGGAGATCAGCTGGGTGCTTTGTGACCACCTAGAGGGGTAGGATAGGGAGGGTGGGAGGGAGATGCAAGAAGGAGGGGATATGGGGACATATGTATACATATAGCTATTCACTTTGTTATACAGCAGAAACTAACACAACACTGTAAAGCAATTATACTACAATAAAGATGTTAAAAAAAAAGAAAACTGCCTGAGGTCAGGGTAGCTGATCATAGTTTTTAAGTATAAGGAGAGGTTGAATTGAGCTGAAAAGATGTAGAGAACTTAAATTACCACAAGAAGGAAGATGTACTATGGCGGAGAAGACTGGGTTTCCTGGGGTGATTTTGATCAGGAAAAACAGTAGACTTTCTGGGATGGCTTGAATGAAATCTTGCTGTGGGATGAGACCTGGAGAACATGAACTTGTGAGATCCTACTTTTCATAAAATTCCTGGGACTCAGTGGATTCTGGGAACCTTTTAAAGAGTGATCAGAAATATAGCTCCATCAGGCCAGACAGTATCACACATTAGTGACCGATACCTGGATTTGCTCTAGTGATGCCCTTGATTGGCTGTGTCCTGAAATGATGAATGCTCCCCATGTACAGCAGAACTGGGGGTCCAGTGAGCACTGTAATCATTCCTGCAATATCCATAGAACCCTTTACCAAAGTCTTTGCATTGTTTAGGAAGCAGAGCCTGAGGCAAGGGTTAAGTGCTGATGCTGTGTTTGGAAGATGCAGGCGCAGGGTGGCAAGAGTGAGAAGGAAAGGAAGGTAGGTAAGGTGAGAAAAAAAAAACAAAGCAAGGCAGTGGGACCCATTACCCTTCTGTTTGCCGCTCCATTAAGAGCAGTGAAGAGGCACGGCAGGTGGCAGTTGTGTTCACTCAGAGAGGGGGCATCTGTGGAAGGCTTGCTGAGGTAAATGGTGCCTGGGAGTCATCTGTGAAGGAGAGGAAGGATGGGGATTTGTCTGTCCCTCCTTCATCCTGAGTCTCATTGGAAAGCTAATTTCCCTAACTCTAACCCTAACCTCTGGTTGTGTCAGTGTCCTCCCCCACCCCAAGAGGTTACTGGGGAAGCCAGACCCCACCCTTCACCCCATATTATGACATTTCATCCATGCCTGGTGATGGAGGGGCACCTCTGTGTGCTGAAGGGTGCTGACCAAGAGAGAGAAAGAATCAGAGGAGGTTCCCCAAATCTTATGCTCACAAAAACTGCACACAAGCAGTCTTATACGTGGACAAAGCCTGTGATGGGCTTTTGCCTTCCAGGGACCCACAGCTGGGGAGAAAATGTCCCTGCCCAGCAAATGTCAAGGTGACTGGTGAGTGAATCATTCAATAACAACACAGGATAGAGTCTGAAGGCCACTCAAAATGTGATCATAAGCTCCGACAAGTACTTAGACACCAAGAGTTGAAGTTCTTTGTTTTCTTGCTGTTCCATTGGCTTGATTTTTCTCAGCCAGCCTTCGGGGAAAGAGCTTAGATGAACGAAAATAATGGACACAGCTGGGTTATCTGGTGAAGCGAAATTTGGGTAAAGTGGGGAAGCATGAAAATGCCACATGTGTCATAAATATTTTCATTTTAGCATAAAATATATAACATGTATATCATTTTGTTAATCACTTTGTGTAAGACAAAGCCTGTTTCTTTGAGCACAGCTCCCCTGATTGGAATTTGAATCTCTCTTTCCTATCTCTCTGTCACATAAACCACACTTACATACTCTGTCTTTGATTTCTACTTTAGGATGGAGAACTTGAAGCCATATATAAAGCAATCCGAGGTTAGAATCCTTCTCGATTCATACGATTTATTTTCCAATCTTTTATGGTTGACTTACCCGGCCTAATTCAACTGCAATATACTGAAGAACTCACCTTTATTTATTCTTTCCAGGGAAGGCTAGTTTTCAGAGCAGAAGCTCTCCTTTCATACTCATATTGATTGGTTTATGTAATATTTAACTAAATTACCTGGTTACAAGATAACAAAGGCAACTGGCATCAGAAGTCTGGGGACAACACAGTGGGCTCAGATAAGAGTACCGGTTTCCTTCAGCTGTTGTAACAAAATGACACACACTGGGTGACTTAAAACGATCTACTGTTTTATCCTCTCCCAGTTCCAGTGGCCAGAGTTCTGAGATCAAGGTGTGAGCAGGGCTGGTTTCTTCTGGAGGCTCTGAGGGAAGATTTGGTCCAGGCCTCCCCCCTGGCTTCTGGGACTTTGCTGGTGATGCTTGGTGTCCTAGACTTGCAGGTGCATCACCCCGATTTTTGTCTCCATGGCAACAGGGTCTTCTCCCTGGGTGTGTGTCTGTGTCTCTCCTCTTATAAGGACACCAGTCACACCAGATTTGGGGTCCACTTCATCCAGCATGACCTCATAATAGCTTGATGAAGTCTGCAACAACCCTATTTCCAAAGAAGGTCACCTTCACAGGTTCCGTGGGTTAGGACATCATCAAATCTTTGGGGGGACCCAATTCAACCCATAACAATAAGCTGTACTTCCTGGGGGGAGAAGAAGGGCACAGACTCCTGTCAAGTGGTCCATCCCTGTGAGTATTTGGTGGGCACAGGATGATCCATGTTCTGCAGCCGGGCAGTCCAGAAACTGGTTAAATGGGGGAAGGTTAAGAGAGCTTCGGCTGCCCGTGGTCTATGATACTCAGCTTCTGGGATGTCTTTGCATGAACAGGAGGACCTTGGCTTTGAGCTGGGATTTGGGAGGCAGGTTCCGCTGCCTGGGCTGGGATCAGAGCAGGGACCCAGTGGTTTTTGGTTACAAGGAGGGGCAGACAAAGACCACAAAGTCCCCAGAATTCACCTGGGACATTGGTTCACCAAAACACAGACCAAACTAAAAGTCTTCTTTCTGCCTTTCAACTCCCTAACTTTAATCCATCACCAAACCATGCCAATTTTAACCCCTAGGCATTTCTCCAATTCCACTTCTACCTTTGGCTCTTTGGATCCCAAGCTGATACAAAATGGGTTTGATAAAAGGAATCCCGAGCTTGCAGCATTCACAGCAGATCCACGGCTGTCAGGGTGTCAAACTGACTGTGACCTCTAAACCCAGATGAGGAAGAGGGGAAGGGAGGCCGTGAGGGCCCCGGGAATTAGGGGAGGTGAGAGCTGGGGAAATGAAGCCACGGTGGAGGAAACCACAGAGCACTGGGTACTTTCTGCTGACCTTGAACACTATGTCCGTGTCTAGAGAGTAAAGATCTCAAGTCGAAACTTGGCCCCTTCCTCCGTGGTCTTTGCACACCCGGGGCCGTCCCCAGCCACACCTTCTGCCGTACAAGGGACACAACAACAATTTGCTCCTCCCAGCCACCTTGGTCCTCTTGTTCCCAGAAAAATGAGAACTTGGTGAAACAGCCACTTAAATGCTTCTCTAGAAAAACGTGGCCTCATGCATTCCAGCCTGCAGGAACCAGGCCAACACTCTTGTGGGTGAGGGGTTGCCTTGAGGTCATGTTGCTGCGACTTTGAGTCTGGGACTCCTCTGGGTGCCAGAGCAGCTCTTTGCTGTGGGAGGGGAGAGGAGGCACCCTGCTCGACCTGTAGGCAGAGCCACAAGGATGCTCTGTACTCACGGTGGGATGCCTTCCCTCTCCACCCTCCACCCAGGTGCCTGAAGTAGGTCAGGGGCCGAGAAGGGCACCATGGGCGGCAGCCTCATGAGGCCAGAGCTTCTCTTTGGTTTCCTCAGCCTGTGTGTGTGTGTGTGTGTGTGTGTGTGTGTGTGTGTGTGGTTCGTGCAGAGGCATGCATGCCCATCAGGAATGCAGCATGGGGTGGTGGAAACAGATGCCCCCGGGTCCACACCTCCCTCTGGCCTTCACTAACTTGACCGCATTTGTTCATGGCATGGCTGTCCCAGCCCCTGGGCCCCCTGCAGGGTCGTAAAGGCTGGAGACCAGGTCTCCACAGCTCATGTCCACTCGGGACAAAGGTGGGGTCTGGTTTTTAAAACCTTCCCTGAGACCTGCCTGCTGTGAGATCCTCACCCTCAATTCACTGAACTCATCTCTTCCTTTCTTATCTGTTAAGGTGGGGCTAATGAGGAGGTTTTTTGGAAGATCAAATCAGATGACGTAGGCTGCTTAATAATACATATAGAATGGATGGACAACAAGATCTTACTGTATAGCACAGGGAACTATATTCAGTATCCTGAGACAAACCATAATGGAAAATTATATGAAAAAGAGTATACACACACACACACACACACATACATATATGTATAACTGAGTCACTTTGCTGCGCAGCAGAAATTAACACAACATTGTAAATCAACTAGACTTTAATTAAAGTAAAAAAAACAACAAAAAAACTCAGTAGTGTTAGCTATAGTTGTTATAATGGCCATAAAGGATCCCGAAAGCTCAGAGACATGTATTAAATTATTTGTATTATTACCATTAGTATTAATTGACCAACAGGTAATTATTGAGTGAGCATCTCTCATAAAGAGACTTCCATTTAGGATGGGAGACTGAGCTGGTCCAGGGCGCTCCACTCACCCAAGGTAGAAGAGCCTCAGGAAGTGTGTGGACAAACACATGTGCACACACATAAGGACACATATTTATGCCCAAGACTAAAATCAGGACAGTAAAACCCATGGTCCCAGAAGCCAAGAGGAGACCGGAGCAGGTGAGGGGAGTGGGGACTGAGTGACCTGGGGTCGCTGGGCAGAAGGAGGGGTCTGGTCGGGCTTAGTGCCCCCGCTGTGGGGACAGCTGGGTCCTGGGTGAGAAGCAGCGGAAGTAATGAAAGGGACACATTATACCCCGGGAAGTACAGAAAATAGGACAACTTCAAAGGAATGTAAAAATAAGTGTGTTTCAAGTATTTCAAGAGATAAAAGGAATAAAAAACACTCTAAAGCAAGAACATGACATTAGGAAAAAAATACAGCAGGTATGTCTGGACAAGGAAGAAGCAGACCCTCAGAAATTAAACCAAATAAAACTAAACTAAACGAGGCAGAATGGATGTGTTGACAGCCCACCGGAGTTAGTGATTTAGGGAAACCGTCCGGAACAGAGCAGCCCCAAGACTCTGGCAAGAGGAGAAATCCAGCACCTACCGAGGGGCAGGTCCTGAAGGAGAGGTGAGATGAGCTGGAAAAGGCAATTCTCAAAGTCATAATGGCTGTGAATTTTCCAGAAATTCTTTGATGAAAGGCATGACACAGATGGAAAAAGCAAGTCTCTGAGCAGGCTAAGTAAAATCGAATCCCCATATAGACACATTTCACTTCCTGCCTGGTGACTGTAATTCAAAGAGAAAAATCTTAGCTGCCATCAGAGAGAAAAACGAGCTCTTTCCAACAGGGCTGGAGGATGTGGATTGAGAGATCCTTTTCTGGGAGGTAATAAGAGATACCAATTCTTAAAAAATCCACAAAAAATCCAGTCACTCGTCATTTTTGCTTCTAGAAATTTCTTCTAAGAAAATAGAGATTGATGTGTACAAAGATTTGAATTTGGCAGTGTTTGCAATGACAAAACAAAAGGGGGAAAATCTAAATGATTTCTAAGCAAATACATATATATAAAGTATGGTCTAACCATAAACTGGAATATGACCCAGTCATAAAAATTATGTTTAAAAGAGTATGTGATGATGTGGAAGGATGAACATAATTAGTTAACATGACTATTCATTTAAGGAAAAAGCAGATGACAAAACTGTGTTAGCGTGTGCTTACTCCCACTCTGCATGTGTTTATGTGTGTCCATGTGTGCACGTGCGTGTGTGTCATTAGAAGGATTTGACCAACATTGCAGTAATCATCTCTGGATAGTGTGCATACCATGATTTCATTCTGTGTATTTGCATTGTTCCATAGAGGTGTAGCTTGCATTAACTATAATAAATATCTATAACAAGAAACCCAGATGTAGGAGGTACAGGGATGCTGTGGCTCACAGGTGCCACTGAGGACACAGGTTGTGTGTCCTCCCAGCACCTGTATCAGGTGACTCTCATCCTCTCCAGTCAGGTAGGGCCAGTGCTAGGGTGTAGCGTCTGTGATTTAGGCCAGAAGAAGGGAGAAGGACAAAGAGTAAAAGGTATGAAGGAGGCTATGAAATGCTGGTTCCTTCAGCTGACCCAGTGCACCTTCTAATGAAATGTGGGTTCAGTTAATAAGAGATCAAGGCTTAATGGATTTGGAATAGGCAACCAGCAGGGTCTGCCCCAGGGCTGGAGCTAGAGACAAAAGAAGAAAGAATCTGCAGTCTTCACATCAGAAAGATCTGTAATGGAACCATTTTCCTGGCCCCCAGCACCGGCACAAATTAGGTTTTCAATTAATTTTGGAGAACAGTTGAACAGTGCTTCAAACTGATACCTCCTCTTTGAATATTCCTTTTCCTGGTTGTTCTCCACCTTCAATCAAATTTAGTGATTTCAGACAACTGCAGGGCACCTCTCTTTGGGCATAAACTCTGAGGGTGTGCATGGGGGTAGTATGGCAGTGAGAGGTGGTCGACAATTAGGATAACAGAAGGAAAGAAAATCAGGCAATTTGGGGAAAGCTGAGAGGTCCAGGTATCAAATGCTAAGTGGAACCAGCCCCGTGCTGAGGTCTGGAGACAGGGTGATCTGAGGAGAACCCCCAAGTTTGAGCAGCTTGGACTTATAGTAGAAGACTCTGGCAAGGTCAGGGCAGCGTGGGGTGGAGGTGAACCAGGGGCTGTTAAAAGGCCCGGAAATTGGGTGGAGTGTGATGTTCCTAGAGCTGCCCCCATCGAGCAGTTGTTTTTCCTTATACTAGTCGTTACATGGCTAACAGTCTTGATTCCAGAATGGAATCCCTCAGGATCCAGTCTGGGAAGTTAGGTGTTTACAAAGGACCCAGGAAAAGAATGGATCTTTTGAAAAAGGGATCCTAAGTGTTTAATCTCCTGCCACTACCACCTTCATGGGCAAGCCGGGTCCCTGCTGTCTTCCATTTCCATGATGGCACCAGGGAAGTGGCAGGGAAATGCTACCTTATGAAGCAGAAGGAAATGATGCTGGGGGTTGTGATAAAGAGAAAGCACTCCCAACGGGAAATGGCACCAGATGCTTGTTAAAAGCAGCAAGGAAAATTTTATTCTGGACTATTGCAATAGGGGAGAGAGTGGACTTTGCTGGAAGCAAAGGCTGGAGGATTTTTAAACCTGGGTGAGGTGGGGGAAGAGTGCTGACGGGCACTAGGGGGAGGTCAGTCAAAGTGGTTAGGCCCCTTGGGTTTACTAATTGTGGCTTCAGTGGTGGCTTCTCTATGGAAATTAGGCTCCCACCCTCCCCCCAGAGACAGGGAGACTTGATTACACCTCAAAGGAATGACTCCCAAGTCCTTGAGAGAGACTTTTCTGGGCAGTTGAAGATTTACATCTCAAAGGAACTCAAGAAAGGATTTACAACTGCAAGTTTTTCTAAAGGAAAAGCTCTGCAGAAAGGGAGGTCAGGGGTCTAGAGTGAGGAAGAAGCCTGTGTGAAGTGTTGTCAAGTGGAGGGGAAGGTCAAGGCCATCAGACATAAACAGAGTGGAATGCCTGCCCCTTCCCAACCCTGAGAGTGGTGGAGGGGGGAAGGAGAAACACGAAGGGAGAAGGAAGACGGTCAGAGGTGGTGGACATGGGACGGATGGAGGGCAACACCTGGTGCAGAGAAGCAGGTGCTGTTTTTCCCACTGGGGTGCTGGATGAGGCTGCCTTGCATGTCCCCTCCACCCACTCCTGCACTGTGCTGGCACAGAACACCATGGTTGTGTCCAAGTAGACATGGTGAAGCCTGATTAAGGTGGAGGGGCCTTCCTCTGTCTCCCAAAAAGTCCACATGGCAAACAAGGTAATTTTGAATCTCACCTTGGAGGGAGTTGGAACACAGCCAGTGATGCCGCTGGTTAGAACACCAGGAAGGCACAAGATACACCTGCAAAGAAGGCTTCCAAGTGGTCCTCTAGCAGCTGGACCTCAGAGGATCGGCTCTAGGGAGGGCCACAGGGAATGGAGTCCATCTGAAGGGTCACTGAGTCCAGAATAATCTGAAAACCTTCTTCTAGTTTTCAGACCCCTGGTCTGGCTGACTTCTGAGGCTACGGGGTGGGGGTGTCAGTCAGCCTGACCAGGGATACGATTGCTAAGGAGGCCAGGAGACTCCAGGGATCTGAATGCAGGTAAGTCCCTTCCTCTCTCTGCCACACTATGTGTGGCCTCAGACATCATCTCGGGGTGGAGATAAGGGAGGGGCTAAGCTTGGAAAGTCTTTGTGTGCGTCTGTAAAGAGCAACTTAGAGAAGAAGCTGTGAGGGTAGTGTTCCCTGAGACCCCATGTACAGGTAAATTTAACTCCATTAAGCTTCACCCCATCCTTCAACCTCACCACCCAGTGGGTAGAGGCCTAATAGGAAGATAAGATTAGTTCCAGAAAATAAAGAAGCATCATTTTTTTGCGTGTCTGAGTGCCGGGATCCAGCTAGGAGCCTTGCTACACATTTATTGGGTGTACACAAGGTGTTTGGTGTTCTGTAGAGAATACCATAATCCTTACACCATCCTTCAGTTGTGAATTATTATCTCTGTGTTACAGCTGAGAAACCCAGCATTAATAGTTTGCCTGGAGTCACCACATTCGCTGAGTTCAGGCTGAGCTGATGAAGGAAGGGGACCCCGATCCAGTGGCTTCTATAGAATAGATCTTCCTTTCTCTTTCACATGCTGTCCAGGAATGAGATGGCCAGGCTTTGCAGTCCCCAAACCTCTGATTATGTGGCTGTCACTTATAAGCCAGCAGGGAGGGGGAGAGCAAGAAGAGGGTCCAGGACAGATGACCCCAAAGCTGCATGTACCTATTCTGCTCACAGCCCATTGGCTAAACTTATTTTCATGGTTCTGGAGGCTGGAAGTCCCAGATGAAGGTGCACAGAGATTTGGTGTCTGGTAAGAGCCTGCTTCCTGGATGGCAGGTGATCTCCTTCTCCCTGTGTCCTCACATGGCAGGGAGACAGCAAGGTTTTCCTCTTATAAAGGCACTAATCCCATCATAAGGCCCCACCCTCATGGCCTCATCTAAACCTAATCACCTCCCAAAGGTCCCACCTCCTCACACCATCACATTGGGGGTTAGAACTTCAACATATGAATGATAGGGGGACACAAACATCTTGTAGTAACACATGGGGTCCAGGAAGGTGGTCTGTATGCAGCAAATCATTGCGGGGGGTATTCAAAGAGTGAATGAGCCTTGGGTGTTAGCGGTCCCTGCCCATGGCCCCTTCCCTGGGTTCTTGTCTCCGTGGGCACAGTCTCCCCACCCTGGCACACCCCCACTTCTCCCCAAGGGACTCCCACAGTCCTTCGTGCGTCCAGCTCTGGTCCATGACCTTTTGTTGTGCTCACTGCTCTCTCTCAGGGTCAGCTTAGGATCTGGTGGTCTATCACCTAAAAGATGAGTACTTGTTACCTCCCTGGATACGTATCCCCCTGAGAAGTAGCAGAGGAAATCTACAAGAACAGCTGCCATTCAGAAAGGGGTGGACAGAATTGCAGCCATCAGAGGTGCCCAGTGGTCCCCTCTGAAACCTCTTGGAGCAGGGATCATTACAAACACTCCCCGTCCCAGCAGTGACGTGAGCCCCGTGGTTAACATGCTCAGGAGCATCCCCCGGTTTACCAGCCCCAGCCCAGGCTTGCCGCAGGAGGTCCTCCTCTTCCTGTATCCTTCAGGGTGTAGGCGGTGGTGCTCTCTGTGGGTGATTCACACCTTTTGCATGTCACTTCTCCATGTTTGAAAGCCTGAAGTCCCATCACAAGCTTTCGTAGGCCCAGCTTGCGGCACATTTTTGGCCATAACATCCCTTCAAAACCTAGTTGCTTCCAGCCCCCTCCATGTGAGAGTAACCATCCCCCTAGGTCTCTAGATCTTAAACAAGCCAGGTCCCTGATTCTGTCTTCTGGTGTCGATGGCTGAGCTTGTGGGCCCCCTTTGTATTAGTTTCCTGGGGTGGCTGTAACAAAGTCCTGTAAATCAAGTGGCTTAAAGTAACAGAAGTTTATTCTCTCACAGTCTGGCATCCAGAAATCCAAAATCAAGGTGTTGGCAGGGCCATGTTCCCTCTGAAGGCTCTAGGTGCAGGTCTGCTCTTCCCTCACCCCAACCTCTGGTGGTCCCCTTTGTCCTCGACACTCCTTGGCTTGTGGCAGTATCGCTCCAATCTCTGCTTCTGTCTACTTGTAGCCTCTTCCCTGTGTGCCTCTGTGACCAAATTACCCTCTTAGTGTAAGGACACCAGTCAAGGTGGATTTAGGGCCACCTTAACCCAGGCTGACTTCATCTTAACTTGATCACGTCTGCAAAGACCCTATTTCCAAATAAAGTCACGTTCACAGGTACCCGGTGGACGTGAATTTTGGGGGCACTATTTGAGCCAGCACATCCTCATCTCTCTGTTTCACAGGGGCCACCCAAGGCCTTCTGAGACAAGAGGCCCCTGCAAGAAGGAAGTGCTGGTTGTCTGAGCTTTGAAGCTGGGGTGGCCCATGAGACCCTCTCACCAACCTGCCTCTGCATCATTTCCCTTGTGTCTGTCTGTCTCTGTGTCCCGACCTCCCTCTTTGCATAAGAACATGAGACAGGTTAGGTTAGAGCTCACACTACTCGATCTCATTTTAACCTTAACACCTCTGTAAAGTCCTCATCTTCAAACACAGCCACATTCTGAAGACCTGGGGGTTGGGACTTCAACATGAATTTTTCTGGCGGGGGGTGCTCAGCGCAGCCCATAACAGATGTGTTCTTTGTAGCCTCATGTGCCCTTGTCCCCAGCACCAAGCACCCCCTCCTGTGGGCAGGTGGTGAGCAGTTGCCGGATAAACACCTGGATGTTTAAACACCGGGGTTGACATGACAATCAGTGCTGCATGGTGCCGAGTCATCGCACAGATCCTGGGAGACAGAAGAGCTCAGGAGATGGGCAACAGGAGCAGGGCCAGCTCTGCGAGGAGCCACTGACCCCCATCCCACCACGCTTCCCATGCTCATGGGAAATGGAATCAGTCCAATCCACCCAAGCCAGAGCTTTCCCCAAAGATGAGAAAACACAGGATACTGGCCCCAGGTAGCTGAGATGCATATCAAAGGAATGATTTCAATGAGCTCTGACTTTTTGCATCTTCCAATACACAGAGAAATGCTAAATTCCTTAACTTGAGATGTCTGGTTTTCTTTAATTAACAGTAATATTTTGATGTTCTGACTACCTGGTCTTTGTCGCAAAAACTCTTCTATATCCTGGCTGCTCCCTTAGCTCTTAGGAGCACTCCCTCTGAGCTGTCTGAGATGCTGTGTCCTGAGCTTAAGTCCTCAGTTTTGTCTGCCAAATAAAACATAATTTTCAACTTTTGGGTTGTGTAGTTTTTTCATTTGACAGAGCCTCAGTTATGTTTCCACAGGAAAGGCACAGACACTCGGTCTGGACAGCTCATTGTCCAGGCAAAGGGGAAACATGTGGCCTTGAATTCAATTCCTAGGTGTCCTAATGGCCCCGGTGGGGGCAAGCAGCCCCTTTCAGCTGTGTTTGATGGGAAGGGATGGGAACTGCCCCAGGACGGCTGCAATATCATAGCTCACTCGCCTGCCGCTTCTCCCCCTGTGATGAATGAGACCAGGGCTCTACTGCTCGGGGAGCTGAGAGCACCTAGGCTCCTGCCTGAAATATTTAAACACCTAACTCCACTAGCCCAAAATGTAATCAGATGTTAAATTATGAAAGGTGTCTGGGTTCAGCTCAGCCACTGCAGAAAATGGATGGGTTTCAGTGATTCATGAGGCAGGCACATCATGAACAGCCGTCGAGGGCATTCCTGCAGGACTAATGAACAGCTTCATCTAGGAGGGGAGGCCAAAGCTCCCGCCAGGTGCTGGTGGAGGGGGGAGTGAGCCACCTGGGGGCTGGGCCTTGTCCCTCGGCTGCAAGCAGTGACCTCTGTTGGCGGCACAGCTATGAGCACCAGGGGTGGGGGGAACCGTGGTCTGCACTGACCCGCCAGGTTCTGCTGGTTAGTGTGGATGGGCAACAAGGTGTCCCTCACTTTTGTGCCAGTGGGGGGACAGTGGTCAACACCAGCATTGCAAGCAAACCCTCTTGTCTGCAGCTCACTCATCAGCATATTTAAATCAACATCCATATAGCACTTGGCCTCTTGCCTTATCCACTGATAACTCCTTGTGTTGGTCTGCTCGGACTGCCATAACAAAAACACTACAGACTGGGGGTAGGGCAGGCGGCTTAAGCCACAGACATTCATTTCTTGCAGTTCTGGAGGCTGGAAGTCCAAGATCAAGGTGCCAGCAAATGTGGTTCCTGGTGAGACCCACTTCTGGACTTGCAGACAGCTGCCGTCTCACTGTGTCCTCACATGCTGGAAAGAGGGAGAGATGGAGAGAGAGAGAGATGGTGAGAGAGAGAGGGGGGACTCCCTGGTGTCTCTTCTTATAAGGGCACTAATCCCATGACCAGGGCCCCACCTTCATGCCCTCAAACCTTTTTGTCTCCCAAAGGCTCCACCTCTTAATACCAGCACACTGGGGGGTAGATTTCAACATGAATTGGGGGAGGGGAACAGACATTCAGTCAACAGCACCCCTCTCTTCCTGGGGATCCCTGCCATTGCCCAGATGATCCGGGTCCTCCATGGTTTTCAGATACTCACTACGTAGCATCCTGCTTATCTTCAACCAAGTTGGGAACCAATTGAGAGAGAGAGAAAGATGCAGGTGACCGGAAGGTGAAAATAAATGTCTCTCTATTACTGATGAAGCTGGGGCTGTAGGGAAATCTGTTTCCTTGCCTTTTCCGACTTCTCAAGGTCACCTGTATTCATTGGCCCACATCACCCTGTCCTCATGTCTCTGACTGCCCCGCCTCTCTCTTTCCATAAGGGCCCTTGCAATGACATTGCATCCACCTGACAGCCTAAGATAATCTCCCCTCTCAAAGTCCTTCATCACACCTGCAATGTCCTTTTTGCAGGTTAAAGTCACACATCCCTTGGTTCTGATGATAAGGATGTAGACACCTTTCTGCCCACCAGGTATGGTCCTGGGATGGGGTCTGCATCCGTGAGCAGCAAAAAAAGACACAATCCCTGCACCATGGACTTGCATTTTAGGGTCAAACACATTCTTCTCCACGACATCTTTCCTGCACGGGTGGGGTGTGGAGCAATATGTATCTGAGAACAGTGCTCTCCCATAGAAACTTCTGCAATGATAGAAATGTTCTCCATCTGCACGTCTAACATGGGAAGCCCCAGAACGTAAAACGTTGCCAGTGTGCCTAAGTCTTGTTTCATTTTAATTAATGGACATGGGGATGGAGGTAGCTACAGGTGCTAGACAGCACAGCATGCGTGTCTCTCTGCAGCTCTCCCCTCCCTCTGGGGAGACCCAGCGAGTTTCTCCGGGTCTCCCTGCTGCTCAGCTTGGCCCGTGTCCTCCCCGGCACACGTGGGCTGGCTGTGTCTGCTGCCGCTCAGGGCCTCCCGCCTTCTAGTTTCCCTGTTTGCTAAACCAGACACTTGTTTTTCTGACATTTTCCTCTGGATTCTTTCCTGCAATAAGAAATATGAAATCAATAATTCCTACGTCTGCCAAAACCACGGTTTAAATGAATTTTTCCTCATCACCTTCCTGATTCAGAAGATCGCACCCTGGTGTCTAATCCTGCTGGACCAGTGTTCCCACCCCCAGGCCTGGTCTCAATAGGCTCTCATCCTCCCTGTCCCCCTCCACGCCATACATGGTTATTTACCAACACTTGTGTGGCACGGACTGCATGCCAGGAACTGCTGCCTTCTCTGCAAACACTAACTTGTTTAATTCCCGATCAGTCTTGCAATGTAGATATCACACCAGCCCCCGTTTTACAGGTAAAGATGCCGAGGCACAGAGAGGTTGAGTGACTTAACCCCAGGTGCACAGCGGCAGGGGACAGAGGCAGGATTGGAATGCAGGCTGTGACAGAGGTGTGCTCTGACCCTCCCTGCCATGCTGTTGCCTTTGCTGGGCTTCTTTCTACAGCTTTGATCCCTGAATTTCTCTATCGGGGCACTGGCTGCACCAACCCAGACAATGAGGTGCCCCTTGGAAGGTACCTCCCTGTTTTGCATCCTGTGGGCTGTCCAGGGTCTCAGTCCTGCAGCTGTCACTGTCCTCAAAAGGGGAGACTCCTGGTCACTCTTGCCTTAACTCTCACCCGCAGTTTCATACCCATCCAGGGTCCAGCTCCTTCAGCAGGGGGTGGGGGGGGTCTCATCACTCACCTCTGAGGTTGGATTTTCCAGTTGGTAAGAGCCCAGACATCTCCTCCCATCCTCTTAAGGGCGATTTCCCCTTGGATACAACTTTTTTCTTTAATATTGATCTACCCTGGCCTTACTTTTTTCACTTTCCTCACTCCTTTAAGAGCACTTAGATCTGAAAAATTCTCATTCCCCCTTCCTGTCTGCCTGGCATATTTTCTAAGAGCTCTTTCTCCCAGGAAATCCCCATCTGCACCTTGAACCTGTGTGTCTGCCCCCGTTTTGTCTATCTTCTGGCCCAGCTGCCACGTTGAGAGTCGCTCTGAGGCATATTCTAAGAACCCGCATTTCCTCCTTGGTCCCCCAGATGGAGCAGATCTGGGTCCAGAGGCAGAGGGGAGAGCCGGGTGCAAGCCTTTGCCTGATTATTTTCTTCAGCCTTGGATTTGCAGCAGACCTACACCCCGACTCTTTCCACAGGAAGGGTGCTCAGCCTCCCTCTAAAAGTTCTACCTCTGCAGATGTGGTGACATCAGGGCCTCAGAAATCTAAAGCCAAGACTGGAATTTATGTGACTAACAGATCCGGGTGCCACCTGAGACAGTTTGTAAGCGGTGACTTGTAAGAATGCCACGGATTCAAGGTTATTCCCTTTATACCTCCTTCTCTTAGTCTTGAAGGCAATTAGAAAAATAAGGAATAAAAGGGAAGGATATTGGCCAGATGATCCGACCCCGCTCACTCTGCTGGGGGCGCTGGCCAGCTGATGCTCTGCAGACAGAACCCAGCTACTCTTGCAGTTTTAGATCCTGGCTCTCTGGCCTGTCAGTCAGGCTGAGAAACACAGTTAAAAGCAGCAAAAAAAAAAAAAAAAAAAAAGTTTCCATCCCCTGATGCCTTAAAGTCCATATTCCCAAAGACTCTCCATCATCAAAACCGTGTCTGTGCTGGGCTTGCTAAAAATGGCCCATTCCTCCTGCAGCAGCTAAGGTCTACACCTGGTAAAAAAAATAGCCACTGACCTGTGGTTAAAGCCTCCATAAGCCGCAGTGGCCCACCAAGGTCAAGAGCCAGCGGAGCTCAAGCGTCCTCAGGCTTAAGGCCCAGCGTGGCCCACCCAGGCTGCATGGGGAACACAATCACACCTTAAACTCTGGCTACGCAGAACCTCGGAGTTTTCACGAAGTCAGGAACCCCCAGGGGTGGTGGACGCGAGACTCAGGCCACCTGCTCAGACCGCACTGGAAGTCTCCATTCCTGCATATCTGTGTTTCCGGATGTTCTTAGTCTTTTCATCCATTCATGGAAATGTAACAGGGGTTAGAATTTGATCGGGTGGACACAGGGCACACCCTCCGCCAGCCCCTTCCCCCAGCTTGGGAGATGGACACAAGGATCATGTAGATAAAGAGTGAAATGAAATTGTCTTCATTTCAGGCAAGACTATTGGGGAAGATGATCAAGGTGCTGCCAATGCACTTGCTCGAATCCCCAGACACCTGGCCATACCCAGGTCTGGCCACCTAACGGCTTATTGCACGGGGGTGGGGGGCGGGAAGGGGACCAGGATCTGCCTCCTCTTCAGGGAGGGGCTGGGGCTCCCACGTCCACTTCTTTCCCCTGTGCTAGGCTAAGAAAAGCCCCCATAGAGGTCCACGCACCAATTCCTGGAACCTGTAAATATGCAACCTCATGGGGCAAAAGAGACTTTGCAGATGGGATTAAGATCCTGATTATCCTGGAGTAGCCAGGTGGGCCCCATGTCACCAGAAGCATCCTCACAAGAGAGAGAAGGGAGGGTCAGAGTTGGAGAAGGTGACGTGATGACAGGAACTGAGGTCAGAATGATGAGACCATGCGCAGACCACGAGTCAAGAAATGCGTGCAGCACCAGAAGCTGGAAAAGACAGGGAAATTCTCCCTAGAGCCTCCAGCCCGCCAAATCCATTTTTCCACTTCTGACCTCCAGAGCTGTAAGATAATAATCTTTCCTATTTTAAGCCATACTGTTTGTAGTAATTAGTTTCAGCAGCAATAAGAAATTAAAACGAAAACTCCCCCGTCAGGTAAGTCACTCCCTCCCCAGGCAAGTCACTTCCCCTTGCCTGGCGTGGCGGGGATGTGTGGGAGGTGAAGAGAAGTCAGGAAGGACACTTTAATCCGGGTCCCTCCATATGGAGAAAAAAAATGAGTGATGGGGAGAATCACCTTCCGTCCTCCCGATCCTGGGAGGATGGGTCTAATGTTTAAGCAGAGGGACACTGAGGCCCAGGATATGTGGTTACAGGCTCAGGGCCACACGGCAGAGCAAACCAGGTAAGGACTCGTGCTTGATGCTCGGTCCTGCACTTCCCTGTGGATTCAGATGCCGTCCCCCTGCAGCTGGGCTCCTCTGGGAGCAGAGTTCTGAGCAGAGGGACCCCGACTGAGGAAGAGAGGCAGGGCACCCTTGTTACAAGGTCACATGGGCTTGACACGGTGCTCTGAGCTTTGCGCCCAGATATTGACCGTCCTTATTCATCCTAACCTATTTATGCCTCTTGATGGCATGAGTCAATTCACACCATAAAGACTTTGTCTGCCAAGTGAACAGTGCATTTTGTTTTCCCATTTGGCAAGAAGAGAAGGACACGGAAACCAAGTTCAACCCAGTGGCCCCAGGTGACCCTGCTAGTCACATTCCCCCACCTGCTCCCAGGGCACACGCATTGGCCCTTGGTCTGCCTGGAGACGGAGCTTGGCTTTGCTCAGGTAATGGCATCACCTCTGTTATTTTCATCTACTTGTTTATTTGATAGATATTTCATGAGTGCCTGCTACTGGTGGTGAGGACACACAGTCAACCAGACACGTCCCTGCCTTCACAGAACTGGTGGCCTCGTGGGCAGGGTCAGAATGTGAGGAGGTGGACACAGAATCACACCGTTCAGTCCCGCAGCTGCTGCGAAGGACAGCACAGGTTCAGAAACCCATAGACCCGGATTCAAGTCTCCCTCCAACCCGTGGCAGCTGCTGACTTTGGGTAGGTGGCTGGACCCTCTTCTGCGGCAGGGGGCCGTGCACCACACTTTCACCCAGGTTGCAGGATGACCGTGGCCCCTGGCCTGGCAGCCCTGCAGAAGTAGGCATGGCATGTTCAGCCCAGTGAGCTCTGCCCAGGACCACACCCACCCCGCCCCAACCCTGGCCAGCTCCTCCAGCACTTGCTCCTTCTCCTACCTAATCATTTACTGTCTTCATCACTACTTAACCCTTTCTTGGATGGGACCCCTGGAGGACCAGTTTTTGCCCTGTGGTTATTAATCGAGGTTCAATGTACAGAGTGGTTTGCACAGCAGGAAGCATCGGAGACCTTTACTTCGTGTGGGGGGGGGTCATCTCCCCCACCGCTGCCCTCCCTAGAGCAGGGCTTTACAAATTTTACTGTGCTTCGGAGTCACCTGGGATCTTGTCAAAATGCAGATTCTGATTCAGTGGGTCTGGGACGAGGCTCGAGAATCTGCATTTCTTGACAAGCTCCAGCCCGACGCTGCCCTGATCCAGGGGCCTCACTTTGAGCAGCAAAGTCCGAGGCAGGTTGGTGATGGAAATATCAAGCCGGTCGTGGGTCGTGTACTTCTTCCCCTCTGTGATCCTGGGACCTGGAACAGAGCCAGAGCACAGTAGGTGCTCAGTAAACATTGGTAGGATGCATGGGCAGGTGGCTATTTGATGTCGGGTTTGGCAGCTTGAATACTGTTTCCAAAGACAAAGTTCCCTGGCTGAGAGCATTCAGAGGCTCAGCCTTTGTCCTGAATCTGCCCCTCCCCTGCTGAGTAGGTCTGGAAACTTCCTTAATTTTTCTAAACAAATTTCTTTATCTTCAAGAAGCTGTTGCTCATCTCTGAGGGTTGCCATGGGGATGCGAGGGGCGAAGTGCTAAGCAAGCGGCTGAGGGTGTGGTACCTCTTCTTTATGTATCAGCAATTTACCTTGAGTGCCCTGCCCAACACCTAGCCTTACCCAGCCAATTCCAGATTCAGGAATCACTTTGGGAGTCACCTCCACCTGGAAGTCCACCCCGATTTCCCCAGGGCAGATCAAGCATCCTTCCTCTGTGCTGCACGGTGGTTTTTTATCACCCCTGCCCAGTGACTGAGCTCCTGCAGTTCTCGTATAAGCATCTGTCCTTACACCGAGCTCAGCACCCGGCACTTTGGGGATGCTCCCCAAATGAACAAGTAAAGGAACCAAGTCTAGGAGAGTAAAGAAACAGAGGAAGAAATGGAGGCAATCAGGATCCCTGATGCTTTTGGGGTTCATCAAGCAGCCCCCCAGAGGAGAGGAAGCAAGTAACAGCTCAGTTTTAACTCTAGGTTTAAGGGAGGGATATGTTAAGGGGATCTTCATGCTTTCTTCTGGTACCTACTCACTACCTCAAGGCAGGGCCACACTAGGATTTCAAAGAACTGTCGGGCAGTGGTGACTGGATTTTGGTCAAAGTGTCTTCTGTGTTGATTCAGGGAAATCCAAATTTGTCAGGCATCATAAAAGAACATGGCATCTTTAACCACTTCCAAACTATTAGGAAGAAAGATGTTCCTGGCAACCTCCTAATCATCCTTCAAGACCCAACTCAAATGACCCTATTCCTCCACCCCCATACACAAGGCTCTGGAGAACAGACACTGGGTGTTTATCTTGAATCTGGGGGCCTTTCCTGGGGTTTGGCACACAGTAGTTGCTCCATGAATGTTTGAAAAATGTCTTCGACCTGAAAGTTACCAAACGGAGCCCCTTCTCTTTACGCGGCTTCTGCTGATTAGATTTTAAAAGCCCCCATCCTGTTCCTCTGCCCAGATGTGCCCGCACTCTTGGCTTCTGTGGGGACAGGGCCAGCCTGTCTGGAGTCAGCCCTTGGTGTCCCGAGGGAGGCCTGGGGTGGGTAGTGGCCATTGATTTTTGTCTTTATGATTTAGGCTGCGATTGATTTTCTCAGGTGGAGGCTTTGCACTTAATGAATTGAGGGCTGCTCTGCGTCATCCAGACAGGATTACGGGCAAGGACAATTACCCTTCTGGTGACAGCTTCTCTCTTTTTAAAATATACATAATGCAATGAAAATAACTCAGCCCATGAGGCGAGATGTGGTGAGAAGTGGGTGGTGACATTATAGTGGGTAGCTTGCAATTTTCCCGCCACTGGGGGAAGACATGGTTAAAAGGCTTATATTATTATTATAATTATTATTATTAGTCTTGTTAACTTGGGAGAAATGAACAGTGTTGATTTGGAATCAAAGGATGAAATACCTAACTTAGCAAGAGATTATTTCAGATTTGTTTTCCTTTAGCTGAAGCTTAACAGCCGGGGGGACTGAACAACTTCTCTCCTGTTCTGGGACCTGCAGGTTTCCTGGAGCCGCCCCATGTCCCCTACCCCGGGCTCACCCCAGATGCCATCAGGCAGGGTTCAGCCACTCTGGCCTGTCCTTTTTTTTCATTAGACCTTCAAATTGGCATGCGATGTACATGAATATTGTTAGAATGATTCTTTTTCTAGAAATATTGAGGAAACCAGCTCTCAGATGCCTGGTCTCATATTTGATGAAGGACCCATGTCCCTTGGATGTGTTTTCTATTTGAAGTCAGTCTCTAGGCCCATTTCTCTCAAGAGGCTCAGAGAGGGACCAGTCGTCCTATTCTGGGGGGATAATCCAGGCTTTAGAACTGAAAGTCCTGCACCTCAGGGAACTTCTGAGTCCCAGGCAGAGTGGGACAAGTTTAGTCCCCGAGACTTGGACAGATTCCTGTGAGAGAGAGAGAGAGAGAGAGGGGGGTGGGGTGGGGTGGGGAGAGGACCAAGTGCGTGTCCCTCACTGATTCAGGCAGCAGTAAGTAGTCCCCAGCCCTCACTCTGATCTGATCTGCAAAGATGGAACAGCCAAGCACCCTTAGAATGTAAACACAAATTTTAAAGAACTCAGGTTTTACAGGACTATGCGATTCAGGGTGAAGAGAGCAAGGCGGGGGGTGTACAGCAGGGTTGTCCAAAGCTGTGGGTTTAAGCGCCAAGGGCTTCACTGAAACATCCAGATGGGATCCGACCTTGGGCTCCGACCTCAGGCTCCAGGAGCCCCTGCAGCCATGATCACAGGAGCTCCTGAATCTAGTCCCACATTTTCTGGAAACCAGAGGCCTTGCCCCAGGACAGCTGTCTGACCGCTGGGGCCATGTAGGACCAGGTGTCGTCTCCTCCCCCAGCCCCACTGCGCGCCATCATAAGCATTTCAAGAGACCCACCTGCGTGCAAGGGCAGCGCTTCAGACACGATCTCGCATTGCCCTGACTTAGATGCCGAGAACAGGGCCCCGCAGCACAGTCCGCAGATAGCCCCTGTCGTGTTTGTCTTATTTCTTCAGTGGCATTAATCAGGCAGCTCTGATGGACCTGGGACCCCCAGACGTTGCAGGTATGTCTCCTGCGCGAGCCTCGGGGCTGAGACCTGCTGGGAGAAGTGGCCAAGGGGCAGGTGTGGAGATTGTCTGGGAAGAGAATGGGAGGGGGGCGGCTGGGGCAGGAGTTGGGGCCTCGGAGCCCCCATTAGACTTTAGGGAGAGGATGCGCAGATGAGGGCACCCAGGGCGAGGGGCCTCGATGGATTCAGAGGTCAGGGGGGGCCGGTTGAAGCCTGGTGGGAAGCAGGTGTGGAGGAAAGTGAGTTTGGAGGGGCATGTGGACATCCAAATGGCAGAGAAAGCATTTTCTCATCCTGTTACCCACAGCACTGACAGGGTAAACATGGAAAATTAGGGTGACCTCCCCAGTGTGGAATTCCTGGGAAGCAGTGGCATTTTGGGGGCTAAAACAGGCAAGTCCCAGCACACCAGGCCAAGCTGGTCACCCCAGACATATCCTGATCATTCTCACTGTTGAGGAGACGAGGGTCAAAGAGGTCCACAGCCATCCGAACCCCACGCCTGTGTTCCTCGCAGTGTCTCCTGGCCGGGGGACCAGGTGTCACCCTGTGGCTCTCAGGACAGTGGGTGGGGCTCTTGGGACTAGGCGGGGGTCTGGGTGCCCTGGGAGGCAGAGGGTGCTTCTGACTGAGCAAGAGGGTCACCAGGCCACATGCTGGTCAAGCTCTTGGCAGCTGGAGGGCTTGGCTTGTGTCTTGGCTATTCCCCATCACCCCTCTGTACATACAGTCTCATTCCTTCTCCACCAAAGGTTGAGATATTGGCTCTGACTGCTACCGCCGTTCTTTTTTTTCTTTTTTTTTTTTTTTTTTTTTTTTTTGCGGTACGTGGGCCTCTCACTGTTTTGGCCTCTCCTGTTGCGGAGCACAGGCTCCGGATGCGCAGGCTCAGCGGCCATGGCTCACGGGCCCAGCTGCTCCGTGGCATGTGGGATCTTCCCGGACCGGGGCACGAACCCGCGTCCCCTGCATCGGCAGGCGGACTCCCAACCACTGCGCCACCAGGGAAGCCCTACCACCGTTCTTAAAATGAGCATCCCGAGGGTGGAATGGCCTTGTGGTACAGTCGAGAGCTTTTGAGGAGATGGCACCAACTGGAGCCCTAATTAATGCTTGTTTTATGAAGTTCCAGGGAATGAGCACTCGATACGATAATGCAATAGAATTTTTTTAAAAGCATGCATTCTGTTTAAAGAGTGGGGACAAAAAAAAAAAAGGAGTGGGGACAAACAGACACCTTGTAAAACAGCCTGGTGGAAGGTGCTATTATAGGAAGCGATACTGCCCTTTCTGAAGTCTGTGCTTGGTAATCACCTCATTAATTTTAAGCAGGTACTACCAGGACCTCGTTCTCAGTTCTCCACAAGAGCTTGGGGTCAGAGAGAAGGTGACCCTCCAGGAGCCATCCTCAAGGAGCGAACTTCCCGAGGAGAAGCTGGAGGCATCCTGCACGCCCTGAGCCCCGTGGGAGACAGGGCCCCGCGGAGGGTGTTGGGGGGGGTCCTCTGGGTCCTGGTTTGAAGTGTCGGAGTGTCTGGGCTAGAGCATCCCGAGGGGAGGACCCTCAGAGCAGAGGGGTTCTGGGTCCCCCTGAGGTTTCAGAACATGTATTAATGGTCTCTGTGACGGCTGTCACAAGTAGCACAGGCTCAGTCGTTTAAAGCAACACTCACTCACTACTTATAGTTAAGTCCAAAGTGGGTCTCACCGGGCTACGGTCACTGTGGCGGCTGGGCTGCCTTCCTTCTGGAGGCTCCAGGGACGGTCGGTTTCCCTGCGTTTTCCAGCTTCTAGAGGTGCCTGCGTTCCTTGGCTTGTGGTCCTTCCTCCATCTCCGAAGCCAAGGGTAGATGGTGGCATCTTTCTCATGCTACCTTCCCTCTGGTTCTGACGCTGCTGTGTCTTCCTTCCCCACTTAAGGATCCTTGTGATGACATCAAGCCCACCCACACGATGCAGGGCACTCTCCCCAGCTCAAGGTCAGCTGATGAGTCATCTTAATTCCATCTGCCTCCTTCATCTCCCTTTGACATGAAAACCGATGCAGTCACGTATCCTGGGGATTAGGATGTCACCATGTTTTGGGGACTGTTATCCTGCCTCCCATACTTGCTGGACACATTTTGCCTTAGGACATATCTACCTTGCTTTCATTTATCTATTTTGTAAGGAAAGAGGCATGGAAGGTGCCGGCATCTGGGGACCCTGAGGTTTTGTCTCTTGGCAACATCACTAACTCGGTGTTGGACCCTAGGATGAGTCCACTTGGCCTTTCTGAGCTGTAGGGTACTGTCCTTTCAACAAGAATGGGGACACTTGTCCTGACGGTTCTACAGGGTCACCCCAGGGAAAACGAAACAGGAAGTGGACATGACAAACCATCAAAAAGTGTCAGTGCTATAAAACCAACCACGATGAGCTCTAGCATTTCTGGCATCAAGTAATGTAGTGCATTGCTCCCAGAGCCCAGGGTCAGCAGGAGCATGGTCACAGGTCTCTGGAACATTCTTTCCATCCGCCAGGCCCAGGAGGGGCTGGTGGGATGACCCTTTGAGAAGAGCTGGCCTCCCCTCACTTGTGCCCTGGAGGGGGACAGCGAGATTGGTGAAGGTTTTTAGCCTTTTGGCCATGGGACACTGGCCACATGGGGTGCCTTCTACAGATGAGGCCGTCGTAGTCTCTGTCCATTGCCCTAGCAGCTTCGCTTTCGAAACACAAATCCAGGAGATGCCATTGGAATGAATTTTGACACATACACATCCCTGTGTAACTCAGACTCTTGTTAAGTTATAAAACATCATCATGACCCCAGAAAATTCCCTCCTGCCCTAATTAGTCAATCCCCTAGGTAGCCAGTGGTCAGAATTTTTTAAATCATGGATTCTGTTTGTCTGTTCTACAACTTCATGCCACTGGAACCATGCAGTCTGTTCTCTTGTTCCAGCTTCGTCATCCACCATCATGTCCTGAGCTGCTTCTCTGTTGTTGCATGGACCCGCAGTTCATTCCTTTTTGCTGCTGACTAGTATCCCATAGTACAAATGGGCTACTGTTTGTTTATCTACTCTCCCGCTGATGGACTTCTGGGCTGTTTCCAGTTTTGAGTTGTTCTGTATAAAGATGCATTGAGCATACTGTTTGTAAAAATAAAATCCAGGAGAGTTTGCTTGGTCCCCTGTATTTTACCCACATGCTCCCTGACCCGTGAAAGGAGCCCGGCTCTACCTACGGGAGTGACAGCCCGGTGGCCACTCTGTCTAAGGGGAGGCCCTTGTGCTGGGACGGCCCTGGTGTCAGCGACCCATCTGCAGGGTGGACGGGCATGTCCTCAGGGTGTCACGTTCCCACTTGGGGGCTCTGGGCACCTGTGCTGTCCTGTCTCCTTCCCTTGGCTCCCGGGCCTCCCCTGGTATTTGCTTATATATTTATGAGCCCCGGAATTGCTACTTCTGGCAGAGTATTTACTTAACAATATAACAGTAGTTGTAGGATAATTGTGCTGCAATGAACGAACAGCCAGGGTCTGTGCAGTAAGTGGATAATAAAAACCAAGGTTTATGGGTTCTGCTACTGGGAAGACTTATAGCCTTAATATTGCATTATGTAACTAATCATTTTCAGTTCGGAATGGCCTGGGATTAGCAGAGACCCTCAGCCAGCTGAGGGTAATAAGGGGATAGGAAGAAAGAACATACCGCCCGGCTTCTCCCCTCCCAGCTGAGATCTGTGGATTCAGATCTTCTCCTTCAAGGAGGAAGAGGGGGATGAGGAAGTACTTTACTGTACTGTTCCCTCCTCCAGGCCTCTGCCTCCCCATTTATATTTATATTTTTTATTTTTTATTTATTTATTTTTTTGCAGTATGCAGGCCTCTCACTGATGTGGCCTCTCCCGTTGCGGAGCACAGGCTCCGGATGCGCAGGCTCAGCGGCCATGGCTCACGGGCCCAGCCGCTCCGCGGCGTGTGTGATCCTCCCGGACCGGGGCACGAACCCGTGTCCCCTGCATCGGCAGGCAGCCTCTCAACCACTGCGCCACAGGGAAGCCCTGCCTCCCCATTTATAAGAGATACTAGGACATTGAGGCCCCTTTCCCATGGCAGCCCACAAGGGAGGTGGCACAAACTGGACCCTGACTTTCTCAAGCTCCACACCAAGCCCTGGGCACCTGCAAGGAGCTTTATGTCCTTAGAGAGTGTCCTGAGCTAACTTGTTTCCAGCTTGCTCAGAGTGTCATGTCGGAGCAGGGAGGACTGGGCGGCCACATGTAAAGCCGGCAGAGGGGACAGCGGCAGGCGCTCCTTGCCGGGAGCTCGCTGAGGGGCCGGCGAGGCCGGTCCATGTCCTCCGTCCTCTCTGTTCCCTGGGGCGTGACCAGCTGGGTGAGCGAGCTGTCCCCAGCCACATGGGTCCAAACCCAGCCAAAGAAGATGGCCAGAAGCAGCCAGCGTGGGCTCCAGACCCGCTACATTTGCACCAAAAAAAGAGAATGGGGTGTCAGATGGCTGCTTGCCCAGGTGAGACAGGAAAGGAAAAGGCACTTCAAGTAAGATGAAGCGACCTTGGCCCTGGTGAATGAGAGTGCAGCTCCTGGGAATGACAGAAGAGCCTGTGCTGGGAATCTCCACGGCCATGGGAAACGGAAAGGCTCAAAGGATATGTGTTTTTTTTTTTTTTTGCGGTACGCGGGCCTCTCACTGTTGTGGCCTCTCCCGCTGCGGAGCACAGGCTCCGGACGCGCAGGCTCAGTGGCCATGGCTCACAGGCCCAGCCGCTCTGCGGCATGTGGGATCTTCCTGGACCAGGGCACGAACCTGCATCCCCTGCATTGGCAGGCGGACTCTCAACCACTGCACAACCAGGGAAGCCCGAAGATGTGTTTTCTAAATCCATTCTGTATGTAATAATTTGCACCTGTTAATCCCAAACTCCCAGTCCATCCCTCCCCCACCCCACCTCCCCCTTGGCAACCACAAGTCTGTTCTCTATGTCTGTGAGTCTGTTTCTGTTTCATAGATAAATTCATTTGTATTTGTATTTTAGATTCCACATGTAACTGGAATTTGGTATTTGTCTTTCTCTTTCTGACTTACTTCACTTGGTATGATAGTCTCTAGGTCCATCCATGTTGCTGCAAATGACATTATTTCATTCTTTTTAATGGCTGAGTAATATTCCATTGTATAAATATACAACATCTTCTTATCCATTCATCTGTTGATGGACATTTAGGTTGTTTCCATGTCTTGGCTTTTGTAAATAGTGCTGCTATGAACATAGGGGTGCATGTATCTTTTCGGATGATAGTTCTACTGTATAGCACAAGGAACTATATTCAGTGTCCTGTGATAAACCATAATGGAAAAGACTATGAAAAAGAATATATGTATTATAACTGAGTCACTTGGCTGTACAGCAGAAATTAAACAACATTGTAAATCAACTATACTTCAATAAAATAATAAAAAAAAGAATATATACTTTATCTCTGTCCCTCTTGCTTTCCAGTATGGGGTGGCAGGCAACCCCAGACCTTCCCACTGCTCTTCCCCCGCCATGCTCCACATACCCCCTTGCTGCCCACTTGTGAGGGGAGCCATAGGCCTGTCCGGATGATCAAGGGATCAAAGACACATTTGGGATGGCAACGTTGAATGTCTCAGGAATCGTATGTCTGGATTCATGGGAGCTTTCCTGGGAGTTGTCTGCATAGAAAACCCACGTCCCTGTTGTGTCTACTGTGGATAATGGTCCGTCCACACCCACTGGACCCTCCCCCAGTAGCAGCAGGACACAGGTGAGAGGTGGGTCATGGGGGGCTCAGGAAACCCCACTGGAGCCAGCCCAGCCAGGGTCTAACCCTCACCTTGGGTGGGAGAGGCTCAGGGAGGTGTGAGTGGATGTCTGGGGTGTTCACTGTGCTCCATTGCTTGACCTGGTTGTGGTGACTCGGAGATGATTCATCAGCAGATGCATTGATTTGAATACTTTCTTAAAAGCATGGGATATTCCAACACAACAGTGTAAAATTGGCCACAGTTTTTGTTTAACGGTCACACTGTATCCTGGTAAAAGTTGGGGCAATCCTGATGCACACTTAGTGGGAACATAAGTTGGCAATTTAAATTCCAAAATTTCATATTCTTTGAGCAATTAATTCTACTTCCGGGAGTCTACCCTAAGGAAATAGCAAAAGCTAAGGGCAAAAATGTATGCACCAGGATATTCATCATTGCAATATCAAATAGTTTTGAAAGTCTAAATGTCCAGCAATTAAAAAAAAGAGAGGTCTTGGGGCCTCCCTGGTGGCGCAGTGGTTGAGAGTCCGCCTGCTGATGCAGGGGACGCGGGTTCGTGCCCTGGTCCGGGAAGATCCCACATGCCGTGGAGCGGCTGGGCCCGTGAGCCATGGACGCTGAGCCTGCACGTCTGGAGCCTGTGCTCCGCAACGGGAGAGGCCACATCAGTGAGAGGCCTGCATACCACACACACACACAAAAAAAGAGGTCTCACTATGTACCTACTCTGATGACTAAAATAAAAAAGGCTGGTAATACCAAGTGTTAGTGAGGACACAGTGCAGCCAGAGCTCTAATACATCGTTGGTGGGGAAGAAAAGTGATATAAACACTTGGGAAAAAGTTTGGCATTTTCTTATAGAGTTAGTTCTATACTTATGATTCAGCAATTATACAACTAGGTTTTACCCAAGAGAAATGACAGCATGTATTCCCAAAAGGACATGCACAAAAATGTTCATATCTGCTTTTTTTATAATAGGCAAACATTGGAAATAACCCAAATGGCCACAGCAGGAGAATGGATAAGCAAAGTATAGCATATTTATACCATAGAAAACTACTCAGAGATAAATAGGGATGTATAAAGAATAGCCAACACATGAGTGGATCTTACAGACACTAGTTGGACAAAAGAAGCTGAATACAAAAGAATACGTATTTATGATCCCGTTTATATGAAATTCTGGAACAAGTGAAGCTAAGCTATGGTAAAAGATCAGAATAGAGGTTGCCTTTGGAGATATGACCGGGAAGGGACACAGGAAAACTGTGGTGGTGAGGGCACTGCTCTGTATCTTGGAAGGCGTGTGTGTTAATGGGCATAGACTTTTCTCAAAATTCATGAAATGGTACGCTCTAGAGCTGTGCAATTCATAGCATGTAAATTTCACCCCTCGCCAAAACAAAGCTGTAAACACATATTGAATAATAGTTAGCAGGGTTGCTTATTACAGTGGTATGGCTTAGCGATTCTAAAACTATTTTCCCTTTATTCCAATTTTGAGCAAATGAGTACATACATCAAGGATCATGGTAGCTCAATCTCTTACTGATGGGGAAGGAATTACAATATGGGCAGGGGGAAGATTAGCATGTACCTTGTGAATGGGAATAGGGGCAGTCGGGTGAATTCATTTCTGTGTGTGTGTGTGTAAATAGGTACAAACACATATACATATAATGTATATACATATGTATATACAAACATACAGAGTGTATAAAAATACACATATATGTATATATATATTAATGTCATATATATTTATATACATATGTTTATATTCACTCAGTCTACCTATTATCTCTCTATCTATCTGTCTTTCTACCTAATCTATCATCTATTTACTATCTCTTAGCTCTGTCCACTGGGAGAGCTTAGAAGCAATGACACTCAGTTTCAATGATCACACTTACCCAGCATCCAGGTCTTGTTTTTTTTTTTTTTTCTTCCCTTTGCAGTATGCGGGCCTCTCACTGTTGTGGCCTCTCCCGTTGAGGAGCACAGGCTCCGGACACGCAGGCTCAGCGGCCATGGCTCACGGGCCCAGCCGCTCTGTGTCATGTGGGATCCTCCCGGACCGGGGCACGAACCCGTGTCCCCTGCATCGGCAGGCGGACTCTCAACCACTGCGCCACCAGGGAAGCCCCCAGGTCTTGGTTTTTAATTCCATTCTCAGTCCATAGGGACCAGGGCTCCTTGGAGAAAAAGCTGTTTTCAGGCCTGAGGCAAGGAAAGCGCAAGGCAATTCTGGAATATCTTGCGGCCTCATAGAATGAGGGGCTCTCAAAAGAACATCGGGGCCAGCATAAGAGGGCTGCCAAATCTGGGACAATTTGACCATCGAAATAAGGAGCAATAGTAATGGATTAAAGCCCATTGAATAAAATAGAACCAATGAGCCCATAGTGATCTAAATAATTAAATGAATAAACAGACTGGGGAGAAGGGAAAGTTCTCCTTACATTAGAATTCTACTTAATAAAGAAGAAAGGATTTAGAACATCATCCACTAGTGCCGAAAACAGTGGATGAAATTTTGATAATGATCAGGCTATTTATAGAATGGAAGAATTAAATTACTTGTTCATTATGAAAGGAAAAGGATAATTTTACAGGGGAGAGGCCTGGAGGACTCAACCTTGACCAGGGGATCAGAGATCTGTCCCAGGACAGGACATCCCATGCCTGACGGTGAGGACACAGCATCGCCCTGTGCAAGGCTGAGAAAAAACACAGCCTGGGTCTGATCCTGAGAAAGGACAAATAAACACAGATGGAGGCACTTCTGGAAGTAACTGCCCTTTCCTCCCCAGAAAGGTCAAGGTCAAGGAGAAGAAAGAAATATAAGGAACTGTTTCGGGTTGAAAAAGCTAAAGAGACAGGGAAACGCTGCATGGGGGTAGGTATGGGTCCTGGGGGTCAGGATGCTCTGAAAGGACCCAGGTGGCCTATTGATGAAATGTGAGTATGTGCAGTGGGTTAGATGATTGTATTGTATCAAGGTTAAATCTCCTGATTTTGATAATTGGTCTGTGGCTTCGTAACTTTTTTCCTTTACGAAAAGGTAGCGGTGATGACAAAGGAAATGTTGCAAAATGTGAGAATTCATGAATCTGGATAAATGGTCTATGGGAGTTCTTTGTACCATCCTTGTGACTTTCCCACAGGGATGAAATCACAACCAAATAAAAGGTTTGGACAGACGAAGCCGGCAGAGCAAATTTCTATAGGTGAGATCATCAGCTTGAGACCAATGTGCCCTGGGGACCCCCTGATCTCAGAAGAAAGAAAAACATGAGAAGGATCCAAACCAAACACCATAGCTGTCTGACCGCGGTGTTGAGCCAAACAAAACCTGTCCAGATGTGCCAGTCAACCCCAGGCCTCCAGCAGCTGTGGATCTCGCCTCTGGTGAGCAACAGAGCAGTCAAGTAGGCTTTCTGGAGCAGGTGGCCTCGTAAACTGCCAAAGAACAGGATGCCTGGGAGCTGCCAGCTGAGCATGAGGAAGGCTGGCAGCCTCCTTGAGGGTACAGTCTGAGCCGTGTTCAATTCTGAGCTGTGCTCTCACACCAACGTCTCTTTGCAATTTGCCCTCCTCCATGGTAGGAAGCAGAAAAAAGTATGGCTCAGGGCGAGCACCCCGGGCGGGCGGGGGGCTGCGCTTCGTGCTCGTTTCCCAGTATGTTAATGCACACCTGTGGAATGGTCCCCCCAGCCACCCATGGCTGTGGGGAGCAACTACAATTGTTCTTTTGCTTTTCTTGTTTTCTTTTAATGACTTCCTTAGATACTGGCTTGGTAACTTTGAAATGCCACCAGAAGCAGAGATTCAAGAAGCTCCTGGGAGGATGGGAGAAAAGTAAGTTTCCAAAGGAAGCAGCAGCCCAGGCAGGGGCCAGGAGACAGGATGCTCTGTCCAGCCTGGATGCTCATATAGGGTCAGGGCAGGGAAATACTGGGGACAAAATTTTGGTGCTCTTGTCCAGCATGATGAGTTAACACAACTGAAGGGAGACCAAGGAAGGCATTAAAAGACAGAGGGAGGCTGGCTGGAGACCACAGAAGGGGTCTGCCTGCCCAGCCCCTACCCTGACTCGGCATCCTCTCACCATGCCATCGGGGCTGCAGCCGTGGGAGCACCAGTTCCCAGCTTGGGTAACCAGGGGGCTGGGCCTCTCGTTGTGAAGAAGGAGGGGAGCATGATGACCTTAATTCTGGGCAGTCACTGAATGTCTTGTGGGACATGCATCCTGGGGTAGTGGTGGATGGAGCACAAAATCTTGTGAGGGGTCGAGATCCCAGTGCTCCCTCACCGTTGACTGGACAAGTCTGTGCTCCTGGCATGGAGCCAGAAACATAACCCATGGTATTAGTCAGTGTTCAGAGAAACAGACACAATAGGAGATTTGTGTGTGTGTATGTGTGTGTGTGTGTGTGTGTGTGTGTGTGTGTGTGTGTATATATATATAGAGAGAGACAGACAGACAGACAGACAGAGACAGAGAGACAGAGAGAGACAGAGAGAGGAGAGGAGATTTATTATATGGAGTTGTCTTATGCAATTATGGGGGCTGAGAAGTCCCAAGACCTGCCGCCTGCCAACTGGGAGACCCAGGAAGACAAATGGTGTAGTTCCAGTCCAAGTCCAAAGGCCTAAGACCCAGGAGAGCTGAGGTTTCAGTTTGAATCCAAAGGCAGGAAAAAGCCAACATCCCAGGTCAAGGCAGTCAGGCAGGGGGAGTTCTCTCTTACCTGGAGAAGAAGAAGCCATTTTGCTCTATTCAGGCCTTCAACTGATGGAACAAGGCCCACTCCTAGCAGGGAGAGCAATCTGCTTTACTCAGTCTGTGATTCAAAGGTTAATCTCACCCAGGAACACCCTCATAGACACAGTCAGAATAATGCTCAACCAGGTATCTGGGCACCCCATGGCCCAGTCAGTTTGACACATGAATTTAACCATCACATATGTTATGTAGACTTCTCCTGGTAACTCTGCCTGTGTGTTCAGTGTTCTCAGTTTGTAGAAACCAGTCCTCAGAGAGGTGAAGAACTGCCCCCCCCACCCCCGGCCAGGTCACAATGCCAGGAAGTGGCTGAGCTGGGATTAGAACCCGGTGTGTCTGACTCCAAATGTGCTGAAAAGGCTGCTGTTCAAGGTCCTTGGCTGGAATTGAAGCTGCCTTGGTCCAGATTCCCCGAGCTTCCAGTGACATGTTTTCCAAGCTAAACAAGTTTCCCTGCTCGCAGGTAGCCTTCTGTGTGGTCTGATGCACAGCTTGGCACTGTAGGAGTTTCTATTTGCTGCTGTAACAGATTATTTCAAACTTAGGGCCTTAAAACTATACAAATTTATCATCTTGCAGTCCTGGAGGTCAGAAGTCCAACACAGGTCTCAGAGCACTCGGGGGAGACTCAGAGGGCAAGGAGGAAGCACTCATAGAGCAGTGGGAGGACTCAGATCAGGGAGGGGCGCTGTGAGGGCGGGGCTGCCTGTGATGTTAGCATTGGTCAGAGAGCTGAACATGTTGAGGGAAACCTGAACATCCCAGAGACTGAGGGTGTCCACTAGTTGGGGTGTGTGTGTGTGTCCGGGCTTTACCATCCTGTGGGATCTGCATGCAGGAACGTTTGGGAGTTTAATGGGGAAGGATCTGGGCCAGCAGCTTGGGCTTTTCTACCTGCGACAGGCATAGCTGTGGTGCAGGGGCCGGGGGATCCGTGGCTGTTATGCTCCATGGGGGTTGGTGGACAGTGACCTCTGCAGGGATCTCGACTGTTCCTGCAAAGTCTGAATGTTGCAGGCATGCCTGGGCCGCTTCTTTTTAAAGCTTGGGTGGACAAACGTCTCTGTTTCTCTGTACACTAGATTGAGGAGCTTAGGGCGCAGCTCCTTGGTGGGCTCGGAGATGCAGTTAAAGTCTATAAAGAGCTGAGCCGTGGGGAGAGCTGGCTGGCTTCCAGTTGGGATCATCCGAGTCTACCTTGGTTCCACCCAGGGTTTCGTTTTGGGGATTTAATGTGGGTTGTGAGTCAGGTTCAGCAGAAGGGTCATCTTCTCTGCAGCAGGAGGCTGGAGCTGCCTCCGCACTTTGGGTGGACTGGGTCTGGCAGAGCCAGTCTTTTCACTGCTCAGATTTCTGTCCTCAGCTGGACAGACATGCATTTCTTGCTTCTTTATCGGAGGGATTTTGCTGGGTTACTCCTTCAAAGCAAGGGCTGCGAGATGGATTCTGAGCGTCCAGTGTACCCAAGCCCTCTCCCATTGCACTCGACTCACAGCATCCCTGCTGTCCGCTCTCCTTTTCCTCCTCCCCAGCTGCCCCCACCATGAGATGTTCTCCTGTGTCTCTTTGTAAGTCGGCTGATGCTCACCTTCCGCCAGCACATCCTCCCTGACAGCCGGCTCTGTGGGAGGCAATGTGGGTGAGGGTCAGTAATTGATGCCACAGAAGGAAAAACACAGGGCTGAGTCTTGGTCGTGACCTGCCCTTGACTGTTGCAATGAGCTTGGACAAGTCTGCAGCATCTCTGGGCCTCTGTTTTGTCCACTATGGACTGAGACCATATTAATGTTCTCTGTGGTCCTTCCAGCTTGCAGCTCCCTCAAGTCTGTGTGCAGCGCCCACCCAGTGAGCACCAGCATCCTTTGTTATACAAGACGGTGGATTATTAGTCTTTTTTTCTTAGATGTCATTGTGTCTTTTGGGGTCAGGCTGCACTCAACCTGGGAAGCTCTGTCACCTGCCCTCCACCCGGACCTGGCTAAATGCTCCAGGCCACCTCCTCTGTGAAGTCTCCCTTGGTTGCCCAACCTGCAAACTTATCCTAAGTTGTCCTGCAGCAAGAACACAGTCTGGGCTACACTGGGTTCAGGCTGAGTTTGTGAGAGGATGGATGAGTGAAAGAATTTAGTAAAGGATCTTGCTAATGATAACCCACTCACCCAAGCATGATTTATTGAGCACCTACTAGGTGTCAGGCAACAATCGTGACACATTAGGGAATAAAATAGACAAAGATTCCTGCCCTCCTGGAGCTTACATTTAGGGGCTAGGAGACATTAGATCAATAACCTAAACCATGTAGGTGATGAAGAGGGGTAAACCCTTTAGAGTCTAGAGAAAAATAAAGCCAGTCCTTAAAACACTTAATAGAAGAGACTTGTTTCTGCCTTTAGTGATTTATGTGTGAATGTCTGTAGATTTAAAATGCTTCTCATTCTGCAAAGAGGTGATGGTCAGGGAATGGTTAGAGCAATCTGGATGACAGTCTGGAAGAGGTGGGCTTTTAAATTGGATTGAAGTCAAGGGAAGTTGCTCATTTAAGCTGAAGGTCACTGCACAATCACTAAGCTGGGTATTGCCCTCTGCTCAGTAGAGCCAGACCCTTGTCCATCTCATTAAGTCCCTGACATGTCTTACAACAGAGCCAGTGCCCAGCAAATGTTTCAGGATTGCACGAGCCCTCTCCAGGGCTGTGGGAGTGGGTGGATGTTGCCAAGCTGGGGTGAGAGGAAACCAGATTGTTCCAGAAGTTCTCTTTCTGACAGCTGCACTACATACCCGGTCCAAGGTTCCTCAATTTTGCTTCAGGGTTGGAATGTTCCCAAAAAGTGGTCAATTTTTTAAACCTTTTTAAAATTAGCCTGGTCACAGGCAATCAGGAACTCTGGAAAGTTTTGACAACTCTTAGAGTCCCTTGATTAATTGGATGTTTCTAACTGCACTGTGTCTCTGCTGATCTGTAGATAGTGGAGTCTGAGAATTTAACAGGAGAGGAAAATGCAGTTGGGCTAATTTATTCCCGGAGAGCTGGGGAGGCGGAAGTCACTTTTTTTTTTTTTTTTTTTTTTTTTTAACTACTGCAGCTAATAAAGAGCCCTGTTTCTTCAACACAGAGGAGCATGGTACACTTTATATAGAAGTGAACTGACGATTAGATAAATGAGTTTATGGGGCTGGGAGCCGATGGGGATGGGCTCAGGCAGTGGTTACTTGTTCAGCTATAGGGACTGGTCTCCTTTCGTTGTTTTCACCTGGAGTTATTGGAGCCCCAGGCACACAGAGCTCTGGATGCCTCACTCTGGCAAGTCACCTGGGCGGTGGCCCTGCCAGAGCCCTTTAAGAAGCATCCCTCCACACGTAGATGCAGACAAAAGCCCAACTTCCCCTCTGGGTTCGTTCCTCTAGCCCTGAACTCAGAGGGGACTCCTCTGACGTCATTCCTTTGGCCTTATCACGAGAAGTGTTCCTACAGCCCTGAGTCTTGTGACACCCGCCCCCCCTCCACCCAGCTCTTCCTCTCTCCACTCTTACCCATTTATCATGGATAGTTGAGCAGAGGGGCTCTTGCAGCCAGAGCCAAGGATCAGGGTCTGTACTTTCCCTCGTGCACCTGCCACTTCCCTCCCCAGCGTCCCCCAGAGCTGACATGCGATCAGGTTCTTCTGCAGCTCTCGGCCGCCTCTGGAGAGAACATGAGCTCAGAGCATCACAGCCTGGATTCAGACCTGGGTTCAAGCCCCTTGTTACCATGTAGGGTCACCAGATAATATACAGATCACCCAGCTCAACTGGAATCTCAGATAAACAATGGGTCATGTTTTAGTGTAAGTATATGCCATGTGATATTTGGGTATATACTTAGAGTAAAAGAAAATTATTCATCATATGTCTCAAATTCCAATTTAACTGGGCTTCCTCTATTTTGATCTGCAAAATCTACCAATGCCCCATGACCATCCCTATGTGACCCTGGGCAGGTCTCTTAACATTTCTGTGCCCCCGTTTCCTCATCTTCTCAAGGAGGGATGATGATAACAGAGCCGACCTGAAGGTCAAGGGAGGCAACAGGATGATTTGTGCTCACAGAGCAAGCCCTTGGCAAGTGTGAATCTGGTTACTCATTTGTGGGGTCCACAACCCTGCGACCGGCTGGTGTGGGGAGGGACTGTCTTGAGCATCACAGACGCAGGCTCTGCCCCCTGCATTTTTGTAGTGACATAATGAGTCTCAAGAGGGGCCCTGCACGTAGCAGTTGGGCTGTTGTCTCCTCCACTGCAGTTTTGTGCTCTTTGGTGTGAGAGGAATGCACTGGAAGGCGACGCTTTACCAGGAAGATTACCATCGGTCCTCGTGTTGTATCAACATGGCAGGTCTGAAGACCCAATACTTCCTAGTGCAGGAACGTTCCATCTGAGCGTCCTGTGGAACGCTGGCTGCTGTCCTGAGATGCTGCAGATACTGGCCACCCCTGTGGGCTTTGGTGGTAATAGCAGCTGACCTGGCTGAGCCCTGCTGCGGAGGAAAGGGGACAGAGGAGAGGCTCCTCCGAGGGAGCAGGTTGCTTCCTTTCCCAGCAGTAACCAAGCCCTGGGTGACCCTGCCTCTCTCCCTGCTCATCCCATGAGTGAGAACCAGGGTGTAGCTCAGATCAAGTGTGGACAGACTGGCAGCACACGG
The DNA here is from genome assembly GCF_964341445.2 of Mesoplodon mirus. Lineage (NCBI taxonomy): Eukaryota > Metazoa > Chordata > Mammalia > Artiodactyla > Ziphiidae > Mesoplodon > Mesoplodon mirus. The sequence goes on along the minus strand of NC_138978.1, from coordinate 3,633,625 downwards.
CACTTCAGAGGAGCGGGTCCTACTCAAGTGAAGTTGCGTGTCTGCACTGTCTGAGCCCCTTAGGGTGTGTGGGCAGTCCCGTCAGCTGTCTGCTGGCCAAGCAGGGTGGTGTCTGGGTTCATATCTCCAGGGATCAGAGTGAGCAGAGATCCCAGTGAATGAGCTGGGCTGATCTCCGTGGAGGGCTGGTTCCATCCTCTGGGTCCCCCAGCTCCTTTGGGAACCTGAGACTCCCCTCCCAGTTAGAAAAATGAACACATGAAGAATTTGGTCCAAAATGAAGAGTTTCTTGGATCCCTGGGCCCACCCAGGGATCATGGACCCCTTGGCATTAGTTGAGATGGGGAAGCCAACCAATGTGCCCAGAGCCAAGGAGGGGCTTGGAGTGGGTGGGGTAAAACAATAAAGATTGCAGATTTTGGAAAGTCAGGACATCTGTGGGAGGGGGTGTGGCCGGGAGCAGCTGTGGTTTGCCCTCAATGGACCAGGATCCCAGATGGTGGATAGGTCAGGACAAATTTCAGGTGCAAGGTGGACATGTGGGAAATACGGGATCCCCCAGGAGGTTGGCATGACCTGGGTGGAGGGGAGAAGCCGTGGTTGGCCCAGTGGGGCTGTGGGCTGGTGGTCTGGTTTGGTGACTTCCTGGGCAGATGACAGCTACATCACGGTGAAGGCCAAGGGATCGGCAGTTCACGTCCCTGCATCAGTCTGCAAGGATGCAGGTGGATGTCCTTCGGGGCTACAGCAGCCCCATGTCTTCTGGACAGCTACCTCTTGTTCTGTTTTCAAAACACTTGCCTCTCGCCCTGTTCTGCATTAATGAACTCCCAAGAAACGGGACGTTGTCGCTGTCAATTGTACAGCATCCCTGGCAGAAGGAGCCCCCCCCTACCCCCCACAAGACTCTCCTGACTCTCAGAGGGGATCACAGTATATTAAAGGAGCTGCGGCTCATTTAGACGGAGCTTTCATTTGACGTATTGCTATATTAATGTCAAGAAGTCTACCCTGGTGAGTTCTGTACAAGTCGGCCTCCAGAATCACATTACTGACAGGGAGATTGGAGTTTCAGGGTTTACCGCTGAAAACATCATCTCCAAGGTTGATTTCAACTGTAAAAATCAGAATGAAAAATTCCCCTGTAATTGTCTGATGGGAAATGTATTGTCTCCTAAGATCACCTTCATTGATTCTCTTTCATATCTGTATTAAATCTGAACAGCTAACAACAATCTCGTCCTGTATGGAAACGTGGGGGGTGGGAAGCAGCAGGCCGTGGGGAGGCAGGGTTTGCACAGAGAAGGAGGCGGAAGAGGATGCATCCGGTGGCCCTAGACTTTTGTGTCTCTTCACGTGGGGCAGCGGGCGACGGCGCTTTTGCATAAGGGACATGCCACTGCATTATCGCTAAATTATCACAGCATTATCTCCGCGTCTGCTTTCTTTGTGTAGGGGAAATAATGCGCGAGTGAGAATAGTTAGAGACCTTGAGTGTGTAAGCAAGATCTCTGATGGCTGCCCTTGACTTTGTCTGCCTAACGTTGTGTGCTGCACGCGCTTTGGGGGAAAGAAGGAAGGAGCGGAGGGCAAAACCCCCGTGACAGCATCTGCAGGTGACCGGTCACCTTGGAACCTGCATCGGGCACGGGACACCCTAGGGGATGTTTGCTCACATGGATCTGAAGCTCACACACCCAGCGTGTGTTTGCTGGGCTCCCACTTGAACTCTGATCCCATGCTAGGTACCTTGGAAGGTACAAAATGAGGACGCCTCTGTTTCTTCAGAGCCGTGTGCCAGCAGGATCAAGGCCAAGTTCACTAACTCATATATTGAGAGTCAGGAAGTAGGGCCCCCAGGAGCCTCGCCTCCAAGTACTCACGCTCTTGTGTGTCCCCCTCCCCACTTCTCCACGAATGGTGTGACCAGCGGCCCACAGCAGAACCTTCTGAGATGGGGTTATAAAACCACTACTTCTGTCCTGGGTGCCCTCCTGCTTGCTGGCTTACTCTCTTTCTTGCAAAAAGGTCTAGGATATCTTTCCAGAGAGGGCCCGTGGAGGAGACCGTGCAGGGCAAGAGCCCCCCACACCCGCCCCGGATGACAGCCGAAGCCGCAATGCCAGCCCTATGAGCAAGACACCCCCATCCCTAGCTGGGGCTTTGGGTGATGCAGCCTTGTGGAGACCTCCTGAGAGGCCCAAGCCAGAGCCACCCAGCTCCATCCCTCCCAGGTCCCTGAGGTTCAGGAGCAGCGTGAGGGCATAAGTGTTTGTTGTTTAAGCTAAGTTTTGGGGTGATTAGTTATACAGTCATAGATAATGAATACAGTCAGTGCTGGGGGCTGAAGCCCAGTAGAGGTGGAATGATCTGGAGCTTGGTGGGGGAGGGGGGTCTGAGAGAGCTGCAGGTGGAACCAAGGAGAAGAGATGATATACAGGTGGTGTGAATGGAGATGAGCTGGTACCCTGAACAGAAGAAGCAGAGTCCAGAGCAGGTGTGGGCTGGAGGAGAAAGGGGGTGAATGTGAACATCTATGGAGATTCTAGAACAAAATCTTGTTTGGATGCAGTGTCGGGAATTAGGTTACCTCTGTCTTTCTTTTCTCTGACCTGCTCTGTGACCTGGCATCTCTAGGGGATGATGCTGCAGCTGGGCAGGGTGGAGGCATTGGTGAGCTTCACCATGAAAACAGGGGGCCCTCTTGCCCGGAAAGGCCGGCTGGCCGCCAACTTCTGCTCTGGAGCTGGTTTGCCACCCCCCTTCCCCCCCCCGCCCACTGTGAGTTTGCTTCACTCACCTCCCTCCCTCCTGAGTCACTGCCCCCCTCCTCTCACAGACACACTCTGGTCACTGCCGTCTTGGGGAGGAAGGATGCTTTCAGGGCGCATCTCTTCCATTTCTTGGCCCATTGCTCCCCACCCCCACCCACCCCGCGACACAAAGGCCCCTGGAAGAGTGTCCGCAGCCTCCAGTTCCACCTCCTTCCCTGCATTCAATCTCTACGGACTGATTTGGCGCCCCACATCTGCCCACCACTCCTCTGGGACTGCGATGGTCAGAGTCACCCCTGGCAGCCGCGGGGCCACGCCCACTGCCTGCTTTCCCATCCTCAGCTTCCTCGGTTAGGCTCCTGACTGGCCCTTTCTAGAATGTTCTTCGCTTGCCTCTACCTCCCTGGCTCTTCCTCCTTCCTTCCTAGGATCTGATCTGTGTCACCATTCAAATACTTTCAGATGCCATTAGGTGGAGGTAACCAAGGTTGGATGCATATGTTATGGGCATATTTTAGAGGAACTTAAAGCAAAGTTTGGGTGGGTGGCTCCCAGCAGTTTCAGCATCACCAGATCAGGCAGTGACGGGACACCCTCTCTGGTTTTATGTTCCAGCAGGACCCCTGGCGGTGACCCAGTTCTGTGCACACCCACCCCTCTGTGCCTACAGAGACGGTGAGGGTCGCGCCTCAGACCCCCGAGGTAAAGCGTTGCTGGATGTGCCACCATGGCCAGCAGCTTCTGAGCCACCCAGCCTGATCTGATTTTCTCTTAGAAGCCACACTGGGTTCCCACACGCCCCTCGCTCAGCATGGCCTTCCTCTTTGGCCTCCCCCGCTCCTGCCTTTCCCCTTTTCGTTCCAGATCATTTTTTTTTTTCTTTCTCAAACTGATTCCTCATCGCAGTGTCCTGACTACATCAGTTGAAGTCAGATCTTCCCATTTTTCAGAGACGGTCCTGCACTGGGAACTGAAGTTGTCAACCTGGCAACTTATTTTGTTACCAGTGGCCTTGTGGGAGTCCCGGGATCTCAATGCTTCTGGAGGTAGCCCTTCCCCACACCCGGCTCCGGGTTCAGGCCAGCTTCTGAGTGAGGGGTCCTGTCTGCTTTCCGCCCTCCCCCCTTCCCTCCTTTCTCTCTCCTCTCTGTGTTCACGACAGCACCTCTCTCTCTTCCCCTTTCTCTGACTCTCTCTTTTCCTTTCTTGCCCTCTTTTCTCCCTGTGTCTCTCTGTCTGTCTGTCTCTCCCCCCTCCCTCTGTGTTAATCAGAGAGCTATGAATCAGACAGACGTAAGTACAATGATCCTCGTGTCTGCCCTCAGGCACAGAGAGGGGGGCTGATCCATCTCTCCCCATCCCACCGCAGAGCGCAGAGCGGACCCCTGCAACTGTAGACAATCACAAAACAAGCCCGTGGTGGTTTCCGAGCCTGCCCACACAGCATTCCATTATGACATCCTGAAAACATGGTTACTTATAAAGCAATTTGCTCCTACAGGCTGGTTTGAGATTAAAATGGTAATTATCTTGCAAATGACTGTAACTGTCTTTCATAAACTTGGCGATGTTTGAGCTGTGACTGACTGAGGCCTGCAGCATAATGGGCTTAATAAACGATATCTTCCGTGTATTGTCAGGAATGGAGCCTGTGAATTTGGATGGGACCATCCTGTCATTTCAGTGAGATGGATTCCATTCTTCTCTCCAGCTGTATCTTTTTTAATAGCATGTGCTCATCATTTTTTTCTTAAAAGGATATTTTTCTTTAGGATAATTTTCAAATTGTTTATCTGCTTTTATGATCTCTCATTCCCCACACCCACCCCCCCAAAAAATTTTGCTTTTCCTGTTGTTACTGAGAAGAGCCCTGTCACCTTGGAGGAAGGTGGGGAAATAGCCACGCTTGCTGGAAAGGGGACCATGAAGGCAGTGTTACCGGCCAGGGTTCTTGGTCCCCTTAATCAATAAAAATTGAGGCCAGACAAGAAATTCAGGCAAGGCTTTATTGGGGCCCCTGCTGTAACAGGGGGAAGTGAGAACAATCAACAGTTTCCCTTGCTTGCTTCCTCCCTGAGGGTGGGCGAGCTGGTTCCTTATATGGGGTGAGGGTAGACGTGTGTCCAGGGGTCAGGCTGGAGGGGGGGCTTAGGTGGTCCGCCTATCCTGTTGGTGGTGTTGAGTGCAGGGGCCATGCCTAGTACCCTGCTTTTGCTCCCTGCTCTTCAGAAGCGGCTGTTGGGTTTTTGGTCTTTTTCTGTCTTCTCGTCCATGATTTGCCCTAACTGCCCATGTATGCAGTTATTTTTAGTCCCTTATAGTTTCTTTGTATTTTGTTGCTGGAGGAGACATTTGTCCAGGTGCGAGCACTACAGCCAAGGGTCCCAGGCCCCAGCTTGTCTCAGTAGCTGAGGGTTCCGGCCACCAATTCCAGCGTGCTTTGGGCAGGGGATTCCCCACACGACTTTGCGTTTCTCAGACACCAGCCAGGTGTCCTGCAATTCAGCTTGATTCTGACACTGTCGACCTGGAGGTCCGATCCCACAGGGATCAGTCCCACAAGACTGTTCCCCACTTCAGAGGCCAAACACAAGTTCAAGTTGTCACTTGTGCTTCTGACCGACTGACAATAAACCAGAAGTTCCCACAACACCCTCCTTGGGTTTGATTAATTTGCTAGAGTGGCTCACAGGACTTAGGACAGCAGTTTGCTCACTAAATTACAGGTTTATTACAGAGGATATTAAAGGATATGAATCAATAGCCAGATGGAGAGGTACGTGGGGTGAGGTCCTGAGCAAAGGGGTTCCTCCGGTCCTTGTGGCATTTGGAGCCCAGTACAGTGGCACATGGGAACATTCTGGTTTTCCAAACTGGAAGCTCTCTGAAACCCCCTCCTTTTGGGTTTTATGGAGGCTTCATTGCATACGCATGATTGGTGAAGTCGTTGGACATTGGAGATTGATTTACCTCCTGCTCTTCCTCTCCCTGGAAATCGGGGGCTGTGACTGAACGTTCCAACCCTCTATTCCTGGTTGGTTCCCCTGGCAACCAGCCTGCATCCTTAGATGCTTCGCAAAAGTCACCTCATTAACATACACTCGGGTGTGGTGGAAGGAGGCTTGTTATTTCTAGCAAGTCACCCATTTCACCTTAGTGGCTCTGAAGCAATTTCAGGACGTGAGGACAAGAGACCCGATATTGTAACAAAAGACCTATTGCTCTCACCACTCAGGAAAATTCAAGGGTTTTGGGAGCTTGGAACCGTGGACAAAGACCAAATATATATGAGAAACATATTTTGATCATCTGAATAACCAAATATATATTTCTTGTAAATCACAATATCACACTAACTGTCTCAGTCACTGACGGGCCCAGAGCAGGCATCAGGGTGACAGAACCCTGGGCCAGGGTGCTGAGTATGAGAGGTAGGGAACCCTCCTCCCCCTTTCCTACAGACAGAGGACCTCAGGAGAATAAAGGTTTTAGCTACCTTTTTTCTCCCTGACAGATCAAAGAGTCATCCCCAACAAAAGGTTAGGAGGGTGCAGGCTACCCTGGTACCAGGTGGATTTGGTCCTCAAGATGGAGAGGAGAGGGATGGGAGAGGTTCTTAGGACCCTGCAGGAGGCCAGGGAACTGGGCATGGGGCAGGACCGAGGGACCTCGGCCTGCTGACAGGGACTGAGGCAAGTGTGGGGCTCATGGGATTAGGGTTTGGGACTCTCCTTCCAGCCTTGGCCATAGTCCAGCCAGTTCTCCTGGAAGCTGCCAGGACAGAAAGGCCTGGTAGACCCAGGCATGGGACCACCATTTTCAGAGACCTCAACATACAGGTAATAGGTGTGTGGTTTCTCCTCAGCCAGGTTTCCTTCAGTCCTTGCCTGGTGAAGGGGATACACTTGGACCCAGCAGACCCAGAGCGTGGTCCAGCATGGATTCTGCTGCCTCTACCTGCACCAATCTGAGATCCCAGAGAGAGAGCCTGAACTGGGCCAGCGTGTGTACATCACACGGGACATGCCTCCACCAAACGTGGTCATTGGGATGTTCCCTGAATTCAGCATAGCTGTGGATGTACATTCAGAATATGCCCGATCCAGGATGGGACAAGGAGACAGAGAAACTGCCAGAAAACCCAGGAAGGCAGGGATCAAAATCCTGTGAAAATTCCTCAGAAAGTTAAACATAGAATTACCACATGACCCAGCACCTCCACTTCTGGCTATGGACCCAAAAGAATGGAAAACAGGAACTCAGATGCCTGTACGCCAATGTTCATAGCAGCATCCTCCATGATAGCTGGAAGCTGCAAATAACCCAAGTGTCCATCAGTGGATGACAGGATGAAGAAAAGGCAGCCTATCCACATAACAGAATGTTATTTGGCCATGAAGAGGAATAATACTTGCAGCTGACACATGGATGAACCTTGAAAACATTATGCTAAAGGAAAAAGAATACCACATACCATATGATTCATTATATGAATCATCGAGAATAGGTAAGATACAGAGACAGAAAGTGGATTGGTGGTGACCAGGGGCTGTGGGAGGAGGGGATGGGGAGTGACCACTTAATGCATAAAGGTTTTCTTTTGGGATAATGCAAGATCTTGGTGTGAGATAGAGGTTGTACAACACAAAATGCCCTAAATGCCACTGAATCGTACCTTTCAAAGTGATTCATTGTTAGTTTCAGGTTATGTGTATTTTACCTCAATTAAAACAACAAAGAAATGAGCGTGTGCATTTCAGGGAGAAAGGTGCATCTCTCTTTCTGAACTGGACCAGTTCTGGGACTGGCTCACGGGCAAACATAAACTCTTCCATCAGGGATGCAAAAGAAGACTCTGCCCAGACTGATTCTGGAGGCTTGCACTGCAAAGGGTGAGGTTGTTTTGCAATCTTGGTGGATTGAGCTGACTGGGAGGAGAGGATGGTGTGTCTGGGGAAGAGGCTGTCCAGGCAGACAAGGGTTTGGTCCTAAAATATCCAATCAGATTTTTAATCCAATGTCTTTGGATGTGGCAGTACGGAGCAGCCGTCTTCATTCAAAGTGCAGGACCCTGTTCATTTTGCAAAACAGAAGCCTGTTTTGGTCCAGAAGCCGAGGATCCAAACCTGAGCAGCACCTGGTGTTCTCTGGGGTTCCTGGCACCCAGTGTTGTCCTCCAGAACTTAACATTTCCAGATGCACGGATTTGAACTTGGCTTATTTCATGTGCTAAATTCTGAATCAGGGAAGTTCTTCCTTTGGTGAAAGGTGTTAAATCTGTCAGTGCCTTGATGTCTTTTAAATCCTTTGTGGCCCCACATCAAATAGAAGCTTTTTACATCCATGCCTGAAACATCCTTGTTCCCCTCTCCTTTCACTGAATGGATTTTTCCTCTGTGTGATTATCACAAATCACTCCTGAATGGTGCTTTACCATTCAGCGCTTGGGCATTCATTAGAAAGGCAAACACATGCCTACCCATTTGCATGCAGTCGTTTTTAAACACTAGGCGTTGTCCATGGATATTTATATATATGTATACAGTATTCACTGGCACAAATGCTGTCTCCCACTTCCATTAATGAAATTATCCTTACAGAATTATCCTCACTAAACAGTTGCCTTTCCACCACCCTGTGACTCATTGTGATTTCTGCCATTTTCCATCACAATGACTACGGGCAATTACCCTGGCTCTGTAATTCAATGCCCAGCTTCCTGCCTATGGAGAGTGTTAGAATAAGATGCAGTTTTGCTTTTTTTTTTTAAAATAGCTGAAAGAATGTTAATGGATGTCAATAGGTGAGCTCGAGAGAGCCAGCGCCTGGGAGAAGCAGCCCTGTGTGGATCTCTATCTGTCCCTGCATCATTTGCAATAAAAGCTTTCTCAACTTTTCTGTTGCTTGAATAGCAACTACGAAAATATTCTACTTGGGAAAATGCATTAATCAGATGCTTTCTAGAGATTTTTCAGGTTTATCAACCCAAATGCCTGTATAACAGACAGAGGGAGAGTTAAACAGAAAAGCAAGATAATTACACGTTGTGTATGAACGAAAGAAACACAGAGGTGGGAAACAGAGAATGACTTGGTGGGGAGGGGGCTGCTTTAGTCAGGGCTGAGGGGGAAGGGGTGCAATGCCAGGGCAGCGATGAGGTGACCAGAGGAAAACCATCCCGGATGAGGAAGCATCCCTCGGAGGCAGACTGTCCCTGGGTCTGAGGACTTGGGGACAGGATGGAGCAATTAGATCCCAGGAAAGAGGAGCAGGAGACCAGGAGGATAGGCTGGGCTAGGGCCATTGGCACAGAGCCTGGAGTCCCGAGTTTCAAAGTAACTCTCAGAGTGGATCACAGCCTGTGAAGCTGGAGGGCACTGAGACATGGCCTCTTCCATACACTGGGGAGGATGGGACCATGCGGGAAATGCCTTGGTGGGAAGGACACCATAGGTGATGTGCATGGTGGGCTGGTCCAGCCATCGGTTAGCTTTCATCTTCTCCCTCACCTCCACTCTCTTCCCACTTTCCAACATGCCTCATAGGGGAAGAAAGAGCCCCCAGAATGCCCTCCTGTGAGCAGAGCCCCAATCCACATGGGGCTTGTTCTTTCCCGGGGACCGGGAACTGTCCCCGTGGCCTCTAGGAAATAAGCCAAGGGGGTTGGGGCAGTGCACACTCACTCACTGGGTCCTGGGATGAAACCTCTAAGAATGCACTTGCTGAGCATCCACCTAGACCAGGAGCAGGAGGGCTGGATCCCTGAGAAACAGGGAAAGCAGACGACAGAGTCCTGGGGCTCCTTGTGGGAAGGAGGTGCACAGCCAGGGTCGGGGAGTCCAAGTTTTGAAGTGGGAGCCCAGGACCTTGGGAGAAACACACCCTATGGTGCTGGGGGAGGAGAGGGATTTGGTGAAAATTTGGAAAAATCTGAGGGTCCAACAGTACAGGATTGGTCAGGGGCAGGGGTCTGTGGTCCAGTGGACACTGCCAACACCCCCTTCCTGCTCCTGGGCTCCATGGGGAGGAGCTGGAGCTGCATTTCCTAGACCCTCTTCTTGCATAGTCCTGGGTTAGGTCTGCCCAGGAAAGGCATTAGGTCGAGGGAACACTGTCCCCAGCAGAGCAGAGGGCAAGTGGGAGGGTCCACCCAACCCTCTGCCCTTTCCTCCTCAGCTCCGCCAATAGCCATCACGGCCCCAATCTCCTGCATTTAATCCTTCCTGTGGGAGTACCTGGAGTGGCTTCCATGTTCCCCACCCAACCTGGGCTGATGTGGCTGAGACATAGCACCCACTCTATGGAAAATGAGGAAATCTTTAAAAATAAAGCTGCTGAAGACATATAGCCTGGAACACGTTTACACATAATATTAAGTGATAAATATCATGAAATTCTGTCTACGTTATGATTTCAATTAAGTTAAAATGAAGCTACTTGGAATGAAAAAAATGAGGGAAATATATCAAAATGTTAATGATGGGATGATTGTTAATATTTGTTTTCCATGCTATAACCTACTATTCTGTGTTTTGAAAAGTTTATTTTGTACACAATTAAAGCTTAAGTAATGGAAAAAAAAAAAAAACCCTTGTGAAACAAAAGAACTTGAATGCAAACCCCCAACGGAGGCTCTTATTTTGACCATGTGCTTCTCACTCCCGATTCAGCCAGAATTTTCTGCCTTGAAAATAAGTAGGCGAGGGAGGGAAGTAAAGATGCTGGGAGCATATCTGACCAAAGAAGGAGGAATCTGAGCCACCCCAGCCAAGAAGACAGGCACACTGGGGGGTGCAGCTCCCCCGGGATGCTTTTTTGAGGTTTCCCATATGGTGCTTGAGAGGAGAGAGTGGCCAAGAAACCAAAATGGCAAGGTGACAGGGAAGACAAGGAAGATGAGACCCCAAATAAGGAGAGAAAGAGAAGTAACACCAATTTTGGGTTGTTTGGGTGTTCCCTGGGCCTCCATCATGGCACCCACTTTTTGATCCAGGGAATCAAGGGCTGGGTTTAGGCAGAGCTGCCTGGTGTTGGAGGTGGGTAAGTCTGAGTCTAGAAGGACCTTCAGAGACGGGGCCTATCCAGTGTTCCATGCATGCAAGGTGAGCCAGGACTCCTGCAGAGGTGAGGCATGGAGACCGCACTGCACACACCCTGGGAGTCCTGGCCTCACAGATGCGGTCGCTCTGAGCAGCACCCCTGACAGTGGGCTGCACAGGGTCTCTGATTTGCCATGTGAGGGTCCTGGATCTGCTTCACACTCAGTATCCTAAGCAGGATTTACAGATAGTTCTCTGCTGCAGGAATCATGGAGCTGTGTGCTCTCTCCTCCCCAGCGCTGAGTTGGTCGTGGGATGGGGCCACCTCCTCTGAGTGTAACCAAAAGCGGGGTCTGGCTATTTGCCTCCAAAAGCCAATAAAGAGGCAAGGTTGGTGGAAAGGAAAGTTTGCTTTATTTTGGACTCTGGCAACCCGGGGTGGGGGGCAGAATCCTGTCCAAAGGCCGACTCCCTCCACACTGACAACCAGGGGCCAAGAACTTTTATAGGCAGGGAGAGGGGCTACATGTAGAAACAGCAGTCAGCTCTGATGGTCATGTTGAAATTGGTCCTGTGGTCATCTGATCAGCGTCATCTTGATTGTTTTAAGCACAGTGAGTCTTCAGTTCCAGGGTCGGTTTGTTCCCACTTCTTTGAGGCCAGTTCTCAGAATTGTGGCAGCTTATGTCATGGCTACAGCCTGGTCATCATGTAGTCAACTTCTTCCACTTGGTGGGGGTTTTAGTACCTGTAAAAAAGCTCACAGGATACGGCTCAGAATAAGATGTATAGCCCTTGAGGAGGAACTAAAGGTCCTTGACTTTGCTTACTGACTAAACTATTATTGCTTTGTCCCGATTGATTGCTTTCCTTTGCTCCTGCATTTTCTCACTTCTCTGATTAAACTTATTCTTTGACTAAAGTTTTTCCACAGACAAAAGGCAGGCGGAGGACATGGTGGGGGAAGGACCATAGCGTCCTGCTCTGTTTCAAGAGGACAACGTACACAGGTCCCCTCACATCCCTCATGGCTGTGGAGCTGGTTCTCACCCATCAGACTTGAGCAGGGACTCTGTCACTTCCAGGGCCTCATGTTCCCACCACCCCTCTGTTCTTCCTCAGGCTGAGGGCCCTTGAGGATGCTGGAGCCACAGACAGAAGGAGCTTGGGTCTGCCAGTCACATTGCAGGGAGGGCTGTCCACTTGACGGGACACAGCTTTGAACTTTCAAATGCAGGAGAAAGAAACTGCTCCGTGAAACCCACCTCCACATTTTAGGGCCGTGTTGCCTCAGCCTCATTACCAACTAGGGAAGCTTTTCAAATCCTCTCCTGCTTTCTGGACAAAATTGACAAGACTTCCAGGGGCTGGGCTCCCAAGGGCGTGTACAGCTGTGGAGGGATGCACATGACAAAGAGTGGGCTTTATTTCAAACTCTCCTCCAGAACTAGCTCCGAAGGTACAGCCATTTCAGGTTCAGAAGCTGACCCTGGATAATTTGCCCTGTGAGCAGCCACAAGAGACATTTATCTGACTGTACCCCATCCTTGGGGCACACGTGATTCCTTGGGACAGGTCCACATGCGACATACATGTGTGTGATGCGTCGAGCAATGGGAGATTCTGAAGAGGCTGAGATGCCACACTGGGGGTCCTTCCCTGCCGAGGAGAGAGCCGTACTGCTGCCGTAAGTACTAAAGGTGGTCGAATGAAAGGGAGCCTGTTGGCTGGGGAGCTGGTCACTGTCAAGGCCGCGGGTGACAACGGGGGTCAGGCTAGCGGTGGGGGACTGGGTACACGAGAGCAGGCCTGCAGGACACTGTGCCTCTGACCTGGACTGACGACGTGGGCCAGGCCAGGTCCCTCAAAGGCCGTGAAGAGAGGGGTCAGATGGGCGGCGCTGTGGGCTCCCTCGGCCCTCTTGGGCCTGGCTTTTGGGAGCAGATGGGGCAGCAGGAATTTGGGGGGCGCCCGTGGCAGGCGCAGCTCACTTGGCGTGACTCTAAGGACGAAGGGTTGCTTCTCACCAAGCAGCCCATGAAATGTTTCATCCGGAATCTTAGCTGCGTGTCCTGGTGTCACTGCAGGCTCTGCCTTCTCTCCAACACTGGCCCACGTGCTGGTTTCTCCCTCCTCTCTTCCCGGCCAATCCTGTTCACTTCTCCCGGGAAACCTATTCCAGGACTCACATCCCTGGAGACAGGGGTGATGCGTGCAGATGAGGAGAACACAGGGTCGGGGGAGCAACTGTCCCCACCCCAGGGCCTCTAAGGAAACTGGCAGAGGTTTGCTGGGGTCCCTGCAGCTGGGGAGACCGTGGCCATGGCGGAGCAGGAAAGGGCAGTCGGGGTAAAATATTACCGAAGAGAGCCAGGAGGTGCCATTTCAAACCCAGGTTTAGTCACAAACATTCTGTACACCACGTCATCCGTCTGGGCCGCGGTCCCCTTTGGTGGGAGAGGCTGTTTCAGCTCTGCAGGGCACGACGGGGGCAGCAGGTGTCGGTGGCAGGGCGTGGAGGCTGTGGGTTCACCGTCCGAGTCCCTGCTTCTTCTTGCCCTGGTCGTGATAACTTGACAGAGGCCGGCTGGCGAAGCCAAGAATCATGAGTTCACAAATGACAGCTGTTTTAAGCCTCTACATCTTGGGGTGGTTTGACTTGAACTGAGGAATTTGACCACCCTGAGCCTCAGTTCCCTCTTTGAGAAGACAGGGAATAGACACAGTAGCTGCCTGTAAAGATCATCATGGGGTGAAGCAAGATCGGGGTGATGAGTGCTTAACTTGCCCCTGGAAAGCATGAGAGGTTCACTCCAAAGGCTACTATTGTTCTATAAAGCAGAGCACAGGCACGGTTGCCAATGATTCTGAAGTGCTTGTCTTTGTTGTTGTTTTTTTTTTTTATCAGAAAAAAATATATTTTAAGACAAAAATTTTTACTAGAGACAAAGACATTTTAAAGTGATAAAATGATTATTCCATCTAGAATGTATAATAATTATAAACTTATATGCACCCAACAACAGAACTTCAAAATATAATGAAGCGAAATCGACACAACGGAAAAGAGAAACAGACAGTTCTACAATAATAGGTGGATACTTTAATACCTTTCTTTCAATAGCAGAACAGACAGAAAATCAACAAGAAAATAAAAAAAACTTGAACAACATTATCAATCAACTAGACCTAACAGCCATCTATAAAACATTCCACCCCACAGCATCAGAATATACATTCTTTTCAAATGCACATGGATATACTATATGCTAGGCCATAAAACAAATTTCAGTACATTTTAAAGGACATAAACAATACAAAGAGTGCTCTCAGATTTGTCTTTGTTTTTGAGTGAACTCGAGCATTGAATGGAGAGTCCTGGCCAATGTGCAGATGGGATGTGAGGTGGGGGTGACGTGGCCTCCAGACAAACTCTATTCCTTGTCCTCCATCTTGCCCAACACAGAAAGGGAAGGACTAGTGAGCAGGGATGTCATAGCAATGTGGGTCTGAACTTAGGCCAAGGGCAACCCCACCTGGGACTCTGTTTTTGCTGAAAGAACAGAGTCCCAGGTGGGACTCCGCGGCACCAGCCATCAGAGATAAGGGTGCTCCCCGCACACCCCAGCGCCTCTTTGTAGCCTGCTAGCAACCTTTCGCCTGTGATACACCCATACTGTGCATCCTCCTGGAAGGTGTAAAGACCAGGAGGGCATGAGAGGCAGACATGGGCTTGCTGTGCACCTGCAGAGGATACCCAGGTATTGGAAACACATTTTCCAGAGCTCCTGTCAAGGCTTGGCTTCCAGAACCCTCCCCATGTCTCCTGCTTAGCCCTGCCAGACCCATCCTCAGAGTTGGGATCATCCACAGAGCACCAGCAAGGCTGACTTTGGGGGGAAGACAGAGCATTGGGAGGATGTTTGAAGACAGGCTGGGCTGCAGGGAGAGATTGGTCAGGGCAGCTTGGCGGTTCCCCCTTGGTGTTGAAGAGAAGCTCATTGTGTGAGCCAGAAACATGGGAGGGAGAGGACAAAAGGGAGGCCAGTCACCATGGAGAGGGGCAGCAGGATGGCAAAGCAAAGCAGAGAGGGAGGAGTGCCTGGGCAAAGAGAGGCCAGGGGAGCCCAGGGACAGCACAGGCAGAGCCGGCGCCTGGGGCCACAAGGGCGCCTGGCCTCTGTTGGATAATGTGGGCCTCGTGTCTAACTGGTTGGCATATGCTTCCTCTCATGGGTGGTTTTGACTCTGGCCTGTGAATCAAAGCCTGACCCTCTGCCTCTGAGCATGGACTGGGCTGCAGCTGCAATGAACGTCCTCATATATGCACACGCATACGTGCCTGGGTTTGCACACAGAGGTGCTCCTACAAATGTCTTGTGAGAACATCCTTTCCTTTTAAATCAGTTGAACTCAGGGTCTTGAAGAGGTATCTGCTCTCCTATGTTCATTGCGAAGTTGTTCACAACATCTTAGGGTTGGAAAAAACCTGTGTCCATCGATGGGTGAACAGGTGAGGATGTGATATATACATGCAATGGGATATTATTTAGCCTTAAAAAAGGAAGGGAATCCTGCCACTGGCAACAACATGGGTTATCCCAGAGGACATTGTCCTGAGTGAAATAAACCAGTCACTGAAGGACACACACTGCAGGATCCCTCTTATATGTGGAATCTAAAATAGACTCAGAGCATCAGAAGGTCAAATGGCTAGGATCAGGCGATGGGGAGATGTTTTACAAAGGGTGTAATGTTTCAATTGCACAAGATGAATAAGTTCTGGAGACCTGTACAACTCACACTTACAGTTAACAGCACTGTACAGTACACTTAAAAATTTTTTGAGAGGGTAGACCTTGTGCTGTGTTCTTACTAGGATAAAAAAAGCTTTGATCATAAAGTTAATTTTTAAAAAGTATCTCTAGGATTTTGTAATGGTAGTATTGGAAAGTTTTGAAAATTTTAATTTCCTTGTGATGTTTAAATCATTCTAAATCAGTAGCCACTTTTGTGCACACACACACATGCGGGAACTTGCTCAGTTTCATCTGGCCTCTACTTCATATTGTAGGATTAATTCTTGTAGTATTAATACTATACTATTAATACGTGGTAACTTATCCACTTCCAGCCCCTCTGGGGTCTTTCTCAGTTCAAGAAGTACCACGAGTTATAACACAAACTATGTTATGAAGTTTAGCCTTCATGTTTAGCCAACAGTAGCCACCAAACTCTTGATGCTTGCTACCTTGCCCTCCTTCGGGTGGTCCCCGAAGATGCATAACTGGGCAGCTTCTTCACTAGGGAGGTGTGACCTGGTGTGTGTTTTCTCCCACATCATGCTGGTTTCATCCAGACCAAATGCCAAGCCCTGTGTGAGCACGGCCTCTCTCTCCTTTCCCAAATAATTGTGGAGCCAGAGAAGGTTGAGTCCACAGGTACAAGAAGCCACGTGCCAATCCGTGGTCCTTGCTTGATCTGCTCTTCCCTGAAGCTGGGGTCGGTTTCCAAATCCATCCTTTGATGACTCATGTCGCCTTGGAAATGAAACGTGCTAAGTATGATGTAGGTGCCTTGTGAAACCTGGAAGTGATACAGAGTGTTGTGCATTGTCGTATTTAAGTGGGTTAGGTGTGGAGGTTGGACGTCTTCTAAAGGCAGTTGCAGGGAAGGGCAAGCAGGTGAGGCTGATGTGCTGAAGACCAGGAACTGGCCAGCAGAGGAGCCTCCTGGGCTCTGGTGGCCGTGATGTGGAGAGCAGATGTACTGTCCTGACTGCTTCAGAGACCACACACTGAGCCCTAACTTGGGACATTTCACATCCAGCTGGCTTGAAATGAGCTGGATTGGGGTGGGGGGATACAGAGGCAGCCCTACAGAGAGTGGTACCTCAAGGTAAGTGGTCCAAATGGTCCATCTACAGGACCCTCCTTTGCTCAGAGCCACCCAGTGGCTTTCACCCAGTCCTGGGCTAGAACCAAAATTCCTTAACACCTCCTCTTGACCCGGACTGCTTTCCACTCTGTCCCTACCCCCTACCCCTTCCGGGGAGGCCCTGCACCTTCTCCATTGGAGGCTACACAGTCAGACAAACCTCCCTCACCCGAGGCAGGTTTGGGGTCACACGTTACAGCTCTTCCCTGCAGAACCCCAATTGTGATGGTTTTGCGATGGTTTTCAAACAATTATTTTGGAAATCTGTTTGACTTTGTAGTCTGACTTTATACCTCAGTGGGGAAAAGAACAATTTATCATTCATTCATTCACTGGATAAATAGTGACTGAGCTTCACCTCTGCTCACATGTGTTGGGGGACAGGCAGGATGGGGCACGGTGGGGGGATACTCAAGGGAACAGGTACCTCAGCCATCTCAGAAGCCTGGGGGTTGGCCTGGCACAGCGTTGAGGTCAGGGGGGCTCTCTGTCCTGTCCATGTTGGATCCTGTCACACAGCGGGCACCAGGACTGATGTCCAGGGGAAGGGCAGTGGGTGTCCAGCTGCAGCCGGGCCCGGCACCCCCTCAAGACCCCTCCCCTGTGACCTGTGGTGGCTCCGATGCTCCCAGCCCCCCTTGCCCCTCTCCCCTTGCAGTGTCCACGCTCACGCCTGGCAGAGACCCTTTGCAGAGACACTGATGGGGAGACGGATGCTGAGCTCTGGGGTTTATTTGAATTGCTGTGACCAGTTCATTCTCTGGCACTTCCCACAGATTAGGTACCGATTGACCATGCCTGCAGGTGTGAATGTTGGGCGATTGTAGCAAGAGAATTTCTCTTGCTGTTTAGCTGCACAAAGGCAGGACGGCCTGAGATGGAGTCTCAAACGGTCTGGAGGGCTGCAGCAGACAGGAGCCGAGTACTCTTCCCCCACTGCTGGGTCCCTCCCCATGTGCAGGAGGAGTCATGACTTTGGCTGTGCACTGTCTCCTGCGCTGGGTCACCGGCCCTTGAGAGCAGGGCCCTCATGCTGTCTGTGTTCACATTGCCAGCCTCTGGCACAGGGCACAGAGCACAGCCTGTCCAGAGATTGCCAAATGAAGGAGTGAGTGATTTCTGGAACCACAAAGCTGCCCCTACGTGGGAGGTAGCTGCTGGGTTTCCCAGCTTCCCATGAGGGAAACATGGTGCTAGGGCATTTCCTGGCACCTGCTCAAGGGCCTCATTGGGTGCCTCCTACCAGAAGCTTCCATGCCAGGGCACAGAAGGGGCAGTGGCCTCTGCCCCACCCAGCCTGCGGTCCAAGACCTGAGTTCCCAGAGGTTAGGCAGGATGAACGGCTCCTGGTGAGGTGCTTGCAGCATTGAAGGCATTCAGCCAAGACCCCCAACCTGGGCTGATTCCCTCAGGGCTTGGCGATGCTGAGAGGTTTACCTCGCATCACTTATCTTTCGGGGATGCACTTGGGGAAGTTTCCAGTGGCCATTTCGAAATTGCCACCATTGAGTTATTGTTCTGGCTTCACCCCTTTCCCTCCTTTTCCATTGTGTCAAGTTCATTATCAAATTCAGAGAAGCCAACCCAAGAGGATCATGGATGCATCTCTGAGCAAGTTAATTCCTATCTCAGGGTGTGATTGTTCTCACAGAGGGAAGTAAAGATGATGGTCCAGTTAGATAAACGAGTGGAGCAGTGGTTCCCAACCTGGAGAGCCCATGACTGGGGACGTTTGGCTACGTCTGGAGACATTTTTGGTTGTCACAGCTGCTGGGGGTGGGAGGAAGAACCAGCATCT
Organism: Mesoplodon mirus; assembly: GCF_964341445.2. NCBI lineage: Eukaryota > Metazoa > Chordata > Mammalia > Artiodactyla > Ziphiidae > Mesoplodon > Mesoplodon mirus. The sequence goes on along the minus strand of NC_138978.1, from coordinate 3,615,077 downwards.
AGTGGGTGGAGGTGGGGATGCTGCTAAACATCGTCCAGTGCACAGGACGGTCCCCTACAATGAAGAATGATTGGGTGAGAATGTCAGTAGTGCCGAGGTTGAGAAGCTGGTGTAGAGTGTTTGGTAAGCCCTGTGGTGGCTGCTAGGTACCCTTGGGGGTGTTTTCATCACTATTATCGTCCAGAGTGAGCACAGTAGGCAGTCAGAGCACGCCTCCATCCTGACCTCACCTCCTCTGTGATCCCGCTATGGGACCCGGCACAATCACATCTCCTCTCTGCAGGTTGCCCCCTCCTGGTTTAGAATGACAGTGCCCTGGGTACCACACATTGTTAGAAGGCTCAACTGAGTTGCTGGAGATAACGGACAGTTTGGCAAAGTTTGAAGCACTTTATAAACACCAGGTAGTATTTATCCATCCTCCCCACAAAGCAGAAGAAAAGTCTCCCAGCTTGGAATCCACCTTTCCTCATCAAGGCCAATTCCCAGCAGAAATGATGTCGCTTGTGTGTGCGCATTTCTGATGAATCCTCACATACGGCCCGAGGGTTGTGTACATGGGGATGGGATGGGTGAAGGGCTCTGATAAGTGGGGTTTGCATGATGCTTCCTCCTGGGCTGCATCATGACCCCACCATTGTTTTCCTACCGAAGTTTCACCATCTGCACATCAATTATGTTCCAATTCTTTTTGCTTTGAAAACTTTCCTTTATTTCATTAGAGGCTTCTTGTTTCCTGGGAGCAGGCTACCTCTAAGATGCTTTATTGTTTCTGAGATTGTTTTTTGTGTTCCTGGGAAACTCGGATTTGAGGAAGGACAGGAAGAGATGGCGACCACGGAGGCGCAGGAGTGTGGAGGCCTGGAGGCCACATGGTGGGGGGTCGGTCACATGGGTGCAGGCACCAAAGCTCAGTGTGCAGCTGGCTGGTGGGGGCTTGGGGAGGGAGGACAGGCAGGTGGAACCTAGGCTGGAGTTTTGCAGGCAGTGTCTGATGGCCGCTCAAGTGAGTGGAGTTTTGGTGGGAAGAAGTGGAAGATCCATGGATTCAGGCTAGCCTGAGTAGAAATGAAGACAGAGGACCAGTTGGGGGGCAACCGAAGGAGCTGGGTCTAGAGGTCAGAGTGAGGTTGTTGAGATGAGAACTAGGGGAGTGAAGGAACGAGGTTGGGGAAGGAGGAGGCTGTAGCCAGAGAGCAGACGTTTGTCATCACCAAAAGGGCCCCCCCCCAACTCAAGGCCTGGGTGAGATCCTTGGAAGAGGTGACCGAGGTGGGGTGGGGTCCCTGGAAAGAGAGTGATTGAGGCAGAGTGGGGTCCTTGGGGGAACCAGGACTGGAGGGGGGTCCTTGGGGGAGGTGACCAAAGTGCAGTGGGGTCTCTGGGGGTGTGACTGAGGTGGGATGGAGTCCTTTGGGGGTGACCTGGGTGGAGGAGTTAGAGGGGTGGGGAGTCTCTGTGTGAGGGGTGACTGAGGTGAGACTGTGGACCCTCTCAGCTTCCCAGGAGCCTCAGGGCGTGGAACAGAGGTGGGTCTGGGGGCTTTGGAAACCAGAGGAGGGGGTCTTCCTTTAGAAGAACTGACCACTCCCTGGGGAGAGCACAGAACCAAGGCGCCCAGGGCATCCTGGCTGTGGGGGTAGCGCTACCATGGACAGAGCTCTCTGTGGCTCATGGGGCAGAGGTACCTGTCACAGCAGAGGCTCTGATGCCTGGAGACGTGATGGGCACAGTGGTGAGAGCTGACAGCCCTGTGTTCCTTAGGACAGGAAGCAGGTGTGCCCCGTGGGCCGAGCCTGATCCAGGGGACTGCAGAGGACACTGCCTACTCAGGCCTAGCCAGCTGTGGGCTGTGACACCATGTGCCCTCTGCTAAGAAAGGGGAGCTGCATCCGCTGCCGGATGACACTCCTGCTGCTGATGTATGGGCGTCCCCACCTTAGCCACCTCCTCCTTGGCCTCTGACCTCCATCTCCCAGCTCATCTCAGCAGACCCCTCTCGTGCATTAGGGTGTGTGGGCTACGCTTTAGGCAGCAGGCAAGGGAGAGCTCCCACGGGTGATGGAAGTCAGGCTGGTTCCGGGTAGACAGAGGGTGCGTCAGGATGAATCTGGACACTGCTGCCCTCAGCTTCTCCATGAGTCTTCTTTCAAATCCCAGTGTGGTCATGGCCTCCTCTGTCTCCCCATTTCCCAGTCCCCACCCCCTGCATTGGAGATCAAGGAGGCAGGGCCCCGAGAGGATGGTTTGGGGCTGAGAAGCAAGGCTCAGAGTCAGACGGACCAGAGCTGGAGGCATCTCGGCTCCTCCCCCTGGATGAACGGATGTGGAACAGAGCCAAATACCTACAAGGTTCTCACGGCCTCAGACCTGACCCCTGGGCATCCTCTGTGCCTCCCAGGGACACTAGCCCTGGAGATGAATGTGTTCCTTCAGCACAGTCTCCCTCGAGGGCCGTGAGCTCTTTGGTGGTGGTCATGTCCTGGGCTTAGCAGCAGCTTGGGGTCTCGCCCAGTTCCTGGCACAGAGTAGCCTCAGTTCATGAGCTGCATCACTGTCCAGGGATCCTTCCTCTTTTCTGCACTGTCAAACTTTCCAGAAAATTCTATCAACACGACTTGTGCCTTCATGTCATTCCTCTACTCGTGTCCATACTTCTTTATATGGGGAAGGGCTTTCTTTTGGACACTCAGGGAGGGTCTCAGTCTACTGTTAGAGGATAAATAAACAGGGATCAGAAAACCCATGTGTGACACAGGTAGCCGCTTGTCATGGATGGAACTGCTTCCCCCGTGATTCATTGGTTGAAGCCCTAACCCACAGTATGACCTCTTGTAGGGAAGTAACTGTGGTTAAATAGGTCATAAGGGCGGGGCCCTAATCCAATAGGACTGGTGTTCTTATAAGAAGGGGAAGAGACAGCAGGGGGCTCTCTCTTTCTCTAGGTGCAAAGAGAAGGGCCCCAGTAGGCACATAGCCAGAAGGCAGCCATCTGTAAGCCAGGAAGAGAGGCCTCCCCAGTAATCGACCTGACGGTGCCTTGATCTTGGACTTCCAGCCTCTGGAACTTAGACAAAAGATACCTGTGTTTAAGCCCCCCAGGCTGTGATATCCTGTTAAGGCAGCCTGAGCTCATTCTCTGCCCCAGCTGGAGAAGGTGACAGTCCACCGGAGCCATCGTCACCGCTCTCATAGTCACGGGATCTCGTCGGGTTTTGTTTGGGCTCTTTTGGCAGCTTCGATAGAGCACAAGCTCGTGGCTCCTTCCTTGGGCCCCTTGGACAGGGGTGAGCCAGGCAGGATGGTTGGAGTTCACTTCTGTTCTCTGACAGCTTTGCAGAGCAGCCCTGAGGGATGGGAATGGTGCCAGGGGCTGGGAGAGGAGGTTGATGGGCCCCCGGGCTGTGATTTGGCCACAGGCAGCCAGCTTGCATTTCCCTCAGTAGTTTATTTTGATTTTGACTTCTCCATCGACCACAGGCAGCTGTGAGCCCAGAGGCTCTGCGTATGCCCTGCCGAGCAGCTGAGCTCCTCTGGGGCTTACCTGCTGGATGGTATTGGTCTCACTTCACCTGCCATCTGGGCTCTTTGCTGTTCAGGAAATGGCATGTTCTGGAGATTCCGCAAGGCCTGAACAGGCCCCCAGAGGCCGTGATGTGCTCTGGAGGAGGGCACTTGTTCTGTTTCATGCATTCCTAATTAACAAATATTTATGAGTGCCTTCTAGGTACCCAAGTCCTACTCCAGATGTAGGATACATTGGAAAACCAGCCAGAGAACATCTGTGCCCATTAACTTCTGTTTTAGTTGGGGGGCGGAGTTCAGAAAATAAACAACTAGAAAAACATCTAGCGGTGACAGCTATTTTGAAGAAGATACAACAGGTTACTGTGATGGTGGGGGTGGTAGAGAACAGGGAGGCCTCTCTGAAGAGGGGAGAACTGAATGAAGGAAGAAGTAGCCAGGTGAGGGCTGGAGGAGAGCTCTCCAGGCAGAGGGGAGACTAGTGCAAAGGCCCTGGGGTGGGAATGAGCAGGGTGTTTTGGAGGAGCCCAAAGGAGGTTTGTGTGGCTCCAGTGCAGTGAGTGAGGGGGAGAGGAGAAAATAGGGTCAAGAGAGAGACACGGGTCGATGCTGGGGGCCCCGAGGGCTGGCTCTTAGGAGGTTCAGGACAGCCGGAAGCTGTAGACACGTTCAGTCCAAGGGGTGGGATGAGCTGACTTACGTTTTCGAAGGCTCGCTGGGCTGCTGCAGGGTGGGCTCTGAGGCCAAAGGTGGACGCTGAGCCCATCCTTCTCCCCGTCCCGCCACAGGCTGGTCCAGGCTGGGGTGTCTCTCCAGGCATCTCTCCCTGACGCCTCCCCAGCCTCCTACCTGTCTCCCTGCTCCCTCTCTGGCCTCCCTGGGGTCTAGTTTTAACTTAGCAGCCAGGTAATGCCCCTCACTCCTCATCTCAAAACCCTCCAGGGCTTCCGTCTCATTCAGAGAAAAGCCAACGTCTTTCCAGTCCTTGCAGGACAGACGTGATCTGTGTCCCCCCACCCCCATGAATCCCCCGGCTCTTTCCCCCTTTTCCCTCCTGGCCAGCATGGCACACGTGTGTTGTTGCTGGTCTCCCAGCTCCCGAGTCAGGGTCCAGGGCAGGGGCTTCTGTTTGGTTTGCTGTTGCCCCCCTCCCCGCTTATAGACTGTTCCCAGCCCACAGCGGGGGCTCAGTCAACATCGTGGGATGGACCAGCAGGCCTCTGCTGGGAGCTGTTGTCAGAGTCCTGACTGGGGATGGTGGCTTGTGTGTACGGAGGGTAGCAGAGCAATCCAGAAGGACTCCAAGACCCGCCTGCAGGCCTTGCTGGCTTATCAGCCATGGGGGCTGCCGAGGGGAAAAGATTCCTCCAGGAGGGCCCCCAGGCTTTTTGCTTGAGCTGCTGAGTGCCTGTGAGTGGACGCACCGCGGTGCATGTGAAGGGGATGGGGCAGGACCCGTGGGACAGGCAGGGACTCCAGGGTTCTGCTCAGCCAGGGGAGGTTAGAAACTTCATAATCGGTGTCGAGTTGCTGTGGAAGGAGACAGCTGCCCATATCTCTGAGGCTCAGGAGGGGCATTTAGGCTGGAGTAACAGTCGGCGTGGGGGGGTCAGGGACCCCAGATGTGCTGTTTGGATCAGGGCCCAGTGGGATCACATGGAAAGAATGTGTGGTCAAGCCAGGAAGGGCCTTCCGGACCGAGCCCGGAGTGCTTCAGCATTTAGTCAAAGTAGCAAACAAGGAAAGGGTGTGTCAGACCAACGTCCTCATATGTTAACATGTGATTCTGCTCTGAGGTCTGTCTTATTCTAGCCAACTGCCCCAGGGTCCACCCTGCAGCCCGCAGCTCTGGGAATGACAGGGAGGTAAAGTGGACATGCTACATGGGTGTCGCTCCACCCTGCTGGACAGTTCCACACCCCAGAGGCACACACGTGGCCGGTTATGCTGTCCTCTCTCACCCACGGCCAGGATGCCTGGACCTCAAAGGGAGGTGTGGAAGCCAGGTTATCACCTTCTGAAGATCAAATAACAAACAACACCTCAGACGTGTGTCCTGGGGTTTGCAGCCCTTCTCCCCTCCTGGCTCTCTCGTGGTTTCTGAGCCATGTCAGGGGCATCCTGCTCAGTGCCAGCCGGGGGCAACTCCCCAGAGGCAAGGCCAGGACAGCTGCAGCCTGTCTCCCAGGGAATGTGCAGTCAGCTTGCCCACTCGCTGCTGTCTTTCAATTTTCTTCTTGTGAACTGATACTTTCACTGTGATTCCTCCCCAGTCCTTCTGACCTAATTCCAGTTTACTTGCTGGATTTTCTTGTTTCCTCTTGAGTCTGACTCTGATACATGAGAGTGTTTTATCACCAGGCGATTTTAATCTTCATACAGAGACTTGTGGTTTCCCATTTTCTGTGTTTCCTTTGAGTTTCAGCCAGCAAGTACATAATGCCCGTGAAAGGCATCTGGATTCCAGGGGCTGTTTGTTGAAATATTCAAGGTGTTTTTTTATGAGTCCCTTTATGTGGGTCCATGTGGCTACTTGCCAGAGGTGTGGAAGGGTGAGGGCCTACTGTGTGTTGAGTAGAGATGAGCTGGAGGGGAGACGTTCACTGTCAGTGAAGCCAGAGAACACTCCTAGTCTAATATAGATGCAAATACCACCGTCCAGCAGGTCAACAGGGCGCTGTGAGGGAAGACTCTCAGCCAGAGCATAAGTAGCAGCAAGCTCATGGGGATGGGGAATTCTCAGTGTTGTTGGGTTTGGGGTTTGGGTCATTCATTTAGCCAACAAATATGTGCTGGGCATTGTTTTCTATGCAGAGAATAAAAGGAAGGAGACACTCATCCATTCATGTACAATCCACCCCTTCACCCATATATTCATCCATTCACCCATCCACCCATCCACCTTCTATTTGTCCATACATCCACCCTTTTATTCATCCACCCATTCACCATCTGTCCATCCATCCATCCAACCACCCCCAATCTGCCCACTCAGTCATCTACCATTCACCCATCTAACATCCATCCATCTATCCATCCACCAATCCACCATCCATCTAAGCCTGATTCATCCATTCATCCATTCATTTATCCACTCATCCATCCATCCATCCATCTGTCTGTTCATACATCCACAATTTGTTCATCCATCCATCCACAACCCATCCACTTGCCCATCCATCCATCATCCATCCATCTATCTATCCATCCACCAATCCACCATCCATCTAAGCATGATTCATCCATTCATCCATTCATCCATTTATTTATCCACGCATCCATCCATCCACCATCCATCCATCTGTCTGTTCATACATCCGCAATTTGTTCATCCATCCATCCACAACCCATCCACTTGCCCATCCATCCATCATCCATCCATCTATCTATCCATCCACCAATCCATCATCCATCCATCTATCTATCCATCCACCAATCCACCATCCATCTAAGCATGATTCATCCATTCATCCATTCATTTATCCACTCATCCATCCATCCACCATCCATCCAGCCACCCATCCACCATCTTTCTGTTCATCTGTTCATACATCCACAATTTGTCCATCCATCCATCCACCATCTTTCTATCCAACCACAACCCATCCACTTGCCCATCCATCCATCATCCATCCATCTATGCACTCACCCACACATCCACCAATCTATCCATGAATACTTATGTGCTAAGCATTCTTTCAGATACCAGGGTTTTAGCAGGAAGAAAAAAATCCCTCTCTACCCTCCTTGAGCTTCAATCTCGGTGGGCAAGACAGATGAGGTTAACTTATAAGAGGACAGAGGCTGGAGTCCAAAGGACATGAGGCCTCCCCCAAATAACCAAGATAATGTTAGGCAGTAATAACAGCTGTGAAAAGTAAAACAGAGTGGTGGTACAGAGGCAGCTGAGGGGATAAGAGACCTGTTCTCTCAAAAAACGGGCCACCTAGAGCCTGAGCCAGTAGTGACTCAGTCATTACCTCCACCCAGAAGGGAAAGGTGTCTTCAGATGGGTGTGCAGGACAGGACTGGCCACAACCTACCCCTCGAGTGAGAACCAGGGCCAGGTCTTTGAGACTCAGCAGCATTGCCTGTCACTCACAAGCAGGGGGCTGACCACCTGGTGTTTTCAGTCCATCAGGACACAGACTGAATGAATAACACCACCCGCCGACAGTGGGCCAGCCTGAGGGGTGGGACGAAGCAAGGCTCCCTTTTCCCTTCTGTGGCTGCACAAATCAATAAAGGATTAGACTTGGCTCTTGTCACTGCCCCTGATTGATCTTGGAATTTTAAAGGATGTTAATTTTAAGACAGGAGCGTTTGGGAACATTTCATTATATTCCATTAGGACACTGAGAGCATCGAGTATTTTAATCTGAGGTACTGAATTATTTAGGGTCCAGCATAGACAAGCCTAATGAAATATGTTTCCTCCTTTCTTGGGGGTTCCATATCTGGCTATGAAAATTAATCATTAACAGAGACAGAGAGAGAGAGAGAGAGAGAGAGAGAGAGAGAAAGAGAGAAAGAGAGAGAGAGAGAGAGAGAATGCCGTTATACTAGGGCCATTAAAGTGTTCTATGCTGATGATCTATAAAAGGAAAAACACTGATCAGACTCCACTAGGCACACTGGAACATTCAGAATAGCATTAATTTTAATGATCTCTTCCAAAATCACAGAGCTATTAAAATAAAATTCAAGTTTGGGGGGAGAAAAGGAAATGTATTCTAAATTATTGCTAATGAGTGGGAAATATTTAAATCAGGCTAAACTGACCTTAAAGTTTTGTCTAATACTCTCATTGGACACAGATTATTTTATATTTGTTTCAGGTTGTCCCCAGTTTGACCAAACCTCTATCCTCCTGGCTAGTGTCACAAGTCTCCTTGTAACGGGACTCTTTGTCTTTACTTCTATTCACAGCTCCTTAGCAAGCAGAACCTTGGACCCAGAAGGAGGGGACGTCTCAGCTTTTACAGGCATTTAAAGGCCAATTCATTGAATGGGTCGATTATGGCCAGAGCAGAGGGTTCGTGAAGCAATGGCTGAGCACATGGTCAGAGAGACGTGGGTGGCACCAGCTTGGCGACACGGATGGAACATTGCTTCTCTTTCTCCCAGAGGCCTTCAGCTGTGTGGTCAGATCCGGCAGGAGGGGTGGATGCGTGTGGGTGTGGAAAACGGTCTGGTTAGTCCTGTCATGGTGACTTTCAAGGAGCAGAGGGTTGATGGCTGGAATCACTAGACTGTAACTAAATGGGTCAAGCATCATTTCCAGGATGGAGGAATTGGACATTGGAGAGGCTTTCATCCCTCTGGTGAGTGTCAGAGTGAGCACAGTCATTATCCACTGGTGGTGGGGGGGGATGGGTGAGGGAGGGGGAAGGGGAGGGGAACCTGGAACATCAAAGTCTGATGGATATCCATCACCTGCCAGCTGTGTGACTTGGGGCAGGTGGTTTTGCCTCTTTGAACCTTCGTTAGTTTCAACTCTCTCCTCATCCTACAGAACTGAGCATAAATCCCACTTCCTTAGGGGATGCTTCTGGGACCACCAACCTGCACAGGGGTGGACATTCATCCAATTTTTCTCTTTGGTACCACCCCCTGTGCTTCTTTCGTAATACTTAGGAGTACCTGAAATCATTGTTCATTACTTAGTTTTCTTCTTCCCCACGCGAATGGAAATTCCATGTGAACAAGGATTTTGTAGTTTTTGCAAATGACCGGATCTTCAGTGTCTATAACATTACTGGGCACATAGTAGGCACCTAGTGAAGATCGTTGGAATGAATGAAGGTGTGTGAATGGACAGAAACGCACCCCCTCGCTCACTCACTAGGGTAACATGGAAAGCGTCTCTCTACGGCAGGAGGAGGATGTCCGAACCTTCCTGGAAATTTGGACCAAGAGTGTTTCCAGTAGGTTTACAGCACCAATAGGAAAAATAATAATAATGATGGTCCATAGTTATACAACACTATGTTCTTTTCACTTGTATTTGTGTTCTTCTCTGGTCACCATGGCAACCCTGCAAGACTAACCTGAGAAACGCTTAAATAAAAAGCTTAACTAAGACAGAGAAAAGTTAAGGGACTTAACTAAAGCCAAGGGGAGCTTGGATGGTGCAGGGAGTCCTAAATTTCAGGAGCTTCACATGTAATCCAGTCCCCTTTCTACCCACGTCCTTTATACTTTGAATTATCTGTACACTTAAAACAGACAACCTATAAATTTAGAAAATCCACTGTTTTCACTTACAACACAAAGTAGCTGTATGTGGGGCTTTTTCAGTGTTTACCTCTACCTGGGCCCCTGCACACCTATGCACGCACATGCACACACACAGTATAGTTTCTCTCTGCCATGTCCTCTGTAAGGAGGTGTTCTGCACATGACCCAAGGCTTCCAGATTGGGAGCAGAAACCACGAGGGAGCCTGGAGCCCTGAAGGGAGTCATGGCCAGTGGAGCTTAGGGTGACATGAGCTCTGTGTGTAGGACACAGTCAGCCCTGTGCATGGCTAGTATGCTTCCCCCACTGTTGGCACTGGCTCTGTGCTCTCTTCCTTGTGGCCCTTTCCACGGGGATGGATGTGAAGAGCCTGGTGTCACCTGGACCACACAGCAGCTGAAACTAGTTAGTGCAAGCTATTGTAAGGTGGGCTGAGAAAATGCAGACCTGCTACCAGCAGAGAGAGCCTGGGCTCACCTGCTGCAAGGTGCAAGGCCACTTAGGCGAGGACATGCCTGGGGGGACCATTCTTGATCAGCCAGCATCTAGACGATCTATCAGCTGACCATCAGTGTGTGCATGAAATATTCTGAGCTGAACTGAGCCCTCTTCAGATCGACAGAACTTCCCAGCCGACTTGTAGACTCTGAGCCCAGTAAATGCGTGCTGTTTTAAGCTGGCAGCTTCTGAGGTGGTTTGTTACATAGCATAGCTGACTGACACACACCCCTTGGTTGAATGCCCATCACATGCTTAAATCTCAATCCTGGCATCATGGGGAAACACAGCTGCTGGTTTCCGGAAGATTGTAATCTAGTGCTGGACTCAGTGTATACACAATTGAGTGTAATAAGAAACAAAACTGGGTAAGCACAGTATTTGAAGTGCAAGCCCTGGAGCTCTAGGGGAGAAAAGTAAAATTCTAAGTCAGAGAATTTAAAGACTTTTGAGGAAACGGTAACATAAGGACCGGATAGTCACATAGGTAAGCTGTGTGTGTGTGTGTGTGTGTGTGTGTCTAGAAGCATTCCTGCTGGATGAAAAGGCAAAAGCACAGGTCCCCATCTGCAATCCTTTGAATAAAAAGTGAAATATTCTTTGGAGAGATCTTGGTCATTATTGACTGTAATTGTGGCAAGATGAACCAGTCAACTACATTTCAAAGGGAGCTGTGGAGAGGGGTTAATTAAAATATGGTGGGTACCACATTTGATAATTGACCTGAAGAGCTATTTGCACGAGGAAAATCTGTAATTTTCAATTAGCATGAAAGAAGGGATGGCTCAATGTCAATTCATATTATGTGATTATGATTGTGGAGGATGTGTTTAGTGGAGTTGGGGGCAGGAAGAGACCATCTCCTGCTCCTTGAGATGCTGTCGGAGGACAACCACAGTCTCAAGAGCATCTGGTTCCCATGGGGACCTTCCAGCCCCTCCTGGGTAATTGTAGAACATTGTAAAGTGTGTTTCAGGTCTTGGGTGTTTATCTCTTCTTAAAGTTCCTGCTTATCCATTTAATACCAAAGTTGCTTCATTATTGGTAAGGAACTTTCTCTTAAGGAAGGCTATGAGCAGCAAGAAGAGATGATAACATGGTTGGTAAAGAGGAGGCAGGGAGTCCCAGGTGTTTTCTGGGGAGCACTCACGTGGGATGGGAAGTTCTCAGGCAGAGACTCCCTCCCTCCATCCTTGCATCCACACTTCCCTCCCTCTCCCCTTCCTTCTTTTTTTTTTTTCCTTCTCCCACTCTCCCTCCCCCATTCCCTCCTCTCTCTTTCTCTCTCTCGGCCCAGAGATGGATCAGACCCAAGAGACTGATAACTCAGGTCAACCCAAGCTGTACAGTTAAAACTACGACATTCACGGGGTGCTAGTCTAGTGAAGTTTGTGTTGGAAATCTCGACAAGTCTTCTCCCTCAGGACCCTGGAAAGCAGGACCACTTTCTTGCTACAGGGGCCCCTATTCCCCTTTGTGTGGGGGGCTGGGATTGGTACAGGGCAGCTAGAGGATGTGGATGCCTTCTGGATGCAGGGGAGGAAGACCGTGTCTCTACTTTGTCTTCTGAAATGGCACATTGAGGGCCTCTGGCCAAGGTCCCTTCCTCTGGTTGATGCTGGATGGCCAAGACACAGGACTGGCTGGGGCTCCTTTCTTGGAGTCTCTGCTGACCAGCTCCTCTCCGATGACCCGCCCACCGTTGCTCTGTCGTATTCTCTGAGGTGTCCTTTCTGTGCTGTATCTGCAGGTCATGGGTCTAGCCACCTTCCTTATGGGAGGGTTTTAGGAGGGCAGCTTACTACAGCCCCCAAATCCTGGAAGACTTATGGAAAAGAGAAATAAATACATAGGTAAATATTGCTTTCACAAATAGACCTTTGGCTTTATTCCAGAGTTTCCCCCTGAACTTCTCTTATTAGCTGGTTGGAGGTATGATAGCAAAGCCAGTATTTAAGGAGGAGTCTAGACAGCTCAGGTTTACATTTTCTATCTGATGAAACTCTCCCTATGACCTCCTGACAGACCTGGAATCCAAGATTGGAGAACTCTGTCCCCTGACCTGGATAGGGCCTGTAAGGAGCAGTGCTGTGACTTGAACCTAGCTGTGAGGACCCTGGAGCAATGATGTCCAGCTCTGTGACCCTGGACAGAGCCAAGGTCAAGAAATCCAGCCCTCGGTGCTCTGGGAATTGCTCACAACAACCCTCCCCTCTCCCCATGTGACCTAGATGACACCCCCATGCTCCCTTGCTTACCTGGGACAAGACCTAACACAGCCCCCCATGGGCCCACCCTTTGCCTGGTCAATAATTATCAATGGTAGGCTTGTTCCTACCATCAGTGGGAGCAAAGTGCTTGTTAACCCACCCTGGCTTCCTCTTCTCTCCTCCCCCAGGCCCACCTCCGCCTGAGCCCGCAGACAGCCCCTCTGAGAACAGGCTGGCCTTGGGGTAACCATTCTCTCATCTACTATCTGATCTTCCCTCCGTTTCATACCTCTTCCCCACACTTGTCCTTCTAGCCTTTAAAAGAAAAACGCTTTTGCCTAACTCTTTTAAAATTTTTTATTTATTCATTTACTTATTTTTATTGAAGTATAGTTGATTTACAACATTGTGTTAATTTCTGCTGTACAGCAAAGTGATTCAGTTATATCAATACATATATATGGCTTTTTAAAAAAAATATTCTTTTCCATGATTGGATGGAATATAGTTGAATATAATTCCCTGTCTTGAGATGCTTGCAGACGATATGGTCACAGGGATCTCCCTATAGCGGTAGCCCTCCAATTAGAATACCCCTCCCTCAATTAGAACAGTCCCATCCCTAATTAGAATGACCCTTCCCTAATTAGAACAGTCCCTCCCCTAATTAGAATAGCCCCACCCCTGCAGTGGTCCTTTTGCATCAAGTTTCTCCTAACCACTTTGGGTTTCTTTTTCCTTTACAGCCTAAACTGAGGCAGGTGCAACTCCCAACGAAGGAGCAGAGACTTGCAACCCTCTTTCCCTCTTCCTCTCGCTCCTGACAATGACAGTGGCAATCCCTTCCCCAGAGCTCCAATTCCCTCACCCTGCCAGTCCTCACCCTAGTCCCAGCAGGTCCCAGAAGTGCCCAGTTTTGAGTGATTGATGAAAAGAACTAAAAAACCTGGGCAATGCTCCACCTGCTGATGTCTGGGGCCTGGCATCCCTGGGGCCTACTGATGAGATCGGCATAGAAATCGAGAGGAAGCATCTAGAAATTTTACAGCAATTTGGCGGAGTTATTTTATTTCCTTTGAATCCAAAATAATTTTTTAAATTGGAGGTTGTCCCTCATAGGTCTATTTTTATTTCATTTACCTACCAATTTACTTCCCTCCCCCCAGCTTTATTGAGGTATAATTGGCAAATGAAAATTTATGTATTTAAGATACACAACGTGATATTTTGATATACATATACATTGTGAAATGATTGCCACAATCAAACATAATTACCATTTTGTGTGTGTGCAGTGAGAACACCTAAGATCTGATTTACTTGAAACATACTTTACAAGAGTATTGGTCTGCGTTGGGGTGGTCTTCCCCTCGGGCAACTTGAGAAGCTGGGCTCTCGAGGTCCTGGGGTCTGCAGCAGTTCCCAACTTCTCAGGGGAGCATCCTCCACCTGCACGGGACAGAGGGTTTAGTCCCCAAGGCTGAAGGCAAAACAGAGCAGAGGGACCGGCACCTCCGCTGTGCACATCCGGCGGCTTCACAGAGATGGGAGAGTGTGCGTCGGGGGGTGAGAATGCCTGACCCCTCCGAGGGAGAGCTGTGATACCTGGCATTTCTGGAGCACCTACTATGTGCCAGGCACTGGTTAAGGTCTCTAGGTGCCTTGGGGCCATCCTTTGAGGTACATACGATGATTGCTGCCACTTTATAGATGAGGACATGGAAGCACAGGGAAGTGCAGGAACTTGCCAGAGACGTCCCAGGACAGAACCAGGGGCCAACGCAGAGCCGAAGTCTGTAGCCCAAGCACTGAAATGCCACGAGGTGTGTGTGTGCACGTATGTGCATTTGCGTGTGCATGCCCACGTGTGGGTGTGTGTATGTGCGCGTGGGTGTATACACACGTGTCTCTGCATGTGTGTGGGTGCATGCACATATGTGCATGTGTACATGTGCTCACACATGGGGGTGTGTACGTGGGAGAATGAAACTGGCCTCCCGCTGACATGGAGGGCTCATACCCCCCTTTCCCACACTCTCCAGGTCTCTGACTGCCCCCCTCCCCCACCAGTTCTTGGGCTTTGGTCCCAGCCCTCAGTCATGGCGAGGAAGGCTCCACTGTGATAGTGCCTGGCTCCCCTCCAAACCCAGAGGCCGAGTGGACCCGGTTCCCCTTGCTCCACCCATCCCTCCCCAGTACGGGGGCTGAGGATGCACCCTCCACACCCCAGGGGAAGGAAAAGATGAGAACTGGGGACTGACCTCGGAGTCAGGGGTGTCCTGCAGGAGTCACCATGAGGACACTCGTCAGCTTATTGGGGTTGGTTCCCTGCTACCAGTGAAGGGGAAACAACCAGCTGACATGTCCACCTGTGTCCTTATTCCCACACCGTGGCCCCTGGCTAAATAAAACTCAGAGCAAGGTGTTTCCTCCAAAGAGGCAGGACATGGTCATTGTGGCCAGATCCAATCCAGGCTGCTCCCCAGAGCCCTCTGCGTGGTCATAGCCAGGCAGGTGTTGCCCACCTGCTCCCTGACGAAGGGCATCTTGGGAACCTGACCCCACCCCCAACATAGCCCCTCCCCCCAGCTCTGCAGGGCCTTGTCTCTGAAACATTCCCTCCTCTTCCCTGGATCTGAGTCTTCCCAGCCCCGAGAGTGCATCTACCACCTACTGTCTGTCTGTCTGTCTGCCGTGAGGGAGGAGAATGGCCCCAGACCTTAGTCCAGCATACCCCTTCCCACCCCCAATTCTGCTCAGATCCAACAAATGGCTACAGTGTTTCCTGCAAGGCAGCTTCCTGATTCTTTCCTGCTCAGGGTAGGGAAACATATTTCCTCCCAGCTGAGTACAGATGCCTGAGCCCAACAACCACCCACAGCCAGAAGAGGAAAATTAGCTTTCCTTCCCCCATCTCAGAATCTCTTCCCTAGGGCGGCTGACTGGGCAGGCTGCAGTTTAGGCAAGCCAGTCACCCCCTTGTGTCTAATTCCTGCAGATCCATGATGTGAGCAGATGAGAGGTGAAGAGGTTAAACTCCCTGAACAGACGTCGGTGAGGGTCGGGGCAGGTGGGTGAGACCACCACAGCTAGGAGGCTGCAGACCCCAAGTTCTCGGGGGCAGCGCCAGCTTTAAAAACTCTATCCCCTATCTCCCCCCAAACATTAGCACACACTCAGAGATCCACCACTGGGCATCCAGAATCCATTTTCCCAAATCACTGATGTACTTGGGAAGCAGCGTCACAACGCTGGTCAAATCATGCTTTTGGAAACACAGTTCTGGTCTGCAAAGGTTTTGACTTCTTCTTCTTCTTCTTTTTTTTAAAGAACTGGCTTTTTATTATTTTTTATTTTATTTATTTGTCTGTGTTGGGTCTTTGTTGCTGCGTGCGGGCTTTCTCTAGTTGCGGCGAGCAGGGGCTACTCTTGGTTGCAGTGCGCGGGCTTCTCACTGCAGTGGCTTCTCTTTGTTGTGGAGCACAGGCTCTAGGTGTGTGGGCTTCAGTAGTTGTGTCACATGGGCTCAGCAGTTGTGGCTCGCCGGCTCTAGAGTGCAGGCTCAGTAGTTGTGGCGCACGGGCTTCTTTGCTCTGCGGCATGTGGAATCTTCCTGGACCAGAGCTTGAACCCGTGTCCCCTGCATTGACAGGCAGATTCTTAACCACTGTGCCACCCGGGAAGGCCCAAAGGTTTTGACTTCTGAAATCTGGGGTTCTTTTCTGATTTTAGATAGTTGCCTTTCCCCACATGCTTAGTGATGTCCAGCTGAGCCCACCGCTTCTGGAGGGTGAGAGAGCTCGGGGTGAATCGTCTGTTGCCAGAAGCCCTGGGCACATCCTGGTGACCCCTGGAGAGGACGTAGCTGCTCACTGGGAAGGCAGAGTAGGAGCAATGTGTAGGAGGCGGGGCTTTGTTGTAGGGGAGTCAGTCTGCTTGGGACAGAATATGACCCCCAGCAGCTGGGGGTTCAGGAAATAGGCCTCACTCCACAGAGGGGCTGTAAGGGCGTCAGAGTGTAGGGGTCCAGCTGGGTCTCCAGGTCTGAGTGGTTCCACCCAGCAGAAGTCTGGGATTGTAAACTTGGACAGTGAGCCTGGGGCAGCCCCTACCCATGGCAGGTGTGAGTGCCTACCCATCCCCCCCAGGACAGCCACACTCTCATCTCAGTTATAGGAGCCCAGGATTGAGGCAGAAAGAAACCAAGGGTCCCACCAAATGTCTGAGGTTGTCCCACTGGAGCACCTGCAGAGGGAGGGGCTGTCCGGCTTCTGTGCTGCATCCAGAGCATCCCATCCAGCCACGCTCAGGGCTCCAGTGGGCCTGACTTGGCCATCACCGGCACAAGCTGCGTGTGTCCCGAGCTCCAGCTTGCCAGGCAGATTGCCTGAAATCAGAGCTGCTCACAATAGATTTTTTTTTGAGAAATACTTACATTTCCTAAAATAGTGGTCTTTACTCAATTGGCAGTAAGTACAGGGGCTGTTAAACGTGATTTGTGCCCACTGGGTGGCAGTTAGGGAGAGAGCTCTTTGTGAATATGTGTGTGTGCTGGGGGGGAGGTCGTTTCCTCCAGCTTCTTGGTCACAGGCCCCCCATGGGCCAGGGGACAGTGAGGGTTTCATGCTCCTGCTGGCTGGAAATGTCCCCATGTCCTCCTCCTGTAGCACTGGGGACTCAGGGCAGTACACACCGCTCTTCCAGTTTGTAGCTTATTTTAATTTCATTTTCTTTGAAAAGAAGTACTCTTCGTTCATTTATCCACCTTTTTGGCCATAAGATATGAATCACAGATGAAAGCTGCATTGTGAAAAGAGGGGTGAAAAAACCAAATATTTCCTGTCTTTGAGGCAAAGCAGGAGAGAATGTAAAAATATCTGAAATAGCATGTAATGAAGAAATAGCTCGACTGAGAGGCTCTCTGGGCTGAAATACATCAGCTCTGGAAATAACTAGAAAGTTCTTGGGAGAGAGTTGGGGAGGCAGATGTTCAGGAGGGGGTGTTGCTCCACCGAAATTTCACACCAAACTTTTTTTACAAAATTGCCTTGGGAGGCTTGCAGCATGACTTAAGTGACTGCCAGGCGTGTTGCTCTGACTGTCGCTTACCCTCCCTTTCACATCCCATTCTCCTAGATCCCTCTGGCTGCAGAAGGATGCCAGGAGCCCCAGCTGATGGTGCAGACAGAGGACCAGGAAAAGAGGGCAGTGCCGCTCCCGTTACCTTGAGGCTTCTCCCTGGGAACCTGTCGCAAAAGCAACAAACAGGTCCCGTTCTGCAATGACGGGAGAGGGTAAACTCAGGGATGAGGCACCAGACACCTCACTTTAAGAAGCCATCTCATTAGCTGAGTGTCCTGATGGTTCTTCCCCGGAGCCTTCAGTAAATCTCACAGAGTCAGCACCGTTGCAGGAGATGTTGGTCTCTGTAGTGATCTACGTGTCTTAGGAAATGGGCTCTGCGGAGCATCCGCAGGTGAGGTCATGGGAAAGACATGACAAATTGCCCAACTGATTAGGAAACTGCCTCGGAAACTTCTCTTCTTCTTCAAAGATGAAGTTTGGGGAAATGCGTTTATCCAGACCAGAGCAGCCGGCTCTGGGTGGGCACATTTTCCTTGGGGGGTTGCCAGTCTCCAAGAAATGTTGGATTTATTGGTAAAAATCCCCAAGTGGCCATGGCTGGGTTATTGTGCAAAGCCCTTTGGATTCAGAGCCTGAGTGTTTTCTCTGACACCCCCCAACTCTCCAATTCTGTGACACCAGCTGGGCATCCTATATAGAATTCAGTTCTGACTCTACCTGGAGTTTGTGTCGGATCCCACAAGTTAAAGAGCTGGGTCCCACAGCCCTGACCCCACTTCAGATGCCAGTCTTAAGTCCAGGACCACTCATACTTCTGCAAATTGAGGGTTCCCACGACCCCCTCCTCAGGCTTGATAAGGTACTAGAATGATTTATAGAACTCAGGAACACACCTTACTTACATTGACCAGTTTGTTATAAAGGATACAGCTCAGGAACAGCCAAATGGAAGAGATGTGCAGAGCAAGGCATGGGGGGAGGGGGGCCGAGCTTCCATGCCTGTCCTGGGGGCACCACTGCCCAGACCCTCCATGTGCCCACCAACCAGCAGCTCATCAAGTCTAGTTGGTGGAGAGTTTTTATGGAGCTAAGTCCCCCTCCCCACCCTGGAGGTCAGGGGGTGGGGCTGAAAAGTCTAACCCTCCAATCACTTGGTCTTTCTGGTGACCACCCCCCCAGACATCTCATTAGCATAGACTCAGGTGTGTTCTAAAAGAGAGTCTTATAAGAGCAGATACTCTTGGTGTGGAGAGAAGGGAACCCTCCTACACCGTTGATGGAAATGTAAATTGGTGCAGCTACTATGGAGAACAGTATGGAGGTTCCTTAAAAAACTGAAAATAGAGTTACCATATGATCCAGTAATCCCACTACAGGGCATATATCCAGACAAAACTATAATTCAAAAAGATACATGCAGGGGCTTCCCTGGTGGTGCAGTGGTTGAGAGTCCGCCTGCTGATGCAGGGGACATGGGTTCGTGCCCCGGTCCGGGAAGATCCCACATGCCGCAGAGCGGCTGGGCCCGTGAGCCATGGCCGCTGAGCCTGCGCGTCCGGAGCCTGTGCTCCTCAACGGGAGAGGCCACAACAGCGAGAGGCCCGCGTACCGCAAAAAAAAAAAAAAAAAAAAAAAAAAAGATACATGCACCCCGATGTTCCTAATGGCACTATTCACAATAGCCAGGACATGAAAACAACCTAAATGTCCATTGACAGATGAAAGGATAAAGAAGATGTGATACATATATACAATGGAATACTACTCAGCCATAAAAAGAATGAAAGAATGCCATTTGCAGCAACATGGATAGAACTAGAGATTATCATACTAAGTGAAGTAAGTCAGAAAGCGAAGACAAATACCATGTGATATCACCTACATGTGGAATCTAAAATATGACACAAATGAACTTATCTACAAAAGAGAAATAGAGACATAGAGAACAGACTTGTAGTTGCCAATAGGGAGGGGTTGTGGGGGTGAGATGGACTGGGAGTTTGGGACCAGAAGATGCAAACTATTATAGAATGTATAAACAACAAGGGCCTACTGTATAGCACAGGGAAATATACTCAATATCCTGTGATAAACTAATGGAAATGAACATAAAAAAAGAATGTATATATATGTATAACTGAATCACTTTGCTGTACATCATAAATTATCACAACATTGTAAACCCAATATACTTCAATAAAAAAGTAAATAAATGAAGGCTCAATAAAAAAAAAAAAGAGCAGACACTCATCACCCAGGAAATCTCAAGGATTTAGTAGCTCCATGCCAGGAATCAAATATGAAAACCAAATATATATTTGCATTATACCACGAATCCTTTCTGGCAAAGAGAGAGCAGGGTGCAGAACAAGGGTGTGAGGCTCGTGGCTGAGGAGGGAGCCCTGTGGCTCCCATATGGTCCCTCCAGCCATGCAGACCTCCACGTTCCTTTTCTGCCTCTGTTCCCATGTACCCTGCATCCTCTGGAGACCTCCTCCTCCTCACTTCCCATAATTCCAGCAGCACCAGCTCTGAGCCGTTTAACAGTGATGCACAGCCCATGACATGCCTCTTTCTTCTGGAAGTTGGCGAGGGGTATTATACGAAGAAGGACTGAATGGTCAGACCCATTTGGGGGTCTCTGGAGCAAACAAAATGGAGCATGACTGCTGGGCCCCTCAGAGCCCAGGGAGCTGTGTGTGAGCTTCCAAGAGCAGGACAGAGTGGAAGGCATTTGCCAAACCCATTTCATCATGATTCCTGTCCCTTATGGTTGAATTGCATCCCCCAAAAGACATGTTGAAGTCCTGACCCTGGTACTTGTGAATGTGACCTTATTTGGAAACACGATCTTTACAGATATAATCAAGCTAAGATGAGGTCATTCGGGTGGGCCCTAATCCACTATGACTGGTGTCTTAAGAAGAGGGAAGTTTTGACAGGAGAAATATGGGGAGAACTCCAGGTGATCGTGGAGGCAGAGACAGGATGCAGATACAAGTCAAGGATGGACGGCCACCCCTTCCACCCCGAAACTGGAAGAAGGAAGGAAAGATTCTCCCAAGAGCCTCTTGAGGGAGCGTGGCCCTGCTGACATCTTACTTTTGGACTCCTAGCCTTCTGAACTGGGATAGGATACATTTCCATAGTTTTTAAGCCACCCACATTGTGGTACTTTATTATGGCGGCCTGAGGAATCTTACACAATGACCAGAGCAGAATTCTTGCTTTCCTGCCTACACTCATTTGTCTCCCAGTCTTTTACCCATTGTTTGCTCAGCCCCAAAATCTCAGAGTCCACATGGTTCCCCCTTTCCTGTCATCCTCCAGCCTCCATCTCACTAGCAGGGTCTGGAGGCTCTACCAAAACACAGCTGAAGCTGCCCCTCTCTCCAACTCCTCTGCATCTTGTTCACGTCCCATCACCTCTTGTCTGAAGAGCAAACTCCCTGTCAGGCTCCCAGCTTCCCCTCCTGCCCGTGGCACACTCTCTCATCAGAGTGTGATGTGGTCCTTGGCTCCCGTTCTCCCTTCCCCTGCTGACTTATGCTCCCGCCACCCTAGCTTTCTTTCTTTCCCATATTCCATCTTAAAAGCCTAATAGTTCTACACAGATTAGAATAGAATTAGCAGGAGGTTTTCTATCATCCACTTCCAAGAGGCAATCCCTTCAGTTCTTTATACTCTTGCTTCTACCCTGACCTTGATATTTGTAAATAAATGCTTATCTGACTTTTTCTTTTTTATTTCAGTTGCTTCTCCATAGAGTCCCCACTGAGAGGATAAGGATTTTACTAATTAAATTGCACCCTGCCAAAGAACAAGAGAAAACACACGTACAGTTCCCACCCCATGCTTCCGATAGCATAATTCATCAATGTTCATCATTTACATAATTATGTAATTATTATTCACAGCTGAGCCGCAGAGTAGTTCTATGATTGTATTTCCTTTCCTGATTGACTCTTGGTTTTCCCTAGGAAGAGTAACCACCAGTATTTTCCTCTGCTAGGTCTGCATGCACCTGTCACTAACATGTCCCTAAACAGTCAACCAGAGTTAAAAGGTCACTCGCATGTTGGCCCCCAATTACAGGTAGTCTGACAATTCCATTTTCATCTTTCTGGGCAATGTCACTCGTGGTACCCCCTTCCTCCTCTTCCACAATGGACCCGCCTCCCTCAGATCTGCCCTCACCACCCCCTTCTGTCTCATGATTCACTCCTAATTCTGATGGATCTTGTCTTCTAACAGCTTCATGAAAATGGGGGCATGGGGGCTAAATTTTTAGAGATCCCTCAAGCCTTAAATATCTGTATTCCACCTTCACATGTAAGTCATAGTTTAGCTGGGTATAAATGTCTAGGCTGGAGATTTTCCTTCTGAACTTGGAAGATGTTCTTCCAAACTCACATGAAACCCAACACCATTTTGATTCCCAGTGTTTTGTCTTCTGGAGGCTTTTTGTATCATCTCTTAATCCCCAGGGTCTTGAAATGTTATTGTCATGTGTCTTGGGTGGGTCTTGTTCTTTATTTTACTGGCTACTCAATAGGCCCCATTCAGCTTAGATACTCAAGTCCTTCCTTTCTGCAAGATGTTCTTCGCCTATATTTTTGGTGTTCCCTTTCTGGAATTTCTATCAATAAGACATTAAACCTCCCAAATTTATCCCCTAATTTTCTTCTCTCTGCCATTTTCCATCTCTTTGTATTGCTGTTCTACTTCCTAGAAAATATTCTCAACTTCATTTTCCTCTCCTATTCAAATTTTAATTTCCACTAGCGTATTTTTAATTTCTGAAAACTTTTCCTTGTTCTCTGAATGTGTTCTGTTTGAAAAGGAATATTCTGCTCTTTTCTCAAGGATATGATATATTCTTTTATATCTGGGATGTCATGAATTTTGTATGTGTGAAGCTCTCTCTTGCTTCTTGCATTATTTCTGTCTCCTTGGAGTCGCTCACTTGTGTTTTCTTGTTTTGGTCTCTTGACTTTTATGTTGCAGGCTTTCCTAAAATAGTTGTGTTGTTATATTTCAGAGTGAGGTGCAAAAAAAAAAAAAAAGAAAAAGAAAATGAAGAGATCCCACACCTCCCTGGAAGATCGGCATGCGTGGAGGGGCCGTTTCTGGTGGGGTCCCTCTGCACTGATAAGGTATATAGTATTGGTGGGTCTGGAAGCCTTCCTGGGAATGTATCTGATGTCTGGGAGTTGTGGTTTGAGCTTCAGCATTCAGGGAGTAGAGACGGGGACGATGAGGGCTCTTCCTGTTCAGCATGCACACTTTTACTCTTTTTAGTTCAGTGTTTTATCCTTGTTCTCAGATATTCAGACCTCTCCAGACCCACATCTCCATTTTCAGCTGGGCTTGGAGAAGGGCTGTCCCTTGACTGCATTGGGATTAGGGGAGTCTTGGGGTTGAACTGTTCCTGTGCAAACCCATACCCCTATTTTCAGCTTTTCATGTCTCACTTAGAATCACCTGGTACACACAAGCGTGGAGGTTTTCTGAGGGTCTCTGATACAAATTGGTTCGCCCTCTTCCCCTGCAGGCTTAGATTTCAGCTTTCTTGTTTGGCTCAATCCATTACCATTTGCACATCTGCTCTTCTGCTGCCAAAATGTTGTCAACTCATTTCTCTGTCTATCCTCACTGCATTTCATTGTCCTTGTGTGTCTGTGCTTCTTTTATTCCTTTATTGATATCTTGGTGGGGTTTTGAGAGGAAACAGAGATAAATACACATGTTCAAGCCATCACACTTGGCTGGGATCACCGCACTGGCTTTTGGTCATTCTTTGTACAAATTCTGTTTGACTTCCAGATCCTGTGGCAGGCGGTCTCCTCAGCCTGCAACTCTCATACCCTCACTCTTCACATGTCTATCTTTCTTCCATCCTTCAGCTCAACTATGACACCGTTGGAGGACCCCACAAACCTCCCCTTTTAAAAAGGTGGCTCTTAAGAGTTCAGCATCCAGGATAACAATGTGAAGAGTCCCATGTACCTGCTCTTCTGTGAAACAAGCAGAACTGGTGAAAACTGAAAACAAGGAAACAACCATTTAAGGTCTCTGGAAATTGTCCTAAGGGCACACAGCAAATGAAAAAAAAATTTGTTAAGAAAATCTACTAAAACTTGGTAAGAACAGTGAGTCTGCAGCACTTGGACCATGATCCACTCCCTCCTCTTCCCTCTCCACTGTGTTGGGGTGGCCAAGAGGATGGGGCTTCCTCTGCCCTCCCTGTCAATGTATGAGGCACCTCACCAGGAGGAGCATGCTGCCAGCGTTTCTTGTTCCCTCCAACTCAAGCCTGAAGAGGCTAGTTCCTAGTGAGGGACACAGAGACGTCAGGAATTTCCTCCTCTACAAGCCCCCACTCATAGGTGGAGACTCTACTCTGGGTGTGGCCGAGAGTGACGGGGCCTTGATTGTCCTCATCCAGCTTGTTCATAGGGTTCAGGGTCTACAGCCGGGGAGGCAAACCTGGAAAATCAGAGGTTCCCATAAGCAACAAAAAAAGAAACAGATAGGTTTGAAATCATCAAAACTGGAAACCTGTGCTTTAAGAACGCCATCTAGAAAGTGAAAAAATAACACAAGAAGAGGAGAAAGTTTTATAAATCATATTTCTGATAAAGGACTTGTAACTAGAATACAGAAAGGACTCTTGCAACTCAGTAATAAAAGAACAACCCAGTTAAAAATGGGTGAAGGATCTGAACAGACATTTATCCAAAGAAGACACACAAATGGCCTATAAGCATGTGAGAAGATAGATGCTCAACATCATTAGCCATTAAGGAAATGCAAATCAAAACCATAATGAGAGAGTGGCATGGACATATATACACTACCAAATGTAAAATAGGTAGCTAGTGGGAAGCAGCCGCATAGCACAGGGAGATCAGCTTGGTGCTTTGGGACTGCCTAAAGGGGTGGGATAAGGAGGGTGGGAGGGAGAAGCCAGAGGGAGGATATATGGGGATATATATAAATGTATAGCTGATTCACTATGTTATAAAGCAGAAACTAACACACCATTGTAAAGGAATTATAATCCAATAAAGATGTTTAAAAAAAACCACAATGAGAATCACTTCACATGCAGTAGGATGGCTAGAAACAAAAAGACAGACAAGTGAGGAGGATGTGGAGAAATTTTAACCCTCATGCACTTCTGGTGGAAATGTAAAATGCAACTAAAATGGTGTAGAACTGGCAGTTTCTCAAATGCTTAGAGTTTCCATATGATCCAGCAATGCTACTCCTGTGTGTATACCCAAGAGAAATGAAACCATATGCCCACATACAATCTTGTACATGAATGTTTGTAGTGTCATTGTTCATAATAACCAAAAAGTGGAAACATCCCAAATGCCCATCAACTGATTAAAGGATATATAAAATGTGCTACATCCGTACAATGGAATATTGTTTAGCAATAAGAAGAAATTAAGTATCGACATATGCTACAACACGGATGAACCTAGAAAACATGCTAAGTGAAAGAAGCCAGTCACAAAAGGTCATATGTTATTCCATTTGCACAAAATGTTCAGAAAAGGTAAATCCATAGAGACAGAAATTAGATTGGTGGTTGCCATGAGCTGGTGGGTGGGTTAAGGGGAAATAGGGAGTGCTTGCTAATGGGTATGGAGTGATTTTTGAGGTGATGAAAATGTTCTAAAATTGATGATGGTGATGGTTGCCCAATTCTGTGAATATACTAAAAAGTCATAGAATTGCACAGTTTAAATTGGTGAATTGTAGATGTATGAATTATATCTTAACAAAGTTGTTATCCACTTTCGTGAAGGTATTTCTGTTTGAGCCCGTGCTTTTTCTGTGTTGGCACTTTTTGTTACAGGGACTTTCTGTGCTGTGTCTGCCCATTTTGGTCTAGAGTCTAGACTGGAAACTTCCTGGAGGTAGCTTTGGCTGTGAAGATGCCTGTCACATCCACACTGCCTAGTACAGCGTGGGTCTAACAAGTATTCCTTGAATGAATACATACCTCCCTTTTCTGCAGACTATCCCCATGGGAACAGCATTCCATGTAGTGCTCTTTGGAAAACACTTCAGTAGAACAGTGGTTCTTAAGCAGGTGACTTTTCCCCTCCCCTCAGAGATACTTGGCAGTGTCTGGAGATATGATTGTCTAGACTCAGGGGTAGGTACTGGTGACATCCAGTGGGTGGAGGCCAGGGATGCTGCTAAACATCCTACAATGCACAGGACAGACACACAGCAAAGAATCATCAGGCCCCAAAGATCAATAGTGCTGATCTTGAGAACCCCTGCAGCAGAGTATAAAGATTAACAAGATTTCCAAAGCCACATATTATGAACTGAATTATGCCCCCCTTCCCAAATTCATATGTTGAAGTCTTAATTCCCATAACTTCAGAATGTGATTGTATTGGTGATGGGGTCTTTAAAGAGGTAATTAAGGTAAAATGAAGTTGCATGGGTAGGTCCTAATCCAATAAGACTAGTGTCTTTATAAGAAGGGGAGATTAGGGAACAGACACATGCAGAGGGATGACTACATGAGGACACTGGGAGAAGACAGCCATCTACATGTCAAGGAGAGAGGCCTTAGGAGAAACCAACCTTGCCAACACCTTGATCTCAGACTTTCAGTCTCCAGGACTGGGAGAAAATAAATTTCTGTTGTTTAAGCCCCCTGGTACTTGGTACTTGGTTATGGTGGTCCTTTCTGACAAATAAACCATGGATGTTTCTGCTACTTCCTGTAGGCAGGTGGCTTTCAACCTGGTGGGGGGGCCATCTAAAAAATCCTAACATTCTCCCAGATCAGTGAAATCAGTCAGGTCCCATGTAAGCCAGTGGTGGGAACCATTGCCGTAGACCAAGATTGCATTATTGGATTGTGCTTCCTCATGAATTGGTCCATAGAGACAGGTCTGATGGGCAAACTGCCCTGCTTCCCATTTCTGGGGTGAGAGGAGGGAAAAGTGTGAGCGGTAATAGTAATAAACTTGGAGCTGAGTTCCTGGGAATCTTGACCTCACCTTTGGGAAGCTGCTTTGGAAAATGTGTGTGGACCTTGTGCCCTTCACTCTGGTGCCATGGCTACACCCCCCCAGGTCTTCTGGCACCAGCTGAGCCCAGGCAAAAAGTCTGGACTGCCTGTCGCATTTAGATGGAGGCAAGCAGCAGAAGAACAGGGTCCCCAGCCACACCAGCCACGTCTGACCCTACCGGAGCCCTCCTCCAACAGCCTGTGCCAGACAGGGAGTGGATTTCATTGATTTATATGGTCCTCCAGGCACTCTTCTTTCCTAAAATGTCGAGGAGAACTAATTAACCTGCAGTAATTAGAGACAGGCTTAGACTTCCTTTTTGTGTGCTGAAACTACTAATGACCATTGTGAAGATGTTCTGAGTCACTCTGATGGCTCTGACCCTCTCAGGCATATCCTAACTCCTCCCTAAAGTCTGAGACATTTCAATCACGTGTTGGTGTAACCAATTGTCCCTTTCAAGGGGGGAGCCCATGTCGTGGGTCTTTGGGAGCCATCTGTCCAGCAAGTGTCAGGCGTATGCTGCGAGCCCACTGTTATGGGCTGAATTGTGTCCCCTCAAACATTCGTATGTTGAAGTCCTAACTCCCAGGATCTCAGAATGTGACTGTGTAACAGAGAAGAACAAACCTGACTCCATATCAGATCTATTCCTTTAGCTCTAACACCTGTGCTTTTTTGCCTGTGCTGGGTTATGCTGGCTCTGCAACTTTTGTAAAAGAATGTTGCCTATAGCCTGAAATATACAGGATATCTCATTCTCAAGGCCCTGACCTTTAAAGATATAACACGTTTCCATTTATGTAGAGTTAAAAAGTTGCGACAGAGAATAACATTTGTCTTGTGGAGGTTTATAGGAACATCCTGACCTGACCTATGTGAATAGCTACAAGAACAAAGGATTCTTACACCAAGAAGTTTGTAATAACCAGCCACACTGCCTCCCCTTTTAGTATAAAAGAAGCCGGAATTCTAATTTGGAAAAGATGGGTCTTTGGGACACTAGTCCACCATCTTCTCGGTCTTCTGGCTTTCTGAAAAAAGTCGCTATTCCTTGCCCCAACAATTCGTCTCTCAATTCATTGACCTGTCATGCGGTGAGAAGTACTAGCTTGGACTTGGTAACAACCGTACTTGGAGATGGGGTCTTAATTACGGAGGTAATAAAGGTAAAATGAGGTAATTAAAGTGGGTTGTAATCCGATCTGACTGGTGTCCTTATAAGAAGAGAAGATTAGGACATAGACACACACAGAAGGAGGACCACGTGAGGACACTGGGAGAAGACGGCCGTCCACACACCAAGAAGAGAGGCCTCAGGAGGAAACAACCCTGCCCACACCTTGATCTTGGGTTCCAACCTCCAGGACTGGGAGAGAATAAATTTCTGTTGTTTAAACCTCCCTGTCTGTGGTACTTGTAATAACAGCCCAAGCTTACTAGGACACCCACCCTCTGATTCATTGGAGAGGTGAGATAGGTGGGCCATTTTCTTGGACTGGATAATGGAGCCCAAAGTCTCTCCACCAGAGCTGGATGAGCCCCACCTGATGTCCCGACGTGACTCCATGGCAGATGGTGAGACCATAGCCGGGCGAGATTTCTCACTGCTGAAGTGCGTCTTCTGTTTTTAACTGAGCCACGTTGCTATGAAAGCAAAACAGTGGTGACAAGTGCTCCAGCGAGATGCCTTTTCTGCTGAATCTCCCTGTGTTCTCTCTTGGTCCCAGGACACTGATTTGGGGTTCTGGAGGAAGCTTTTAGGGGATTCATAATTTGTTGTGCTTCTCAGCACAGGGCAGTGCTTCTCAGACTCCGGGGTTCAGGAGAGGGTCTGAGATGTGTTCCCAGGGGCCTCCGGAGTTCCTTCATAAAGGATGGGTTTTAGTTAATTGCTTCCCAGAACAGGAGTGAGTGCTGTTTGCATGGTGGGGATGGCTGCCCACACTGAAGGCTATTTCCCTCTGCATTTGCCTTCATTTTCCATGGTGATGGTGCCCAGCAGAGGTCACTCGAAACAGAGGTGACTCGACTTCACACAGGCCCCACGAAGAACAAGGAAGAGAGAGAGTGGTGAGGAGGTTAAGACATTGCAGAGTCCTGTGTGCTGGAAACCATTGCCCTATTGCTCAGGACAAGATACCGAAGCCAAAGCCAATTCTGCCTGGTCCTGCCTGAGGCAGCCAAGCGAGGCAATGTTCCGTGAAGAATTTCAAGTTAAACAGTATTTACTTGTTTGTTCTTCAGTAATACATTTTGTGTTGCTCTGTTTAAATGGATTGGTCCACAAAAACAGTGGATCATGGGTTAAAAATGGGTCCAGTGTTAAAAAAGGCACTTAAAGAGAATGATGATGATGAATTCATTGGTGGTCCATCATGCGCCAAAGAAAAAGACCCGAGTTGATTTATCAAACCTGGAACATGCAAATACATCCTTCTCACCCAATCCAGCCTACTTGGTGTCAGCAAACAGCATCATCAGTCACCTGGGTGAGGTTAATTTGAAATTTATTGGTTTTCTAGTTTTGTTTGTACTTGAATTGTAAATTTATTTTGTTTCTATAGTTGCATAAGAGCTATGAGCACAAGCAGTTTCTACCTAGCTTTATATT
The DNA here is from genome assembly GCF_964341445.2 of Mesoplodon mirus. Taxonomy (NCBI): domain Eukaryota; kingdom Metazoa; phylum Chordata; class Mammalia; order Artiodactyla; family Ziphiidae; genus Mesoplodon; species Mesoplodon mirus. The sequence goes on along the minus strand of NC_138978.1, from coordinate 3,585,853 downwards.
TATGCTTATTTAAATAACTTCATTATAAAAATAATTTGAGTTAAGCTGTTCCAGTTGCCTAAACAATATAATATCATTCTGGAGTCTAAACTGAATCCTAAGAGAAATAATGTAAATGTGTAGAAATAAATGAAAAATTATGTGTATATATATTTTTCTATGTGTATATTTTATTTCTATGTATATATGTATATATTTACTTTATGTGATTAACATACAAAATGCATATATACATATGCACAAAACGTGTGTATATATACACATGATATATATATTTAAGGCATCTACATAGTACTTAATTTTAACCAAGTGGTCAGGGACATAGATTTGGTATAAGAGAGACCTGGATTCCCCAGATTACCCCATTATTTATTAGTTTGATACCTCTGTGTCTGTTTCCTCAAAAGTACAATGAAAATAGAAATATAATAGAAAAGAATAATTAAGAATAATATAATACTTATTTCATAGTTCTGTCAGGAGAATTGAATAAAAGAATGTATAAACCCTGGGCACAGAGTAAACACTCAATAGGTATTATCTCTGTACTTGTCTGGAGTTTGCAGGTGAGAACAGAGCAGTGAAAACCAAGGGCGGCCTGGACGCCCCTGGGGCAGTTGCCCTGGAGCCCATCGAGGGGCCATGAGCTCCTGGTGGGCAGGCCCAGGGTGAGGGTGGGAGCTCCAGGGCACAATCTGGAGCTCAGGCTGTGCCCTTAGACACTGACTCAGAATATAAACTACCCATACCCCTGAGCACACGTGCCCCTCGACTCCTATACTGAAATGTCACAAAGAGCCTGTATCAATGGAGCATTTGATGAGTGCCTGGCACAGTGACGAAGATGTGTAGGGCATCAGTCCCCTCTACAGGACCTCCCATTTTCCCTGGTGCCACATTCCTGACTCAGGATGGTGCCCACACCTGCCCTAGGTCCCCTCCTTTCTTTGTTCTGTGTGACCTCATTCGCCACCCTTCCCTCTACCCGGGAGGAGGGCAATTGAGGCTGGTGGCTTGTTGATCTTCTGAGATGCCTGTCCTTGACAAGCTATCCTTGGCATACTCTTCACCCCGGGCAGGTCCCCTGCCAGGTGGCCTGCGTGGACAGGTCAGCTAGCGTGGGCTTGGGAACAGAACATTAATTTGAGCAAAGAGAAATTAGGAGGTTGAGTTTGCATGAGGACAGGACAACTGGACAGCGCATCCAAACCAAGTGAAAAGATGGCGGGCAGAGCCCACACTTCACTTACTTACACCAACACCTTACTGCTTTCTGGAACAACAGTGCTTGTCCTAGAATTCGCAAGTCCCTTGACACACAGACTAGAAAACCTGAATCCATGCCGTCCACCTCCGGGGCTGTCCTGTCCCACCATCTTCACTGTGTCCCTGTTGTCCCTGCCTGTTGAATCGCATGGCATCCCTCCTGCTCCAATGGGCTGTGAATCTGACCTCCCTCTCCCGAGATAAATAGCTTCCCCCACTACATTTTCTCAACTAAGATGATTTGTACAACAATTTTCTTCTTCTGAGGAAATGCGAGGGGAAGAAAGAAAGAGGTGCAGAATGGGAGTGCTCGGTAATTAATCCAGAATGGAGAAAGCAGAGTTACGTTCAGGCGGTAATTGGATTTTAACCCCTTGGGAGTTGTTTTCAATGCAGATACTAATGTCTGAGATGTCTTTCCTCGCAATGGATCTCCCTCTCAGATCTGAGGAGGGTTGAAATCCACGGCGAAACCTTTTTTTTTTTTTTTCATTATAGTCAGGCTATAGTTTATTACAGCAAAGGGATAAAATGCAGGATCAACAAAGGGAAAAGGTACATCAGGCAGAAGCTGGAGGATACTAGGTATAAGCTTCCAAGAGTCCTCTCCCAGTGGAGTCACAGAGGACATACTAAATCCCCCAGCAATGAACTACAGAAACACATGCAAAACCTTTTCTCCCAGGGTAGTTTGCTTGAGACTAAAAGTCCAGGGTTTTTATTGGGGTAACTGCGGTGCTGACTGCAGTTACTGAAACTTCAGACCCCCCAGAAGGAAAGCAGGTGTTCACCATACATCACATTCTTTACACACACTGTCCACACAAGCTGGTATAGTGTGGTTTAGGACCTCAAGCATGCACAGTGCCCTAGTCAGTAGCATAGGGAACATTCTAAGACCTCAGTTCCTAGGAGCCAGCCAAAGACTAGTCACACAGGTAGATCCTTCTGAGAATGTACAAGGTTTGAGCAACTCAAGGCTGCTGGGTTAATCCTGTACTTCACACATAGGTATCAAATTATCGTGAATTTAATGCACTATATATACATATATGATGAAGCAGTACATTATAAAATACATACATCAAATTATTAAATTATAATTAAATGTAAATAAATATATCATAAATGTTATATGACATATCCTATAGACGATAAGCAGGACATTAAATGCAAGTATTATTATTATTATTACAAATGAGTAAGGAGGGCTAGCGCTGCCCTAGGGTGTGACTGAGCAGAGTAATAATGGACATTTGCAAGGCACCTTCTCAGAGCAGTGAATGAGAGGCTGTGAAAAAATCTCACTGAAAAGTTTTTCTGTTAGAGATAATTTTGTCACTAGAACCATTTTGTTCCTCTCCAGTTTGACAGCGTACATTCTTACCATTAGCTACATATTTCTTGGGGGGGGGGCTTGCACAAACCAAATTGTTTCACCACCCACGATGGAGTTTTGGCAAGGATGTGACCCTTCCAAGGAAGGTGCAGAATTGAGCCTCTGGAAAAAGGCATAGACAGGTGTTTCCTAACAAACCCTGAGCAAGGCCCAGTAAAAGACTGTGATTAATAATATGATGACTAATAACAACAGTGAATTTGAGTCTGAATTGAACTGCGATGAATTTATGCGAACCTGAATACTGTTGGAATAACCTTCTTGAGTCAGATGAGCTTAAAAACATGAGCAGAGCTGTGGGTGATGCCAGAGGGAGCTGTCCTTTTGGGTGACCAGTGATGGAGATGGCCATTGGATCATTTGGAGCTGCCCAGGAGGACACTGGAGGACTGTTCTGTTCTCTCCCTTCTCAATATTTCTGTTGGGCTCCTAAAATAGTTGTACTTCATAAGTGTTCCAGAGTATTGGGGAAATAACCATTGCCCTTTTCCAGCACTCCTGCCAGATCACTGAGCTTGGGGTGGGGGTGGGGAGGGTGGGATGTGGAGGTCCAGGCTTCTGGGCTCTTTCAGGTCAGCCTTTCTGCCTTGAACTCCTGCCTCCGGGTGGTAAGTGCAGTGGGTCCAGCCCAGGTCGTGATTTGGGGACGGCTCAGGCAGTGGTGGTGGTGGTGGTGGGGTCATCTCTTTGCCCGACTCCCAGTGCTGCCCCTGGTGCCAGGTGGGCTTCTAGGCCTTGGTGGGGGGCTGGGTTGTGTCTGCTCATAGCCTCTCCCCTCAGGATATGTACAGGGTCTCAGGAGCAATACCCTCAGGGTTGTGGGGTGGTACACAGTCACTCTGAAAGCACTATTATCTCCCTCACCGTACACGTGCCAGGGTCACTGTGTACGTGTGCACAGTGCAGTCTCTAAGAGGAGGATTTGCACTTGTGATTCCAAAACTAAAGTGACCAAGAGCCCTTAGGTTGCCAGGCTGGGACTGCGGTGCGGTGGATAGATCGGTTTTGAGAGCCGTTGACGGGGGCTACGTCTCCCTATTCTTTCTTCTTGTTGATTGACAGCAGGACCTGGCCTTCCAGCCTCTCCTTCTCCAGGACACCGTTCCAGATTGTTCCCGCCCAGAACATTTTCTGTCCTCCTCTGGACTTCCATTACCTTGCAGCCGGTACAATGCTGCTTACGATCGAGTAGTTCTCTTCCTGGGCTTTGTGGGTAAGTCACATATCCTCTCTGTCCTTCCCTGCATCCGCTCTGTGTCTGGGGAGCTGCCTCGTACAGACTGTGTTTCCCTGACGTTCTTGTCTCCTGGCTGCCAACTGTCCATGGAGGCCCTGGTGGGAGATTAGAGGGTTGGAGGAAGAGAGAGTCCAGATGTTTCTCCCCCCTTCTCTGCTCCTCGAAAGATTTGTTTGATTTTCACTTTCCCATTTAGCCTTCAAGATAAATATTTTCTTCTTACACAGGAAGAGAGAAAATTGTGTAGTTTTAGGCATTTTCTGTTTATGAGCCTCTGGGGGAAGGGGGAGCTGACCATAGGCCAAGAATATTGGCAAATCTGCCAGTGGTGATGTGGGGTCAGCAGTGACCAGAGCTTGGGATACCTGCACGTGTGCTCACAGGAAGTGTCGCCCACTTGTAAATTTCCTCATGTAGCTCCTAACCGCCCACCTCTGGACTTTCATTCCCTACTTACCCCTCAGTGTCATGAATGTGGGGGGCTAGAGGTTTTCAGCTGGGGCCCTGACCTCACAGGCATGGACCTCACATGGGCTTTTCTCTGCTGATTGGACTTGCTGATACAGTGGCCTAGGGAACCACATGGTTGCAGGGAATGGTTAACTTGCTACCTAGATGATACGTGATTATAACAAGATGTGTGACCAAGACCTATGGTGAAAGCAGTCTGACAGGAGTCAGGAGGCCCGGATCAGACTCAGTGGAGATGGAAATCCAGTCACATTAACTCCGGGGCTCACATATGTCACTCCCTGCACACAGGCACTTCTCATGCCGCTGTGGTTCCGGAGAGAGAGGAAAATATTTGTTTCACAGGAAAGGCTCATTTTAGTCATTAACTTTTGATCTGGCCTTCTAGGGGTTCTTGTAGAATAAACCACTGGAGTCAGAGCACTGCTCTGTCCCATAGCCACTCAGAAGTACAGATGGACCCAAATCTGTAGCCAACATATGTGACCTTTCCACCTCTGTCCTGTCCAGGGGCAGCAGCGGATCACCTGGCTCCCACCTGGACAGGGCGTTCTCGTTCTGGGCTGTTCTCAGTGAAAAGATTGGACTACTCCATCTCTAAGGGCCCCTTTGACCCTAATAATCTAGAGCTGGTTAAAAAAATTTGAAGAGAATTTAGAAAATAGGCACAAGAACAAAAAAGGATCAGAATCACCCATAATCACTAAACCCACAACTCTCCAAGTGAATGTTGTTTTCCCTCCATCGATTTTTAATATGCTTATAATTGTAAATCCATTTATACAAGATTGAATAATTTGGCATATTTAATTGAATATATAACTTTAAAATACTGAGCATTAAATACAAGGCTGGTTGGCTTAAGGTATATATCTGTGATCCTATGGCGGCACAAATATCCTTCTGTTTTTAGTATACTAACAGTTTTATTGGGAATAAATGTTGGAGTTTATTGAGTTTTTTCAGCAACGGTGGAAGTGAACAGATGTTTTCTTTTAAACAATTTGACCTGTTGATGGAACATTTGTTATTAGGTACCTCACCACTGATACAGCCACTTTGCAACTCCTCTTATGGAAGAGCCATTTGCTCAATAAATATTTGTTGAGTGAATGCATATCGATTGGAAGGGGGTTTTTGAAAAATTTAAAGGAGGTGACCTTTGTCCTCTGCTCTTTCCAAAATTAGAGTCTTTTCAGAGCTAAGACTGGTGAATGAAGAGTGTGTAAGCCGAATAATACAGTGTGAGTCCCCCAAAATAAGAAACAAGGGCCACCTTCCTCCACCTTTGGGCTCAACCTACTTCATTGGTGAATTATCCAGAATGTCCCTGAAGTCTGATCCAAACTGCATTCCCCGCAAGGCTGAGAAAACGTGAATTTTGGCCCCTCTGCCATCACCAAGGCAGGGAGGAGAGCCCTGAGGTTAGTCTTCAAGCCTAGAGCTTTTTTTGGTACCTGCCAACCAAGGAAAGTAGCAAGGGGGGATTTTGGAGAGGAAGAAAGTGGCAGCAGATACCAAGAAAAAGGAGGACAGTCATCCCTCCGTACCCTGGGGGATTGGTTCCGGGACCCCCCCATGGACACCAAGATCCGAGGATGCTCAAGTCCCTTACAGTTGGGGATCTGCATCCAAGGGGTCAACCAACCGCAGGTGGATCAGAGGTTTGTTGAATCAGAGGATGAGGAACCTGAAGATATGGAGGGCTGACTGGATATGAGGAGCTGGAGGCGGGCAGGCCCTTCAGAGGGAAGGCAAAGTGAGTGGGTATGTCAATTGAAAAAAGTGCACAACCTAAAAGTTGAGAATTATGTTTTATTTGTTGGACAAAACTGAGGACTTAAGCCAAGGACACAGCATCTCAGGTAGCTCTGAGGGACTGCTGTGAAGAGATAAGTGTGGAGCTAGGATACATAGGAGTTTTTACAACAAAGACCAGGTAGTCAGAACATCAAAAGATTACTGTTAATTAAAGAAAACCAGACATCTCAAGTTAAGGAATTTAGCTCCTCTGTGTATGAGAAGATGCAAAAGTCAGGGCTCATTGAAATCATTCCTTTGATATGCACCTCAGCTATCTGGGACCAATCTCCTGTGATTTCTCATCCTGAGTCTCCTCAGGGTGCACCCTTGCGGGTAGCTGCAGTGGCTTGATGGTGGTCATCCTGTTTCCATCATGAGTTCCCTCAGGGCTCACTGTCAGGTGGCTGTAATGTGATGGCTTGATAGCTACAACATCCTTTGTTTACTAATATGGCAGGTAATGAACCTCACAATGGTGGCCTCTCAAAAGTTTTGGGGATCCACATGTCAGTTAGAGAGTTAGACCATTTGTGATGTTTTTGGGTCAGCCCTTTCCTTCATGTGGGAAGCAGGAACTTAGGAGTCTGTGGGTGTCAAGAGCTCCCAACATGAGGCCCCTCTTCCCCAGTCCTTTCACCAGGTGCTGCATCACGCTACCTATGACAATCTCCCTGGCATCTCTCCCCACACCAGACAGGAGCCTGTTGAGAGCAGGATTCAGGCTGTTCCTCTTTGTATTTCCAGGACCAAACAGGAAGTGGACAGTCAACAAATATTGACCAATGAACAAACACATGGGTCTCAGGAGACAGCCTGTAGCTCCTTGCAGGCCAGGACTTTGTGTGTTTTGTTTACATATTCAGCTGTAGCCCCTGGAATGTTCTCGGCACTTTGCAGGGAGAACAAGTGCATGTGGGGCTCATGGAGACCCCTAGCACTAGGAGGTGGGGCAGCCATTGGGGTTGAAAGTAAGGAAAAGGGGTAGGATGGGGAACAGGGTGGACTGTGGGGTTGGCTAGGAGGATGCAAAACATGGACTTTCTGTAGGTGACAGAGTAACAGTTATCACCACAGGCTCTGCAGTAACCGAGGGGTCTCCATTCCAGTGCTGACTCCTGCAGGGCGTCTGCTCCCCACCAGTGAAATACAAAAGGGACAGAAACTGCATCCCAGGGTTGTTGTGAGGATTAAACAAGATGAGGTGTGTGAGGTGGGGAGCCCAGTGCTTGGGATGGCTCCTGGTTCCATAATATTAGCCACTGACACAAACATGGTCTAGATGCAGCCCCAGGGGTCCATGCAACAGGAAGCTTGGGAAATGCAGCCTGCATTTCCCTGCAGAGTCTTGCTTACTTACCCAGGGTAAGGGTCTTTGTGGCACAGAACTCATGACCTGATTTAGGGTAAGGGCAAATGCCTTGTTTCTCTCTTGATGTAGTAAACATAGGTGAAATGGATAGAAGTCTGTCCAGTGGAGAAAACAGTGAGAAGGGTGAGTTTCTCCCTGTTTGCACACTGGGTCCCAGATATTGGGTCTCCATGGAATCTGCGTGTGACTCTGAGCAAGCCATTTCACCCTCCTCAGCTTCTGTTCTGCTACATGTAATGTGTGTATAGGGTGGGGTGGGCAGCGTAGGGTGACCCCCAGTGAGTCTTGCCCTTTTAAAATTACCCCCCCACACACACTTGACTGTGGGGAAACTGTGGCTTGCCTCAACAGAATACAGCAAAGGTGGTGGAATTTTGCATATGTCATTAAAGTCCCTAATCAGTTGATTTTGAGTCAGAGGGAAGATTTTCCAGGGTGGGCCTGACCTAATCAAGTGAAAGCCCTACAAAAAGGGCTGGGGCCCACTCTGAGGATAGAGTCTTCTGTCTGAGGAAGCAAGCTGCCTTCTTAAGAGAGTATCCATGAGAGAGCCATGAGGCAGGGGACCACGGGTGGCCTCTGGGACCAAAAGCAGTCTCCAGCCTCCAGCCAGCAAGAAGGCGGGGCCTCAGTCTTGCAGTCACAAGGAAATGTGTTCAGTCCTTCAGATGAAGATGCAGCCCATGTGACACCTTGACTGCAGCCTCTGAGACCCTAGCAGAGGACCCATCTACGCCAGGCTTGGACTCCTGAGAAAATAAATGTACATTGTCTTAAGCCCCTAAATTTGTGGAAACTTGTTCCACAGCAATAGAAAACTGATGGTCTCTTAGTCACTGAAGATGAGATCAGGAATAAAGTATTCAACTTTCTTCTTATTGACTCCTCTTTGGAGAGGGGGGCGCTTTCTCTTCCATTCCGATCCATTCACTCAACAAGTTTTTATTTATTTATTTATTTATTTTTTGTGGTATGTGGACCTCTCACCGCTGTGGTCCTTCCCGCTGCAGAGCACAGGCTCTGGATGCGCAGGCCCAGCGGCCACCGCTCACGGGCCCAGCTGCTCCGCGGCACACGGGACCCTCCCGGACCAGGGCACGAACCCGCGTCCCCTCCATCGGCAGGCAGACTCTCAACCACTGCGCCACCAGGGAAGGCCACTCAACAAGTTTTAAAGCACCTCAGCGTACAGGTGCTGTGCAGGGCCCTGTCCGCCTGGTGTCCCTGCAGTTTTGGCAAAGCTGCTGTGAGGTTCCAATTGGATGGTTATTCCAGCGAGGTGAACTGTGACCCATGGGAATGCAGATGCTTTCAGCGACCGCTCCCCATGCCATCTGGTTTCCAGTGGTCACATCCTACTTTTTAGCATCACATACATGATGCCATCTGTACATTAGATTAGTTGTTATGAAATGAGCTTTCTGAAAACATGCACTTCACATGCACACCTCTGCCTTTTATTCTGTGCTTTTCTAAGTGTGTTAAAGTCTATTTACGATCTCACCACCAAAAGTGAATAAATTCAGGGGTGGATGGATTGACAAATGAAAGGACACGCATTTATGATCAGCCAGGCTCGTTTTGAGACCTCCCAATTCCCAGTGCAGGATGTAATTTTTTAGATTAATAAACGGAAAGCAACTTCCCCTCTGGAGCGAACGCTGAGTCAGCAGTCGGGCCTGGCACGCGGCGCATCCATCTCCCTGGGGGCCAGAGCCAAGGGTACTATTTTGGCAGATTATCTCCACATAGTTACTCAGTACAACGCTGTCAGTCAGAGGGCAGTTTATGAAGCAGAGATTTATAAAGTGCACTTGGAATCGGGGCCAGTCTGTCCCATGTAGCAGATCTGTCTCTCTCTCTCTGTTTGACAAGTTCTGATCAGTGGTTGACTTGGAGCTCACATGGCATCCAGGCATGCAGGCTGCCCATCTCCCACCAGCCGCGGCTGTCAGCTCGTGTCACTTAGACCTGATGCTCTGATGCCAGGAAGACCTGTCAGAGAGAAGGTTGGAGGGTGCTCTTGCAGACGGAAGCTTGGTGATGTGGGAGATAAAACAGAGGGGTAGGGGTGAAGGAGATGTTGGAGCGTATGGGCTACAATCCAGGGGCTAGATATATATTTTGCCCACTTTTATTTGCAATTAAAAAATGATGGGGCTTCCCTGGTGGTGCAGTGGTTGGGAGTCCGCCTGCCGATGCAGGGGACACGGGTTCGTGCCCCGGTCCAGGAGGATCCCATATGCCGCCGCAGAGTGGCTGGGCCCGTGAGCGGAGCTTGCGCGTCTGGAACCTGTGCTCCACAACGGTAGAGGCCACAACAGTGAGAGGCCCGCGTACCGCAAAAAAAAAAAAAAAAAGATGTATCTGTGCATATGTGTGTATGTGTGTACCTGTGTATATAAGTGCATGTGTGTATGTGTACCAATTCTGCATGTGTGTGCATGTGTGCACATGTATCATGAGTTTGTGTGTGCCCATCCATGTGTTTGTATATGTGTGCAAGTATGTATGGATACATGTGGGTGTGTGCATGTGCTTGTGGGTGTAAATGTACATGTACTTGCATATGTCTATATGTGTATGCATGTGTACACACACATTGCATGTGTTTGCGTGTATGTACACATGCTTACATGCATATGTATCAATAATTGTATATATCTATGTCTATACACACATGCGTACGTACAACATACGCTGTACTGCATGTGTAAATGTGTTTGTGTGTATGTATCTGTGCATGTGTGCGTGTTTGAATACATATGAGTGTTCGTGTGTGTGTATATGTGTGTGACCTGGTCCCCACTTAGGCCCCTAGGTTTTTTAGAGGAGGGACTCCCATTCATGCATCTCTGGACATTTCATTCCATGACATTTCTGATCATGTAGTGAAGACTTCCTAAATGTTAGGTTCTGATGATTGCTTTTCTACTTTTCTCATCTTGCTTTGAAATGTCTGTTCCTGCTGCAGTCAATCGTATCTCTGCAATCGTGCAGGTTCGGCTGTCCACTGCCATGGAACGGTCATTGCCACGTTCCCAGCGCCTGGAGCATCACAGCCTCCCGATAAATCTTGTTGAGGGAATAACCTTGACCTGTGCTTCCCGACGCCTGGCCTCTACGTGGGCAGAAGGTGCTGAGGGTAATCATGGTGACATAGGGGTTCGCAGCTGAGACATGCAGTGAAGAGGCGACCCCTTTGCAGAGCTGGGTAGGTTTTCCCCGCTCCCCCTTCCCCCCTCTGTGAGTGGGTGAGAGGGAGGCGGGAGCCATCCAGATGAGCTTAGAGCCTTTAGACTGACTGGGTGTCTAGCACGCTCCCATGCTGCCTGCTCTCCCCAGCGACGTGTGGTCCAGGCGAGAGAGAAGCTTCCATAGTCCCATGGCAGAGGAAGCCATGGCTCCACGTGTGCAGGGTCTCTGTCTCTGTCCTGTGTCTGCCTGGCTGAGGGGTACTCTGCTGACCCCGGGGCTCGACCCTTCCTGGGGCACTCAGGGTCTCACCCACTGGCTCCTTCTGGCTGTTCGGCCTCACCCAGGCTCCAGGTGCCAGAATAGACCCGTCCGTGGGTGGCTGCAATTCCCTAGCCTCTGGGCTGGTCCCTGGCTCACTCTACAGCCCACCCCACCCTGGCACGTCTCACTTCCTGTGCCCACCCCTTCAGCTCATCTTCGGGATGAACAGACCCCCATCTCCTCCATCCATCTCCGCCACTTGAGCAAAAGAGGGACATTGCCAGACTGCCTGGGCCACCCAGTGGGTTTGTCATTCCCAAGGGGTGCTGGTGGGGAGGCCTGAGATTTGGCATCTTTCCAGAGTCTCATGTGGGGAACAGAGACACAGCTCCCACTGCCCTTGGTGTTCATCCTGCTTCAGCGATTCACTTGACTTTCTCTGGGTTGGACGAGGAGAGGAATGGGACCCAATTTCTAACAACCTAGACCCGACCCGCCCCCACCCCTTGGCCTTCCCCCAGCCACCGGCATGTTGGTTATCAACCCGTCCTTCACTTACTTCCTCCACGTCCCCTCCTCCCATCTTCCTTGCTTCCCTGACGTGGGGATGGTTGTAGAGCATCTTCTCCCATTCTCCCACAGCAGGAAAACCTCTAAGTCGGGAGCTCCAGGATCAGCCACTGATGAGCTAAATATGGAAAATAAAGGAATTTGCTCTTTTTCCTCTTAAGCTAATTGCTTTTGTCTGGCCCTGCAGTTCCCTTTTGCATGTCCAAAGCCTCTTACCACCTCATTCTTTGCAGTCCTAGGCCACTAGTCCTGGCAGCGTCCCCCAGAAGACAAGGTCCCAGGGAGCCTGGGGGTAAAAGTCTCTCACTTAGAAAGACAAAGGAAAAAAGCAAGGACTGGAGTAATTTTCAAACTGAGCTGATGACGCTCATTCCCTTTGTAGGATGCCAGCCCAGAAGCCCTGGCTGCCTTGCTCACCCCCCGCTATGAGGAGGGAGGTGACTGGCTCCATGGCTGGTGATCTGCAGAGCTGATCTCAAGGACAAATGTATGGTTATCAAAGGGGAAAGGCGGGGAGGGATAAATTAGGAGGTTGGGATTAACACACACACACACACACACACACACACACGACTATATATATATTAGATAAACGACAGGGACCTACTGTACAGCACAGGGAACTATACTCAATATTTTGTAGTAAACTATAAGGGAAAAGAATCTGAAAAAGAACATATATATATATATCTATATATATCTGAATATATATATGAGCATATATATATATATCTGAATCACTGTGCTGTACACCTGAAACAAGCACAATACCGTAAATCAACTATACTTCAATAACAAAAAGAAACTAAGGAAAAAAAAGAAATTCAGTAACGTGCTACCAATAAGCTTGGGGGGCAGGAGAGAAGGGATGCTGGATCAGCTCTGCTCACAGTTGGCTCCATTCACATTTTACTCCATGTGTGACGAGCAGGGAAGCCCCAGGCAAAGGCCACTTATTCAGAGCAGCTGTCGCAGGGGCCTGGCCATGGCACTTGTTTTTTGACTGAGACTCAAAGTCAGGGGGAGCCTCATAGAACAAAGGGGAAAGTTCCAGGTGTGCCCTGATCGGGGCTGGTGGTCAGGAAGCTGGGGGGGCAGGGGGGCGGTGAGTAGAATGAGGGTGCCCCATGTGATCGGTTAGGGGGCCACATTTGGGTTTCTCTGATTGGTCCCATGTTAGAGAAGCTGGCAGTTCTTAATCAAGTCCTGGCCTTTTGGGGCTGATTATTACAGGGGTGCCAACAAAAAATTGTCACTTGCCACCTACCTCTATAAGGATTAAGTCACGAACTGCTACAGCCATTGCGGTCACTGACCTTCAACATACCCTAAAAGGAGTTCAGGGCAGAGATCAGGAATGGGGTGCTCTCTGCTCTGGGAAAACTGGCTGAACAAGCCGTGAGGGAGTTAGATATTTACAGGAGAAGATTTCATGAGCCCGATTCTTCCGTCTCCTCGTATCTAGAAAAGCACTAAAGTCATTAACGGTGACTCATCCTGACTAGCAGCCAGCCTCTGCCAAAATGTGTGCTTGATGCACGTGCCCACCCCCACCCCGCCCCTTCACTAAAATCATATAGAACACTGACCTCCTCCCTCCCTCTTTGGAGCAGTTTCTCTGGCTCAAATAAAACATAACTCACAACTCTCACGTTGTGCATTTTTTTTTTTCAGTCCACAGGGGTTATCGTTCAGCTTCCGGGATCAGTTACCAGAGACAATAATCTGATTTCCTACAAGTCTGACTCACAGCAGCCTGCTTCCCCGACTGGCTACTGTAGATAAGGGTGGAGGGGTTCAGAACAGGCCCTCCTTGAGATGTGTTACTTTGGCATGTGGATTATCTTGAGCTAAAGGCAGTGGAGAAAAATGACTGCTTCTCCCTTAACCACCTAGAGGAATTGAAATTGGGGATTTTTCCCAGAAAAAAATGTTATTACCAAAGATAAATTTTATCTAAGTGGCCCCATCTGTGTGGCAGGGCAAGCATCTACCAACGAACTGCTCCTTTTCTATCGTCCTGTGAATGATTATCCTGTCCTGGGAAACCCCAGGCCCATCCCACTCCTTAGCTCAGGCTGGTGTATATACCTCATTTTACCTTTCTGTCTCTGAATCTCTCAGGTCTGTGGGGTCTCTGACCCTTTCATGTCTGTGGATTCCTGTATGTATGGAATGAAATTTGATTTTCTCGTGTTCATCTGTCTCATATCAATTTAAGTCTTAGACCAGCCAGAAGAACCTAGAAGAGTAGAGGAAAGTTTTCTTCTTCCCTGACGTGGATCTGTTTCCTGGGCTTGTTGCTGCAGGGTGTGGGTCAGAGTTTTATTTTTCTTTACCATCTGGCCGTTGTCTGTTTACCTATTCAGTCTCTCAAAGATAGTCAAACAACCTCTTGGAAAGGCAACCTCAGATCTCAACATAAAATAGCAGTGCCTTCCTTGCTCTGAGCCTCAGTCAGGGAAGTGGATGGCTGGTGCAGGGCCTGGCTGTCAAAGCCGGTGATTGAAAGTCTGGCTGAGGCTGGAGGGAAACAGAGGCCGGGCACAATCTCCCATCACATAGGAGACCCCAGAGGAAGGACTTCATGAGCCTCGAGGGTCTAATAAGACAAATGACAGCTCTGGGGCTCTGCACAGGACCCTGCTGGCAGGGGTGTCAGAACCCATCTTGTAATCATCTGTATTGCCTGCTCCATCCTTCTCTGTACTGAGAGGAAGATTGAGGCTCCAGATAGGGCAGAAAACCACATTAAGGGAGCAGCACAGACTTTCCAATTCAAACCAAAGCCGAGAGCAGCAGCGAGAAATGGCTCCTTTCTGTCCTGCTCTGTTGAAACATAAAATGTTTAAATTAAGTTCATAATGACCTTGCCCCCTCCCATCACGGTGCTGGAGGAAGAGATTTGGATGGATCTCAGGAAGCAGCCCATCCCAAATGGCAATCTCTCTGGAAATGCACTGTTGACAAATAAAATTTCTCCCAAAGCTTTAGAATAAAAACCTGCTGGGCTCCCCCGGGCAGCTCTATATAAGCCCCAACGGGAGAAAAAAATCTGGGGTCTGATAAGATGTGTAATCTATTCCTCCAATGAATGTTCCCCATTCAGAGCCCAGTCTTCTGTAGATATTATTGTGCTATTTATGGAGTGTGATGTAAAATTCATCTTAGAGGCGGTGTGCTAAGCTAGAAAATCTCAAGGTAATTTTGTGTTGGAATTTGGGGCAGCAAAGGAGCCCATCAGGTGGGACAGAACTGGTTCTGGACAGGTGTTATTCCAGAGGGACCACGCTTCCTGCAGGGGTGGAGCTGAGGCATATTCACGGGCCGCATCAGCTCCTGGGTTATGACTCAAAGTCCCTGCTTTATGAGCTTGCTACATTTTCCTAAATTGGATCTTCGTCTTGTAACCACAGCTGCTCCCCGGCTCAGGAGTTCAGAGTCAATTGCAGGGCTTGGGGAGGAGGGCATCTACTCTCTAGTCCTACACGAGCACCTCATCACTGCCGGTGAGGCCAGATGGAGACAAAAGCTCTCTTTCTCCCTCTTTTTTTAAAAAAAAGATATTGGAGTATAGTTGATTTACAATGTTGTGTTAATTTCTGCTGTACAGCAAAGTGACTCAGTTATACACTGAGTATATATACATTCTTTATTTAATATTATTTTCCATTATGGTTTATCCCAGGAGATTGGATAGAGTTCCCTGTACTTACAGTAGGACCTTGTGGAGGTTCTTCAGAAAACTAAAACTAAAAATAAAATTATCATATGATAATTTTCATATGTATCATATGATACAGTAATCCCATTCCTGGGTATATATTGGGACAAAACTCTAATTCAAAAAGAAACATGCACCCCAATATTCATAGCAGCAGTATTCACAATAGCCAAGACATGGAAGCAACCTCAGTGTCCATAGACAGATGAATGGATAAAGAAGATGTGGCACATATATACGAGGGAATACTACTCAGCCATAAAAAAGGACAAAGCCTCTCTTGAGACCACCAGCACATTTATTCCAGTGGAGCAGTGCCAGTAATGGTAACTGTTGACTCCGAATCAGAAACGCCACCTCCTGCTTCGTCCTTCCAGCTCAGGCACCGAATTATTTGTAAACGTCAGAAACTTCACCTAAAGGAAAGTGAGAGCCCTTGGTGGGTTTCTCAACCTTCTCTGAAACTTCCCAGTTCTTTCCCAACACAGAAGGAAAGTCTCATCCTCCTAGAAGCCAGGCCACAGCTGCTGAAGCAGACACGCGTCTCTCCTTATTGCTGGGGTGGTGAAGGTGGCACATGCAGGGGCTGTGCATGACTGTGCCCTCAGGGGGTTCCTTGGGCTCCAGGTCACAAGCCCAGCCAGGAGCTGCTGTCCAAACAAGTGGGCTCTGGTGGGAGCAGAAGGTGGAGGAAACAGCTGGCTCTGGGCTCAGCTTCCGGGGGCGGGGGGTAGGGTGGGCGTGACCCTCCCTTCCCTCGCCCAGTGGCTCTGCCTGATGAGAGGTGGGCTGTGCGGCACGCTCCACACTCGGTCCCTGGATACACCCCTCGGCCGTCACGGTTTCAGGACGCTGAGCTCCTGAGGGTGGAGTCTAAGCAGGGATCTGTCCCTGCTTCCTTCCGTCATCCGTTCCTACCTGGTCTTGGGACACCTTGCTCCGCCTCTCCCATTTCTTGGTCCGTCTATCAAAGCTCTCTAGTTATCTTTCCCAATTTCCATCTTAAATGGAAAACGAGGACTACATTATTTCCTCAAAAGGAGCCACCTCCACACGTGAACTCTGACTTTTATGAATGAATTGTGAGGCCACTCAGAAGAAGTTCACGCTCCCAATCACATCTCTGTTGTTCAGAAACCTCGTCTGGTTTGGGGCAGATGCACACAGAGTGAACGCACTTACTCCGGGTTTCCAGTCTGGGGGTGCACAGGTGAGGGGACTAAGTCAGGTGCAGTGGGGGCAGGATGCACCCCGGGAGATGTTGCTAAGATGTGGTACTCTGAGCCCTGCCGACTGCTTTGTCCTGAAATCTCCTGTCTTGTTTGTGGCTTCACGGATAAGACTCAGAGTTAAGGACATCAAATCTGTACCTAAGAACCTAGCACCTTCCAGGTGTCCCTCCCACCTGTTGTGGCCACAGCCTCACTCAACTCTATGCCCTCATGAGGCTGACTCATGAGATGGGTTTATTACTAATGTCATATAACAGGAGCCCCCTTTCACTCTGCTTGTGACAGGGTGGCCAGGTGAGTCCTGGGCATTACTCAGTGAGTATTTACTGGGCATCTCTTATTACCAGGCAGCATTTTAGATGCTTGGATGTATTAAGGGGTAAAACAGTCTCCGTTGCTGGCCCTGCAGGAGCTCACATTCCATCACCAGCAGAGAGAGACAAACTCTGAGCAGTGGGCACCATCAACAATCGATACAGGATGTTAGAAGATGCAGGAGGCTTGGAGTGGGGTGAAGGGAAGGTTCAAAATGGACAGAGGAGGCCTTGGTAATAAGGTGATGGGGAGCCAGTGATGGGGAAGGATCCAAGGGAACCATCAGATGGATACAGAGTGAACAGCTGGAGCAAAGACCTTCCTGGGGGTGGGAGGAGGGATGCATGCAAGACACACTGAGGACCATCCTAGAGCCAGGAGTGATGTTCCAGTGGTAACTGAGGTACAGGCCATACAGCAGAGTCCTGGCTGTGAGGTCTTGGCCTTTTTCTCTGGATGAAACAGAAAACTACTGCAGGTTTGATTAGAGGAGAGACTTGACCTTGCCCAGATTTTAAAAGCCCCTACTGACCACTGCATTTAGGAGAACTCGTCAGGGGGCAGGAGAGAAGCAGGGACCAGTTCGGTGGCTACTGCAGGAATCCAAGAGGGAGATGGATGATGGTGGCCCTAATCAGGGTAGAAGAATCCAGGAGGGAGATGGAATGAGATGGTGAGATTCTGGGGGTATTTAGGAAGCAGAGGTGACAGTTTTCTTATGGATTGGGTGAGGGGGTGAGACAAAGTGATGACTCCAGGGATTTCCACCTTTGAGACTCAAAACCTGAAGTGGGCATCCCCTGAGCAGGAGAATGCTGTGGACAGAGGTGGTTTGGAGCCCCTGCTGCAGGTGGTAACAGCAGGGTGTGGATGCTGGGTGGGGGGGTGGGGGTGGGCTGGACACATGAGTCTGGGGATCCAGAGAGAAGTCTTTACCTGACTGAAGCAGGGAGATAAATGTGTGTCTGGGTTGAAAGCTAGCAGCCTGGCAAGATCACCGAGGGTGCAAGTGTGGACGGGGAGAAGAGGCTGCACTAGCTCCAGGCAGCTGCAGCCCAGGGATGCTGGGGAGCAAAGGACAGACCAGCCAAGGAGAGGGAAAGGAGCAACCACTGGGCAGGAGGACATCTGAGCCTGTGGCGTCTGAAAGCCAGTGCAGGGGCGAGGGAGGGAGGGGTGTGTGGTGCAGGCAGTGACCAGTTATGGGGAAGGAAGGGTGCTGGCGGTCCAGTGAGGTGGGGGCTCAGAATCCAGCTATGGATTTAGCAGAGAGAGGTGGCTGGTGAACACCGGCTCCAGAACTTACCACTCGCCTTGAGATTTCAGCTCTGACGTCCCAGGAAACGCAGGTTCTGGTGAGCTGACCTTCCCTTCTTTCCCGCCTTTTCCTTGCGGGGTCCCCATAGGGACATTCCGGTGGCCAGTGTCAGGTGTAAGGAGTTGAAATCTGCTGAGTGTCAATGTGGCACTGCTGGTGGCCTGAAGAATGCCATATGGATAGAGGTTGTGGAGAACAAGGCCAACAGAGTTGAGAGAGGAGAATGGACCAGAGACCATGTCAACCCTGGATCCAACCACAGATGAAGCAGGGAGTTCCATGCTGATGCCTTTGTAGTTACATGGGTCCCCAGAGATCTTGTTCTTTCTGGAGCTCATTGGAGTTAGCATCTGGCCATTGCAACCAAGAAAAGTCTCACGCTAACGACTGAAAAGGGAGGGAGGGGGCTGATATCAAAATTCAGACCCTCATTTTCCCACCTCTCCAAAGACATGTAGGGTTCTCTGTATACACACAAATCCTATTTACCACCAGGGCTGCTTTTGTTTCTTCACCTATTTTCTTGGTTTAAACAGCCAAACAGCCAAACAAGCAGGAAGTGGGAATTGATGGAAAACCTTTCTAAAGGTTATCTGGGGGTGGGGAATGGGGGAACCACCCCTTGAAAAACCACTCTTGAACAGATGATTGAAGAACAAATAACTATTATTATTGGGATTATATTATTGCCTTCGGTATTTTAAGTAAGCCCTCAGGGGGATCTTTAAAACCTGAAATTGCTTAATAGGAGTAAATCTTCACAAATCTCAGGGTAGGCCGTGGGAAGGGCTGTATCTCAGGAGTGCCCCCATCTTTCTGCATCCCCCTCCCAGTTTTAGAACACACACAATGCCGTGTATGGGGTGTCTCCACTGAGCACAGGGGGCGGCTAGAGCTTGCTATGGTCTCTAATCAGAAAAAAGAAACAAGGATTAAGAGAAGCCTGGAACTTGTCTATGATGAAGTTGCCCCAGTGTACCTCTCTAGGCTGGGACATGGGAGAACTCAGGGAGAGGCCTTTGGCAGAAGATGCCTGAGTGACAGGATGTGGATATCGGCTTCTGTGACAAGATCTGGCCTGACAGATCCTGGCCTTCATCCCCTTTTTCGCTTGTGCTTTTTTTTTTTTTTCCTTTCATTTTCCGAAACCTCAGGGCTTGGCTTATGCCCATAAATCTTCTGCTAACTCCGGTTTGGAATGGAATTCTGGTTTGACGGCTTCTTTCTCATTTCAGCTCTGTGTTCATTTCCTTGATAGCACTTATTATTTTAAGTAGCTGGCAGATATTTTGTAACCTTGTCTTTTTAGTTGTTCGGTGAGTCTTCCATCACACCCACTGAAATGTTTCCCCCCACCTCCGGGAGGGCAGGGACCATTCAGTTCAGTTTACTCTTGCATTGCCTGTGTCTAGAATAATGTCTGACATGCAGTAGGTGCTCAAAAATGCCTGTGGATGAATGAAAATTTGGGTGAATATCCCCAAAGGGTCTTTTCCTAGCAGTCTTTGCCATGTGGACACCTGCAGGCGGGCTAAGTTAGCACACGAAACGTTGCATCGGATCGCAGTTGCTTTGAGAGATGAAAGTAGGGACAGGGTGGGGGGGGGGCGTCCTCTGGCCATTGCACATGAGAAGGGCTGTGTTCTTTCTAGGGTTAGGGTTAGTTAGGGTTAGGGTTAGGGTTAGGCACCATGCAGACACACCCTGTGTGAACCAAGCCAGGCTTGCCAAAGCTTACTTCCACATTTGTGCATGTCGTCCTTACTGGGAATGCATGACTCTGGTCAATGTTTAAGGAGCAGTCCAGTTGAAGAGATACTTGCTCTATACTTGCTTCTGGTCCACATTCTCACCTGTGCCCAGCAAGCAAGGCTCAGCTTCATTCTGAAGCAGTCTGCAGCATCTTAATATGGACTACCTGATACCTGTCAGTTCATGGCCATAGATTCTCCTGACTGTGAAGGGAACAGGGCTCTTTTGTCAGAGATGACCTGGGGCTGCTGCCTTTCATCTGTCAGTATCCTGTTGTCTACCATTTATCCAGTCATAATGCCATGTGTCCGCTGCTGCTTGACTTACCAAATAAGTCATAACACACTACTCTTGTATATTCTTTTAGGGCATCCCTGGACAACCAGCAGAGGAGTGAGAGCAGTGACAGGACACCTGCGGGATCTGTCTTTCCCTGAATCCGATATTTGAGATTGGCCGACACACACAGGGGGATGCAGCTTGGCTAAGCCATTGTAAAAGCTGCCCGAAGACACAGGTGTCAAAGTTGGATTTTTTTTTTCTTTCTCTACATCATGGATTTCATGGGCATGACCTTTCATTTCAAGAACAAATCGATATTCCGATTGACAAATAGACACAAATATTGCATTCATTCTCCAAAATGTTACACCAACATTACAGGCACTTTTTTTCCTCAGTGGGGTGAAAGGGGATGTTTGAACACATTTTGCTCAAATAGGAATAAGAGGGGAATGGGGAGCAGAAAGGGCAGGAGGAAATGGTACATAAACATTTGATTATGGAAATGGTAATGACCGCCAGTGTTCGCTACTGGGTCCACGTTTCCTTGATCAAAGGTGGCAGGATCTGAGTAGTGATGGATGGTGTTCACTCTGTCACCTGGCATGGTCTCCATCAGGTGTGAGGTTGGGAGTGACCTGCAGTGCAGGCGAGATTGACCCAGCGACTGCTCTGGGTTAAACTCTTGACCAGATGCCCAAGAGATGGAGAAATGGTGGATGAGACATTGAGCTGCCTTAAAGACATCTCCCCTCTTGTTTGGAATTCTGCCCACTGCAGGCTGTCCTAGAGCCAGACTCTCCCCTGCATCACCTGGCCCAGTCAAGGCTTTCCTTTGGTTGTTATCAATGACACTTGCTTAATCTGAGACTGTTTACAGGGTCATCTATCTGTAGGCACACTGTGGCTTAGTTCTCATTGGCCCTTTGCAAAAGGCTTATCATCCATGAGGACAAAGTTGTCCAGAGAGGTGGGGAAGGGACTGGCTTGAGGTCACAGGGTGAGTGAGTGGCAGAATTGAATTCAAACCTCCATTTGCCTGAGTTGGCTGACACTTTCCTCCAAACTGGGCTGCAGCATAACAGATAAAATGCAAACCCATTGGGCATCCTGGCAAGGGCTGTCAGGTCCCTGCACATCCAATTTACCCAGTCACTGTTATCCTTTTTTCTCCAAGTCTTTGAAATAATGCATAC
Source organism: Mesoplodon mirus (assembly GCF_964341445.2). NCBI lineage: Eukaryota > Metazoa > Chordata > Mammalia > Artiodactyla > Ziphiidae > Mesoplodon > Mesoplodon mirus. Next base: position 3,564,460 of record NC_138978.1, on the reverse strand, counting down.
CCACGAGCAATCCTGGTGACATTTTCCCTCCTTTCCCCCACTGCAGATAAGAAGGAAACAAATAGAGGTGGCCCCAGTCCTTGCCATGGTGAGCTGGCATCTTTAGTCTCTTTGGTGTTCCCACTGCACAACCAGATAGCATGGATGGCGTGCTAATGAGCTCCTCCAATTTGGCCCTGGAAGTGATGGATCTCCCTTTTCCCGCCTGAGTGTCTCCCTCTGCACGATGGCCCTGTGGCCTCTGGAAGGGGCTCCTGCCAGCCCTGTGTGCCATGGTGAGACTGAGGGTTAGCTGCTTCCACTTGGGATCACCCACATCTCTGTCCCTGGGCAGAGCCTGAGCCAATGGCATGGCCCCTGAAAGTGGCCTTTTATATTAGAAGCTGTTCTTGGCCTCCGTTCTTGCTTCAAAGCAAGAGCTGAAGAGATGAGCAGACCAAAGGTGGACACCCAGACTGGAGGGATGGTGGCTCAGCTGGAGAATCCCAGGCGTCCCAAACGGGAGAGCAGTAAAGTGGCAATAGAGACCAAGTCTGGTTGTAAGACAGAGAGCAAGGGTGCAAACCACAGGGCTAGGTAGACCTGGGTGCAAGGATCTTGCATTTACTCTTTGGGAAGGTTTAGTAGATTCTCTGAAGCTTGGTTTCCTCATCTGTAAAAATGGGCATGTGTAATACCACCTACCTCAAATAGCTGTTATGAAAATAGAATGAGACAATTCATGTAAGTTGCTAATGCATACCTGTCCCAAAGTGGGTGCTTGACAAATGGGTCTTATGTTGGGTGGAAATTGTGGTGGTCTTGGTGGCACTGGTGGTGAAGGTAGAGGTGAAGGTGATCCAGGTACTAGAGAGTATTGTCAGAAAGATGCACCCCTTGGCATTGGACTGAGTCCTAGTCTGGGCTCTGCTGAATTTCACCATCCATTACCCAAGAGAGTGGAGTTAAGCCTATACTTTCCAAATATTTTTAAAGTTATAGGGCTTATTCTTTAAATTGTATGCAGACATGAGGTTCACTCCTGGTTGTAATACAGAAAGGTCTCCTGGAAGGAGACATTTGCTTTCACCTCAGCCACCAAAACAAACTGGATACACTATAAAATCTTAGCTTTTCTGAGCCCATCAGATGGCTGAGGATGCAAAGAAAATAAGTGGATAAGACAGCAGAAAGTGATGAGCCTTTCATAGGAAAGGAGACTCAGGGCTGCCCTCTTTCTGGGAAAGAAGCAGCAAGAGGAGGAGAATCTGACCTGGAGGGGGTTAAGGTAAAACCATGTGGAACATGAACACACTTTCAATGGTCACATGTGGGCTGGCAACACAGATTAGAATTTTGAGAGCTGTAGCCCTGAGAGAGTCCATGGGTCTTTGTTGAGTTCTTCACTGAGACACACCCCACATATGAGGTATGTGGAGACTTTCTGCAAGTTCAAGGGAGCTTCCCTCTGAAGGTGGGGTTGGGGCAAGGCAGGAGGTCTGAGAATAATGCATCTGAAGCTCTCTGGTCAACTTTCACCTGCTGAGACTTAGAGCTTGGGAACAGAGAAACTCTTCTCACTCTTGTGCAGAGAGAGACGCATCTGAGGCATTCCAGGCAGAGAGAGATTTCCTGAGGTGCTCAAGATCAGGAACAGGACTGGAGAGCAAAGAGAACTCTCTAGCAATCCCAAAACTGGCACCAGATGGGGAAGCTGAGATTTCCCATAGTTCAGAAAGCTGGTGACTCAACTATAAATTACACAGAGCCCAGGAGTATTTTCTGTGCTCAAAACCCAAGTCCTGGGCTTCCCTGGTGGCGCAGTGGTTGAGAGTCCGCCTGCCAATGCCGGGGACACGGGTTCGTGCCCCGGTCCGGGAAGATTCCACATGCTGCAGAGCGGCTGGGCCCGTGAGCCACAGCCGCTGAGCCTGCACGTCCGGAGCCTGTGCTCCCCAATGGGAGAGGCCACAGCAGTGAGAGGCCCACGTACCGCAAAAAAAAAAAAAAAAACACAAAAAAACAAAAAAACAAACCCCCCCCAAAAAAACCCTAGTCCTGTAGGAAGGAAAGACTTGATCCTATTTTCAAAATATTTTTTGAGCCAGACAATGAGTAAACTACAAACAAAAGCAATGACAAAGCTCAGCCCTATGTGAACTGCAGATCAGACTACCCCTTCTCCAGTGGTCTGAAGATAAATATTGTTTATATCAGTCAATATTGCTCTTTTGTACAAAATCCTTGACATACAATAAAACATTTTAAGACACATAAGGAAGCAATAAAATGTGACCCTGGTGAAGAGAAGAAATAGTCAATAGAAGCAAACCCATAGAGGAAGCAGATGTTGGAATTATCAGGGACTTAGATAATGATGATTAAAAAATCATAAAGAAGGCTTCCCTGGTGGTGCAGTAGTTGAGAGTCTGCCTGCCGATGCAGGGGACGCGGGTTCATGCCCTGGTCCGGGAAGATGCCACATGCCGTGGGGCAGCTGGGCCCCTGAGCCATGGCTGCTGAGCCTGCACGTCTGTGCTCCACAATGGGAGAGGCCACAACAGTGAGAGGCCCACGTACCCCTCCAAAAAAAAATCATAAAGAGTCCCGTGTAAAAGCTGGACAACAACTGGGTTAAACAAAAAACTATAGTAAAATTTCCAATTATAAATGCAGAGTAAGAGAAATAGAAAATCATCACTGGGACACCACAGCCATAAGTAATGCAGGCAAGATCCACTGATTCATGCTAAAATTAGTGGGTAAAACTTTAAGAAGAAACAGTTTATTTGCATAAGCTCAAAGTATCTCCTCTAAAATACTTGTTGATTGCTATGATGATTCTTTTAAAATGTCCATAGATTCTATTTTTACTTTTTCCTCCAGGAGTTTAAGTCTACTCCTCTTGAATATATGCTTGGTTTAGTGACTCACATTCAAAGAATCAAGTATGAGAAGGGAAAAGTTACAGTTTTACATTGGAGAAACTGGCAGATACCACCTTAACCAAGTGATCAAGGTTAATATTACTCCTAATAAGTTATGTTTCTATCATGTACCCACTGATATGATGTGATGAGAAGGGCACTTCACTTCTGTAGTATCCTTCTCCAAAATCCACAGCCCAGTCTGATCACAAAATAAAAACTTCAGATGAATCCAAATGGAGGGACTTTCTACAAAATACCTGACCAATGCTCTTCAAAATCATCAAGGGCATGAAAGACAAGGAAAGACCATGAAACTGTCACAGTTCAGAGGAGACTAAGATGATATAGTATTTAAATGTAATGCTTTATGCTAGATGGGCTTCTAGATGAGAAAAAGGATGTTAGTGGAAAAACTGGTGAAATACAGAGAAAGTCTCTATTTTGATAGTCTATGGTATAGTTAATAGTATTGTGCCAATGCTAATATATTACTTTTGATAAATGGTCTAAACAAATGGTTATGTCATATTTTAACCTTAGACCAAGGGTTGGCAATTTGTTTCTGTAAAAAGTTAGATAGTAAATATTTTAGGCTTTGCCAGGTGTATGGTCTGTATCATAACTACTCGACACTGTCACTGTGGTACAAAAGCAGCCATACATAATACTAAATACATAGGTGTGGCTGTGTAAATAAAAATTTATTTACAAAAACAGTCCATGGGCCAGATTTGTCCCATGGGCTGTAGTTAGTTGAAATGCATTATGGGAAGAAGGATGGGTGTATTCTTTTAATTTTGGGGAGGATTTAGAGCACATGTAAAAGTAAAATATGAAAAAACAAAATCACAAAGAACAATGGGATGACTGGAATTACACTGTTATAAGATTCTTACACCGTTATTGAATAGTATAAAATAACATTTTATTTGAAGGTAGAATGCGTTACACTAAAAATGAATATTGTAATCTCTGGCTAATGATTAAAACATAACACAAAAGAAGTATAGCTAAAAACTGATACAGTAAATAAAATGAAATACTAAAAATATGTGACTCACTCAAAAAAAGGTAAGAAAGAGGAAGAGAAACAAAGAACAAATGGGATAAATAAAACCCAAGTTCCAATGGTAGAGTTAAAACCAATCATAACAAAATTTTATTAAATGTAAATGAACTAAGCACATTATTAAAACAGAGATTGCCAAATTGGATAAAAAGCCTAGTCCTGCGTATATGCTTTTTTACAAGAAACACACTTAAAATACTAAGACATGAACAAGTTGAAAGTAAAAAATGAAAAATCATATATTAAGCAAACACTAAACAATACAGCTAATATAGTTATATTAATATCAGAAAAAGTAGACAACAAAAAATAGTATTGCTAGAGTATTGTACCTCTTTAAAGTACAAACACAATGATAAAAGGAACAATTTACCAAGAACTGAGAACAGTCCTAAATGTGTATGCAGCTAGTAACAGAGTTTCAAAATGTTTGAAGCACAATTGACAGAATTAAGGGAAAAATAGACAAATCCACAATAATGGTTATAAACGCTAATACAAGTCTCTCAGTTAGAGACAGGACAAATAGATAAAAATTTAACAAATATATACAAAATTTAAACAACACTAGTAACTAGTTTAACCTAACTGAAATTTATAGAACACCATCCAAAAACTACAAAATGCATGTTCTTTTCAAGTTCACCTGCAATATTCACTAAGTTAGGGAGATTCTGGGTCTTAAATACATCTCAGTAGCTATCAGAAGATTGAAGTAATACAAAGTATGTTCTGTGATTACAATGGCATTACACCCGAAAGTAATATTAAAATAATTAAATCTTTAAATAGGTGAAAATTAAATTACATACTTATAAATAAACTTATGGGTCAAAGAAGAAATCACAAAATTAGAAGATATTTTAAGTGAGTAATGATGAAAACATGATGTACAGCTGGTGGCATGCAGGTAAAGCAGTATGTGGAGGTAATTTACAGCTTTTACTAAAAGGAAGGAATCCTTTAAACTGATGATCTAAGCTTCCACATTAAGAAGGTAGACAAGGAAGAGCAAAGAAAACCCAAAGAAAATACAAGAAAGGAAGTAAAAAAAAACAAGAATGGAAATCAATATAATAGGAAACAGACAAAATAGAAAAAATCAACAAATTTAAAGATGTGGTTCTTTGAAAAAAATAATACTGATAAACCTCCACACTACTGATCCAGAAAAAAGAAGGGGTAAGGGAGTAAGTACAAATTACTTACATAAGGCTAAAATTTTTTTAAAGGAGGAGGTCACATTACTGCAGACCCTACAGACATCAAAAGCATAAGGAGATGTTATAAACAACTTTATGTTTAGTTTTAATAACTTAGATAAAATAGAGAAGATTCTCTAAAACACAACATACAAATCTAAATTACCCCATATCTATTATATAAATTAAATTCATATTTAAAAAAAAACTTTTCCTCAAATAAGCCTCCACACTAAAATGGCTTCAAAAATGAATTCTATCATACACTGATGGAACAAAAATACAAACTCTACACAAAGTTTTTCAGAAAATAGAGGAAGTATAAAAATAACTTGTAAAAATAATTACATCATCAATATCCCTATCCCCAAAGCTGAGGTAGATGTTACCATAAAAGAAAACTATAGGACAGTATCTTTTATGAACATTGATTTAAAAATCCTTAACAAAATATTAGAACATAGAATTCAATATATTTTAAAAGGTTTTAAACATATGACCTAGTAGATTTATTCCAGGATTGTAAGGTTGAGTTAACATTCAAAACCCAACCATATAATTCACCACATTAACAGAATAGAAGTGAAAATCCCCATAATCACCTCAATGGATTCAGAAAAAAGAATTTGACAAAATTCAGCATCCACTCATGATAAAAATTATTAAATTAGGATGATGATAGAAGTAAAACATTTGTTGCCTCTGGAATGGGGAGATTGACTAGAACAGGACCCCACCCCTGCCCTCCAAACCCCATAGACTAGTATTTCTGCACACTTACTGCAGCTGAACATAACCCTAATCTTTACTTGAACCCTACGTGTGTTGTTTACTTCAAACAACAAAATGATGGGCTCTGGCATCAGACTGCCTTCGTTCAAATTTGGATCTACTATTTACTAGCCAGAAAACACTGAACGAATTTTACGTTACTTAACCTCTTTGTTCCTCAAATCCATTACCCATAAAATGGCATAATAATGGGATTTCTCTCATGGAACAATTTCAAGTATTAGATAACCAAGTGCTCAAGAAGAGGTACTTGCTGATGTTGTCTAAACACCATCCTCATCCAGCTTAGGAACCAGGATGGGCTCAAGGGACCTTTAAGAGACAATTCGGAGATTTTCAAGATGGTCACTGCTAGCTGCCCCGCACCCCAACACCTTTCCTCTCTCTCCCCCTTTTTTCCCCCTAACTTCCTCCCTCCCTTCCTTCCTTCCTATCTCCCTCCCTCCCTCCCTTCTTCCTTTCTTCCTACTTTCTTTCCCTCCCTATCTCCCCTTACCTCCCTCCCTTTCTCCCTTCCCTTATCCCCTTCCTTTCTCCCTTCCTTCCCTCCTTTCTCTTTTTCCTCAAAGAAATATGTTATGTTAAACAGGTCTACATTCAGAAGGGATGAAGGTCTTTTACACACAATAAACATAAAGAGAGGGGCTCTTGCAAGCACCATGTTTCTAGGTGGGTCCTTAGGGGCACCAAGGCACAGATAACTTAAATAGTGGGCAACTGCCCCAAAGCAGGTTGGCCTTCCCCACCCTTCTCTGGGTCTCATTCTCCACAGGCACCTACAGGCTCACCTGTGTCATCTGACAGCCTCTCTAGGTGAACTCTGATCCAGCTTTACTGATCACAGAATGGTCCTAACTCAACCCCTTTCTGACACAGAATGGTCCTAACTCAACCCCTTTCTGAAAACGTCTCATCTTCTACTCTCCTTCTTGTGATGGTGGCCTCTCCTTTCCAAGACTGACCCCTCCACTGACCTCAGGGATGAATACCGCTTGCTCCCTCCCTCACCCCCATTATTTTCTGTCTCTTATCAGCAGCCACGGCAGTTCCTTCCCTTCAAGACACAATTCAGTGCCCCCTGCCAAGTGCCAAGCTTGTTCCCACGTTGGAATGTTCTTGTTCCCCGCACATCTTCACCACTCCTTCCTCCATCCATGGTCCTCTTCTCTCTTGAACTTCACTAGAACTGGAATGTCTTCACTTCACCACTAGCTTTCCTGTATATGAAGAAGTTAATACACTTGGCCTCTCTGCCTATTTTAGAACATCTTCCTTCCTTGGTTTCCCAAACACTATATTTTCAGTCTCCATTCTTCTTGCTTACTTTCCTTATGGTAGACATTGGTACGGCTAAGCCAACACTAACCCTCCCCTTGCTCCTTTGTTCATGGCCTTGTAAAGATGAGATGATCTCATTCTCCACGCTTCCTTAATGCTATTGGATGGTGGCCAGGTGACAGAGTGCTGACCATTGAGCATGGATTGATGTCCTCTGAGGACTTTCCTGATAATGCAGAGAGAGGCCAATGGCATCATCCCATGCCCCTCGTCCTGGATGCAGATCTGAAGCCTGGAGCAGTGGCACTCACCTTGGCACCAGGAAAGAAAGACAAAGAGCATCACAAGACACCAAGCCTGACCTCATCGAGCTGCTGAACCAACACCAGGAGCTCCCACCTCCAACTTTTTGTTTTATGGAAGAAAAAAATACTTAATTTTTCAGTTGATTTTTCCATTACTTGCAGCCAAAAGCAATCCTAACAAATATAGTCTTTGTACCACATTTTAAATAAGAATCCTGAGTATTACTCGGCTTCCCATGTCTCTTTGTTAGATGAGGGTGACTTTGAAACCCGGGTCTGAAATCCTGGCTCTTTCCAGAGTTCCTGTCCTCTGGTTTTCTAGAAAGCCACCCAAGTGGATGTCCTGCCAAGTTCAAATCCAACATGTCCAAAACTGAACTTCTCATCTTTCCTCCTCCTCCTCATTTTTTAATTTCCTTATTCGCTGCCTCATTTTCTTCTTTCTAACAGTATCCCAGTCTTCCATCTCTCGGGAGCAAAAGCTGGACTTATTTCTTCCTCTCTCCTCTCAGCTGACCAATTATTTTCAGGTTCTGTAGATTCTGACACAGTTTCTCTCTTCACAATTTTGGGAGTTTGTGCTCCGGTCTTTTTCTAACTTGCTCCCCAGTCTGTGAGCTCCCAAGGGCATGGCCAGTGTCTCAGTTGCCTCTGCTGGCTGCACGTGGCCCAGCAGATCACCTGGCACATAGCAGGTGGGTGAAAATGACACCAAGGGCCTGCAGTGTGCCCTGGGCCCTGGCTGATGGCCCTGGAAGCTCATGACCCACGTGGGTGAGGTACAGGCTCTGGAGAGAGGGAGGCACATCAGAAGTCCTCTGCCGTCTTTGTTGGCAGGGCACATCTTCTCAGTATTAGGGACGCCCGCTGGGGACAGATCAGAGCAGAACATGATGAAAGGGGACCAGCCAGTAAATGGATGATACTTTGACAGTCAGGACTCTGGGGCTCCATCAACTTCAGTGCCAGCAGATGCCTCTGTAATGATGCAGAGGTGGCACCAATAAGCCCTGTGGTCATCAATAAGCCACACCGCTCTCCTGGCAGGGACCTCACCTGGCCCATCCCATGTGGTAGAAGCTTGATAAGTGTTTGTTGTCTCTATTTTTAGGACTCTTGTTATTTTTTCCACCTGTTACCTGTGCCAGAGAGTCTCTTAGCTTGCAGAATGGAACCTGGATTTTTCCCAGAGGCCTGGGGAGTGGGAGGAACCCTTCTAGGAAATCGTGATGAGGGAAAGATCCTGCCAGGGACACACATTTCTTGTTCAGGAATAAAGGTGTGAAGTCACTGCAGGTAGCAGGGGTCTGGGGCTGGGTGCTGCAGGCTGAGGTTTTGTCAAAGAGGAAGCCAGTCCTGTTGGCCTTGGAAGACTTGAGCTCCTGCCCCCTGAGAGGAGGGAGTGGGGTGCAAGGGTGTCCTTTCACCTGAGATCTGAAGGAGATTCCAGTCTGTTCCACTTTTTTCTAATGCACAATAGGCACATATTGTGTCCCCGATGAGTCCCAAGCCCAGGGCTTGAGTTAGGACAGACAGAGATGACAGGAGACCCTTGGCCAGGGGGCTCCCAGCCCAGTGAGGAAGGGATGAAGGTGGATGATGTCAGTATAGATGCACCAAAGAGGAGAGACTTGGGTCTGGGTTGTGTGGTGTACCTGCTGGGGTCTAACCCAACTTGGAGGGTGTAGGAGTTTCCTGGGGTGACCAGAACAAATTATGACAATCTGGTGTGGGGAGCTGAGAACAAGAGTCATTTATCCTCTTACTGTTCTGGAGGCCAGAGGGTTAAATCAAGGTGTTGGCAGGAGGACCCGCCCTCTGATGGCTCTAGGGGAGGATCCTTCCTGCCTCTTCCAGCCTCTGGTGGTGCAGACAATCCTTGATGCTCCTTACCTTGCAGACATATCTCTCTAACCTCTGCCTTGTCTTCACATGAGTCCTTCCCTGTGGCTTTGTGTCTCAAATCTTCTGCTGTCCTTTTCTTATAAGGACACTTAGTGGATTTAGGGTCCATCCTAATGCAAGATAATCTCCAGATTCCTAATTACATCGTCAAAACCCCTTTTCCCTATAAGGTCACATTCACAAGTTCTGGGCATTAGGACTTGGACATATATTTTTGGGTGTCATCACTCAATCCACTAGAGAAGTCATGGGTGCCTTCAGTTCAGGAAGGCTTCCTGGAGGAGTCTGTCACTTTGGAGGTGAAGTGGAGTCATCCAGGTAAAGAAGTGAGGAGAGAGGTACACGCCAGATGGAGGGATGGAGGTAGGAAACCACAGTGATGGAGTTTCAGGTGCAGACAGAGCTGAGTTTCAGTTGGGAAGTAGAACAAAAATAACAAGAGTCCTTGGACACAGTGTGGAATTCAGGGATTGGAGCTGTGCCCTTACATCAGTAAGGAGCCACGGCGGGCTTAAGGCAGAGAGAGATGAGCCCAGTGTTGTGAGAGCAGAAAGGGAAAGGGAGGAGCTGACCACTGGGTGGGTGCCCCCATGGGAAGGAGCCTGGTGCAGGGGAGAGCCACTACTGCTCCTCTTGCCCCATTTGAACCACCCTTTCCTCACCGAAGACACATACACACATACATCTACCTCTATGGGGCAGGTGGGCTGTGTGTCTCTCTAGCCCTTTGGCCAGATGGAGACCAGAGCTGACTGAGATTCCAGGCACAAAGGGGGTCTGGCAGCTCTGGCTGCGGTGTGAGGAGCTGATTGTCCTTTTTAGTATGCCTGCTGCTTCCTGTCCTGCCGGCTCCTGAACTAGTCATCTATAACATTTGTAGGTCTATTAAGAGGGAAATACAATTTCATAGCTACAGATAAGAGATTAGACAGATCAATTTGAAGTCTGTGGAATAGGTTGAGTGTGGGGAGGGGATAATTTCCACATTATGATCTTGCTGAATTTGGGGCTGTGGATTTATTGGATCGCAGTCTGTCTCCTGACTGCATAGGGTATGATTTTTTAGTGATGGGCCAGCAGTCTACTGTCAAGTGCTTAAATCCGCTTGGGGATGCTGGCGACTGGGGCCCCCTTGACTAGAGATGTGGAAAGACATTCTGAGCAGGGGGCACATGGCCGTTTTTTGTCTACTATTTCTAGGTATGAAAAAATTTCCAGCCAGAATGTAAAGTTATGGGCTCTGCTGGGTGCTCTTAATCCAATAAGTCTGGTGGCTAATGGCATAGAATGAAATTACTGTTCACACAACTCATCAGAGGACCCCTCTGTGAGTCTGCCACCCTTGTTAGCAGACCATGCTACCAGCTGGATGCTACCTGAGCAGGAGGGGTTTTCACTCAATGTTTGAAAAAGGCTAAATCCTCCCCAGGGAGGCTGGGGGTACCCTCTGCCTCTCCCGGCAGCTGGTCTCCATCTGTTCCATCTTTGTGCCAACTCCCTGTAGCCCTTACCTCTCTTGCTGTTCCCTTGTCACCCTGCTTGTCTTTTTCCACCTGTGATCTCTGCAGAAACTTCCTGCTAATGCTGCCCAATACACCCCGGGGCAGGTGTTCTCATCTAAGTCCTAAGAATTCTTAGAAGGGCACTCAGGGCTTTTTTCTTACATTCTTCCATAAAGTTGAAGGATTTCAGAGCTTTTCACTCTCAGTATTAGCTGCTTGACCCTTGGGAATGTTTCCTAACCACTCTGTGACTCAGCTCTTAAGTGGGGTCAGTTGTGGTGTCCATCTCATGGGGTGAATGAGATGATATATGCAAAGGGTTCAGCATCGAGACACATACCAAACCTTGCACAGATGTTAGCTACCATCATTGTCCCTACCACTGTCACCATCACTGCCATATCATCGTCTGACATCACCACCATCACCACTGTCATCACATCACCACCATCACCACCATCATCACCACCATCACCATCAAGGTCATTATCACCATCACCATCTTCACCATCATCATCATCACCATCGTCACCTCCCTCACCATGACCTTCATCATCACCATCACCATCACTGCCATCATCATCACCATCTTCACCACCATCACCATCATCATCACCTTCATCACCACCATCACCATCACCAACACCATCATCATCACCATGACCATCATCATATCATCATCATCATCATTACCATCATCACCTATTCATTATCAGTTATCTAGTACAACCTCCTCATGGTTTAGGTTGTTTTAAAAAACATTTGGATGTTTTTAGAAATATTTCCTTTTTTTCACATTTTAAGAAAATCCAGGCATAGATACACATATGGGCACACACACACACACACATACACATACACACACACACAGGGGCAGAGAAATCCAGGGAAGCAAAGCTGATCAAAGAAAGAGGGAAACACAGGAGATATACCAAGAGTCAGAGGCACACACATGAAGATGTTTAGAAAACGATGGAGAAACATAGCAGAATAGACATTAGCACATTGAGACCTGAGGCAGCAAGGCCACGATCCTGACTTTGATTGAAGCAGCAACCCCTGTCTGGCACCTTTTAAACAAGTGGCAGCTAGGGATTCTTGAAAATATTGTCAGGTTCATGTTGTAGACATAATAATGGTGATTATCAGTTAAGTGGAGGTGACATCACCTCTTGTCTTTCAGGCTGAATTAAATTGCTGAAAAGCCTTGGTTCCCTCTACATAGAATATGATATTAGTAGTTCACATTCTAAAACAGAGAGTAGAAGCAGAAATGTAATAGGTCTTAGGACACTGGCATTGGTAGGATTTTCCCCTTCATCTTGAAGTCAGAGTGGAGGCCCCAGAACTGAGATCAATAGGTAATGCCTGTCCTCAGTTTCAGAGGAGAAGTGGGCTAGTCTGCACATGCAGAACTTTCTAAGAGACAGTGAGACTGGTCTGTGACCCTGTCTCCCACCTCTGGCATATATAAGATAAGATGAGAAGTCAAAGGAGATTGATCAGAGAGAAGGGTCCTCCAGGCTCTGTTCATCCATGGGCCAGGGCTAGAGTGAAGTCCTGCCCAACCCAATTGCTTGAAGCTTCAGGAAGACTGCATGCCTGTCTGTAAGAACCTAATTACTGGTGCCTCAGAGCTGCACGCCCCCCCCACCCACCTGTGCTGCCCACACCACAGCCGTGGGTGATGATGCCTTGGGACAATCTGACCTGAGTCCTGGACTTTGTGGAGCCCAGGACAGGAGCTGACTCTCACCTTGAAGCGTAGAGGGGAGAGGCTGGCAGGATTGCCCGTGACAGTGATGAGAAGGGCATCTCCACTTCCAGAGTCTGTGGGAGGTAGAGTCAAATTACCTAGTTTCTCCAGAGCTTAGTTATGGTGGTGGTAAATAGCCAGACTTGAAATATCTTGAGAAGACTCAATCCAAAAGAGTCACCTGCCTGGCTGAGCCAACTCCAGGAGGCTCTGGCTGTGAGGACCTCGAGAAGAGAAATATAAGAGTTCAATCAGAAGATGGAATTAGGCTAGTCTTGGTTGTGCTACAGTCACAAAAATCTTCAGTCATGGCCACCTTGCAGCGACCCCACTCAAAGAAGATTTTATCCTATAAGGTTATCTTCAATCACCCAGCCAACCCTGGAGGAGCCAGAGTAGTAGCTATTAAGAGAAATCACAGATCCTGCTTCCCACTCCCTTGTGGTCCACTGAGTTAATGGTCTGGTCCAAAACTGGGGGCAGAAAAGTGTCAAAGTCTATGAGAAAATGGAAGTTTTGATTTAAGTCAAGTTGAACTTTTAACTACCTGGAGTGAGATTGCTATTAGGGTCACCAGGTTGTGTACTGCACAAGGGTTTCTGGCCAAATGGACCAGTAGATGTTAAATCCATGCTAACCTCTGTTTGCCAAGCTTTGCATCCTAGCGAGCGTGTTGCATCAACACAGAGGGAGAGGCACCGTTTTTCTAATTCATCCACCCATCAGGGATCTTTTGAAATTTTGTATAAAAGCATCATATAGGCTAGTGGGTGGCACTGAACACTGAGTACCTGAAAATGCCTAGAAAAGCCTGGGGATGCACCCAAGCAATGGCTCAGTATTGGGCCAGGGAGTTCCAGCCGAGCATAGTTGCAGAACATTGGTGGGAGGAAAGTATATTGTCATCATGATGGAACTTTACTAAATTCTGTCCCTGCAATAAAACAATCAAAATGTATCATTCCAAGAGGGAAAGGGAACTATGTGTAGGCTGCCTAAAGAAATGGAGAGTTAGTAACTTGTTTTTTGAAATGAAGACTAGGTCCCCATGAGCTGATGTTCCATGTCGTAACCATGGCAATGATGACAATGATGCAGCAATATCAACATTCCATGTAAACACAGCGATGATGACACAGCAATATCATCTGATATGGGATCCTTGTTAGGGCCAGCTGACAGTGTGAGCATGTTTCTATATGGTAACTCATCCCCTCCAGGGGATGTGTCTTTGTCATTCCCATTTCACAGACAGTAAAGTGGAGACCCAGAGAGATTTGGTAGTTTGTCCCTAGTGTCACAGCTGTGAGTGGTGGGATGGGGATTTGAAGCTAGTCTGATCCTAGGGTGTGTGCTCTTAACGTCAGGCTCCATGGCTCAGTGGAAGGCCCAGGACTCAAACTCAGGGCTGCCTGGTGGTAAACCGAGAGCTTTTCTTCTTCTCCATCAGCCTGGGGAGGCAAAATTATGTCTGGGCTGGTGTTGGCCCACTGTGGCTTTCCTGTTCAGCTGCCCAGTCTGGGCCCTGGAGAATCAGCCAGCTAAGGTCTCATGGGACCTGTGCACCCAGGGACCAGGGGTTTTATGGTGTGTACATAGCAGGCTGGCCCCTAAGGGGCCAATAATTCACTCCTGGCCTCAGGAATGTGGTTCCTGCCACTCAAGCCTGTCTAGTTCCAAAGCTTTCTCCACTTGACTTTTGTGGAGTTTTCTGAGGGACTCTTGCCTCAGACAAAGACTTCTCCATCAAAGCAGAGCTTGACATGGAGTTATTTTTGACTAGAGGGTCAGAACTCAGTTTCTAGAAGCTTTATGCTTCCATGGGTTGCCTGCAGCTACAGTGAAAGATGAAGCAATTGGCTCCACTTCAGTCTTAAAGCAGTGGCATCACAAGCAGGCTGTCCCTCCTGCCCGGAAGGATGCATCAGTGCCACAGAGCCCTGGCTGCTGGAGGAGAGGACGCTGTGTGTGCAGTGGCTGGGACTGGTTTGCATGGACTGTGCTGTCCCATTTGCCTCTTAGACACAACCAGATACCCACATGCTGGTTCTAAGGAACCCTCAGAATTCCAATTCCTTCCAGCTCAGTTGAAAGTAGATTATATCTCCAGAGCTGCTCTCCCCGATATGGTAGCTGTGAGCCACATGTGGCTCTTGAGAGCTTGGCATGTGGCTCATCCTCACTGAGATGGGCTGTGTCAAATACTCACTGGCTTTCAAAGGGTACAGAAAAAGAGATGTAAAGTGTTTCATTAATAATTTTTATATTGATTATGTGTTGCAATGATCATATTTTTGATGTATTGGGTTAAATAGCATAATGTAATATAAAATAATATAAAAATAATTTTTGTCTGCTTTTCTTTACAAATTTTTTTAATGTGGCTGCTAGAAGATGTAAAATTACATATACGACTCATTATATTTCAAGGGCAGCACAATGGCTGAAGCAAGAGCTCAGGGTTTCTGGGACTGGTGCTGGGAACAGATTCAAGGAGGTCCTGAGCAATAGGGAAAGAACCTGTAGGGTCTGCCTTATCCTCTCCTCTCTGTCTTCACTTGAACCAGACCTCAGAGAACACAGGGAAATGCTGAGGATGGGCAAAGCGCTTTGTGATGTTGCTTTAATGCTCTAAGAGCTGGTGTTGGTCAGGTATCCACACCAGACACCTTCCTTATGTTGTGTTACTTAATTCTCACAGCAATTCCATGAGGCAGATGTCATTTGAATCCTGTCTTATGGATGAGGAAAGTGAGGTCAGAGAGGCCCAGAAATGTGCCCAGGGCTCCAGATCCTGGAAGTGGCTGAGGCAGGGTGTGAGTCCAGGCAGCCTGGTTCCACACCTGGGGGTTCAGCTGCCCATGTCAGTGAGAACAAAGATGAGGAGGACCACCCTGACCACCTGACAAGCATCAAGAGGGAGAGGAACCAGAGGGGCCCTGGACGCTGGCACTGCTGATGTCACATCTGTGTTCAGAACCCCTGTGTGGCTATAGGCCAGGCAACTGGCCTTGTCATCTTTCTGGTGGGATAATATTAGGAATGACCTCTGAGTGTCCTTGGGGAGACAATGAGGGGAGGAAGGGGAAAGGCCCAAAATCTGGCAAATGCTTATTATTCATTGATTTGGTTCTTTAATTTGGGGAGGGTTGATTGAACTTGACCTGGCACTTGCTTTCAACCCTTCCTTCCTCACCCTGATAATCCATCCAGTTCCTTCATATATCCACAGACCATAGCTGTGTGTTGGGCCCCTTCTGAGGTCTCAGGACCCCAAGTCCCACAAAACATGGGCCGAGTCCTAAAGAAGTTCACTGGCCCACTGGGAGGGGCACACCTACCCCTGCCTGCATGGAGCCAGGTGCTGCGGGGACACAGAGGGATGCTCAGGCCCCTGGGGAGCCAAGAGGGAGAGATGACGAGATGGATGGATGAGGAAGAGGATGAAGCATCCCAGATGAGATAGGTTACAGGGTCCCAGAGCCCATCTCCTGCCTCAGTCTCATCCCTGGCCGAGGATCTCTTCCAACCGCAGACTGAAGGAGTTCAAGACCTGCTCCCCCCCGACTCTGAGACTCAGTTCTGCTCCTCTGTTAACCGTGGCCTTCTTATCTTCTGGTCAGTGAGCTTCTCCATTCAAATAAATATTTGTGAGATCCCTACATGAATCTGGGGTTACAGTGGTGAACAAGCCAGAGAGGTCCTTGGGTTTTACATTTCAATGAGGAAGGTGCAAAATAAACAAGCACATAAGTAGCCATGGTAGGACAGAAAAGGCTGTATGATTAGGATTCTGGAATGTCTACATAGGACTGTGGGTCCGTCAGTGTCCAGAGAGGAAAATGAGTCACTGGCGTGCCATCAAACAGAGAGGATTTAATACAGGAATTGGCTGCAAAGGCTTTGAAAGGGCTGGTGGTGCAAAAGGAGGAAGATAAGATGGCTACAGATACCTAGCTTCCAGAAGCTGCCTCCTTCCTGAGGGTTGGAGGAGCAAAAGGAGGCAGGGATACTCAGAGCCACACAATTGCTCTGCCGTGCATTCAGCTGCTACTGGCCTTTCTTGAGCAGAAACCCAAATCAGTGCTTGCCAGCAGCTCCTGCCCCCGCTGCAGAACCCAAACCCAGAGACCATTGTTTCTCCTTACTTCCTTTCCCACCTCCCACCCTTGCTCCCCGTTGGAGGACTTAACAGGGGGACTGTGGTCTTTCAGGGTCCCTGCCACCTTGGTAGACAGGCAGGTGCACGATGCTGAGTGTGGAGATGAGAAGTAACAGGTAGCCCAGAACAGAGGCTTTGGGTTGCCTTTCTGGTTGAAGCAAAGGTCTGGGACTGATCCCAAGGTACATTTATTTGTAGGGCCAGCATACAATGTTTGAGACTGATATGTCTTGGGGGTGGCTTTGGGGGCTGGTGAAGGTCAAGAGGGACTGAATGGGCAGCATGCCTCGTGCTACTGAAGAAAGGGTTCTGAACGTGAGAATCTGGGCTGAGACCGGTAGGAGGAGCCCATCGTTAGAGAAGGCGGCCCAGAGCTCTGTGGGCTGAACCCACAGCCTCGGCTTGAGTCACTGCTGTGGTCAGCTGCCCAGTGGTCCAGTTCCCCGGGGACCAGGCTCTGCCACGCCCGTTTCCTTCCACGGTCCAACCTGGAGTCCTTTCCCAGGGGCTTCTGGCAGATTCTACAATGGCCCTCCCTGTCTGGATTCCTGAGTGTTGCATCCTGGATGAGTTTCCTGAAGCTGCCCTAATAAAGTACCATAAAGGGGCAGAGTCTTAAAACAATAGAAATTTCTTCCCTCACAGCTCTGGAGGCCAGAAATCCAAAATCAAGGTGTTGGCAGGGCTGCACTTCCTCTGAAAGCTCTAGGGAAGGATCCACCCTTTCCACTTCCAGCTTCCAGTGGCTGCCAGTATTCTTGGTGTTCCTTGGCTTGTAGATGCATCACCCTAATCTCTGCTTCTAGAGTCACATGACCTTCTTTTCCATGTGTCTGTCTCCTTTTCTCATAAGGACCCAGTAGGATGGGATTAAGGTCCATCCTACTCCAGAATGACCTCTTCTTAACCAATTACATCTGCAATGACCCTATTTCCGAACATGGTCACAATCTGAGGTTCTGGGAAAGAAATGAATTTTAGTGGGACACTATCCAATCCACACATACCCCACAGCCACTAACGCATCTATAAGAACACCTCATTATTTTATTCCTAACCTCCAGTTCCACCTGCCCTCACACATTAAAACCGACAGGTGCTGGGTCGTGGCTTGTCTTTCTGGTAGTGGGAGGTGAGCTGCAGAAAGCGGGGTCTGGGTGAAGCCTGGCAGAGCCCTGCCAGGAGCTCACAGCCAAGGCAGAGCTCCATGGGATTGAACTCATTCCAATATATTCCTGATATTTTTTTCTTTTCTCAGTTACTTATAACACAAAAAAATCACCTACCAGCTTGCCGTGATAATAAATGAAAGTTCTCTCATTTCTCTACATCCCCCTCCAATCTTTGCCCCAAGCATTAAATATTTTGGTGGTTGTATAAATACAGCAGAGATACAGTTTGTTTTGTGATTTCAGTTACTTCCTCTCAGAGGCATTTTCCATGTTGCTACAGCCTTCATAATTATCACTTTGAAAGCTGCATAATGTTGCATTAGGAGGATGTCCCATGATTTACTTAACTAAATGTCTAGCCGTGGCAGAACAGTTGTTTTACTATTTAAATAGTGTGATTATGAACATCTCTGGAATTTGGCTTTTTGATTCTTATTTAATTCTTTGAAAGATTAAATTTAAAATTAAACATTGCATTTTCACTTTCTTTAAATAAATGATCTCTCCAATATCCTGACATTTTCCTAAGAATTTAGAAGTGAGGATTGATTGTAATATACAGGACTTTTTGTTTGCCTGTTCAACTTCCCCTTTGCATTTCCTTGTAACAGCGAAACCATAGTCCTCGGGGACCATCCTCCCTCTATTTGACGTCCATGTGCTCTGGCTGGAGTCAAACTCACCCCAGTGTCGGGGGTGGCATGTGAGTGGGCTAAGCCAGCCCGCTGGTCCAGCCCCCTTGGCCACCGTGATCGGCCTGGGGATGGGCAGGTGGCCTGATGTGTGCCGAGGGGTGGGTCAGGGTTTCTGTAGGAATCTTTGGGAAGATAGACCTCTCTTTCTGGAGCTATGAGGATGGAAGCCTGGAGTTGTTGGCAGCCATTCTGTCACCATGAGATGAGAGTCTGTCTGGGAACAAAATGAAATGCAGGGGAGTGGAGTGAGATAGGGAGAGAGATTGGGGGGAGGGGAGGAGGAGGAAGGGGAGGAGAGGAGAATGGGATGAAAAAAAAGGGAGGAAGAGAGATGGGAGAAGAAGAGGGGAGGAAAGGACGTGGGAAGAGAGAGACACAGGGCCCTGAGATCGTAGTTTGAGCCCCTGGGACGGATGGATCAGGTACACAACCCATCAGATTACCCTTTCTTGCTTAAGGTAATTTGAGTTGGTGTCTGTTTCCTGTCACCAGCTCAGCACTGCTGTGTGCTCTGTACTCACATTTACACAGTCACAGAGCTCAGAATGGAGGCATGGTTAGTGATGGATCTAGAGCGTTTTGGGTGCATTGCACGTGCCCGCCATGGGGGGTTCAAAGAGCACTGGCTGCAGAGTGCAGGGACCTGGGTGGGGCTAGTTTCAACTCCACTGCTAACTGGCTGTGTGACCCTGAGAAAGAAGCATCCCACCCCAAGCCTTTCTTCCCACATCCACACAACCAGGGCGTAGAGAGGATTCCAAGAGTCACCTGGACATGGCTGGATGGGGGACAGGGATAGCCCTCCCATCCTCCACCTGGACGACTAGACTTGATCTCTTTCCATACATACTGTTTCACATAAGAGTTCACTTGAGGGTAAAAGAGCACCAAGAAAAGCACTGGGCTCCACTGGACAAGCAAACAGTTGGCGAGTCGCTGAGCTCCATGGATGACCCCCTGGTTGCCGCTCAGCTCCATACCCCTGAGACACCGGGATGCTTTGCTCTCCTCTCTGATGTGTAAACACTGCAGCCGGCTGCCGGGCTTGGTGGAAAACATTTCTGTCCCCTTCCAGGGTGGGAAAGTCATTGTTCTCACACCTTCCAGACCCCAATACCCTGGGCAGTTCATCAGGTTAGATGGAGGTAGCACAAGGCGAATCCAGTGTTTTCTAATAATGCAGTGCATCCCAGGCAGTGAACAAGTGGGTCAGCTTCTCAGATGAGAAGACGAAAAGCCACAGCCCAGAGACACGTATTTCAGCCAAGTTACTTCACAGCATTGGATCAGGATCTCCTATCATCCCACCATCTTTGACCCAGCCCCTGCTTGCATTTATTCCATCCAGAGATTCTTGGCATTTGGAAGAATATTTGGCCACCCTGACCAGGAGGGATTGTCTTTTCAAAACATAGCAACTGCCTTGAGACCTTCTTGCATGGTCCATCAGCTTACCCAAGCAAGGGGATGGCTCTGTAGAAGGATCAGGTTCTTAGTTATGGGGGAAACTTTTGAAGGTCATGCTGAAGACACAGAGAAATGTGTTTCATGTTCTTGAGGAGTCATCGCCAAATAATTTCTGGTCCAGTTTGGCATCTGTGCCCTTGACTTGTAGCTAATGAGTTCAGTGGAGATGTATAGGGCTAAAATGAAATACTAATTCTGGGAGAGCTCCTTATCTGTTCCAAAGTGGCTTTACATTAATTTCCTCACTGCCTTCTCCAAGCAACTCTGTGAATTAAGTAGAGAGCAGGTAGCATGATCCCAGTTTTACAGGAGAGACCCGAGGATCCAGGGAGTTTACCTGACTCCCCTAAGGTCACCCAGTGATTAAATGGCAGAGTCAGCATGACAGTTCAGGTCTCCTGACTCCTGGTCTTTGCTTTTTGCACTTAGTCCAAGTTTGGACTTAACAGCTTAGTGAAATTTGATGCCTAAGGTTTTATACCCACAAGTCCTTGTGTTCAACTTTAAGAACCAGGGAATCTGTTGCTTGATTTACTGACTAAAAGCAGAATAGTTAATTAAACATAAAGACAGCAATCTTTGGTAGCAAAAAAAAAAATCCTATATTCACTGTTCTTTTGCTACATAATGAGAAATTGCTGAGCCATCTGTCAAAGACAGTAACTCCAAGTGACAAGTTATTGTTCCTTGGTTGTTGTTTCAAAAACACAAAAACTAGAGGCTACTGGATACTGGTATAGAAGGAATGCAGGATGAGGAGAGTGTGGGACTATGGTTCTATGAGTTAATTTTCTCAGCTTTTGGAAAAACAAAACCAAGCAAGACTGAATATGTTCCCCATAAATACCAAAATGAGATTAAATTCAACATCTAAAGACTTCAATAAGGATGAAGTCAGAAGGATCCAACCACAGGGAATAGCCGATCAAAAGCAGTAGAAAATTGGAAATCAGAAATGAGAGACCAGAAGCCATGAGACATACTGGGTGACCCAGGAGATTGTGGAGGTACCCAGCTTGGACGGCAGCGTATTCTTTCTGTTTTTGAGTGAACAAAACCACGTAATTATCTCCCCACAGAAATCACAGCAGCTGGTAATGAGTGGTCAGTGCTGCCCCTGACCCAAACACCTGTGTCTTCAGAGCCCAGAGTGACAGGAAAGATGATTTGAAAGCATCATCTTCCGCTGGCACAGAGATATGGCCTGTCTTCAGTCAGACAAATGGATGAGCCACCTCAGACAGTGCAACCTCTCTGGGGGTCAATAAAATAATTACCTTCCATCCACTGCCTTGTTGAATTGTGTTCCCCCCAAAGATATGTTGGAGTCCTAACTCCCAATACCTGTCAATGTGGGCTTATTTGGAAATAGGGTCTTTGCGGATCCAATCAAGTTAAGATGAGATCATTAGAATGGTCCCTAATTCAATATGACTTGTGTCCTTGGAAGAAGAATCAGAGATACAAGGAGAAGAGGATGTGAAGATGAAGGCAGAGATGGGAGTGATACAGTTACAAGAAAAGGAATGCCTGGGGTGATGGGAAACTGAAAGAAGCGGAGAATCCTCTCTGAGAGGATTTGGAGGGAACCCAGCCCTGCTGACCCCTTGATTTCAGACTTCTGGGCTCCAGAACTGAGAGAGAATAAACTACTCTAGTTTAATACCCTCAGCTTGTGGTACTTTGTTATGGAGGCCACACAAATGTAGGATCACACCCAGAATCCCCAAAGATTGGCTGCACAGCAGTCTTGCAGCCTCGCGCATGGTAGGCATCTACCTCATAACAAGCAGAGCCAGGGAGGGGCTTGTTAGGGTTCAGACAAGGGGCAGCCGGGGACCTGGGAGCTGGCAGAGCATCTGCGGGCAGAACCCCATCTGGCCTCCCTTCTCAGGAGTGCCTGTAATACCCGTCCGACATCGTGTGAGCCTTGAGTTTGCCACATGGCTCAGCCCATCTGGTTCAAATCCTTGCTTAAATGTCACCTCTTCTAAGTGGTCTTCTCTAATTGTAACTGAGCAGAACCCTATGAGGTCTTCCCAGCATAGACCCCACCCATGTAGTCCACCTGGCTTTTGTCTGTAGAAAAATTTCAGTCAAAGAACAAATTTAATCAGGTAAATGAGAAACTACAGAAAGAAAGGAAAACAGTCAAGGAAGACAAAATAATAGTACTTCAGCCATTAAACAAGGTCAAGGACTTTTATTTCTTCCACAAGGGCTATAGATAATATTCTGAGCCATGTACTTTGAGCTGCGTTGCAGATACTGAAACCCCCACCAGGTGGGAGACGTTTACTGTATGCTGCCCACAGGCATGTAGACCCCATACTGGTTGGAACCAAAAGGTTGA
Source organism: Mesoplodon mirus (assembly GCF_964341445.2). NCBI lineage: Eukaryota > Metazoa > Chordata > Mammalia > Artiodactyla > Ziphiidae > Mesoplodon > Mesoplodon mirus. Next base: position 3,541,893 of record NC_138978.1, on the reverse strand, counting down.
GGATGCTGACTCCCAGTGACCTCACCACCCACCAATCAGAAGAATGTCCACGAGCCAACCACACCCTGCTCCTTGAACACTATAAGACTCCTCACCACTCCCTCTGAGGTGGGGGCACACAGTCTTGAGGGCATTAGCCCACTGTGGCCCCCTTTGCCTGGCGAAGCAATAAAGCTACTCTTTTCTACTTCACCCAAAACTCTGTCTTGCATTTCTATTTGGCACCGGTGATCAGAGGGTGCGTTTCGGCAATACAACAGCCGGGCTAGAAGTGCAGCCCCACCAATCCTGCACCTCTCTGCCCTCTCGGTTTCAGGTTTCTTCATGCCAGTAATTGTCTTCTATTCTTCTAACTTTTGAGTTTCATCTAATGTTTATCTCTCTACTGGAAAAATGTTTGGTGACTCTGTTTTCTTCAATGGTGTATCCTCGTACACAGAGTGGGCATTTTATAAATATTTATTTGTTGAGTAAGTGGGTAAATGAATGAATCACAGCCAGAGATATCCAGATTCTTTGGATCAAGTGTGTCTGGGTCATGCATTTCTGATCTTAATGCACTTCTGAGAACAGTGCTCATCTCTGTAGAGACAAGGGATATTTTTCTTTTGTATATCAAATCTAAAAATTATGGCTTTTCACATGGATTCCCATGTTCCCTATAGGGGAAGTGTGGCCCATTGTAACTTAGCCACTTCCACTTTTTTACAGTTTTTTATTTTTAAGTATCATTAATTTATAGTGCTGTGTTAGTTTCAAGTGTACAGCAAAGTGATTCAGTTACATATACATATATATATATGTATATATATATATATATATACATTTATATATCCATATATACTTTTTCAGATTCTTTTCCATTATAGATTATCACAAGATATTGAGTATAGCTCCCTGTGCTACACAGTAGGTCCTTTTTGTTTATCTATTTTATATATAGTAGTGTGTATCTGTTAATCCCAAACTCCTAATTTATCTCCCCTCCTCCCACTATCCCCTTGGGTAACCATAAGTTTGTTTTCTGTGTCTGTGAGGCTACTTCAGTTTCGTAAATAAATTCACTTGTATCACTTTTTTAGAATCCACATATAAGTGATATCATATGATATTTATCTTTTTGCAAGCAGTTGAAGGAAGAGGGCTGAATCTGGCTTGAGTGTTGCCTTAGTCTGTTGTGTTGCTGCCATAAAAACACCAGAGACCGGACAGCTTAAACAACAGATATTTCTCTCTCACAGTTCTGGAGTTTGGATGTCTAAGATCAAGGTGCTGGCCAGTTGGGTGTCTGATGAGGGTCCACTTCCTGCTTTGTAGGTGGCATCTTCTTCTGTGTCCTCACATGGTGGAAAGAGGGTAAGGGAGCTCTCTGAGGTCTTTAATAAGGGCACTAATCCCATTCATGAGGGCTCCAGCCTCACGACCTAATCACTTCCCAAAGACCTCACCTCCTAACACCAACACACTGGAGATTACAATTTAACATATGAATTTGTGGGGACACAGACATTCAGTGTGTAGCATGTATGAAGTGTCAGTCCTGGCTTTACACATGTACTGACTCTTCATTCATTCTTTCTTTCATTCACCATGTGCAGGACTCTAGAGCCCAGATTTCTTATTTGGTGAGCTCACAGTTTGGAGTCAGAGGGAAGCCTCGTTTCAACCAACAATACACAAAGCAGGAAGCAGCTCAGTTTCCTGGGTGTGTGACCTGTCTAGCCACACAGGGCTCATGCTCAGAAGGGCCGTGGGGGCTTTAATGGCCTGTTGTCACCATCTTGAAATTATTGATAATTTTCTCTTTGATCTTACGTTTTGTAAGTGAAGTCTGCTGGCACAGTGGAGCACGCGCAGAGCAGAGGAAACACATACATACCATATGCGTGACAACCATGGTTCCTGCTGCCTGTTTCAAGTAGCGTGCTCGAGGTCACATGGGTCCAACATTCAAGAACCTGGCCCTGCCCGTGACGCATGCATACATGAACTACAAAACCTGAATGGTATAGTTCTGGTGAATCCACATAGAGTTTAACTTTGCCTTTATAACTGGCATTGCACCATATAAAGAGGAATGGTAAAATGCATGCTAATAATTTAAAACTTTAAAGTTTCTTTACTTAAAAAGACATTAAATGGAAAATTAAACAAAAGTGACAGTCGAGAGAGATTGGGGAAGAAAGAGGAAAACTTCGTCTTTTAGTAACTCTAGTGGAACTTTCTTGCTGCTTTTGAACAAGGGCCCAATATTTTCACTTGGTACTGGGCCCTCCAAAGTATGCAGCCAACACTGGTAGGAAGTTATTGATGCCATTAAAGAGAAACATAAAGACCCACAGGAGTTCAGAAAAGAGAGATTACATCCAGCTGGGGGAAATCAAGCACCACTTTATAGAGGAAGCAGCTCTGAGCAGTCTCGGAGGGCACAGAACAATCCAACATGGTCTCTTGTGATTGCTGGAGGAAGCTGGTGCCAGAGCCAGAGCGAGGCTGATGGGTGCAGTGGTGAGTGAGGGTCCAGCTGAAAGCACGCCTGAGCCTTCTTAGCTTTGGGTGTCCATACAGAGCAGGAGAGCATCTGGGTCATTTTTTTTTTTAACATCTTTATTGGAGTATAATTGCTTTAAAATGTTGCGTTAGTTTCTGCTGTATAACTAAGTGAATCAGCCATATGCATACATATATCCCCATATGCCCTCCCTTTTGAGTCTCCATCCCTCCCACCCTCCCTATCCCACCCCTCTAGGTGGTCACAAAGCACCAAGCTGATCTCCCTGCGCTATGCAGCTGCTTCCTACTAGCTATCTATTTTATATTTGGTAGCGTATATATGTCCATGCCACTCTCTCACTTCGTCCCAGCTTTCCCTTCCCCCTCCCCATGTCCTCAAGTCCATTCTCTACATCTGCGTCTTTATTCCTGTCCTGCCCCTAGGTTCTTCAGAACTTTTTTTCTTTTTTTTTTTAAGGTTCCATATATACGTGTTAGCATACGGTATTTGTTTTCCTCTTTCTGACTTACTTCACTCTGTATGATAGACTCTAGGTCCATCCACCTCACTACAAATAACTCAATTTCGTTTCTTTTTATGGCTGAGTAATATTCCATTGTATATATGTGCCACATCTTTTTATTGATTCATCTGTCAGTGGACACTTAGGTTGCTTCCATGACCTGGCTATTGTAAATAGCGCTGCAATGAACATTGTGGTACATGACTCTTTTTGAATTATGGTTATTTCAGGGTATATGTCCAGTAGTAGTATTGCTGGGTCGTATGGTAGTTCTATTTTTAATTTTTTAAGGAACCTCCGTACTGATCTCCATAGTGGCTGTATCAATTTACATTCCCACCAACAATGCAAGAGGGTTCCCTTTTCTCCACACCCTCTCCAGCATTTATTGTTTGTAGATTTTTTGATGATGGCCATTCTGACTGGTGTGAGGTGATACCTCATTGTAGTTTTGATTTGCATTTCTCTAATGATTCGTGATGTTGAGCACACTTTCATGTGTTTGTTGGCAATCTGTATATCTTCTTTGAAGAAATGTCTATTTAGGTCTTCTGCCCATTTTTCGATTGGGATTTTTGTTTTTTTGATATTGATCTGCATGAGCTGCTTGTATATTTTAGAGATTAATCCTTTGTCAGTTGCTTAATTTGCAAATATTTTCTTCCATTCTGAGGGCTGCCTTTTTTTAGAATACCAAGCCCAGCTGTGGTCTGAGTGGCTGGAAGGATGGAGGGGCAGCTTCAGGGGCCACCGAATCACCAGCCATCAGACTTCAGACTGACCTGTGCCTCCCCAATCCACTCTGCCCTCTGTGGATGCCCCTCCCATGGCTGGGAGCAAGTTCAAGATGGAACCATTGTGTGATCAAGACATCCCTGGGCAACAAAGAGGGAGGCAGGAACACATGCTCCATGGAGAATTCTTTTCTGATTTTGGGGTGCTCTCAAAATGTGGGCTCCACGTGGGGCCATGAAGAATCCAATAAACTTGCTGGTGCCCTGGAGAGACGCAGCTGTTGGTTACCAGGTGTGAGCTACGGAGGGAAAGGAACACATGTTCTCACACTGTCTGAGAGTCACCCAGCCCTTCCCAAGGGCCGTAGCTCCCCATCACACAGTCCTGTGAGATGGGGAGCTAGAATCCGACTTCATATAGGAGGATCCAGCGCCCAGAGAGGGTGTGTGAGTTGCTCTGTGTTGCACAGCTGGACAGAGCCGGAGTTAGGATCAAAATGGCATTTGTGGGGCTCTGAGACCAGGACTCCCCTTTTCTGTTGCCACTCGCTGCTGGGGCTGCGGTGTGACCTGTGACCCTTGGGGGTGTTTCACATGGGGTGCTCCTGTCTGCTCTTCACGATGGTAGTCCGATGAGTAACAGACGCCGAACGGCAGGAGGAGCAGCTCACACGCAGGGAGAGCAGAGTCCAATCCATGGTCCGTTGCCCCAGGTGCACATGGCTGAGACCTAGGTTCCTGAGCTGTCCGTCCTTGTCCTCGGGCCACCCTGCTGGGCCTGCGTGCTGGGCAGCTCCTCCCAACTTCTTGCTGATGCCCTGCTTGTCCCTATGGAAACCATCTCTCTCTCTCTCTCTCTCTTTCCCTTCCTCTCTCATAGCTGCCTTGGCCTTGATTTCTGTGTTCCCTGTGTCTCCACCACCCACCAGCTCATCACCGTCTCGCCAGCGGCTCTGCCCAGGCACGGAAGCTTTCCACTCACACAAGCGCCCTCTTCCTTTCTGCTCCTTTTCAAAGTTATTTGTGTTTGCACACAACAGCCATCAAGTGGTGTGGGCTGGAGCTTGGGCAGGGGGAATGTTCCAGAGCTTCAGAAGGCCCAGGGGTTTTAACTGAAGAGTTGCGTGGTGAGAATAATTAAAGTCTGTGACAACTGTATGGAGGGATGAAGAAAGACCGGCTGAGCCTACCGGGGTGTGCACTGGTCTTCCTCCCGGGACAACCTTGTCCTGGGAGGGACCCCTTTTGGCCCCTGCCGAAAAGATCGGCAGAGAGAGACCCAGCCCCACCACACATGTGGGCAGGAGCAAGAGGGCTCAGTCATCACTTACACTGGCACTTAGGGAGTCAGATGGGGGGTGCTGAGCCCTGGCCGCCAGGCATACCCTGGGTGAGGATAGTCAGGGGCAGTGAGAAGGACATTCAAGCCATCCACCCAGTCCTCTCTACCCCTCAGACAACCTGCTTCTCCCTGTGAGCCCACCCAGCTCACTCCTTCTGATGCCCTCGGGTCTCCCTGAGCCCCTGGCCCCAGCCCCGCCCTCCAGCATTTCCACATCGCCCTGTTCTCTGTTCTGACCAAGCAGAGCATTGGCTCAGCTGGAGCACAGGCACAGCCTGCAGGGGCTGGAGGTCACACTGCAAGCAGTGGGGATGATGGGTGACCCTCCTCCTGGCCTTCAGATGACCTTCCTGGTAGACAGAACTGCTCCCCCACGGCCATGCCAACAGTGCACACTTCATCCCGCCTTTCCTTCTCCTCTGAAGGGTCTCACTCTCCTTGCCCCCTGGGGTCTGCCCCCAAATTAGCTCCCTGTCCCCAAGCCCTTGCTCCTGGCTCTGCCTTGGGGATGCTAAGACACCACCCACCCAGTCCAAGATCTCCCAGGGTCTTAGTGGCGCAGCCCCACTGCTTTATTTTCACACACTCCTTGTGCTGCCTAGCTGCATCAATCACTGGGTCTGAAGCAGCACCTGTAGGTGGGGCTCCAGTGCATTTATTGATGAATGGATGGACAGTTTGGTCCGACTGACTCAGAACTGGCAGCTTGATTGACATTGTTTTCTTATTGGTCACTAACTTATGGAATTCAGGGATGAACAGGCATTTTGGGGGGCTTCATGTAGACATGAGTCTAAGGAGAGAAGGAGGCAAAATTTGGATGCTTGCCCCAGGATTTCTGAGAGATGCTGCCAGGCATCAAGCACTGTCTGCCCCAGATAGCGCCCCCCCTCCAAGGAACAAACTTCACCCCTAAGGACTAGTTAGGGGATACCCCTAAACCCCAAGAGAGGGAAGGACCAAGGTGCCTTCCTAGGAAAAACAAACTAACAAAACAAAGATTTTACTCATAAAAGCACACAATTGCATTTGGGTAACAAAGCTGGCTTTTTAAATAGGTTTCCCACGATGAACTTACAAAATAGGTCAGCTCCTGGGCCCTTCTTGCTCTCATTTTGCACCAGAAAAACAGACTCAAAGAGGTGAATTGAGCTGCCCAATATCACATGGCTGTTTGCTTGGAGCCAAGTGCAGAGGCCGGGGAACTGGAGTCTGTGTCCAGTTCACATCCGGGTACAGGAGGCTGCCTACCTTCACATCATGAATCCAACCCAGAGAGCCCTGGGGCCTCCTGGGATAGACAGCCCGTAAAATCCAGAGGAGTTATCAATAAGTACAAAGAGAAAACAAAAGCAGAGCATATTGGGAAAAAGCATCCTCATGAAAAACAAGATTAGTCATTCGAGGCAGAAAGAACAGAGAACATTAAAATGGGACAGAAAGTAACTCCCTTTGACAGCCCCCAAAAGCCAGGTTCCACCGCGATATTTTCCATTTTGGTACAATTTGTAAAGTTGCCCTTTTCCCCCTCCCTCTTCCTCTTTTGTTCTCCCCCGCCTGTGGTTTATGCTTACACACAGGAAGAGCCATTCCTCTCTTGCTGTCCATTTGGTTTTTGGGAGTGTTTCTGCTCTTGTTCCACATCCATTTGTCTTCCTTGTTCTTTAAGGGAACTTACGTCCAACTCCAGGGGTCAAAAATCACAAAGATCTAGTGAAAGTTTTTAGGAAGAAAAATGGCAAAATGAAATGTTGCCTCCCAGCGTCCTCAACCTTGAGATTCTAATTCATGTCCTGAAATGACAACATGGCCAGGGCTGTCATAGGGTTAGTGTGTAGGAGGTCCTGAGCATTCTTAAGTTGCCTCCAAGCATTTAGGGCTCAGGAGAATGTAGGAAGGGGTCGCAGAATGGTGTCAGAGGTGTTGCTAGTGAGGGTCTTGTCTGAGAGGATCTGGGGTCAGCCATTCGGAAAACTGAAAGACGCACAGTAAACTCTTCTTGGACCTATTTCCTTGATGGATCCTTCCCAGAAGCCCATCCATCTGAAACATAATCTCCGTTTTTCACATAAAAAAGAAAATCACTGGTTCTCCTTTCCCCCAGGAGTTTACGGAATGTAAATGAACTTTTCACGCCACACCGAACCCAGATGCAGAAGATCATCTCACACCAACCAGATATAAATATGATTAAACAATATTTTCCCAAGCATCTTCCTCTCATTTAATATCTTCCATTAGATATCGCGCTTAGATCTGAGGAGATGTGCTGAAAAGTCAGAATTACAGTTAACTCTTCTTGGCCCCCTGTATCTGACCAAAGAGAAATTAGAGGCTCCTTTTGTGCCCTGGGGAACATGTAGCTCTTTGCATGACATAGCCCTCATAATTACACTACCTTCACCTAATAGAAGAGGGTAAACATAGTATTTTGCATGAAATTATCTTTCTTAATGAATTAATAATAGGGTTACAATTCTCAATTCAACAAGCAGGGAAATACAGAGTTTAAAGTAAGGGTAAGCAACTGCATTATAATTAGTTGGTCTTTGCAGTGCTGTATTTAACAATGCATTAGTGCTGATTGTGGGGGAGGAAGGGGAAACCATGGGCAGGGGTGGACCTCGCTGCTGGGGAGTTCACATGGGGCACAGAAGAGGAGAGGAGGCTGCGATGAACAGCCCTGGAATAACAATGGCTAATTCCTACCCTCTGGTCCCAGCCATCCTGGGATTCCGAGTCTTCACCATTGTCCTCTTCTATGGCAGCACACCTCACCCTTGTGATGACTTCCTGTAGACAGTCTCCATCAAACTCTTCCTTGAATTTGAGTGTCTACCTTTGTTGATATCCTTTTGGAATCAAATATAATTTGTCCTAAATGGAACTCCTGGCCTCATACACTCACGACCCTGCCGACTACAGCCTTCTCACACCACCTCAACCCAAAGTCAGCAGTCCCTTTTCTGGATCCCTACAGAGTAAAGAATTTGGCTTTGCCCAAAGAGGATCTGGCCATTGACCTCAGGTTCTGGGAAGTGATTTTTTATCATACCTGAAAGGCACATCTTTGTTTAGCATGGAGGCTGGACACACGGGCTCCTGAGGTGAAGGCTGGCTGTTGGCATCAGTCAAACTGGAGACAGGGTCCAATGATGTGGGCAATGTATCTATCAGCCATGCTTATGCAATGAGGCCCCAGTAAAAACTCTGGAGAGTGAAGCTAGAGTGAGCTTCCCTGGTTGGCAAGACTTCATGCATGTTGTCACATTGATGCAGGAAAGTCACGCATCCTGACTCCAAGGGGAGAAGACAACGGAAACTTCACATTTGAACCCTCCCAGGCTCTACCCTACATACTTCTTCCTTTAGCTTATTTTAATTTGTAGATTGTTTTTGTAATAAGTCGTAACCATGGGTGTAACAGCTTTCACTGAGTTCTGGGAGACTTTCTAGAGAATTATCAAACCTGAGGGTAGATTTGGGAACACTCTGAGTGTGTAGTTGGCATCAGAAGTCAGGGTGGTCTTGTGGAAGACCATGACCCCAACTCTGCAGTTTGACCAGCTCTGGGCAATCCTCAATATTTTCCAAAGTTGTGCTTCCTATTCTCCAGATTTGAGCTCTGGCACTGTCTCTTGCTATCTCATTTGATATTTGCGCTGATTTAGCATGTGTTATATGTGGTTGGGTCTTTATTTTTCTTTGAAGAATTACACAAAGCATTTATCTTTGCTGCAGTTTCCCAGCTTTTGGATCTAAGGAAAGTCTTGGCTCAACCACCTGCAGGATTCTAAGTGCTGGCTCAGAACTTGGAGCATAGCCGAGTTTAAAGAATGGTTCAAACTAAGTATAATAGAGCTGTCAACAACAGAGATGGACACATTCACCCTCCGTAAGAGTCATGATAGCTATGGCCTGCTGAGGGCCCATTGCTGGGTTTCTCCTAGAGGTCCAAAGAGGGCATCAAAAATTTACTGGAAAGAGAGTTGGCCTGGGCCACAGGAGGCAAGGGTTGACCTCTGTGTTTTATCTCCATCCTTTTCCCTCACTTGTTCCAAGGGCATACTGAACATCCAATGAATCTTTAAATGTGTTGTACTGCTTTCTACAGGGAATAGTAGATGACGAAAAAGTCTTGCGTTAGCTAGGGAAAGAGAAAGCAAGGAGAAAGAGGAGGAAGAGGAGAAGGAGGAAGAGAGAAAAGAAGGGAGAGTTTGCTATTTGGAAAGAACGTCTTTTGTGCAGCCATACCTGAGTGCCTGAAGGGGTCAGTGACAGCTCCAGAGACTGGATGAAATTTAGATTCCCATCAGCTCTAATGCCCTGCAACTGCACACACACACACACACCCCACGGAGATCCCTTGGGCTCCCAGATGCCCTGCAGGTGATTTTCCCAGCCACACTTTCTGAATCCACACTACCTTGTGCCTGAAGCTTAGTCAAAATGCAGAAGTGGGGCTAAGAACCAATATGTGATAGTCCCTGCTAACAGGTGTGTGAGTTACTAGGTTTTTCAAGTAAAATGCACCTGTCCAGGGATTTTCATGCCCCTGAACAATTTAATGGTGATGGAGAGTCTTGAAGCACATTGTAACTCAGACAGACCTGGGTCTGAACCATGTGTCTGCCACTTTCCTATTCACCATGCCTCAGGTGTGTTTGTTTGCTTATGTGTAAAACGGGGATGGATCACCTGCATTTCAGGGTGGTGGTAACATTAAGTAAAATGATGCAGGTGAAGGGCTTAGCCCCATGTCTGCCTCAAGGAACTGTTTCTAGTTTAAAATGGGATAAAGGAGAGAATACCTCTCCACCACTTTAGGTGATGACCAAGGCAAACAGCTTCTGAAAGGCTAATAATATCCATCCATAAAGACTACAAGCACAGCACAGGTGAAAGAAAATAATCTCGAGCAGCTGCCTCTCTCAGAACAAATGCAGTTCTGTTGGTTTGGACCTGGTGGTGATCTTGGCCTTTATTTGCTATTAACCTAAGCAGAAGAATTCAAATAAAGTTGCTGTCAGGAACATATTTCTTCCTAAATCCAGAGCATAATAAAAAGCAATGACTGATCTGGATGTCAGACAAATAATTGAAAATTCTACTTGCAGCAAATACAAATAGTACTCACTGTTAAAAGGACAATATATTCCAGAAGGAGAGAAAAATCACCAGATGACCAGCTCTATAACTTCTCGTTGACTCTCAGTGTGGTGAGTTTTGGGACTTGAATTGGAAAGAAAATTCAACTCTAATGTTTTCCTCCCAGAAATTTTTCAAGGAGTGACCCTCTCTTGAGGAGGAAAAATGGCAATTTATAAGTTGAAACAAAGACTTTTTTGGTTTTCACAAGATTGGGTTATGTATGACTTTATGGTGATCAGAACTTGTTGCAAGTAATAAACAGTCATCTCAAACTGGCTTAAGTAAAGGCGGGGGTGGGGGCGGATTTTAACTCACGTACTTGGGAGAGGCAGGGGTAGACAGACCTCAGGGCATGTTGGATCCAGGAGATCCAAAGATGTGCATGACATATAGCTTTCATCTGTCAGCTCTGTTTGTCTCTGTTCAATCAGATTCCCTGGTAGCTCTCTGCAGCATACTCAGGCAATATTATGAGCTAAGGGTTGGGCAGTGCCTGCTCATAGCAGATGCTCATTAAGTATTACTGACTAGATCACTTATATCTTCTTCAGGGTGCTCCTATGATGGAGGGTGCAGTTATCTGCCCCAATTCCCTGGTGAGGAAACTGAGGAACACAGAAGCACCACTGGAACCCAGGTGGTCTGCCCCCAAGGTCCATGCCCTAACTCTCCATCAGTCCTAGACTCTATTTCTCTAGCACCCAGCCAATGGAGGAGGAAAACTCTTTTCAAAGTTTCAATGACATGGGAGTCTCTAATTGGACCTGCTGATGTCACATCATCATCCTTGACTCAATCATTGTGGTTGAGGGAGTGGAATATTCGCATTGGCCAGCCTGGGTTACCCGTCCACTTCTGTGATGCAGAGGGAGGTGATGAGGGTCTGTGATTGACAGGTCTCCAAAAGGCACCAAAAGCAGTGGATGGGAAAATATGCCAGCACCATCCATGATCCCCTTGCAGACCAGTCGGCCATGAGTACTCTCCAAGTGAACACTAGTGTGTGTGTCAGAGTGTGGGGGAGGGCATGCAGGGGAAGGGCCAGTGTTTGGGGAGAGGTGGACCTAGTAGATGCTAGTCTCTCTTTGGCACCCTGCCTCCAATTTCTGAAGAGCAGCACATCCAATAGGCTCCTGGCATTCAAGAGCCTTGTTGACGAAAGAGACAGGTACTTTGAATGTATTGGAATTATTTGCAGAGCCCTCACCTGAATCCAAGACTTTGGGACTTCATGAATACGGTGCCAACTTGGAACTTGGAGAGACATGAGTGTGCTCGTGTATCTCAGAGAGCCTTCTGTGGCAGCCCAATTCAATCATATTGTTCAAAAAGATAAATGTGAGAACCAGTTATTGGACACAATCTGCCCCCAGATCTTCTGGGACTCAGTCTGGTTTGGGATTAATGAACCAAAATGCTAACGAGTGGAGATCCTTTCCACGAGCAGCATCTGGTCCAAGGTAAAAGACACCCTTCTTCCTGATTGTTGAGCAGACTGTAGAAAAATCTTCACATTTAATATTCATAGTCTGTCTCCCATCTTCCTTGTAATAAATTGGTCTAACATCTTGCACAGCTATGTCATTAAGAGGGAGACTAAACTCCAGATGGCAGTTAAAAATGCACAAAAATAATATAGAGCTAGGTACATAAAATATAAGCTGATTCTTTCATCTACACTAATGGATTTTAAAGAGAGAAAATAACTGAGGATAAGCACCAGACACATTAGAAATTAAAATTAGGTTGCAAACTCCCCAATTCATACAAGAAGTTCAGTGTACAACAAATGATTCACGGGAGCAATTCTTAGGAATAAAGTCTCACTTTTTCTGATTTTCGGAGTGGCAGAACTTCATAAAAATGCAATAAGTCACAATGTACACTTTGATGCCTGTCTCTTTTGCTCAAGGTAATGTTTTTGAAATATTTTTATTTGAATAAGCAGTTTATTTTCTTTTTAAAACTGAGTAATTTAACCTTGTATGAACACATCACAAAACACTTATCCATTCACTTAATAATGTACATTTGGGTTAGTTCAAGTGTGAGGTATTATGAACAAAGATATTGTGAATATTAACTCACCTGTCTTTCTTATAAGCATGTATTTTCATTTACCCTGGGTGGAGAGTACCTGGGGGTAGAAATGATGGGTAGATAAATGTTAAATTCTTTTTTTTTTGAAATGGTTTTCTTGATGTATAATTTACTGTCATAAAGTCACTCATTTAAAGACACGTGTTGATTTTTCTGCAAACGTACAGTGTTTCGTAACCATCACTATCCCATTTTAGAACAATTCCATCACTGCACAAGGTTCCGCAATCTTTACTGTACTGGCTGCATTTGACAAAGTCAGTCCCTTCTGCTTGAAATGCTTCCATTACTTAGTTTCCAGTTCAGTAAATTCTATTCCTTTTATGATTTGTTTTTTCATGTTTTTTTCCCCACTGGTCTTTCCTTTTCTGTCTCCATTGCTGATTTCTATCTTTCTCCCAAACCTCTCAACATTAGTTTTGACCCAGGAAGTAGTTCTTGGACCACTTTCAACCTCAGCCATTCAACCCCTTGATGACCTCACCCAGTCTCCTGGCTTCTTAAAAATTTTTAATGGTATTTTAGTCTTGGAGTTCCAACCTTGTACCTTACACACAGTGATCTAGACCTGCCAAATATATATTTGTTAGATAAATCAATGGAACATAGAGCTGGTGGGAAATATCATGAGCTTAGATTCTAGTCATCATATAAGATAAGGAGGAGTTTGATCAAAGCTATGAGAGCAGTACAAACAAATTAGTATTGGGTTCAAAAGAAGAACAGAAAACGTGTACTTTAGACCAAGCTGGTCAGACCCATTGACCACTGCACCCAACATAACTGGGATATAGAATCCTCATCACATATTGATGACAGAAGAATTGGCAAGAGTAGCAAGTGCAATTTGTCTTTTTGTTAGCATCTGTTTTTTTTTTTTTAAGGAAAAGTTTTCTAAATTCAAAAGATACTTCCATTGGAGAAAAAATGGAATTAGAGTATGAGCTATTGTCCTTTTTTACTGAGAATAAGAAAAAAAATCCCACTTTTATAAAAGTAGTTTGTTCCAAAAAGCAACTTCCATCAACATTTATCAATTTATCTAACATCTCAGTATATTAATCTATTATTGCCTGGTACATATTTTAATAGATTTTAGATTAATGTATGAGGTAATTGTGCAAATATATATTTCCCTTTTGATAAGCAATCTGGGAAGATACCAGAACACAAGAAGCATAATTTGTTTACTATATATTCTACTTCTCCATACTTAAAAAAATATATTTTTAAACAAGGGAAACAGTATATAATTGTACATTGCAGTTTGGCTTATGATTTCTTTAAACAAGGTTTACATAGAGGTTAAAATTAGCATCTGGGTGCTGCTATTGAATCACATACCAGTTGATTCCTACAAAATTATTTAACGTAACATTCTATTTTGTAAAGATAAACTTATCAGAATCATACATTGTTATTTAAAATAGATTTCTTCTCTATAATTGATAGTCTTTTCAATGAGTTTAAATTCTCCCTAGTTTCAATGATGGTGATGTAAAGTTCAAGGTGAGTATTTTTTAAAGCTGACTGTTATTGTTATTTAAGAAAATGCATTGTATTCAAGAGTCAGTATATTTTCGTTTCTGCAGCATTACTGTCTTTATAAAATTGCTGAAAGTATGTGTTTGTGTATTTGTGAAATTCTTTTTTGAACAAAAAGACATAAACAAGGTTAGAATAAAGTCTAATACTCAATGTTAGTATAACATTATAATTTATGAGGTAATAATCTGTTCACAATATTTAGCTACACTGAACAAGACTCTATAGGCTTATGCATTACAATACTTTAAAAAATTACTTTTTTTTCAGTAATGCACTTTATTTATTTATTTATTATTTATTTTTACCTTTTGACCCCCTTCACCCATTTGTCCCGCTGCCCACCTCTGGCAATCACCAGTCCGTTCTCTGTATCCATGGGCTTTTTTTCCCCTCTTTAAAAAAAGATTCCATATATGAGAGATCATATGGTGTTTGTTGTCTACAGTCTGACTTATTTCACTTAGCGTAATGCCCTGGAGGTCCACCCATGTTGTTGCAAATGGCAAGATTTTATTCTTTTTTATGGCTGAATAATAGTCCATTGTATTTGACCCTCGAACAACACTGATTTGAGCTGTGCAGACCCACTTATATGCAGATTTCTTTCACTTAATATGTCTTACAGTACTACATGATCCTCGGCTGGTTGAATCCACAGATGCAGAACTGCAGATACGAAAGGCCAATTGTGAAGTTATACTCTGAGTTTTGACTGCACAGAGATTGGCACAACCCAACACTCGTGTTATTCAAGGGCCAACTGTGATGCCACAATTTCTGTATCCATTCATCCATCAGTGGATGGATACAGTGGATACAACTTAGGTTGCTTCTACATATTGTCTATCATAAACAATGCTGCAATGAATGTGGGGATGCTTACATCTTTCAAGTTAGTGTTTTCATTTTCTTGATAAATACCCAGACATGGAACTGCTGGATCATATGGTAGTTCTAATTTTAATTTTTTGAAGAACCTCCATGCTGTTTTCCATAGTGGCTGCACCAGTTTACAGTCCCAGAAACAGTACACAAGTGTCCCCTTTTCTCTACATCCTCCCAAACACTTGTCACTGTTTGTCTTTTTTTTTCTTATGAAGCAGGTATTTCTTTTTTTTTTATAGATCTTTATTGGAGTATAATTGCTTCACAATACTGTGTTAGTTTCTGTTGCACAACAAAGCGAATCAGCCATATGCATACATATGTCCCCATATCCCTTTCCTCTTGAGGCTCCCTCCTATCCTCCCTATCCCACCCCTCTAGGTCCTCGCAAAACACCGAGCCGATCTCCCTGTGCTATGCGGCTGCCATTCTAACAGGTGTGAGGTAGTATCTCATTGTGGTTTTGATTTGCATTTCTCTGATGATTAATGACATTGAGCATCTTTTCATGTACTTGTTGGTCATCTGTATCTCTTCGTTGGAAAAATGTCTATTTAGGTCATCCCATTTTTAAAATCATATTTTTTTTGCTATTGAGTTGTGTGAGTTCGTTATATATTTTGCATATTTTTCCCTTATCAGATGTATGGTTTGCAAATATTTTCTCCCATTCAATAGGTTGCCTTTTCATTTCATTGATAGCTTCCTTTGCTGTGTAGAAGCTGTTTAGTATGATGTAGTTCCACCTGTTTATTTTTGTTGCTTTTGCTTTTGGTGTCAGATTAAAAATAATATCACCAAGACCTATGTCAAGGAGCTTACCACCTATGTTTTGTTATATGAGTTTTCTGGTTTTAGGGCTTAAGTTCAAGATGTTAATTCATTTTGAGTTAATTTTTGGGTATGGTGTAAGACAGTAGTTGAATTTCATTATTTTGCACATGGCTGTGCAGTTTCTCACACCACTTATTGATGAGACTGTTCTTTGTGTATTATATATTCTTGGCTCCTTTGTCATTAATTAACTGACCATATATGTGTAGGTTTATTTCTGGGCTCTGTTCTGTTCCATTGATCTATGTGTCTGTTTTTATGCCAATACCATACTGTTTTAGTTACTATAGATTTGCAGTGAGTTTAAAATCAGGGAGTATGAGGCCTCCAGCTATATTCTTCTTTCTCAAGATTGATTTAGCTATTCAGGTTTTTTTGTAGTTCCATGAAAATTTTAGGATTCTTTGTCCTATTTTCTTAGAAAATGCAATTGAAATTTTGATAGGAATTTCATTGAATATGTAAATTGCTTTTAGTAGTATGGAAATTTTAAAAATATTGATTCTTCCACCCCATGATCACAGAGTGTCTTTTCATTTATTTGTATATTCTTCATTTTCTTTCATCAATGTCTTGTACTTTTCAATATACAGTTCTTTCATCTCCTTGGTTAAGTTTATTCCTAGGTATTTTATTCTTTTTAATGCAATTGTAAATGGGATTGTTTTCTTTCTCATAGTTCATTATTGGTATATAGAAATACAACAGATTTCTGTGTATTGATTTTGTATTATGCAATTTTATTAAATTTATTTATTAGTTATAACAATTTTTGATGGAATCTTTAGGGTCTTCTATATATAATATCATGTCACCCACAAATAGTGAGAGTTTTGTTTCTTCCTTTCCAATTTGGAAGCTTTTATTTCTTTTTTCTTGCCTAATTGCTCTAGCTAGGCCTTCCAATACTAAGTTTAATACAAGTGACAAGAGTGGACATTCTTGTCTTGTTCCTGATCTTAGAGGGAATGCTTTCAGCTTTTTACCATTGAGTATGTTAGCCGTGGGCTTACCATATGTGGCCTTTATTATGCTGAGGGACATTCCCTCTATACCTACTTTGTTGAGAGTTTTTAATGATAAATGGATGTTAAATTTTGTCAGATGCTTTTTCTGCATCTATTGACATGATAATATGATTTTTGTCTATCATTTTGTTAATGTGGATTATCACATTGACTGATTTGTGGATGTCAAACCATTCTTGCATCCCTGGACTAAATCCCACTTGATCATGGTGTATGATCCTTTTAATATATTGCTGAATTGAGTTTGCTAATATTTTGTTGAGAATTTTTGTGTCTATATTCATCAGAAATGCTAGCCTGTAATTTTCTTTTCTTGTGGCATCCTTTTGGTATCAGTGTAATGTTGGCCTCATAAAATGAATTTGGGAGAGCTCCCTTCTCTTCTATTTTTTGTAAGAATTTGAGAAGGATTGATATTAATTCCCTCTTGAATGTTTGATAGAATTCACCAGTGAAGCCATCTGGTCCTGGACTTTTATTTGCTGGGAGGTTTTTGATTATGGATTCAATTTCTGTACTAGTAATCAATCTGTTCAGGTTTTCTATTCCATCATAATTCAGTCTTGGTAGGTTGTATGTTACTAGGAATTTACCCATTTATTCCAGGTTGTCCAATTTGTTGGTGTATAATAGTTCACAATAGTATCTTATGATTCTTTGTGTTTCTGTGGTAACAGTTGTAACATTTCCTCTTTCATTTCTCATTTTATTTATTTGAGTTCTCTCTCTTTTCTTGGTGAGTCTGGCTAAAGTTTTGCCAATTTTGTTTATCATTTCAAAGAACTAGGTCTTAGTTTTATAGATCTTCTCAATTGTCTTTTAGTCTTTATTTCACTTTTTTTCTGTTTTAATCTTTGTTATTTCCCTCCTCCTACTTTAGGCTTCATTTTTTCTTCTGTTTCTAGTTCCTTGAGGGGTAAAGTTAGATTTTTATTTTATTTGAGACCTTTCGTGTTTGTTGAGGTAGGCATTTATTGCTATAAACTTCCCTTTTAGAACTGCTTTTCCTACATCCCACAAACTTTGATGTTATATTTCCCTTTTCATTTGTCTCAAGGTAATTTTTGATTTCTCTTTTGGTTTCTTCTTTGACCTATTGATTGTTCAGTAACATGTTGTTTAATCTCCACATATTTGTAAGTTTCCCAGTTTTCTTCATGTAATTAATTTCTAGTTTTATATTATTGCATGTGGAAAAGATGCTTGATATGACTTCAGTCCTCTTAAATTTATCAAGACTTGTTTTGTGGCCTAACATATGATCTATCTTGGAAAATGTTCCATGTGCACTTGAAAAGAGTGTGAATTCTGTTGCTTTTGTTCTGGTCTAACGTGTTGTTTAAGGCTGTTGTTTCCTAATTGCTTTTCTGTCTGGATGACCTATCCATTGATGTAAGTGAGGTATTAAGATCCCCCACTATTATCCTATTGCTGTCTATTTCTCCCTTTAGATGTTTACTGTTTGCTTTATATATTTACGTGTTCCTATGTTGGGTGCATAAATATTTATAAATGTTATATTCTCTTGTTGGATTGACCCTTTTATCATTATGTAATGCTCATATTTGTCTCTTATTAAAGTCTTTGTTTTAAAGTCTATTTTTTTCTGATATAAGTATAACTACTCTAGCTTTCTTTTGGATTCCACTTGTGTGCAATATGGTTTTCCATCCCTTCACTTTCAGTCTGTGTGTGTCCTTGCATCTAAAGTGTGTCTCTTGTAGGTAGCACATAGATTTTTTAATCCATTCTGCCAGTCTATGTCTTTTGATTGAAACATTTGGTCCATTTACATTTAAAGTAATTACTAATAAGTATGTACTTTTTGCCATTATGTTCATTGATTACTGGTTTTGTAGTTCCACTTTGCTCTCTTCTTTTGCTCTCTTCTTTTGTGGTTTGAAGAATTTCTTAGTGGTATACTT
This sequence comes from Mesoplodon mirus, assembly GCF_964341445.2. Lineage (NCBI taxonomy): Eukaryota > Metazoa > Chordata > Mammalia > Artiodactyla > Ziphiidae > Mesoplodon > Mesoplodon mirus. Next base: position 3,523,329 of record NC_138978.1, on the reverse strand, counting down.
ATATTAATTTCTCTTTATATTTTGTGTTTTTACTGTAGGTTTTTGCTTTGTGGTAACCATGAGACTGACATGTAACAACTTATATCTATAACAGTTTATTTTATGTTAATAACAACCATTTATTTTATGTTGATCCCATTCTGAATCTCAACATTTTTACCCCCCCCACACACATTTTATATTTTTGATGTTACATTTTACATCATTTTTATCTTTTGTGTTCCTTAACTTATTATTGTAGTCAAATTTATTGTTATTACTTTTGTCTTTTAACTTTCATACGAACTTTACAAGTGATTAATTCACTACCTTTACTATATATTTTCCTATCCAATGAGATTTATTCTTTCATATGTTTTCTTGTTACTAATTTGCACCCATTTTTTCAGGTTAAAGAAGTTCCTTTGGTATTTCTTGTAAGGTCAGTTTAGTGGTGATGAACTCCTTTAGCTTTTGCTTATCTGGAAAATTCTTTATCTCTCTTTCAATTCTGAATTATAAGTTCACCAGATAGAGTATTCTTGGTTGGAAGATTTTTCTTTCAGCACTTTGAATATTTCATGTCACTCTCTTCTGACTTGCAAAGTTTCTGCTGAAAAATGGGAGTTCCCTTGTATGTAACAAGTTGTTTTTCTCTTGCTGCTATTAATATTCTCTACTTGTCTTTAACTTTTTTTTTTTTTTTTTTTTTTTTTTTTGCAGTATGTGGGCCTCTCACTGTTGTGGCCTCTCCTGTTGCGGAGCACAGGCTCCAGACGTGCAGGCTCAACGGCCATGGCTCACAGGCCTAGCCGCTCCACGGCATGTGGGATCTTCCCAGACCGGGGCATGAACCCGTGTTCCCTGCATCAGCAGGCAGACTCTCAACCACTGTGCCACCAGGGAAGCCCTGTCTTTAACTTTTGATATTTTAATTATAATGTATTTTTTATATATATGCACACACACACATACACACATATATATATTCAGCTTCTTTTCCATTATAGGTTATTACAAGGTATTGAATATAGTTCCCTGTGCTATACAGTAAATCCTTGTTATCTATTTTATATATAATAGTATCTATCTGTTAATCCCATACTCTCCTAACTTATCCCACCCCCACCTTTTCCCTTTGGTTACCATAAGTTTGTTTTCTATGTCTCTGTTTCTGTTTTGCAAATAAATTCATTTGTATTACTTTTCAGATTCCACATATAAGTGATATCATATAATACTTGTCTTTCTCTGTCTGACTTACTTCACTTAATATAATGATAGTCTCTAGGTCCACCCATGGTATTTTCCATCTCTTTGTTTAAGTTCTCACCATTCTTCTCCCCAGTTCAGTGAATGTCTTTATGACAATTACTTTTAACTTTTTATCAGGTAAATTCCTTATCTCTATTTCATTATGTTTTTTTCCTGAGATTTTATCGTGGTCTTTCATTTGGAACATATTCCTCTCATCCTTCATTTTGCTTGACTCTCTGTGTTGCTTTTTATACAGTAGATGAAACAATGACCTCTTTAGTCCTGAAGGAGTGGCCTCATGTAGGAGGTGAAACTTGTTCCATCCTGCCCCAGCTCTGTTGTCTCTCAAACTTTTGTGCATGTCCAAGCAGACTATTATACTTTTAATAGCTCCCAGTGTTTGAGGATGTACCAAGCTTTTCAGTGTCCCTGAGGGGAGGATCTCAGCACCTATTTCGGGCTGTTTGGAAGCCAGACTCAGGCAGCAGATTTTACAAGTACGTAAACATATACAGTCTTGCGGGACTGCAAGTGTAAGCTACATTGGGCTATGGATCTTGTGGTGTCCCCTATATGGCAGCTGCAAAAATTGGGGTTCCTGAGGAGTGTGTATGTAAGCAGTTTTCTGGTAGATATCAGTGAGCTGCAGGGGGAGAGTGCCAAGATTATGTCTACAGCCTATGTTCGTTGATAGAAGCTTTGTAGGTCACTAGATGTGTGCCAAACCTGAAGCCTGCCCCTCAGGCTGAAGCTCCAGGACAAGCAGGGGCCTCCTTCATAGACAGATGGAGGTTGGGGTGTGCCTCAATCTTCTGTCTGTACAATGCCCTGGAGGTGTTGGCTTGCCAATAACTGTCTCTCTGATTGCCACAGTCCCATGGGACTCAGGAATGCAAGCCCCGCCCACCCCCTTGGCCACAAGAGACAGGAGACCAGAGGGTATCCCTTGGAGACAGCTGCAAAAACTGGGCACCAGACATAAAAACCAGGGCCCCAGCATGTAGCACTCCTGTCCAGCAGATACTGGCGCTCTGGAGCATGGCAGAGGGAGAGCATGAAGACAGCACCCACCCTCCAAGATCTGCAGGAAGGTGTGTGTTTAATTAGAAGCCTGCCCCTCAGGCTGTAGCCATGATGATTAGCTAATAAGCCTCCTTCACAGAGAGACCAAGTTCCTGGGTTGTTGCCTCTTGTTGTGCCCTGGCGGGGGTAACAGTTTAAGAATTCTTTTTCCATTAGTTACAGTTCTGTGGGTTCTAGGTACAGCAACCCCACTGGCTGCCAGAGTCTGACAATATAGTGGTGTTCCCTGATGGCAATCACAAAAATTGGGTGTCAGACAGGGGTATGAGCTCCTTTCTGGGTGAAACTGATTATTACAGTCCCCTGGGACCAGGAACACAATCTCCCCTGACCTCCAGACTCAGGCATTTAAAAAGCATCCCATGGGCAGTGGGTTGGGGCACCAGACTCATGTATAATCTACCTTCTGGGAAGGGAAAGTGTGAAGATGGTGCCTACCAGTCACTGTCCCCAGAGAGTGGTACAGTGGGCTCCTAGATGTGTCTGTTAAATTAGATGTCTGCCTCTCATGCAGATGCTTTAATTTAAGCAGGTGGGCCTCTTTATGTCTGAGTGAGATCGGCTGCCTCTGCACTGGGCCCTGATGTGGTTAGTCTGAGCATGTGGATCCTAAGAGCTGTGTCCAGATTGTCACAGTTTTGTAGGTCTCAGGACACGAGCCCCATTGTTTTTCTAAGCTGGATGTTTTGGGACCTTGTCTCTCAGGGGCAGGTCCTAAAACTTGAGGTGTCTGTTGGGGGTTTGAACACTTTGCTCCTCAGAGAGAAGCTCTAGGGTTGGAGTTTTTCTCCCACTTCTGGGTCACCGTGAAGTGTTGGGGTTTATGGTGAGATTGTGTCCCCTCCTCTCCTTCAATGTGATTTTCTTCTCATTTGCCCCATGTGTAGTCATCAGTTAGCCAGCTTTGTGTTTTTCAAAGAGGAAATTGTTCCATATGTATCTGTAGACTCAGTGTGTCCAGGGGAGGAGGTGAGCTCAGGATCTTCCTATGTTGCCATCTGGAATGGGAACCCCTTAAATCTCACACATTTTTACATTAACTGATGGCTCCACATTTTGAGATGCTGCTTCACAATGTGTTTCATTTGCTATTTCCTCACACCATATTCCAAGCACGTACTTGAACTGTGCATTCAAATTTTAAACCCTAAAGAATTAAACATTCTCATTCATGGGTTATTGTTGCACAATGCAGAAGTTTCTTTTTATTGACTGCAGGTTACTATTTCTTTTCAACTATCTGTAATGAATTGTTCCCAATTATATGTTTTTAAATGTTTTCCTCTGATTGTAAATGTAATGTATACTCATTGCAGAAAATCTAGAAACACAGACACATATTAAGAACAAAAATAGCATTTCTCTGGTGGCGCGGTTGTTGAGTCTTCCTGACAATGCAGGGGACACGGGTTCAGGCCCTGGTCTGGGAGGATCCCACATGCCGCGGAGCAGCTGGGCCCGTGAGCCACAACTGCTGAGCCCGCGCGTCTGGAGCCTGTGCTCCGCAACAAGAGAGGCTGAGATAGTGAGAGGCCCATGCACTGCAGTGAGGAGTGGCCCCCGCTCACTGCAACTGGACAGGGCCCTCATGCAGAGACGAGGATCCAACACAGCCAAAAATAAATAAATAAATTTATTTTTAAAAAAAACGAACAAAAATAAATTACCTATAGCCAACCACTCAGAGTTAAATCTAGCTGATATTTGTTTTCCTTTTGCTCTATATGTACCTATATACATATATATGTGTCACAAAATTTGGATGGGGACTTCCCTGGTGGCGCAGTGGTTGAGAGTCTGCCTGCCGATTCAGGGGACACGGGTTCGTGCCCCGGTCCAGGAAGATCCCTCATGCCGCGGAGCGGCTGGGCTCGTGAGCCATGGCCGCTGAGCCTGCGCGTCCGGAGCCTGTGCTCCGCAACGGGAGAGGCCACAACAGTGAGAGGCCTGCATACCGCCAAAAAAAAAAAAAAAAAAATGGATGATACTGCATGTGTAATTCTGCATTCTAGTTATTGCTTTTTATTATTAATATTTAACATTGTACTGTGAATAACTTGCACTTTTATTAAATATTCTTCAAAATGTCTTTTTAATGGTTACATAATATTCCATTATGCAGATTGCCTTAATTTATGAAGCCGTTTGTCAGGTTTCCCTCATAAATAATGCTACCATAGACATCTTCCTACATACATCTTTGTTTATGTGTTTGACTATGTATTTACTCTGAACTTGGTTCTGTGATAATCACTAGAGAAATGGCAGATTAGATGGCAGACATGATTTCTTTGTTGAGTAATGTTTTTCATCACTTCTTCAGGATAGATGCCTATATGTGGAATTGCTTTTTAACACCTCTCAATACCTTATTGCCTTAAAGTTTAATCACCACATTGTGTTTTGCATAGGTTGTGCATTGCATGATTTCCACTCCCCCATAGCCCACATGACCATAGCTAGCTTTCCTTGTAGGCTTACTGTTTGCTAGATCCTTGCATGTATTGCTATTATCTCATGCCTGGATGAAGAAGACTCTATTAGTATTCCCACTTTACACATAAGGAAACTGAAATTTGGAGAATTATGGTACACATGTCTAAGAAGTGGAGACAGGATTCAGACCCAAGCAGTCTGACACCAGGTCCAGATCCTATCTGCTATACTATAAATTATCTTTATTGAATCTTTGCCAGTTAGAAAAGACAAGAGTGTCTTACTATAGGTTTTACGTCTATTCTTTTGATTATGGGTGAATATACAGATTTCTTTTAAGTTTATCTGCTCTTTGCAGCCTTCACAGTGAACGATTAATGCCAACTTGATTTACCTCCACCAGCCGACACAATTCCTTGGTACCCCACCCACTCTTCCAAATGGTGCACACTCTGTAAACAGACATCAATTTTTATATTGAATTATCTAACAGTATGGGGTTTACCATGAATCAGGCACTCTAAACTAATCCAAACATAAAGATATTTACAAAAGACATTTTATAAATGTAAAATCATCCAAGGTCACAGCCGGGAACTGTTTTCTGTATACAGTAGTTCCCTATTATCTGCAGTTCACTTTCTGTGGTTTCAGTGACCAGATGTGGTTAACTGAGGGTCTGAGAATATCAAGAGGGAAATTTCAGAAGTAAACAATTTGTAAGTTTTAAATTTTATGCCATTTTGAGTAGGGTGAGGAAATCTCATACTGTCCCTTTCTGTCCCACCTGGGATGTGAATCTCACCTCATCACAAGAAGGAGAAGTACAGTATGATATGATATTTTGAGAGAGAGAAAGAGAGACCACATTTACATACCTTTGATTACAGTATATTGTTGTAATTGTTTTATTTTATTATTAGTTATTGTCAATCTCTTACTGTGCCGAATTTATAAATTAAACTTGATCATAGGGGTGTATGTATAGGAAATAACATAGTACATATAGGGTTTGGACTGTCCACAGTTTCAGGCATCCACTCAGTGTCTTGGAATCTATCCCCCACAGATAAGGGAGGACTACTGTAGTCAATTTCCTTTGATAGCACATATCTTAAAATTTAGTTTTGTAGTTTCTCCATTCACAGTTCTGTTACAAGACAGAATTTAGGGTTAAGGGTTGAGAATTTCCCACAGCCCGAAATCCCTACATCATTTGTATTCTTCCATCTCAAAGGACAGCATACGGCACTTCCTGGCCAAAGCCCACTGATCCAACTAAGCTCTTTGCTCTACAGCCGGTACAATATTTTTTTCCCAGAATGTTACTCATCATTCACTCATTCTCCCTTATCCTCACCCTCTGCCTCTTGAGCGTCTCCTGTCACATTCCCTATAGACACACTCAAGCATTTCCCATTTTGGAAACCTTCCTTTGCTCACATTTTCTACTTGAGTTAACAATTTCTCTCCCCACTGTTGATCTAAACTTCTCAAAAGAATGCTCCATTCACTATTTCAATGTCCTGGCTTCCCATTAACGATTTAGGCGGACTTCCACTTCTCAGTACTCTCCTGAAGCACTCTTGATGAGGTTGAAAAGAGCTTCTTAAAACCAGGTGAAGTGGATCTTGTGATCTTTCCCTCCACGGATCTTTCTGCTGCATTTGACACCATCAGTCTTTCTTGAAAACCTCTCTATGCCCTCTTTCTGTCTCCCTGCTCTCTGATTCTTCCTTCTTTGTCCAATTGATCATATTCTGATTTTCCTTCCACTGCTCAAATTTTGTTGTGCCCTGCGGCTCAGCCTTTGGCTATTTACTCTTTTCACACTACGTAGTCTCCATGGGTGATTTCATTTACAATTGTGGTTCAATTGCCTCCTACATCTGATAATTACAACTCTGTACATCCAGATTGCACTTATCTCTAGTTTGAGAATCATATACCATTGAATACCTACAACCACCTACATGCCTTATGAGTAACTCCGTGAGTCTCATTCATAAACCCCTTCTTCTTTCTGTGTTCTTGATTTCAATTGCAGACACCACCATCCATTTATTTCTTAAATTGGGAAAGTCATCATCTTGAGACTTCTTTTCTAAATTAGGTGTTTAGTGCTATAAAATTTCCCTTAAGTACTATTTACCAGAATCTCTCAAATTTCATATGTAATGATTTTACATTCCTTCCATTCAAAATACTTTCTAATTCACCTTTTTTATTTCTTCCTTAACCAATGAGTTACTTAGAATTGTGTTATTTAGTTTGCAAACACTTGGGAATTCTATGTGATATATCTGTTATTTGTTTATAATTTAATTCTATTTTGGTGAGAGGACAAACATTGGATGTCTTAAATCCTTTTAGATTTGTTAATACTTGTTTTATGGCCCATAGAATTGTTATCTCTTGCCACATGCCCCTTGTATACTTGCAAAAGATGAGTTTCTGCTGCTTTGGGTGGAGTATTTTATAAATGTCAGTTAGGTCAAGTTGGGTGACAGTACTATTCAAATCATCTACATCCTTCCTGTTTTTCTATCTATTATTTCTATCAATTATATTGACAGAGGGATAGTGACATCTCTGACCATAAATGTGGATTTGTGAATTTCTCCTTGCAGATCTATGAGTTTTGTTTAATGGATTTTGAACTCAGTTATTATTATGTATATTATTAAGCATTTGGAATTGTTTTGTTCTCTTGATGAATTACCTCTTTATCATGATGAAATGACCTTCTTTATCCCTGCTAATATTCTTTACTCTGAAATAAATGTTTTCTAATATGAATATAACCATTCCTGCTTTATTTTCATTAGTGTTAGCATGGCATATCATTTTCTCCATCCTTTAGTTTATTTGTCTTTATATTAAAATGCATTTCTTGTAGGCAGCATAGAATTGGATCATTCTTTTTAATTCAATCTACCAATCTCTGACTTTAATTGGGTGTATTTTGATCATTTACACTTAATGATTGCTTATATGTTTAGGTTTTAAGTTGTCATATTGCTATTTGTGTCATTTTCCCTTTTATTCCCTTTTTTCTACCTTAACTGCTTTTCTATGAATTAATCAGGTATTTGTTATGAAGTCTTTTAATCTACTTTGTTGGATTACTAGCTTCAATTTTTTGTTTTGTTAATTTAATGGTTTCTTTGGGCTTTATAGTGTATACTTCTAACATCACAGCCTGCCTACAAGTCCTATAGTAGCACTCCCTGTATAGTGTAAAGACCTTACAATATTAAACCTCCACTTCTCCATTCCTGCCCTTTATGCTGTAGCTGTCATACAGTTCACATTTACATATGTTATAAACCCCACAACACAATGTTATTATTTTTGTTTAAAACAGCCAATTATATTGCAAGGAGAGTTAAATAATAAGAAGATAATTTTGTATATTTACCCCTGTAGTTATCATTTCCAGGACAGTTAGTTCCTTTATTTAGATCGAGATTTCCATCCGGAATCATTTTCCTTCTTCCTTAAGGAGATCCTTAAACATTTCCTACAGTGCAGTTCTGCTGGTGATGGATTCTTTCAGATTTTGTACATCTGAGAAGATCTTTACCTTACTTGTCAATTTTGGAAGATAATTTTTCTGGGTATAGAATTCTAGGTTGTCAGAGTTTTGGTCTCAGTACTTTAAAGACGTTGCTCTTCTGTCTTCTCACTTACATTGTTTCTGATGAGTAATTGGCAGTCAACCAGATTTTATTTTTCTGTACATAAGGTATCCTTTTTCTCTGGCTGCTTTTAAGACTTTTCTCTTTATCCCCGGTTTTGAGCAATTTGATTGTGATGTGTCTTGGTGAGGCTTCTGTTGCATGTGCTTGGGGGTTATTGAGCTTCTTGCATCTGTGGGTCTATAGTCTTCCTTGAGTTTGGAAAATTTTTAGCCATCATCTCTTTAAATAATTTTTCTACTCTTCCATCCCCCACCTCTACCCCCATACAGTTATAGTAGCTTTTTAAATGTCCACATCTGCCAATTTGAACATTTGTGTCAGTGCCAGTGTGATCAATTGATTGATTTTATCCTCATTATAGCTGTGTTTTTCTTTCTTCTTCTTCTTTTTTTTTTTTTTTAACTTTGATTGAATATTGGACATTGTGGCTTTGGTTTTGCTGGCTGCTGAATGTTTTTGTTTTCCTACAAACATTATTGAACTTTGTTCTGTGGTGCAGTTAATTCTTTGGAAAGAGTTTGATGGTTTAGGATCTTGCTGTTAAGATTTGTTTGGTGGGATCAAAGCAGTCCTTATCCTAGGGTTAATAATTCCCCTTTATGAAGGCAAAAGTTTTCTAAGTAGTCTCCCCAATGCTCCTTGAGTCTGGAAGTTTCCTTGCTGGTGGGAACAGGCACTATACTTGGCCCTGTGTGAGCAGTGCACACAGTTTGCTCTAATCTTTTGGGGTCAGCTTAATCCCTGGCCTTGGGTAGTTTCCTTGTACCTGTGCACTGATTAGTACTTGGCTGAATGCTCAAGGGGCTTCTTCAGATCCCTGGGGTTCTCCCTCTGCACCTCTCTCCTCTTTGGAACTCTGTCTTGCAAACATTGGCTGCCTTTGTCTCCACAGATTCTCAACTCTGTCTCTTCATCCAGGGAGTCTGTCAGGCTCCAGAACACACAGAGAGCCTAGACAATCACAGGGCTCACCTTATTCATTTCCCATCTCTCTGGGACCAGGATCCTTCATTGTCTGGTTTTTAAGACACAGTCTGCAGTGCCTTAGAAACCAGTGTGCTACATCTTTTGTCCAATTAGTGTTATCTTCAGCAGAGAGTTAAATCCCATCTCTTATTTTATTCATCAGAAGTAAGAGTCACATTATAATAGCTTTCACCAACGTCTTTGTATCTGTCTCCTCTTGCAGTTTTGGGTGGGAGTGACTTGAAGGCAGGGTCTTTGACTTACTCATCAGGACGTGATCTGCACTGAGTGTGGCTCTGGTGGTCAGGCTGCCTGGATCCTCATTTTGATTCTGCCACTCATTGTTTAAGACTTTAGGAGAGTTACTTAATTTCTCTGTGCCTCTCTTTTCTCATCAATAAGTAGGCAAAGTAATAGTACTACTGCTTGGAGTTACTTTGAGGATTCAGTGATGCATGCAAAATGCTTAGTAAAGCAGCTAGCACATAGCTGTTAATAAATGCTTGTATTAATCTTATAATAATATGTATCCCCACCTTAATACTATATTTTGCTCCTCTTTAGTAGTGAGTGACATAGACTGGCACTCAAAACAATCTGGGTGAATGAGTGAATTTCACCCGCACTGGATTCTCATTGTTGAGCTTGCATCAACTGCTTCCTTCATAGGTGGAAACCTTCATCACTGGCTCAGGTGTTTACTCACCATCATTGCAGAGCTGTGTTTCCAGTGTGATGAAGTCTTCATTTCCACTCCCCAGGTAGCTGGAGATGTGCAGACATTGTCTGTATTAGACACTATGCTTGGTTGGCTGAACGCAACTCTCCCTTGACCCAAATGGCAGAAAGCTATCTGTGGGCAATGCAGAACACAATATTTTACAGAATCAGTGATGCCTTGAAGGGAGATGCAAGCAGATAATGTGATGAGGGAACAAATATATCAGCACTTTCCTGATTAAGCTGATGCATTAGAATTGACTTCAGACCACTGAATCTGGCATGATCATTTCATCCTCATTCCAGAAAGATGGCAGCTGGGATATTTCAACTATTAGGAAATTTGGAGGAATTTAGGGAATGATAGGTGTACAGAGGGAGGTGCACTTTATAAGGCTGAATTTGAAAACATGTCACAGTGTTATAGATTCCAATACATGACATAGAGTTCCTTTTGCTATTACAGAATCCTAATCACTTTGTTTTCTTACGTGGTACATTTTGACTCTGCACGAGAAGAAATATGTGCAAAGCATCTCCTTTTCAGCATGTCTTAGGCATACAATTCTTGATCATTATAGATTTTTATTTAATAAGTTTCTACATTATAGATTTTTATTTAATATAATATTGATTTCTATATGTCCAGCTGATCCTTCCAGTCACTGGTTTTCTCTTTGCTAACAGCCCTGTCTTCAAATGGGCCTAAGGATATTTCAGAGAGGAGCAAACTTCACCCAAATGAACTTGAACATGGTAAATAAGTCAGACAGGGCCCTCTTGGCTTCCCAGATCTTCAGATTATTTGTTTGAAATGGGAACAAATTCCAGCATCCATCGAAGCAGATGTTGGATTTATGTCCTCATCAGGATGGGATTCAGATTTTTCTTTCAGGCCATTTTGGCTTGACTTTTATGGGCTTCTAAAGTATGGCAAAGATGTAAGAAAATGAAGTGGACCAACCCATTTTGTGCATCTGCATATTTGCAGGGACTGATGAGAGGGCATGCACAGCTCACGGCAGCTCATAAAAAGGGTCACTGAGCTGGGAAATGGGCACTTTTTGCATCTTAAGTACAAGCTGTAAGTAATTAGCTTTATAGTCATAAATGTTTTCTATGTGTAGTTGATGCCTTTGCTGACAATGTCTTGTGTCTGAAAGTGGAGGCATGGGTGGAAACCTATTTTCTAAACTGGGACTTGCATAAGAAGTTATTCCCAATCCCAGGGTTTGGAGAGGGAAGGGAAGCCTTAAGCCTATTTCCAGTAAAGGTGTGGCTTGATTTTGATTTTTACATTTTACCCTTCTAAACCTTGTTGTGTCTGAAAGTGGAGGCATGGGTGGAAACCTATTTTCTAAACTGGGACTTGCATAAGAAGTTATTCCCAATCCCAGGGTTTGGAGAGGGAAGGGAAGCCTTAAGCCTATTTCCAGTAAAGGTGTGGCTTGATTTTGATTTTTACATTTTACCCTTCTAAACCTTGTTTTGTACATAGACTTCATAGCTGGTAGTATTGTCATTACAACTTCTTTGTTATTTACAGGTCAGAAATTTTGCTTTCAAATGTACCTGTGATTTCTACACATGGGCATACACACAGAGATGTATTTTTAAAAATTTAGGTGTCTGTTTTCATTGCATTTATTTTTATGGTTATATTCCATTTATGTCAAATGATAACAGTTTTCCATATATGGCAATAGTACCCAAATTGCTCCTAAAAGAATGGTGAGTGAATAAAACATATTAAGTGAATGATAGTACAGGTGGCATAAGTGTATCACAAAAGGCATAAAGATGATAAACAGACATCTAGGGGAATGTCATCATGGACAGTGAGCTTCTCGGCCAGGCAGAGAGGGCCACCAGGTGCTGAGGACCACTTTGTGAACTGACAAATAAGCTTCCTGTGGACATTTTAACATCAGACAAATTTTAACTTCTCGGTGTCTCTGTTTACTCAGATGCAAAATTGGGGATATTAGTAACAGGAGGCTAATGCAGATAGACTACTTCTGCGCCTGTCGTCTGCTCTGCATGTGGTGGGCACCATGGCACCTGCCTAACTTCCTTCCAGTGGCTTTTCTCCCTGAATCCCATGGAGCACAATGGAGCAGGGTGCACGGAGCAAAGAGTGGACCCGAGGGCAGAGCCAGACCTCAGCAACACCAAGTAGGGCCCTCTGGTCTTATGATTCTCTCCACCTTCCATGTCCTCTTACTTACTCTGGGAAGGTTCTAGAACTTACACATTCAGGTGAGACTGAGGACCTTTTAAAGTACTACCTCACCTCTCCCAGGACATGCGTACTGCATCAGGCCCAGGAGGGTGTTTCTATATCTCTAGTCAAGATTAATTTTGAAGAAGAGCTTTCCTTATATATTCTTTTCTCCCTCCCTCCCTCCCTCCTCCCTCCCATTCTCCCTCTTCCTTCCTCCCTCCCACCCTCCCTCCCTCCCTCCCTCCCTCTCTCTCTCGCTCTCTTTCTTTCTTTCTTTCTTTTCCTTTCTTCTTTCCTCCCTCCCTCCCTCTCTCCCTCCATTCCTCCCTTCCTTCTTCCCTCCCTTCCTTTCTTCCTTCCTTCCTCTCTTCTCTCTCCCTCCATTTCTCTCTTTATTTCTTCCTTTTCACAAACATTTACTGAGCAAGTACTATGTGCCAGGTACTGGTCTAGGAGCTGGACACAGTAGGAAACCAGACAGACCAGCTTCTTGCTCGCCCACTCACCTTCTGGCTGGAGGAAGGCACACAATGTACGATACCTACAAGAACTTTAAAGAGAAAATTATTGAGTTTTATTTATTATTATTTAAATAATAATTTATTTAAATAAATAAACATTTATTTATTATAATATTTATTAAATATTTTATTTTAATATAAATATTATTATATTATTATATTATTAAATATTATTATAAATTTATATTTAATATAAATGTTTAAATAAACATAAATATTTATACTTATATAAAATTTATTTATTATAATAATTAATAATAATATATAATAATTAATAATATAATGATTAATAATAAAAATTTTAATAAATAAATTAGATAAAATTTAATAATAATTAAAATTATTATTGATGGTGGAAAGCAACAGAGCAGTCAGAGTTTGGATGGCTCTCGGGCCTCTCAGTCACGTGACCCCTGGAGTTGGTGGATGGGTCCTGGTGGATCGGGTCAGCCTTGGTACTGGTGGGGTTTGCTGGCTTAGTTAACAGGCCTCCACAGAATCATCATGACCTCTACAGTTTGCATATTCTCATGTCAAAACATCAGGGTGAAAATTGATTCTCCAGTTAAACTGGGACATATTAAACAATTGCTACATTGATTTGCTTTGAGAATATATTCTGGAAACCTCCTGCTCATCAGCTGTGTACCAGGCACTGCAGGCGAAGGATGGACCCTGCCCTTCCCATGTAGAATTTCAATAACAGCTCAGATGGCAACGCACTCTTGGGGAGTGGGAACCCAGGCTGAATGCAGGATCTCCATTTCACCAGCTCTGAGCCTTTATACAAGTAACGGAGGGCCTCAGATTTCTCATTTGAACTACAACTGTCATTTTACTTTCGTGCATCATTTACATGAGCATCAGTGAACAAAACTTGGGTCTGCAAGCTTCAGAGTGGCAGGCGGAATAGGGACATTACCTAAGATGGGCAGGTCCTACACCCCACAACTTGTGAATATGAGACCTTATGCAACAGAAGGGACTTCACAGATGTGATGAAGGTCCTTGAGATGGGAGATGATCTTGGGTTATTGCGGGGTGGAGTGTGGGGGCGATGTCATTACAGAATCTAACAAGGGAAAGAGGGAAGCCCAAGGTTACAAGATGATGGAAGCAGAGGTAGAAGTGAGGTGACTCCTGGGTGGGGACCCAAGCAAGGAATGTAGGAGCCTCTAGAAGCTGGAGGAGGCTAGGGAAGGGATTCTCCCCCGCAGCCTCCAGAAGGACACAGCCTTGCCCACACTTTGATTTTAGTTCAGTGAGACCCATTTTTGGCCTTCTGACCTCTAGAACTGAACGATAATAAATTGTGTTGTTTGAAGCCATTAAGATTGTAGCAAATTTTTACAGCAGACACAGGAAACCCATACAGCAGCCAAAGTCCAAATCCAGCCGCTGCCTGTTTCCCTACTGACCGTGAGCTGAGAATGGTTTATCTACATGCATATTGCAATCGAATTGATGAAAGGAATCACCAACTTTAACCTCAGTTAAGCGAAATGTTATCCTAGAAACAAAAATTTTATTCTTGTATCACAAGAATGTTACTCAATTATTATAACAGCCATCAATAAAAACTTGTGGCAATTTGTTTCCTCTCGTTATATAAGTACATACATCAACAATAAAGTTCCTACTGTATAGCACAAGGAACTATATCCAATATCCTGTAATAAACCATAATGGAAAAGAATATGAAAAAGAGCATATATATATATATATATATATATATATATATATGTATAACTGAATCACTTTGCTCTACACCAAAAACTAACACAACATATAGTTGTGTTATCAACTATATTCCAATAAAAAAAAAGTACCTACATCATATTCTCAAGTTCACCTCTTGACACACAAAGCCTAAGAGAGTTACCATCTGGCTCCTTATAGGAAAGTCTTCTGAGCCCTGAACTAAGCCCTGTGGATATCCCGGCTGCGTGTCTGAGCCAGGGTTTGCTCAGCACTGGTCACTTTTTTTTGGCCACACCGTGCACCATGTGGCATGTGGGATTTAGTTTCCCGACCAGGGATCGAACCCTCACCCCCTGCATTGGAAGCTTGGAATCTTAACCATGAGACCACCAGGGAGTCCCAGCACTGGTCACTTTACCAACATATGGGGTTGTGATCATGACCCTCCATTAGGGTATGTGATTATCCACTGAAAAGTCTATTTCCATTGTGTGATCATCACAGTGAGCCATTTGAGGGGGTGGCCCATGCTTCAACTATTTTATTCAACACAACTGGGATTGCAGCAGAGTATGGGGAAACCACTGTCCTGGGTGCCTGCGATGTCTGCCGGGAGGGGCCATTGAGAGGGGCTGGGAGGACCACCCATGGAGGGGAGAAGCAGGCAAGCATCCATAAAGGTCTCAGGCTGTCATGCCTCCTGCCCCCCTGGGGCCCTCTGAGCGGGGCTATTGATGCCGGACACATGTTTCTTGAGTGAATGAATAAATGACGGGTGGTGGTGTTTATTTTCTTCATTTCACACCAGGGGACACTTTAGCCAGAGAGGGTGATGCTGCTTCCACCAGCTCCAGGAGGCACACATGTGCCCTAGCGAGACTGCCTGCGTGGAAGCCTCTCTCCACTCACAGCTGTGCGGCCATAGACAAGGTTCGTAACCTCTCTGTGCCTTGGTTTCCCCATCTCCAAAATGGGAGTTATTATGGTCCCCCTCTCGCTGGAGTGTTGTGAGGATTAATTACTCTTTGTTAGAGCCCAGCACAGAGCAGGTGGTGTGGAAAGGGTAATGAATGACCGTCACTGTGATTGATTTGGCCACATTTGGCACGTCTGGGACTCACACATATGTTTCTGCCTACAGGCCTTGTGACCTTTTTGCTTCTTCTCACCTGCCTTTTTAAAGCAGGAGGAGGAATCAGATGTGTCATAAAAGGAGCCAGTGCTATGCGGGTCATTGAGGGACACTAAACCCACTCCTTATGGGACCACCAGCATATAGAAGAGGTAGTTTTTACAGCGATTCTTTGAGGATGGAAAGGGTCTCCATAGGCCTGGAATGAAGGAAGGGTGTCCGGGTGGCAGGAACAGCATGCACAGAGGCTCGGAAGTGGGAAAGGTGGGGCCTGATGCTGAGGAGGAAAAACCACCCTGGCAGCCTGGGACAGGGGTACAGGTCAGGGAGCAGAGGGACAGAATGTGGGGGAAGGGCAGGCGGGAACATAGGCCGTTGCTTATCTTTCTCCAGCTTTACTGAGACTGGATTGACACTGTGTGTAAATTTAAGGTGTACAAAGTGATGATTTGGTACATGTATATATTGGGGAATGATCACCATAATAACATTAATTAACACTTCCATCACCTCACATACTTATTTGTGTGTGTATGTGTGTGTGTATGTGTTTATGTATGTGTGTATGTGTGTACTGTGTGTGTCTATCTGTGTATGTGTGTATTGTGTGTGCATATGAGTGAGCATGTGTGTATGTAAGTGTGTATTGTGTGTATGTATGTATGTGTGTATTATGTGTGTATGTGTGTATTGTGTGTTTGTGCATTATGTGTGTGTTTGTGTGTGCATGCATATGTGTGTGTTGTATGCATGTGTGTATTGTGTGTTTCTGTATGTGTGTACATGTGTGTATTGTGTGTGTATGTATGTATGTTTATGTGTGTGTGTGTGTGTGTGTGGTGTGAACTTTTAATATTTACTCTCTTAGCCCTTTTGGGTACTTAATACAGTGTTGTTACCTATGGTCACCTTGCTGTGCATCACGTCCCCAGAACTTACTCAACTCATACCTGGAAGTTTGAACACTGACGAACCTGCTTATTGAAAACAACGAAGGTACAGGTGACAAGGAACCACCTGAAAATTTCACAAGAAGAACAGCAGTTTTGGGGTGTGTGAGACCCCTTCCAGGTGGGTGTCTCACAGAAGGGGTCAGAAAGCACGTGTTCCCAAGGCAGCGGCCACAGACCCACTTCAGCAGCGATGCTCGTAAAGCGCCGTCCTGCTGAGGGCTGCTCTCCTGTTCTGGTTGTCAGGCCCACGCTAGATGGGAGGCAGCAGAGAAACAGGTGGAGATAAGACCCCTGTCTGGTCGTCGAGAGCAGAGCCCCCGGACCCACACCGTGAAAGGACCTCCTCCTGGTGGGGCACCTGGCCTCTCTTTGGGATTTACTTTGCATCCAGCCCCCAGCCCCCAGCACCACACCCCACCCCGGGGATGGACCCTCATGGACCTGGGGCCTCTGAGCGCACTCACCCAGGGGTCCCCTCCCATTTACTTCCCAAGTGGCTCCACTTCTAATTTCCTATTTGCAGCGATTTTACTTTTGGTTTCCGTTCCATGAACAGGTGCATGTGTCCTGGATGGGCTCGTCATCGGGATCCAGGCAGAAGCGCTGCTTATTCCATTTCTCTCTGCCCATCTCTGCCTGGTCCTTTCTCCCAGGACCCACCCATGGGTTCTTCTTCCCCATCCCCACTCCTCACATGTGCCTGGGCTCCCCGTGGCCCACCTGTCTTGACCTCTGCTCTCAGAGCCTCTGGAAGCATCACCAGATGTCAGTCCCAGCTGATGCCTGTCTGGTTCCCATCTCCAATGCTGAATGAGGAATCTCCTGGGTTCAGCTCATCCCTTCATGCTGGGTCATGGGCTGTAGGTCACCTGTGCGTGGTGACGGTCCAGTGTCCAACATCTGCCCAGTCAGTGCCAGCAGGGGCCAGGATGATACGGTGCATTGTGCAGCCATGGCCCTTCCCATGGGGCCAGAGAGGGGGATGACTTCCCCTACAAGGGGGTATAAATAGGGCAGGCACAGTGTGTCTCCATTTCCATCCTGAAGACGTGGTGTGGGGCAGAGGTGGGATTGTTTAGAGTTAAGAGTCGAATCCACCAGAAGTCCTTAACCAGCACTGATTGTCCTGTATCTCAGTGCGGGCTAGGATGAGAGACAAAAACATGGCTCTGAAATACGATTTCTTAACCAGAGAGGGAACAGAAAACAGCAGCTCACTTCAAGGTGGGCTTCCTCACAAGAGTGGTGCGTACATGCTCTCAGTGTTCCTCAGCTCTGTAGGGATTCCTGGAAATCATGTTAAATTCCCCTTGGTTCTCTCCTTCCTTTTGGAGAGCTTACATTTTTGCAGAGTCGTGTGATTCCCCAAAAGCTTTTCCCGCATCAGCTTGGGAGAACCTTGAGCAATTCACGTGATGTGGGGATGTCTCCATTTCCAGCCCATCTCTCCAGCAGGAGACGTCTCTCCACCCTGATCTCTCAGAGCCGATGTTCTTTAGTTTGCCAAGTGTTAGGCTTTCTCTCCTGGGAGGATTCCTGCCGGAAGTCAGACACCCTTAGCTTCCCTAGGTGGCGGGAGAGGGGTTGTGAGGACAGGGGTGGAGAGCTCTCATCAGAGCGGGACCCACAAGTTTCCCCCTCATAAGGAGGGATCCCGTTCACACTTTTTGTCCTTCAAAGTGCAGGCTCCGTGGACCCATAGTTTTTAAATAATTCTCTCCAAAGTGACAGTCTGTCAGCTCCTCTTGGAAACAATTTTTGTCCCCAAACACAGTTAAGGACCTGGAGTTATAGAAATCTTTTAAAACACATAATGAAAGTGAACTTTGCAGGGTTTTCCCCTGGCTGTAAACTGGTTTCTCTTGATGCTGCTGTAGTTCAAGCTCAGGACTGTCAGTAAGTCTTATCACGGACTTCCGTTCCCTTTGAGTCATTTTATTCACCTCTGTCTCTGGAGCTCCTCTCTCTTTTTTAATTTATTTTTTTATTTGTCTTATTTTTGTTTTAATTGAAGTATAGTTGATTTACAATGTTGTGTTAGTTTCAGGTGTACAGCAAAGTGATTCAGTTATACGTACATATATATCTATTTTTTCAGATTCTTTTCCCTTATAGGTTATTACAACATATTAAGTACAGTTCTCTGTGCTATACAGTAGGTCCTTGTTGACTACTATTTTATATACAGTAGTGTGTATATGTTAATCCCCAGCTCCTAATTTATCCCTCCCCCACTTTCTCTTTACCATGTAAGACCAGAATGCCAGTTAGCTATTTTTCTTTCTTTAAATACCATTGGTAATGTTGTGTAACTTTTTGCATTATAAAAGTCCTGTAAGCTAATTGTGGGAGGAAACTTTTTAAAAAAAGGAACAAAATCTGTAACAATCTCACCACTGGAGGAACCAGAGCTATTATTTGGCTTACTGTATTCTGTTCTTTTCACTCACAATTTTTATGTGGTTATATTTCACATTTGACCCAGTATTCCTTCCTCAGAGAGCATTAAATCATAAAGAATTTCTTTGTCATTAAAATGAAAATTAGAAGCTATGCTTATGCCAAACTTCCTGGTAGGTTTTGCTCTGACATGGACAGTGGAAAATTCTGGTGTCCTAGAGTTGGGTCTAGAGTCCTTGTCAATCAAGAAGCAAAGTTATGCTTCCTGGGTCTCTGCAGCTCAGGCAGCCAGAAGAGGGACCTGAATTTCTTCTTTTTCTTTTTTTATTGAAGCATAGTTGATTTACAATGTTGAGTTAGTTTCAGGTGTACAGCAAAGTGGTTCAGGTATACATACATATACATCTATTCTTTTTCAGATTCTTTTCCCTTATAGGTTATTACAAGATACTGAGTATAGTTCCCTGTGCTATGTAGTAGGTCCTTGTTGGTTATCTATTTTATATATAGTAGTGTGTATCTGTTAATCCCAAACACATGCATTTAAATGTGGGAAGAGGAAGGGAGAAGCCCTGCCTGGAGTGTGTGGGCTGTTGGCCTTTCTGCCCTGCAGATGACCTCTGCCAGTGACCTGGATGGACTATGCCTTCCTCTGGCTTTTCCCTTTCAGAGATAACATCACACTCCCTCCCTACAACCCACATGGCTGAGACTAGGTTCCTTGGCTACTCCTTCCTCCCCTGTGGAATTGTCCCACTGCAGGTCATGCATCACAATCCTCTAGAGTGGCGTAGAGCATTTAGCTGCATTTCTTTCCCAGATGCAATTTAGACCAGGAACGAAGGACATGGACTGATTAGGAAACAAGCCACTCAGCACTATATGGCTTTCTGCTCTTAACCCAGCCAAAGAGCCCATACTTTTCCATTTGGATTTGTGCATTTCTCTGTTAAGTCATCAGTTTCTGTTGTACATAAGTGAGCATCTCCTTTTTCTTTTCATTAAACAACAGCGGCACTCTTCAGGGTGTTCAGTGCCATGAAATAGAAAACAAAGTTCTTTATCCTCTTTAGAGCAAGTATAATTTTTACTCACTAAATCTTCTTATAAGCTGGCTACATTTCCTGAAAGCATGTTTAAAAATTAAATAAGGTTCCCCTCTCATTAGTTGGGTGTGTGTCCTTTGTAGAAGGGTAAATAAGAATATTTACAGCAAAGGGAATTTGACTTTATTATGGAAAGTCTTACTATGGAGTTTTGGGGGATACTCAGGAGAATTCATCTCTCTGTTACCTGTGTTGGATCTGTTACCTGCAGGATGGTGGCAACTGTGATATAGAGGCTTCTTTCTTATTTTCAGCCAGCACCTAGGCCGCCTCCTAATCCACCTGTCATCAGATATCAGGGAATGGAATCTCCTTACAATGGCAGACTAAACATGGGAGGCATTCCCCAAATCATTTAAGAAAAAACAGACTACTGAGTGTTAGTTGCAGGTCCTTTCACAGGAGAGTTGAAGGTTGAATCTGAATAGAACAGGCCTGGGACTTACTGGGCATTTTTGTGGAGAACAGGGCTGCTTGCTTTGGGGGTTGTACAGGTGCAAGTTCCTCTGGAAAGTGACCTCTCTGCTATGTCTCATTTGCCTGACCCTAGTCCCAGCCCTGATGTAGACCCTCAATTTTATCTTGTAAACCATCACAGACCTCATCTTAATCCTGCTCTCTCTGGACAGGTGTCCAGGCACTCCACAGTCATTTACTAAGTTCCTGCTGTGTGCCAGGGTTGCTGCAAGGTTCTGGGGGTGCCATTTAGTAGTTTACAGACTGGCAGAAGGACAAGTACAATACATTAACTCAGAGGAAACAACAAGGTCTTACTGTATAGAACAGAGTATTATATTCAGTATCTTATGGTAAACCATAATGGAAAAAAACATAAAAAATAGAATGTATATATATGTATAATTGAATAACTTTTCTGTACAGCAGAAATTAACTCAACGTTGTAAACCAACTATACTCCAATTAAAAAAAAACTTAGAGGAAAACTAAACCTTAGCTTGTCCATATATGACGGCTGTGGTATGCCGTTCCTTTGCTTAGAGAGGATTTATAATACCTACACACCTGGATAGTAATAGTAATATCACCATTAATAGTTTTACTATTAGTACAGTCGTGGTGTTGGTGATATTGTCCTCAAAACATCAGTAGTAATATCGACAGTAATGCTGCCACTGTTACTGGCAGCAATAGTAACGGGGCTGGGCTGGTATGTGACACAGAGTACCCAGCAAACACTCTGGTGCATCTTCTTGGTACAGATTCTTGCCTTCACCACTTATTGGCCATGAGGTATTGGACAAGTGATTTAACGTCCCTGTGCCTCCGTTTCCTCATCTGTAAAGGCATGAAAAACCCTATTTGCCTGACAAAGTTGAAGCCAACATTTGGTCTGATGGGATTTTACAGCCCTTAGAACGGAGCCTGGCACACATTGAGTTTTAGATGAATGTTAACAATTTTCACTCCGTTTTGCTGTGTAGAGATCATAAAACTTCAGGGACACAGAGCAAGACCCACACATGTCTCCTGCTTCGGTGGGGTTGGGCGAGGGTGACGGTCAATTTTATGGGTCAACTTGACCAGGAATTAAGGGTGGGGTGTCCGGATATCTGGCAAAACGATTTCTGAGTGTCTGTGACAGTGTTTCCCAATGAGATGAACATTTGGATCACAGATCGAGTACTGCAGGTCTCCCTCTCCAGTGTGTGTGGGCATTATATGATCTGTTGAGGGCATGAATAGAATAATAAGACTGAATCATCTTAAAATTTGTATGGAGACACAAAATATCCCGAATAGACAAAGCAGTTTTTAGGGAAAAAAAATGGAGGTGGAGGAATCAGACTCCCTGACTTCAGACTATACTACAGAGCTACAGTAATCAAGACAATATGGTACTGGCACAAAAACAGAAACATAGATCAATGGAACAAGATAGAAAGCCCAGAGATAAACACATGCACCTATGGTCAACTAATCTATGACAAAGGAGGCAAAGATATACAATGGAGAAAAGACAGTCTCTTCAATAAGTGGTGCTGGGAAAACTGGACAGCTACATGTAAAAGAATGAAATTAGAACACTCCCTAACACCATACACAAAAATAAACTCAAAATGGATTAGAGACCTAAATGTAAGGCCAGACACTATAAAACTTTTAGAGGAAAACATAGGAAGAACACTCTTTGACATAAATCACAGCAAGATCTTTTTTGATCTACCTCCTAGAGTAATGGAAATAAAAACAAAAATAAACAAATGGGACTTAATGAAACTTCAAAGCTTTTGCAAAGCAAAGGAAACTATAAACAAGATGAAAAGACAACCCTCAGAATGGGAGAACATATTTGCAAATGAATCAACAGACAAAGGATTAATCTCCAAAATATATAAACAGCTCATGCAGCTCAATATTAAAGAAGCAACAACCCAATCCAAAAATGGGCAGAAGACCTAAATAGACCTTTCTCCAAAGAAGACATACAGATGGCCAAGAAGCACATGAAAAGCTGCTCAACATCACTAATTATTAGACAAATGCAAATCAAAACTACAATGATGTATCACCTCACACCAGTTAGAATGGGCATCATCAGAAAATCTACAAACGACAAATGCTGGAGAGGGTGCGGAGAAAAGGGAACCCTTTTGCACTGTTGGTGGGAATGTAAATTGATACAGCCACTATGGAGAACAGTGTGGAGGTTCCTTAAAAAACTAAAAATAGAATTACCATATGATCCAGCAAACCCACTACTGGGCATATACCCAGAGAAAACCATAATTCAAAAAGACACACATACCCCAGTGTTCATTGCAGCACTATTTACAATAGCCAGGACATGGAAGCAACCTAAATGCCCATTGATAGACGAATGGATAAAGAAGTTGTGGTACATATATACAATGGAATATTACTCAGCCATAAAAAGGAATGAAATTGAGTCATTTGTTGAGACGTGGACGGACCTAGAGACTGTCATACAGAGTGAAGTAAGTCAGAAAGAGAAAAACAAATATTGTATATTAACGCATGTATGTGGAACCTAGAAGAATGGTACGGATGAGCCGGTTTGCAGAGCAGAAGTTGAGACACAGATGTAGAGAACAAATGTGTGGACACCAAGGGGGGAAAACCACGGTGGAGTGGGGATGGTGGTGTGCTGAATTGGGCGATTGGGATTGACATGTATACACTGATGTGTATAAAATTGATAAAAAAAAATCCGTAAACACTAACTATAAATTGGAGGGTGTCATGCAGTAATTGTTCAACTGCATTTTCTGCCTTTGGAAGAGAAAGTAGCATTTCATTATCTAATTATGTTCTAGGACTAATGTAAGTGTTAATCATGGACAGTGGTGTTTTTCGATGATTTTATTCTGTTTCACCTCAGTAATTCTCAGGTTAGTTGGGATTTGTTACACTTCAAGGATTTTAATTCCATACTATTAAAACTATACAACATCTGTAATACTCATTTGTAGACTCATACCAAAAAATTAACTTCCCAAATATTAAAATTGAAATGATCATTCATTAAAAAAAAAAAAAGAATAAGAAGACTGGGCAGGAGTGTATTGTCTGTCTGACTGCAGGACTGGAACATCTGTCTCCTGTCCTTCATGCTCCTGGTTTCAGGTCTTCAGACTTGAACTGAATTTCACCACCAGCTTTGCTGGATGTCCAGCCTGCAGACAGCAGCTCACGGGAACTCTCAGCCTCCATAATGGATGAGCCAATTCCTTATAAGGACTCTCTTTCCATATATATGTAGAAATATAAATAGAAATGTACATATATATATTATAATACATATATTTAAATGTACATATACATGTGTTATAATATATATATTATGGATAGGAATACCTATGTTTCTATCTCCAGCTCTATATATCCTAATGGTTCTGCCTCCCTGGGGAACCATGGCTAATAGAGTGGGTCTGGGTTACGCTGGGTTTGCTCATGTCAGCTGGGGCCTCAGCTCCATGCTTGGCTTAGGATCACAGGCCAGCTTGGGTATGAGCTAACCACTCCAATGGCTAAAGTGCTTTCAAGACTTTGCTTGCAATCATTTACTAACATGTCATTCACCAAAGCTTGTCCTGTGGCCAAGCCCAGGGCAGGGAATGGTGCCTGCCCACAGTGGGAGGACACTGGGGTTATGGCCAAGGGTATGGAATTGCATGAATGCAGTCTGCTAGGGAGGGCCCTGGAGTTCACTCCTACGTCTGACCTAAATACCCTTAGCTCTACTTAGAGTAGGGTATCCAGGTCTGCAGTGGCCAAGAATGGGCTTGTCTGAGTGTGTGTTGAAGACCCAGGCATCACTGTAGTGTGACCTTTACTCACGTGGCCAAACTCTTTTGTGTGGAGCTGAGACCTTAACACCCAAAACAAGTTTGAATCTTCTGCAGTGAAATTGTTCCTCTCTTCCTGGGGGTGATGAGGAGGGGTAGGTTACAGTGTGTGGGTTATAACATCACTCAGGAGACATCTTATCTAAATCCTCATAACAGATGTTTGGTGAAAGGTGAAACTGACACATAAGCTGCTTAGAAGTATTGTCAAAACTCTCATAATCTCTCCCAACATATTTAACCAGTGCGTGTTCCACCCAGGGTGGCTGGCACACTGCACCTTATCAATGTTCACCAGATACAGCTTGGAATGACCGCAGAGCAGGTGACTTTGAAACAGAGAAAGGAATCTTCTGTGCTAAGGAGAACAGCAGTGCACAAACTGCAGGATATTCAGAAGAAAATTCGCTATCAGGTCAGACAAATCTTACCTGTGTGTGCACGTTTTAAGAAGAAAACCAAAGATCATTAAATCATCAGCCCAGAAGGAATCCTGGCCATCCTGTGTACATTCTTCTACCTTCCTTGCTTACAAATGTCCCATGAAGGATATCGTCCCCATTCTGAGTTTTCCAAGAAAAGGAAATCCAAAAGTGTCCCGTCGCAATGACCTTTACTTCCCTACAGCTTGTATGACGTCCCTGTCAAAAAAAGATGTGCTTATCGAGTATCTTTCCTTGACACCCCAGGATGAGTGCTTGGGGAAACAGCTGTAAGTGAGAGTCACGGTGGAGTTATGTGGAGGAGGGCGTGGGGTGGCCAAGTTAGAGCTGAGAGACTGGAGCTCGTCCAGGCAACATCTGTCATTTCCTGGTTCATGGGACCCACAGGTCCCTCTGACACCCCTAGTCTAGTCTGAGCTCCTCAATACCAAGGAGGTGGTGCTTCCTTCTGTATCTCCATGTACAAGTTTCTGGCTGAGAAAATGTCTCAGAAAATGTGAGGAGAGAAAGAAAGAGGGGAGAGAGATAGAGGAACTTGGGGTTTCCCAAAACTTGAGAAATGGACATACAGCAGTCAGGTGTCCCCTGTTACCAGGACTGGGCTGTCTAGACATCCTTCGTCTTCAAGGTCTAGCTCAAGTCCATATATTCTAGAAAGATCCTGAGAATCCCAGCTGTGCAGCACAGTGGCAGGAGGACTAGACCGCAGGCAGGCAACCGGGTTCCTCACTCAGCTCTGCTTCTGACAAGTTGTGTACTGTGGACAAATCAGGGGACCTCTTTGGGGCTTGGTTTCATCATCTGTAAATGGATTAACCTTGTTTCCTTCTTTCCTCCCTTCCTTCCCTCCTTTCTTTTCCACTTATTCTCTATCCACCGATCTTTCTGAAGGGTTATGGTCCAGGACCCCTCCCTCCAATAGTCACAATGTCTTGAGGGTCCTTGAGTACAAACAACAACAAAATAAACAAATAAGCAAAAAAGACGACTACAATGCTGCTTAAAAGTGATTTGAGAGAGGTTGTGACCACATGCAGCCAAAAGGCTCTAGGGGAGAACAATGAAAAATGAAGCTTATTTCAAAGGGGTCCCTTTCCATCCAGGTCTGTGTGGATCACAGACGCCAGTCTCTATAAAGGCACAGAGGAGGGCAGGCTTTCGAAATCCATCCCCTCCCCTGGTGGCGCAGTGGTTGGGAGTCCGCCTGCCGATGCAGGGGACACAGGTTCGTGTCCCGGTCTGGGAAGATCCCACATGCCGCGGAGCGGCTGGGCCCGTGAGCCATGGCCGCTGAGCCTGCGCATCCGGAGCCTGTGCTCCGTAATGAGAGAGGCCACCACAGTGAGAGGCCCGCGTACCGCAAAATAAATAAATAAATAAATAAATAAATAAATAAAAGAAATCCATTCCTCCAGAGTCATAAGCTAATTGTGACATTTGTAGAAATGCACATTGGTTTCTTTCACCATCTCAGCTTCTCTGAGCCAAGAGGGCCGTTTGGTTCCTGAAGACACTTAATTCTTCCAGCTTTTTTTGTTTACTGGAAAGGAATGCAGACCACGTAATATGACACAAGATGAGTTGGGGGCTGGTGGGAGTGTCCAGACCCATTACTGGACCAGTGGGGGGAGCAGGGGGAACACCTATGCAGTTGTCTGGGTGGGGGATGGGGGAGAACTCTGACTGGTCCTTGCTTCCTGCAGACCTCGTTTCTGTTACCGTTAAGCCCCTATTAACTTTGGCTCATGTAACACCAAAGAGATTAATGAGGAATTGGATGGGGTCGTCAGGGACTGCCTGCTATAGTGGTGACATTGCCCTTTCCAGGGCTGGGCCCTGGACTCTGGGCACTAATTTCCCTACCAAACCTATTCCAGGGTCACATCTTATCCTCTGAATTTTCAAGTGTGAGTAAATCATCACACACAAGGCCGTCATGTCTTCCCCTTTTAAGCCAGTTCACTCTTCAGGTGTGACCCTGGCTGGGACATTTCCTCCTGGTTAGTGGGATCCTGTCCCCCCATCACCTATGCAATAATACCACAATGAGGTGTGTGATAAAAATGATGGGGTAAATGTATGTCATAATTAAAGTGAGTCGATTATACATTTCTTGAAACTTTAAGAATTATTTAATGAATGTCTCATTTTGATCAATCTTAATGCATTGATACAAATGAAAAATGCCTTAGGAAAAGGCAGCGATGCAGCAGCAATTGTATTTAATTCTCAGTTGAATGAATTTTAGTCAGCAATGGCATTATAGGACCACAGTGTAGAGATTACTGACCTTGCTCGAAGGGAGATATACTTTATTTATAGGGTCTGGGGATTTGTTACCAACCAGTTGAGGCAAGAAAAGAAAAATCTCTCTTAAACAGAAAGCTGAGTCCCAGAGAAAGGAGATTCTGGTTAAATAATTGTTCAGAGATTGAAAGTATATAGCTGCCTTTCATCCCAGCTTTGTTACAGAAAATCCTGATGTGATGCATGGGGCCACCTGCATGGAGAATATGGGAGATTTTTGGTAGGCTTTTTAAGGGGAAATATAACATATGCAGGCAAGTGTACAAACTGTACAGCTTGATGACTGTTTATGAAGGGAGTGCACCTGTATCTGCACAGCAAGGGCCAGGCTATGGGACGTTTCCAGCACCCAAGGGTCTCCCCGGGTCACCTCCCTCCCAGCCACTACAACCCCCACCTTCTTACCACCTTCTGATTTCTATGATGAGCAGTTTGTTTGTTTTCCCCATTCTTTTTTTGTTTTGTTTTGTTTTGTTTTTTTGTTTTTTTGTTTTTACCTCCTGTGCAGGTAACCCTAAAGCACATCCCCTTTCCTGTCTGACTTTTTTCCCCTTAACATCCTATCTGTGAGCTTAATCCACATTGCTCTATGGAGCAACAGTTTTTCTTTTCACCATTGTCAAAATAGACTACAGTTTATTTCCTCATCCTATTGTGGATGGGCAATTGGATTGTTTCTGGTTTGGGGCCATTATGAAGAGCGCTGTTGTGAACATTCTTGTGGGGTTTTGGTGAATGTATGTATGCGTTTCTGTTGGAGGTACGCCTGGGCCCAGGAGACCGACCTCTTCTCTAGCTGCCCCGACTTTCTGAGTGACCTCCTTCCATCCTTGGTACCTGATGGTGACCCGCCGCGTCGTCATACAACTCTAGCTCTGAATTGCAAACTGCTCACTGCACCTGCCCAGCAGGAAGGTCTACCTGGATGTCCATCACCTCCACTCCAGGTGCAAGTAAATACTGGGGCATCACTGCTGCTCTCTGATCCAGCCCCTCAGCAATCCTGTTGGCTCTGCCTTTGCTCCAGGTGCTATTGCTGTTCACCCCTTACCCCCAAATTTGTTATGTTAAAAGGATAGTCATTCTCATCTGCTCACAGAGCCTGTGGGTCAGGAGTTGGGACAGAGCCCAGTGGGGACAGCTGGCTTCCACTCCGTGGGGTCTGAGACCTCAGCTGGAAGACTCAGAGGCTGGCAGAGACTCACTGGAGACTCACTCCTCTGGAAGCATCTTCACTCACGTGTCTGGTGTTCAGTCAGGAGACCCAGAGGCTAGCGCTGCTGACCACAGCCCATTCCTGGCCTCTCCATGGGGCTTGGCTTCCCCACAGCATGGTGGCCTCAGGGTGGTCATTCTTCTCACAAGGCCACATGAGGCTCCCAGTGGAGTGTTCCAGTGAACAAGGGAATGACACATCATATTTTAGGTCCAGCTGGGATGAAATGCAGCACCACTTTTGCCATATTCTATTAGACAAAGCAGTCACAAGCCTGCCCATATTTAAGGGGACGGGAATTGGCCTCTGCTTCTTGATGGGTGAGGGGTGGGGGCCAAGGGCACATGGCAGAACAGTGGGACAGTGTATATGGTGGGGGGGATCTGCCCTCAGAAATTTCAACCTGCCACCCGCCATCTTCACATCACACCCAGAACGCTGCCACTCGGCCCCACCTACAGAGCTTTCCCCAGGCTTCAGGCACCGTGTTATATGTCACCTGTGCTCTAGTGAATGGTACGAGTTGTTACCTCTCACCTGTACTATGGATGGTACTGGCCATGCCAGTATCAATGGTGATCACATCTATGGCAGGTAAATGAATTAATATGTGTCAAGCAATTAGAACAATTACTATTAATTACTATTTAGTCCTCACACAGCTTTGGAGGCAGTATCCCATTTTACAGGTGAAGAGTTTGGGGTGAAGGGAACCCCGTGACCCAGCTAAGCCCCCATGGCTCTAAGGTAGCAGCGACTGTCCTGCTAACCACCTCCTCATGCTGCCTGCTAGGTGTGGTTTTCTGATCAGGGATATTTTGGATGCAAGGCACAGGGACCTACTGGAGTCAATGTAAGTTACAGGGAATTTATTACAAATGTGTGGATCAGCCTCCAGTGTATTGCTCAGACAGCCTGGGCTAAGGTGCAGTAACAAGCAGCTCCACACCAGTGATTTTGCACAACAAAGGTCTACGTCTGCTCACATGTAATCTGCTGGGAGTCCAGATGACTCTCCATGTCCATCACCAGTGGTCTCTGTCAGGGACCCGATGTGATGGAAGCTTTACTGTAGTGGTAGAGGGAACGGACACAGCCAGAGGGTTTCCCACCAGCAGTCAAGTGCTCTGGCCAGCAATCACATGGATGCCCACTGCCCACTGGCCTGACCAGTGACATGTCCCACCTGACTGCAAGGGATGTGGCAGGGTGGTGCCCCAACATGTGTCTGGCAGGCCATCAAAGCTGAGATGGTGTGAAGATAGAGTCTGTCTATACCACTGTTTTAAAATACAGGTTTTATTATTGTTTAGGTATGGCAAGATCACCAGATCAGAAAATAACTACCATTGAAAAGGTAGTTTGTTTTGTTCACGGATCCCAAGGGAGGCGACATGTCTTTCCATGTAGGGCCACATGGGGAAGCACCAGGGTTGGTCAGGAGGCAGAGGGAAAAAGAAAAAAGATGTGGGCAAGAGTCTTAACCATGGTTTCCATGGAAAACAACAGATGAGGTGGGGTAGGTGGGTTTAGGTTTGGCTAATTTGAATGATTTCAGTGGGCTCGGGGCAGTCGCTAGCTGTCAGGTACCTACTCTGGAGTGATTAGGGCAAGTGGCTAGTAACCTGGAATTGATGGAGTAGGTAATGGGGGTGTGGGCTGCAGATTGGTTGGTATGCATTGGAAGCACATTCTCATAATGAGGAAGCCACTATCTCTGGGATCAGCTGGTCCAGGGAGGGGCAGTCCCTCAAGGGTCAGTAGGGACGCAAGATGTCAAAGCATCAGAAATACAGGAAAGTGGTTGATACAACCACAACTGGGCATTGAGGAAGGAAACCACGGTAGATGTGGAAGTTAATGACTCCTGTCTCTGACCCCCTGTCTCCCTGTCTCTTCTTTGCCGGAGTCCAGCTCCAGCGAGTCCAGGGATACCCGAGGGATGGATAGCGTTGGCGAAGGAAATAATTCTATTACTTCAGCATTGCATGTTTCTTTCTCTCATGTCTTTATTCTTTATTCTTGATTCTTATTCTTCATTCTTTTGTTTATAATCACAGGTTTATATATTGTAGTTGATTACATTACCAGGTACGTGGCCAAACAATCTTAGCATAATCAAACCTCAAAATATTCTATAAAGATTTTTAAAAACAAATATCCCCTAGTTTCTAGATGTCCTATTAAAATATTTCCCCAAGTTCCCATTCATCACAGGTTGTTTCTTAGTAACCAAGTCAAGCAGTTATATGATTATATCAATTGTAGAAGTTGGAGCTACTTGTTCCTATTTTTCTTCTTGCATGAGCAACCTTTTACAATGGTTCCATGAAAATATTTACAATGTACCTGCATGCTATTTCTCGTTGTTTTCTTCAACTAAGACAGTGTTTTCTCCCTATCCTGGCAACGAATTCTGCTCTAGTCATTTGTTTTTCTATAATTAATCTTCCTTTATAATAGAACCATAGATTTCCTATGTCATCCGAAACTCCGGCCCATGGCCATAACTCCATACTAGAGGGTGTTTTTCGTAAAAACATCCCCTTAGTTCCAGGCTCTTAATTCTTTACCTATTTCCCCGGGGCTTTAGTGGGTACTTCCCATTCTGTGCTAGTTTCAGGAGGGGGAGTCCTAGAGGAATTTTTCTTTCACGTGGAGCAACATCCCCCCAAAATTGCCCCTGTATGTAAATTTATTATCATAAAACATAACAATGGAACTGTAGTCCACCTTCCTGGCACAGCACTGCCTTGCTGTTTCGCCTTCCGTTGCTCATGACTTTGTCATGGTGCAATGGCTCCAGGATGGCTTCCGACACTTCTTTACTCTCTGTTGTCACCGGCTTCCTGCTGGCCCAGCCCTGGATGTCTCCCTGATGCTTCACTTCTCTTATCCACTTATTGCTGGCCAGATTTACAATGTCCCGATGCCAAAAGCTCAAGAGGGGATGCTGGTAGGCACAGCTCATCTTTCCTCCCCAGGTCATTGGTCACTCTGGCCTGCGTATGGAATGTCCTGATCCAGTTGGGTCTGGCCAGGGATGAGGAGTCCCCACGTGGCAGGGATCAGTCCCTTCAGAAGGAGCACTGGCAGATGGTCCCAGAGATTCACATCTCCATGGACTCTGACTTCCACCAAGTACCCACCAGTGTCCTTCAGTGAGGCCAAGCAGAGTTGGCTCGGGAGCTGGTGGGGAGATCAGACAGACACCATTATTTAAAAAGTACCAGTCGCCACGCATGTGGCAGAACTCATCAGATATGGGTTCAGGGCCAACTGGGACCTGGAGTGGCCGGGCCTCCGCAGGGCCCACAGGAGGCGGTCATTAGCTCTGGGCAGGCTTCCCTTGACCAGGATGTTGCACCGTGGAGGGTTACGGGGAGCTGGCGGCCGCACTGTGTGTGTCTCTCTCAGACTGATTATCTCATTTTGCTAGGCCCTACGCTGCCAGAACACAGAGTGCTGTTA
Source organism: Mesoplodon mirus (assembly GCF_964341445.2). Lineage (NCBI taxonomy): Eukaryota > Metazoa > Chordata > Mammalia > Artiodactyla > Ziphiidae > Mesoplodon > Mesoplodon mirus. Next base: position 3,491,382 of record NC_138978.1, on the reverse strand, counting down.
ACAGCCCCTATGCCCAATCAATCACTTATTCATACAGTTGAAGATTACAGTTGCTCATTTGCTACTTCCAGTCCAACTTGTCATGGAGTGTCTCCGGGGAGACATCCGCACAGCTGTATTAAAGCCATCCAATTCCTTCTCCATGGCAACAACTGGGGAGGCTGGAAACCCCTCCAGCCACCGCGCATGAGTTGGAAGCGAACACCCACCCGAGCCCACCTGCCCCAAGCAGCAGCGGGCAGGGGGAGTCTTTATTAGCACCTTCGTGCCTTCCAGCCAATGCTCATCAACACGGTTGACGGATTGCAAGCCATTTGTCATTGGTGGGGTAGATGGGCCCGGCTGTTGGCTCTCAACAAGGCCCACTCACCCTTCTGGGGTGATAAGATTCAAGCTATGGACTGTTTATTGAGAGCCTGTTAGCATTGACCTCGGGGGCTACTTGTGAGTTTTATTAATCAGGCTGCTGTTTCCAGCCAACTTCAGCTTGCAGGAGAAGATGGATAGTATCTAGTATCTGAGGGGCCAGCTGCCCAGGAGGAAGCATAGTCTCCACCCCATCCTCAGAGAGCTGCAGTGCACTCACCAGGAGGGAAAACGCCCATGGGTGGGACGGGTCTCTCCATGCTGCTGTGGGGGTCGCTACTGCCCATTTTCGGATGCTGCATGTCTGCAGGGAGGCGACGGGGAGCTTTCACCAGCAGGCTCTTCATCTCAAGGGAGTGCCTCATAGCTCTCTGGATAAGCACCAATTTTTATCTTTGCCGAGATGTGTGCAAGCCATCGATATTTGATCAATACTTGAGGGGTCAGAACTCACCCTCAAATCAAGACAATTCACTTTTGCTTAGGGTCTCAAGTATACATCCCGAAAAGAGACGCATTGGAAACAGCTGATGGGAGGAGATGCATACAAGGGCAGTCTCACGCCCTCCCCCTGCTCTGCAGACCCCTCCATCCCTGGAGCAAAGATAAATCTCTGGTGTCTGGCATCTCCTCTGTGGGTCTCAGGGAGCCCCTGCCTGTGCCAAGCCCGTGAATACCTCCTGGCTCCAAATCCCATTCGACAGTGTATAACTAAGTGGTCTGGCACTTTTTGAACAGAAAGTCTGCTTCTGGTATTCATCTCATGCTATTAGGAAAACCTCATTCTTTTAGCAAAAGGTTCCTGGCACCACTGAAGTTCATGTTCGATTCTGACTCGACCCAGCACGGAAACTGCCGGGGAGGCGGCTTTTGACCTTTGCAGCATCCGATCGGTTATTAATCACTGTAAATCTGGAATAATCTCTACAAACATATTTTGTTCCCTACAAATATATTTGTGTCAACTTTCTCTAATAAATCTCACGTCAGATGGACTACTGTCTCTCTTCACACAGCGGCTCCCAGCTGAAATATTTAAACACTATAGGAGCAATAATAAAAAATGCTTGCTGCAGTCACTTTTGTTTTAGGAAAACAGACTACAGTAGGTAGCAGATTTATTACTTACAGAGGCCTCCATTTGGGGCTGTATTTTTTTTTCCCTTGGTGGATTATTTTCTAGCTTTAAAAATCACAGAAGAAGTTCATGTTTGTCCCGGGCTTTATGCAAAAAGGGCAAGACATCACTCTTTCTAATGAGAAAAGATTTGAAGCAACCTAAGAAAGAAAAATAAGAAGCTTCTTGGAATCTGGCTCCATCATTTCTTCCCAGGTCCTGTTCTCTGATAAGGAAACACAAGGTGATCTTGGGCTTCCATCCAGACTTCTCACCTAATGGAGTTCCCTCCTTTGTGAAAACTACCATTACTCTCACCCTAAATTTGCCCCTACCATTGTGATAAGCTAAGGGTGGAGCTTGAAGAAGAGTCACCGGGATGGGGAGAGAGGACACTTTGACAGGACGGTCGTACAAGAGGGATGACTAAGGATGTTTCCCCGAAGCTCTTTTGCCTGGGAAATCCAAAGGTACAACTAAGACCTAGCCTTCCCCTGGGTTATTTTCTCTGAATTGCCTGGAGAAATATTTATTACACTAGATTGTACTTGTCGACTGAAAAAAAGAATGCACAACCTAAACGTTGAGAGTTATGTTTTATTTGGTGGACATACTGAGGACTCAAGCCCAGGATGCAGCATCTCAGACAGCTCAGAGGGACTGCTGTGAAGAAGTAAGGGAGCAGCCAGGGTATATAAGAGTTTTTCAACAAAGACCAGGTAGTGGGAACATCAAAAGATTACTGTTAGTTAAAGAAAACCAGACATCTCGAGTCAAGGAATTTAGCATTTTTCGATGTATGGGAAGATGCACGAGTCTGGGCTCATTGAAATCATTCCTTTGATATACACCTCAGCTCTCTGAGGCCAGTATCCTGTGTTCTTTCATCCTGAGTCTCCTCAGGGTGCACCCTCAGGGGTGACTGCAGTGGCTTTATGGTGGTCATCCTGTTTCCATCCCGAGTTCCCTCAGGGCTCACTGTCGGGGGGCGGGGGGGTGCTGTAATGTGATGGCTTGATGGCAGCAACATCCTTTGTCTATTACTATGGCAGCAACATTTTCTTTGACATACCCCATCTCTATTAAGCAGGTTCCTATATAGATTGATGCAGTAGATAAGTCATGAAGAGCCTGGCATCGCCCTGAGAACAGGAAATCCAGAGGAAATGTGGGATGGGGGTCAATGGTTGCATTTCCCTGGGACAGGAGACAGGAGAAGGGTGTGAATAAGAGGCTACAATCTACAGCAAATTCCAGTCATGATGTTGTTGTTTTATGAACTATTGATACTTATCGGTCATTAAAGGTCATTATCAGGTTAATCAACAGGAGAAATTGCACTGGGTGGTGAAGGAAGCTTGGTTGTTTGTTGTGTGGTGTGAGGATTGTACAGCTGGGGCAGATGGGAAGGTTGGGTTCTGCTTTTTCCATATGTTCTTGTGTAGGTGAAAATATCTGAGCTGCCCAAACAAATGACTATGAATCACACACTTGGACATTCTAAAAATATCAGCCATAGCAAAGAGTGTGGGGATCCCCTCTGAGCCTCTTATGAGGACGTTAGGATGGGAGAGAGTCATCCGTTATATAAACGATAGTCTATGTGGAGAGATACTCAGGGGACATTTGAGCGTGGAGTCTGTTCCTGGCTACAGTCCAGCCACATCAAGAAATCAGCTGATGGTACGTGTCTCTGTACAGGACCATTTCACCTAGAAGTGCTGCTTACAAGGTTGCTTTTCTGAGAAGTTCTACGTAAACCCGGTTGCCTGAGGGAGGTCTGCTCTTCAAAATAACCCTTCTTTCAGGGGAGGAATTGCCCCTTTATTTATCCTCCTGACTTTGCTGTGTTATCATGGCTTTGTGCAGGGCCAATTGCCCTTTCTGTACACCTGCGCATTGAAGAACCAGGAGAGGGACACCAGGGCATCCAACTTTCACAAGAGGCAGGAGAAGCTAGTCAATGGCCAAACCTGGAGAGATGATGCTGTGGACACCTGGGGTGCCCTGGAACCTACCTAGGTGTCCAGCCCAGGTGATGTCCACACAAGGAGCCAGGTGAGAGGATGGGGACAGGGTGCAGCAAAGATAAGGTTGGTCAGGTCAGAGATCTTGGGGTCCAATGGAGGAGGGAGCTGAGGTTGGTTCTCAGGGGACACTTTCCTGAGATGTTCAGCTGCATCCGTCTGAGAGAGGACATTGGGACTTCAACCCAGAAGCCAAGAGGATGGGACCAACCAACCGATACCCTAGCAATGCTGATGTGCAGCTAAAGAGCAATGGCCAAGACATGGAAACAACCTAAATGTCCACTGACAGATGAATGGATAAAGAAGATGTGGTACATATACACAATGGAATATTACTCAGCCATAAAAGAGAATGAAATAATGCCATTTGCAGCAAGATGGATGGACCTAGAGATTATCATACTAACTGAAGTAAATCAGACAGAGAAAGACAAATACCATATGATATCACTTATATGTAGAATCTAAAATATGGCACAAATGAACTTATCTACAAAACAGAAACAGACTCACAGACATAGAAAACAGACCTGTGGTTTCCAAGGGGGAGGGGAGGTGGGGAAGGGAAGGACTGGGAGTTTGAAATTAGCCAATGCAAACTATTATATATAGAATGGATAAACACCAAGTTCCTACTGTATAGCACAGGGAACTATAATCAATATCCTGTGATAAACCATAATAGAAAAGAATAAGAAAAAGAATGTATATGTACATATCTATGTATAACAGAATCACTTTGCTGTACAGTAGAAATTAACACAACATTGTAAATCAACTATACTTCAATAAAATAAATTAAAAATAAAAAAAAGAAAAGCCAGGTGACAGAGGCACTGATGTCCTCCAGAAGGGGTGGTGGGAAGACTTCCTGCTGCTACCAGCCCCCAGGGAAACTTAGGCTGATGCAGGACTTCCCTTCATCACAAAATCAAGATGCCATGTCCCCAGGAAAAGCCACCAGAAAGCCCTCTGTCACTTGTCTGCTCCTGCAGGAATGAGGGAGAACCTTGGAGAGAGGGGTGGCCCTGGCTACACAGCAAGCCCACTGGGATTTGGATTCTGGGGCTGACTCACCTGCACCTCACCTGTGGCCAGGTTTCTGCATGAGCCCTGCCCTCCTTCCTTCCCTCTTAGTCCTCAAGTGTCTGGAGCTCTCAGAATCAGGGGTGGAGGTGGAGAAAGGAGGGGTCGGAGCCCCCAAGGATGCAGAGATGCCAGGGTCTTCTGGGCAGACCTTGAAGAGTGCACATCAGTCAGCAGGAGAGCCCTACCAAGTGGGGAGGGAGCAGTGGGTGGGAGTGGTCCCCCCTGGAGCAGGCAAGAGGGCGGAGCATTTTCTGTAGAGAACTGAAGAACAGTAATGAAACTAAGTCCATCTCCTTCTCCTTATTACCTTGTGCAGACGATGCTTTACAATGTCAGAGATAAAATACTCCACTGTTGGGGCGGGTGCTCCCTCCTGCCCTCAGCATGGCACTGGGTCCAGGGACATCACATTCAGAGCACTTGTGCCTTCACTCGCCTACCATCACCCAAGACAGAAAGCATGACAGACTATGGGCTCAAAATCCTTCTCAATGCAGCGCTGCAGGCAGCTGCTTCCATGTGGAGCCATCCTTGGCCCTTAAGAAGAAAGCCCAGTGCCCATTGTGGTCACTCAGGTTCTGGGTCCCGTGTAGATCCTGCCCAAGACACAGTTTGGGCCCGGCTTTGGCTCCCCCCACTTCACAGCAATGTTCTCTCTGTGCACAAAAGTTCCCTGCCTTGGGCACCTCCAACGATCTCATCCCCTTATCCCCCTGTCAGCCTGTGCGGGTTGGGTTCCAAGGCAGATTAATGGCCCATGTTTGCCTGCATGATTATTTCTAATGGGCTGATTTGAGAAATAAGCTATTAATCGCTGTCACATGCTGGGCTAACATCATCTTGGGGCAGCAGGGAACCCAGGATTTGCTGCGTGGCACAATGGAATGTTCCCGTCTCACAGATTCAGCATCGGCTGCTTTTTCACACATTCTCCTGTGGTTTCAGCCAAGATGAGTGGACATCTGGGGCAAAGGGCCATGGTTTTACCCTGCCTTTTGCATCCCCCTCTCCCTTTTCATTATTTTCCTGTTTATTTCCCTCCAAATCATTCTGGGGCCACAACCAGAGTTCTGTAAGTGGTTTTAGAGTCAGAGACTTGGGCTTAAATTCTGGCTCAATCCCCTTATTAGCTGCGGGATCTTCTACATGTTATCAATTTCTGGGTGCATCAGTTTCCTACGGGTGAAATGGGGTTAATATTTTCTCTCTCCTAGGAGATGTTAAAGGCTATTTGTGGAACATATTCTAGACACTCAATAAATGAGTCCTTCCCCAGGGATTTCCCTACAGGATTCCCAAGAACACCCTCCTGCATCTTACGAGGACACGTCCCTTCCTCCTCCGACCCGACACAGCTGTGTTGTTGGTCTTCCCAACAGTGAGCTCATGCATGAGAATTGTGGCCTCTTATTTGCTCTTTTCTTCCTCCTTCTCCTCATCTCTAAGATGTCCATACAGTACCTCTTTGTCCTTGGAAAATGTGCTAAAGTTCTGGGCAGAGAGAGATGTGATTCAGGGGGTCTGAGATCTAAGGCTCTGCTTGCTGTGATTATGGGGTCACTGGACAGGGTCAGGTATTTAGGGGTCAGTGTCAAGGGTCTAGCTGAGCAGGAGACCTCATGGTCAATGGTAGAGAAACAAGAGTGAGAACTCAGGAGAAGTGGGCTAAAGTGATGGGGGAGGGAAGGACAGACTGGGAAACAAGACAGGCCTGAGGTCTATGAAATCTGAGAATCAATTAGAGGGGCCCTCTGATCCCACAGCAGACACCGTTCTCTCTCTTATTCCTTACTGCCTTACATAAGGGCTAATTATGTTAGAATTAGTCAGTCCATCCATCCATCCATCCATCCACCCATCCACCCACCCATCCTTATCGTGGCTCCACTCTATGCCAAAGCACTAGGCATTGTAGGGTGTAGAGATGAATACAGCATGCCCCATTTTTCATCATCTAGAGGGAAACCTGACTGCCAACAACCAACAGTGGTAAGTGTTAGGAGCTCTCAGAAGAGGGGAAACATCAGCTCCTCCTGGAGGAACTGTGGGGGACCTCCAGAGCTAAGCATTAGAGGACCTGTGCTAGCTTATCCAGAGGAAGGATGAGGTTAAGAAATTTGGACAGAGCGGAGCATGTGGCCTGATGAGCCAGGCAATGCACAGTATAGCTGGAATCTATAGGAAGGGACCCTGTACCAAGCCAAGAGGACAGGTAGGACCAGGTGAGGAAGGGTGTGGCACACTATGCTGGATCAACAAGGGCCGCTGAAGCTTCTGAGCAAGAGGAGTGACAAGGTCCACCCTGAATGTGTGACAGTGAGTGTTATCCATCCGTCCTATCCATCCGTCCTGTGGCTATCCATCCATCCTATGGCTATCCAACTATCCTCTACCTATCCACCCATGCTATACTTATCCATCCATCCTATGGTTATCCATCCATCTTATACCTATCTATCTATCCTGAGGTTATCCATCCATTCTATAACTATCCCTCCATCCTATGGCTATCCCTCCATCCTATGGCTATCCATCCATTCTATGGCTATCCATCCTTTCTATAGTTAACCATCCATCCTATGGCTATCCCTCCATCCTATGACTATCCCTCCATCCTATGGCTATCCATCCATTTTATGGCTATCTATCCATCCTATGGCTATCCATCCATCCTAGAGCTATCCTTCCATCCTAGAGCTATCCTTCCATCCTATGGGTATCCATTTGTTATCTACACATGGTTGATGAGAGGTAGAGGTAGATATCAGGATGACTACAATGGTACAGTCCCACCTGATATTGGTGCGTTGCAAGGTAGACCCAGAGAAAACAGGTACATACGGTGAATGCACATAATTGACTTTGTACCCATGGACCTTGGTACATTGTTCATGAAGGAGCTGTGACATGAGAGGATCCTTTAGTCATGCTGTGCTGGCAGCAGGCCACAGCATCTCACTTGAGGCTGACTACGCTACGGTGATGTGTCTCGGAAGCGGTTTTGTTGTAGCAGCCCAGCCAACACCAAAGCAGGGAGCAGCCCCTTGAGTTGAGGGCTGTATTGGGTGCTGTTGGAACGTGCCAGAGGGAGCCTGTAGCCCACCAGGGCCTGAAAGGAGCTCCTGGCTCATGGTCAGATCCAGTAGGGGTCTTTGGGGAGAGTGAGTGGAGCAGTAATGATGCTACTGTTTCCTGAGCTCTCCCAGTGCTTCACGTGAATGCTTGGGAAATGTCCATGAGACAGTTGCTATTATAGCCCCCACTTTATAGATGAGAATGTGAGGCACAGAGAGGTTAAGTAACATTTCCAAGGTCACACAAGCTGGCAAGAGCCAGCTCTAGAAACTGCTGTATGTTATTCTGACTCCCAACCCCCTCTATGTTAAAGACCAGTTCCATGCTTCCATCTTTGCTGATATCTCCAGCCGTGGCAATGCATATGCTTCCTCCTCCCTTTCCACCTCTTGGACACAGGCCCCCTCTAAGCTGAAACATGATTTACATGGATCCTACACGCCCCAGCAGATTTTCTGCTTTATCTGCGAAGCTGAATAGCAGGAAGAGTATTAGGAGTGAGTGTCAGTAGCGAGGCCGGCATGGCTAAGTGGCAGCCACCCCACCGACAGAGGCCTCAGACGTGGGCACAGCAGCTGTTCCTCTGGTGCCCAGGCCGCCTCCACCGTCCTCGTGCTGCTGCTACCACGGCAGCAGGGAGTTGTTATTGATTCTAACCAGCCATTTGTTATTAGAAAATGAAGGTGCTGGCATTTGGCAAGCTGCACGCTGTGTGTTTATTCAATTCGGAACCTACACAAACACATTCTTGGCTCCGGAAGACTGTAGGCTGGATTTCTCCTTGTCTTCTCCTCCTGAAGAATGTGTTGCTGCTAAAGCAGCTGCCAGTCCTCCGATGTCCTGGCTGAGGCCAGGACACCCAGGAGGAGAGCGGCTTTGGAGGCTGATGCCCAGGTGTGTGGGGGGGTGGAATTGTCAGGGAAGGAGATGGGGGCTCTTGACGACTGAGCCTCCTTAGCAATTGAGACTGGTGTCAGGGGTGCAGTGGGGAGTTTTCGGGATGCTTCCAGGCTGCGTAAAGAAAGAAAAGACCTGCACTCCTTCATCTTTCACTTGGTCCTGTAGGCATACTTGCCGTGTTTTGAGTCGTCAAGGAGACTTGTTCACACTTTCTCTGCCAGTGGTCCTGCTGTGTCCCTGGTCAGCTCACCCTCCCATAGTCTTCTCAACAATTCAATTCAAACTGCTCAGCACACATTGGAATCCAGCCTGCTTGCCTCACCACATCCTTATCCCATAGAAGATGACCTTACCTGATTTTTTTCTAAAATTTAATTTTTTGTTGTAGTATAGTTGATTTAAAATGTCGTGTTAGTTTCTGAGATCGACAGCCTGGAGCAGCTCATCCTGTTGGAACCAGGCTTCCATCAACAGGGACCAAGTGTGTGTGCCTTGTACGATCCCCAGGACTGTGAATATGACAGATTCTACCTTGTGACCAGGGTATGTGCGATGGCCCAGTTGGCCTTGAGGAAGGGAGCTTATGCAGGTGGGCTTGACATAATCAGGTGAGCCCTTAAAAGAGACATGGCTCTTCCAGGCATGAGATTGTCGAGCATGAGAGGAAAATGATGGCAGAGAGATTCTCCATTGCTGGCTCTGAAGATGGAGGGCCACATGATGGGGCAGCCCAGGGTCTCTGGGAACTGAGTGACCCCTGGCTGACAGCCAGCAAGAGGACATGTCTGCAGCCTCTGTTCTTAAGAAACTTGATTCTGCCAACAACCTGAATGAGTTTGGAAGTGGATCCTTCCCCCAGAGCCTCCGCTGAAACACAACAGGCCAACGCCATGAGTGTGAGACCCTGAGCATAGAATCCAGCCATACCCTGTCCCAACTTCGGACCCACAGAACTATGAGCTGGCCAATGGGCATAGTTTCCAGCTGCTAAACTGTGGTAATCTGTTATGCAGCGTAGATGACTGATACATCGAGAGATAGCCTGTCCTCCTAGAGCAGACCCTCCAGCCCCCCCACCACCACCATGGTCTTGATGCCCCCAGGGGAAGAAGCAAAGCTGGCACCCAACACTCAGAGTTAGATGAGCCACAAACCAGCCTCCACACATCCACAGCTGGAGCCCGGAGAGACAGAAAATCTCCTCATGCTCCAAGTAAGACCACCCCTCTGCTGGCTTCCTTGCCTCCACCCCCAGACCTCTACATGGGCCAGGTGATGTTCCAGCCTCCCCCCTGCTTCTCCTCCACTGTCTGCCTTTGGGCTGTCGGGACTGGTCTCACCACATCCTTCACTGTACATCAATCAGTACCAGGAGCTCAGGACTGCCAGCCATCCCTGGTCCCCCAGACCTGAATCCCCTGGAGGCTCTCTTCACCCCCTGTTCTGATCCCACCTCCTGTCCCTCCCAAGACCCAAGACCATCTGCTGTACCTTTGAAGCCCATGGTCAGTCGTGGACCAAATCCCTCGTGTCCTCCCTTTTTCTTCAACGGAACCTTCCCTTTGCCTTTGAACATGTGCTGGTTCTCCCCTGGTGACACTGCCTCCCCCCAAGGGCCTCATCACGAGGGCTACAGACAGTTCTGTCTCTTCTTGTTCCTTGTCTTCAATACCAGCCGTCTCTCCCCATCTTCCCTTGAAACCCCCTGTGAGCTGACTACTCCCCCTGCAACACTCTGCACTGCAGACCCCTCCCCCAGCAGAGTGCCTGGGCACACACGAGCTTTCCAGGAGGATGTTCAGCTCCTGGCTTTCTGTTCCTGTCTTCTGAGTGACTCCTGTTGTAATTTTTAGTGATTGTCATTGGTTTGGAGTGGATTCCCGAGTGCTCCCAGGAAGCCTGTCCTATTTCCTGAGCTGTGCATGTCCCAACTTTCCTGGTCTTTACGTGCCTCCCTCCTTCTTCACATCCCCATCCTTTCCGCCTAAAGTTACACTGAGCCGAGCATGTGGCTTCCTATTTCATTGAGAAAACAGGAGAAAGCAGATTTTCTGTACCTTTCATAACCCCATCCACATCTGCCTTTCTTCCTGCACGTAATCTACGTCTGATTCTGTTGCCATGAAGGGACTGCTGTTCTCTGAGCAGTGACCACCTGCCCCCAGGACTAGGCCCCACCCTTCTGTACCTGGATCCCCTCTTTCTTGTCTGCTCAAGGGCACTGCTACAGACATTCTCCCCACTCAGTCAGGCAGCACTGTTTCTTCCGATCCTTTGGACCGTTTCTCTCAGCATGCAGAGAAGCTCTTACTTCTCCACTCTTCAGAAGAGCCATCTCTTGATCAGAATGCCCTTTCAGCTACTGCCTGTGTCTTTTCCTCCCCATGCAGTGAAATTCTTCAAAGGAGCTGCGTGCACTTGTCCTCAAAAGTTTCTCTGCAACTCTCTCCGGAACCCACTTCAGTCAGCTGTTGCCTTCACCACCTCCCCAGAACTGCTCTTTTACAGCCACAGGTCAACTGCTCAGTGCTGAACCCAATGGCCAGCGGGATGGTTAGTTTTATGTTACCTAACTAGACTGGCCTTGGGTGCCCAGATACTTGTTTAAACATTATTTCAGATAAGATTAGCATTGGAATTGGTGGATGCAGTAAAGAAGAGTTCCCTCCCCAACGTGTATGGGCTCATCCAATCTGATGAGGTTCTGAATAGAAGAAAAGGCACAGGAAGTTAACCCCTTCTGCCTAACTGCGAGGCTGGGACATCAGTGTCCTGCCCTTGAACTGAGACTTATACAGTCAGCTCACCTGGTTCTTAGTGTTACTGGGTCCAAGATCATACTGCTTGCTGCATCACAGCCCAGTCAACAGAGAGACGAGGTGTGACTTTATTTGGAAAGCCAGCAGACCAAGAAGATGGTGGACTAGTATCCCCAAAAAAGCACCTCACCTGAGTTTGAATTCAGGCTTCTTTTATACTAAAAGGGAGGGGGAGTGTCACTGGTTGTTGCAAACTTCTCAGTGCTGGAATCCTTTGCTCTTGTAGCTGTCCACATAGGTCAGGTCACCATGTTCCTCTAAACCTCCAAAAAGACAACTGTCATTTTTCTGTTCTGCAACATTTTATCTCTATATGAATGGAAAAGTATTTTACCTTTAAAGGTCAGAGCCTTGAGAATAATCTATCCTGTATATTTCAGGCTATAGGCAACCCTCTTTAACAAAAGGTGCAGAGCCTGCATGACTCAGCACAGGCAACAGAACACAAGGGTTAGAGCTAAAGGTATAGATTCAATACGGAGTCAGGTTTGTTCTTCTCTGTTACATTAGGACTTTGCCACTGGCTTTCCTGGGTGTCCAGCTTGCAGACCGCAGATCATGAGACTTCTCAGCCTCCATAATCACCTAGGCCAATACCTCAAATAAATCTCTCCCCCCACCCGATAGATAGAGATACAGAGATATATAAAATCTATCTATCATCTGTCTATCTATCTCCTACTGTTTCTGACCAATAATCACTTATGTGGTCCTGAACCCAATGCTCAGTTTTCAACCATTGTCTCTCTTGATTTATCAACGGAGTTGAGTTCAACGCTGACTATTGTCTTCTGCAAACAATTTCTTTACTTGGTTTTCAGAACCAATCCTCTCTTGTGTGTTGACTCTCTTTGACCCCTCTACACTTCACTTTAGGATCCATCCCCCCTGACTGTCCCCTGCTTTGACTCTGTGTCTGTGACCTCCTGTGTTTGTCCCTCCTATCAACATGACCTCTTATCACTGGAGTGACCAATGCTTAGACCCAGGAGCTCTCCTCCTCCTTTTATCTGTTTATACTCACCCTCATGGTGGTTTCATCTGCTTTAAATAGCATCTGTATGTTGAGGACTTCAGCATCCACATCTCCAGCTGGACTTTTCCAGAACTCCGGACCTCTTTGTCTAATTCTTGAGTCATCATGTCCACTTGCTTGTCCAGCAGCCGTCTTGAGACCTGACATCTCAAGCTGAGTCCTTATCTCCATCTCTGCCTATCAGGACCCTTCCCCTTTTCCCATTATTCAGCTCTACCCTTCTGGGTTCTGGGACTGATGGACCTTTCCCAGGACATTCCACACTGTTGGACACACCCTCTTCCTGGAAGAGGTTCTTCCTGTGTCTTTCATGGCGTCCCTGCTTTCCCCCTTTCTGTCTTCTTTGTAGGCTCTTCCTTCTCTACCCAGAATTAAAGGTGGCAAGGAGTCCCTCAGAGTTCGTGCTGGTCCTTCTCTTCTCCTCATCCCAGACGATGTTGTCCATAACCAGACATTCAACCCACATGACACCCCAAGCCTCCCTTCTCAACTTCACACTTTCTAACTGACCTCTTCCTTGAGCTGTCCCCTGGGGTGCTGCCAAGTTACCTCAAATACCCAGGTTGAAACTCATGATTCCTTCTAATTCTCATTATCTTGCAGCTTTCCTATCCGTATACAAGTCACCACAAAGACTCCTGGCAGTCGCCCTTGAGAAAGCTCCTCCCTGTTCCCCTTGCTAAGCAAAGTTCAAGTCCTCCTGATCTTACCCACTAGTCTCCTTAATATCGCCATCCCTCTCCATCCCCACCGACACCTGTGTCTAAGCCCCCATATCTCTCACACTGGCCCCTGTGTGGACACCCACACTTGGCCCTTCTCCATGTGTCTCTCCACCTGTAACCAGTGGGACCTCTTCAAAACTCAGCCTAAACCTCCTCAATGGTGCTTTACCATGAGGACAAAATCCTATACTAGGCCTGAGCCCACCTGCCGCCCTGGGCTCTTCCCTCACCTAGTCCCCTGGCTCCCCTGCTCTGGACACACTGGACTTCTTTTCAGACCCCTGGACTCCCCATCTCCCACCTCCCAGACACCACCTACATGCTGTTCTCTCAGATGGCACCTCCCTCTCCTCCCTGCTTTGCTTGATTCATGGTCATTCATCTTCCAGCTCACACCCCTCCTACCCCTTCCTCAAGGAAGCTGGGTTAGTTTCCTGGGGTAAAAAAGTACCCCAGACCGGCAGCTTAAACAATGGAAGTTTCTTGTCTCACAGCTCTGGAAGCTACGGGTCTGAGATCAAGGTGTCGGCAGGTATGTTCTATCTGAGGCTGGGAGATCGAGGTGTCTCTCCCAGCTTCTGGGGGTTTGGTAGTGAGTTTTGACATTCCTTGGCTTGGTAGAAGTATCATCCAGACCTCTGCCTTCATCTTCCTGTAAGACTGTCTGAGTCCAGATTTTCTCCTTTTATAAGGACTCCAGGCATATTGACTGAGGGCCCACCCATCCTAACTTTCTAATTACATCTGCAAAAACCCTGCTTCCAAATAAGGCTACATTTGGAGATACGAGGACTCAGGACTTCAATATATGAATTTAGAGGGGCGGGGGGGGACACAATTCTTCCCACAACAGAAGCTGACCCCTAACCACTCTGTCTGGGCTGAAGCCCTTATAATGGTCACTGCTGGCACCATTTACAAGCCATGCATGGCACTTGGCATTGCGGTCATTGTACACTGGTTTGTGTGGTTATTTGATCTCTTTCTCTTTCCCAACTGAAGGTGTGTTTATCCTTGCTTGCAATTATATCCCAGTCACTAAAGTTTATTTATTTAATAAAAGTAGTATTTTACAGCCTTAACTCTGTATTCTCTACTCTTGTCCCTTAATCCTTATATATTGAACCATGTGTCAATGGGTAGGATTTGGCATATAAGAGCACTGTGATTTTCCTAAATAGCTTTAGAACAACACAGGGGTCTAGCCACAAAGCCAACAACTCATAATACTATTAATTCCTGCAGGAAACACAAGATCAATAAGTTCTTTTCTTGCTCAAGTCTCCTATCATATCCTAGAGACCTACATGGAATTTGCAGAAATCAAAGATGCATGAACGGTGGGGAACAGCTCCTCCCGCCCAGGGAGCCCCCATGACACTCACCCCACAGGACCCAAGCTGGTTCCTTTAGGGACAGCCACCTGAATCAGCTGCAAAGAGGCCTCGCCATCAAGACCAGTAGGTGACCAACACTTAGATGTGGATTTGTTGAACTTGGCCCACTTGGTCATTACCATTCATCAGGTGGAGGTGAAAATAAAAACTCTAGTTAGAGGGTCAATGGTGATGATGGCTGAGGTTGTTGAGTGCTTACCTTGTGTTGCGTATATGTTGCATAGTAAGAAACCCATAATTTCAGTGCTCTAAATGTCATAGGTCCATCAACAAGGAAACCAGGGTGTAGTTAAGCTGAGTTACTTGCATAGGCAGCTGCAGCTGGTGGCCCAGTGGGAGTTTGAACCGGGTTTGTATTCTTAGTACTGCATTGTGGTGCCTACCAAGTGGTGTCTTTCCTCATGGAATCTGTCCTTGAAGTTCAATCTGACTTTCTCAGCAAACAACCTCCTCCCCAGCATCGCTTCTGGGACAGGATAAACCCAACAACCAAATGAACCACTCATTAATTCAACTATTGTTTAGTGAGCTCCTGCTACACCCCAAGCACAGTTCTTGGCACTGGGAAACAATAGCAAACAAATCAACATCCTCATTTTCACAGGGTTTAAATTCTAGTAGAATTTGGCAAACAGTCAACAAAACAAATAAACAAAATAATTGGGGCTTTGGCTGGTGATGAGTGCTATGGAGGAGAATGAAACAGGGACAGAGATTGGAGATGGTATTGGGAAAAGGGATCAATTATAAGAAGGGTGAATCAAGATCTGCAAGAGATAAAGTTGTGTTACCAGGCTATGGAGGGGATGGAGAGGGTTCTTGGCAGAGGGAGCAGCAGGTGCAAAGGCCCTGGGGTGAGAGTGTGCCTGGTGGTTTTGTGTGGAGAACCCTAAGCAAGTCCCAAGTGGGACTTCGAGGCCTGAAGGGAAGCAAAGATTTGGTGAAAGGTATCTGCTTTCCTGTGAACCACAGGCTGAGACTGTTCATTTTGGAAGCTGGTCACTCCTGTTCAGCTCCAGGGGATCCCAGGGGTACTGATGCTCGTTTCCCTGGGAGTGAGACTGGAAGCCACAGTGCCCTGGGTGGAGCCTCCTCCCACTTCTGTTTTACTGGGAGGACCAGGGCCAGCTGTCAGGGGAGGAGGGGGCTGCTGCACCTGAACAGAGGGCAGAGGATACTGTAGGGAGGGGGCAGATATGGGGGCTCTGAAGGGCCCATGTCCAGCTCAGGTTTGGCAGGGCAAAGCTACATTGATCTGCATCATCCTAGGGACTGACACCGTGGTGTGAACCGTGGGGGTGGATGGTGGAAGTTCTGGCCCCTCTTGCTTCTTTTCCACTATGGAAAGTCTATCCAAAGATGTTTGGACTTACTTCCCCATTTCCATCATAAGTAAGTTCAAAACAAGTCAGAGAGCCCATGCAGAGCTGCAGATATCACTAGCAAGCTCTCGAGTGAGGGCCGGTGCCTTCCGAGGAGACCAAATACACCCGTTGCCCTCTGTGCAGCATTGAATCATCTGCTGCCCTTGCTCCCTGGTCCTCACTGTGACGTGGAACCCAGAGCCCAGTGCTTTCTCGGGGCTGAACCTGGCTCCCCCCTACTCCTGACTTGACGTGGGCCCCGGTTTCAATGCCTTCCCTCTATTCCCCTCTCGAAGAAGTGCTGTTGTGCTTTTCTTCATGACATCACCACTCTTCATCTCTCATTGATTGTTGTTGATTTCCTGGACAGAGTCCATTTTACCCATTGCTTTAGTTACTGTTTGTCCCTTACAATTATTCCCACAGGCCTCAAATATTTCTTGAGCACCTACTATGTGCCAGTTGCTAGTCTAAGCCTGAGGACACAGGCATGAGCAAGACAGATAAAAAAACCCCTGCCTTGGGGACTTCCCTGTTGGGCCAGTGGTTAAGACTCTGCACTTCCAATGCAGGGGGCGTGGGTTCTATCCTTGGTCAGGGAACTAAGTTCCCACATACTGTGGTGCAGCCAAAAAAAAAAAAGTTCTGAAACAATCCCCCAGAAATCAAACAAACAAAAAACACCTCCTGCCTGCATGTAGCAAACTCTCTCCTGGGGTGAAGGGGAAAATAAATAACTGACTATGTACTATACACTTTATACAAACAACTAAATAACTAGGTAGTAGAACAGAGCATGAATATATACATATAAGTATATAAATAAATATATATTATACTTTAAATTATGTAAGTATTGTATTTATATACACACAAGCACATTATATGTAATATAATACATAATATAATAGTATGTAATATATATCAATTATATAACTCAATAACTATGGAGCATATTAGAAGGTGATTTTGGGGTGTGGTTACAATTTTTAACAAGGTGATCAGGCATGTGCAATGTTGGCTGTTTTCTCACTGCGTTTTAAATGTTTTTTTTTTTTAATTGAAGTATAGTTGATTTACAATGTTGTGTTAGTTTCAGGTGTTTAGCACAGTGATACAGTTACACATATATATACACACATATATTCTTTTTTCAGATTCTTTTCCCATGTACGTTATCACAGAATATTGAGTAGAGTTCCTTGTGCTATAAATAGGTCCTTGTGGTTTATCTATTTTATGTATAGTCGTGTGTACATGTTACTCCTAAATTCCGAATTTACCCTCCCCCACCTTTCCCCTTTGGTCACCGTAAGTTGGCTTTCTGTGTCTGTTAAATAGTTTTTAAGTGGCGTGGCCCTTTGCTCCAATACTCCAGCACTAGACCTTCAGTATGTTCGAGTCCTGGCTCTGAGTCTCGGGTGAGTTACTCAGCTGTGATTCAGATCCATGAAATGGGAAGGATGGTTCCCATATGGAACCATGGGTCTCCCTCAACCAGGTGTCAAGCACTTAGAACCCGCCTGGCACCCAGGGAGTGTCTGTGAGTGATGGCTCACATCTTCTCTGCCTTTGTCCCCGTGGTTGTCATTCTCCTCCCAGCACTTCCACATGCCTCTCCGGGGGTTGATGTTTCCCACTTTCCTCTTTTTCTGGTTTTGGATGCTTAGGTGCAGGCTTTTCTCGTGAAGATCCCTAAAGATCAACACCATCGACTAACAGGACATGGGCTGGTCAAGCCCACTGGCTGCACATGAAGCAACAGTGGTGTTGCAGGCAAGTGCAGCCACACACGCTAGCTGCCCAGGGTCCTCTGGTGACCCTGTGGGAGTTCACAGGGGCCGAGATGGTCAGGGGAGGGTAGCGTGTGGGCAGGAAGGGGGTGCCAGGCTCTGGGAGCAGCTTAAAGCGACTCTATTTTCTCACAGTTTCCATGGCTCAGAGTCTCAGAGGCTGCAGACAAGGTGTTGCATGTGCTGCGTTTTCATCTGAAGGACAGACTGGGGAGCACCTCCTCCCAAGCTCATTCAGGTTGTTGGCAGAACTCACCTCCTCGTGGCTGCAAGACTGAGGGCTCAGCTCTCAGAGATGCTCCAGCTCCCTGCCACGAGAGCTTTCCCCAGCCTCATGCCTGCTTCAGTGGGAAGTCTCTTCCCTTACTTGAACCAAGGAGGACAAATCTGCCTGTGACAGGCAGCTGCCCCTCCCCGCCTGCACATGAGGTTCCCAGAGGCCCCTCAGTCACACATTCTCCCCAGTGGATACCGTGTCCAGGACCAGTGCTGCGCCTCCAGTAGTAGGTTATTTATCTGCCTCCCAGTCTGTGAGCTCCACCCCTGGGGTATCTGCCTTCCTTGGTCCGCCATCTGCCCCCAGTGCTAGACGGTGTCAGAGGCACAGGGGGTGTTCTGTATCGTCTGGATGAGGGCAAGCCTAGAGCCTGGGCTCCAGTCCAGGTCTACAGGGACTTTACAACCTGACCCTAAGAGGTCCTGGTTCCTCCCACCGTTTTCCCATCTGCAAACCTATAGACTAGATGATGGATGCTCAACTGTGGTCCTTGATTCCCTGATAATTCAGAGAGGAGGCACTGGGCTGGAGGATGGGGCACAAACCACAGGCAGTTTGGCAGGAAGAGGGTGTGGGGAAAATTGTTCAGGGATTCCTTGTCTCCACTTTCTGCCCTACAAGTGAGTGGTTCTCTGATGTCATCTGAGCTCTCTTAAGGCGGCCGGGGCTCAGTTTCCTGCCCGCCTCTCGGAGCCTCCTGGCACTGGGAAGTCCCCCTGGGGCTTGTCACTGGACTTCTTTGTCTTGCCTTCTGGTGTTCGCCCCAACCCACTCCCCTCCTGGCCATTCCTTCATTACATTGCCTTGGGGAATATGGGGAAGTTTCCCACGTTCCCCAAGGCAATTTTCTACCACATCATAGCTCCCTGGCCTTGCATCCATTTGTGCAGAAAAATACAGTTCAGGGTGTGCTGCCTTGATTGACTTCTCTTGGCTGGGTTTCCAGTCTCATTTCAGCCTTGGAAATACAAACCTGAAGTGGGGCCCAGTGCATCTGCTGGGCGCCTTGCTCCATCACTGATCTTCTTCTGAGCTGTTCGGTTCTCACCTCTGGATGGAGGCGCTGCAGCTGCTGATTTGTTGACTTCTCTCTGTCATCCGCGGGCAATGGCCCCCGCCTTGGCCTGTGATCCCTGGGTCTGGCCATGGTGGATGGTGACAGGTTCCTGGAAACTCACCTGCCCTGCTGCCAACATCCCTCTTCAGAACCTGGGCGTGGTCCTCTTCTCTTCCCGCACCAGCTCTGGCACCAGCCTGGGCTCTGCAGCTGTGGGGACTCTTTGAATCTCCATGTGCTCAGCTCTCCTCAGAACTGGAGTGGGTCTTCTGCCCAAGTGGCAGGTCTAAACATTGTCAGAATCATGCAGCTGCCCACAGAATTGCAATGCCTGTCACAGCCACGTTGCAAAAAGAGGATGGTCTAACCAGGGGTTCATTTATGGGGAGAAGAAATGGGGTCTGGATTATGGGGTGAAATGAACAGCACAGTTAGAGGTTGAGGGGTCCAACAGCAACTGACACAAGGGTGAGGCTGAGACACGGGCTATGGGGGGCAGTCAGCAGAAGTCCCACAGGGCAGAGCCGCGGGAAGCCATGAGTTGAGTGGGTCCTCTGTGGAGCTGCTCTGACCTGTCTTTCTCAGGTGTGTCTCCTTGACTCTTCAAGACTTCTATGAAGAGGAAACTCTAGGTTTCATGAGCTTATAAAACCTGTCTGACACCCCTCAGGTAGGGAGTGAAAGAAACAGGATTCAAATCCAGCACCGCTAACCCCAGGCTGGAGCAGAAGCTGCCCATTCTGGGATACCCGGGGGCTTGTTGGAAATGCCAAGTGCTTGGCCTTCTCTGACCTAAACTGAATCATTGGGAAAGGAGAGGAGACCCCAGGACAGCTTCTAAGAAGCACCTGGGAGCTACCCTGGCAGTGCAACCCAACAGATGCCCACCATCCATGTGAGTGACCAGAAGAAGACATGCTTCTGAGGATGTGTGTGTGGCGTGGTCATGATGGAGTTAATTCTATCTGTGGTGTTAGATGCAGCTGCTCTGAACAAACTCAGCGGCTCTTCCTAATGAAAGGCATCATTATCTCCTAATCGTTGGTCAGTTGGCATCTTTCTCTACTAGAACTCCTGAAGATGGGCCCCTGCGTGGAAGCTCCCCCATCCCCATTTCCCACACTCCCTCCCTTCCTTTCATCCTCCCAGTTCCCTTGCTGGGCTCTCACACTCCTGGTTTAACCTGGGTGAGGTTTTCAGCAAGGTGAGGTTACCTCTTTCCCAAGGGGGCAGTCCCCTGTTTAACCTGGAAGATTCAAAACAGAATAAAAATTGGTTCCCAACCTAGAGGCGCATGCTATCTAGCTGCTAGGGGGAAAAAATGAACACTTATAAAGCTACATGTGTGTATGTTGTGGAAAATATGCACACACACCAAGCCTTACTGGAGACGTAACAGCTGCAGAAGTGATGAGAGAGCCATTGGTCTTCCCAAGTGCTGAGAGGAAGGAATCTCATGCTGACCATTTGTAGAAATTTTCATGTAAAAATCAAACATGAGATGGACTCCAAACCGTGGCAGCCCTGATGGTATGATCAAGGACCACCATCCTTTCTCTTCTAGGATACCTACTCCAAAATTTAGGGAACCTGCCCCCAGACACAGCTCCACCCCCGTTCCAGGACCTGTAAGTAATGCCATGTGTATTGTTATTCACTCACGTTGATAAATAGGCAGTAAAAAATGCACAGAGAACTCAGCTGGATCAATTTATTTCCATTCTCTTGACACAGTCGTGGCAGTGGCTAAGATGGAGAGTCCTGGCAACGCTACTTCCACGGCAGAAGTGGTGTGATGTCGGGTGTAAATTACCCTTAAATGTCACATGATAATGAAGCTGCATCTCCCATGATTTATCTTTTCCTTTCTTACCCGGCAAACACTCCAAGCTGGCAATCAAGCTGGGCAGCGATCACGACACAACCTTTATGGTATGAAAAGTGTCCCCAAAAATTTATGAGAGAGGCTGCTTCGTGGCTTCCCGAGGGCTCTGTGTTTACAGAACGTCCTTCTCGAGACTCCGAATGAAGAAAGGTGAGTCTGCAAGTAGTAGAAATGGGTGTGAGGCTAGGGGAGTGAAAAGGCTGCCCAAGGACTGCGACAGGCCCTCCCCCTCTCTGCTTCCAACCCTTTTGTGATGAGTTTTCTCTTTCCGGCCAGCATGTCCACCTTGGTTTTCCAGAAGGGAGCAAGGCCTCTGGGAATGCAGGCTATAGCCCAGCTGTAAAACATTAACAGTGAAATTCCACTCCATATTTGGAGATGAGAGCTGGTCCCAAGCCTAGAGAAGCAACCTGGAGTCTTTGGTGTCACCCTCTGTTACCTCCAATGACCAATGGTGCCAACTGCAATGGAGGGTGAAACCAGCTAAGAGGAAGTGGGGTGGGAGCGCCCCGACATTCCACTCCAGGTTTTTGGCAGGTGGCCTTCCTAGGGCTGCACCCTGTGGACCCCTGCAGTGATCATGCAGGCTTTGCAGGTAACATACAAAATTTTATTTTATTTTTTATTTTAAAAATTGTTTTACAGAATCATTTTAAACTCAACCATCTTCTGGCTCCCAGCAGCTGTGAACCCTCCCACCCCACATGTGGACTTCTCATCTCTAGCTAACCTTACAGCATTGCCCCTTATTTATGTTCTAAGCAGATCCACTTGGGTTTCATTTGGGGGAGAGTAGCTAAGCACCCTCTCCCTAAACTACTCTTTTCACCAGAAGCACCAGGCTTCCCAGTAAGGTAACTGGACTTACAACACTTGGCATGAAATTTGCTTCCCCAAAGCACAGCCTGTGTCATGCACATCCCAGGATACGGTGGTTCTGTGGTCCTCTAGAGAAAGCAGAGCTGACCTCCCTGTCTGATGACAGCCCAGCCCAGCGCTTCAGCAGAGGAGCATCAGTTCTCACTGTTTAGGAGGGCCTCCAACCTGCCATCTTTTCTGAGCTGGGGCGTGCATTCAAACACAAATTGAAATCACCGTTCACGTCCCTTGGGGAACATTCAACAAGCAGGGGGCTGTCTGAAAGTGAATTGGTTGTCCACTGAGAAATCAAAAACCTCAGGCTTTGCGAAGTGAGAGGAAATGTTTGACCTTTGGAGGACAGTTTTGTTCCTCATTTTTCTGGAGGCTTCTCCCTCCCCAGTCGAGGTCTGATCGCTGAGTGCCATCCTCCACCCCGAGATGTTAATGGCAATTCCCAGGGCTCCCCTGTCCATTTGGTTTGCGATGTCTTCACCTCAGAAGGAAGTTCCTTTTGCTTCTCCTTACTTTTCCGTGCCCTTTCTCCTTGCTCGGTCCCACCGTGGTTTCCTTGCTCCTCTCAACTCCCCCTTTAGTGCTGCTTCTCGCTCACACCTCAGCCCAGCTCAGGGAAGGGACGGGCAGCCTTGCTGTTCATTTGTTCATTCATCCTTTGATCCCACGTACATCCGTTGAGTGCCTCCTATGCATCACGCCCTGGGGTGGGAGCTGCGACTGTAACAGTGAGCAGAACAGACAGAACGCTTGCCCCACGGAGTTTACAGTCCAATGGGGGCCTGGACGGGAAGTGAGGCAACAAAATCATCTTTGCAAATGATGCTATTGTCTGCAAAAGGGCCACCCGATGTTGTAATAAAGAATTCTGGGGGAGCAATGGGACACCTTCTTACCCCCCAGACTCTGACACCTGGAGGCTGCATATGTAGCTCTGGAAGATGGAGGGCCCTCCGGAAGCAGCACCTGGAACACTCACTGACTTTGGCAACTGATGCTTCCTGTGTGTCCCGCATCTTGGTGGTACCCAGCTTTCGCCGGGTGGGCACTGCTCTGAGGGCTTTGTAGCCACTCCCGGGAAGGAAGAACTGTTACCACCTCCACTTCTCAGTGAAGCTTCACACACCTGAGCTTGGCCACGGGGCTGGCAAGGAGCAGTCTGTGCCCACAACTGCTGGCCTCCCTCTGGGAGCTGCAGGCTGGGTGTATGAGTTTCCTGTTGCTGCTGTAACAAAAGACCACAGGTTTAGTGTCCTGAAACAATACAAATGTATGATCTTACAGTTCGGGAGGTCAGAAGTCTGAACTGGGTCTTGCTGAGCTCAATCAAGCACAGGCAGGGCTGGTTCCTTCTGGAGTTCTGCAGGGAGAACCCACTTCTTGCTTTTTCCAGCTTCTAGACGTGCCTGCATTCCTTGGCTGGTGGCCCCATCTTCCATCTGCAAAGCCAGCAGCACAGAATCTTCTAATCTCTCTCTGACCCCAACCCTCCTGCCTCCCTCTTATAAGGGCCCTTGGGGTTAGACTGGAGCCATCCAGATAAGCCAGGATGATCCTCCATCTCAAGGTCCTGAACTTAATCACACATGCAAAGTCCCCTTGTCCTGTAAGGTGACAGTTCACAGGCCTGGGGATTAGGATGTAGGCATGTTTAGGGGTCGATCTTTGGCTTTCTCACTCGGTGCTCTCTGGTGTCTGTTCTCTGTCCTGTACCAGCTGGGGCTCTCACCTGCCCCTCCGTTTGCACCTCTCTTTCCATCCTGATGGGCAGTGGCTGTGGAGTCAGGAGGAGCTGACTCTGCCCTCAGCAGCTGTGCAACTCGAGGTTGGTCAGCCTTGGTTTCCCCACCCCCATCCTGGCAATGACCGCAGCTGCTCTGATGATTAATCCACAAAGATGAAGCACTCCACGCGGGATGTGGCCCAGAGTCGCCCTCCACACACTTCGGAGCTTTCCTTACTGTCACTACCACCACCTACCGTCACCCACGCCTGGGACAGAAAGCAGCGAATGACAGGAAGAGCAGGGGCTGAAGCAGGACTTCCCAAGTTAACATGGAGCAAATGTCCAGGGGCCGCTGTCCTGCTTTTAAAGCAAACGTCATCACCCAGGAGCCCTCTTCGGGTATGTTTAATTTTCCTGTTAAAATGTGCGCTCGAGAATGTGTTGAATTCATTTCCCAATCTTGCCCTCCCTTCGCCCCTGTGGGTTTGGGCTTCTCGATCAGTTGACACTCAAAGGAGGAATAGCCGTCCTGCCCGGACCCACACAGTCTGCTTCCCCCTCCAGCCCAGCAAAGGCAGCAGGCGGTGCTTGTTCTTCACCCCAGGATGATGGTAATCAAACTTCCCTGAAAACCTTGTACACTCAATGGCAAACAACCTTCATTACCTGACAGTGAGGACGTAGAACGTTTACTGAAGCCCCGTCCTGGCACTTTCCATGAATCACTCGTAAATCACTCAAGAGGTGATCATATTTGCTCAACACAAACGTGTGAATTAGGTAACGGAAGGAGACAACACTCTAATTTCACAGCTCAGGAAACCGAGGCCCAGAGAGCAGGAAGGACTTGGCTGAGGTTGCTGAGCTTCCAAGGGTTAGAATAGGACTCAGTTCTCTCCACCCAAGGCTGGTCCTGGGATCGGGTGCAGGAGGAGACATTTCAAAAGGTCAGGATGGCTCACGCCCCCATCCCAAGGCAAGAAATCCCAGGCTTCCCTGGTGGCGCAGTGGTTGAGAGTCCGCCTGCCGATGCAGGGGACACGAGTTCGTGCCCTGGTCTGGGAAGATCCCACATGCCGCGGAGCGGCTGGGTCCATGGGCCATGGCCGCTGAGCCTGCGCTCCTCAACGGGAGAGGCCACAACAGTGAGAGGCCCGCGTACCGCAAAAAAAAAAAAAAAAAAAAAAGCAATCCCGTTAGCAGGGGCAAAGCTTTCCCTTCCATACTTGGACTTGCGTTTAAACCGAATGTCAATTTGCACGTGCATTAGAGGAGCTCTGACATTGAAAGCAGGGCCCGATGGGGTTCAAGCCCCAGGAGAATGGAAGGGGTTTAAGCACAGCTAAGGAGCTGTCACCTCTGGGTTTCCTGATAGTGCTTTTGGCCCCAGTGGGATTTGACGGGACAAAGGACAGGGGGTTTTGCAGAGAGAGAGACAGACAGAAGAACAAAGGGAGGGACGAGTCCCTTTTGGTCTCTGCCCATCCTGATTCACTCAGATAAGCCACCACTTCATGGGCCAACTATTTATTTGCAGTTCAAGGTTCTTAGTTACCATCACAGAAACCTCCTCTGGCTACCTAAGCTGACAGGATTTATTGGAAGGCTCCTGGGTAGCTCACCGGATCAATAAGCAGGTCAGATAGGACAGCCTGGGCAACAGCCGAGACCAAGGACAGTTGGCTGGACAGAGCCACACGCTCGACACGGCATCTCTGGCTGCCCACGGTCTGCACTGACTCCACCCCAAGGTTTCAGGATCAGTCACGTGAGAGCCAGAGGTTGGGGAAGGACCACTGCTGGGTGCAGTCCTGTTCCTTTGCTCCACCTTCAAGGGGTCAGAGGATGGACGGGCTCATCTTTTGTTAATCTTCCGAGATGCGGTGCTTTGTGACCGCCTGGAGGGGTGGGATAGGGAGGGTGGGAGGGAGACGCAAAAGGGAGGGGATATGGGAACATATGTATATGTATAACTGATTAAATTTGTTAATAAAAAAACAACAACAAAAAACCAAAAACCAAAAAACAAAAAAAAGAAAAACCTTCAAAAAAAAGAAATTACAAAAGAGATAAAGTCAAAATAAATAATCTAAATACTTATTAATTCATCTAAAAATTATTGAATTTTACTGCATGTTTGAATAGATAAACATAGCTCATATTGTGCATTTATGTAGCTTAATAATGGTAGGAAATGCTGATCCCAAAAGAAAACTGACCAGAAAGATTCCTTCCTTGAAAAATGAGTTTCAGAAAAACAAAGGTCTTGCTTCTCAGATTATTTTATTCCATATTGCCTTCTCAATGTTGGCTATTCTATTAGTTGAGGGGGATTAGATAAGAAGATCACAGAGATCTCCATGATCTGGTTCTGATATTCTATAAACTCACAATTTATTCTGTATCTCAAATACATATTTTCTATAAATGCTCTCCCTAGAAAAGCCATCAGCTGTAAATGATGTCAATGTTCGTACTTCTTTATTCATGCATTGGTTTGATACTTTCATTTTGCTGTTTGTGTATACTTTCCACAGAATTAGTGTTTGTTTATCAAAATATATTGTGCTTGACCTTGTGCAAAAAAAAAAAAAAAATCTTCCGAGATGGGAGGTATGTCTGACCCCCAGGCCCCCACCCTGGAGGATTCCCCAGGGCAGGGTCCAGGACAGGCAGCCAGACTTAGAACAGGCATGTAAGAAACCATAGAAGGGGGAATAGCCAAAGGAAGGCTGACCAACTAGGTCACAATTAAAATACATGTGTAATCACAATACATTGAAAGTGGTGAAATGCAACAACCATCACTAACCAGGCTGTGTGCCCTGTGTCCTCTGTACATGCTCACAGCAGCTGCATGGAGAGTACACAGCTGTCATCCCATTTTACAGACAGGAAACATGACAGGGAGGTTAAGCAATGCGTCCAGAGTCACAAGACAGTTAGAAAGTTAAATTAATCTTTAAAAAAAAAAAATGAATGAAAGTCCTAACTCCGTGTTTGTTTAGCAGTGAGGCCAGTTCCAAGCTTTGAAGACGGTGCCTGAAATGGCTGTTTAGGGGCCAATGTAAAGTGACCATCAGTGCCAGAGTTCAGCTCCCAAGCCTTCTCCGTGGTCAGACACCCACGTGCACACCCATCCTAGCAGATGGCTTTCTCCCTCCTCTTGGGATAATGTCAAGGGCTCACTCTAACTTGAAGGGCCGTGCATTGGTCCCTGTACTGATGGCATCCCCAGCATGTCCAGGCTCTGTAAATCAGGTACACGGTGCTACTGTAGACACAGCTTGGGGATCAGGAAGGCAGGTGACAGCCTTCCAGTCCCCAGACCTAAACATTCCCCTGTGTGTCACCACCAGGGGCTCCCAACCACCGTTTGTTGATTTGGCTTCCTTCCTAGAACTGGAGAGACAGTTCAGGTCTTTTGGGGCTTTTAGGGTGAGCAGTAAAGTCAAGGCACCCTCACCTGGGGTTACATCCCCGCCCAGAAAGTGATTGTGCAGAAAGGTCCCTCT
The DNA here is from genome assembly GCF_964341445.2 of Mesoplodon mirus. Classification (NCBI taxonomy): domain Eukaryota; kingdom Metazoa; phylum Chordata; class Mammalia; order Artiodactyla; family Ziphiidae; genus Mesoplodon; species Mesoplodon mirus. Next base: position 3,464,338 of record NC_138978.1, on the reverse strand, counting down.
GGACTTACTTCTGCTCCCTTAAGTGGACTCACTAGCGTGTTATTCCTCTGTCCCTGGTGGGCTGACACTTCTCTGGAGCATCGCCCCCATGCCTTGCTCTTCCTCTCCCGCGCTGTCTGGTTTAAGTGGATTCTCAGGGCCCCATAGCCCCTGGCTCCCAGTTCCCTACATCATGCCCTTCACCACATCATACTCCAATTTTCTGCCCACGGGTCCATCTCTCCCACCAGCCCATGAGGTCCCTTTCATCCCTGCATCCCTGGGACCAGTGGAGGGATGTTTGCACAAAGAAAGGGCTCAGCTTCATCTTGTTGAGTGAACGGCTCTCCACATAGAACCTGTCTCCAACCTGTCTGGGAGGCTGAGACCCAGGAGCAATTTCCGTGGTTATTTATGTGAACTTGCTAAGAACGTTCATACATGCCGGATGCTCTGTTGTGTATTTCAAAGAGATTGATGAAACCCTGGTGAGAAGAATTGGATGGAAATGAGCTGGAGTGTTTGCCCTCTGGACCCTCCTGTCCAACCCTCCTTGCCGGCGTCACCCCCCAGACACATCAGGGCGAAAGGAACGCTGGGAGTTTAGGTTTTTCTTGTGATTTGGGGCAAAGAGTTAGCCTCAAATCTTTCACGGTAACAACTCCTTCAGAGTAAAGTGGTGCCGACAGAGGAGGTGGGTATGATGTGTCAACAGCTGTCGGCGAGATGTCACCATTGAATCTGCCGGGATGTAACGAGGGGACCAAGCTTTGACAAGGCTTGGCATCCTCCCGGGGGGCCATGCTCATTCAGGGGAATAGATGAAATCTGCATTCTCCACTGCTCTTGCATTTGTTGCTACATGGGTGAGAGCCCAGAGTCTGGCATTGGGGGATGTGTCTTCCCTTGTATCAGCATTAAGAAGAGGAATTGTGGCCGATGGGGACTAACCAGTAAGTCTGAATACAAAGAGGTGTTCAGTGACTGCTTCAAGAAGAAGGATCCAAGCAGGTGTTCAATGCCCCAGCTGCCCTGTGGCAGGTTCCACCACATGTGGAGAGGTAGCCCAAGTATTGAAGGTGTTTTGATCTGAACAAGTCTACCTGCATCAGGGGAATCAAACCAGGGCTCTGGTGGCGCTGGACGTGGGCTTATGAACTCTGTTGCAGGGGTAAGCTATGCAACACGGGAAACTTTCAAGTGGTGACCAGGACACACATGAAACCTAGGGAAAGACCACAGCAGCTTGGGTTTATTAGCTTGTGTCTCAATTTGGTGAACTCCAAATATGAGAAATTGGCTCTGTTCCTGTTGTATAGCACAGCTCCGACTTGTCCTTCTTTGAATGTATTTTACAAACACACTGTAATGACTTTCTGTCAGCTTTACTGCCCTGTGCTCACTGGGATTTCCAGAGAGATGGTATCTGTTTTCTATCATCCTGTTTGATTTGCCATATTAAATATATGGATGGGAATCTATGCTGGTCGACCTAAATATTCATGAATCGCATTGATGTACTGTGCCAGTGTTGAGATTCGCAGCTGTGGTGTGCCTTTCCTGGCCATTGGCCCTTGGTTACAATTTTTCAACCTCCTACATTTCACGTCAGATTTGATATTGGCATGCCTGTTAGGCTCTGTGCCGGTACAAACAGCCTCCTTGGAGAGATCTGTGCAAGTGTTATTTTTTATTATTTCCCATGCATACCCACACCTCCCAGTGTTGGACTCAAAGGCACAGACCCAAGTTCTCAGAAAGGCATCTCAAGACAATTTCTTAGTAACCATCTGCTGCCTCTTGGGATAATTCTCCAGGAAAAATAATGACAATGGTGACGGCAACAACAGTCATAACCATAACAGCAAATGTTTAAAGGGAAATTTAGAAACGCGTCAGCACACTCAGACTGTAATAACGGTGTAAGGGTCGCTATAATAAGGACCTCCCCAGTGGCTCTCATCCAGAGTATTAGTCATTTACAGACAGTTGTAAATTGCTGGATCATCAAAGGCATTTTCTTCTGCCCCTCTACTTTGGTTTTACTGTCCATTCATGAAGAGAGACAAAATCATTACCTAAATGACATGCAAACAAGTCCAAACAGAACCCAAAGGTCAGCCTGTACTGTTGAGAAATCATGAATGTGCTAATCCTGGTTTAACTGAGTGCTAACCAAAATCATAGGTGCAAATGTGTTCATGCACACGCACACACATGAATGCATGCACACACACACATGTACACATGTACACACACATGGGATTGGAGTCCACTCCAAACGGTTGATGCATGGGCCTTGAAAGTCCTGCTTGTGAAGGTCAAACTAAGCACAGAGGGGTGAACTGACTTGCTGGAAGGTATCAGCTGGTTCTTGCAGTGTCTTCTGACCTTCAGAGCAGTGTGGGCTGACATTTTATCGGTGCATTATTTTTGCAGGAGCATCCATCCCAAGAGGGGAAGGTGGAGGGGGTGAAGTCCTCTGGAAGTAGGAGAATTTTATTTTTTTAATCCATATTCTTAGACATTGCAGTCTAAAAGGCAAAATCTCTATGAATAACATTTCATTTTGAGTTGAGGGGTACTAAGGAGAAGAATTCAAGTAGACGTTAGCATATTAAAATGGTAAGGTTTCCCCAATTTACCCAAGTAACTTCAATATGTCTAAAAAGCGATAATATTATGTTCCCTAATGGGGTATGTGTGCATTCTGCCTTCTTTCTTTCTTTCTTTCTTTCTTTCTTTCTTTCTTTCTTTTTTAATTAGTTTCTGCTTTATAACAAAGTGAATCAGTCATACATATACATCTGTTCCCACATCCCTTCCCTCATGCATCTCCCTCCCTCCCACCCTCCCCATCCCACCCCTCCAGGCGGTCACAAAGCACCGAGCTGATCTCCCTGTGCTCTGCGGCTGCTTCCCACTATCTATCTACCTTACGTTTGGTAGTGTATATATGTCCATGCCTCTCTTTCGCTTTGTCACAGCTTACCCTTCCCCCTCCCCATATCCTCAAGTCCATTCTCAAGTAGGTCTGTGTCTTTATTCCCATTTTACCCCTAGGTTCTTCATGACGTTTTTTTTTTTTTTTTTAAATTCCGTATATATGTGTTAGCATATGGTATTTGTCTTTCTCTTTCTGACTTACTTCACTCTGTATGACAGACTCTAGGTCTATCCACCGCATTACAAATAGCTCAGTTTCGTTTCTTTTTATGGCTGAGTAATATTCCATTGTATATATGTGCCACACCTTCTTTATCCATTCATCCGATGATGGACACTTAGGTTGTTTCCAGCTCCGGGCTATTGTGAATAGAGCTGCAATGAACATTTTGGTACATGTCTCTTTTTGAATTATGGTTTTCTCGGGCTATATGCCCAGTAGTGGGATTGCTGGGTCATATGGTAGTTCTATTTTTAGTTTTCTAAGGAACCTCCATACTGTTCTCCATAGTGGCTGTACCAATTCACATTCCCACCAGCAGTGCAAGAGTGTTCCCTTTTCTCCACACCCTCTCCAGCATTTATTGTTTCTAGACATTCTGCCTTCTGATTTGTACTTGAACCACTGAAACTAATGACACAAACTTACATTGTCAGCAGGAACCAGAGACTTTAGTAGTTCAGATCTATTTAGTGGATACTTTATGAAGGCACTCACAAGAAGTCCATTAAACCCTTCCAATGGATGGCAGATAATGATTTAAAAGCTGTAAGAATCTCTGAAAATACAACTTTGAACACATCTAAATGGTTGGGAATTTCTAACAATGTAATTGTTTTTCCATGCATATGAATGCTCCTGATGCAGAAATCAATTACAGCCCTGCAACAAAGACTTTCATTTAAGGATCTCCCACAAGGAGTTATTCTGGACCTCTGCAGATCCCAGAGCTAGCATGAGCGAGGTGTTACCTGCAGGAACCCTGGAAGGAGGAGCGCCGAGGCTTGTCATGCAGGTGCATCCATAGGCATGTACATCTCAGAGAGGGCAGCATTGCCAAGGTCAGCAAAACTCATTCTCTCTCCTTCCTTATGTCCAATTCAACAAAAACTAATTAAGAACATATTGTGTTCTTGGCAGGTGGTAGTTTCATGATTCAGAGCCAGGCTGCCTGTGTTCAAATCCCAGCCCTGCCACTTTGCTCTTTTTGTATTTTTCAGTTTTATTGAGATATAATTTACATGAAATGTTGTGTAAGTTTAAGGTTTCTAACATGATTTATATACCATATATCATGAAATAATTTTTTGCAAAAAGGTTAGTTAACGTATCCATCACCTACCTCACTTGACTATCATTGTGTGTGTGTGTGTGTGTGTGTGTGTGGTGATAACATTTAAAATTTACTTTCTCAGCAGTTTTTAGGTGTATAGTGCAGTACTGTTAACTATAGTTGCCATGCTATACATCACATCCCCACAACTTATTCATCTTACAACTGGAACTTCATACACTTTGACCAACATCTTTCCATTTTCTCCAACTCCAAGCCCTCGACCACCAGCCATCTACTCTCTGTTTTGGAGTTCAGTGTTTTTAGATTTCACATATAAGTGAGATCATAAAGTATCTGTCTTTCTCTGTCTGACTTATCTCACTTAGGGTAACATCCTCAAGGTTCATCCATGTTCTTGCAAACGGCAGGATTTCCTTCTTTTTCATGGCTGAACAATATTCCATTTTTATTCCATATTCACACCACATTTCTCTGTTCATTTATCAGTCAGCGAACACAGGTTGTTTCCATGACTTGGCTGTTGTGAATAATGCTGTCATGAACATGGGGCTGTAGATATCTCTTCTAGAGAGTGATTTAATTTCCTTCAGACCTACACCCAGACGTGAGATTGCTGGATCATAAGAAGGTTATATTTTTGATTTTTTGAGGATCCTCCATACTGTTTTCCATAGTGGCTGTATGGTTTCATAGCTCTTTGACATTGGGTGACATACATATTCTCTCTCTGCCTCAGTTCCTTCACCTGTGAAATGAGTTGATAATAGAAGCTGAAGGGCTACAGAGAAGATTAAAATGCAACACACTGAATACTAGCTCTGCTTCCATTTCAGGTGTAGAAAAGGCACAAGTATCACTCCCATGATAATAAGACAAAAACAGAAAAAACCTATAATAACACATTCTTCTTGTATGCATCAGAAACCTGAGGGCAGAGGGAAAACCAACTAGCCTAAAATCCCAGGGCAAGCAGGGCCCCCAGGCAGTCTGGGACATATGGACACCTCACCCATGACAGAGAATAGGAGGAAGAGGACAGGAAGAGGTCAGCTGGGTGTTAATGAACTGCTGAAGACCACGTGTGACCAGCTTCACAGTATTGAACCCTGAGAGCTGCAGACACTTGCAGAGCTGTTTCTGTCCCTCCATAGAGTGCTCATGAGAATGACCAGTGGCAGAACTCCTTTGGAAAATAGTTTCACAATTTCCTAAATAGTTAAATGTGTACCTGTCATATGATCCAGCCAATGTACTCCTAGGCATTTACCCAAGAAAAGTGAATACACTTGAACATCCATACAAAGGCTTGTTCACAAATGTTTATGGTAGCTTTATTTGCAATAGCTAAAAACTAGAAATGACCCAAATGTCCATCCATTGGCAAATGCATAAACAAACTGGTTTGTCCATGCAAAGGGATACTCAGAAAGAAATACCATCAATCTCAAAACAGTTAGGCTGAGTTGGGGGAAAAAAAAGCCAGACATAAAAACAGTACATAGGGGCTTCCCTGGTGGTGCAGTGGTTGAGAGTCTGCCTGCCGATGCAGGGGACACGGGTTCGTGCCCTCGTCTGGGAAGATCCCACATGCTGTGGAGCGGCTGGGCCCGTGAGCCATGGCCACTGAGCCTGCGCGTCTGGAGCCTGTGCTCCTCAACGGGAGAGGCCACAACAGTGAGAGACCCACGTACCCACCCCCCAAAAAAAATTCTAAGTCTGTAGTCTAAAAAAAAAACAGTACATAATATATGATTCCATGAACATGTAAGATTCTAGAAAATGCAAATTGACCTACATCAGCAAGAAGATCATCAGCTGGGAGGGGTAAGAAAGAGGGATCACAGGGGCAAAAGGAGACTTTTGGGAGTCAGAGATGTGTTCCTGATCTTTACTGATTTCACAGACATATATACATACCTATGTACGTCTATGTACACCTATGTACACATACACATGTGTATGTCAAAACTTATCATTGTATGCTTTAAATATGTGCACTTCATTTTATGCCAATTATACATTAATAAATTAAAAAAAAAGAATATCCTGAAGAGAAGCAGCCTCTCCATTCAGGACTGTCCACACTCACTGCATTGCAGTGACTCCTATCAAGGTTGCGAGGGACTTAAACAGGGGTTGGAAGATCCAGTGGTTGACTTCCCAGGCCTTATCTTGCCTGACCTGTCAGCAGCGCTTGATGCAGTTGATCACTCCTAAGTCTCTCTTGCTGGTTTTCCCATCACCCTGGTCCTGCAGGAGAGCCCTGGGCTCAGTGCTGGGCTTCTTGGTCACTTTATCTACGCTATGCTCTTTGCTGGGTGTTCTCATTCATTTCCATGATTTTAAAACTCCCGTTGATTAGCTAATGACACAAAAATTCATCTCCCTACCTGGAGCTGTGCCTCTGTACCCCAGACACCTGAATACTCCTGCTTGTCTGCTTGCCTGTCTCCATGTGCTTCAACCTTAAACATTCCAGGTGGCTCCCTACAGAGTCATCTCCATTTGCCCCTGGAGTCCTGCCTGATGCATCTTTCCCTCATCCGAGCCATCACCAAATCCTATTGGCTCTGCCGTTATAATATACCGAGCATCCAGAACCCCCTTCCCGTCACTGCCCTGGGCCCAACAGCATCATCTCCTACCTGCAGTGTCCTGATGGCCTTCTAAGGGCTCTTCCTGCCTTTGTCCTCGAACTCTACAGTCTCAGTACAGCCCTGGGGGTCCTACTCAATCACACATTAGATTCGCTGCCCCTCCACACGGAGCCCCATCTTTGCCATCACAGGGAGCCCTCCGTGTTCTGCTCTTACCTACCCCCACTCCACAAGAACACTGGGATCGTGCACCCTCCCCTCCTTATGCCTCCTCATGCCCAGAGGCATCCTTCCTGTTCCCTCTGCTGGACAACCTCAGGACCATGCTGGCTCCACCTGGGATCATGTCTCATCTCACAATCTAGAATCACACCTACATCCTCGTCTGCATCCCCCCCTCCATTCTCCCTTGCATCTTCTCCTCCATCCTCCCCCTCATCTTCCCCTTCATCTTCCCCTCCACCCCCTCTTCATCCTCCACTCCATCCTCCCCTCCACCCCCTTCCATCCTCTCCTTCATGCTCCCCTCCATCCTCCCTTCCATTCTCCCTCCATCCTCCCTTCCATTCTCCCTCCATCCTCCCTTCCATTCTCCCCTCCATCCTCCCCTCCACCCCCCTTCCATCCTCTCCTTCATGCTCCCCTCCATCCTCCCTTCCATTCTCCCTCCATCCTCCCTTCCATTCTCCTTCCATTCTCCCTTCCATTCTCCCTTCCATTCTCCCCTCCATCCTCCCCTCCATCCTCCCCTCCATCCTCCCCTCCAGCCCCCTCCATCCTCCCCTCGATCCTCCCTCCATCCTCCCCTCCATCCTCCCTCCATCCTCCCTTCCATTCTCCCCTCCATCCTCCCCTCCATCCTCCCCTCCATCCCCCTCCATCCTCCCCTCTATCCTCCCCTCCATCCTCCCTCCATCCTCCCTTCCATTCTCCCCTCCATCTTCCCCTCCATCCTCCCCTCCATCCTCACCTCCATCCCCCCTCCATCCTCCCCTCCATCCTCCCCTCTATCCTCCCCTCCATCCTCCCCTCTATCCTCCCCTCCATTCTCCCCTCCATCCTTCCCTCCATTCTCCCCTCCATCCCCCCTCCATTCTCTCCTCCATCCTCCCCTCCATCTTCCCTTCCATCCTCTCCTTCATCCTTCCCAACATCTTCCCCCGGCCATCTCTGATTTCCCTCCTTCATCTGTGTCTCTGCACAGCACTTCACATCATCTCACTTGCTAATATCTTTTACTTACCTATTTAATTGCCTCCCCCCAATATATTAACCCCACGAGAAGATGGGGAGAGGTCTGTTTGGTTCACTGGTGTACCTGGGCCTAGAACAGAACTAACACTTGGTAGATGCCACCTGTGGCATCTAAAGGAATGAAGGCATGTATATGCTCAGAAGTGGCTGTCATCACTGCTGACACAGCGGAGGGTCCTAAGTGGATAGTCCTGTGGAACTGGCAGGCAGTGTATGTCCCAGTTCCCAAGGGAAACAATGGGGAGCCAGATACTAGGAGTGAACAGGCAAAGTGGTAGGCTCTGCATCACTGACCACCTCTGGACTATTGGAGGGGACCCCAGGCCGGAAGTGGGGAGACTGAGGGCGGCGATACCGTCTGCCCCTCCAGAGGTGGGTTTCTGCAGACTCGAGTGGCCCTCCCACCCGCTCCTCCTGTGTGGTTCAAGACATCCCAGAAAGTCCAAGGTAGGCAAATCCCAGGGCGGGAAACACAAATCACAACATGTTGGCAAAACGTCTGCAGTGTTTCCCCCATTGTCGGGACTGGACTTGGAAATGCACTAATCGGAGGTGCCCGTGGAAAGCAGGCCTTCTGATGGGGAGTTTTGAAGGAAGCCAGCCAGCTCCGTGTTGCCTGGATGTCTAACTAAATACGGTTCACTGGGGTTCGCATGAATTCCGTCAGACCTGACAGGTGGAAGAAGGAATTCTTTCAGAGAAACGTGCATTTATTCTGGAGAAAAATATTTCATGGCAGCGCCAACTTCTTAAACCTCCGTGAAGTGCAGCAGACCACACGTGTGCATCTCCACTCAGCGGGATGTGACACCACCGGATAGACAATGAACAGCTGTCCACGTGATCACTTAGGTCACCTGCAGCTGGGATCCTGTCTATTTGACCCCTCGCACGGGGCTACTGGAAGCTTCCGAGCTAGCTTCTTGTCAAGACCTGTCTCCTTGCTCTGTTCGCTCTCATCCATCCATATTCTCATAGGCAACACTCTGTCTTTCCTGGGTCTCACGTGCAGTTAAAGAGCTCATTAGGCCTTTGCCTTGGTGGGCAATATGCAGTCCTATAAGGGGTACCAGCATCCCATCCCATTAGGTATTCCTATCTGGGAAGGCGGTGAAAGAATCTTAGGGGGATGTTCAGGTGACTTTCTTGGCTGGATATAGGACATTTGAAGTCTTGGCTTTGAGGAGGCTATTTGTGCTGCATCAACTCCAAAGGTGTGCAGGGTCAGCCTGCATCTGGCCTTGATGGAAGGGGTCGGCCCCTTGAGATGCACAGAGAGAACCCGTCAGCCATGTTAACTCCTTCCTCAGGAGAGCAGAACTAAGATGGTCTGAGGTACCCATCTTCTTAGGGGCAGGGCCTGTACACCGGTTGGGATGCTGGAGGGTAAGAAAGAGATATTATTTCCAAGGATGGGAATCAACCCTAGGGTAGGATTCTGAGGAGGCCTTAGGTGGGGATCCCAAACAGAGCCTTTTCCTGGGTTTGTTTAGGGTTTTTTCCCACTTCAAATTTTGAAAAGAAGTTAAGACATCATTGATTTAACAATTAGTGAGTCTTATTTTTTTCTCCCCTGCATTACAGAACTATATTAAGAAATCAAATTCTCTAACAGAGCAGAAGCCAGCAAAACAGCCCTGTGGGAAGGTAGCTGTCGTCTGAGATGGGAGGGAGGCTCTTGAAACATCCCTTGCTTTTCTGTAATACTGAACCTGGGCAGAGCTTTTGTATTAAATTAAGTTTCCCTTTAAGGGAAGTCTTTATTCAACACTCAGCTTTTGCAGTCAAATTACAATCATTATACAGACACAGAAATAAAAGCCCAGGGTAACCCGTGTAATCTGGAACAATTCTCCTGTAAGACCTTTATCAGCATTTTTCCTCCCTGCAATCCATAACTTGGCCAGGACATTTTTCTCCCCTCTCGTTTCCCAGTTTGTGTGTCATACCCAGAATGCAATACAATAAAACTCCTGATCTGCAATATTAAATAGGTCATAAAAATGTCAGCAAGAATAACTTATTTTTTCAACTGTCATTAAAGATGATATACAATTAAGGCGGACCATAACAAATGATTAAAATTGCAGTCCTCTATAAATTCAAGGGGGCTTGTGTTTTTGCTATTGTATGCAAAAATGGTAATAGCCAGACATACATTTCGAGGGGAAATCGTTTCAGAAGGGACAAGCCAGAAACATACTATGAGAGTTTGCATAAACCATATTTGTCTTTTACAAGATAATGAAGAGCATGTGGAGCTGTTGGGAGGGGATGTGCCTAGGAAAAAACCATGCAGTCTGGCTGCAGGTTCTTCTAAAGGTTGGAGACCACAACTCATGAATCTGGGTAAACTGCCCCCCAACCCGTTCCAGGACTTGTGTATTACAGATGTTTGATCATCTGGGGAATTGCTTTGAATGTGAAAAGTGACGCGGTGTGGTAGGAGATGGACATTCTGGGTGTGAGAAGATGTAGGTCATCGTCCAGCCCCAGTTGCTCGTCAGCCAGCAAGTTGCTGTCTTCTCTGGGTGGCTTCCCCATCTGTTAACCTAAGGGATGGGATTATAGTGATAGTTTCCACTTCATCGAATGACTGAATTGAATCACTCTCATGATATTTCACTTGGAGCCTCGTGATGTTTGCCTGTGGACTTGACCCCTACAGGTTTTGTTTCCTGGGCTCCCAAGTCCTTGACTTCTAGCTGGATGTGGTTGATCAGGGCACAGGAGGAGCCCAGCCTGCAAGGGGTGAGGAGAAACTGGGATTTCTTCCCCACTCTCTCTGCCTTGCGCAATATCTCCAGCAGTGGTTGCATCTGCCCTGTGTCCAGTGTCCTCAGAACAGGCCCCACGTGGTTCTCCCTTCCATCAGGTAACTCCTGTACTCAAGAACACAGCTTTTTCCCAATGGGCCTTCAGTAAAGAGGGGTTTCTGGGCTTTGCTTTGGAGCATTTCCATTACCTGGGTAATCTATTCCTTGTGTTAAATCCCTCTAGTTTAGATCCTTGGGTGGCTTCTGTTTCCTGATAAAGCCCTGACTGATGGGAACCCAGTGCAAAGAGCATGGGAGAGCAGTGCAACTCTGGTTGGAGCAGGAGTGGGACCTGGAGCCCCACCACTTTGGCCACGGCCAGTCCCCACTCATCCTTTGCACAGAGTGCAAGTTGGACCTGAAGGCCCCAGAGTCGGGGGACATGCTGTGAAAATCTCTGGGCACAGCAGAGCTTCTTGGTCCCTTGTGTTTCATTGGACACACCTAAATGTCACGTGCTCTTTGCAGAATGTGATGAAGCACGGTCTGCTTAATTCCATCCTAGGAAGTGGAAACAGTGGTGCTAAGAAACATAAACAAACTCACAAGCACAAGTCTGCATCCCTGGAAATCCGTGTGTGATGGGCATGTCCAGGGGTCCCCTTGCTTTCATTTCCACTTGTTCATCGCTGTGTGCCAGTGCCCTTTGGGTGCAAGTGACATCTGCTGCCCAAAGGTTTAAGAAACAGTTCTGGGATAAAAGGTTAAGATTGAGAAAATGCTATAATTAACACGACTTTCCTTCTGAAAATTGAGAATAGGCCAGTGCTCTTTTATTAGAGCAATATTTTAGCTTAGCTTAATGTCATCAGAATGTCCTCCGATGTTCTCATCGTCCCCTTCTGACCCCAAGTGTGATCCTCACTTTGTCCAGGCCCAGAAGACAGGGACCATGCCACTTTGTGAATCTGAGGGGTCTGTGCAGGAAGGGAGGGGGTTAGTGGGGTGAGACATCCCAGAGAGGAGCTGTAGGAGATGCTCAGAGTGCAGTGATGAAGCCACTCTGCAGATCTGTCACTGTCACCCAAGTGCATGCAGCCCTACCGCGTTCCAGAGCCGTGCTGGCTCTGTGGTCTCCATGGGTACTGTGATGGATACTGCACCTGCCCACACAGGATCTGCAGACATGCAGACAGGTGATGACAAAGTAGATGGGGCATGACAACAGGGACAAGCAGGGAATGGGACACGACATAGCAGGGGCAGCTAAGCCAGGCTGGGCAAGGGGCTCAGGGGAGGTTCCTGGGTGAGAGGCCAGAAACTAAGCTGAGAAATGAAGACCAATGTCCAGTGTTTTTGGACAAATTGGAAAAGAAGAAATAAATCTATCTCCATCTGCAGATAACATGATCCTGTATATTGAAAATCCCAAGCACACACACACACACACACACACAACACACACACACTCAAAATCCTACTAGAGTTAATAAACAAACTCAGAGAAGTTGCAGGGCACCAAAGCAACACACAAACCAGTTGTGTTTCTATCCACCATCAATGAACAATACAAAAAGGAAATTGAGAAAACAACTGCATTTTTGATGACATCCCAAAGAACAAAATACCTCGGAATAAACTTAACCAAGGAGGCAAAATGCTTATATACAGAAAACTATGAAAGAAAGAAACTAAAGATCTAAATGAGGAGGGGGAATGAGGAGTGACTGAATAGTGGGCATGGGTTGGCCAAAATGCTTTGAAACTATTGTAGGTAGAGGGGATGTTTGCACAACCTTGTGCATGTACTAAATGCCACTGAATTGGTTAACTTTATGTTATGTATGTGAATTTTGCCTCAGTAACAAAAATATGCTAAGCACCAAGAAGAAAGAAGAGGAGTGGAGGGTGGGAGGGAAGTAAGGAAACAGGTGACGGTGTAGGCTTCATCACCTCTCCTCCTAGACTAAGCAAGGAGTCCTGGTGTCAGAATCCTTCTCATCAGTGTCAGGCTCCTTGGAAACACCCTGTACCCAGGGAAGGATGGAGGTGGGGTGGCAGGAGGTGGTCAGCTGTCCTGAGTGGGGAGAGACCTGGGTTCCTGGCTCAGGTTTGAGTCCCTGTGACTTCTTCCCGAAGCAGGGACAGCCGTGTCCAAACTCAGAAAAAAAAAAAACTTCGTTTCAAGGCATCCTCATTCTCACCTTTGACAGCTCTCTGGCTTCCACCTCCTAAACGTCCATCCTCCCCTCCCCATCTTCAGAGTCTCAGGGCTCCCAGTTTTCTACCTCAATCAGTTGACCAAAGCATTTTATCTCAGGCGACTGCCAGCGCTTCAGTCTCATAAGGTGAGTTCACATCATCGGTTTCCTCCATGGCACGAGCTACTCCTGGATCCAGACACAGGTCAAGTCAGCTCGCGGAGCTACCCTCCCCATTGCTGCCTCCGCCTTGCCAAGCGGTGCGCACCATGCTGGCTGCTCCTGGGAGCCTTCCAGGTGTGTTTAGGTGTGTCCACTGAAACACAAGGGGCTGAGAAGCTCTGCTGTGCCCAGAGATTTTCACAGCATGTCTCCCGGGCTTCTTGCTCATCTCACTGCATCCGTGTCCCTTTCATCTCAGCGACTGTGCTTTTATAGTCAGAGCCAGCGCACTCCTGGCTGCTATCTACCCTCCAGTGGTCACCCTTGGTCCTATTCTTGGGAGATCCCTAGTTTCCTTCCTTCTTGTAATCATTTGCTTTCATGGATCTACGGGGAAATGACCATTAGTTCAGAAATTCAGGGGCTCAAAATGAAAAAGCAAACAGACCTCAAAAGAAAGGCCTTCCCCTCCTTCCCCCGGCCTGGGTTTCCTCCTCCCCGAGGGCTCTGACTTTGCCCCGAGTTTTCCTGATTACAGCCAGCAGAGGATGCAGGGGGTGGGGCTTCAGAGGCAGCTTCACGGGGGAACAAGGTCAAGAATGACTGGCAGGCGCTGCTTCCCCCAGGGACCCATTCTGTGTCCTGCTTCCGGAAGGGCTCCCCAGTGACACGGCAGAGTGAACAAGGCAGAGGGGCTCTGGCAGCCTCAGCCCTGGAGGCTCAGGGGTGATTGTCCATTCCTCTGCCCTCCCTGTCTGCCCTGTGCTAGTTGGATCTCTGGCTGGCATCCTGTAGCCACTTCACGGTGTCCAAATCAATAACCAGCAGAGACTCAGACACAGAGAGCAGGCCCGCCCCTCTTGGCCTGACTCCTCCCACACCTGGAGGAATACCGGGCATCCCCGATCTCCCACCAGAACCACTGTGTCTACCTCTGATGAGTTTGCATTGCATATAGGTTTTTTTTTTTTTCTTTTTTTGCTGTATGCGGGCCTCTCACTGTTGTGGCCTCTCCCGTTGCGGAGCACAGGCTCCGGATGCGCAGGCCCAGCGGCCACGGCTCACGGGCCCAGCCGCTCCGCGGCATATGGGATCCTCCCAGACCGGGGCACGAACCCGCATCCCCTGCATCGGCAGGCGGACTCTCAACCACTGCGCCACCAGGGAGGCCCTGCATATAGGTTTTTGTAATCCTTAAGTAGCCAAGGCTCAAATCTGTGCTCTGCAGAGATTGGTGACTCAGATCAATTGAAATCTTAGCCACTGACCCTAAAGTCTGTGGGCTGAGCTAAGAGAGGGGCTATTCTCTGCTGGCGTATGTGTGCCCAATCCTCCACCCTCACCCTCAGCCGTGCACCCAGCACCAGCCCCCCCCCACCACTGAGTGGCTGGGGTACCAGGAGGGAGTCCCAACCAGAGGGAGCACAGGACACACCTTCAGAGGACAGATGAGAGATGGGGAGTTCCAGGAGGCCAGAGGGGGCATCTCCAGAGGAGAAGACAGAGGTGTGCCATTGAGGGCTCTGGGGACTGAGGGAGGGTGGCACCCCAAGGAACCCCTGACTTCCTGCCACCTTGAGCCACTTCACCTGTGCTCTTTGTCATTCAGCAAGAGGAGACATAGGGTGGGGGACCTGCCACACTTGTCCAGTGCTGTGGACTGAATGTGTATGACCCCCTTAAATCTCTCTATATAAGCCCTACCCCCAGTGTGATGGGGTTGGGAGGTGGGGACTTTGGAGAGAATTCGGGGTAGATGAGGTCGTGAGAGTGGAGCAGTGCCCTTTTATAAAGAGACAGCAGGTGCGATCTCACCCTCAGCCGTGTGAGGACACGATGAGAAGGCGGCCGTCTGCAGGCCAGGAAGAGCGTCCCCACCAGAACCCCGCCATGCTGGCACCATGATCTTGGACGTCCAGCCTCCAGGGCTGTGTGAAATAAATGTCTGCTGTTTAGGCTGCCCCAACAAGGGCCCTCTAACCCTTGTTACAGCAGCCATTACTGACTGAGACACCTACTCTACACATTCCCTTCGGGTGGCTGTGCCCCAAGAGTCTGATGAGAATAGGAGTGGCAGAGGTCACTGGCTGGGCAGGGGCCCCTGCTTGCTGACCCACAGCCAGGACAGAGCCCATCACCCCAGGTGACCCCAAGTGCCCTGAGCATGTGCCCCAAGGAGGGCCCTGACCCCTACATTCAGGAGCCTGGCATCCACAGCTGCTGTGGGGAAATAGTTCTGGCCATGTGGAGCAATTTACAGGTAAGGATGCTCCAGGATGCTCAGGGCACAAGCACCGGCATGGTTCATGATTTTCTAAATCAAATAAAACCTGATTTAGTTTCTCTCTCCAGAGTCTGGGGGAAACGGAATCCCAGTAACTTCTAGGCCCTACCCCAAAGTGGACCACAGACCAGGGCTCTTGGGTCCCCATCCTCCATCATAGCCTCAACTCAGAGGTCCTGCTCAGGCCCCCAGGTTGCTGCCCCCACTCAAAAGTCCACAGCCCTGGGCTGACCAGAGCAAGCATCCACTGGTCATCCCTCCTTGGCCTCTGGGAATGCAGGTGCCAGTTCTCTACCTTCTCACCCCTCCCACCCTCACTCACAACAAAGAGCTCAGCTCTGGACCTCAACATTTTGAAGAAAGGCATCTAGACTCTCTTGAGGCAACTCCTGGGCTATCACCCCAAGGCTCACTGTCCTTTGGAAAGAAAACAGCTCCCTTCTTTGGCAACACACTCATAGGCAGAAATGGTCACCTTTAATCTGGCAGCACGGTGACCTTCCACGTCCACCACTTGTTCTGCACATCCTCCTGCTGCATAAAGGTTTGCAAGGAAGGAGAGGTGCAGACCCTGAGGGCTTCCTGGAGGCAGAGCCCTCTGAGGAAGATTTGGAGGGCAACAGGAGGAGTGGTTGGTGGGAGGTGGAGGGCAAGGATGCTGGAACTCACGGCAAGGCATCTGGAACCACTTGCCTTGGCCAGAGACCAAAGGCAGGGCAGGGGCCAGAAACAGAGTTCATGATGAGGCAGGGGAGTCATTGGGGTCTGTGGCCAGGCCTGGGGCACAGGCAGAGAAGCATCAGGGAGGGGCGACAGTGTGGAGGGGACAGTCTTGCACAGCACAGTTCTCAGAGGGGCCCTCAGATGGGAGACTCATATTTCCTGGGAACTCAGCAGAAACGCAGAGCCTCAGGACCCGCAGTCCTACAGAATGGAATCTGCATCTTGACAAGTTCCCCAGCCATCCCCAAGTGCTGTATTGCTACCGAGTCCAAGCTCACGACGCTCATCACATGACAGGCCAATCAATTGAGAGACAAGGTGCTGGGGCAAGAAATAGTGACTTCATTCAGAAAACCAGCAGACTGAGAGATATTGGACTCAGGTGCCAAAGAACCGTCTTCCCTGAGTTAGTATTCAGGCTTCTTTTACACTAAAAGGGGAGGGGATAAAGTCCTAGTTCTGGCCAGACTCCAGAGGGGATGTGTTAATTTCTTCCTTCCCTCAACCATTCACAGGTGAGACTGGTCAGGAAGTTTCCTGTGAGATAAACAAAGGTATTCTAGTTTAACACTCATTTCCTGGGATACAGGGTTCCCAGATTTGGGCCATTATGTATAATTTAAGCTTTTAGGTCACATCCCTTTAGTGATTAACTTGTATAGAATACAAAGGGTCTTCCCTGTTACAGTATCATGTGGATTCCAAGGCAGTGGGGTGATGAATCAGAAGGTGGGTCCCAGATGGACACCACACCTCAATGGTTGGACACAGGGGCAGTCTCTCACGTAGAAGCTCCTGGAGCCGGTGTTTGCCCCAGAGCCTGGCAGGTAGTGGGTACTCCATAAACATCTGTGGTCAGAAAAAAAAACAAATCGATGGAAAAGAAAAATGAATAGTTTGCTCAGGGGTCCCAAAATGGACTTTTTTTTGCACAGGAGTCCATCTACACAGGAGTGGGGTTTTTCAGATCAAATAAAAAAGGATGGCATCTGAAGTTATTTATAGATGGGGAAGTGAGATGAGTCTGTTGGGCGTGAAGGTTTAGATGCATTCACACCCAGCTCTTAAAAGCCTCCCAGGTCTGAGCCTACCTCCTACCCTTGCAAGCTCCCTCTTCCCAGCTCCCACACCATGGCCGGGTCTTCCTCACTAGGGAAGAGCCCCAGGGAATCCTGCATCTGCTACAGAAGAGGTGTGCTCAGGGGGCCCAGGGAAGTGCCTTTGCCTTGAACACCAGGTTTTCAGCTTGGCTGTTCTTCAGTCTCAGAAAAGTGCCTCTCCTTGTTTCCTGAAACTTGGGAATATGACAAAAACAGAGAGGGGGCTTTTGCAGTCATTTGGAAGGCCAACATGAGGTTATAGGCAGCCAGTTCAGAGCCACTCTCAATTCAGACATTACCCAAGCCTTGTAACACTAATGAAAAATGGCAGCATGGGTCTGACAACGCTGTCTTTGAAAGCAAGGTGTGTGGCAGCCCTTTGAAACCTGAGTAATAACTTCAGGCTGAAAGACAAATAAGGCAGAGTGAGTGACAAAGGCATTCTTTATATAAATAGTACTTAAACTCAGAATGATGAATTGGCATAAGGAAACATAATCCAGACAATTACATCCCAGGAAGAGAGGTAAATCTATGCATCCATGCAGGTGGGGAGGGCCAGAGGTCACGGGGTTGAGGGAGGGGGTAGAAATATCCAGGGAGAGCAGACAGTCCAGCTGGAGCAGCTGGGCCTGCAGTCAGAGTGGCAGAGAGAAATGGCAGAGTAGGGGAGAAAGTAAGTCAGGGATTGCAACATCGTGATGGGGGCTGACAGCAGTGCTGCCCCGCATGGGCCCCAGTTATTAGCAAGAGGATTAACAACGTGGTTCATGAACAGCAAAAGCACAGTGCAGGGCAGCCAATGGGTGGTTGCAGAGGCCCGAGCACCCTTGGACAGAACTGATGGTGTTACTGTACTCCCCTAACTGTCGTGGAACCAGCTCCTCGGCACACATGAACTCCTTTCTATTGGCACAGAGTGCAGTGCACGTTAGCCAAGGCCATGGCCAATGGTGATGGGCCAAGGTTGTTTTGTCATAGCAGTTCATTCTTAGCTAGCACTTACTCTGTGCCAGGCCTGTTCCTAAGCACTCTGATTCTTAATTCATTCAACTCTCAGGATACCATGATCAGGTAACCCCTTTTAGTACAAGAGCAATGAGCTGGAGGTGGTGATTATTATTACAGCTTTTACAGCGCCCAACCCAGGGTCTGTCCGGCCATGCTGGAGGAGTCAGCTTGCTTCCCAGCTCCCCCGTTGGCATCTCTCCCTCACTCCTGCCCCAGGACCCCTGACTGTGCATGCTCTCTGGTGTGTGTGCACTTGGTCTCCTGATCTCTGTGCTCCACCGATCTAGGGCATTGTTGTTGGAAAGTTGACCCACAGAGAAATCAGTGAGCTTTGCTAAATGGCACCTGCCAACTCCTGGATGCCCTAGCAGAACATTCTAGAAGATAATGCCTGGTGTTATCCCAGTACTACATATCACAGACCAGTGGAGCTCAGAGCCCAAACAAGAACCAGCCATACAGGTGACGCATGCAGGAAGTCGAGAGGCTTCTCATGCTGAGGAGCAGGTGGGACCAGGTTTACACAGCCCTGGAGAATGACACGGTGGTGGAAGGATGAAACATATTCCAGCGACTGAGGAAACAGTAGAGAGCAAAGAGCCCTGCACAGAGCCGATGGGATGGAAGGGCATCCATGGCTGGCCAACTCTGCTGCAGACTCTCTGGTCTTTCTCATCAGGGTCACTTTCACACCTGCATGCTGTATTCTGAGCTACTTCCTTAGGTACCACAGGGTGTGGACGCCCCAGCCAAGCTCCCAGCTGAAATCTGACATGAGTCACCCTTGATGATACCACAGAGGACAGAGGGATATCCAGCTGTGCCCAACCAACCAACAGGACTATGGGAAACAATAAATGGTTATTGTTTAAGCCTCTCCATTTGGGGCTGGTTGTTATGTAGCAGTAGATGACAGACACACCTGGGTGGAGGGGCTGCTGGCCAAAAACAGGAGGAAAGAAAGTCGGAGGGGGTGTGATCTGAGACTGAAATCCCCCAGAGCTGCATCCAGATCATAGAGAGCTGCT
The DNA here is from genome assembly GCF_964341445.2 of Mesoplodon mirus. Classification (NCBI taxonomy): domain Eukaryota; kingdom Metazoa; phylum Chordata; class Mammalia; order Artiodactyla; family Ziphiidae; genus Mesoplodon; species Mesoplodon mirus. The sequence continues at coordinate 3,444,999 of NC_138978.1, read as the reverse complement.
ATATATAGGGTTTTCTCTCCCAGAGAGAAGTATTGAGTTCCCTTCTTTTCTCTACCCGCTAACAACTCAAATAGCGAGTTGTATGGGAGTTACATAAGCCTTTTTGTATAGAACAGAAATAACCCTCATGCGAAGTGGCCAATTGAGTTATTTATGGCATTTTCACAGCTAGTTCGCATAGCTCTGCAGTTGATCCAGCTGATTATTCCTCAATCAGCTGCTAACACAGGCAAGGAAAAAAATAAAATAAAATCAATGGCTGTGCAGCAGATGAATAACCACAAATAGATGCAGCCAGGCTGAACCCAAAGTGGACCCCACATGACTGCCGATGCCCAGGCGAGGCCAGAAGTTGGCCCATGGATGTCCACATTTGGACTTTTCTTCTTAATCACCCATGCCAAGGATCTATCTGCCTTTTCTTGCTGATATTTCTATGAACAAAGAAGCACTGGTGAATAAAATGGGTCAGGGCTTTTCTTCTCCAATTTATTCAAAAGACAAATAAATAGGCACTCTTTTTTCCTTTTTCTCCTGATTTTGGACCTCAGGTGCACACAGCTGGGCAATTATATGCGTCAGTTCACCTCATGCTGGCATTATTGCCCCTTGCAAGGCACCTCTCTTGGTTTACTTTATGTTATTTTATTTTAGTATTTCCTCTTCTCACTCACCCTCAGTCCCACATGGCTCCTGTAGGCAGTGACTCTAACGGGTTTTATGTCTGTCCTCAGAAATACCAGTGCTCCTTGTACCCTAACCTTGCAGAACCCTCATCTGGCTAATCACCAGCTACTGCACATCTGCACCTGGGCACACAGCATGGGGGGAGAGTAGCAGAATTGGATTTCTGGTCGTGACAAGCACAGGCAGCCAACATCCTGAAGGGGTCCTTGGTGGGGACAAGATACCCCACTATAAATGTAATAGGGAAGAACAAATCTGACTCCATATTGGATCTGTTTCTTTTACTTTAACCTTTGTATTCTATTGCTTTTGCTACAAGCTAAGAATCTTGCCTATAGCTTGAAATATACAGGATAGCCCATTCTCAAGGCTCTGACCTTTAAAAATATAACACTTTTCAATTCATAGAGAGATCAAAAGTTGCAGAGCAGAGAATAACATCTGTCTTGTTGAAGGTTTACAGGAGCATCCTGACGTGACCTATGTGGACAGCTGCAAGAACAAAGGATTCTGGCACCAAGAAGTGTGCAACAAGCAGCCACACCCCTTCCCCTTTTAGTATAAAACAAGCCTGAATTCTAACGCAGGGAAGATGGTTTTGGGGGGCACTAGTCCACCATCTTCTCAGTCTGCTGAATTTCTGAATAAAGTTGCTATTCCCTGCCCAAACAATTTGATTTACTGGCCTGTTGTGTGGTAAGCAGTATGAGTCTGGACTTGGTAACATAAATTTCGAGTGTATCTATCCCCGACTTCCAGGAAGGACTATTTCACGCCTTCTTCTTGCTCCTCAAGCCCTCCTCTGAAATTCTCCCTTGATGGCAATGACCTCCTTCCCAGTTTATGGAGAAACCAGAAACATCAGAAGAGAATCCCATGTGCCCCCACCTTCAGGGTCATTAGTTCACCTGCATTGACTCTGCCGCCCCTCTTGTTAGGGTGAGCAGTTCTTCCCTTCCCTGTGCCAGCTCCTGGCGCCTCTCACACACTGCAGGACATTGTCCAATAATCACCACATTTCCCCTCTCTCCTCGGTCACTTCCATGAGCATAAAAACGTGCAATAACCTCTCCCATCGTTTGTCAGAAAACGTCTTTATGTCACACACACACATAAGCATCCTGCAGTTTTTAATGACAATGTCAAGGTGAGAACCATCTGAAGAGTTTATTCCACTGTTACCTGGCTTCCTTTTTTTTTTCTGTTATAAAACCTACATTTTATGTGATTTTTTAAAGTTATCTCTAGCTGATTTTAAGATTTTCATGTTCTTTGGTTTCAACACAAAGTGTTTAGGTGTGAATTTCATTAATACTGCTTGGGATTCACTGTGTTTTCTGAGTCTGAGACACTAATTTCCAAATTTATTCTGCAAAATTTCCAGCCACTCTCACTTTGAATATCTTTTTCTTCACTCAAAAAACTTTTTTTTTATCCTTCTGGAACTCCTATTAAATGTTCATGAAACCTTTCATTCTACGTTCTATGTTTTGATCTTTGAGTCTCTTATTCACATTTCCTGTCTCTTTCACTCTGTACTGCATTCTGGACAATTACTTCAGATCTATTTTCCAGTTTACTAAACTTCTTTAGCTACATCAATTTTTAAAAACTAATCCATTGACTTTTTTTTAACATCTTTATTGGAGTATAATTGCTTTACAATGGTGTGTTAGTTTCTGCTTTATAACAAGGTGAATAAGCTACACATATACATATGGGGATATATGTATAATCCATTGACTTTTAAATTTCAGGTATTTTAATTTTACTTTCATCTATTTGGTCTTTTTAAAATTTTGTGTAAACATTTTGATAATTTATTTTATTTATTCATGTCTTCAATCCCTTTATTTCATTTTAAACATGTGTACTTCCTATTCTATATATGACCATTCTAATATGTGAAGTCATTATAGGTCTAATCATGCTGAATATTGTTTCTGCTGACTCTGATGCATGGTGGCTTGTTCTTGTATGTGTTTTTTAATTTTCAATTGTGAGCTCATGTTTAATTGAGGTGCTCTGTGGGATCCTGGGCTGGGATGTTTTCCTTCAGAGAGGATCTGTGTTTTCTTCTGCCTTGCATCTGGAGGCACTAAAGTCCAGGACCTTGTTCAGTGTTTCCCCCAACAAAAATTTTGTACAGAGCTTCCTGCATGGCAGACTCTGTACTATTTATATCCTCCTTTTAAAGATGTGGAAATGGAGATAAAAAGAGATTATGCAATTTGAGAAAAGTCACACAGAATGTCTAGGCAGAGCTGGGTTTGAACACAGGAGACCTTGGTGCCAATGCCCATGCTTTCAACCATTTTGCTATAATGCATCTTTCCTCCACAGTGGGTATAGATTCAAACTGCAAACCCACATGGGGCAGGCCGGTGGTCATAAATTCTCACCTAAGTCTGAGAAAATGTTTTTCTTTCTTGCCTCTTTTCTTAGTCCCTTTGGCTGCTATAACAGAATAACATAATGGTGTTAAACAACAGACATTTATTTCTCACAGTTCTGGAGGTGGGACATCTGAGATCAAGATGCAGGCAGATTTGGTGTCTGGTGAGGACCAGCGTCCTGGTTCATGGACAACGTCCTTCTCACTGTGCCCGCACATGGAGGGATGGACAAGGGAGCTCTCCAGGGTCCATTTATAAGGACACTAATCCATTCATGAGGGCTCCACCCTCATGATCTAATCACCTCCCAAAGGCCCCACCTCCTAACACCATTACACTGAGGGTTGGTTAGGTTTTAGCAAAAGAATTTGGCGGGAAATAAACATTCAGTATATAGCACCTCTCCCTTGTCAATAGGCAATTTTTCCCCTCTAGCTGACACATTTCACTGAGTCCCTAGAGGGCCTGGATTTTAGTAGGGGTCTCAGTTTCGAACTTTCATTTCTCAGGGACCAAGGTCTTGCCTCTTGCCCCATGAGGTTGTTAAAACCCACTGCTCTGTGTCCCTGGCATTGGTGATGGTCCCAGGAGGGCAGCCACCACTTCACCCTCACCGTCTGCTCTAGTTTTAACTCCCTTTTCTTGGCCCCTGACAACTTCCTTTACTCTTTTGTAAACTCAGTTTTTAAATTTAAACTTATATTTGTTGTCATTTATCCAACAGGTGTTTTTGGTGGGAGAGCTTTTAAGAATTTCTAGACTGCTTTATTGCTAGAAACACATCTTTTTATCTTATAGTATGTTATTTAATGAACGTTATTCATACATTAAAATCTGAGGATCTGTGGCTTTGATTAGTGAGCATCAGTTCTTGATGGTTACTGTGTGGTAAATGTTCTGAAACTTTGTATTCTGCCTACAATTTAATGACAGCTTGTCCGTGTGCAGAATCCAAGGGTTGTAATTCTTTTCCTTCTACCTTTGGACATCACATTCCTCAACTGCAGATTGGAGACATAAGCAATACCTTAAATCTTATTCTTTTATCATGGCAGGTTATCTGCTTTATCCCTTTGAAAGTTTTTAGAATTTTCTCTTTCCTTTGGTGATCTTAAATTTTACCCTAATGTGTCTGGGTACAGTTTGTTTGTTTGTTTATTTATAACATCTTTATTGGAGTATAATTGCTTTACAATAGTGTGTTAGTTTCTGCTGTACAACAAAGTGAATCAGCTATACATATACATATGTCCCCATATCTCCTCCCTCTTGGGCCTCCCTCCCACTCTCCCTATCCCACCCCTCTACGTGGACACAAAGCACTGAGCTGATCTCCTTGTGCTATGCGGCTGCTTCCCACTAGCTACTTATTTTACATTTGGTAGTGTATTTTTTAAAAAACGTTTGTTCTATAGTTTTAATCTGTCCCATTGGGCCCTCTGTGAACCCTTTCCAGCCAAGAACACCTTTTCCTAAGTCTGTGATATTCTTGGTCTTTTCTTATTTTTCAGAAAACTTCCTTTCCATTTGCCCTTCTCCCTCCCAGTGGGGCTCCTATTATGTGGATGTCTAGAACTTATTCTGCCACATCCACTGTCTCCCAGTCCTTTCACCCTCCTCATCCTTCTAGGTAAGCGTCTCACCTGACGTCCCACTTAATCTTGTTCCCTCTGGCATTCTGCCATTCCAACTGAGTTCACTGTTTAAAATATTATCATTTTAGACATACTTCTTCAGAAATGCTTGAACCCGCTTCATGTTTTTAATATCTTTAGTAACTACTCTGAGGAAGTTTTTAAAAATTTTATTTTAGATTCGTATTCTGTTTGATCCATTAATTCTGTTTTGTCTGGCACAGGCTGTGTTTCATAAAATAGAATGTATGCATCTCAAAGATCTCCCCACTTTTTCTTTAGAACTCTCCACAGTTTTGGCTGATAGGTGCATGTGACAGATGGGGTGAAATCTTCAACCCTCACTTGGGCTGTGCTGCAGGGATAGGCTTTTTTTTCCTGTGGGGGTGGGGGCGGTTGGGAGGAGAGACCCTCCAGGGTTGCACTCTGGGCTCACCCACCCTTTTTGTCTCTCCTGCTCCACAAGGTTTGTCTGCAAATGTCTCAGTCCTTGGACCAGACACTGTTTTAGTTGGGAAGTGACCCTTGGGTTTGCAGCTTCCTGACTAAGAGCATGGAAACAGGGTGCTGATGGAATACAAAGGCCTGGGAAGCCCACCCAATGTGCTGCAGGTACCCCTCCCAGATTGGCTGCATCTTTGCCCTGGGGACACCATATCGCCTCCCTGGGAGATGGCTGGGGTGGAGAGGGTCTTGCTGCTTTCCTCGGGTGGGCAATGGTGGGGGGACCAGAGCTCAGAGGGCTCCAAGGGGGTGCAAGAGTATGTCAAGAGCAGTGTGCTGATGGCCCGGACCCTAGAGAAAGGAATGGAGATGGTTGGCAGCTTTCTTATCTCCTGGGCATTGCAGAAGCCCATCATGATTACAAGGGATGTTGCAGGAATTGGGACCTGGGTTCTGACAAGGGTGAATAAATGGGATGGATGCCATTTGGGTAAAGCAGAGAAGTTGTGACAATCATTTAGCTCAGAGAAGGCAAGTAGGTTTGAGCTTACATGCCAGCCATGATGAACTGGGGGTGGTAGTTCTTTTCTTGCAAACATATCACTGGAAGATCTGGCCAGAATGCAGACTCTGACTCAGTAAGTCTGGCTATAGTCGAGTCTCTGCATTTCCAACTGGCTCCTATGCGATGACCATGCTGCTGGCCAATGCCTGTGGACCATACTTTTAGTAGCAAGGTTCCAAAACCCTGTGTCTACATGGATGGTGAGGCCTCCATGAGGTCCAGCAGGAAGGCTGTCTGGGTCACATGGTTATATCTGCAAGATGGTGGGGGTGGAATTTTAGCATGCAGCAATTTTCATCTCTGATTTGGTCATTTGGTCTTTTTTCTCACAGTTAAACATGACTTGGAAACCCCCTTTTTTATTCTGTAAATTTTCTCTGTGGTGTTAGGCCATCTTCCATCCACTTCATGGTGCAATCAATCTTTATTCATTTATTGATAATTCATTCATTAGTAATTAGTTCCTTCATTCATAATTTTATTAATGCCATCCATCTTTATTCATTCTTCTATCTGACAAACATTTATGTAGTACCTACTCTATGTTAGGCATTGGTCTAGTGCAGAGAACACAGCAGGAAACAAAACAGACAGTCCCTGCCCCTATATTTTTGTAGGAGGAAAGGACAATAAATGAATGACTGGATATAGGAATGAGTGAATGCATACATAAGAAACACATGAGAAGTATGTAGGAAATATGTAGGAAATGCACAGACTTAAAAGAAAAAGTAACTGCCATATCAAGTGGTAAGAAAGCGTGGAAGTGCTGGGGGAGAGCAGAAGTCAGGGTAGGTCTGGCTTATGAAGCTCATGTTGAACAAGAGACCCAGGCAGAGGGAAGAGCAGCTACTGAGGCCCTGGCGCAGGGCTCTGGGCATATTCTAGCCACAACAGGGGACCCATGTGGCTGGAGCATAGCAATAAAGAGGAAAGTAGCCAGAGAGGTAGCCAGATCAGTAGTGAAGGCAGATGATGTTGGGCCTTGATGGGCATGAAAGGGCTTTCACTTTTACTCAGAGAAATGGGGCATGGTTGAATGGGTTTAAGCAGAGGAGTCCTGTGATGTTTTTCACATTTTAAAGAGATCACCCAAGCTACTCTGTGAATAGTCTGGAGGTGGAAGAGGAAAGAAGGGTGGAAGCTTGTAGACCAGTTTGGTCATTAATGCTGTTCAAAGGAGACGACAGCTGTGTGGGTGGTAAGAAGTGTGTGGAGTTTGTGTCTGGTGGAGGTGGATTCCAATGGATTGGATGTGGAGTGTGAAAGAAAAGAGGAAGGGTGTCAAGGGTCACTTCAAGGCTTTGGGCCAGGAAGGAAGATAGGCATATGGACTGAGACGTTGGAAGAATAAGCTCGAGGTTGAGGAGTCTGTTAGAGATGCATGTGAAGGTGTTGAGTGGGTAGCTGGAGCAACACGTCTGGAATTCAGCACAGAGGTCCAGGCCATGGGGAGTTACCAGCATAGAGAAGGCATGAAAGCCATGGGACTGGGTGAGTTTGCCTAGGGGAGAGTGTCATTGAAAAGAGAAGAAGAGATCCAAGAGAGATTCTGGGGCACTGCAACATCCAGGGAGAATACAGAAAGGATGGACGAGAAAGAAACCTCAGCCATAAGTAAATGTGTTTTATCAACTTGACATATTTCCTTCCTTAATTCTTTTGGTGTATATATTTATAATGTCTAATAGTGCTGGGTTGCTGTGTCATGCCTTTGCCTGTAGGTGGGGCAATTTTACAAGTGAAATATTCACTAGGTATAGATTTCAGACGTAAAGCTTGAAGTTCTGTAATATCCATGAGGATCCAGCTTCAGTGGTTTTGTAAATATCAGATTCTGTTTATTGAGTTTATTTAAAATAACACAAACACGCAGAAACACAGTTACTTTAAGACATGTCAACTTCACATTAAAATCCTCCGTATATATGTATACACAGGCACAAAGTAGAAATAGCACTAACATTTGTTTTCTTGCAACAAATATTCTGAAATTAAACTTTACCACATCTCAGGTTTTGGATCAAAATCTTGAGATGATTTCTTTGTTCTATTTCCAACACAGTTCTTTGCTATCTCTCTGTAATTGGCATCCCAGATTTTTTTTTGAAAGGTGCAGATCTATGTGAAAATCCCCCCAATTCTTTCCCTTCTCAAAGCCAAACTTTGAAAGGATGGTATATGAGTGACTTGGCAGGGGCACTCTGGAGTAGCTAAAACTCTGATGCTGAAATTCTACTCATTAACAAGTTGTTAAATAATTAATAGGTTGTGTTTAATTGCTTCTGTGTATATAATCTTGCTTTTTCTAAAAACCATCATTAATTTTCAGTTAGTTCCACTCGAAGTAACAAGGCCTAATGCTTCCAGTTGGAAAAAAAATGAATATTTATGAACACTTATTCTATCTGAAGCTAGAGGAAAAATAGGATTATTTGGCTCCTTAATGTTTAAAAAGCAGGGTGGAGGGGGGAGAAACTTGTCCATTTTAGTCTCTGACAGTATATTTATTTGGCAAGTTTACATGTCTGACCTCAACTAATTTCTCTAGAGAGCTTGTTAAATTTCATTTTAAGTGGAAATTCTGTCCTCAAAAATCCAATTTTCTAAAGACCGCAGTATGTCGCACTTTCACACAAATGGTGAACAAGTGCTGGTTCTGGCTTGGATGCCGGTGGGACAACTTGGCTAAGGAGTGTGACACTTGGCTAAGGAGTGTGAGACCATTGATGAGAATCCATCATCTCTCCAGTGCTGGGGCCCCTGCAGCTCAAACCGACAAAAGTCCTCTTGCCATGCAATTCCTGTGTGGACATCTATTCCCTTAGCTCTGTGCCCAGATAGCTGGAACACATCTTGGGGATCCAGATTGATATTTTTCAGTCTACAAAACAGAAAACAGTCCCTTTTCAGGGATGATTTAAAAAGATGTCAGATGATGGGTAATTTTATTTCCTCCTTTTTAGCTCTTGTGTTTTCCAAATTATTTATCATTACCAGGTAACATAATAGTATAGAAAAATCCACCCACTGTGGCTCTTAAGGAAAAGATGCTCAAAAAGCATCCCGAGGTTATCTGGTAATGGGATTTGCTTGACTGTTTCACTGACTTTCTTTTGTGGCTGGAAGGAAAGTAAGATAATTCCACATGTGTGTCTCTAACCAGTATATTCTGAGTTTTGCACATTTCTGATTATTATAAAAGTGACAACTTCTTGGATGTGGTCTTCTGGGACTTCTATTTTCATGCAACATTATGTTTCTAAGATTCATCATGTTGTATGTGTCTGTAGTTCATTCCTTTTAATAGCATATCACAGAGACTTGTTTTCACACAATATTATACTGTCAGAATCACTCAGGTTGTGTAGCTATAGTCCATTCATGTTTAATGGTGCCTAATAAACTAGTGTGTGAATATACATTTTTTTTTTTTTACCACTGTCCTGTTGATGAACCTTTGGGTTGCTCCCAGTTTTTTGCTAATCTGAACTGTGCTGGGCCCTGGTACACCTGGGCAAGAATTTCTTAAGGTACCTAGGAGTATATTGCTATGCTGTCAAACGTGTGTATGTTTAACTTTATAAGATAATGTCCAATTGTCTGCAAAATGGCTGTACAAATATACACTGCCATAAGCTTATTAGCTGGTGCCAAACCCATGGAGGTAAAATAGCCTATCATGGTATCTGGCTTTGCATTTGCCTGGTTTTGAATGAATTATCTCCCTCTTTTTTTTGGATATATGTGTTTCCACTTCTGTGAAATAACAGTTCATGTCCATTACACATTTCTCTCTTGGTTAATTTCTTTTTTCTTATTTATTTAAAGGGCTTCTTTATAGGGTCTAAATACTAAAACCTTTTTGTTTTCAGTTATATGTGTTGAAAATATCTTCTCTCAAGTTTTAGCTTTCTTTATAGTAAGTTTTACAATAGTAAGTTTCAAATTGCAATTTAGCCAAAATTATCAATCTTTTAAAAATATTTAATATTTTTTTGGTTATATTTAAGAGCTCCTCCCCTTTTCCAAGGTCAGAAAGATATTATTCTGTATATTCTTTTAAACATTTTATAGTTTACATCATTAAAAAGTCTTCAGTTAACAAATGCTGGAGAGGGTGTGGAGAAAAGGGAACCCTTCTACACTGCTGGTGAGAATGCAAATAGTTGCAGCCACTATGGAAAACAGTATGGAGTTTCCTAAAAAAACTAAAAATAGAACTACCATATGACCCAGCAATCCCACTTGGGCACATATCCAGACAAAACTATAATTTACAAAGATACATGTACCCCAATGTTCATAGCAACACTATTCAAAACAGCCAAGACATAGAAACAACATAAATGTCCATTGACAGATGAATGGATAAAGAAGATGTGGTACATATATACAATGGAATATTACTCAGCCATAAAAAAGAATGAAATAATGTCATTTGCAGCATCATGGATAGACCTAGAGATTATCATACTAAGTGAAGTAAGTCAGAAAGCGAAAGACAAATACTATATATTGTTTATATGTGGAATCTAAAATACGACATAAATGAACTCACCTACGAAACAGAAACAGACTCACAGACACAGAGAACAGGTTTGTGGTTGCCAAAAGGAAGGGAAAGTGGGGGAGGGATGGATTAGGAGTTTGGGGTTAGCAGATGCAAACTATTATATATAGAATAGATAAACAACAAGGTCCAACTGTATAGCACAGAGAACTATATTCAATATTCTGTAATAAATCATAATGGAAAAGAATAAGAAAAATAATGTATATATGTATAACTGAATTACTTTGTTATACAGCAGAAATTAACACAACATTGTAAATCAATTATACTTCAACACAATAAATGTTCTTAAAAAGTAAACATTTTAGAGTTTCACTTTTTACTTTTAAGTTTTAAATTTATTTAAACTTTTTTGTACAACATGAGATGGATAACCTAGTTCACTTTTTAAAAATATGGATAACCAATTGAACCAGTACTATTTATTGCAAAGTTCCTCCTCTCCCATTACTCTGTTCTGTCATAACTTTTTATTATGTGTGGGTCTAGTTCTAGACTCTCTGTACTTTATGTCCAGCCAATTTATCACCTTCTTTGACAATACCACCTTGTCTAACTTGGTACTGCTTTATGGCAAGTGTTGATAGCTGTGGTGTGGGCCCTCCATTCTTGTGTTAATTTTTACCATCATTTTTGGTCTTGCACACTTCCATGTAAATTTTAGAGTCAATTTGTCAAGTTTCATAGAATCCCTGTTAGAATCTGAATTGGCAATACATTGCATCTATAAATCAATTTAGGGAGGATTGATATATTTTTGATGTTGAGTTTCCCTGCTAAGAGCATGGATGGATTGCACCCCAAAACAAGAAGCTCTTAAGAAATGAGAGGAAAGTAACAAAGGCTTCTAAACAAAGTTTCTAAAAGGAATATTCTATAGACAGATAGTAGAGTGACAGTGGCTCAGAACCATTACTGATTTGGAAGTGAAATGAGGCAATCTGCTATCACACAAGAACAAGAATATAAAGAGAGAAACAATGAGGGAAAAATTGAGACATGGATAATAGAACCAAGAAGTTCATTACCCAATAATGGGTGATCCAGAAAACGACAAGAGAAAGAAAAGAGTAGAAAAAAAAAAAGAAATTGAAAAACAACAGAAGAAAATGACCTAATATTAGGAAAGACTTGAGTCTAAAGGAAACTTTGAACGCTAAGCAAAACGCGTAACTGTACATAGCCCTAAATACAGCTAAACGTTTTGAAATCCAAGTTTAAATACGAGTTAATTTAAAGATGTTTAGAAGAAAGGCAGACTATTTTCCAAATATCAAGAATTAGAGTGGCATCAGTTATCAGTTATCATCTTTTAGCATTAAATTCTAAAAGCTTATATCTCCCATGTTCTACGGGAAAAGGACATGAACCAAATATTGTGTAATAAGCCAGAGTCAGTCAAAAAAGAGGACAAAACTAACTCCCAAATATGCAGATTTTAAGAAAATTGTATCGCCTATGAAATATTCCTGAAAGGAAATTTCCAGTATTTATACCAGGAGAGCAAAAGCTGGACCCAGGAAGAGGGAGTCATATAGTACAAGAAAAAGTTCAGTTACAAGAAAAAAAGTGATACGAAGAAGAGAGAAATAAAATGCAATATTAGTCAAAACTTTCAAAAGAGTGTTAATATTGTATTATTATTATTATTATTATTATTTTTGAGGTACACGGGCCTCTCACTGTTGTGGCCTCTCCCATTGCGGAGCACGCACAGGCTCAGTGACCACGGCTCACGGGCCCAGCCGCTCTGCGGCATGTGGGATCTTCCTGGACAGGGGCACGAACCCGTGTCCCCTGCATCAGCAGGCGGACTCTCAACCACTGAGCCACCAGGGAAGCCCCTACTGTATTATTTTGAATAAAATTATTATGCAAGGTTAAAAAGAGTCAAAAAGTTAAAGTTAATTTTTAACTTTAAGTTAAAAAATTAAAAAGGTTAATTTTTAAGTTAATTTTTAAAAGTTAAAAAGGTTACATTTAAGTTAAAATGGTTAATTTTTTAATGTGAAAAAAATTAAAAACAGTTTGGAACTAAAATTTGACAAAATTTAAATAATACCACGATTACCAGGAGAGAGAATATAGAAAGATTTATGCTGTCTTTGTGGTAAAGAGGCTATAGAATCTGATTAATTTTGAAAATTTACAAGAAAAAATATTTAAATTTGTTGGCAAAAATTTTTCAGGTAATTACTAGTTTACCAGAAATAGGGTGCAGATATTCCAAACCTCTGGTGTGTGTGTGGGGGGAACATGAAATAAAGTTAATACAGCAAATTTCAAGAGGGAGAAAGAATTGAGCTAGAAATACCAAGATGGTAGGAATGAAAGAAAATGTAATTTCAATAATTATGAAAGAGTTAAAATTCTGATTAAAGCCCCCAAAATGCAAAAAGTTGATTTCCAAAAACATACCTAAAAAAAAACAAAACAAAACAAAAGAGAAAAAACAAAGGAAAATAAACAAGACAGCCACTTCAGGAAAATTACAATAATGTAAAAGTTTACAGCATGGGCACCAGAGATTTAAGAACAACTAAATAACCCAGAATCCAAGGAGCCTCAGCTTTTCTTAAGGCTGTCATCATCCAGCACTCACTGGCCTTGGCTAAGTGCTTTGCATCAATTATTTCATTTAATATTCACAAAAATCCATAAGTGCAATGGCTTTGTAGCAATTTTACAGATGAAGAAATAGAGGTTCAGGAAATATAAATTTGCCAAAGATCATGAAGCCATGCAGTGGCAGATCTGGGAATGGAAGGGTTGGAATTTATATGGATGGCTTGTTGGATAAGACCAAGCCAGCTGGAGTGGACGTTTCCTGTCTATCTGGTCGTCTCATTCCAAAGAGAATCAGAATGTCTTCTGCCCCTGCAAACGAGAGCTCCAGGGACAATCACTTTTCCATGTCCTTTCGCCCATCTCTCCCTCCCTGTTCGGCACTCTTCTGAAATCAGAGTCTCTCCTGGTCCTCCATGGACCGCCCTATGACAATCTGACTATTCTCAAGTTCAAGGGCTAGGAAAGGTTCCAACGAGCATCCAAATGGACTTTCATACAAGAAAAGATGGTTGCATAAAAGCAGAATCTTTGTTTCCAAAGGTATCTGGATCTCCTGCCCAGAGCCATCTCAAAAAGTGTGATAACTGTCTGTCTGCATTATGGGGCTGCTTGGCCAGGGTGTGGTCCATCCTCCAGGCCTCTGTCCCTTGTATTCAGAGGCTGGTCTTGTTCCCGTGCTCCTGTACTGCTGATACGGGTCCACTGGGGGGCAGAGACAATGGCGTGCTCAGAGAGGAAAGAAAGAATCCCAGGTAGCAAGCCAGGCCTGATCCATTTAATCACAGGCAGGTAGATGCAGGGTAAGACACCATGAGCTATTGCTTGCGGATACTGGGAGGTCCCCGCAGCTCAGCTCCAGCACAGCATTGCAGTTATTTTAAGATGTTACAAATCACTGATTCTGTGAGAGAGAAAGAATGTCCCCAGGACACAGCACTGGCTGGCTTGCCTTCTCTTATCCTGAACAATCCTTCTTTCCAGCCACAGTTCGCACAGAGCAGAGTCTGGATCCTGTTAAAGCCTACCCAGAGACCTCCAGGGTGCTGCAAGGCCACTGCAGTGGGCAGTCCAGACTCACAGAATGGGCACTGAGAGCCCTAGGTTGTAGCCTCAACTGGGCAGTCCGGCTCATTGCATGTGCTTCTCCATCCACCACCACCTGTCCTGTCCTTTCTCCCTCCAGAACTTTTCTCATCATATTTCTCTGTCTGCATGGCCTTAACCTGCTCCCCATCCTTGTCCCTTTGCAAATCCAACCCGGGTAACAAGGGAGATTACAGAGCTTAGAATTTAGGATTAGAGTCAAAGGGCAGGATTCAGATTCAGCATTTGCTGGTTGTGTGGTCCTGGAGGGCTCAAGTCACAGTCATCATCAACAGCATCACTATCATCGTGGCAAGAGCAACAATACAAGCAATAACCAATGTTATATCATATTATTAATATAATAATAACCAAGCAATACAAGGACAATAACCACTGTTTACTTCATGCTTGGGCAGGTTATCATTGAGCCTTTACATCAACACTGAGATTAGGTGTATTATCTCTGTTTCATAAGTGAGTTAAATGTGGGTCCAAAAGCTCAAGGAAGGCCTTATATTGTATGATGCCATTTGTGTGAATCTTCCAGAATTTTCAAATCCATAGAGACAGAAAACAGATTAGTGGAGGCTGGGGACTGGGGGAGGAAGGAAGGTGAGTAGTGACAGCTTAATAAGCAGAGTTTTCTTTCGGGGGTGGTGAAAATGTTCTGGAGGTGGGTAGTGGTGATGGTTGCGCAATACGATAAATGTACCAAATGCCACTGAATTGCTCACTTTAAGACAGTGAAAATGATCAATTTATGTAAGGTGTATTTTACCATAAGTTTTAAAACGTTCAGGGAACTCCTGCAAGTCTGAATCCAAGGAACATGGTTTTGCTCATCCAGCTCTGCTTCTTCCTTAGCTGCCCTGGAATCTGGAGGGTAAAATAGCTCACGGGGGTCACATCATCTGTGGGGCCCCGTGCAAAATGAAAACGTAGGGTCCTTTGTGAAAAAATTACTCAGGGCTTCAAGATGACAATAACAGAGCATTAAGCCAAGCGCTGGGGCCTTTTGAGTGTGGGGCTGGGCTGCATGAGACACACGCCCTGAAGCAGGCCCCACTCACAAAGCCATCATGACGTTCACATGAGATAACACGTGTGAAAGTGTTATGCTCAGAACTTGAATGAACCAAACAGCTGCTACCCTGGCATATCCACCCCGGGCACCTGGACCTTGCCTGAAACTGTGGGGAGGGTTAACCTGCTCCAGACACCTGACTAACAGTCCCTGAAGGGGTTCTTTGTGTCAAATATGAGAATGATGGTGAGAAGGAGAAAGAGAAGAAAACATACATCATTTATTAGCCAACGCGCACGGTGCCTGGTGTAGCATAAATATTAATTCACTTAATCCTTAAACCACCTGTGAGATGCTTCTTGTTAGGATGAGCATGAGGTGAGCACCTGCCTGGCGTCACATTGCTGGTCAGTCATGTAGCTGGGACGTGATCTTATCACTGCACTCACGTGCTGAGGTCATCAAACAGTGATGCTCGGGTGGGAGGCTGTGTGACAGACAGACACAGACAAAGGCAGTTCCGCAGAAGGGCTCTGCCATTGACCTCCAATTCCTCCCAACGGGAAATGGGAGGAAACTTGAGCCAGGTGCTGCTCAAGAGAGCATCTCTGTATCGCGCTTACCTGGATGCTTCTCTCTCTGCTAGGTCCTCCCAGCCTCACACCTCCATGGTGCCCAACCTCCCTCCCAACTCTGCATCACGAGTTGCCTTGAGCAACATGGAGCCTTCTCAACCTCCAAATTTGCAGCTGTTCAAAGTTTGGGCTTATAATTCAAAAGGATACATGCACCCCAATTTTTATAACAGCACTATTTACAATAGTCAAGACATGGAAGCAACCTAGATGTCCATCGACAGAGGAATGGCTAAAGAAAATGTGGTGCATATGTATAATGGGATATTACTCAGCCATAAGAAGAATGAAATAATGCCATTTGCAGCAACACGGATGGACCTAGAGATGATCATACTAAGTGAATTTAGTCAGACAGAGAAGGACAAATATCATAGGATAGCACTTATATATGGAATCTAAAAAAAATCCGATACAAATAAACTTATTTGCAAAACAGAACTAAACCCGCAGACATAGGAAACAAGATTATGGATACCAAAGGGGAAAGTGGGGGAGGGATAAATTAGTAGTTTGGGATTAACATATATATATATATATATATATATATATATATATATATATGATAGATAATCAACAAGGACTGACTGTATGGCACAGGGAACTATAATCAGTATTTTGTAATAACCTATAAGGGAAGAGAATCTGAAAAAGAATAGATATAAGTATATGTACAACTGAGTCACTTTGCTGTACACCTGAAACTAACATAACATTATAAAATGACTCTACTTCAATTTAAAGAAAAATTTAGGGCTTGAGTACAAGCGTCATCATTTCTCTTTACAGTGAGTTTTGTTTTGGCCAAGACGTCTTCTCTGAATGGCCAGCACCCTCACCCATTTCTCTGAGATCCTGGAGTTGGGGGAGGGGGATTTCTTGCTTCCATTCTCTCCGGTCCATCCCAGAGGAGGGGTGTCAGGTTCCTTGATGATTGTTGCAGGAGAGATCAGCGTTGATGGTGCAGGGCTGGATACAGGCTCCTCCTCCCACCCCCAGGTCCTCGTGTGGAGTCCCCACAGGGCTTCCTGGGTGTCACTGCAGCCCCTCACCACCTTGCCCACTCCCCAAGTTTACAACTTCCCTGTTTATCCAATTCACTCCCAATCTGCACAGGAAACTGCAAAGCATGACACAATAGACATTTCTCCAAAGAACACAGGTGGCCAAAAGGCACATGAAAAGGTGATCATCATGGCCAATTATCAGAGAAATGCAAATCAAGACTACAATGAGGTATCACGTCACTCCGGTCAGAATGGCCATCCTCAGAAAATCTACAACCAATAAATCCTGGAGAGGGTGTGGAGAAAAGGGAGCCTCCTACACTGTTGGTGGGAATGTAGTTTGGTTCAGCCACTATGGAAAACAGTATGGAGTTCCTTAAAAGCTAAAAATGGAATTACCATATCATCCAGCAATCCCACTTCTGGGCATATATCTGGAGAAAACCATAATTCGAAAATATACAATGTGCTTATAGCCAACCTCCAGATCAAATGCTACCTCTTTCTTGATGTTTTCTTTAATCTCTCTTTGTATGGCTTCTGGCCCATGGCAGGTCTTCAAGGAAATGAAGTCTATAAACTTTGGGGAGAGGAGCAAATAGAATTCCTAATGAAGAAATGTTAAAATATGTGCCATGATCACACATTTCCTCCAAATGACCCTAAATGACGTAGTAGTAACATTGCTTCTGGAAATATAAGCTCTATGTGTGTTCGGGTTTTCCACCATTTGGAGCAAGGCTGAGAATTTTTACAACCCCTTGTATAGGAACAGGGTTTGCCTGTTCGTCTTTGCAGACAAGGGGTAGACGACACTAAAAACGTTGTTTATCACCTGCTGCTTAAGGAACTGTGGAGGCTGGCAGAAATCACTGTTGATACTGTGTACACAAGTCCGTGCATACCGACCCACACTAAGTTCTCAATAAACAGTGGCTCTTGAGAGAGTGGTTCCAAGTGTCAGGATGGGGAAATGCTCCACTCTGCTATGTGGGCCCACTCCTGGGTCAGAGCCCTCCTCCATCTGCCTGTCCGGGCTCTGCTTCGTCCGGTCCCATCCTTCCTCTGCAGCCAGGCAGCCTTGCCTCCCTCCCTCCCTCCCTCCCTCTGCCTGCTCACTGCCTGTCAATCATTCTTTCTCATCTGAATCCAACTGTGTCCTGCGTGTTCTTGTCAGTCTATTCCCAGTCTGTGTATCTTCTTGTTTGTTTCTCTCCCAAGGCATTTCACATTACTCCAAGGGGTTCTTTTCCATTCTGTAGGGAGGAACCAAGGCTCACCCTGTCCGTATAAACAGGTTACTGTTCTCTAGACCCTTCCTGGTGCAGCTGTGGATTCGTCTCTCCTTTCCCGCTTCCCTGAGGATGCTCTGGCCTTTCTGCAATAGCAGACCTTTCTCCATATTCCTTGACACCGTTGTCAGCCTTGTGTCTCCTTATAGCTCCAGAGACAGCTGGACATTCCCCCCAGGGCATCCCTCCACCCAGCTGGAGGTAAGCATGCTGCATGGAGCAGGGCTCTCCCCATGGTCTCTCCATGTTGCTGCCTCCAGTTTCTGGACATCTCCATGTGCTTTATGTGGTATTCTGTCCCCGGCTCTCTGGCCAGTGTCACACCAGCATTCTCCCTGACACCCGGGGATGTTGCTTGTCCATGATGGACGACAGGCACCCTTTAATTCAGGGGGAAAAGCAAAAGCAGGAACAGATTTAGGCAGGACTGTGCTTTTTTAATGCCTGTGCTGATTTCTCAAGAAGTTGAACATAGTACGGAGGATCTCTTCCTTAGGCGATTCTTTTCTCATTTTCAGTTAATAAACCAGGAGAATAAATAAGTTATTCCTAGAAACAAGGACCTTAATATCCCATGAACTCCACTGGCCAGTTAGAAAACCAGTGTGCGGACTGGCATACTTACAGGAATCATTAATAGAGTGGATTTGACAATAATAACAATAATCTAAATAACAATAATCCCATGCTGGACTCAGAGTAAGCGTTTCTTAAGCAGGTATTTCCTAAATAAGTATTATCTAAGTGTGGAGTTATGGTAGATATTTATAAAGAGGAATCTGATTTACTAAAAAAGAATCTTGCAATGAATTCTTGATAATCAGAAATCCTTCTTGCATTCTTGGAAAAGATGTGGAAGGAACAGTTTGGGGTGGTCAGGCAGTGCATAATGATGCTCTTTTGATGCTCGTTAAAGTTTTCTCAGTGTCACTGTCAGGTCTTCCGAGTGAGCTTGGGAAAGTGGGAAGGTGTTTTTAGGAATATTTAAGATCTGGCATTTCGGGCTTTGTGCTGCCGCTCCTGGAAGATTTGCGATATCAAAGGCTAGAACAAGGCCCTGGATTATAAAATTAGAGACACTGCAGGATACAATTCAGAAGTCGCGGCCACAAGTTAATGAATCATATCTCCCCGCTGACTGCCCCCCACCGTGTGTCAATAAAATTTTCAGAGTGTGCTGGCTAAGGTGTCTCAGATGTAATTTTTATGGAAGCAGAGCAGGGACAGAGGTGTCCTGGGAACCAGGACACTAAGCCCTTGATGTATATTATATAATTCTGCTCTCATAACAACCCTAGGACATGGGGAGTGTTCTTATCCCCATTTTACGGGTAAAGAAACTGCGACCTAGTGAAGTCGTATGACTTGTCCGAAGCTCCACAGCCAGCAAGTTGCAGAGCTGGGATTTGAAAGCAGGTCTGTCCACCCTGAGACAGGCTGGGACCTGGGACCCTTTGCTGCAGTGCTTGCACCTGGACAAGCATCTCCTCAAGCAACAAAGTACAAAGAACTATAAGGGATTAAAAAATATCTGTGTGCATGCATAGTTGGGGCGAATTCTGGACAAGATACAAAAAGACCAAAAAAAAAAAAAAAACAGAACAGCTGCCATTTCTCAAGAGCTGAGAGCAGAAACAGGGTGTTGGGAGCAGAAGCAGGGTACTGCACATGCCCCTTGTACTCAACACCACCAAAGGGCTGAGCAAAACACCTAAGCTACCCCTCTGGCCTGACCCCTGGACACAACCCTTCCCTCACCTCATGTAAGGAACAAGCTTACCCCCTTTCAGGGAGCAAGCAAGAGAACATGTTACTTGTTTTCTCTCCTTCCTGTGACCTCAGGAGCCCCAGTAAAGCCTTGCCTGAATTGCTTGACTGGCATCTTATCAAGTCTATTGATTGGGGAAGGCCAAGAACACTGGTTGGTATCACCCTCAAAGCCCGTGCTGCTCACCACCCCTCTGAAGGGCTCCCATGGGATGGCTTAGTCCCTGGGCGGCGTCTGACCTGCGTCAAATTGCATGAAATGGAAACCAACCATGTGTTAGCCAGAGTTAGCATGGCACGTCCCGAATGCCCTCCTGGAGTGTTTAACTTTCACCAAGTAAGTGGCTGCAAAGAGTTCAGAGCAATCTGTTTCTCGCTGTGACTTCACAACTGCACCCAGGAGCCCAGACACAACCCAGACAGTTCAATCCCAATCGCAGTTTTGCAGATCCCTGCACTCCACTCAACAGATGTCTCATGATTCTGCAATATTTCCAACTGTCAGAGCCGAAAAAGCAATAAATAATAATGCTCCCACATTTACATAGCAATTGAACACACTGCATAGTAGAATAACTTTGTTCCTTTCCATTTCAGTATTTTGAAATGCCTTCAGAATTCTTGGGACGTATGCATATCATTCCCAGGATGCTTGTGGAAAGCAAATATTTAGACTACAGGGACATTACTCAGTCTTAGAGCATATTTTTTTCTGGAAAATAATTGTTACTTAAAGCAGATGGTGTTACTGTCTCTGGCACACAGCTCGTAAGCCTCCTTAATTTATTTCTACATTCTTGGTATGCTGCTATCTTTAAAACATCCCTTACAGCAGCCACAGATGTGTGTGAGGTTCTGACCATCTTTTCCTTTTTTTTTTTTTTTTTTCCTACTGAAGGTCTGTACAGAAGTAAACTAATCCCGAACTAATCCCAATGTGGGTTATCCTTGACTTAAAAAGCGTTGTCTGCTGTGCAGCCATCACAACAAACACTCAAGGGGATGCATGGAGGTTTTTTGTGCTGCTTGGTTGTGCTGATGTGTCACACCACCAAGTGCTTGGAAGGAGCAGACACGCCTTCACATCTGGGAAAACTTCTGGTTATTCTCAAACTTCTGCTGGAAAGTTGATGGTGACTTGAGGCTTTTGTCATTCCAGACTTTGTCAGCATTGAGTTAAGGTGAGAATTCCAATGAGAGGCATGAGATTGGTGGTATTAACGGTGCCTAAATCTCAGAATCTGAGCTTTCTCCAATGTGGTCAAAATTTGTGCACTGGGAGGAGGAACGTGGGGGTGGTGGCGACATGAAGAAGGGGGGCCTGAGCTTTAAAAAGGCAGCTTAGAACTTGCCCACCCGAGTTGATATCCTTCGGTAAGAGCAGGGTAAGCAAGATGCTGGGCTAAATCGCAAGGAGTTGCATTTCATTTAATTTAGCTTCCCTGATGATTGAAAAGTGGTTACAGGAAGATTAAGCTGTAAAAGTAATGGCATTAGCAAATAGCAAAGGGATGTGGTTATCCATCAATCCGAAAGGCTCTGGACACCTCCACTTCCTCTGACTTGATTATTAATAATAATGAATAATCAGAGTGGGCTTTTGGAGCAGCTCTTTTTCTGGAATTCCAAGGCAGTGTCCCAACATTAACCTGTTCACTTGCATACCTTTGTAATTCTGAAGTCCAAGGTAAAGGAGCTCAGGTGAGCCCTGAGCCCCACAGAGGGAGGAAGATGACTCACAGGCGAATTTGAGATCTCCAGTCTCAGCTCTACGGAGACGCCTCCCGGGTGGGTTCTTTGTCACCCAGCAAAGGGTGCTGGGGCTCTGTTCAAGCCACCCATGGCCATGGAAAGGGTCACAGGCTCTGGCTTTCAGCACTGGCTCTGTCACTTCCTAAGTCTCAGCTGACCCATCCATTAAATGGGGGAGCAGGATGCGGAGAGATTAAGACCGTGAGGCTGTACCGGTTGCAGTACTTCAGGTGTGTAAGCCTTGGCATTTAGAAAGTGATCAATAACTCTGCATTCCACACTTTATATTTGCAAAACAGGAAGCTTAGTCTTGCCCTTTCTTACATGAGTATCCTGAGGGCCCAATGAGGATCATCAGAGATTTATCAAGCAGACATTAACCCCGACTCTGAAAGGTCTTTGGTACCAGGATGGAGCCAAGTACCTGTGGCCAGGAACACAGCCCTTGAAACCCATGTCCCACTTGGCAATAGATGAAAAATATTGTAAAACACTATGTGAGAAGGGAGAGGGTACCAGGGGTTGTACGAACTCAGAGGGGACAGAAATGAAGCATCCTGGATTAATTCATTCAGTCATTTATTCATTTGTTCATGCAAGAAATTTAACTGAGCACCTACTATGCATCAGACATTATCCTAGGGATTAGAGGAGGAAGCAAAATAGCTCCCTCATGTTGATTTCCTTTCAGAGTGGAGGCAGCAACTAGAATCGTGAATGGACTATGGAAGTTCAGGCGTGTGGCTGCCCTAGAATGCTTCCCTCACCACAGGGAGCGTGAGTGACAAGCGCCTCTGCTGCTGGGCTCTGAATCCACTTCTGTATTTGCATCCAGGCCACTCTTCCCATGGGCTATTCCCCAAGGGCTGAATGATGGTGTCCCAATGAAGACCCCATTGTTGAGAGCTGAGGGACTCTTCCCTTGCCCCACTTGGGCTCAAGGACTCTCCAGTGGCTTTGCTGAAACCACCAGACATCTTCTGGTGTTCTAGGCTCTCACCTGCCTTCTTGCTGCTCCCCTCACCTGGGTCAGACATGCATGGGCTCCGGCCGCTCTCCTAGCCTTTCTGGGCTCCCTCCCAGTTTCTTTCACAAGCATTTCTCTTAATAAAGTCCTACATGCTTAATCCCCTTCCAGCCTCTGCTTCTGGAAGTACCCAGATTAATGCAGACGTTTTGTAGAATAAAGCAGGGAAAAAGGAAAAAGGGGAAGAGAGGGATGGCATGGGAGGAGCCTAGGGAGCTGGCCATTTGACTATCTGAAGCAAGAGGACCCCTAGCAGAGAGAACTTCAAGGCCGTGCTTCTGAGAGAGGATCATAGCTGATGTGTGTGTGTGTGTGTGTGTGTGTGGCTGAGGGAGGAGCCCAGTGCAGCTGGAGCACAGTGAATGAGAGGATGGGGGTCAGGGAAGGGACTGACAGGCCACCAAGGACCAGCCCTGTTAGGTCTTTTAGATCAACCGTGGCAAGGAGTCTGGATCCTTTCTGAGTGAGACAACAGCCACTGTAAGCTAGAGAGCACAGTACAAACATGATCTTCGGGATGTTTTAGAAGATTCTCTCCAGAGTCTGTCTGAGAATAAAGCTGTGTGTGAGGGGAGAAGGGGGCATCGGGGGGAAACAGAAAACTAGTTCAAGGTCTACTGCAAGACCTCAGAGGAGAGGCAAAGGTGGCTTGGAGCAAGTTGGAAGGATCTATTTGGCAAGTAGAGTCAACTGCAGCTCCTGATGGTCTGGGGACAGAGGGTACAAGAAATTCTCTGGTCAAACTGAGTCAGTGGAAGCCCCATTTATTAGTACAGGGACACTGGGAACAAGCAACTTGGGGCAGACATCAATACCGCTCTTTTGGGGAGGCTGATTGAGAGGTCTTGGAGTCACTCACATAGAAATGTCCAGAGGCAGAGGGACACTCAAATCCAGATCTCGGGCCAATGTTGGTGCTGAAGGGAAAATGTGTGGTCTTTGGAGATGAACCATGACTGAGGGTAAACTTCTCATGGTGGAGACTCGACGAGCATCATTGGAGCTGAAAGCAGGGAGGATGCAGGTGCAGGAGCTGTCAGGAGAGCACCTGGGAATCTGCCAGGGCAGGTGAGATCTGATGACAGAGAGCTTCAGGCATTGGCTTTGGAGCGTGTGGCTCTTCTGTCTGTTTCTGTAGCCACTGAAGTTCCATAGTGGGAAAATCAAGAGTTGGAGATGGGCTGGGGCAAAAGGAAAGGGGGTGATCCTTACAGTGGTTCAAAGTGGTGGTTACAGGGAGAAACAAATGGAATGTGTTTTAACCCCCTACATGGAAAGGTCTATCAGATTAGGCTACTACCTGGGAGTCAAATGATTGGGGCCAGAAGAGCTTGGGAGGCAAAGACCATTGGGTAAGCATGGGCTGCATGAGGCTGAGAGTCATGCGATCAAAAAGGAAAGATTAAAAAGGTGAGAGTCTTCAGAAAAAGCCCTCAGGAACATAATCCTTTGTAGGCTCAGAAGAATTAGATGTCAGGTCTAGGAGAAGCTGGACAGCTCCCAGAATAGAATCTCAAGGGTTTCCAAGGATTTCCAAGGGAGGGCTACATTTCCAGGAAGTGAGGTGTTGATACTGTTAGACATACAAAGCTTAAAAAAAGGTGAGAATTCATTCCTTCGTTTGACTAAATTTGTAAAGCAACAGCAAGGCTTAGAGACCGACTCTATGGGAAGTCCTGCCCTGAAGGATCTTTGGGTTTTCCAGATAGGTGTATTTATTTTTCCCCTATATGTGATGATTAAAATTTTCAAATATATAAATTAGAAAGAATTATACTGTGAACATCCATGTGCTCACCATCTTAATTCTACAATTAAAATTTTGCTGTATTTGCCTTATCATCAATATATCTGTTTATCCCTCTATCTAAAATCCATCTTACCTTTTGTGCATTTCAAAGTTGCGGACATCGGTATACTTTCTCCTAAATATTTCAGCAAGATATCATTAACTAGAGTTAAATATTTATTTATGAATCATTTTAAGATGAAATTTACATAAAGTAAACTACAAAAATCTTCTGAATATTTATACCCATATTTCTTCAGAGAACTTTTTTTTCCTTTTTTTTTATTGTGGTAAAAACACTATCATGAGATCTGCCCTCTTCACAAGTTTTTAAGTGCATATAAATTATTAACCAAAGACAGTACAGTCGATCACTAGAACTTATTCACCTTACATAACTGAAACTTTACAACTGTAGAACAGCAACTGGTATAAAGCCTTCCTCACCATCAACATCCCCCACCAGATGGTACATCGTTACAACTGATGAACCTACACTGACGACAAAGAGTTTAGGTATTGGCTTTGAAGCTTGTGGCTCTTCTGTCTGTTTCTGGAGCCATGAGATGTCATCATCATCCAGAATCCATAGTTTAAATTAAGATTCACTCTTGATGTTGTATGTCTTATGGGCTTGGACAAATGTTTAACAACATGTATCTATCATTAGAGTGTCATACACAATAGTTTCACTGCCCTAAAAGTCCTCTGTGTTCCTCCTATTAATCCCTCTCCCCACGCCAACCCATGGCAACCACTGACCTTTTTCCTATCTTTATAGTTTTGCCTTCTAGAATGTTATATAATTGGAATCACGTAGCATGTAGCCTTTTCAGATGGACTTCTTTCACTTAATAACATACATTTAAGCTTCTTTCCTGTCTTTTCATGGCTTGGTAGCTCATTTCTTTTTAATGCTAAATAGTACTCATAGTCTGGATGTACCAGAGTTTATTTATCCATTCACCTGCTGAAGGACATCTTGGTTGCTTCCAGGTTTTGGCAATTATGAATAAAGCTGATATAAACATTCATGTGCAGGATTTTGTGTAGACATAAGTTTTCAAGTCCTTTGGGTAAATACCAAGGAGTTCAATCACTGGATCATCTGGTAAGAGTATATTTAGTTTTGTAAGAAACTGTCAAACTGTCTTCCAAAGTGGCTGTACCATTTTGCATTCCCTCCAGCAATGAATGAGAGTTCCTATTGTTCCACATTGCCTCCAGCATTCTGGATTTGGGCCATTCTAATCGGTATGTGGTGGTATCTCATTGTTGTTTTAATTTACATTTCCCTGATGACATATGATATGGAGCATCTTTTCATATGCTTATTTGCCATCTATATATCTTCTCTTGTGAGATGTCTATCAAGGACTTTAGCCCATTAATTTAGTTTTTGAGTTTTAAGAATTCTTTGTATGTTTGCATAACAGTCTTTTATCAGCTGTGTCTTTTGCAAGTATCTTCTTCCAGTCTGTGGTTTGTCTTCTCATTCTCTTGACATTTTCTTTTGCAGAAGTTTTGAATTTTAATGAAGTTCAGTTTATCAATTATTTCTATCATGGATTGTGCCATTGGCGTTGTAGCTAAAAAGTCATCATTATACCCAAGGTCATCTAGGTTTTCTTCTGTATTATCTTCCAGTTTTATTGTTTTACATTTTACTTTTAGATCTATGAACCATTTTGAGTTAATATTTTTGTGAAAGGTATAAAGCCTGTGTCTAGATTGTTGGTTTGTTTGGTTTGGTTGTTTTACATTGGGACGTCCAGTTGTTACAGTACCATTGGTAGAAAGACTATCTTTGCTGCATTGTATTGTCTAAGCTCCTTTGTAAGATCTGTAACTTAGCAGGGCAATATGGGTCCTTCCTGGCACAGACCACCCCCTCCATGTCGTCTGCCTACCTCTTGTTTTTAGAAAAACTTTAGCCTCCTATGTGTCCCCTGAGTTCCAAAGAATAAATTTAATCAGAGAAGTGAGAAAATGCAGAAACAAAATAAAACAAACAAGAAAAAACAATAATAGTTTAGCCATTAAACAAAGTCAAGGACCTTTATTTCCTCCTTAAGGGCTGAGCCGTATCCTTTGAGCTGTTTTGCAGATATTGAAACTCCCACCAAGCAGAAGAAGTTAACTGCATGCTGACCATAAGCATGTAGATCCCAGACCGATTGGAACCAGAAGGTTGATAATATTGACTCCCAATTTTCTCACCACCAACCAATCAGAAGAATGTCCATGAGCTGATCACACACACCCACAACCCTCTCCCTCACCCTGTCTTTAAAAACCTTTCCCTGAAAGCCATCAGGGAGTTCAGGTTTTTT
This sequence comes from Mesoplodon mirus, assembly GCF_964341445.2. Taxonomy (NCBI): domain Eukaryota; kingdom Metazoa; phylum Chordata; class Mammalia; order Artiodactyla; family Ziphiidae; genus Mesoplodon; species Mesoplodon mirus. Next base: position 3,418,417 of record NC_138978.1, on the reverse strand, counting down.
GAGCATTAGCTGCCCACATTCTTTGTTTAGTGCCTTCAATACATGCTACACTTTCCTTCATCACAACCCGGTGTCAGATTGGTTTTACTATGCGAGGGCGAATGGACCCATCAGTTTGGCAAAAGATCAATTGATTACATTTGTATGGGACTTTTTTCTGGGCTGTCTATTCTGTTTCCATGAGCTATTTGTCCTTCAACTTTATTCTTCTCCTCTAATTTTGTGCTGATTTTAATTGACTCTAGTTTAGCCTTTTCTAGAACATATAAATGGAATGCTGCAATATTTGCTCTTTTGTGTAAGGTTCCTTTCATTGTTTTATTTAGCTTACTTTTTTGTTATTGGCCTTCCTCCATGTTGTAGCGTGCATCAGCAATTCACTCTTTTTAAAGTTTTTGAGTAGTATCCCATTGTATGAATATAATAAAGCCTGTCTAGCTCTTTTCCTGGTGAGGGACCCTGGGGCTATTTACAGTTTTTGACTATGATGAACAAACTACTATGAACGTTCACACACCATCTTTTTGTGGCCATATGCTTGTATATTTCATGTAAATAAACCCAGGATTGGAACATTTGATGGTTTTTTAAGTTTTATGATAAAGTGCCAGACCATGTTCCTAAGCAGTTGTACCACGCCACGCTCCCATCAACAATGCATTAGCATGCAAGGTGCTCCCCACACTTACCAACAGTTTATGTGGTTAATCTTTTTAAAGTTTTGCCACTCTGACAGGTGTGAAGTACTATCACATTGTGATTTTAATTTGCATTGATAAGATATTGATTGATATTGACATGATGACCAATGATATTGGGAAATGTTTTCATGTTCCTATTGACCATTTATATACCTTCATTTGTGAAGTGTTTGTTCAAAGGCTTCTTTCTTTTTAATTAGGTTACTTTCCCTTTTACTTTTGAATTATAGGAGTTCTATAGTCTATAAAGCATTTTTCTATTTTATGACTTGCCCATTCATTTTATTAACTGAGTCTTTTAATAAGAAGGAATTTTAAATATTGATGAAATCTAACTTTTTTTCTCTTTTCTGGTTATTGCTTTCTATATCCTACCTAAGAAAATGTTGCTGAGCCCCCATTTCACAAAATATTCTCCTAAAACTTTTTCTTCTACAAGCTTCATAGCTTTAAGTTTTATGTTTAAGTCTATTATCAAACTTAGATTAAAGTTTGTGTAAAGTATGAGGTAAGATCAAGATTCATATTTTACAGTATGGATATTTGTTTCAGAGCCATTGGTCAAAAGGATATTATTTCTCCATTGCATTACCTTGACACCACTGAGGAATATCAACTGATCATATACATGTGGATGTTAGTCTAGACTTTGTGCTCTGTTTAATCAATCTATGTCTATCCATATCCAACACCACACTAACTTGGAATCAGGTACGGTAAGTTCTCTAACTTTATTCTTTTTTTCAAATTCCTTTAGGCTTCTCTAGGTCCTCCGGATCTTCATATACATTTTAGATTCAGCTCAAGAAATCTTACATTAATGCCTGCTGGAGTTTAGATCATGATTAAATTGAATCTATAGATGGATTTTGAGAGAATTAATATCTTAACAATATTAAATCTTCTATCCTACAGACATCTTGATTTACTTAGATGCTCTTCCATTACTTTTAGTAATGTTTTATAGTTTTCAGTATAAAACAGTATACTGTTCAGTATACTGCTCCTGCACATCTTTTATTACATTTATCCTGTACTATTTTATCATTTCTGAAGTTATTATTAATGGAATTGATTTTTTAAATTAAATTTTGAATTGTCCATTTCAAATTTATAAAAGTAAAATTGATTTGTGAGGGTCTCCACAGCTTGTCACCTGTGACATTGATATATTTAAATTATTGGTTATGGTAGTTGACTATAGATTTCTTATTATTTCCTATTAAAATAGTCATGTCACATGTGAGCAGAGATAGTCCTTTCTTTCTAATGTTTTTACCTTCGTTTTTCTTGACTCGTTACAATGGCTAGAATACTTACTAATGTCGAATACAAATGATGAGAGTGAATAGCACTTTCTGTTCTCATCTTAAGAGGAAAGCAGTCAATAATATAGTATTTTGTGTGGAGTTAGCTGTAGATTTTTTTTTTTTTTTTTTTTTTGTACAAGTCCCTTTTCAGATTGAGAAATCTTCAAAATCTTCAAATCCTCATTTGGTCAGTTTTAACATCAATTGGTATTGAATATTGTCAGATGTTTGTGTGAATTTATTTAATTAACATTTGATTTTACCTTTGTGCTAAAATGGTGAATCCTGTTGATTGATTTTTCAAGTATTGAATTCATATTATAGCCTAACATAATGTATTATCTTTTTATATATTGCTCACTTTGATTTGAGAAAGTTTGTGGGTTTTTTTTCCTTTTTCTCCTTTTTTAATAGATTTTTCATATCTTGATATCTCAGTTATGCTACCCTCATAAAACAAATTGGTACATATTTCCTGCTTCTCTATTTTCTGAGAGAGTTTATGGAGGATTGACATAATTTTTACCTTGAATCCTTGATGGAATTCACCATGTGTAATCATCTCAGCATGAAGTTTTACCTTTTAGAAGATTATTGAAAATGAAATCAATTTGTTTAATAGATACTGGGCTATTTGAGTTTTCTATTTCATCTTATGTGAGTTTTGATAAGTTGCATTTTTCAAGAAATATGTCCATTTCACCTAAGTTATCAGATTTATCAGCAAAAATTGTTTTTAGTATTTTATTGCCATTTCTGTAATGTCTGTAGGATTTGTAGTAATACACTCACCTCCGATCCTGATATTAATTTGTGCTATGTCTCTTTTCTTTCTTGATTAGCTAGCTTCAGATGTATTGTTTTCTTGATTTTTTTCAAAATCTAAACATTTGTTTTCATTAATTTGTCTGTATTTTGTTTTCTATTTTATTAATTTCTGCTCTTATATTTATTTCTCCTCTTATTTTTTTCTTTTTATTATTTTTTCCTAGCATTTATAGGTTGAATTGTAGACCACTGATTTTAGACTTTTGTTCCTCTCTAGCATAAATATTTAAAACTGTATATTTCCTGTATTACTGCTTTAGCAGCATCCCACAAATTTTGTCACAGTGTATTTTTGTGATCACTCAGTTTCCTTCTGTGCATGGTGGGTAACCTGTTGAATCTGTGCTTGGTCCCCTTGAACTTAGCTGGCTGCTGGGGGCTGCCCTGCACATGCATAACTCATGAGTCATCTAGAGATTTTGGCAGCATTTTTATACAGAATATTTTGCTCCCTCTTTGTGGCTCTCTTCCTTCTAGGATCACCCCTTCCTCCATCTTTCTAGCTTATTATATTGCCCCAAACTCTTCCTCTGGTTTTTGAAACCTGTTGCATGTTGGTTTCTTAACTTAAAGTCAGTGAATTAATGAGAATTCTTTCAAGCACCATGACATTCCTGGTATTATTCCTCTCTCAACCCCACAGAAGCTACTTTCTGCTAGGATTTGAGGAGTCTCACCCTGGGTGAGAAAAGCCCAGCCATTAGCCAAACACCCTTGGGGAACCCCTTCTGTGCCTCCATTGCACCTCCTTGCTCTCCAGGGTCCTGCCTCACAGATTCCAGCTGCTCCAGCAGCACCAAACTCCAATCTCTATGTCTTCATCCCAGCAAAACCACTGGGCTCTGCTTGTCCCCAGGAAGAGAGCTGGGGTGAATGTCAGATTGACCTCATATGTTTTCTTCTCTCAGATATTTTGTTCCTTCACTACTTTCCAAATCCTGAAAATATTTGCCTTATATATTTTGTTTGAGTTTATAGATGTTGACAGCAGGAGAGAAAGTTCAGTACTACTTGCTCTTGCCAGAAGCAGAAGAACATTCCTAAAGTGAGCACAGACAGACTCTTTCTGTGTGTGGTCCAATATTGAGTCTAGTTCAGACAGGCAATTGGTCATGGAGTTCAGATATGGTGTAATATTGTAGGTTGTATCGTGGGAATAAATTCCACAGATTTCTTTTCCAGTTGCCCTATGATATTATCTGCCATTTAGAGGGGGAATCTCTCAGAACTTGACCTCCTGAACAAGGGGGTTCATCACCCTCTGCTTCCTATCTTCCTTTCCAGTCTTATTTCCATATCTCCCTTTGAGAAACAGATATTCAACTCATTTACTCACTGTCTCTGTCTTGTCTCCACATTTCTAATTGTAGGATGATACAACCATCCTTGATTACCCTCGACTGAAGCAATCATTCTCCACTCTGACCTCTTGTCAGTACTGTCTGAACAATTCACTTGGCAATTAATCATGTCTTGCCTTTGGTTATCTCTTTTCTCATTATCTAGAAGGGACATATGAATCTCTTATTATATAATTGTTCACAGAAGTATCTTGCATCCCCATAGTAATGTAAGCTTCTTGGCGGCAAGGCCTATAACCCTATGGCCTATAGCCCACCTAACATAGTGATGTTGCAGGTAAAGGAATATATCTATGCATTGATCATGGTCACATGTTTGCTAATGTGCATGTTAGCTCAGTCTGGGACACAGGAAATTATACTTGCAGAAGAGCCAAATCGGATACTAATGCATTAATTTTTATCGGGCCTAGTGCACGTTTAGTCCCAAATTACTTGTCCTTTTGGATCAAGAAAGGAGGCTTATTTAATGCCCCTCCTCCTGAGCCTTATGTTCAGACAGAGGAACTCTTCTACTTTATGGACCCTTATTGAGGACATTAGAGAGTACCACAAACCATCTGAGCTCCTCCCAGTTCCCTTCTCCACTTTTCTCCTTAAATGGTGGAGTTTGTGACTCACATAGAGCTCAACGCAGGCAGGAAATGGCTGCTTCTCTGCCTCCTTCTTTCTATCAATATTTTAGGTGCCCTGGTGATGGTGCAGGTGCAAGAGGTGATGTGGGGAGGGGCAAGTGGAGAAAGGGAAGGAGGCTGTTATTTGAATCTGGTCTGGGATAGAGATTTCAGAGGGCAGAGGGAGAGGTTAGATGTTAGTTAATGGAAAGTTTCAGCAGCTGATGGAAAAAGCCTCTGACTCAAGTCATATTTATTTGTGTTTAGCCACTGATTCCGTTATGATCATCTCAGGACCTTTAGTGATAAGTAAGTCCCGAAAATGTTCCCAGGATTCCTGATCAAAAAATATTTTCTTTAAAACTTTAAAGCCATTATGCAAATATAGGAGAGATTAACAGAATGTAACAGCTGACTTAAGGTGGCCCTGTCTGTCCCATTCCCTCCAGCTCTGAAACCCATGACCTGAGCTGCAGGTATCAGTCCTTGTGGTGAGAAGAAAGATGGGTTTCCTCACATCCTAACAGGTGTTTGGGTTTCCTGCAGCATTTTTACAACCAGTCTTTCTCTCCCTCCATCTCTCTCTCTCTCTCTCCCTGTCTTCCCACATCCCTTCGTTCTCATTCTTTCTCAGCTGAGACTGCTGGAAGCTGAAAGCCAACATATGGGGATTAGCTAGATCCCAGCTCACAAGAAGTCTGGAAGAGGTCAGTGCCAGGGTTAGGTCAGTTCATGACAAGGTCAGGGCTCTGGGCCAGTGGTCTCTGTTAACGTTTGGACTTTGTCTTATGGTTTCAAGATGGCAGCCCAGTTCCAAGCATTGCAACCTCATGCAACTGTGTTCATCATGGAGAAGGGGGTAGAAAGAAAAAGAACAAATAAACTTTTCCCCTTATTTATCTTTCCTTTATTGGGAAGGAGACCTTTCCAAGTAACCCTAAGTAGACCTTCCCTTAAATCACTGGACACAGTGGGCAAAGAAGAGCTAGAGTTCCAGGATAGGCTTAGAGCAAGCACGATGCATTCTTAGGCTTGGGGAAAGGACCTACCTCTCATGAGGACATAAATATCTGTACCCTGAGCTGAATACATTTGGATTTACAAGAGAAAAAATAGATGGAGAATGACTGTTAGGGAAGAAGCTAATGCTTTGTATCTCTTTCCCCTCCTACCCCAAGGAAGGCAGAGAATCAGGCTTAACACAGTTGACAACTCTACTTGGTTTCAAATGGGCTCCTGATAGCAGGTTGCTGTGTAGAAGAGAACATGCAGTGTGGAATGAGAAGGCTTGGGTTCAAGTCCTGGCTTTGCTACCAGGCAGCTGTAAGATCTTGAGATGGTTAATGAACCCACCCCAACCTCAGTTTCCTAATATGTAGTGGAGATGATGACATTGGTGAGGATGCAGACAAGCATGGCTGCCTCTTGTTAAAGGCCTGTGTGTGTGTGTGTCAGGCACTGAGAGAGGCAGAATTCTAAAATGCCCCCCAAAATTCTCACCTCCTGTGGGAATCACAAACTGTATAATATCTTCCTCTGGTGTGTGGACAGGATGTCACTTCTAGGTGATCTTATATTGAAAAGGAGAAAGGATTCAATTAACGCCCCTGATCAGTTGACTTTACATTAATCAAAAGGGAGATTATTCTGCATGGGACTGACCCAATCAGGTGAACCCTTTAAAATACGACCTTAGGCCTTCCTTGAAGTCAGAAGCTCCAAAAATCCAGACTCATTCTTTTGCTGGCTTTGGAGAAACAAGCTGTTATAAGCCTGCAGGAAATGTATTCTGCCAAACACTTGAGGGAGCTTGGAAGTTGGTCCTTCCTTGGTCGAGCCTCCAGATGAGAACACAGCCCATCAACACCTTGATTTCAACCTCACAAAACCCTGCATAGAGAACCCCGCCACACTGTGCCAAACTTCAGAACTACAGAAACCATGAGATAACAAAAGAGCATTGTTTTAAGCCCCCAAGTTTGTGATGATTTTTTACACAACAGTAGAAAGTAACACAGGTGGTACGCTAGACCTTTTATAGATCTTATCCATCTGATGTTCACCACATCTCGATATAGTTGGGGTTATCATCTCTTGGACCTGTTGAGGCACAAATTACAAGCATGTGATGCCAATTGTGTAGGAAGCAGGTATCCAGGTACCTGTCTGGCTCTTTTTCTCTTGTTACTCACCTTCCAGTATATCTCTGCTTCCTGGGTCCTTTAACTTAGAGAAGGCAGTTGGAGGAAAGAAGGTGGAATTTCAGATTGCTAATGACATTTCTTGTTGACTGCACTGGCAAGCAGCCTGGCTGGTTACAGATATGCTGGCCTTACCCTTTATGTTACAGACTCCTTCAGGACTAATGCTGCAAACTCACCCTGGCACCCAGTAGGTGTTGTCTTCATGGATTGAATTGCATTCAGGGAAGTGAACTGAGAAAGCTGGTTGAAATAAAACTTTTAAATTGAAGTTTCCCCTTAGCTCATGTTATGCTGAGTCCCAACTGCAGCGTGTAATTGGGTTTCAATGGTGCCCTACTCAGCATGAGTGTTTAGATTTGTTGTTCCCTGTGTGGGACGGCAAGGACAAAATTTTCCTGTGCACTGAGATCCTTACTGACCTAAGCAGTGTTGAATCTCATCTCACGCCCTTGCAGTTCAGGGTCACTGGGATTATTAGCACATAAATGAGGAGAGGCTTGTGGTTGGCAAGTTCTGGAGTGCTGGATCCTTGCCCTTTGTTTTGCATTTTCACAGTCTGGGGCGTTTGGAGTGGACTCAGGGGCACAAGTGTCTGGCTCTGACATTTTGTATTCAAAGAGCATTTCACTCAACCACCTTATCGTGGAAGACTTGATAGTATCTGCTTTGGAAGTGAATAAATAGCAAAGCTCTTTTTGAGAGAGAAACAAACAAAATTAAGACAAGCTGGGTAGGCTGGAGCTAGAGGAGCTGCCCCTGTGGAGCTCAGGAAATTAACCCAGCATGGAGGTGATATCTTCCCAAGTGGTGTATGCACAGAACTCAGAGACATGTGGCCCAGAGGAAGTGTGTTCCTTGCTGACTTTGAAATAGAGAACGCACTCTCTTTGGATATCTGCTTGCACTGTAAACCATGACGTCTTCTTCTCTGTGGTCCAAACTGGCAGATGTAAAGGGGATTCATCAGATCAGTTCATTTCATTGTCCTAACAGCTCAGTGAATCGAGTGAACTGCTCTCAGCTAAATAGGTGGGGCTAGTGCTTTTGCAGAGACCTTATCTCTGGTCCTGTCCATACTGTAAGTGTCCAGGGCAGTTCTGGCCCTTCTCTGAGATATGTTTTCAGATTCCCCCATCAATATCCTTTCTGGTATGACATACTTGCTTTGGTGTCACCTTTGTTAATGAAGATCACCCTCCATCAATCAGCATCCTTTCTCCCTGATGTGAACTGGAACAGAAATTATGTTGAGTTTTGTGCAGAATTTTTCCCATTTATTATTATTTTTAGTTAAGACTAGTTTTTTTGTAAGAATTTTTTGTAATTCTATAATGTTTCACATTTTAAAATATTTAATATGAACTTGCTAGAGGTATTTTTGCTTGAGAGCCGTGTTGTTATTTATGACATTTCTGGAAACAAGAGGGTGGCATCAGATTGAGTTGGAAGTTAAGGAAGCAAATGGCATTTGAAGGTGATGTGTTTGGTTCCTAACCAAAGGCTCCTCATAAGTGTTGGCCTGCAGCAGCAGGAACGCAGCAATATTCTCAGTTTCCATACAACCAGCCTGTTAACATGCCAGTGGTCTCCAAGAGCCATGCACTGCAATTCCAGGAGAAAATAATGTTGAAATCAGTGGATAAGAAATAAGAGCTCTTTTGAGAATTTACCAGAGCCTTGGACTGTGCACCTAGGAAGAATATCTATTGTTTGTGCCTGTGCTTGAGGAGTTCAGAACCTTCCTGCAGAGTGAAGGTGGCGAGATGCTCTCTCCAGGTGCATCAATATCTCAGCTCTAAGTCCAGGCCACTGGGCTCCCACGTAGAGGAGTGTGGGCTCTGGTTCGGCTGCAGTGGGATCTCTCTGCATAGAGAAGGCAGCAGCTGGCCCATCAGGGGCTCCCCTGCTCTGCCATGGGCCATGGGGTAAAGATGATGATAGATGCTACATCAAGTAACACGAAAGGAATCATCGCTTCTCATAGCAGGTAAGAAACTCTGTGGAGCTTTTCACTGGAAAGCCTGCAAGGTTGACTAGCTCTTTAAAAAACATAGGCAAAAGCACAGAAAATAATGGCTTAAGTAAGATTTTAAGGGGACATGGTATGTTGAGTGGGTGAGTTTTTTTCCCAAAGATTTGAGATTTCCCGTTGCCCCCATAAGCGCAGAACCTTATCCTGGCTTGGAACATGGGTCTAACTTGGAATCATTTTTCCTGTATTGATTCACACATTTTCCATGTTTTGAAGTTGCTCTATTCTTTTCAGAAAGATATCTTACAGACATTATGGTTCTAGGACTCTGGATTTATGTAGCTTCAGCCCTCCCCCAAACCCACTTCAGCCCATAAGTATTCATCAAGTCCCTACTCTTTGCACCCCAGTGTATGGCAAGTGAACAGGGATGGGGTCCAGGCAACAGATGTGTGATGGAGGTAGGGCAGGTTGAGACACCCCAATACAGTGAGTTTAAGAACCAGCCCCTCTGGGGGGCGGTGGTGGTGCAGACTCTCATGAGGGTGGTGAGACAAAGTCACACGAGTGAATCTGAGGCATTAGCACCGACCCGCTGATACCATGGTTGATTCCAAATGCATCGCTCAGTCAGGTGCATGGAGTTAAAGGCAGTGAAGCTATGACGGGAGCTGGCGCTGCAGGCTGGGGTTGCTCAGGACCAGAGTTATGGGTAAGATGAAGCTTCAGGTCTTAAACAAAGGGTGGAATTCGGGAGTGGGGGAGAACACACCAGCTGGGGAATGATGTGTGTAAAGGTATGGAGTGAACCAGCCTTGAAATCAGGGTGAAATGACCCTAGATCAGCATCCCCGATATTACCCTCTGTGATGTTGTTGTGTCATCTCATTCCTGTGGAGCATTTGATCCAGGCTCAAAGTCCCTGGACACAGGAAAGCCTCTCCCAAACCTGCTACTTGTCTGAACAAGGGCGTTACTAGGAGATTAGAAGCATCCTGGACCCCTACCTTCTGCATCACCCAGGCTTCCTTCCCTCTGGGTTTGGCCAGCGGTTTAAGGAGGAGGTCAAAGGTGAGAGACCAGCTATGCTTCCCACCTCTTACCCCCTGCTTCAGCATCACAGCAGTTCTGGAAATGGCTGTGACTTCCTCCAGCTGACTTTTTCCCTGAGTTCCTCCTCTCATGGGGTTCTGATGACACAAGGCTGTGGTTGGTAAAGCTTTCCACTCTGGTTAGTCCCTGTTGGTTCCTTTGCTTTAATCTGTCTCTGCTTTTTTTTTCCTCCCAGGACCTGACTGATAAACTTTCCTTTACCACCTACTTGAACACCTGTATCCGACAAGTAATTTTCAGTGAAGATGACAGAAACCAATTTCAGAAAGTCTTAACAAATAAAGGGAATTTATGGCTTCATGAAGTTAAAGAGCTCAGGGCATCTACCTAGCTTCAGGCACAGCTGGATCCAGGTGCCCTGTCTTTCTTGGCTCTTCTTTTTACCACACTAGCATCTTCCTTAGCCAAGCTCTTCTCTTGTGATGGAAAGATGGGAACCAGTGGTTTCTGGCTGATGGCTCCAGCAGCTGAGCAACAACAATGCAAAAATGTCTGTTCTTTCCCATGGTGTTCCAGCAGATTTTTGATATTCACACTGACTGGGGAGGCTTGGGTCATATGTCTACTCCTCGAGTGGAGGTGGGGGTAGCGGAGGTGGGAGAAAGGTGCACAGTAGACATCTCCTTCCCCACCATATAGACTGAGAATGGGGGAAGACTATTTCCCCACTGGAAAACCGGGGGAAGAGAGTGCTGGGTATACAAAGACAAAAGGTTTCTGCCACGAACCTGAGCCTGGTGTACTGAGCTGTCTCAGCTCCATGGGAATTTATTTTTTCTGATCTCCTTCATTAACGGTGCGCTGTCAAACCCTCTTTTTCTTTAGTTAATGATGTCTCGGTAGATTTAATTGACATATCTAATTTCTAGTCACTATCATTTATTAAAATTAATCCAGTCCTGTTTAAAACTCTCTCTTTTGTAAATGTTTCAAAACCCTTCCTGATCCCATATGGTCCAGACCCTCACCTGAGGAGCTCAGAGAATGGATATGCATGTTGGGGGGTGGTGGTGCAGAGGTGTGGAGCTCACTCCTGCTGCTTTGTACTTTTCTAGGCTCTAACACATCTGGAAAGGGAGTTAAGGGAAAAGAGATGGGGAAACAGTGGTCATTTATTGCAGGGAGCAGGTGTTGTTTGTGAATGAGCTGTCCCTGGTCCTGAAATGGTTCCATTGATTTTGTCAGCTGCTGATGGCCTCTATATAGATGCTGAGTGTGGTTTTCTCAGGGTGTAGTGTTCACTTTTATGGAAGGGGCTCCATCACTGAGGATGGCTCAGAAGGGGATCCAGGTCTCCATGTCCCTCCCTTCCCCAGCTGCAGCACTCCCACAACTTCTGCACCCTCCTCAAACCTTCTAATCCTTCACATAAAACTACCAGAAGCCCAGAAGGTTTCCCTGTGCACTCTGAGGGCTGTGGAGGGTCAGGATAAGGAGGGAGTTGCTTCTGCTACCTTCACAGACTTACTTGTTACACATCACTTTCATTTTGCCCTGCTAGACTTGGTATCTCATCAGGATTTCTCCTTTCAAAAACAAAAAAAAAAAAACAAAGGCATGAATCTATGTCCACATGTGCTCACCTCCAAAATTCAGGGGACTCAGGCCATGTTCTCACAAGGACCCTCTTACAATGCCCCCAGGACCAGAGTAAGACTGCAGGTCTTGCAGTTCAGCAAGACCCAACCAGGGAATAAGCAAGTGTTTAGTAATAGACGACCACAGAACCAATTGTCCAAACCTAGACACTTATGAGAGGGAGAGCGATGCTATTAGTAAGGACTCCAAAACACTAGGTGAACCTGTCCCAAGCAAACCAGGAGGTACTATCATCCTATTATCTATAAGTGATTCTTTTAAAGCCCCCGCACTCTCTATTTGGTTTTAGGGAGAGAAGGGTGAAGCTCTCGTCCCCCATTGGAAGGGGAGGAAGGGACCTCTTCCCACAGCCCCATGTTCCTGCTCCGTGGCTCCAGCCTGGAAATCCTGATAACCCTCGTTCTCTTTCCTTTTTACAAGCTTGGGATGAGGGGTGGTGTGGCTGCTGATGGGGAGGGCTGTGTTGCCTGAGTGAGCTCAGGTGATGTGCCGTTGTGGCTTCCCAGCTCTCTTTATCTGTGCTGGAGTCTCCTTTATTCAGCTTGGAGACCTTGGCAGCAGTTCTGAGACAAGAGGAGCAGTCCCACTCGACATGTACTGACCATGTCTCTCGATTGCAAGCAGCAGGAGAAAGGCTTTGGCCAATTTAAGTAGAAAATGAATCTATCCAAGGACATCACCTACTGAGCCCTCTGGGAGAGCCAGAGAACAAGGCTCTGAGCTCCATGGTGGGATCACACCTCAGACCTGGTCCTGCACCACTGACTTATCAACCCTGCTCCATGGCTATGTTGTTAAAACCTCTGCCACTGAGGCTGCTCAAAACACAATATAGATGCTGTGCACCCCACCCCACCCCCGCCCCTTGCTGGAATCAATCCCCCACATCTCTGCTTTTTTTTGCACCATCAACTGCTGAATCAAACCTGTGGGTAGTATCTGGCTGCTCGATCCTGAGTCCTGTGCTGAAGTCCTGGCACCAGAGGAGGAGGGAAAGCAAAGATAGTGAACTTGAATCTTCTGTTCTAGGGTAGGAAGCTGGCTCTGCATCCAAGGTGGTGTTTACACAAGCACAGAGAGAAGGTTCAGATGACATGTGATTAAAAGGTGTGAATGTCCACTCACTCAGGGTGGTTGACTGAAAGATGGCCCCCAAGGGTATCAGGTCCTAGTCCGTGGAATCTGTGACTATGTTACAGGATATGTCAAAAGGACTTTGCAGATGGAATTAGATCATGATGGGGAGATTGCACTCCCCATTATCTGGGGTGGACCCTAATGTAATCACAAGGGTCCCTATAAGAGGGAGGCAGAGGGGGATACAACAACAAAACACCGAACCCAGAATTGGGCAGAATCAAGCATCCATATCAGGTATGGATGGAATGCAAACACCCCAACCCCCTGCAAGGCAGAGACCTTGCAGCTGAGCCTGTCTATGCAGCCAGACCCCAAAGGGGGAGATTTGCAGGGCCAGTTCTCTCTCCAAACTCACTAGCTACAGAAGTCACCAATAAGTAAGAAAGAGAGGCCCGTATGTCATCCCACTGGATTTCCCATTACATGTGGATTATCTGGGTGGACCCTAATGTAATCGCAATGGTCTTTGTAAGGGGGAGGCAGAGGGGGATGAAACAACTAAAGCAAGAGGTTGGAAGAATATGAGGAAGGGGCTGTGAGCCAAGGAATGCAGGCAACCTCCAGGAGCTAGAAAGGGCATGGGAGAGAATTCTCCCCTAGAGCCTCCAGAAAGAACTTTGATTTGTGCCCCAGAAGACATTTTGAGCTTCTGGCCTCCAGAATTATAAGAGGATAAACGTATGTAGATAAAGAGAATAAATAACAGCCACCCATTTTGTGATCATTTGCTGCAACAGCACACACTCACACCCAGTAAACATTTGTGGATTGAACAAAAAGCAAGGGAGTATTTTCCACCCATTTTCAGGTACACGGCAGCTGAGAACAGCAGTGTCTGGGGCTTTCAGCTGCTCCTGCTGGAGAGAGAATTGTCTGAAAAGCACCCTCTGCTGTGCTCTGTGGCCTTGGAGTTTCAATAGTAAGAGAGAATGATCTTTCCAAACCTCTCATGGAGAAGCCAAAAAAAGGAGAATGGTTTGGAGGCAAGGGGCCACTTGCAAGCCCATGATTGAACAACAACTCATGTTCAGGGGCTTAAGGTATCTGGAGGAAACAGCAGTGTTTAGAGAGGAATTGTTGAGGAAATAACTCTTATATCAGCTGGAAAATTCATCACGCACTGCTCCCATTCTCTTGGCAGTGACTGGGAGCCTCCTTTGGGGAGGAAAGTTCCTCTTACTGGGTACTCCACTGCTGCAACCTCTGCACTCTGCCACGTGGCTCCTTCCCCCCTCCATCCCAAAATGTTCTCACTGCTCCAGGTCGTGTGGGAAGAATAGTGGGATTAATGGTTTGTTTTAAATTGTAGGGTGTGTGAGTGGGGCGGGGGCCACATGAGGGCAGCAGAAACAGCTCCATTTTCAGCTTCACTTGGATTGGTTTCAAAAATCAAAAGAGTGGGCTTCCCTGGTGGCACAGTGGTTGAGAGTCCGCCTGCTGATGCAGGGGACACGGGTTCGTGCCCCAGTCTGAGAAGATCCCACATGCCGTGGAGCGGCTGGGCCCGTGAGCCATGGCCTCTGAGCCTGCGCATCCGGAGCCTGTGCTCCGCAGCGGGAGAGGCCACAACAGTGAGAGGCCCGTGTACCGCAAAAAAAAAAAAAAAAAAAAAAAAAAAAAAATCAAAAGAGTATTAAATTAACATCTTTCTCCCACTGTTTATAGAGTGTGAGCTCTTTAAAAAGCATCTTATAAGATGGTGTTTCATTTTGGTGACTGGTGTGTTTGAAGGAAATGATCAAGTCCAAAGTCTGGAAGAGAGGGACTCTGGAACTCCTGGTTCCGTGGACTGTGTCTGACTTCAGGGCTGTCCTCATCCTGTCAGAGGCTCGGCTAGCACCATGCATTTTTGCATTATACCACTTATCTCAGCTATAATGAAGCAGTTAGCTCTACTATCACGGGCTTAATGTCTGTCTGCCCTATTGGAATGTGGGCTCCATAGGCAGACCCACAGCTGCCGCATCCGTATCTGTATCCACCCAACTCCTACATACATCACATTGCCCCATTCTACATTCTTACTGCAATTATCCCTTTTTGAAATATCCAAGTTTATTTATTTGTTTGCTTGTCCGTTGTTTGTACCCCTTGGCTATTAGAGTCTGAATCCCCTGCAAACTCAGTCAATGTTAGTGGGTTGTTTTGTTCATGGTATAGACAGGGGGTAAGGAAATCTCCTTTCTCTGTCTTTAAATTTACATGTGATGGGAAATCCAATGGGATGACATACTGGCCTCTCTTCCTCACTCACTTATTGGGTGACTTCTGTAGCTGGTGAGTTTGGAGAGAGAACTGGCCCTGCAAATCTCCCCCTTTGGGGTCTGGCTGCATAGACAGGCTCAGCTGCAAGGTCTCTGCCCTGCCGGGGGATGGGGTGCTTGCATTCCATCCATACCTGAAATGGATGCTTGATTTTGCCCAATTCTGGGTTCCGTGTTAAAAGCCAGTTATTGCTGCACTCCTCCAAGCCAGCATCCCTCAGCAATGATTCTGACATTCTGATCTTCATCTGACTAATCCTGTTTCCATATCTTTGTAGTTCCAAATTTGGTCAGAGGACAAAGAGGTCCTTTGTTGGACTCCTTGAATCCCCTATACACAGCTCCAGACCCAGGACCTAGAACAGTACCTGACACAGAGTGGGTACTCAATTTATTTTTACTTTTTAAATAAATGGATGCGTAGATGGATGAATGCAAAGCTTATTATAGTAATTTGCAAATAGCAGGTCTCATAATTATTTGTTGAAATAGTCCATTAAGTTAAATAGATATCTACAGAGTCCCTACTAAGTGTAGAGCTTGTTTTCCAGGTCCTGCTTGGGTTTTCTGGATTAGCCTAGGCAGTTAACACAGATCTCAGGATGAATTGCCAAGTCTGAAAGGACTGAATTAGGTGTGGAGTTATTACTGTTTATTATTTCAGCAAATGTCATTACCAACTGAAATTTCAATTCTCCAAGCAAACAAGCCCGTGAGATCCTTAAATCTGCCCAGCACTCATGTTAATCAGAATCCTTAGCTGAAGTTACCTTATGAAAGAAAATGAATTTCAGTTTTCTCTCACTTTTTTTCTTCCTCCATCTGGGTTTGTGCCGAAAACAAAGGTTTTACTGTTAAAAATAAGAGTTTTCTTTACTGATTTTTAATGATATCACCATGCTTGACTTCAATTGTCTTAATGACCTAAGTTTGACAGGGATTTTGGAATTGATTATGTTGGTGGATAAATCAAACTGAATTAGAACAGCAACACAGCCTGTGTGCGTTTGTTTGTGTGTGTCCAAAGTTTTCCTGGTTTAAGGGTTTGGATTTCTGAATAAGCCCATGACAGAATACCGCAGAGGATGCCTCCTTCAAGACGCTTGTTTCAGTAAGTGCATTTCCCAGTTGATGGATGTGTCTTGGTGGTGCTATTTGCTAGGACAGGTTCTTTTATTGGAAAGGATACAGATGTGCACTAATAGGACGTTATGGATCATTTCCTTGAAGAACTCCCTTTAGAATTTCAGAAAATGAGCGTTTAGGGAAATGGAATTTAAGATGTTAAAGCAGGTTTTCTATGTAACTGGAGACTTCCCAAACCAGATATGAAGCCTATCAAACATGTCTGAGAATTTTGGATGAGACATAGGTGCAATTTCCGTTTTCATCAAGAAAGTGTAAACAAGAAAAAAATGACGTATCTGTTTGCTTTTTAGTGTGTGTTATGGATTGAATGTTTGTGTCGCACACACCCCACCCCAGCCAAATCCATATGTTGAGATCCTAACCCCCAACGTGATGATGTTAGGAGGTGTCGCCTTTGGGAGGTGATAAGATCATGAGGTGGAGCCCTTGTGGATGGGATTAGTGCCCTCATAAAAGAGACCCCAGCGAGCTCCTTCACCACTTCCCCCACACGAGGACACAGGAGAAGACAGCCATCTATAAAGCAGGAAAACAGGCCTCATCATGTGTCTTGATCTTGGACCTCCAGCCTCCAGAATTACAAGCAACAAATGTTTGTTGTTTAAGCCACTTAGGTTATAGCATTTTTGTTACAGCAAGATGAATTGATTAAGACAGTATGTGTATGTGCCAAGAAGTACATCCACTAAACCCTCTAATTCCCTGATATTTGGATGCTATAAAACCCAAAACTCTGATGCACATCTAAAGCATTATGTTAAATCTGTCAATATTTCAGTTAGTAAAGATCAGTCAGGAAACCAGCCTTCCTAGATTGACCAGAACTGGAGAGACCATCAGCCATAGACAGACTGGGGAATCCTATCCAGAGCTGGGTCCTGACAGTGTGCATTTGGTTTCTCTTCTTTGCCCAACTGGTCTGTATTTGGAGGAAATTTCAATTGCTGTGCTTAGTTTTAGGCCTTGCTCTATGAAGGAAGTAGAGAGAAGGCGGCATGAGGAGGTGGTGCTTTGAGGGAACTGATGCTATCTGGTGAGTGGTGTATATCTGGAGGAAGGATTTCTGGAAATCCCCTCAGAGAAGACTTAGGAATCTAATTGACTTAATTACAGGATGGAAGGAAGGGAATTACCATGCACATGCCAAGAGGGACCCAGATGTCACTTTGAATCATTTTGCCTCCTGGTAACTGTTTTCAAACAGGAGAAAGGAAAGGCTTGAAGCTTAAACAAAAGCAGCTCAGCTGGAAACAGATGTGCTCACTGACACTATGGCAACGTGACCACCCCAGCCGCAAATGGCCGCAGCCTGCCCTCCGTATCCCTGGTGAGCTTGTATTCAAGGTCAAGTTAACAATGCACAACATCTTCCATCCTGTGTATTGACAATGAATGACAACAAGCCGTGGGCTAGCGGGTCAGTCGCAGATGTGGATCCTGTGAGCAATCAAAGGGGATTAATGGGTTTCTGCAGTTTTGGATTTCACTTACATTGAAAATAAATATTTGTACGTGCCTGGAAGTATATTGCAGAATAAAATATATAGATATATAGATACATATGCATACATACATATATGCATACATACATATTCTTTTCCAAATTAGATTTAACCTTATTTTTCCCCAAGCCTCCGACTATGGCTTTGCACAGTGTTGAAAAGAATAAGAAATAAGTTGACACATTATTTGAATAAATCCAAACAAATTTTTAGTCATTCTGGTGATATAAAGGCTCAAACCCTGTCACCTTGACCTGTACTGATAGAACAGGTCATTCCCTTATTTTACTTTGGGTGTCAAAATTGGGTCACCACAGTGATAAAATGTTTCTCCCAAGGCTACCCTAGAATTGATGAGACTTGAACCCAGAATTCCTGAGTGGTTAGTCTTTAACTCTGTCTCCGTGGCCTCATTGTTCCCTAAAGATTGCCATTTGAAGAGGAATAGCTTGATTGGTCAATTTAAAAATACATGTTCCTAACATTTAATCTAACACAGAGGATAGAGGGTGGAAGGTGAAATATTTCTGGTATTACCATCACACTGTCTGCTCACAGCATCCCTGAAGGCACAGGCATTGATGCACCTGGGCATAGGTGGGTCTTTTCCAAATGGAAGAGCACCTGCCTGTAAGCTCTGGCATCTTACTTAGATGCTTTGCTAGATTAAGCCCTTCAGGATTTAATTTAAGCATAACAAGATGTCTTGCTCATATTTGTTCAGCTCAGTGGCTGCCTTTTTTTGGGGGGGGCGGGGCGGGGGTATGCGGGCCTCTCACTGTTGTGGCCTCTCCCTCTGTGGAGCACAGGCTCCGGATGCTCAGGCTCAGCGGCCATGGCTCATGGGCCCAGCTGCTCCACGGCATGTGGGATCTTCCAGGACCAGGGTATGAAACCGTGTCCCCTGAATCAGCAGGTGGACTCTCAACCACTGCACCACCAGGGAAGCCCCAGTGCCTGGCTTATTGATGGAATAAATAAGCAGGGAAGATGCTAGTCTAATATTCAATAAGGGACTCCCAAGGTTGCAACTCCTGTGCCCCGTCTGTCTGCCCTTGGGACCTTTGTAAATGTGGAATAACATGTACGATGCAAGGTAAGATACAGACCATTTTCTGACCCAATATTAATTTAGTTGAAGTAGATAAGATGAAATGTTTATCTGGGAGACCACAGAGGTTATCTCATTTGAAATATTCTCTGTTCTGTCATGTTCTACTAACAGGAATGAGAAGCAGGGAATAAGAGTTTCTTTCAACAGAACTTTGAGTCATTAATAGAGCAAAGGAGCGCATGGTACAGAAGGAAGCAGGACCTGGTCCCTGTCTGTGGGAGCCTTGGTCCCTTAGGGGAGATGGCCCCCCACTTACCTCAGCTCACAATGTGCTGTAGGTGACCCCAATACAAGGGATGTCCAATTAGAGAGCTTAACTAGGAGAACACAGAGAAACTGATTAATGTGACTGTGAGAATATAAGAACACCTCTTGGAGGAGATGGCTTTCCGACTGAGCCTCAAATAGAATGTCATTTGAGCATTTGGGGGAGTTCAGGAGGGTGCTCTGGACAGAAGAAGCCATGGGATCCAAGGCTTGAAGTCAGGGAGTCACCAAATAAAGCACAGGAACAGTTAGAGGAGAGCACAGCTTGGACGGATGGAAGAAATAGAGAGTCAGACTCATTCACCCAACATCCCCGGACCACACACTTGGTGCTGACCCAGAACCAAGGGCTGGAGGTGCAAAGGCCAATGAGCAGACATTGTCTTTCCCCTTATGGTGCTTTCTGTTGAGCTGGAGGGTCAGACAATAAATAAAAATCACATAATTAAATGTAGAGCTACAAATTGGGTAGGACTCTAAAGGAAAATGAAAACAGGGGGCAGTGATTAAAAACATACAAGAAGGAGGCCACTTAGATAGCGCAGCCCTGAGGAAATGGCTGAGAGCAGAGAGGCAGTGCAAGAGGCCACACATGGGAAACGAAAGAGAAAGGACCCCAGGCAGAAGGGCTCCCGTGAGGTGGGAAAGAAATGTGTGCATCCCTTGAATTGGTGAGTCCAGTGCCACAGGATCACAGTGGGCAAGAGGAAGTGTGACCGAGGATGGAGCTGGACAGGAGACACGAGCCAATCATGACCTTGTAGGTCATGGGAGAAGTTTGCATTTTGTTTGAAGTGCAGGGGGGTGTCACTGCAGGATTTCAGCAGAGGAATACAGATCCATTTTTATGTTAAAGTGTTTACTGGGGCTTTTAGGTGGGACCTAAGTTTGAAGGGCAAATGTGGAAGCAGAAAGAAGTCTGAGAAAGCTTTTTCAGGGGTCTGAGTGAGTGATGGAGGTGGCTTGGACTAAGGTGATGGTCGTGGGGAAGGTGATGTGGATTAGAGCATTATTGGGAGGTAGAATTGCTGAAATTTGTTGGAGGGTTGGGTTGGGGTGCATTGGGAGGAAGAGGGCAAAGTTTAGGATGATTCTGAGCTTCTGGCTTGAGAATTTGGCACATAGTTTTGTTGCTTATTACAATGGAAAAGATGGGGTGTGGGAGGTGCAGTGAGAGGGTGAGTGAGGATCGAGATCTCAGCCTTGAATGTGAAATTCCCAAGAGACAGCAATGTTGAGATATGCATCTGGAGCAACCCAGGGGAGAGGGTTCTTTGGTGGGGATAAAAATAGGGGGTTATTGTAGGGATGCTATTTAAGGCCACAAGATGAGATCACTGGGGGGATGCAAAGATAAAGAAAAGAACAGACCTCGGAAGGGGCCACCACTTAGAAATCAGAGTAGGAGGAGCCCATGACAATGACAGCAAAAGGGAAACCAGAATAGTAAGAGGAAAACAAAGACAGCGGTGTTTGCAGACTGAGAGGCAGTACATAGAGAAAGAACGAAGGGGCACCTGGGTTGTACTCTGCTGAGGGGACATGGCAGGGGAAAGAGAAATTTTCACTTTGCGTTTTGTAACTTTAATAGGAGTCTTATGGGAGAGATCCTGGGATAGAAACCAGATGAGAGGGTCTGGGGGAGAGACTGCATGGTGAGAGGTAGGAGAGAAAACACATAGACACCACTCCATACAGATGTCTGAGAAGGCTATGGAACAAACATTCTTTATTTTTTAAGAAGCTTACTAGAGCTTATTCTATGCTAATGGATAAATGATCAAATAGAGAGAGATTACTGATGTAGCACAGAGGGAATACCCTAAGGAGTGAAGTCCTTAAAAAGTGGAGGATAAAGAAGATGTGCTGTATATATACAGAGGAATATTACTGAGCCATAGAAAAGAATGAAATCATGTCATTTGCAGCAACATGAATGGACCCAGAGATGATCATACTAAGTGAAGTAAGTCAGACAAAGACACATATCATATGATATCACTTATATGTGAAATCTAAAAAAAATGATACAAATGAACTTATTTACAAAACAGAAATAGACTCACAGACATAGAAAACAAATTTTTGGTTACCAAAGGGAAAAAGGGGGCAGGGATAAATTAGGAGTTTGGGATTAAAATATACACAGTACTATATATAGATTAGATAAACAGCAACATCCTACTGTATAGCACAGGGAACTATATTCAATATCTTGTAATAACCTATAATGGAAAATAATCTGAAGAAATATATATATATTATATATATATAAAATATATATATATAACGGAATCTCTCTATCTATCTGTCTACCATCTATCTATCTATCCATCTATCTACTATCATCTATCTCTGAATCACTTTGCTATACACCTGAAACTTATACAACATTGTAAATCAACTACATTTCAATTTAAAGAAAAGTGGAGGGGTACATCTTACTTTGTAAGAAGAAGGAAGAAGGAGGTGTGTGTTGTGGGGTTTAAATTTGGCTAAGAAATATGCAGGAGTTGCTGTCTGGAGGTTTCTGCGAGGGGAGGTCATCAGAGCAGTGAAGATGTGGCTGAAGAAGAGAAGCAAGGGGAGGAGACAGTCGTGTCAGAAGCTAGATGAGCAATTAGACTCGCCTGAGACCCAACCCAAGACTCCAGCTGAGGTTTCCTATCACGGGTTTAAAGTGAGCCAGTCAACTGGTCTTTTTTCCTTTTTAAAACCTCCAGTGTATTTTTCCCTCTTGGGTACAAAGTAGGAGTTTATTCCAAGAATCAAGTGAGGAAGGCTAAGGAAGTTGAAGTTATTTGCAAGGGAGGCTTATAATGATGCCTCATGGAATCCAACCTGGAAGGGGTGGGGGCAGGGGATGAGACCAATTCAAGATTAAGGGGTTACTTTAGTGGAGATCCCTGGAACAAGAGAGTCAGAGACCAAGGCTGGAGATGGGCCTTGATAGCATCAAACTTTGGCCAGCCCTTTTGTAATCCTCATCAGCCCCTCAAGAACACCCCAAATAAACATGCACTTGAATAAAAACAGGGTGCTTGCCATGCAAATGCAGCTGCAGGGTAAGTCCTCAGTCTCATTCCACTTCTAAGGAAATTGCTACTTCTAAGTCCCTCTGTACTCCCATTGACCTGGGGACCTCAGAGCCACAGAAAACTGTCTTTGACCTTCATCAGCAACCATCCATGGTTTTCCAGCTGGATGAGTCTACAGGCTCCAATATTATACTGTTCCTCTCCACACCTGGGAAATCAACAGCATCTGAGATGCATCCTCTCTCCTGGCCAATTCCTGTGGTCTCCATCCAATGTTATTTAACCAGCACAGTAGTTAGAACCTCAAATCATCTTTATTGCTGCTGCAGATTTTACCAGCTGCCTGAGAACGATCTTACCTCCACATGATTACTAAATGACAAATGGCTCATTCCTTTTCCAGCATTTTCTCTGGGGGAGTTATTGATGGCTCAGAGAGAAAAAAAAATCCAGAAAATACAGTGTCCTCAGCCACACTGCAGTAGCCTTGTAAAGATCAATCTATAATAATAAAAACATGATCTATAAGGCAATAGGCATAGTAGAGAGAATGGTAAAAGTTACTGGAGGAAGATAAAATTGACTTTATAATGGGAACAGGAGGCACCATAAATGCCCTCATAACTGTCCAGAATCCCGTGGGCATAGCTGGTCACTTCCTTATTGAGTCAATGTGTTGGCTGTTTATCTTCACCCCATATCAGAATGGTCTAGACTAGGTTATTTTGGTTAAAGTGATTTTCCTCACCAGTGATGAGCAGTTGGCCCTGTGGAGAGGAATGTGTTATTTGCAGAATTGGGTTTTGGCTGAATAAAGGCCAACAGTTTCCTTCTGAATTAGACACGGGCTTTATTAGACACGGGTCTTCTCCTATAGGATCTCACAGCTACTTAAGCTGATTTCCCCTAAAGTCAGATGGAATAAACAGTGGTTTCCACCTCGTGTGCATTAGGTGGGATCAAGGCTGCAGTGAGTTGGCTCCATTTTGGGGAACATCAGGTTATTTCATAGATAAAACCCTCAATTCCAGAGAGCAAAGCTGCTTTGTGAAATTAGTTGATTTTCTCTAAATGAACTGTGATGACTAATTTTATGTACCAACTTGACTGGATCACAGGGTGTCCAGATATTTGACTGAATATTATTTCTGAGTGTATCTGAGAGGGTGTTTCCAAATGAAATTAGCATTTAAGTCAGTGGACTCAGTAAAGGCCTTTGTCCTCCCCCATGTGGGTGGGCATTATCAAAAGTGTTGAAAACATAAATAGAAGAAAAACAGAGAGAAAGAAAGAGTCCACTTCCTCCTGCCTGATTGCTTGAGTTAGGTGTTGGATCTTCTCCTGTCCTGGACACTTCTGGTTCTCAGCCTTTGGAACTGGACTGGAGTTATACCACCAGTTCTCCTGGGTCTCCAGCTTGCAGAGGGCAGATGGTAAGACTTTTCAGTTTCCATAATTGCATAAGCCAATTCCTTATAATAAATCTCATCATGTATGTGTGTGTGTATGTATGTATGTATATATATATATATATATATATATATATATATATATATATATATATATATATATATATATATATATATATATATCCTGTTGGTTCTGTTTGTCTGGAGAACCCTGGGTAATACATGGACTAATGGCTCTGGTATCCACAAACATGTTGAAGAGAAGCAAAGCCTCTCATGGTGCTGCTTGGCTGGTCACATTCATCAAGTTGTTGATGGTTTCCCTTTGCTTAAAGAAGGAGTCTAAGTTCCTCAGCCAGAGACCATGGCCTGCTACGAGATGTCCCTGCCTTTTAACCCAGACGTATTTCCACATCTTCCTGCACATACCCATGCTCCAGGTAAAATGTACATCTTCCTCTTCCTCAAATCTAGCCTTTGCTTTTCCAACTCCATGCCTTTTCTCTTGAAAACACCTCTCCTCACAGCAAATGTCCTTTCTAAATGAAAGTCTCTTCCAATCCCAAATATATCCACTCACTCATTCATTCATATAATAAATATTTATTGTGCACCTTCTATGTTTCAGGCATTTCACTTGGATGGACTCTTCAGAATTCTCATAGCACTCTGTAGAATGATAGCACCAGGAGATCAGCTCGGTGTTTTGTGACCACCTAGAGGGGTGGGATAGGGACGATGGGAGGGAGACGCAAGAGGGAGGAGATTTGGGAATATATGTATATGTATAGCTGATTTACTTTGTTATAAAGTAGAAACTAACACACCGTTGTAAAGCAATTATATTCCAATAAATATGCTAAAAAATATATTTAACAAATATTTTACGAATGAAAGAACAATTTTCAGTTTGATTTTAGTTTGTTGACATTTTAACCACTTGGTTATAAGCTCCTTAGGGGCTCAGTGCATGGGTGTTACTCCTACTCTCTGAGAACATAGTAGACAATTGATTCATTGTTTTAAAAATAGGAAAAAAGAACCCTGAGGTCAATTAAATCAGAAAAATCCATCAATTGAATTAGCCGTCATCATTTCCTAAAATTGAAACAATCAGAGAGGCCACATTGACAATTAGTGGGTAGCACAAGTTCATTCTTGCTCAGTAATTCACTCTTGGTGATAAACAGCCAACTATACTAATATTTCCAATTCTCTTCATTTGTTACCTAACTTGATTAGGAGCAAGTATTCCAATATTGATAGGCATTTAATATTCTGGTCCAGCCTGTCCTGTGAGAGACTGTAAATGGGGTAAATTGGAATATTTCATACAAAGCGGACTAGGACTTCAGTCCTGCCATTTTCATTTTGTAGCTGTAGTCTTCATGCAGTCTTGCTGTCAGTGCTGTGTCTGTGCACCCATTTCAGTGAGAAATCCTTGTCAAATTGGCTCCATTGGGTGCATTGTGAGGACAGCAAACCCAAGAACTAAAAAGGATTGCCAACTACTGGGAGAAGGACAGAATACACTAGAATCATGGGAATAAAGTTCAAGGAACGACCAGAAACCACCCATTTGGCAACAGAGACCAGTGCCTTCCATATGCATATGTTCAGTTTTTGTTGAATTAATAAATGACCCTACATATTCCTTCAGCCTGCACCCAAGATTTCCCTTAATCTCTTCCTCATATAAGGATGCCCCTCTGAGCAAGAGGGGATTATTTGCAAAGCAAAGATTGTGTTTTTATTTTAATACTGGCCTGGCAAAAGATCTAGAAATCTAACAGTGCTTGATAAATTTTTGTTGAATAAAGAAATAGATGAATATGTCCTCCAGGAAGATGACCAGCAAATCGTCCCTATATCAAGCCTCAAAGAAGTGAGTGTTCTGTTGTTAAAATGACAAGGGCTTCTATGTTTCTATTAACCAAATGAAATTGTCTCAAGCATCTTGAGAGGGCAGAACAGTATGTAGCTAAATGTTATTCTAATATAAAGGTACTTTTGACTCCACAAGGGATCTAGGGGGATTTTAGATGTCTCAGGTGCCCTGAGGCATTGCTCAGGTACCAGGTAATTGAGTATTACCTTTCCTGTCATGTCCCTTTAAGTCAGGTCTCAACTCCACTTTGGATCCTGGAGGCTGGTTCATCTGTGGAACTCTTAGGATGCTGACCTCTATAGTCCATGAAGGACACAAGAGAAGTCTGGTTTTTTCCAGGGTGGTTAACATATGTGTGTCTTTCCCTGAGAATTTACATGTTATTCAGAGAGCTTGTTTTCTATATCATGTAATTGGGACAAATGGAGAAACACTTATCTCACATAATGGACAGTCTACCTCTTTGCTTCATCTGACTCAAGTGGGTTCTCAAAGCTTTAGAAACCAAGAACTAACAGAGTCCAGTCAAGCTTCCAGAGAACTAAGAAGGGGCTCATGGTGTGGGGGCTGAGAAGGCCCCAGGAAGTCTCCCTCCACACTGGAAGTGGACACTTAATGGACAGTCTCATTTACTATCAATTAGGCCACTCTGGCTGTGCTTGAGAGATATTTAGGGAATTATCAAAGAATGACAAATGTGTCCAGCACACACACTGGACCAGGAATAGTGCCTCCTACCACCAGTCAGCTTGGAAAACCTCATTATTCAAAAGACACTGGGTAAATCATTCAGAAGAGTCTTTCTGTAGCAGTGGAAACCAATTAGCCCTAGACTAAATGCTGCTCTGATCTAACCTAACAAATCTTACAAGCAACACTATAAAGGATTGAACTGTTTCTGAGTAAATATCCATCACCCCAAAGGATAAAATTTACAATGTCTAAAATCCAATCATAAATTAGCAGGCATGCAAAAAGCAGAAAATATGACACATGAGGAGGAAACACAATCAATTGACATTGACCCAGAACTGATACAGATTATACAATTAACAGATGACAATAAAACAATTATTAGAACTCCATTCTGTGCCCCAAAAGTTAAGTAAAGATATTGAAGACATAAAAAAGATTCAAATCAAATTCCTAGAGATGAAAACTAGTGTCTGGGATGAAAAATTTACTGGATGAGATAAATGTTACAAAAGAAAACAAATTAGTGAAAGTGGAGACAGTAATAGAAACTATCTAAAATGAAACACACAGAGAAAAGAGAATCAAGAAGAAAAGAGCATCTGTTAGCTGTAGGATAACTTAAAGTAGCCTAATATATGTATAACTGGAGTCTTGGAGGAAGAGGAGGAAGAGAGAGGGGCTGTAAAAATATTTAAAGAAATAATGGATCAAATTCTTCCAAATTTGATGAAAATTCTAAACCCACATATCCAAAAGCCCAACAAACTCAGAGAAATGCAAAATTCAAGAAAAAAGCTTTAATTTAAAAAATTAAATTAAGGCATATCGTAATCAAATTGTTCAGAACAAGTGATAAAGAGAAAAGTCTTAAAAGTAGAGGAAAAAGGCATAGGTTCAGAGGGATAAAGATAGAGATGACAGCATATTTGTTGTCAAATGTAGTCAAGCATGAAAACAGTGGAGAAACATCCTTAAAGCACTGAAGAAAAACGTTGTCAAGCTAGAATTATATTCCCAGTGAAAATATGCTTTCAAAATAAAGGCATATAAAGACTTTTCTAGACAGACAAAAACTGTAAGAATCTATCAGTAGCAGACCCATGTTAAAAGAAATGTAGATAAACAGCAAGGTCCTACTGTACAGCACAGGGAACTTTATTCAATATCCCGAGATATTGAATATTTATATATATATATTCTTTTTCATATTCTTTTCCATTATGGTTTATTGCAGTATACTGAATATAGTTCAGTTTTATATATATAACTGAATCGCTTTGCTGTAACATAGCAAGTCAACTATACTTCAATAAAAACTTTATAAAATGTAAATGGACAGAAGGAAACTGTTATTCATCCGTTATGTGCATCTCTATTTTCATATGAAAATAAAGATTTACATAAACTATGAATAACACCAGAAGTGGTAATTATGTGAATAAATATAAATATGTACTCTTTGGGTTTTTTTTACTATTTAAATCTCTTTAAAAGAAAATAATTTAAAAATAATAATTTAATTTGGGATTTATAACATATAAAAATGTAAATAATAATAACACAAAGGCTAGGAGGGGATAAATATAAGTATACCTTTTAAAGTTCTTATACTATACATGACGTGATATAGTCGTACATGAAAATGTACTACCATAAGTTAAACATGTAGACTATAAGCCCAAAAGTGACCATTAAAATTAAAAAATGAAGAGTTATAGCTAAAAAGTCAACAAAGGAGATGAAATAGAAATCAAAAATAAGGTAGAAAAAGGGGGAAAAGAGAACAAATAACAGCACAAATAGAAAGCAAATAGGAAGATGATAGATTCAGACCTAAGCATTATTGATAATCATATTAGAAGTAAATAGCCTAGGGGACTTCTCTGGTGGTGCAGTGGATAAGACTCTGTGCTCTCAAGGCAGGGAGCCTGGGTTCAATCCCTGGTCAGGGAACTAGATTCCACATGCATGCCACTACTAAGAGTTTGCATGCCACAACTAAACAGTCCACATGCCACAACTAAGAAGCCCGTTTGCCATAACTAAGACCTGATGCAACCAAATAAATTTTTAAAAAAGTAAAGGGACTAAACCCCCAAGTTAAAAGGCAGAGATTGTCAATTTGGATTAACAAGCAAGACTCAACAAAACAGTGCGTTGCCTACAAGACCCACTTTAAATACAAAGGTACAGACAGGTTCAAAGTTAAAGGATAGAAGCAAGTATCCCTTGCTAACATGAATCCAAAGGAAGTTGGGGTGATTGCCATGCAATAAAATTCAGCAACAAAGAAGAGTGGGTTAGGAATACACATAGCAACGTGGGTGAGTCCCAAAATAATAATGCTGAGTGAGAGGAGACAGACCGGGGGAAAACGTATATGCTGTAAAATTCCAATTGTGTAAAATTCTATAAAGCACAAACTCATAGAGTCAGAGAGCAGATCATGGTTGCCTGGGGGTGGAGGATGAAGGAGGGAGGGATTACAAGGGGACATGGTGGAACTTTTGGGGGAGATGTGCATGTTTACTTTGTTGACTGTGGTACTATTTTCACCGGCATGTACATATGTCAAAAACGTATCAAATTGTGCACTTTAAATATGTATGGTTTATTGTATGTCAACAATACCTCAATTTAAAATTTTAAATTAAAGTCATTAAAATATTAATGATCCCTTACTCCTACAGTTTCCAATTCAATTTGTCCAGGGAGGGGTGTTATGGACTGAATTGTGTTCACCTCAAAATTCATATAGTGAAGCTTTAACCCTCAGTGTGACTGTATTTGGAGATGGGGCTGATAAGGAGTTAATTAAGGTTAACTAATGCCAGTAGGGTGGGTTCCTAATGCAATGTGACTGATATCCTTAAAGAAGAGAAAGAGACACCAGGGATGCACACACAAAGGGAGGACCATATTATTATATACCATAATAATATATGCTATAATATTATTATCATATAATATTATATATTATATACTATATATACTTATATATATAGTATAATATTATACTATATAGTATACTATATACTATATACTTTATATTATATACTATAATATTAGCTGCATTATAACCAGTTCCTGGGTGTTCTATTTATTTTTATTTCTACATTTAAAAAATCAATGAGCAATTTATATAGGAACTATATAATTTTGAAAACATCCAGGCTTCCAAAATGATTGCAAAGGATCTGAGTCACAGAGTTAAAAACAGGTTCAGATGGAGTCTTCAAGGCAAGAGTAATAATTAGTGCATGTACCATAAAACTGGGTTTTAATTAAATATGTCTTTGAATAAGAAAGAAGTTTTATGAAGTGTCGGGCACATGGAAAGCTTTCAAAATGGCATTGATAACATCTAGAGAAATGTCAAATAGACTTGAGAAGTTTTAAAATGTAACTCATTTTAAAGTGAATCCAAAGCAGAAGAGTGATAATTTACTGAGACATACCCTGAGTTTATTCCATTTAATCTTAAATGCTCAGAATACCTTCCAGAAAGATTCTCGAGTGGTCATACTGCATCTTTACCAACGTCTATTCCATTTTACCTCTGGCACACTGTCCAACACCAGTGAGCACAGGGCAAACGTCTGCCTCACTGAGCTTTGAGGAAACACAGCACTTTTTTACCCAAACAAGTACTTACTAGAAGGGTCAGATGGAGAATAGTTAGTAGCTGTCACTTTAATATTTCATAAACAAGAAGCACCATTTGCCATCTAGGTACATTGCTCTGTTATATTGTTTCCGATTAAGATGGTCCTAAATGAATGTTTAATGACAGAACATGGTGTCTCTGCAGATTTAGAAACTGCAAATTAGGCTGGCCATCTCCGTCAGAAACATCTGTCTGCCTCCATATGTGCTCTGATAGATGGAGAGAGGTGATCTTTCCCTGGGTCCCTGCAGATGTGTGGTTCCATTTGGTGGCTCCTGGAAGTACAGTTCCAAATCCGAATGGCAACCAAGCATTTAAGCTTTGCAAAATGTGCCAGCCTGATTTCCTTATGGCTCCAAATTGACGTGCCAGATAGCTGACATCTTTGTTGATGACAAGCAGAGAAATGGAGGAAGTGTGGTCCTTGCAACCAGCGAGACACCCACCCTCATGCATAATTACAGTGGACAGCATCACCATCTGGTGGCCTGGGGACATTGTAAAAGAGCCCTTCTCCAACATTCCAGCACACCAGCCAGCTTATACTTCCCTAAGGCAAAAACTCAAAGATAAAAGGGAAGTTGGCACACAAGGCACCCCCCACCCAAGCAATAGCAACTGGATTTCTTTTAAATTTCAAAATTCTTTTAAAATGCACTTCCTACTTAGCAAATCACTTCTGGCTCATTCACACCACACACAATGTAATACAAAAAACATCTATTTGCTATGACAATGTCTGTGATGTACTGTCTCCTTCTATGAATAAACAGTGGCTTGCGGCAAAGATAAGGCATTGCTTACACACTAATAGGGACTGGAATTACAGTGAAATTCTAAATGGACAATATTTATGGTAATTAGTTAAAAACCACTGACAGAAACAAAGTCCCTGGCTAGAATAACATCATTCAGACTTCAGCCTTCATTAAAATGGAAGCTACTGATTCTTTGGGAAAATGGCTTTTGTAATTTCTTATTTTCCAGACGAGGGGAGTGCCTGCAGCTGACGCCGTGTCTGGATCTTGCCTGGTCCTCTCTTGGGGCTCCCCAGCCCCCAGTTATACCTGCTGGTCGGAGACGCTCTCTCAGGTTGAAGGAAGTGGTCCATACTAACTGTCATCTCTCTTTGCACTGCTGTGTCAGCCTACGGCTTCCCTTGAGCCGCCCTCACCATACAGTCTTCACACTGCTCTGGTGGTCTTCCCATTTCCTGTCAATCTCACTGTACTTTGAATAAAATCCAATACCTTCCCGTGGCCAGCAGGCTCTGCAGCCGTTAGCCATGGCTTTACCTTTCCTTTGTCTCCTACTATCCTCCCCTCCATCCTTCCCCATCTCCATCCCTCCCCATCTCTCTAACTCCAACTTTATTCCTGGTCCTGGTGCTCAGCAGGCTCTCCACTTCCTCTCCCTGTCAAATACTGCCTCCTGGTCCTCTCACAGTGGCTCCCTGGGGGCATTCAGGGCTCCTTTTGCATCCTTGTCACCCCATCTCAAGATTTAGGTAAGTCAAGTATTATCTGTATCTACAAAGACAGCTCAGTTCCTAATGCTTTGCACAGGGTCCAGTACAGAGAATACCCTCAATTAATAATGTTGACTCAATTTGGCACAGGAGGCATGGTAATGAGCGCCTGTTTTCATGAGAAGTCCTTCATGGTACAGGAATCCTGCATCCTGACCAACGCACCCTGAGACAGGTGATCTCAGGGGTAGCATCATGACTTTTCAACTCAACCACCATCTTCACAGCTTACCAGGCAGTAAGAGTGGGAAGGAGGGCAAATTAAACCATAGTTTCGACTGGGATCCTGTCTCCAGATGTTGGGAAACTGAGCTTTTGGTAGACAGTATTACAGACTGTAACACTGAGTTCATAACTCAGTATATTACATAACTCATAATTACTTGACTATGTAATTCATAGTTGTGCTGAGAGACTGACTGGTCTTTGTAGAGTCATCCCAGAGGCCAGCCATTCCATGAGCTAGACGATGAAACATTCATTAAAGGGTCTGGTCTTCAATGAGTGCACTCCCCAAAGACTTTGGTTAAGGACAAGCTTGGAAGTTCTTGTCAAGAGAGAAAGCTCTTTATGCAAGGAATATGTTTTCCTCCATCAGAACAATAGAAAGGGCTGCAGTCATTTGATTCAAATCAGAGATCCTAAGAGAGATGAGAAATACAATGCCTTGTGTTGTACATCTGTCTGATGCCTGGGCCAGAGTCAAGTTCTTGGTCTATTCTTTCTCTGTGGAATTTACATCTATGTGACTTGGGTACCAAAGCTTCCCTGACAACCCCTCTGCATGTGTGCATCTGTAGGTGTGTGTGTGTATGTGTGTGTGTGTGTCGGGACTGCGGGAAGAACACAGCTCAAGTTCCATCATTAGTTCAATTCAAGTTGGGATGGGCAGGGTCTGGCTGTGACCTTATGGGGCAGGCTTAAGCCCTCATGAAACAATTTAGTGTCAGCAAGCCATCTACATTAATAGGTCTAAACATGATTAGAGAAGACATAAATATCTTGTAAAAAGATCCTCATTTTAAAGAAACGATTCCTAGAAATCCATATGAACAATGCGAGTCACTCAACAGACAGATGGGCAAAGAATATTACAGACAATTTATCAGAGCAAACCTGAACAGCCAAAATACAGGAAAAGATATTTAACCTCACTTGCAATCAAGGAACTGTGTATTTAAACAATACCAAGACTCCAACCATATTCTACAACAATCATATTGGCGAAAACGAAACAAAACAAAACAAAAAGTAGTCTCATTCTATCAGGAATTGACAAGGAAACACCTATTTTGGAGGTGTGTTGGTGATCACATTGGAGGATACGCATATTCTAAGATACAGCAGTATCACTGCTCAGCATACATCCTCAGGGAACACACACTTGAACCTGTGCATCGCGAAGTTATAGCCAAGTGGTGGTAACTCTAGGTGACTGGAAACTATTTAAATGTTCACCAATATGAAAATGGATAAATAAACTGTAATATGCTCATACAGTCAAATGTTACACAGTGGTTTATATGTGAATGATCCAGATATGTATGTATCAACATGGGTAAACTTGGAAACAATAGTCAGAGAAGGAGAAACAGACAATGCTCATAGAAAAGAAAAATAAGGACCAAACTGAAAAGAAGAATTGAAAGATCATTAATCCCATAACCCAGATACAATTATATTAACCTTTCAGTATAACGTCTTCCCTTTTTTATATGTATATATGGACTTCATATTTGTTTTTACAAAATGAGGTCCTCACTGCATTGTATGTAGATATATATCTTTTTTTTTCAGAAATAAATTCATAGGACCTGCCTTTCCCCAAGCTCTTAATATTCTGCAAAGGCAGGATTTTGGATAGCTGCTGGAGAGACTCCATGCTGAGAAGTTTTAGTGTCTCAATTGAACTGTGTCTGCACCGAGAGCGATTTTCCACCATGGGGCAGTGGTCACCGTGAGTTCACAGATAAGAAACAGTTGAATTAATTCCCTATATCTCCACGTTGCTTCTAGAAAAGATTAGAGGTGAATTAAAAGAGCGAAAGGACAGTAACGAAGTGATGAAATCTGTGTGAATGATTTGGGGGCAAGAAAAAGAAGGAGGAAAGTTAATTGTAGCTTAAAAAGTTCTCAAGAGAGGACACTCTCTGACAGCAGAGCATAAAGCTTTGTTTTGAATGTCTTGGGAGGAAGGAAAACGGGTGTGTGGAGAGGCACGTGGCCTCAACATGTCAGGCAGAGAAGCCCAGCACTCCCTCTAAGAGGGATTTGTCTTGTGGGTCATAACAGGTGACTTTAACACCATAATGACCCATATTTCAGTACCATACATACGACAGTTTCTTATACTGAACTTGAGGCCCATCAAGGGTAACCTATAACTTGTCATTTGGGGGATAATCAGGACCTGAGGCAGAAGTGGGTAGCTTCCTATGAGGCTGTGTTCACGGACAGGACCAGAGCTCTCAGTTAGCAGCCCTGGGATGACTCATTGGTTCTCAATTACTGCTGCAGGGGGCTTGGATGGGCATAGGGTAGAATGTCCCTTCAGAATGGATTATCTGCAGGGTACCTGATGTGCTGTGTGGTCATCTGTCCTACCTTTGGCCTGTTGTCACATCTTACAAATCCAACCACAAGTCCCCACCTCAGGGAAATCTTACCTGGTCCCAATCCTGCTTCATCCCCTGCAAAACAGAACTCATTGCACCTGTGTGTCCCCTAGAACCTGTGCCCTGGGATTCACTAGTCCCACCTTTATCACCGTGTGCTTCAGTTTTTCCATATCTCTGAACACCTGATACCATTGAAGTAATGAGGAAATATCTTGGGATAGTAGAAGGTTACCTGTTTAGCTTGTTTGGGGCATGAAGGAAACACAGTTGGTATTGGGGGTGGGAAATTAGAGCCGGGACTGGTATTTTTTGTAAT
Organism: Mesoplodon mirus; assembly: GCF_964341445.2. Classification (NCBI taxonomy): domain Eukaryota; kingdom Metazoa; phylum Chordata; class Mammalia; order Artiodactyla; family Ziphiidae; genus Mesoplodon; species Mesoplodon mirus. The sequence continues at coordinate 3,384,119 of NC_138978.1, read as the reverse complement.
GGACAGCTAGCTCACTTCTTGAAGGAGTGTGCAACGTTCAAGACCTTTCCCAAGGAGCATCTTTGGACCAATTGGATGAGACAACTCAGGCCGTGGGAGTTTTGAAAGTAGAAGTTACCCAGCATCCATTTCCATGATGGAAGAATATAAAACTCCAGTGTCTCATGGAATATTCATGAGATATTAGGTGACTCCATCCCTGCCCATACCCAGGGCACGTCTGGATGGCTACCACAGAGCTGCTCTGGTGATATTGAGGGCACGGCTTGCCCTAGTGTTTGCTTGGTAGGAAGCTCTCTGCACCAATTCATCGAGTTGATTGATGTGAGTTAAAAAGGAGGGCTCCATATGTATAACTGATTCACTTTGTTATAAAGCAGAAACTAACACACCACTGTAAAGCAATTATACTCCAATAAAGATGTTAAAAAAAAAAAAAATAAGGAGGGCTCCAGACACCTTCCAGCCTCAGGCCATTGTGGGATGAAATCTGCTTCCCTCGAGTCCCTGACTCCCTTCCCTCCTTTTCTGTGAGTCCTGTGATCTAAAGGAAGGGCCTGGAAGCCATAGTGGAATTTTACAGCTTGGCTTTTAACTAGTTCCTGTCTATAAAATTAAACACTGACAAAAGATTAATAAGTACCATAAAATGTCTTAAAATCTTAGCCACTCGCTCAATTAGGTGGAAAAAACAAAACAATGTCTAACTGTGGATTGCCCGGGATTTGTGCAAAGCGTGAGATTTAAAGACAGGTTTATGGAGAGGAGATCTGGGACAGAGCTTAAAGGATAAATAGAGGATGACTCCTTCTGGTGAGTGACAGCCTTACGGCACTCTTATCACCCTGGCTGGAGTCACCATCAGCTCTCCTGGATTATAGCAGTGACCTGTGAAATGAGCCTGTCTGCTTCCACTCAAGCCCCTTCCTCAGTCCTGTCTCAATCCCTACCCAGAGGGACTCTTTTTTTTTTTTTTTTTTTTTTTTTTTTTTTTTTTTTTTTGCGGTACGCGGGCCTCTCACTGTTGTGGCCTCTCCCGTTGCGGAGCACAGGCTCCGGACGTGCAGGCTCAGCAGACGCGCAGGCCCAGCGGCCATGGCTCACGGGCCCACCCGCTCTGCGGCATGTGGGATCTTCCTGGACTGGGGCACAAACCCGCGTCCCCTGCATCAGCAGGCGGATTCTCAACCACTGCACCACCAGGGAAGCCCAGAGGGACTCTTCTTGAGATCATGGCCAGTTGACTTCTTTGCTCAGAGTCTGCAAATGTGCCCTATTTTACAGTCAGAGCCAAAGTCCTCAATGTGGGCTCGCAGACCCTGCAGGATACGTCCCCCCATAACCTATCCAACCCTAGAGGACTTGCTCCATTCCCCTTAACCACAAGACCCTACAGATTTTCCCTCCTTCCTTCCCTACTAGGCCCTAACAGATTTAAACACACCCCCCCCCACCTATCAGACCCTAGGGGATTATACCCTCCTACCCATTAAATCCTTCAGGATTTGGCCTTCATTACCTATCAAACCTACAGAATAAGGTCTCTCTGTTGCCTATAAAACCCCATAAGATTTTGTCTCCATCACCTTGTATCTTGTGCTCAACAACACTGACCCCTTCATAGCATCTCCAGAGCATCAGGCTACACCTACCTCAGGACATTTGCACCTGCGGTTCCTGTTGCCTGCAGTGCTCTTTCCCCAGATATGCACCTGCTAACTTCCTTCAAGTATTGACTGAAGTGTCCCTCTCAGTGAGGTTTTCCCAGCTACTTCATTTCAAATTTTAACATCCTCCACCCTGTCTGTTTTCTTCTATGCTTTATTTTCCTCTCTAGGACTTACCTCTGGCACTGTGCGTGTCTTCCTTGTCTGTCTTTTCATTGTTCCATTGCTGGCATGGAAGCTTGTGGAGGCAGGGACTGTTGTCTGTTCTTTCCATGACTGTGCTCCTCAAATGTGTCACAGTGTCTGGCCCTTGATAGACACATGCGGATGAATGGACCTGGGGTGTATCAACATGTCCTGGTGTGTTCTGTATTGCACAGGCTTAGTGAAATAATAAGAGTTGTTACCAATAAACAACAAAAGCCCTGGGCGCAAGCATGTTAGAGAGATTCCGAGTCAAGCAGCATCCCGTTCTCTGAGGATTCCTATGAATGCCAGCAGGACGATGCCATGTGTGCTTTCCCAAATCTACCAGCTTGTGAGCCTCTTGTGGGACGAATGCATTGAAGAGCACACTTTGGGGTGACCTCTGAGTCCTTCCCGAGCACCTACCCCCAGTGGAGAGAGAGAAAGACCTTGGTGGAGATTGGGGCTGACATTTCAGCTGTGTCTTAGGGCCCCCAGACCATCTAATTAGGGGTTCTCAGACTTGGCCTGATGGAGAACGTGAGCTTCACTCTGGTGCTTATCAGACCCATGAGGGAGACTTGGGGCCTCCAGAAGCACCAGAACTCCCAGTAAAAACTCCAGGGTTGCCCCGTGAGGCCTCATGAGTTCAAGCCAGGTACAGCCTCCCCCGAAATCTAGCCTGAACAGCAGACCCAGGGCCTCCAACAGAGATCTGTGCCAATATCCTTATTCTAAAAAGTGCTTTTAAAACCTAGAGTTTTGTGGCTGCTGCATCACCTTCCCCTGAGATCCGTGTAAGATGCTCCCTGGTCATCCCCATGGTCTTCTCTTCTTTTCTGGAAAGGCCACTAATGGCCCAGGCATCAGGCAGCTGGACAGATGACCATCACTGTGTGTCGCTGGGTCACAACGTTTTGGATCAGGCAGCCTTTGAGGGAACCAGATTTGCTGAGGGGCCTGTAGTTAATTGTGCCCTAACTGGGCAGAGAGAGTCCCTCTGCCTGGTGCCCAGAGCTGCCCTGCTGGCCTCTCCCCAGTGGACAGGGCTCAAAGGCACTTTTCATGGCAGGAGGCTGGACAGATCCATTTTCAGAAGGGATACATCCCTCTTTTTAAAAAGTCATCTATTTTCCCAGCTAGAGACCCTGATTTATCCTTCATCTGATCCTCCTCCTCAGACACTCCTTTTCTCCCAAATGGAACATAAACTTGTGCAGAATCCTCCCCTCCCCCCACTGGCTCACAGCCCAGTTGAGGGAATAACTCACAGGTGAGTTGTCATTGCACCCAGGCATTGCAGGCTGTGGTGGATGGGCTCTGATGTGGCCCCCATGCCGCCACCTTCAGGTGTTCACACCCTCTCTCCCCTCTCCTGAGGGCAGTGTGCATGGAACCAGGGACTTGATCTTCACCAATAGAATGCAGCCACAGCAACAGAATGTATGGGATTCCTTGTATGTGATCTTGTTATATAAGAGGGTAAGATCTGTCTTGCCAGGTGACTCACTCCCTTGCTGGGGAGAAAGCAGCTTCCTGCCTCCAGCCAGTGAGAAATGGAGGCCCTCGGTCAGACAGCCTGAAAAGAACAGAATTGTGCAAACAAGCACAAGTGCTTGGGGGCAGACCCTTTCCCAGTCCAGTCTCTGACGAGGACTCAGCCCTGGATGACACCTTGATTGCAACCTTGCTGGTACCCAGCTAAGCTGTGCCTTGATTCCTGACCCCCAGAAACTATGAGATGATAAACGTGTGTTGTTCAAAGCCACCAAATTTATGGTGATGCTGTTACGCGGCGATAGATAACTAATATATTTCTTCACATGTGTCTCCCTTCCTAAGTGATTTCACTTACCTGATTCCATTTAAACTTCCCAGCTACTTCTGTGCAATTTGACCCCAGCACTCCAGTATGGCTCAAGGGAATACCTCAGCCACCCTTCACATGCACAGTTGGGGCCCAAGATGGTTTGAGTTCAAGCTGGGTCCTTAGGCCAAGTTCTCTGTGTAGGAGGACATGAGTGACCTCCTGGATGCAAGGGGGCCTGGCAATCAGAGATGTATAAACAATATGGCACGCAAGTTCTTTTTATCCATTGTGAGGCTCAAGTTACCAGATCCTGAATCCCAATGCTGTCCTTGAAGGTGAGGCATTCATGACACTGCACTGTCTGAGTGCCAGAATCCTAGAGTTTTAGCTGATAAATAAAGCGTGTTCCTTTGCTCTACAGTTGAAAAAGTGTCTCAACCATGGGGTTATTTGATTATAGGATGGGGCATATATACAACCAGCTTTCAAACAGAGAGTGAAGAATAAAACTCACCCTGCAGATGCTAGAGTGCGCCAGGTGCTGAAATAGGCCTTCTGCACTCATTTTCATTTAATTTGGCCTGAGATACACTAAGAGAAGCAATGAGGGGATTTATGTGCCATCACAGCCAGAAATAGTAAATGCCCATCAGTGCTGCTGTGAGTTTCAGATGCTGCTCACTGTACTGGATGTTTTACAGGCATTATTTCATTTAACTCTAAAAACAGGCGTATGAGGTAGGATTAATGATTTTCTTTCTTTCTTTTTCATAGAGAATGAAATTGGCGCTTAGACGTTGGATTGTTTGCCTGAGGACGTTGGAGCTCAGACACTGGCTGGCCTCCTGGGGCACATTCCTTGACCCTCTCCTTGTTTTAACTCTTTAGGAAGTGGCAGAGCTAGAAACCAAAGTCAGAGCTGTATGACTCCAAATTCTATGCACTTTACCCTAAATTATGCTGCCTCCGCTTGTAGGAGTTTACAAAGAATACAGTGACCCTGGAAGCCCAAGGCCCTGGAAGCTACCATATACCTCACAGCTGGAATTTCCTTAGGGCATATTTGCAGCTATATAACTTAGGGGACTCATTTCTGTCATTTTCTCCTTTGCTTTGTGGTTTTCTCCATTCTTACAATCAAGGAGTGATGTGGAATCAATGATATTTAAGCTGTAAACTCCCTTGGTTCCACGACTTGCTATCTGACCCATTCTTTTTTTTTTTTTTTTTTTAGTTTTTATTGGAGTATAGTTGACTTAAAATGCTGTGTTAGTTTCTGCTGTGCAGCAAAGTGAATCAGTTATACATATACATATATCCACTCTTTTTGGATTCTTTTCCCATATAGGTCATTACAGAGGATTGAGAAGAGTTCCCTGTGCTCTACAGCAGGAGCCCATTAGTTATGTATTTTATTTATAGTAGTGTGTATATGTATCTGACCAATTCTTAAAGCTGGTACCAATGGTCCTCCTATTTGCCCAACAACCTAAACTCATGTTGTTGGTTGTAGAACATTGGAGAGAAGGACAGCATGAGAGCTCTCGTCATCGTGAATGCAGCGAAGCCCCGTCAGCTATGCGGAAATTAACTACAGGATCAAATGATGGAAAGTTACATCTCTTGCCTTAAGATTTCTCCTGACGAAGGGCGATTTGTCTTTCATGGGTCTGGCCGAGTTATATTGTTTCCTATTAAGATAAGTCTAAATGAATCTTTAATGACAGAACACTGTATCTGAACAGATTTAGAAGCTGCAAATTAAACTGGTCACCTCCATTTGGAACATCGGTTTCCTTTCCTTCCAGAGCCATCTATCACCCGCAGAGTGGGTGAGCCGCTGGAGGTCCCCACAGATGTGCCAGTGCAGCTGGAGGAACGGCACCCCTGAATGTTAGTTTTGTGTGGGTGCCATATGTTTTGAGGAGCTCCTGGGAAGCCACGGCCGCCCTCAGAGGCAGGGTTCTCGGTGGTCATTGCGAGGTTCCCGGGTTGTCTAGACTACACCGGCATCAGCTCTGGCCTGGATCCTGCCCTCAGCCTTTTATCCAACATCTTAGTTCTCATTCTTGACTCCTCCATCCATCTCAGAGGAGAAAACATGCACTTTCCTCAATGCAAATGTGATCAGATCATCTCATTTGTTTAAGCTCTTCCCAGACATCCAACTAGTCTTAGAACAGAGACCGAATTGCTGGGCGTGGCCTCCAGCGTCTTGCTTGACGGCTCTGCCCTCTCCTCAGGCCACACTCCCCTCCACCGCTCCCTTGTTCTCTGTTGCAGTCCTCCTGGCTGTCCCTTGGGGCTTCTGGGGCCACACATTTTCTCCTGACACGAGGGGCTTCTGAACCCTCCCTCCTTGCCTGAGATACTCCTTCCTTCTACCTACCTCTCTCATCTCCCCTTTGCCTAGCCACTCACTCCCCAGGCTTCAGGTTTCTGCTGACACATCTCTTCCCCAGGAACACGTCTCTCCATACCTGCACAGGTGAGGCCCTGGCCCTCGATGACCACATGGCACAGTGTTCTTTGCAGCAGAACACCTGTCCCAGCTGTGGTTGTGGGTATGAGTTGCCACGTGGTTGTAGCCTTTCTTCCCCATGAGACCCTGAAACCTGTGGGTGCTGGTTGCTCTGTTCTCTGTACGTTTGTAACCACAAAGCCTAGAACAAGTCCCTGCGATTGAACAAATCGTAGGCAAAGCTGTGGTACCTTCCAGCAAGACAAACAGTGAAGCATGATTTTTCAACTCTCCTTTATCACCCTTCTTTCATGGATGTGTGGATGTGTATTTGGATAAAAACAAATACCAAGCTTGAGAGAAAGGGAAGGAGATGCAGGTGTGTTCCTGGCACTGTTACTGACCAGCTGTGTGTCCCTGGGCCAGCAATTCACACTCTGGTTCTTACTTCTCCATAAATCAGGCAGAAGTAAGAGTGCCTGCTCTGCAGACCCACACGGGTATTCTTAGGACCACATGGGAAGCTGCAGAATTGCTCTGAAAAGGACTGAGAGATCTGCAGATGTGCAGTGGAATCGGTAAATTCATTAACAATACAATGTGTTGCTCTCTAGTTCATGGCTCACTGATATGAAGCCCACAGAAGATGTGCACGTGGCCAAGGCAGTCAGGGAGTGGGGTGCCTGGCCACCTTGACACTGCGCTTAATCAGGGGTGGGGAGCAAAGATAGAGCCGGACAGTTGGATTTTAGGATGATAGTGAATAGAATGCACGTAACAGACTCCCAGGTGGGACATGGCACTTAGTCAGGCTTTGGAAGGAGGGTGGAGTAAGGACTCACAGCATCACCTCCCCTGCAACAGTGATGGTGGTAGAGTTGTAGAAAGAGTTAACTGACCCTTGCTCAATTTGTACCTTCAGGATTTTAATTAATGGGTGTGACTGAGTGATACCATGTGGAAGGGCCAATGCCATCGAGAGAAGATGCATTGCTGACATCTTCCAAGAGAAGATGACATCACACCTTGTAGGGCCACATGGGTAGCACCAGGTCATGGCCCAGAGGCAGAAGCAGGAATGAATGGGAAAATCTAGGCCGTGGCCTTTCTTGGGGTTTTCACGGGAAGGGCAGGGCAGGGGCCACAGCTTAGGACTGGCCAGTTTGAGTAATTTGGGTGGGCTTTGGATTTTAGGGGTGGCCTCTAGTTGCCTGGCGCCTGACCTGGGGTGATCTAGGGAAGGGGAAATACTGGCTTGTGTGTGAGATTTAGAGGAAGGGGGTGACGGGGACAGATCAGAGTTTGGCTGGTTTGTGTCTGAAAGGCGTGCTCCATGCCCTTTGTTGTCTTCCAGATTTGGTGAGCCCTGGGAGGAGTCTCTTCCCAGCCAGCAAGAATTTTTTTTTTTGCGGTACGCGGGCCTCTCACTGTGGTGGCCTCTCCCGTTGCGGAGCCCAGGATCCGGACACACAGGCTCAGCGGCCATGGCTCACGGGCCCAGCCGCTCCGCGGCACGTGGGATCTTCCCGGACCAGGGCACGAACCCGCATCCCCTGCATCGGCAGGCGGACTCTCAACCACTGCGCCACCAGGGAAGCCCTAGTAAGATTTTTAAGATGTCAAACCATAAATGCTAGAGAGGGTGTGGAGAAAAGGGAACCCTCCTACACTGTCGGCAGGAATGTAAATTGGTGCAGCCACTATGGAGAACACAATGGATGTTCCTTACAAAACTAAAAGTAGAGCTACCATATGGTCCAGCAATCCCACTCCTAGGCATAAACCCAGAGAAAACCATAATTCGAAAAGGTACATGCACCCCAATGTTCACTGCAGCACTATTTACAATAACCAAGACATGGAACCAACCTAAATGTCCATGGACAGATGAATGGATAAAGAAGATGTGGTACATATATACAATGGAATATTACTCAGTCCTAAAAGGAATGAAATTGTGTCACTTGCAGCAACATGGATGGACCTAGAGATTATCATACTGAGTGAAGTAAGCCACGTAGAGAAAGACAAATATCATATGATATCACTTAAATGTGGAATCTAAAAAAAATGATATAAATGAACTTATTTACAAAACAAAAGAAGATTTTTAAGCTGTCAGAATGTCATAAGATACAGAAAATTAAAAGCAGGATTAATACAGCCATCTATGGACCAAATTAAGACAAGGGAGAGGAGGGACCCCACATCCTCCTCCTGAAACTTCTCTCCCCTGTGTGTCATCCTCAAAGGAGAACTTCCTGTCTCTTGAGCCACTGACCTCATGGTGAGCGATGGAGCCATGAAAGGTGAAAGGGGTATCCCTAGAGGTCGGTGGCCATAACCCCCTTCTGTCAAATGCCAGTGTCCAGGGCGGTATTCTTGAGGTGCTGCTGCTACATCCATAGCATGGACTCTGGGAATGCTCGGCGGCCTCTGCTGCCCCAGCTGATCTCCTGCTTCTGCTCTTTGCTCCTCCAACCCAACTTCCATGGGGCAGCCAGATTGTTTAGTCCCCTTTCCAGCAGACGGTGAGCGTGGGCAGAAGCTTGGAGCTGCAGCTGGACACTCTCAGCCCATCCCTGGGACACATGGCAGATGGTCCTCACATGTAGGATATGTGCCCCCAGGCATAGGCACCCCTTCTACTGCAGTCACAGACTCTTGTAGTTGAAAGGCATGTACAGCTTGGGGGTGTGTTTTAGATAAATGACACTCTGGCTTCTGTACAGTTCCCAGGAAACAAAGACATGCCTCTGACTCCATCTGCTATGTCCCTGTCCAGAAGCCTGAAGTGGGGGCAGTGGGACAGGTTCACCACATCTCTTCCCCTACTGACGTACAGACACCTACAGCCCTCTGACATCTGGGTGGGACCATCGGACTCATTTTGGCCACTGGGGTGTGGGTGGATGTTATGTTCCACACTTCCAGACCTGGCTTCTAAAATGTCTGTGTGATTCTCTCTCCTCTCCTGGCTGTTGGCTGGATGCAAAGCGAGGGCTCTGAGGTCTCAGCAAACAGTAGGACCGCAGGATGGAATGAGAGGAGACCGGCTCCCTGACTCAGCACTTGGAAGGCTGTCTTTGAACCCAGCAGGACATGAGCAAAACACAAAGGTCTTGTATAGGCCACTGAGATCTGGAGACCTTTTTTCATGGAAGTGAGCAGTGGTTCCTCTAACTAGTTCAGGAGCTTAAGAATGCAAGTGAATGTGGGTGTAATGCTAGAATCAGGGCTTACCTTGAACCTGATCTAATGAACTTTTAAAAAACCAACCTTTTTGAAGTGTAATTTACATGCTATGTCACGAACACATTTTAAAGGCACAGTGGGTGACTTTTGACAGGTGTATTTACCCAGGCATCTACCACTGCCATCAAGACGTTACAACACGTCCATCACCCCAAAAGTTCCCTCATGCTAATCAAACTTCATAAAGTGAATGACTCACAGCATTTTATTCTTTAACTTCCGTTCATACAAATTATTTTTCTTGAAGTTCATATGCAAGTTTTATATGAACTTTTCATATACTGTGAAACTTATTTCCTGTTTAGCAGAAGTGTGATATCAGGAGACATGACCATGACTGTGTCCACTGCCTTATGAATGGCCCAGGGACCTACCCGAGACCGTGCAGGTGGGAGTGGAGAGGAGAAAGCTCCAGACTGTACACAAGCAATGGAGACAAAAGGAAATAGCTCACTAGGTGTGGGTTATGGTGAAATTAAGGAACAGAGGTGAACTTGAGCTTCTAACCAGGCAGAGAGCTGGAGGTGGCAGAGTTTCAGACACATTGCTTGTGTACACGGTGGCTTGGGGACACCCAGGTGGTGCTCTGATTGGCAATCAGACTTGTGGCTCTTTGACTCACAAAGAGGAGCTAAAGTTGAAGGTGCAGACATCAGAGTCACCTGGGTGTTTGCGGCAGTTAGAAACACAAAACAAGAGGAGAATATGCAGAGATAAACAGGGCTGAGGTTGGGCTCCCAAGAACTATAGCACTTAAGGGATGGGAAGAGAAGACTCCAAGAAGAAACGAGGAAAAAGTGACCCAAGGAGTGGAAGGAATGTCTGGATATCACCATCTGCGGATACCTTCCTTGACCCCTTGTGACGTGTTCTCCTCTGTTCTCCCCCTACAGGGAGGCTGCCCTACATTTGTGGACCCCATGCCCTTGGCCATCCGGTTGCACTTGGCCATCAGGGAACACTTGCAGGATATGGGGCAGAAGGGGAGGTTGGGGTATTTATTCCACTGGCTTCCTCTCAGGGTCACTGTATGCTAGTGGGGACCCTTGGATGAAGACATCACTTCCACCAGGAGCCTCTCCTGACCTTTCTCTCTGTCTCTCTGGGTTCCCGGAGCTACGTGTTCCTTCCCTTCAGGCCCAGAAACCAGCTGTTACTAGCCCAGGACCCTGCCCACACCTTTGTGAAAAGCCTTTTTCCTAAATTCTCCTCAAATACCCATTCTGAATGTGCCATCTGTTTCCCTTGGAAATCTGTCATTGATTTTAAAAAGAAGTCTACGTTCTGTATATCCCGAACTCTTTCCCTAAGACTCCTCTTCCGATTTCTGCCCAAGTTGCAGAAGGTGCCTCCTTCCTCATTCCAAAGAGTCACTACCCCAAGGGGTATGTCTCCCAGGACAGGGTCACCTCAAACGGGGGGCGCCCCAGGAGAGCGCAGAATGGAGCTCCCTGGTAGGTGTGGCTTCAGGTAACACACATCCATTTCAGAAGCCAGGAAACACCTAGCTTCCTGGAAAATCTGTTTAACAACCAATTATATATAAAGAATTATCAAAAAATTTTAAATGTAGCTTTTTGTCCCCTCACCTTCCTTTTGGTAAAGATTCCAGGCTCTGGAGCCCTTTTCTGAACTGCAGGTGCTTTGCAAGGCCCCTTTTGGGGGTGCTTATCATTTTCTACCTTTGGGAAATTCAGGTTTGGGGCTCAGTTCCCCTCCTCCCCTCAAGGGCAGGGGTGTGGCTAACCCCCTCCTTCCCTGCAGCAGCTCCGCCGCCCAGCAGGTAACGCGCCAGCCACAAATACTCCATCAGGGGCCCTGGGAAAAGCTCATCCTCCTCTCTGCAGATGGATGGGCCCTACCGTTCTGCATTATTTAAGTATTACCTTGTTTTAATATTACCTGAGTTTATTTTCTCTGGATTGAAAAATGTGGATGTGTTTCTAAACTGTCAGCAAACGATTATAGTAACAAATACACAAACCAGAAGAAGAAACTTCTAGAAGCTTTCTAATATCATTCCAGCCATTGTGTTTCCTTGGGATCAGTAGAGGAAGGGGAGAAAAACACAGCAGTCAAAGAAAAGCAGGACTCATATTTTGGCTAGCTCTTTAAATAGCCATTGCCTCAAAAAAAAAAAAAAATTATCCCCCAAAGAGAAGAAATCAACACAGAGGCTGATAAAGCCAGAGGCGGAAAAAAGTAATCCGGCCGGAGACTTTGCCACAGGGGCTCAGAGTCAGAAATGAGGAGAAAATGATACGATGGTGACAGTTTCACGTTCAGTCACTCCTAATGTATTCAGGTTGTGTGTGACGAGACTCATCTTAAAGTGAAGTTCAAAAGCTCATTTAAAAAGTATCAGTCCGTGCTGCAAAGTCAGAGCCACGGTTCTCAAATTCAAAAAGAATTCTCGCACGCTTCCGTGCATCACCCAGATCATATCCGATTGTAAACCTGCATGTCATTTTATCACTTAATGTGACATTAGGAACATGAGCAATTTCCACATCAGAAACCGCAGAGCAGAAAAATACTCAATTTCCTCGGAGAAGCTCAAAACGTGCATTGAAAGGATGGGAGCATCACAACAACTTTGGATAAGCAGCATTGCCACGCACTCCAGGGCTCAGGACAGGTTGCTTAATCCTGTCTGGCTGCCTGTCCCTCTTGTCCTCTGTGTGGGCAGTTGAGAGAATTATATTGACAACTGCTGTTTTCCTAGCACTGTGTGTTATTGAATGGCCTGAGCCCGTGTGCAGGATGCGCGACGATTTCACCACAGGACAAGGTCTTTGTGGCGGAAAGCACCTTAGCTTCGTCTACAACCAGGAGTCCACCCACAACGAGCAAGCCTTCTGCTAGTCTACGGTCCCTGCCTTTATGGGGGTAACTACTCTGTGCAACCAGATAGCATTTGTCTGAGTTGACAAAAGATCACAATGGCATCACCAATGATGTTCACAAGCATGTCTGTAATACCTGTGTATGATGTGAACGTGGGTTTAGAATTTGACATGTTTTTGTTTCACTGTTTACTTGCGAAGCCCACCATTGCCATAGCAGACTCACCTGACCACACACCTCACTGTCCTGGGATCATTTATTCTTCTGGGGATCAGATCAGGGCATCAAAGTAGCATCAGAGAGAAGCTTGTGTTTGGGGAGCAGGTGCAGAGCCCCCCCCCAGGTAAATGGGTGGGCTTTGAGTGCGTGAGCTCCTGCTGTACTGCCCGCATCTCATCTTGATGGCAACTGAGACCAAGATGGAGTCTCCAGTTCTTAGTGACCCTTGACTGAGTTGCCATGAGCTGAGTTGTGCCCACACCATGGTTATAGGTTGAAGTCCTGACCCCCAGAGCCTCATAACGTGACTGTACTGGAGATAGGTCCTTACAGAGGTAGTTAAGGTAAAATGGGTCAGAGGGTCGGGTCCAAATCCCATATAACTGGTGTCTTTATAAGAAGAGGACATCAGGACACAGACTCACAGAGAGGGATGACCACTTGAGAACACAGGGAGAAGACAGCTGTCTACATGCTAAGGAGGGAGGCCTCAGGAGGAACCCACCCTGCTGACACCTTGATCTCAGACGTCCAGGCTCCAGGACTGGGAGAAATAAGCAGCCCGTATCTGAGCTGTTCAAGCCGCCCAGTCTGTGTTGCTTGGTGACAATGGACCTAGCAGACTGACCCAAGTGCCTGCTCAGGCACAGTCTGCTGTCGGGCAGTGAGACCACAGTGGTGGACAAGACAGTCCCAGAGGGACAGGATGAGTGGTGAGGAAGGGAAGCCAGGATGACACTGGGACTTTAGCCCTGCCCAGCTGCCCAGTGGTGGCCCTGGGGTGTGGACTTGTAAAACGCACGGCCAAGGTGAATAACGGGCTGGTCCAGGAGAGGACCGTCGGGGCGGGAGAAGCAGAGGGAACGGAGGGGCTCTGAGCCCACGCGGGGTCTCCAGAAGAGTGACCCCTGCTCCCACCTGACCCTGGGTGAGTGTCAGGCCTCTCTCTGTTGTCTCTGCATCCCTGAGGCCATCAGCTACACCTGACCTTGTTTCTAGTCCATCCAGAGCAGGCAAGAGTCTTCCTGATACCTGCCCACCCCATGGTGAGCCCGCAGCCTTTGTGTGACTCACCCCTTCTCTGACCACACTTGACGGGACCACGGGAGGACCCTGGCTGACCATGGACCCCGCTGAGCCACTGATGCCCCTTCCATGGGAGTTTGGAATTGGCAACCGGAACCTTGTTTTTTAGAGCAAGGGACCCGTCCTGTGTAGGGGCTGAGAGGTGCCGGATGTCTTCAGAGCGGCAGGTGTGCCTGGAGGAGCGGAAACGGAGCCACGGGGACACCACGCATGGGTTCCAAAAGCTCCATGCATGCTGGCTCCCCGGCTCTGGGAGACACCCCGAGGGTTTTTAATAAACATCAGCCCCGGTCCCTCCGTTTTTGTGGCTCTGGCTCTTAAGGATAGCTTTACCAGGCTGCCAGGACGTGCAATCCTGGAGGCCCAATTAATTCTGGCCACACACCAACATTCCTTTATTTTCTGTGTGCAGAAGCAGGTGGCAAACACACCTGATTGTAGGATTGATTTCTAGTCGGTTCACTGCTGGAGATGCAGGCTGGCCAACTGTTTGTCAGTCCCAACAGCCCAAAGGCCCAGTACCTCCACCATCCCATCCTTTGCACAGCCCCACCTAGGGGCTCAGTGGGGCCCTGTGCTAATTTGTTACTGGTGTGCTCAGAGCACAGCTCAGTGTGAGAATCCAGCTGGACCGGAGGAGAAGCCACTAGGATGCCATCAGAGATCACATGCTTTCCCTATGCTGGAGAATTTGTTTTCCAACATAAATATGCTTCCCCACGTGGCCATAATTACTCCAGAGAGAGCCCTTCAGCCAATCAGCCACAGACACCCCATTCCGATTTATCCAGTGTTAGTCCTTCAAAGTATTTATTCTGCTCAAAAAAAGCCATTGTCCCTTCTGGGCCTCTGGGGTTGTTTTTCCCTCCTCTGCGCACACACACCTAAATTGATGCTCCAGTCCCCCAAGGCTCCCTCCCCTCCCTCTCCACTCTCTTTCCCTTTGTTTCTCTTCCACCCACCTACCACAATACAAAACAGAAACGAATATTCAAAAGGTACTTTCTGTTTCAATCAGGTTTGGGGAAACAAGCCCACAGGCCGCTTCCCCAGTTGATAAGATGTTTGACATTTACCAGGGCTTCGGCAAAATCTTGTCTAACAGCTCCATTTTTAAATGCCACTCCAGATCCCCCATCTTTGAGTTTTAAAAAGCACTTGTCCTGCAAAGTGTTATCTTTACTAAAAATATTAAGCAGAATCTTCATCTATTCAGAGTCCCTTGGTAACTTTGCTGGAATACAAATCACCTCCCCAGAGGGGGAGCAGTGGGCTGTCTCCTCCAGGCATGAGGTTGGCTAATGGGAGGAGGGGATGGACCAGGGATGGGGGTGCTGTGCTTCACCTCCCACGTGTCCATTCCTCTCTTGCACCCATGTCCTTGTGCATCTCCTGGGCACTGGCAGCTAATCTCTGTGACAGGGGCCCAGGCAGTGGGAAGAGTACTGCAGGAAGTTGAAACCATTTCCTGGCCACATAGGAGACACCTGCTGGTCAGCTGCGTCAGGGCCTCCGGCTGCCTGTGTGCAGGGATGGCCAGCTTTAGGCGGCCAAGGTGAACAAACACGCATCTTTCCATGGGATTTGCATCTTTCATCAGCTGTTTAAGGCAGGCCTGCAAGTCAGCTGAGGGCGAGGTGAGCTCCATGTGAACAATATGAGCTCAGAGGGTGGCCCTTGTGGGGTCACCGTTGTTTTATGCGCACTCTGACTTTAATCCTGATACTTGATACAATTAACTACTGCCCTTAACAAACTCCCACAACTCAGGCATGGAAACAAACTTTTCCTTCTTGATCTCTACTACTGTTTCCTCTAGAAGGACATCTGTTTGGGTGGGCACTGCTTGCTGGAAACCCTCACGTTAACCAGGAGATGTTTAAGGAAGAGTCAACCTAGGGAACTTTGAACTTGAACTCTGGTTTTAAGAGGTCTGGGTCCAAGGTCGCTCTGCCCCTGTGTACAGGGTTCCCCATCACTGGAAAGGGGCCACGTGCCTCTCTATTGGAAAGACTGGAGAGGGTCTCCTGCAGCACAGGGACCTGGCTCAGATGACTTTGTCCCACAGGTAATAGGAAGTTGCTGAAGGTTTTGAACGAGAAGCAGTGTCAAAGTGGTAGTCAAAGAAAACAGGTTGATCTGGTGACACTGGGTGTGGGATACAGGATGCTGGGTACAGGAGAGCAGTGCAGGGGATGGTCCTTGTCCGTGGGATGCTGAACAACACGGTGGAGGGGTGGGAATAGAGACAACAGAGTAGGTGTGAAGCTCCAAGGATGCGGCTCAAGGTTTAGCTGGGTGCGGGGGGAGGGCACAGGGGGAGAGACACCCGAGGGCACTTAGCATTCCATGGGAGTGAGGGGACCCGCAGGGATGAGAAGTCCAGTGTGTAGGAGAGGAGGCTGCTGGCTGGTGGGCTTGGGCTCGATTTAAGCCCTATTGCTCTTGAGGTGACTGGATGTGTCCTTGAAGTTTTTTCTTCGAGCTGAAAGTGATACAGCAGCTTTTCCTCTTCCTCTAGTCAGAAAGAGGTTGCTGGGTCTGATGAATGAGAGCAAAGAAATCATCATGGCTCTGAGTGTGTGATGACCTTCTATGCATCAAGTGAGGACCCGGGGGTCTGTGGCAGAGTTAGGGAGATGTGTGTGTGTGTATGTGTGTGCACCTGCACACTCACACTACCCAGGACATGGGGGTTTCTTTGGACCAATTTTAGATTCTTAGCTCAGATTATACTCAGATGAACTTGTCCACATGGAAATGTTGATTACATGTACTGTGTTTATGTCTGAGCGTGTGTCACTCTGTATGTGAGACAGAGGGAAGGTATGTATAGCATGATGTAGGGAAACATCGTTATGGGGAAACAGATGGCCTTGAGGAAAGGGCCAAATGCAGGACACCATCAGGCTGCAGCTGCATGCCCCGGCGTGTACCTCCAAAGACACTTAAGCAAATTCCGTCTGATTGCACTCACTCCAGCCTTCTTACCCAGATGAAATAAGTATGGAACAGACTCTTCTACCTAATGAGAATTTAAATTTTCAACTTTGTTAGACACATGCGCTGGGCATGATGAACATTGCTAAATATTCAGAGTGAGAAGAGACAGCCCAGTGCCAGCCCGTCCCCTCCCTCCTTAGTCCCCACATGGGGCCCAAACAGTGCAAAACTCAACTGGGACATTGATAAGGGTATCGTAACAATAAAAGCTTGATAGTTCAGAGTCCAACTGGTTTCCCTGAGTCCAAGAGTGTTTATTGAGTTTATTGGAGTGTCTTCTCTGTGCAAGGAGGTAGATGCCAAGGATGCCTATCCCTGGAAAAGCGAGGCTTTCTGTTGTCTTGACTCACAGGACAGCACAGAACATGGGGGCTTGGTCTTGGACTCGCTTCTGCCACTGCCAAGCCCCATGACCTCGAGCAGGTGACTGAACCCCACTGAGTTTCCACGCTCGCATATGTGAAATGAGACCAATGATCATACCTGTCTCTTGGCCTTCTTGTGGGGACTCAATGGGTAACTTGAGGAAAACACCCAGACACACAGTAAACGCCCACTAAGGTGATTTGAAGAAGCGTGCTTGCACACTGGAAATAAAGACAATGCTTGAAGGGTGCATGCATTTAGTACTTGCTGAAATGACTTTTCAGAAGCATTCATAAGTAATTTCAAAGGAGTTTTCCACATCTTTGTTCCAAGGTGTCTTATTTTTATGTTGTATTAGTTCAAGCCTCCTGAAATCATTTTGAGAAGGAGGTTTACACATCGCAAGCAATACCGCTGTCTTCCACGTTTATAGAATAAACGTTGAGGGTGCTCAGAGAGGGGATTTGGGTGGGCAGAAGAGGGGTGAGCTGGTGGGTGTGGACAGGCGGCATCCCTGAGCGGAACCCGCTTGCATCTCTGGCTTATTGGCTGGAATAATTTCTGTCCTTCTTGCAGTGTCCTCTTCCCAAACCCAGCCTCTTGGGTTCCTCCTGACGGCTTTGTCCTTCAGAATCCTCACCCGCTCTGTGCGCTCTCTTGGTGCAGAAAAGCAAAACAGCTGAGTAGTCTTGGCTTTGGTTTTCCTCCTGTTTGGGGGTCCCAACTTAGAGCTGTCTGTGTTGCGAACCCTGTGTCCCTGCTGGTGGTACCAGGATCACAAATAGTAATAACAACCCCCAACATTTACAGAGCCTCCCACACATCACCCCAGGTGTGTGCAGGAGCTTCCTCACATCACCCAGCACAGCAGAGCTGTGATCCACAGTGGCTCTGAGGAGACACACATCGAGTGGGGGGAGGGTCACTTGCCCAGCTGCATGGCAAGGACTGGGCAGAGAAGGGTGAGAATGGCCCCTTCCACATCCGCCTCCCCCTGTGCTGTGGCCCCTCCCTGGTCCCTTTGTGGAGGCTCTCCTGAGCCAAGGGCTGGTTTAAGGACTCCTCAAAGCACTGACGTGCAGAGCTCAAAGGGAACTCAGGCTTATTTAATTTTACATAAATCGAAGGAGCAGGAGAAAAACTCATCTCTTGGGAGATGGGAGGAGTTGACGGTCATCCCAGGGCCGCTTGGGCCCCGTTGGAGGCACTGTCCCATTTCAAACCCACCTGGGCTTCTGTGAAATGTGCCATTTGAAAATGATGGATGGCCCTTATCTCAAATTTTTGCTGCTAACCTCACCTCCCCTCTGGACCCCAGACATGGATTCTGAATCAGCTCTTTCCCTTCGTATCATTTTTGTGATTGTGTAAAACTGCCCTCTCTTATGATATCAGTGCTTTAGACCACTCCACACACCCTCCTTTGATTGGAGGTTTACCCTTGGGAATTAGGCTTCTGGAAGTCATGTGACTAGTGAGTTCATTGGCCATGACTTGACCTGCAGGCTTCAACCTAGTGAGGACTTACTGGGCACCTACACCTGGGCAACCACCTTGCAATCAGTGCTTCCACATGCTGCTGTGACACCCCTCCCCCCACTGATGGACAACGTGTCTTCTTTCATGACTCTTCCAGAGCAGGTGCAGAATTTTCCCTGGAGTCAGGGTGCACACGAGAGCCACAACTGGTCATAGACAGAAGCCACACATTCAGGTGATGCTGCTCTGGTGATATCACTCTAGCATTGCCCCCACTGACTTGAGGACATCCTGCAAAAGGAGCCTTTGAAGGAGGCACTCCCTGGCTCTTGTATCCTGTGCTATTTTGAAAAAGCTTTTATTGAATGTAGTTGATTTACAATGTTGTGCTAGTTTCAGGTGTACAGCAAAGTGAGTGTGTGTGTGTGTATATATATATATATATATATATATATATATATATATATATATATCCATTCTTCCTCAGATTCTTTTCCCATATAGGTTATTACAGAATATTGAGTAGAGTTCCCTGTGCTATACAGTAGGTCCTTGTTGGTTATCTATTTTATATACAGTAGTGTGTATATGTCAATCCCAATCTCCTAATTTCTCTCTGTCTCACCTACATTTCCCTTTTGGTAACCATAAGTTTGAGTTCTAGATCTGTGGGTCTGTTTCTGTTGTGTAAATAAGTTCATTTGTATCATTTTTTATTAGATTATGTATATAAGTGATATCATATATTCATCTTTCTCTGTCTGACTTACTTCACTTAGTACAATAAACTTTAGATCCATCCATGTTGCTGTAAATGGCATAATTTTGTTCTTAAAAAAACTAAATATAGAACTACCACATGACCCAGCAATCCCACTCCTGGGCATATATCCAGGAAAAAAACATAATTACATGCACCTCAGTGTTCATTGAAGTAGTATTTACAATACCCAAGACGTGGAAACAACCTAAGTATTCATCGGCAGAGGAATGGATATAGAAGATGTGGTACATACATCCTGCGCTAATATATATATATTTTTTTTGTGGTACGCAGCCTCTCACTGTTGTGGCCTCTCCCATTGCCGAACACAGGCTCCAGACGTACAGGCCCAACAGCCATGGCTCACGGGCCCAGCCGCTCCGCAGCATGTGGGATCCTCCCGGACCGGGGCACGAACCCGTATCCCCTGCATCGGCAGGTGGACTCCCAACCACTGCACCACCAGGGAAGCCCTCCTGTGCTAATTTTATGGTACTTTGCTCTCTTGCTTTCCAACCTCTCTGAATATACGCAGTACACCTTCCTTTAAAATGTTCATCTTGAAGTCGTTTTTGACTTACAGGAAAGTCGCAACAACAGTACAGATCCTCCGCTTAAACCCTTCACCCAGCTGCCAGGGTCAATTACCCAAACTAGGAAATTAACCTTGAGACGATGCTAGCAATTCAGCTCCAGACCTCATTTAAGTTGTCCAATTTTGTCCACGAATGTCCCCTACCGGTTCCAGGTTTCCACTTTGCCATCAGGTGTAAAGGAGAAAGGTTAACTGGCTCCGTGTGAGGGCAGCCAGGTGGCCCCACGTGAGGGAAGCCAGGTGACTCTCATCAATTGACTGAGCTCTCCGTATAGGGGTCTGTGGACACCTGCCTGCGTGGCCTCTCATTAGGTGCTCTAATCTCAGAATTTCAAATAGAGTGTTTAGTTTAACACTTGAAAAAAAAAAAAAAAGCTAACCTGTGGAGTTCGAAGAGTCCCTGAAATTTGCAAGAAGACACTCTCTCCTCAGAAGCATTTTTCTGCTTAGTTTTTGACACATCTGTTATTTCCCAAGACGAATAACCTTGAGCCTTCTGTCCTGCTTTCCTGATGGCAAAACATGACAGTAGGTCCTTTCTAATATATCGGTTAGCCACGTAAATATAATATATCACAAAAATACAGCCTTCCCTCCATGGTGACCAAATCTTACTTTGTCAGAGGAGCCTTTATGTTCTTTTGCACAAAAGACACTGGGGAGAGTAACAATGGAGAAGCTGACAGCAATATTTCCCGACCTGTTTTAAAGAAAAAAATATATACAGAGAGAGATATGCAACATTTTTGAAAAGAAAATATTATTCTTTGAAAGTTAGTCAATCTCTGGGGGGCACCGTGTGGAAAATTAGATTTTAATGGCTCTGAAATTGAGGTTCCTTGGGTCAATAGGACTGGATACTTGAAGTAAAATGACATATCTATTAGAAGAAAATCAAACATTTTTTTTTGCCCATCAGAAAGTCACTCAGAGGACAGCAAGCATTATCTTGGAACTCTTCTTGTGTGCAGGAGGCGTCAGAAAAGTACCATTTCTTGCTTGATGATTGGAAATCCTTGTGATAGCATCACTCATGGCCTTCTTGTCACTCCAAAAGTCAGAAAGGTTCCTGGTTCCTGGACTGTGTTGCACAATTTCATTGAAGGCGGTTTGGCAAGATGTAAGTTTCACACACATTTAATCCTAACTCTGCGTGGAACATACTTTGTTATTACTCAGCTAGTGTTTCACGACCCGTCTTGGTTTGTGTTTGTCTGGCTACCTCATCCCAGCCTGATGCATGTCGCTCTCACACTTGTGGGCTCTGAGGTTGGCAGAGCTGCCATGTGCAGGAGCCAGTTCTGACACTCGTCTCGCATTCCTGGCTCAGAATCATATTTTCTAACATTTTACAGAAATGAACACACAAACTGTCTATGAGCTGCATCCGTTAATGAAGCCATGAATTTCTTGACCACTTCACCAGTATTTACTCTGCATTCACGAAGTGCTGGACGCTGTTTGAGGTGATTGAGATACAAATGTGGACCTTGCATTCTTAGAGCTGACGGTCTAGTAAGAGAAGCAGGAAGAAAAAGGCAGATGGATACAGGCTATAAGGCAAGAGCAGTACCTAATGAGGTCATCGGATCAGCTGCTGGCGACCGGAAGTTATCCAGGAGAAGGGTTTTCCAGGAAATGTGCACATGCATAAGCCTTTCAGGGAGCCGCCTTCTCTGACTCTCCAGATGAGCCACTGAGGAGTGGGCATGTGGGGCTGGTCCCTGGTCACTCGGCTGATGGGAGGGTGGTGGGCAGTGTGTCCCAGCCACCCCAGTGTTCTTGTCACAGGTGGAAATGGGTTTCCTAAGAAGGCTCTGTTATTTATTCTTTGTCTGGTGGGAGAAGGAAGAAGAGGGTAAGATAAGGGTCTAGGATTCTGCAGAGTACAGCAGATGTGCCAGGGGATTTGAGAGCAAAGAGAGGGCAGGATGAGGTGCAGAATCGTTCCATCCAGCAGGACGGCCCTCCTGCTTTGTTTGAGGACTTTGTCAGTGTTCCAGTCCTGGGCAACTTTGTATTGATGGCTTTCAGGGAGGCAATAGAGCCCCTTCCACCACATTTCCTGATGACAGGGGGCGGGCGGATCAATTCAGTGGGACAGTCGAGATCCAAAGTGCCCTCCTCTGGACCCCGCACCCCATGGGCAGGAGGGCTTCCCTTCCCGCTCCCTGCTCCATCCTCCCAGCCTGCAAGAATGTCCCATGCCTACTGTCTGCAGGGGGGAGGGAGGGAAGGAGGAAGAAGGGAGGAAGGAGGGAGGTAACAGTCTTTGCTGGATTGAATTAATAAAAAAGAAAAACAAAAAACAGGAGCTGTTTGAGTGTTGTTGGTCAACTCCTGCCTCAGCTCTTAAATGGTGATGCATTTGGTGACAATCTGGAGACCCAGTTTACTGGCACCCAGGGGGAAGATGCCAAACTGTCTCCCAAACAAAGCAGCAGCTCTTGGCCACCACTGCCCTGCTCAGGGCTGGCCACACTTAAGGGACTTTGACAAACCAGAGCATTGCCGAAAGAAAAACCAAGCCAGACTTAGGATGGGCTGCCTTGGGGATAAAGTTGCGGGTGTGGGGGCAAATCACCGGTGGTGACACGTTTCTGTCGTAGGTGAATCAGGGCACCACAAGGTCTCCTCACACCTGCGCACATCCCTCTCCCTCCCATCGCCTCCCTGCCACTCCCTCTCCCCACTTGCGTGCACACACCCACACCCACTCACACAAAACACACACTCACAAAACATACACTCTCACACACTCACACACACACTCACACACACACATTCACACACTGACACACACTCACACTCACACACATGGCATTCCCATAACTTGGTGGGGCTTATTTGGAGTATTTGTGGTGGGAAAAGTGGAGTGTGTGACAAAAGCGCCACTTCTTCCTCTGGTGGCTTCTCAGTGTCTTTAGGGTCAGCAGTGGCATTGGCAGCTCAAACCCTCGGTGTGGCCGGCACAGGTGGCCAGGGCTGCTCAGCCCTCCTGGGCTGGGTCCACTCCCGTGGATGAGACCCTCTCTCTGCTCAAACTCAGGACCTCCCTCCTGCCTCTGCGCTTTGCTCCTGCTCTTCTCTGTCTGCCTGTCCTTCCTTGCTCTACTGTTCTGTATGCTGCCCACAGTTAACCCAACAGGGGAGCCACACACTCGGGCAGCCCCAGCCCCATCCAAACTCAGCTGACCTCCTTCCCCCTTGACAGCAGTAGCCACCCTGCCTGAACTTTGGAATCATGGGGGGGATGGGATAATACTGGGGTCCCACTCCCGCCAATTGAAGTGGGGATCCTTTGTGACGTGAGGGGGGACAGGGGCCGCCCAGGAGGCCCAGGTGAGGAGCGTGCAGGTGGTTCTCAGGGCACTGCAAGGCCGGGAGTAAGGTGGCCTGATTTATGTTTGGATAAATAGAAATATAAAAGCATGTACACGGTGAGGAAGCTGACGAAGACGGGGGGTGGGGGGTGGGGAGTAGCTGGACCGGAGGTCTGTCCACACCAGGTTGGAGGGACAGCATCTCCAATGGAGAAAACAGCCAGGGGCGGGTTTGCTTTATCAAACTCCTGCCTGTTCTCTGTGGGCTGGGATTCTGGGCCTCGGGCTGCCCTGGAGTAGGAGCTTGATAAACACCGAGATAAATGGACGCAGCTTGAAAGTTCTGCCAGTGAGTCCAATGTTATTACACGTTATGCACCTGTTTGGTTTTTATCTGAATGAGTTTTCCCCACAAAATAAAATCATAGGATCTAAGAGTCGAGAGCATCCAAGGTTTTATCATTTCTTTAACCCCTGTGACTGTTTGTTAAGCATAACATCCTGTCACCCCAGATTCCAAAGGTGAGTCCACCCCCCAACCCCGCACTGCCCCTGTAAATCTATCTAGAGGCCTCAGTTAAGAAATTCATCAGAGGGAGGACGATTTGTCCCAGATCCCACAGTTTCTTAGAGGTGGGTTTGGCATTCGAGCCGCTCTGACCTGTCTGGGAAGCTGTCCGCCTGCAACACACACCCTCTGCCTGCCTCTCCCTCTAAGACAGAACCTGCTTTGAAATCCGAAAATTGCCTTTCCCAGGACTCTTGGACTGTGCTAAGCAACAGAGCCTGGGCATTCCTTTAACAAACAAATGCTATTTTCTAGACCCAAGAGGTTAACCTGGTGCCTTGACTTAGATTCGAGAAGAGACACTGATTGTGAGGGAATTATGTTTAATAAAAAGCTGCCGCTCCTTCCCAGGGAGGCTGTGTAAACACTTGGGAGAAGGTGGCAGTTAGAGAAGAGTCCTCTCAGACCTCCCTTCTCCTCTTCCTTTTACTAATTAAAACACAGCCAATGTCAATTAAAACACCACAAGAGCTATTATTGGGTTTTTTTGTTTGTTTGTTTATCTACAGACCCCTATCTATTATCCCTACAGATAACGCAGGGAAATGAGCTGGAAACTCCCTGCCTCCGTGCTTGGCCATGGGTTCGCTGGAATGCGGGCGCCTGCTTCACTGAGAACGTGGTACCCAGAGTGGCTGGTGCCACCCTGCAGGTGTGGCAAGCTGCCCGGAGAGGCTTTTCATCACAGGCCAAGTTGTTCTCAGGCCGGCAGGTGCAGACATCTACTGCCTGAGCTGGCAGGTCTACAGGCTCTGAAGGTCACCCCTTCTGAGCCCCTGGGATGTGAAAGGCAGACCCATCCCCACTGCCCCCACCTGAAGCACAGGCCCAGGAGGGGAGCTGGACCCGGTGTCACGTGGGCCACTCAACACCGCCCCTCCCTCGCCTGCCTCTGCTCCTTAGAGGCTGTGTAGAATTTCACCAGAATGTGTGCCACTGTCCAAATGGCAGAGCGCTGCCCAGCTCCCCAAATTTCTGGGGTCCCTCAGGGAATCTCTTTTTTGGTCCTCTTCTTTTTGCATGAGGGGAAGTGTTTGTGATTCTGCACTTGTTCAAAAGTCCTGGAAGAAGCAGAGTGAGGTACGGGCTAAAGACACAAGCTCAGCAGTGAAGTGAAGGCCTGGGGTCAGAGTGAGCACCCCAGGCCTACTCACCTCATCTTGAGAAGTGGGAATGTTGACACCTCCCTTGCAGTGTCAAGGAACCAAATCTGCCTGCCGGCACCTTGATCTGGACTTACAACCTCCAGAACTGTGAGAAATACACGTCTGTGGTTTAAGCCACCCAATCTGTGTTTTTGTGCCCAACCTAAGGCAAGCACACAATGAAGCATTTTGTGTAAGAATCTTTCTGAAAAAGCTGGCTGTATCTTGGAATGTTCTGCCACGCCCATAGCATCATCACCCCTCACCCCCCACGAATGGACTGCAACCGCGTAAGTGGTCCTCTCAGAGCCTGGCAGTATGTCCAGAGCACAGGTGCAGACCAGAGAGAACATCTCCGTTACTGCCAGAATCGGAGGGCAGAAGCCAGCGGGGCAGGGAGACTGACCCACCCTCCTTGATCTCCATGGTTTCTGCTTCAGAACAGAAGGATCAACGCTATTGGTATAAATCCTACTTTGGGGAAATGAGATTAAAAACAAACTCTTTCCGTAGAGGCAGAGGCAATAAACACTCATGACTCACAGTCAGTCTGCCACATGCAAGGTGCCGTATTGGGTGTAAGGATTCAGGGAGAGGAAAGGCACAGGTGATCCCAGGCGTCATAAACACCTCCTGTCAAATGTCTTCTCTGAGCCGAACAGACTCATTGCAGACCAGTGAGGATGGTACGTGTGTTTGGGTGTGTGAAGGACCGGAGGCTGACGGAGCAGCAGGTCCAGATATAGAAGGTGTGGTTCTCACCCAGCTTGTCTCTAAATCCCTGTGGCTTGGATCGAGTCCCCACCTCCACGTGGAAGCTCGGTCACGGGCACACAGGCTCAGAGGGATGTTGTTCCAAATACCAGCCAGACTCACTAAGGGGATTGTAAAAGGCAGCAGAGCTTTTGATGAGTGAATGTAAATATTGATTGCAAATGTATGAGAATTCCCCGATCAGATGTAGAAGGGCTTCTTTACAGGAAAAAGATATCCCATTTTAATTCAAGAAACATAGTAAAGGTCCAGGATCACAAACAGATTTCATCGTGCATCCTGTTACCTGGCAGTGACTGCCTGGGTTGTAGTGCCGAGAAAGTTCGTGAGGCTAATCCTTGATCCCAGAACAAGTGGAGGGACCAGTTGGTGATGTTTGTCACGTGGAGATGTTAGTCCAGATGACAGTGACTTGCCACACCCAACACAGGGGTCTCGGCTGGATTTTTGTTAAAAAATAAAAAAAGCACTCTTGGACTTTCCTGGTGGTGCAGTGGTTGAAAATCCATCTGCCAATGCAGGGGACATGGGTTCAAGCCCTTGTCTGGGAAGATCCCACATGCCGCGGAGCAACTAAGCCCATGTGCCACAACTACTGAGCCTGCGCTCTGGAACCCCCGTGCCACAACTACTGAAGTGCCTAGAGCCCGTGCTCCAAAACAAGAGAGACCATCACAATGAGAAGCCTGTGTACCACAATGAAGAGTAGCCCCCGCTCGCCACAACTAGAGAAAGCCCGCGCACAGCAACGAAGACCCAACACAGCCAAAATAAATAAATAAATGTATTTAAAAAAAAAAAAACCCTCTTTATTTTTGCTTAGCCAGAAACATACTCTGTCCATCTGGCAAGAGGTCACTATCATTTCTAAGAAGGCTGTTATCTTCCAGAATACTCAGTCTGCAAATCTAAGAATATGAGGTATGGTCAGCATAGTCCACTGGGGAGTTTCCTCTTCCCCGGAGTCATCATGAGGGAGTCCGAGAGTTGAGATGAGTAGCAGATGTAGCCAAGGAGTCAACTCAGAATTGTCTCCAAGTTTGGCCAGGAGTAGCACTGCCGTGAAGACACAGGACAATCCGTGTGAGAGCTGCAAGCATTCAAATGATTTATTGGCTTAAGACATAACAAAAGAAAAACTCCTATGTACATTCAAATCTGTTTACTCACATTTCATTGGGTAGCAAGAAGCACTTGAGCACTAAAGATCAAGCTGGCTTTTTTTTTTTTTAACATTCTTTATTGGAGTATAATTGCTTTACAATGTTGTGTTAGTTTCTGCTTTATGACCAGAATAAATCGACATCCTCTGATCTTTCCTAATTTTACAGCAAGGTGACTACCAGGTATCAGTGGTTTAAATATTTATAGAAACGTAGAGAAGCTGCTAATGACTGAAACAGCTTCAGATGGCAGGTGATGACAACACACTTAGTGAACACGGATTCCACTTAACACACACAATGAGAGAAAATGGTGTGACAGGGACTTAAAACTGAATACAAGGATGAGATTCCGATGAGCCGCCCCATCTTTGGTTTGGCTTCTATTGGAAGACACAGGTCTGCCAGGGAGCAATGGTCTTGTCTCCCTGTTGTAAATTGTGCCTAGCGATGGATGCCGTTGACACTGATGCCCATCGAGAAAGAGTAGGGCCAAGGAGATGGATGCCTTCTGCGGTCTGACCATAGAAATAACCACTCCTGTTACTGGACTCCCCAGTGGTGCTGGTGTTCATCAGCATTAATTGCTATTCGTTATGTGACATTGCATGTTGGATGGTTTTCACCCCATTTTGCAGGTGGTGAAAGTTATTCTGAAGGGGTGACTGTCCCCAAGTCCAAGATTACATAGTGGTTGACCTTGAGCATCAGAGTCAGGGTGAGCCCAGTGCACTCTGACTCCAGAGCCACGTCCTCTCATGGTTCCCCCTGGGACTCTGTGCCACCTAGCTCCCAGGATGCGTCCACCGAGCTTTCCCGGCATCATGAAGGCTGAGCCTCTCTTCTTCCAGAGAAGCTCCTCAGATCCAAGCTCCTTTGGCAGCTGGGCACCCTGTGTGGACCCAGGCTTGTTAGCTCATCCTGTCCTACAACACTCAGGACAGCTGTCCGAACTCAGTGTCAGCACAGATGTCCTTTCTTCCTGGGAGGTTTAAGCAGAGGCTGATGTGCAGGAGATGGGAGGGGGGTGGTCTGGGGCTCTGCTGGCCCTGCTTGCACTCTGCCTGTCCACAGCCACCGAAGGCCATGCTGAGCTAGGGGCCAAAGCCAGTGCAGGACCATGACTCCCAATCTACCTGTGCTGTTAGGTAACATGTTGTATTCAGATCAAGTCACGTTCTCTAACTAAACGAACTCCTTTGAAAAATAAATGATATTTCAAGCTTAAATTGAATTAGTGAAAATGAACTCAAAAAGCCAATACAAAATGAAAAGAGAAAAGGTATTGTGTTCTCAGTTCTTCTGATTTCCTGCTGAAGGCACCAGGCATCAGGCCAACTCTCTCTGTTCATATGGGATGTAAAGGTCGTGAAGCCAAACCAGCACCAGACTTACCAATCTTCTCGGTGTCATCAAGAAGGTTGAGGGAAAAGGAGAGGATTCCCTCATGATATGCACTGTGCTCTCGGATATTCTGGATGCTCCCCCACCTACTGTTTCCAAAACATCGTCCCGCTGTTTTGGGAGTCAAAATGCTAACCCTAACCCTAACCCTAATCCATAAAACTGCTGGTTTAGGGGTAAGATCAGAGGATAAAGGAGAGAGCTGGGATCTTCTAACATTCCCTGCACAATCTGGGTAACAGGAGTCACGTTCTGTCCATTAAGCCAGAACTCTGGAGGGTTATTTGTCCCATCCTATTCAGCACAAAGTCATCTGGAAGAATTCTTCTCACTACAATAAGAATGGGTTTCTCCATGTGATGGAAGACATACTTTTGTAGGTCATAGGTCCTTTACAAGTCACCTGCTTCAGCATCCATAGAATGCTTGAATTCCTCTCCTGTGTTCTCGGCAGCAGAGAAGGTCTGGGGGTATGGAACACAAGCAAAACTCCTCATCCTGGGCAAATCCATCCCATGATGAGGCTCTAACAACCTACCTGAAAGCAGAGGGCCTGGGAACCAGCTGACAACCTCACGGTGGCTTTAGGGCACCTTCTAGAAGCCAGGCTGGCTGGCGTCCAGAGCGGGCCTGGCACTTCCTGCCCCTGCCAACTTAGGCCCTTGACCTAATTCAACATCCAATTGTGCCTACAGCCAGGAAAAACAAACGAAGATGCTTTGCTACTTGTCAGCATCATTAATTTTGTTGTGATCGCTCATTAAAATGGTTTGTTTGTACTGGGTTGTGCTCACCATCTTACCTAAACTAAACCAAGGGGCAGAATCAGGGGATCATTTGCTTATGGGCTAGTTTAAGACATCCCTATAATCTCTTTTGCTCTGGCCGATCTTGGATGTAGGGCTTTCCCTTTGATCATTATCCCTGCCTCTCCTTGGGGAGTCCTACGTTTACTTGTTGCTCTGGACTTCTTCCAGGGGAGTTGAGGGTATAACGATGCTATTACTACCCAAGCCAAAACTATATTCACTGCAAAAATGTTGCCTGTGAACTTTCAGGACAGGGATGAAGAAAAAGCAAAATATTTTAAATAAATGGGGTAATTTGATCTCATCTCTTTTTTATGAGCTGACCACTGTCATAAACAGGGACAGCTGGCCTGTACGGAATGCTTATTTGGGGAAGGCACTGCACCAAGTATTTTAAAGAAATTATTTCATTTAATCCTTATAAAGTGGGTACCATTATTGTCCTCATTTTATAGATAAGGAAATAGACTTTGGAAGGATGTAAGGTGTCACCCAAAGACCCACAGTTATTGCCTGAGGGACCTGGACCCACCAGGCCTCCCTGTAAACATAGGCCTATGTCCCTGTGAGGAGTCAGCTGGGAAAGGAAATCATTAAACAGATGATAACCTCATACTTGAACAGTCCAGAAACCTGAGTATTTGTGGGATCGAGACAGAGGTCCTTACAAAGTAAGACACACCTGATCATTCATTCACTCATGCATAGACATCCCTGGAGTGCTTATTCTGTCCCAGGCTCTTTGTTAAGTGCTGGGAACTGAAGGAGTCACACAAATGTGCCTGCCCTTGGGAGCTCACAGCTCAGAAGGGAGAGGGGCCTGAGAGAGGGCCAGAGTTATCCCAGATCTGAGCTGAGTCCCGAAAATGAATGTGTGTGTATGTGCATGTGTGTGCATGCAGGTATATATGCATGTGTCTGCGTGTGTGTGCATGTGTGTGTGCATGTGTGCACGTGTGTGGGTTCCCACCCGGGCAAGCTCATCATCCTTCCCTTGACACAGGTCTGATGTCATTGGCCCTGAGGGTCCATCTCTTCCCACTGCCTGGAATTCTCCTGGACTTCAGGGAGGAGAGAGATCAATGCTTTTACACACAGAATTACACCAACCATGCACATGTTATTAATTTATGGAAACATCAGATTGCCTTAACTATTACACTGAACTTCTGTCCTCCAATAAACATCTTAATTTCCTTCCAAGGATAAAGCACTCCAGTGTTTTTGGCTGACCAATTCAGCTCAGGGCTCTCTAACATTTTATGTCTACTTGGAAAACACATACTTCACCAGGATGACTCTGGGGTAATGACACCAAAGGCCCATTTCTAATGACAGTCACGATCTTGGCAAAATGCATTCCATATATTAAGGCTGATGCCTCTGCCCAACCTGGGTTCATCCTCTGGGGGAATAAATGACCTTTTCCCTTGAGCATTCCTCTGCTTGCGACTTGAGAAGAAATAACACCCTGTGTAATGCCAGGCTTGAGAATTGCCCCTAAAGGTGGAGAAAATGGCCTTGTTCCTAACACAGTAGACATATCAAGATAAGAAGGTCTGTCTGCAGAGGTAGCCAAAGGCTGTTAGAAATATCAGCAAACCCACCTGGAGGGAAGCAGATCTGTATTTACCGTGAAGCTGAGAGTGTTTCAAGGCCACCGGACGGCCCTTAAATCTACATCTCTATCTATTATGTGAGATTCTCTCTTAAAGAGGACCCCTACCCAATTTGAATAAGCATGAAGTCCCCTGAAACATAGATCTGGCCCAGGCTAGATGAACATCAAGTGGGTATGGACATTCCACTGTGTTGGGATCTTGGGGAGAGAAGGCTGAGCCAGTGAAAATGTTGAAAGGTAGAAGAATATGCCAGCCCCAGATATGCTGCTTTGGAAGAAGGATTATTTTGAGCCAATGGAGAAGAAGCAAATACAAGGAAAGCTCTCTGTCCTCTCTCAGTTTGCCTAAAAGCAAGACTTACATTTGTGAAGGTGCCCTCCCTCCTCTCTCTACCAGGAAGGACAGATGTTAATCACTGGAGTCAATCCTTGACCCTGATTAGCACCAGAGACAGCACCAGAGGGACCTACACAACAAAGTTTATTCACTGGCCCTTGACTTCCATTGATTCCCCCATATATTTACTTTCCCACAATTTGCTGCCTTAGAAACTCAGAGTCCTTTTCCTTTGTTTTGTCACTTCTCTATAAATTTGCTGTTTTATTGCTAAGGTTTGATATAAACCCAAGTTCTAACCACCTTTTGGGTTATACATCTTTGAGTGCTTCTGTGCATATGGGTGATGCATGTGTTATTAAACTTGTTTGTTTTTCTTTTGTTACTGTGTCTTCTGTTTATCTAATTTACAGCTGGAGAGCCTAGAAGGGTAGAGAGGAAAAGTTTTCTCTTCCCTTACAGTTTCCAGTCCTTGCTTTCCTCTTACTAGGAAGAGAGAAGCAAGCCCACTCATGACATCATATGCTTTGTGAACACCCAACTGCATAACAGATAAAGTCCAAGTTGGTGGCTTTCCACCAATCTCTGTGACAGAATCACCTGGGAAGCTGTTAGAAGTCCTCCTGCACAGACCCCACCCCAGACCACATGAATCAGAATTCCTGGAGGTGGCGATTCCAGTGTACAATGCACACTGCTGTGGGCATCTTATCTTTGCCTGATGGTGGAATCTTGTGGAAAATTTTAAAAATGCAGATGGCTGAACCACATCTCTGCCCACATCAATCCAAATCCTTGGACTTGGATCCAGGTACATTCATACCTAGACTTCCTAAGGGCCTGGATTCTGATAAGTAACCAAATTGTGACTTACTGGGCTAGCAAGTAAAATGCTGGGTGGGGCTGGGGGTGTGTGTATAAAATGGTGGTCAAAGATGAAGGTATGGGGGATAAATCAAGGAGGCCTTCCTGAGTGTTGAGGTCAGGTCAGTCTTGAAAGGAATAATGGGCTGAGTTGACGTAGGTGAAGGGAAGCTCTTTGTTGTTAATATAACAAACAGGATAAAGGTTAATTGGATGAAACTCTGGGTTTTGCAGAAGAATGCACCATTCTTCAGTAAGTGCTCTGACAGCTTTCCAGACAATACAGGAGTACCATGAACACCATCTCGAAACAGTAAAACAATGGAATGTAAATAATGATGCAGGAGAAGGAGTAGTCAGGGAATATTGGGAGAAGCTCTCTGTCAAGCCACATTTTTAAACAACTGGATGTAGATGTACATGTATACTTTTTCATCCTAATAATGTGTAGCTAGTCTAGATCTTTTATCACCATCCTTAAGTGGGAAGCCCCAGAAAGAATATCCAGGGGTTGTAG
This sequence comes from Mesoplodon mirus, assembly GCF_964341445.2. Lineage (NCBI taxonomy): Eukaryota > Metazoa > Chordata > Mammalia > Artiodactyla > Ziphiidae > Mesoplodon > Mesoplodon mirus. Next base: position 3,351,857 of record NC_138978.1, on the reverse strand, counting down.
GGCTCTCAGCTGTACAGGCAGGAACACATCCAGAGTGAAAATCATGAATTTTACGTTTACTGTCTGAATGCAACTAATAGATGTCACCTTGGCCAGCTTTTATTGCCTTGATATTTAGAACTTCAGGAAACCATAGGTTAGTGAACAGCAGACCCTGTCTCCAAGCTGATTCAAGACAGGAGGTACAGCTGGAGAAATGGTACTGATCTTGGGAAGCTGAAGAGTTAATTTCCTTTGGTGCCATCTTGTCTATACTGTTACTATCACCATCATTTTTTATAAGATGACTTAAAATAAAAACCAAGAAAGGTAGTCAAAAATATTGTTTGATCAAGAATGTTTGAAGGAGAGGCTCAGAGTTTTGCCATTGTGGGTATGGATGTCATGGGGAGGCTGGCGTTGATATAGTTTAAGAAGGCATCAGCTGAAATGAAGAAAAGATACCCTGTAGGAAATCTTGATTGAGATCACATCCACTGGTGGAATTTTTCCCCACCCTCACCCTCCCTCCTCACAGAGAAAGTACAGACACAGTGATGCCTTTATGAGTAATAAATAAATCAGTGGTGCTGATAAAAATAATGGACGAAAGATCATTTACCATCTTGTGATGAGTCCCATCTCGCGTTTGATAAAAAGCTGGTGGAAACTGCCATTGTTTTAGGAAATTAAGAATGAGCTCATTAGCTGGGCAATTTAAGCCATTCGTATGAAGAAGATGACTTCCCAGACTTGGAAGCAAAGGATCTTGTGTTCTTTCCAGCTCAATTTTTCCTGATCCTTATCTGGTCTTAATAAAGAAGTTCTGAAAGTGACTTATGATGTGAGGACAATGACAGGGAATGATTTTCTCAGCACTGGTAAATGAATATGACCTACAAGAATAATACTCTGGGTTATGTTTACTTACAGAAATAAATTTTTTCCTGGGTGCATCTTTATTCTCTGCCTTGTCAGAAGAGAATTCACTTTCTCATCTCATTTTCTTCAAGTTTGTCACCCACTCTTGGCCAGAAGTAAATGAGAAATAAACGTTCAGCCTCTGGCTTCAGCCCTTCCAACCAGGGTTTATCATTTTGGATTGGAAAGGAAGCCTAGATTTGCCCGGAGTGTTAATTGTCTCCAAATGTTCTGTGTCTTTCAGATTTGAGAGGGTGGGTGTTGTGTCTCTGGGATCTGAGGAGGGTGCTTGCTGTGAGTCCAAGAAGAATGAACATTTTCTCACAACTCCAGAAATTTATCTGTGAGCCTCTTCCAATGCCATCATCACCCTAATGGATTAACCCCAAATGCCCAACCAACACAGACAGACTCAAAGGACAGCTCCATGCTTCTAACAGTCCAAACCTTTCACTAGTAAATCAAACAGTGGTTGATTTCTAAAAATCATTTTTGAACCTACATGGTTTCCAGCCTCTTCTACTTCTTTGGACATTTCTAAGTGACCCTTTACTGGGGCCATTTTGCACTGGTGAACGTGAGTGCCCCAGGTTTCCACTACTGGAATTCTACCTTCTCATGCAATGGTAAAAACATGTAACGATTGAGTCCTTATGTGCAGGCACTGTGCTGGCAACTTTGAATCTTTTTCTCATTTAAGCATTGCATCCTCCCATTTTACTTTTGAGAAAATTAAAGGAAAGAACAGTGAAGAAACTTGACCAAAGCCACACAGCTACTAGAGAAGAATTAAAACAACGGACCCAGTTCTGAAGAGCCCCAAACCTCCTGCTTCACTTCTGCACCAAGTTCCTTCCTCTGGTCCAGGGAAGAAATGAGCGTTCTCTTCAGTGACCCCCAAATATTCAAGTCCTTCTAGAAAATTACATTCATTCAAGCCCAGGAGGCATGCCTTTTTTCAGCACAATGATTTGGGCACAAGTTGGGCTGGGCTAGCCATGTGGCTCCGCTTCACGCTGGATGGCCACCTTCCAAGCAGTCTCCATCAATACAGAACATAGAATGTACTGTTCTGGAAGCAGGTTCCCAAGAGCCCCATCTGGGGCTCATGGACCTGCATCCTTGATGAGTGTACCTGTGGGTCTCCCACAAGGATGAAACCAAAGTCATGGCTTTCTGGCCTGGAGTTCTTTCAACAAACTCCAGGGAACAAATTGAGAAGACTTGAGTGCTCTGATTGTCTAGCTTTATTCATGTGGAGTCTGGAGGAAGGAGCTTACTTCCTATTTGGCCAGTTTCCAGAACTTTCTGTCTGCAATATATATAGCACTCTCTAAAAATTACTCACCTGGGGCTTTTGATGTTTTCAGAGAGACTGTCAGTGTTAAGTGCTCATTCTTCTAGTTTCTCATAGCGTGTCCATGGATAATGTTAGACCTTTAGAAAACATTTTACTTGGATCCCATAACACATTTATAATTTGTGTAAAATGTCCTGACATAACACTACCTCCTCAACTTTCATTGAAAGGGAATAAAAGTGATGTCCATTTGAAAAATATTTTTATTTCTTCTCCACACCAATAGTCAGACATTACTTGTTATGTTAACGTGTATCTCTTACATCAGAATTTATGTGGATTCCTTCTGGAAAGTGGCTCCAAGTTTCACTCCAGCAGCATTTTATGCATTCCTTGATCAGACAAATTCTGCATTACATAAAAATCTTCCTTTTCAGCTTAACTACCAAAATATTTATCTCTAAAATTAGTGCTCAATTTCAGAAGCAATAACACTCTAGATGCTAGGTATAGGTAAATCTTTCCCTGTTTTGTAAGTTACTAAACAATGTCTGAAAACATTTTTTTTTTTTTTGCTGTACGTGGGCCGGTCACTGTTGTGGCCTCTCGCGTTGCGGAGCACAGGCTCCGGACGCGCAGGCTCAGCGGCCATGGCTCACGGGCCCAGCCGCTCCACAGCCTGTGGGATCCTCCTGGACTGGGGCACGAACCCGTGTCCCCTGCCTCGGCAGGCGGACTCCCAACCACTGCGCCGCCAGGGAAGCCCTGAACACTTTTTTTGTATTTAACATGCATGCGTATGATAGGGTAGTTGGCAAGGTGCAGAAAACATAGAACGAATGAAACAATTAACACTGCCAGCATCCTAACCCAAATCCCACCAATAATAACGAAACTAATAAAGACATAATCAAGCACTTGGAGTTCTCTCGCTTTAGGGTTATGATTATTTCAAAATTATAAACTATAGTAGTCGTCGGCTCGGACTTCCATAACAAAATGACACAATACCGTAGAGTGGATGGCAACAACAGACATGTATTCCTCATAGTTCTGGAGGCTGGACATCCACAGTCAGGGTGCTGACGTGGTTGGGTTCTGGTGAGGCTTCTCGTCCTGGTTTGCAGATGGCTGCCTTTCAGCTATGTCTCACTGTCTCTGGTATCTTTTCTTATAAGGGCACTATTCCCATCATGGGGACACCACATCCATGATCTCATCTAAACCTAATCATCTCTGTGAAATGAAATTCAGGGCTTCCCTGGTGGAGCAGTGGTGGAGAGTCCGCCTGCCGATGCAGGGGACGCGGGTTCGTGCCCCGGTCCGGGAAGATCCCACATGCCGTGGAGTGGCTCGGCCCGTGAGCCATGGCTGCTGAGCCTGCGCATCTGGAGCCTGTGCTCCGCAACGGGAGAGGCCATGACAGTGAGAGGCCCACGTACCGCAAAATAAATAAATAAATAAATAAATAAATAAATAAATAAATAAATAAAATAATTCATATTTTATGGCAAAACAAGAAAAATTTAAACATAAAAAATTTTCTCTGCCCTTTGGCCTCCTCTATCCCCTCTACTGTGCATTGTGTATCTGCATTAGGCATCAACCAACCTCCCCCATTGTCAGAAATACCTGCTCACCATAAAGAGAAACGGTATCTTAGCACCAACAAGACAATGTCTTAAAAGATAACATTCCTTCCTGATGTTGTAAGGAGCCACAGTGAGTCTTAGATCTGGATTGTGTAAACTGTCAATAATACATGATTTAATGTACAGCCTTCTGTCTCAAAAAAACTTACCTTACTGTACCTTGACTTCTAATGGGCGGAACAGTTCTCAGAGCTTTCTGAGATGCTCTTCTTGGGTTATAATCCTCAAATTTGGCTCAAATAAATTTTCCATATCTTTCTCAGATTGACTGATTAGTTTTTTGTCAACACCTTCCAAAGGCCCCATCTCCAAATACCACTATATTGGGGGTTAGGACTTCAACATATTAATTTTGGGGGGACACAAATATTCAGTCCATAACAGCCATGTTGAACAAAACCAGATAGATACCTGTTCATTAGATGCATTTGTGGCACATAATTACCCAGAAACCACGTTTCTCAAGCAGGAAGGTTTGGGAGAAAAATGAAAGGAGAGCAGGGGTGGCAATCTTGGCACTGCACGGGGCGCACATAACCCCTCAGCTTCAGCGTCAATAATTGATTTGTCCACCTGGATCACATCCCTTCCTCCTTCATTTCCCAAAAAGGACCCCCTTCCTCATTCTGCTCAGTGCAGTGTTGAAAGTGCAAGAGGCCGAGTGGATGGACCAGGGTGGTAGGAATGGGGATGGAGAGGGAGGGACAGGAGCAGCAGGTGGGACTCAGTCAGGATGTGTGACAGCTGGAGAAGCAGAAGGAGCCATTCTGTCCAGCGTGGCCTTGAGTTCCTGGCTTCTGTCTGCCTCTGAGTATCTGGAATACAGTTGAGTTTTAGAGACATAGAGCCCAGTTAGGAAGCCAAAGTCACTCCTGCCTCTCCATGGGACCCAGTGACTTGTTTGGTGTGTCACTGTTTCCACTTCCTCATCTGGACCCAGTGCAGATACTCCAACACCAGGGAGACACCTGCAAATCTTGGCATAACGGGACTTGTTACCTCCCATGCAATACCCACCTCTCCCATCCCTCATCAGCCCCCTCTCTCCCACCTCATCATCGTGCAAGTGCCTGACACAGAGTAGATGCCTGATGAGAATGTGTGGAACAAGTCAGCGATGGAAACTCCCTCTCCTATCACCAGCTCTACAAGTCCAGTTCCCCCACCCACACCCTCTTCTCTCTTTGTTCCTGCTCTTAATTCATTGAAAGAACTGGCTATTTACCAGGTTAAAGTGAAGCCCTCTGCACATTTTCTGGCTTTTATTTTCTCTCCTTCCACTTTCTCAAGGACTTTAATCCCTAATTAGTCCCACTCTTATATGTTTTCGACCAAGCCACTTCTCATCAACATTTAAACACGAGGTGGGAAGGTTTAATCTTAAATAAAATCCCTTGGATGCATATTTTTTTTTCTCCAGCTGCTACCATAAGTACCTACCCTCCACTATCACTCTTTTCCACTAGCTGCTACTCTGGAACATCCATTCTCTTCTCCTCCCTTCTGCGACAGTGATCCTTGGATGGCTAATTCCATCTACTCAGATGGCATTAATTTCCATTTGTATTATTGAGGACACACAGATCTGTATTTCTACCCAGACAGCTCCTGAGTTACAGATGTGTATGTGTCCATAAATCAGGCAGGCTAAGCTAGACTGTGGTGAAAAACAGACAAGAAAAAAACATCACAGTCAGTTAACCCCATAAAGACTTCTATATACAAAACTGTGCATGCCCCATATCCTTTTTCACCTTACAGGTGTGCCATCAATAAGAGTGGCCTTCAAATTCTCCACAGCAGTGTTTGACAGGGCTGGATGATCAAGCAAGATATTTTAAAAGTTAAGCCAGAAAATAGTTGTTATGTGCCGAATTGGATTCCCCCCAAGTGGTTACTTTTTATATGTTGAAATCATAACCCCACTATCTCAGAATGTGACTGTATTTGGAAATAGGGCTTTTAAAGAGGGATTAAGTTTATGAGTCTGCTTCTGTTTTGTAAATAAGTTCATTTGTATCTTTTTTTTTTTTTAGATTCTGCATATAAGTGATATCATATGATATTTGTCTTTCTCTGTCTGACTTACTTCACTTAGAGAATGAACTTATGGTTACCAGGGGAAGGGTGCAGGGGAGGGATAGATTGGGAGTTTGGGATTGACATGTACACACTGCTATATTTAAAATAGATAACCAATAAGGATCTACTGTAAAAAAGAAAAAAAGAGGCATTAAGTTAAAATGAGGTCTTTTGGGTAGACCCTAATTTAAAAAAAAAGGTACTGTCCTCATAAGAAGAGGAGATCAGAACACAGACACACAAAGGAGGATGACCATGTGAAGACACAGGGAGACGATGGCCATTGGCAAGCCAAGGAGAGAGGCCTTGGGAGAAACCAACCTTGCCCATATCTTGATCTTCGACTTCCAGCCTCCAGGGCTGGGAGACAATTGACTTCTGTTATTTAAACCACCTGGTCTATGGTGATTTGTTATGGCAGCTCAAGCAGAAGAATGCAGAGGCTGCTGTAGGTTCAACCCATATCTTCCGGCCAGAACTTAGCCACGTGGATGCAACCCCACCAATATGAGAGTAGGGGGTGCAGGAAGAGCAATCAGCTTGGTGAAACAACAACAAAGTCTCCACCTCCAAACCTACCCAATTAAGAACATTGCTACTGGGCAGCACCACAGATTTTTGGGGCCATGAGTCTGATAGTGAGCTGTCTTTCTCCAAGAGTCTGTTCCTCCTCCTGTGTCCCTCTCATGGTGTTCATCACACCCATCTCTCTATTGTCTGGGGCTGACCTTTGCTTTTTCCCAGTCCAACCTGTCCACATTGTAACCCATCACCCCTCACTCTCAGTCCATCTGTGATCTATATTCTCACTGGCACTCATCAGCACAAGGATTCCGGCAAAGTCCATCCCATCCCCCTTGTTAGAGGAGGGCATGGCCCCAACTTTTGCCCACTCCTCATATTTTCATGGAAGAACTTCTTTAGACTGACACCCTGGAGTCTCCCTGCCATCTCCACATTCACCAGGGGGGAAGGGACTTCCCTGATCAGTGAGTTTAAGGAAAGGAACTGAGAGTGACCAGATTATCCCTTTTCTTCCCTCCTCTTCTGGAGATCTGTCTGTCTGGATTAGTCAGCTTGGGCTCCATAGCAGAGCACCACAGACTGAGGGGTGGGAAGGTGGGGATCAAAATAACAGACATGTATCCTCTCACAGTTTTGGAGGCTGGAAGTCCAATAACAAGGTGTTGCAGGGCCAGTTCCTGGTGAAGCTCCCTTCCTGGTTTCTGTGTGTCCCCTTCTGCTTGTCTCATGTGGTCTTCCCTCTGTGGGTGCAGCAAGAGAAAGGCCTCAGTGTCTCTTCCTCTTCTTATAAGGACACCAATTCTATTGGATAAGGGCCTCGCCCTTATGATGTCACTTAAATTTAATTACCTCTTAAATATAGTTACATTGGGGGGGGGTTAAGTCTTTTGACATGAATTTGGCGGCCCACAACTCGGCCTTTAATACTGTTCTTAAGTCTGCCACCTGCTAGGTGGTGAAAGGCTTGCTCTGTGCAGGGGAGGTCTGTTGTTAGTTACCCTGGGACTGAGTAACCACAGGTATTCCTGATGAAATGTATACATCTGTCAGCTTTCATTAGTTATGCCATGGTAACAAACAGCCCCCAAATCTCAGTGGCTTATGGATACAAAATGTTCTTCCCACTCACCTTACACGGCTTTTTGTGGGTTGGCTTCAGCTCATCTCCATGTTTTCTCCATTCATGTCGAGGCAGCTTCCCTGATCCAGACTCCACTACTCAGGCTTAGAACAGAGTAAAAAGAGGAATGGCAGAACCCCTCTTAAACAGCTCTTAAAGTTTTCACCCAGATCTGATTTATGGGTAGGTAACTTCCTGTCACATTTCGTTGGCCAAAACAAGTCACATGACCAAGCCTGGAAGTAATAGGGATATACGTATCTCATCTCACAGAAAAGGGCATCAGAGCAGTGCCCTCCTAAGCACCAGCTCCATTAGGGAGGGGTAGCAAGCACTTTGAATAAATAATTCGAACTACCACAACACCACATCTATATTCCTGGGAACTGAAGTTCTAAACATGTGTGGGGTCGAAGAGAACATGCTAATAGGAACATTAGGGTACAGGGAAAACTATCCAAAACCTATTCCGTTTTATAACCAGAGCATCAATAAAAAAAACAAGTCCTTAAGAATCACTTAGACAGTTGGTATGATGTGTGAACTCCTATTAAGTAAAGAAGTACTGAAGCAAATACAGTCTTTAACAAAAGCGATCAAGGTAGTCTGATCGATGGAGGTGAGAGGGGCCGAGGCTGCTGAGGATGCGGCTCAGAAGGTGCAAGTGCCATAGCAAGTCCTGGCTCTGAGATGGCTGTTCATGGTCCCATGCTGCTTTGGGACACATTAGGGAGCACCTTGCAATGAAAGCTTCCAAATAGGCAGGTCCCATGACCAAGCTGGACCAAGGGAGGGACAAGTGTAAATACACATTATGTACCATAGAGCATTCTCCCATCAGGGCTGTTATTAGCAGGTAGGTGTGCATGTAGCTGTTGTTATTGCTCAATGGGTGTGCAAAATTGATGCGATAGGAAAAGTTGCCTCTGAACCAAACTAACATCATCCCTCTACTTAGCAATCACCTACAGTCTGAAAAATTCCCTGTAAAAGGGATTTTGATGAGTTTTATCTACTGCTTCTGGGAGTAAATACACCCTTAAGAGGAATTTATGGCAGTCTTATTTCCCCAAAGTTGCTACTTTTAGTCAGGTAAGGGGATGGGCCAAGGAGAACCCTGAACCTGTTTAATCTCAAATGTGTTTAGCTTAGAGTAATCTTTATACCAAAGTGGCATATTTGGGGGATGGAGTATTTTGATGTCCAAGTGGCATATTTGGGGGATGGAGTATTTTGATGTCCTTCATCACCTCCAGGGCAAAATTGGCCCCTGCTTGAAAACCACTGTGCTAGCTTAACTCTCCTTGCTTAGACTATTCATTCATCCATCCATTCATCCAAGCATCCATCCATTCATACATCCGTTCAGTAAGAACTTGTTGAGTTTTACCCCATGTTGGGCATTTTTATGAGCATCTGGGGCACATCAAGGAACAAAAGAGGCAAATATCACTGTCCTCAAGGAGTTTACATCCCAGTAGGCCTAAAGAGACATTTTAAATAAATGCTTGTCTAGAATGGACAAAGGGCAAAGTCGAGCTAGTAAGGAGGGTTAAGAGTGCTGGAAATGGGAGTTAGGTTGCCCTTGTTAAGGTATTGAAAAGGGACAATTTAGCATAGGTGTGAAGGAGGTGATCATGTCTGCCAAGTTGTTTTCTAGGGGAAGAATGGGCCAAGATGAGAGGACAAGGAGTCCATGAAAAAACTGTAGGGCAGCCCATGTGTCATATCCTGAAAGTAACTCAGTGAGGAGTCCAGCGTGTTTGGAGCAGACTGAGGAGAAAGGAGAGACGTAAGAAACACAGTGAGAGAGGACAAGGCAGGACAAGGCTGTGAGGCCCTTTCAGGTCTTTCTAAGGATTGTGAATGCTCAAGCAGGGTGGTAGAAATGGGGTGGCAAGAAGTGATCAGATTTTTGATATATTTTGAACATAGAACCAATGAGATTTGCTGATGGATTGAATTAGCTCCCCGAGGGCAGAAGCAGTGTTTGTCTTGTTCATCTTGCTGTGTGGCTAATGCAACTTCTGGTCCATGGAATGGAATTTGATAAACAATGAATGGGTGGATTGATGGATGGATGGTTGAATGGATGGATGGATGGTTGAATGGATGAATGGATGGGTGGATGGATGGATGGATGGATCGATGGTTGGATGGATGGTTGGTTGGATGGATGGGTGGATGGATGGTTGGATGGATGGATGAACTCAAAGCTCCCAGCTTGGTTATAATGATCAGATATATTACATATGATACCACTGGCACACTGCCTGGTGTTTTGTAAAAATTTAATGAGCAAATGGACACTTTAATTTATTATTATTTTAAATAAAATTGCTACTGAATTCTACTCATTGAGAAGGAGGCCAGTCATTTTATTTCCAAACAAAAGCTACTTGGAACCACGCCCTTCCCTGCCTGCAAAGAGCCTTCATTCCCAGCAGAACAAACAGGTGCTGAGCAAGGTTGAGTTCCCCCCACTTCTGGATCAGCCACACAATCAATGCACAGTTGCTAACTGCAGCCTAAATGTGGAAACTTCATGCCAGGTAATCAGTCAGGCAGTGGAAATATCACAGTCAGGGTTGGGCTCCCTGCTGGGTCCTGCTCCAGCAGTTATGAATAAGAGCATCAGGACCGGTTTTGGCTTGTAAACTGAGCACATTGGGAGTAGAAGCCATTGGCTGCCTGTGAAATCTAACAAAAATAAGGTACAATTCTGGAGTAGCATGTTGCTACAGATAAGCCTGCTTTGGATAGAGATGCTCACAGCATGTGATCAAAATCCTCAGGGCAGAGTTTGCCCTGTGACTACTCCCTGAAGCACAAGGACACTAAACAAGAACACAACCCAGTCCCTGCGTCTTCACAAAGCAAACAGACACACAACTTGTGAACACAATGCGTTGTCTTAAAAGTGATCACAATGTTTTGTCTTAAAAGTGATCAGTAATACCGTGTACTAAGGATCCTGATTTAAAGGTATTTTTACTGATTAATGTTCTCTTTTCTACTTGTCAAGATGACATCAATGATTCATTCATTTGCAGAAAACTGCATGGCCTGTATCTTGCCCTTCTGGGTTATCAGATTCTAGTCCTGTCCATTATCTTTGAACTATTTGGCAACCATTTGCAAATTGTAGGAAAAATATAGGTATGTAAAGCTTATTCTACCTAATAGTGGTTTAAATTGGCTTCCTCCCCCTTTGTAAAAAAACAATTTTGTCTCTCTTCACAACTCATTTCAACATGCCCTTATTAGATATAACTTTATGCTGTTTTGACTTTTCCTTTGAACTGGTTATAACATCTACCTAGTTCCTTCATATCATATGAGTAAAATAAAATCGCTAACAAGTGTTCATTTTTATACCTGTAGGAGGGTCATGATTTTATCTTTTTCTGAAAATTACCTTTTCACTTGCAACAAATGTTTACTGAAGAGCAGTTATGCATGAAGGAGTATGCTAGGTCCTAGGAACAAAGACTGTCCCTGACTTAACGATGGTTCGACTTAGAATTGTTTTACTTTATGATGGTGGGAAAGCAATCTGCAATCAGTAGAAACCGTACTTCAAAGTTTGAATGTGGATCTTTTCCAGACTAGTGGTATACAGTACAATGTTCTTTTGTGATGCTGGGCAGAGGCAGCCTCGGCTCCCAGTCAGCCTCGAGATCCTGAGGGTAAAAAACCAATACATTTACAATCACTCTGTTCCCAGACAGCCATTCTGCTTTTCACTTTCAGTACAGTGTTCAATCAATTATATGAGATATTCAACACTTTATTATAAAATAGGCTTTGTGTTAGATGATTTTGCTCAACTGTAGCCTAATGTAAGTGTTCTAAGCACATTTAAGTTAGGCTAGGATAAGCCACAACATTCAGTAAATTAGGTGTATTAAATGCATTTTTTTTCTTAACGATATTTTCAATTTATGATGGGTCTATTGGGTCGAGGAAGATCTGTACAATGGTGAATAAGGCAGTCCCTGCTCAGAAGGCTGTGGCATTTTCCATCCAAGGTAGAGAAGACTAGGAGAAACCTCTGCAGCCCATGCACCTCTTAGCTGACTCCCTGGGAGCTAAGGCTGGGCTAGCCAGTGACAGCCAGCCTTTTGTTCTGACTCCATGTGCCCTGTTGCTGATTCAAGCCATATTTTATGTGTCTGGCATCATACAGATGATACATAATTACGTATACTGCTTTGAAAGTGTATCTTATGGGACTTCCCTGGGGGTCCAGCAGTTAAGACTCCACACTCCCCATTCAGGGAGCCCGCTTTCGATCCCTGGTCAGGGAACTAGATCCCACATGCTGCAACTAAAAGGTCCCGCATGCCACATCCAAAGATCCCACGTGCCACAAATAAGACCCAGGGCAGTCAAATAAATAGATAAATAAAGTGTATCTTATGATTAAGGAAAGCAGTGTATCCTCATTGCAGAAACTTTGGGAAGTATGAGAAGAAAGAGAAGCATGAAAAAGAAAACAAAATCATCCATAATTCTGCCCTTCATAAATACAAAAAAGTCCTCCGTATTCTCACCTCCTCCCCCAACCAGCTAGCAGACACCTCCACCTTCTCTCCCAGAGCAAACCTCTCCATAGGATTGTCAGGACCCTGATTCTCTGCTTTTGCATCCCACACTCTTCTTCTAATACTAAAAGCCACCACCAGAGCATGACTATTTACACTGAGCAAACATTAAACCTGTTGAAGACTCACCTGCCCTCAAAGACAAGAAGCACTGCAAATAACAAATTCACACACATTTCCCCAGCACATCTGTTGGCTGTTTAAAAAGAGGACTTGTCAGACAGTTTTGTTTCAGAGTTGAATCCACAAATACGGTCTCTTCTTATATTCCTTCAAGAGAATATAAAAGCCAGCATGGGGACACCTAAGATTTACAGTAAGTGTTTAAAAATAAATAAATAAATAAAATATCTATAATATAGTTCTGATGTAATGAGCTGCTCTTGGTATTTCCAAAGTGGTGGTTACACAGAGTCAGAAATAAACTCAGCCAACCCCGAGTCCTCCAGCACTCAAAACACAGATGTGCTAAAGAAGTTCGCCTGTTTCCATGGTGTTGTGAGAATGGACATAAAATTTCTTCCCAAATTGTAAATGGATGCTTGCACAGTACAACCTGCTGAGTCAGCGACACACTTAGAAGTTTCAATGCATGAGGATGCAGGGAACAGATCAATTCTCAGCTTACTCTGAGGTCATTATCCAAGGCAATGTGTTGGGAGTGTCATCAATAAGTTAAATTTTAGCATAGAACACATCTGAACACACAATTTGTTTTTATTAAGTTTTAAACCTGCAGCACCTCTGAGGTGTCTGTGTGCCACCCTGGTGCTCCAGAGCATATAGCTGGAAAATAAAAAAAATAGAATAAATTTAGACATTGTTTAGTAAATACAAGAATAGAACAAAACAGGTGTTTTTTTTTTAAATTCTTTGTTTTATATTGGAGTAGGGTTGATTTAAAATGTGTTAATTTCAGGTATACAGCAAAGTGATTCAGGTAGACATATATATGTATATATAGTATTTTTTCAGATTCATATAGGTTATTAGAGAATATTGAGTAGAGTTCCCTGTACTATACAGTACGTCCTTGTAGGTTAACTATTTTTATATACTAGTGTGTATCTGTTAATCCCAAACTCCTAATTTATCCTCCCTCCCCCCATCTTTCCCCTTTGGTAACCATAAGTTTGTTTTCTAAGTCTGTGAGTCTGTTTATCTTTTGTAAATAAGTTCATTCGTATCCTTCAAAACAGGTGTTTTTATTTATATTTTTTATATTTTGTTTATTTGCTCTTTAAATATCACAAGCCTCCATCTGACTTGTGGAGTAAAGGATATCCTACAGGTTAGATATTCTGATGCATTGTAGATGCAGATGAAGGATAACATAACACAATCTAGCTTTGCATTCTGAGTTTGGTGTCAAGAAAACAGATTTCTTTAAAGCTAGGGCTGGGGTGGAGCTTCAAGATGGTGGAAGAGTAAGACGCAGAGATCACCTTCCTCCCCACAAATGCATCAGAAATTCATCTACACGTGGAACAACTCCTACAGAACACCTACTGAACGCTGGCAGAAGACCTCAGACCTCCCAAAAGGCAAGAAACTCCCCAGTACCTGGGTAGAGTAAAAGAAAAAAGAATAAACAGAGACAAAAGGATAGAGATGGGCCCTGCACCAGTGGGAGGGAGCCATGAAGGAGGAAAGGTTTCCACACACTAGAAGCCCCTTCGCGGGCGGAGACTGCGGGTGGCAGAGGGGGAAAGCTTCCGAGTCGCGGAGGAGAGCGCAGCCACAGGGGTGCGGAGGGCAAAGCGGAGAGACTCCCGCACAGAGGATCGGGGCCAACCAGCAATCACCAGCCCAAGAGGCTTGTCTGCTCACCTGCCTGGGCGGGTGGGGTCTGGGAGCTGAGGCTCGGGCTTCCGTCGGAGCGCAGGGAGAGGACTGGGGTTGGCGGCGTGAACACAGCCTGAAGGGGGCTAGTGCGCCACGGCTGGCCGGGAAGGAGTCCGGGAAAAAGTCTGGAGCTGCCGAAGAGGCAAGAGACATTTTCTTTCCTCTTTGTTTCTTGGTGTGCGAGGAGAGGGGATTAAGAGCGCCGCTTAAAGGAGCTGCAGAGATGGGAGCGAGCCGCGGCTATCAGCGCGGACCCCAGAGACGGGCATGAGATGCTAAGGCTGCTACTGCAGCCACCAAGAAGCCTGTGTGCGAGCACAGGTCACTATCCACACCTCCCCTCCCGGGAGCCTGTGAAGCTCGCCACTGCCAGCGTCCCGTGATCCAGGGACAACTTCCCTGGGAGAGCGCAAGGCGCACCTCAGGTTGGTGGAACGTCACGCCGGCCTCTGACGCCACAGGCTCACCCCCCCCTCCGTACCCCTCCCTCCCCACGGCCTGAGTGAGCCAGAGCCCCTGAATCAGCTGCTCCTTTAACCCCATCCTGTCTGAGTGAAGAAGAGATGCCCTCAGGCGACCTACATGCAGAGGCGGGGCCAAATCCAAAGCTGAACACTAGGAGCTGTGCGAACAAAGATTAGAAAGGGAAATTTCTCCCAGCAGCCTCAGGAGCAGCAGATTAAATCTCCACAATCAACTTCATGTACCCTGCATCTGTGGAATACCTGAAGAGACCACGAATCATCCCAAATTGTGGAGGTGGACTTTGGGAGCAACGATATATATATATATATATATTTTTTTCCCTTTATCTCTTTTTGTGAGTGTGTATGTGTATGCTTCTGTGTGTGATTTTGTCTGTATAGCTTTGCTTTTACCATTAGTCCTAGGGTTTTGTCTGTCCTTTTTTTTTTTTTTTTACTTAAATATGTTTTTATTGGGCTTCCCTGGTGGCGCAGTGGTTGAGAGTCCACCTGCCGATGCAGGGGACACGAGTTCATGCCCCGGTCTGGGAAGATCCCACATGCCGCGGAGCGGCTGGGCCCATGAGCCATGGCCGCTGAGCCTGCGCGTCCAGAGCCTGTGCTCCTCAACAGGAGAGGCCACAACAGTGAGAGGCCCGCGTACCACACACACACAAAAAATTTCTTAATGATTATTTTTTATTTCTTACTTTAATAAATTTATTTTATTTTACTTTATTCTAATTTAGCTTCTTCTTTCTCTCTTTTTTTTTCTGCCTTTTATTCTGAGCCGTGTGGAGAGCAGTCTCTTGGTACTCCAGCCAGACATCAGGGCTGTGCCACTGCAGTGGGAGAGCCAACTTCAGGACACTGGTCCACAAGAGACCTCCCAGCTCCACGTAATATCAAACGGCAAAAATAACCCAGAGATCTCCATCTCAACGCCAAGAACGAGCTCCACTCAATAACGAGCAAGCTACAGTGCTGGACACCCTATGCCAAACAACTAGCAAGACAGGAATACAAACCCATCCATTAGCACAGAGGTTGCCTAAAATCATAATAAGGCCACAGACACCCCAAAACACACCACCAGACATGGACCTGCCCACCAGAAAGACAAGATCCAGCCTCATCCACCAGAACACAGGCACTAATCCCCTCCACCAGAAAGCCTACACAACCCAGTGAACAAACCCTAGCCACTGGGGGAAGACATCAAAAAAACGGAAACTACGAACCTGCAGCCTGTGAGAAGGAGACCTGCAAAAACAGTAAGTTAAGCAAAATGAGAAGACAGAGAAACACACAGCAGATGAAGGAGCAAGGCAGAAACCCACCAGACCTTACAAATGAAGAGGAAATAGGCAGTCTACCTGAAAAATAATTCAGAATAATGATAGTAAAAATGATCCAAAATCTTGGAAATAGAATGGAGAAAATACAAGAAACGTTTAACAAGGACCTAGGAGAACTAAAGAGCAAACAAACAGAGATGAACAACACAAGAAATGAAATTAAAAATTCTCTAGAAGGGATCAATAACAAAATAATTGAAGCTGAAGAACGGATAAGTGACCTGGAAGATAAAATAGTGGAAATAACTACTGCAGAGCAGAATAAAGAAAAAAGAATGAAAAGAATTGAGGATGGTCTCACAGACCTCTGGGACAATGTTAAATGCACCAACATTTGAATTATAGGGGTCCCAGAAGAAGAAGAGAAAAAGAAAGGGACTGAGAAAATATTTGAAGAGATTATAGTTGAAAACTTCCCTAATATGGGAAAGGAAATAGTTAATCAAGTCCAGAAAGCACAGAGAGTCCCATACAGGATAAATCCAAGGAGAAACACACCAAGACACATATTAATCAAACTATCAAAACTTAAATACAAAGAACAAATATTAAAAACAGCAAGGGAAAAACAAGAAGTAAAACATAAGGGAATCCCCATAAGATTCTGCAGATCTGCAGATCTTTCAGCAGAAACTCTGCAAGTCAGAAGGGAGTGGCAGGACATATTTAAAGTGATGAAAGAGGAAAACCTACAACCAAGATTACTCTGGCCAGCAAGGATCTCATTCAGATTGGACGGAGAAATTAAAAGCTTTACAGACAAGCAAAAGCTAAGAGAATTCAGCACCACCAAACCAGCTTTACAACAAATGCTAAAGGAACTTCTCTAGGCAGGAAATACAAGAGAAGGGAAAGACCTACAAGAATAAACCCAAAACAATTAAGGAAATGATAATAGGAACATACATATCGATAATTACCTTAAATGTAAATGGATTAAATGCTCCAACCAAAAGACATAGACTGGATGAATGGATACAAAAACAAGACCCGTATATATGCTGTCTACAAGAGACCCACTTCAGACCTAGGGACATATACAGACTGAAAGTGAGCAGATGGAAAATGATATTCCATGCAAATGGAAATCAAAAGAAAGCTGGAGTAGCAATTCTCATATCAGACAAAATAGACATTAAAACAAAGACTATTACAAGAGACAAAGAAGGACACTACATAATGATCAATGGATCAATCCAAGAAGAAGATATAACAATTGTAAATATTTATGCACCCAATATAGGAGCACCTCAATATATAAGGCAAATACTAACAGCCATAAAAGGGGAAATCGACAGTAACACAATCATAGTAGGGGACTTTAACACCCCACTTTCACCAATGGACAGATCTTCCAAAGTGAAAATAAGTAAGGAAACACAAGCTTTAAAAGATACATTAAACAAGATGGACTTAATTGATATTTATAGGACATTCCATCCAAAAATAACAGAATGCACATTCTTCTCAAGTGCTCATGGAACATTCTCCAGGATAGATCATACCTTGTGTCACAAATCAAGCCTTGGTAAATTTAAGAAAACTGAAATCGTATGAAGTACCTTTTCTGACCACAATGCTATGAGACTAGATACCAATTACAGGAAAAAATCTGTAGGAAGTACAAACACGTGGAGGCTAAACAGCACACTACTTAATAACCAATAAATCACTGAAGAAATCAAAGAGGAAATAAAAAAACACCTAGAAACAAATTACAATGAAAACACAACAACCCAAAACTTATGGGATGCAGGAAAAGCAGTTCTAAGAGGGAAATTTATGGCTATAAAAGCCTACCTTAAGAAACAAGAAACATCTCAAATAAAAAACCTAACCATACACTTAAAGCAGTTAGAGAAAGAAGAACAAAAAACCCCTGAAGTTAGCAGAAGGAAAGAGATCATAAAGAACAGATCAGAAATAATTGAAAAATAAATGAATGAAACGATAGCAAAGATAAATAAAACTAAAAGCTGATTCTTTGAGAAGATAAACAACATTGATAACCCATTAGCCAGACTTATCAAGAACAAAAGGGAGAAGACTCAAATCAATAGAATTAGAAATGAAAAAGGAGAATTAACAACTGACACTGCAGAAATACAAAGGATCATGAGAGATTACTACAAGCAACTACATACCAATAAAATGGACAACCTGGAAGACATGGACAAATTCTTAGAAATGCACAACCTTCCGAGACTGAACCAGGAAGAAATAGAAAATATGAACAGACCAATCACAAGCACTGAAATTGAAACTGTGATTAAAAATCTTCCAACAAACAAAAGCCCAGGACCAGAAGGCTTCAAAAGTGAATTCTATCAAACATTTAGAGAAGAGTTAACACCTTCTCTAGAGTTTGAGTTTCTCAAACTCTTCCAAAATATAACAGAGGGAGGAACACTCCCAAACTCATTCTATGAGGCCACAGTCACTCTGATACAAAAACCATACAAAGATGTCACAAAGAAAGAAAACTACAGGCCAATATCACTGATGAACATAGATGCAAAAATCCTCAACAAAATACTGGCAAATAGAATCCAACAGCACATTAAAAGGATCATACACTATGATCAAGTGGGGTTTATCCCAGGAATGCATGGATTCTTCAATATACACAAATCAATAAAAATGATACACCATATTAAGAAATTGAAGGAGAAAAACCATATGATCATCTGAATAGATGCAGAGAAAGCTTTCGACAAAATTCAACACCTATTTATGATAAAAACCCTGCAGAAAGTAGGCATAGAGGGAAATTTCCTCAACATAATAAAGGCCATATACGACAAACCCACAGCCAACATCGTCCTCAATGGTGAAAAATTGAAACCATTTCCACTAAGATCAGGAACAAGACAAGGTTGCCTACTCTTACCATTATTATTCAGCATAGTTTTGGAACTTTTAGCCACGGCAATCAGAGAATAAAAAGTAATAAAAGGAATCCAAATTGGAAAAGAAGAAGTAAAGCTATCACTGTTTACAGCTGACATGATATTATACATAGAGAATCCTAAAGATGCTACCGGAAAACTACTAGAGCTGATCAGTGAATTCGGTAATGTAGCAGGATACAAAATTAATGCACTGAAATCTCTGGCATTCCTATACACTGATGATGAAAAATCTGAAAGTGAAATTAAGAAAATACTCCCATTTACCATTGCAACAAAAAGAATAAAATATCTAGGAATAAACCTACCTAAGGAGACAAAAGACCTGCATGCAGAAAATTATAAGACACTGCTGAAAGAAATTAAAGATGATACAAATTAGATGGAGAGATATACCGTGTTCCTGGATTGGAAGAATCAACACTGTGAAAATGTCTCTACTATCCAAAGCAATCTACAGATTCAATGCAATCTCTATCAAACTACCACTGGCATTTTTAACAGAACTAGAAAAAAATTTTCACAGTTTGAATGGAAATGCAAAAGATCCTGAGTAGCCGAAGCAATTTGAGAAAGAAAAATGGAGCTGGGGGAATCAGGCTCCCTGACTTCAGACTATACTACAAAGCTACAGTAATCAAGACAGTATGGTACTGGCACAAAAACAGAAATATAGATCAATGGAACAGGATAGAAGGCCCATAGATAAACCCATGCACATAAGGTCACCTTATCATTGATAAAGGAGCCAAGAATATACAGTGGAGAAAAGACAGTGTCTTTAATAACTGGTGCTGGGAAAACTGGACAGCTACATGTAACAGAATGAAATTAGAACACCACCTAACACAGTTACACAAAAATAAACTCAAAATGGATTAAAGACCTAAATGGAAGGCCAGACACCATCAAACTGTTAGGGAAAAACATAGGCAGAACAGTCTATGACATAAATCACAGCAAGATCCTTTTTGACCCACCTCCTAGAGAAATGGAAATAAAAACAAACAAATGGGACCTAATGAAACTTAAAAGCTTTTGCCCAGCAAAGGAAACCATAAACAAGATGAAAAGACAACCCTCAGAATGAGAGAAAATCTTTGCAAAATTTTGCCCAGCAAAGGAAACCATAAATAAGATGAAAAGACAACCCTCAGAATGGGAGAAAATATTTGCAAAATAAGCAGCTGACAAATGATTAATCTCCAAAACATACAAGCAACTCATGCAGCTCAATATCAAAAAAACAAACAACCCAATCCAAAAATGGACAGAAGATCTAAATAGACATTTCTCCAAAGAAGATATACAGATTGCCAACAAACACATAAAAGAATGCTCAACATCATTACTCATGCGAGAAATGCAAATCAAAACTACAATGAGATCTCTTCTCACACTGGTCAGAATGGCCATCATCAAAAAAATCTACAAACAGTAAATGCTGGAGAGGCTGTGGAGAAAAGGGCACCCTCTTTCACTGTAAGTGGGAATGTAAATCGATACCGCCACTATGGAGAAGAGTATGGCGGTTCCTTAAAAAACTAAAAATAGAACTACCATACGACCCATCAATGCCACTACTGGGCATATACACTGAGAAAATCATAATTCAAAAAGAGTCACGTACCAAAATGTTCATTGCAGTTCTGTTTACAATAGCCAGGACATGGAAGCAACATAAGTGTCCATCAACAGATAAATGGATAAAGAAGATGTGGCACATATATACAATGGAATATTACTGAGCTATAAAAAGGAATGAAGCTGAGTTATTTGTAGTGAGGTGGATGGACCTAGAGACTGTCATACAAAGTGAAGTAAGTCAGAAAGAGAAAAACAAATACCATATGCTAACACATATATATAGAATCTAAAAAAAATAAAAGTCAGAAGAACCTAGGGGCAAAATGGGAATAAAGATGCAGACCTACTAAGGAATGGACTTTAGGATATGGGGAGGGGGAAAGGTAAGCTGGGACAAAGTGAGAGAGTGGCATGGACTTAGATACACTACCAAACGTAAAATAGATAGCTAGTGGGAAGCAGCCGCATAGCACAGAGAGATCAGCTCAGTGCTTTTTGACCACGTAGAGAGGTGGGATAGGGAGGTGGGAGGGAGGGAGATGCAAGCGGGAAGAGATATGGGGACATATGCATATGTATAACTGATTCACTTTGTTATAAAGCAGAAACTGACACACCATTGTATACTCTAATAAAGATGCTTAAAAAAAAAAAAGCTAGGTCTTCTTGTTTCTTGAGTTTTACACTGTGATTACCTCGTTGGTCTGATGGAATAAATCATCTGAGAATAATATATTTCCTGACCATTCTTAAAGTACATTTAATGCATTTAAGACAGCTCCATTCGACTCAAATTGGAGGGATAAACATTTACCTTCAAAACCCTGTGGACACTTCAGTACAAGTGCCGGAAGAAATGGAGCACAGAAAAGACTGTGCCCAATGTGATTTTTTTTTTCTTCCTTTATCCTTGTCCAGACTCCCTTGACCCACTTTTTAAAAAAATAATTTTTCCCCTGGTACATCTAGATATAAATAACTTTTCATTAATTTTTTCTGAAACATTCCTTTGAGCTGCTTGATCAGAGGGTTTTTTAATGTATAATTTTCTCCATTTTAAATATTTATTCTCTATCAATGACTCTTATCTCCTACCTCCCCTCCCCATACCCACACACCCACAAGGAAGAACCACAACTTCTAAGTTACCTGGGTGCCATGTCCATCCTCTTCTCCTTCCTCATTTCAGCTCTGTCTTCTTTCCCTGCATTCTAGGAGACTGAATCCAGTGTTCCTTCCACAGTGTTTATTAATATTTGTCTTTCCACCTGTCATTTGTGCTCTTTATTCTCTCCAGTGCTGATTTTAACTTTACTATTTTATAAGTTTTTTTTTTTTTTTTTGCTGTACGCGGGCCTCTCACTGCTGTGGCCTCTCCCGTTGCGGAGCACAGGCTCCGGACACACAGGCTCCGCGGCCATGGCTCGCGGGCCCAGCCGCTCCGCGGCATGTGGGATCTTCCGGGATCGGGGCACAAACCCGTGTCCCCTGCATCGGCAGGCGGACTCTCAACCACTGCGCCACCAGGGAAGCCCTATTTTATAAGTTTTTGTAAGTGGTTAAATGTAACACACCCAGCCACCCACCAAAGAACAGATGAAAATATGTATGAACAATTAAAAGATCTATTAGAAAATGACTATTCATTGACCCATGACTGAAGCCAAGAAATAGAACAGAGCCATGGACCAAACTCCCTCCTTCATGTGTTCTTTCTTCTCAGTCCCCTGGATCTACCTCCTTTGAATAATCACATTCAAAATTTGCTATGAAAGGATCATTTCCTTGGTTTCCTTGATATTTTTTTCTCCTTAACTGCCTGGTTATTCTTGTATTTATTTTTGTCAGTTTTGAAACTTTAGATAAGTAGGATAATACTGTATGTATTCTTCTATAGCTTTATTGTTTTTCTCCACATATTACACATTATACAGAGATTTAACCATGCTGGTGCATATGGCTATAATTTATCACCCTTACTGCAATACAGTCAGTGGTGTGTTGGTGAATGTTTAACAACAGGCTCTCCAAAGTGCAAAAACTCTGATTTGTACAATTTGCCCATTTCTGTGGTGTAAAGTAAAGCCCCTGCAAGCAGAGTTGGAAAGAAATGTGTACAATTAGTTCTTGCAAAGCAGCATAGCTGACTCCAGCCCTCAATGAGAATACTTCATTGTGAGAATGTACAATTTATTTACCCATTTTACAGTTGATGGACTTTGGATCATTTCCAACATTTTTGCTATTATGAACAATGCTGTTAAAGACAGATTTGGATATGTCTCCGTGGAAAGAAAAAAAAAAAAAAAGAAAGAACTCAGAATGTCACTCATCATCCAAACAAAGAATTAAATCACAACCCACTACAGTTGCCCACTGACAGTGCACCCTGAGGGGAATTCAGGATAAGAAAAATAGGATGAGGTATTCTGTACTTTGGATAAACAGCCCATAGATAGTTAAGATACATATCTCAAGAAAAATTTCAATGACCCCAGATTCTTGCATCTTCTCTTACATAGAAAAGCACTAAAATCATTAACTTGAGGTATCTGTTATTTGTGATTAGCAGTAATATTTTACCAAGATGTATGTTTGACTACATTTATTTCTTAGCCAAAAAAGAAATATATATATATATATATATATATATATATATATACTTGCTCCTTCCCTACCTCTTCAGAGAAATTCCCCAGAACTATCTGGAAGTCTGTTCCCCATGCTATGGTCCTCACTAAGACCCTGAAAAAAACTTAAACTCACAACTCTCATGTTGTGTATTCTTCTTTAAGTCAACACCTTCTAGTGCATATGTTCAAGAGTTTCTTTATGATCTAAACTTTGTCAGAAGATTTGTTAATGCTCAGTTTTACTGGACATTTTGCAGGGACAATGGTACTTATCAGTAATTCTGTCTGCTTCCCCACATTCTGCAGCCTTTCACAGCTTGGCAGAGCCATGCGACAAATTTCAACCAAAACCAATTGTTCTGTGGAAAGAGCATGTGTCAGTTAGCCAAAGAATGGAAGAGCCAGTGCTCTTTTTAATAAAGTTTAAAAATAGGACTTTGCTCTTTTGAATAGAATTTTGAATAGTTTTCATTTAATTTGGGCAGAATTGAGAGCTTTCTGTTATTGAATTTTGTAAAAATAATTTTTATTAATATTCTATAAATTTCCCTTTGATAGTTCCTATATTTTTGTTAGATTCATCTCTAGGTAGTTTTTGATGATGTTGTAAATCTTCTAATCTAAATGTCTATCTGTTGCTGCTAGTTTATATAAATACAACTGAATTTGTCTACAGGTTTTATACCTATCAATTTTACTGTTTTATGTTTTAGTAATTTTGATACTTAATCCGCAGTGTTTTCACTTTTCTAATTTCAATAACATCATCTCTAAATAGTGTAATAGAGAGTCTGACTCCAATTTTGATGTTTGACTGCTGTCAGCTCTTAACTCTCCTCCCACCTTCTCTCTGCCCCACATCAGAGCAAGCTAATGAGAAAACCTGTGTGATCAAACATGACATTTGAACCACTCAAGCCCCAGGCCTTGCACATGGGAACCTAAACACTGTAAAAACCACAGGCCAATTTCCTGGGCCTGATTTCTCAAGCCATTTTTGGACCAACTTGGGATCGTGCCCTGCTCTCCCCAGAAAGTCTTGTTATGTGAATAATAAACATTTTCATACCCTTTAAGTGTATGTGTGGTATCATCAGTCTCCACATCCCAACCAAATTTTGAGTAGGCAATATCGACTGAAATAAAAACCCACTATGTGAGAGCTGTGAGCTCCAGTTTTATTGAGGACTTACTGAGGACTATAGCCCAGGAGGTAACTCTGAGGAACTGTTCTGAAGAGGCAGGGTGCGGGGGGGAGGTAAGTATATATGTGACTTCGGAGAAGGGGTACCTGCAATCAAGCACTCATCTGGGTTGAAGGTTGCTGCTAGTCACAAGGAGCAGATACCTTATTTGATGATTTTAATGCTTTTCTAAGTATGGGAAGAGGCAAGAAATTGGGTTTATAAAATGTTCTCCTGAAAATATCTAACTATGTGAAGGCCTGTTCTGCCAGTTTTCCCAGAGCACAGAGTGCCTCCTTCCTGATCTCTGCCCTGAAATCCTTTCAGGGTGTGTTGAAGGTCGGTGACCCACAGTGGCTAATGACTCTATCCTTGTAGAGCTGAAGGGTGGGTGGACATTCTTTATTGGCAGGAGTTTATTCCATTCCTGTAGGGCAACTGTAACAGATAACAAGTTTTGTTTCTTTCATTCCAATTTTTATGACTTAGTTTTCTTGCCTTACTGAACTGGCTAAAACCCTTAATGTTGTGTTGAACACAGGTGGAATAGTGAACACTCTGGTCTACTTCTAAAGAAGCTGTTTTTAATGTTTCACTATTAAGAATGAAATCTGATGAAGCATGTTTCTAAAGATAGTCTACCAAATTAAAGTGGCTCTTTTCCCTTAGTTTGTTATGAAATTTTGTCATGAATTGATGTTAGAAGTTGCCAAAAACTTTTCTTCTACATCTGTTGAGACAATCATATGATTGTTCTCTTTTAATCTTTAATGCGGTAAACTGCTGTAATTTCTTAATGTTAAATCCACCTTCCATTTCTGAGATAAACCCAACTTGCTCATGATTTATTCAGGTTATAAATCAAGCTGGATTTAGTTTAATATTTTGTTTAGGATTTTAAAGAAAAAGATGAGACTGTAATTTTTCTTATACTGTTTTAGTCACATGTTCTAATTAATGTTGTGCTAGTGTCATCAAAGAAACTGGAGATCATTTTATCTCTTGCTATATTTTGATTTTTTTTTAAATATGGATTTATTTGTTTGGTGTGAAATATTTTATCTGTCTAATTTTTAATGTATTGAAATGACAGTATCTTCTTATTAGTTTCTATGTTGCAACACTATCCTTAACATCTTTCATTTGTGCATTTTCCCTTTTTCTAGATAAATCTTGCCAAGAAGTTATCAACTTTATTAGATTCATTAAAGAATCAGTTGTTAGCTCTATTCTCACTGTATTTTATTTTCTATTTTTCAATTTTTTCTTTTATCTTTATTAACATCTTCATCTACTTATTTTGTATTTATGCTATTATTCTTTTTCTACCTTTTTATTTTTTAAAATATTTATTTATTTTAGTTTTGGCTGTGTTGGGTCTTAGTTGCAGCACGCAGGATATTTGTTGTAGCATGAAGGATCCTCCACTGTGGTGCACGGGCTCCTCGTTGCAGTGTACAGGTTCTGTAGTTTTGGTGCACAGGCTCCAGTGCATGTGGGCCCTGAAGTTGCGGCATGCGGCCCTGAAGTTGCAGCATGTGGGCTCTCTAGTTGTGGCCCATGTGCTAAGTAGTTGTGGTGCACAGGCTTGATTGTCCCACAACATGTGGGATCTTAGTTCCCCAACCAGGGATTGATCCCGTGTCCCATGCATTGGAAGGCAGATGATTAACCATTGGACCACCAGTAAAGTCCATTTTTACCCTTTTTAGATGAATTATTTTCTCATGAATTTTCAGACTTTCTTCTTTTCTAGCATCAGCACTTAAGGATGTATATACATATATGGTCTTAGTATGTTCAATATGTATTATTTTTATTATTTTCCTAGTCTACATTTATTCTACTTTCTATTATGACCTAGTATATGACTAAATAGTTATTTAGAAGTGAGTTTTAAAATTTTCAGACATTTAGAATTTTTCATAGGTATCTTTAAATATTGATTCCTGACTCTC
This sequence comes from Mesoplodon mirus, assembly GCF_964341445.2. Taxonomy (NCBI): domain Eukaryota; kingdom Metazoa; phylum Chordata; class Mammalia; order Artiodactyla; family Ziphiidae; genus Mesoplodon; species Mesoplodon mirus. The sequence continues at coordinate 3,325,733 of NC_138978.1, read as the reverse complement.
ATTTTTATTTATAAACATGGTTTGTATGCTATCAATTCTTTGTTATTTGTTGAGATTGGGTTTATTACTTAGTGTGTTTGACAAGATTATGTATTCTCTTAAGTGCAGTATTTTATATGACCATTGGGTCAGGTTTTTAAATCAGCTAATTCAAATCTACTATATAGATATTTCATGTGTCAGATAATTCTGTCATCCCCAGATGAAGTGTTAAAAATCTCCCAGTATGACTTTGTATTTGTGTATTTATTTCTTTATTTATTTTATTTATCATTTTTGGCTTAATGTATTGTGACCTGTGCTGTTTGATGCATACCTACTTAGAATCATTATGTTTTCCTGGTCAATCAAATCATTTGTCACTATGAGTAACTCTCTTATTCTTAGATAATAGTTTTTCCCTTCAAGTCCAGTTTGATCTTAAAAGAGTGATACTAGGGGAGACCTTCAAGATGTCGAGGAGTAGGACGTGGAGATCACCTTCCTCCCCACAGGTACATCAGAAATACATCTACCTGTGGAACAACTCCTACAGAACACCTACTGAACGCTAGCAGAAGACCTCAGACTTCCCCAAAAGCAAGAAACTCCTCCATGTACATGGGTAGGACAAAAGGAAAAAGAAAAAACAGAGAGAAAAGAATAGGGAAAGGACCTGCATTTCTGGGAGGGAGCTGTGAAGGAGGAAAAGTTTCCACACACTAGGAAGGCCTTTCAATGGCAGAGACGCGGGGGGGTGGGGGTGGGGGGGGAGCTTCAGAGCCACGGAGGAGAGTGCAGCAATAACGGTGCAGAGGGCAAAGCAGAGAGATTCCCTCACAGAGGATCGGTGCTGACCAGCACTCACAAGCCTGAGAGGCTTCTCTGATCACCCGCCAGGGTGGGCAGGGGCTGGGAGCTGAAGCTCTGGATCTGGAGTTCAGATCCCAATGAGAGGACTGGGGTTGGCTGCATGAACACAGCCTGAAGGGGGCTAGTGTGCCACAGCTAGCCTAGAGGGAGTCCGGGAAAAAGTCTGGAACTGCCTAAGAGGCAAGCACCATTGTTTTGGGGTGCACAAGGAGAGGTGATTCAGAGCACTGCCTAAACGAGGTCCAGAGATGGGTGCAAGCTGGAACTATCAGCACGGACACTAGAGACAAGCATGAGACGCTACGGCTGCTGCTGCAGCCACCAAGAAGCCTGTGTGCAAGCACAGTTCACTATTCACACCTCCCCTCCTGGGATCCTGTGCAGCCCGCCAATGCCAGGGTGCCAGGATCCAGGGACAGCTTCCCCGGGGGAACACACGGTGTGCCTCAGACTGTAGCAACGTCACTCCAGCCTCTGCTGCTGCAGGCTGGCCCTGCATTCCGTACCCATCCCTCCCCTGGACTGAGTGAGGCAGATCACCACAATCAGCTGCTACTTTAACCCTGTCCTGTCTGAGTGAAGAATAGAAGCCCTCAGGTGACCTACACACAGAGGCAGGGCCAAATCCAAAGCTGAACCCCAGGAGCTGTGCAAACAAAGAAGAGAAAGGGGAATCTCTCCCAGCAGCCTCAGGAGCAGGGGATTAAATCTCCACAATCAACTTGATGTAACCTGCCCCTCTGGAATACCTGAATAGATGAGTCATCCCAAAATTGAGGTGGTGGTGGTGGACTTTGTGTCATTTTGTCTGTATAGCTTTGCTTTTACCATTTGTCCTAGGGTTCTGTCTGTCCTTTTATTTTATTTTTTTAGTATAGTGTTTAGTGCTTGTTACCATTGGTGGATTTGTTTTTTGTTTTTTGTTTTGGTTTGGTTGACCTCTTCTTTCTTTTTTTTTAAGTTACTTTTTAATTTTTTTATTTTTTAGAATAATTTTTTATTTTAATAACTTTTATTTTATTTTATTCTTTCTTTCTTTCTTTCTTTCTTTCTTTCTTTCTTTCTTTCATTCTCCCTTTTCCTCTGATCCTTGTGACTGACAGGGTATTAGTGCTCTGGGTGGATGTCAGGCCTGTGTGTCTGAGGTGGGAGAGCCGAGTTCAGGACACGGATCCACTAGAGACCTCCCAGCTCCACATAATATCAAATGGGAAAAGCTCTCCCAGAGATCTCCATCTCACTGCTAAGACCCAGCTCCACTCAACAACCAGCAAGCTACAGTGCTGGACACCCTATACCAAACAACTAGCAAGACAGGAACACAAATTAGCAGAGAGACTGCCTAAAATCATAATAAGGTCAAAGACACTCCAAAACACACCACCGGACACAGTCCTGCCCAACAGAAAGACAAGATCCAGCCTCATCTACCAGAACAGGCACTAGTCCCCTCCACCATGAAGCCTACACAACTCACTGAAACAACCTCAGCCACTGGGGGCAGACACCAAAAACAACAGGAAGTACGAACCTGCAGGCTGTGAAAAGGAGACACCAAACACAGTAAATTAGACAAAATGAGAAGACAGAGAAACCCACATCAGATGAAGGAGCAAGGTAAAAACTCACCAGACCAAACAAATTAGGAGGAAATAGGCAGTCTACCTGAAAACGAATTCAGAGTAATGATAGTAAAGATGATCCAAAATCTTGGACACAGAGTGGAGAAAATACATGAAGTGTTTAACAAGGACCTAGAATAACTGAAGAGCAAACAAACGATGAACAACACAATAAATGAAATTAAAAATACTCTGAAAGGAATCAATAGCAGAGTAACTGAGGCAGAAGAATGGAGAAATGACCTGGAAGATAAAATAGTGGTAATAAATACCACAGAGCAGAATAAAGAAAAAACAAAGAAAAGAATTGAGGACAGTCTCAGAGACTTCTGGGACAACATTAAACACACCAACATTTGAATTATAGGGGTGCCAGAAGAAGAAGAAAAAAAGAAAGGGACTGAGAAAATATTTGAAGAGATTATAGTTGAAAACTTCCTTAATATGGGAAAGGAAGTAGTCAATCAAGTCCAGGAAGTGCAGACAGTCCCACACAGGATAAATCCAAGGAGAAACAAGCCAAGACACATATTAATCAAACTATAAAAAATGAAATACAAAGAAAAAATATTAAAAGCAGAAAGGAAAAAACAAGAAGTAACATACAAGGGAAGCCCGAAAAGGTTAAAAGCTGATATTTCAGCAGAAACTCTGCAAGCCAGAAGGGAGTGACAGGACATATTTAAAGTGATGAAAGGGAAAAACCTACAACCAAGATTACTCTAGCCAGCAAGGATCTCATTCAGATTGGATGGAGAAATTAAAACCTTTACATACAGGCAAAGCTAAGAGAACATACAAGCAAAGCTAAGAGAATTCAGCACCACCAAACCAGCTTTACAACAAATGCTAAAGGAACTTCTCTAGGAAGGAAACACAAGAGAAGGAAAAGACTTACAATAACAAATGCGAAACAATTAAGAAAATGGTAATAGGAACATACATATTGATAATTACCTTAAATGTAAATGGATTAACTTCTTCCACCAAAAGACATAGACTGGCTGAATGGATACAAAAAGAAGACCCATATATATGCTGTCTACTAGAGACCCACTTCAGACCTAGGGACACATACAGACTGAAAGTGAGGAGATTGAGAAAGATGTTCCAAGCAAATGGAAATCAAAAGAAATCTGGAGTAGTAATTCTCACATCAGACAAAATAGACTTTAAAATAAAGACTATTACAAGAGAAAAAGAAGGGTACTACATAATGATCAAGGGATCAATCCAAGAAGAAGATATAACAATTGTAAATATTAATGCACCCAACATAGGAACACCTCAATACATAAGGCAAATGCTAACAGCCATAAAGGGGAAATCAACAGTAACACAATCATAGTAGGAGACTTTAACACCCCTCTTTCACCAATGGACAGATCATCCAAAATGAAAATAAATAAGGAAACACAAGCTTTAAATGATACATTGAACAAGATGGACTTAATTGATATTTATAGGACATTCCATCCAAAAACAAAACAATTCACTTTCTTCTCATGTGCTCATAGAACATTTTCTAGGATAGATCATATCCCAGGTCACAAATCAAGCCTAGGTAAATTTAAGAAAATTGAAATTGCATCAAGTATCTTTTCCAACCACAACGCTATGAGACTAGATATCAATTACAAGAAAAAAATCTGTAGGAAATACAAACACATGGAGGCTAAACAACACACTACTTAATAACCAAGAGATAACTGAAGAAATCAAAGAGGAAATCAGAAAATACTTAAAAGAAAATGACAATGAAAACACGATGACCCAAAACCTATGGGATGCAGCAAAAGCAGTCCTAAGAGGGAAGTTTATAGCAACACAATTCTACCTCAAGAAGCAAGAAACATCACAAATAAACAACCTGACATTATACCTAAAGCAATTAGAGAATTAAGAACAACAACAAAAAAAAACAAAGTTAAAAGAAAAAAATCATAAAGATCAGATCAGAAATAAATGAAAAAGAAATGAAGGAAATGATAGCAAAGATAAATAAAACTAAAAGCTGATTCTTTGAAAAGATAAACAAAATTGATAAACCATTAGCCAGACTCAAGAGAAAAAAAGGGAGAAGACTCAAATCAACAGAATTAGAAATGAAAAAGAAGTAACAACTGACACTGCAGAAATACAAAGGATCATGAGAGATTACTGCAAGCAACTCTATGCCAATAAAATGGACAGCCTGGAAGAAATGGACAAATTCTTAGAAATGCACAACCTTCCAAGACTGAACCTGGAAGAAATAGAAAAAAATAAACAGACCAATCACAAGCACTGATGTTGAGACTATGATTAAAAATCTTCCAACAAACAAAAGTCCAGGACCAGATGGCTTCACAGGTGAATTCTATCAAACATTTAGAGAAGAGCTAACACCTATCCTTCTCAAACTCTTCCAAAATATAGCAGAGGGTGGAACACTGCCAAACTCATTCTACAAGGCCACCATCACCCTAATACCAAAACCAGACAAGATGTCACAAAGAAAGAAAACTAAAGGCCAATATGACTGATGAACATAGATGCAAAAATCCTCAATAAAATATTATCACACAGAATCCAATAGCACATTAAAAGCATCATACATCATAATCAAGTGGGGTTTATCCCAGGAATGCAAGGATTCTACAATATATGCACATCAATCAATGTGAAAAACCATAGTAACAAATTGATCATATGATCATCTCAATAGATGCAGAAAAAGTTTTTGACAAAATTCAACTCTTTTTTTTATGATAAAAGCCCTCCAGAAAGTAGACATAGACGGAACTTACCTCAACATAATAAAGGCCATATATGAGAAACCCACAGCCAACATTGTTCTCAATGGTAAAAAACTGAAACCATCTCCTCTAAGATCATGAACAAGACAAGATTGTCCATTCTCACCACTATTATTCAACATAGTTTTGGAGGTTTTAGCCACAGCAACCAGAGAAGAAAAAGAAATAAAAGGAATCCAAATAGGAAAAGAAGAAGTAAAGCTGTCACTGTTTGCAGATGACATGATACTATACATAGAGCATCCTAAAGATGCTACCATAAATGTACGAGAGCTAATCAATGAATTTGGTAGAGTAGCAGGATACAAAATTAATGCACAGAAATCTCTTGCATTCCTATACAATAATGATGAAAAATCTGAAAGAGAAATTAAGGAAACACTCTCATTTACCACTGCAACAAAAATAATAAAATACCTAGGAATAGGCCTACCTAAGGAGCAAAAGATTTCTATGCAGAAAATTATAAGACACTGATGAAAGAAATTGAAGATGATACAAACAGATGGAGAGATATACCATGTTGCTGGATTGGAAGAATCAGCATTGTGAAAATTATACTACCCAAAACAATCTACAAATTCAATGCAATCCCTATCAAACTACCAATGGCATTTTTCACAGAACTAGAACAAAAAATTTCACAATTTGTATGTAAACACAAAAGACCCCGAATAACCAAAGCAATCTTGAGAAAGAAAAACGGAGCTAGAGGAATCAGGCTCCTGGGCTTCAGACTATACTACAAAGCTACAGTAATCAAGACAGTATAGTAATGGCACAAAAACAGAAATATAGATCAATGGAACAGGATAGATAGCCCAGAGCTAAAGCCACACACATAATGGTCACCTTATTTTTGATAAAGGAGGGAAGAATAAACAATGGAGAAAAGACAGCCTCTTCAATAAGTGGTGCTGGGAAAACGGGACAGGTACATGTAAAAGAATGAAATTAGAACATTCCCTAACACCATACACAAAAATAAAGTAAAAATGGATTAAAGACCTAAATGTAAGGCCAGACAGTATAAAACTCTTAGAGGAAAACATAGGCAGAACACTCTATAACATAAATCACAGCAAGATCCTTTTTGATGCACCTCCTAGAGAAATGGAAATAAAAACAAAAATAAACAAATGGGACCTAATAATACTTAAAACCTTTGCACAACAAAGGAAAACATAAGCAAGATGAAAAGACAATCCACAGAATGGGAGAAAATATTTTCAAACAAAGCAACTAACAAAGGATTAATGTCCAAAATATAGAAGCAGCTCATGCAGCTCAATATCAAACAAAATCAAACAACCCAATCCAAAAATGGGCAGAAGACCTAAATAGACATTTCTCCACAGAAAATATACAGATTGCCAACAAACACATGAAAGGATGCTCAACATCACTAATCATTAGAGAAATGCATATCAAAACTACAATGAGGTATCACCTCACACCAATTAGAATGGCCATCATCAAAAAATCTACAAAAAATAAATGCTGGAGAGGGTGTGGAGAAAAGGGAACCCTCTTGCACTGTTGGTGGAAAAGTAAATTGATACAGCCACTATGGAGAACAGTATGGAAGTTCCTTAAAAAACTAAAAATAGAACTACCATATGACCCAGCAATCCCACTACTGGGCATATATGCTGAGAAAACCATAATTCCAAAAGAGTCATGTGCCACAATATTCTTTGCAGCTCTATTTATAATAGCCAGTACATGGGAGCAACCTACATGTCCATCGAGAGATAAATGGATAATAAGATGTGGTACATATATACGGTGGAATATTTCTCAGCCATAAAAAGAAACGAAATTGAGTTATTTGTAGTCAGGTGGATACACCTAGTGTCTGTCATACAGAGTACAGTAAATCAGAAAAAGAAAAACAAATACTGTATGCTAACACATATATATGGAATCTAAAAAAAAATAGTTTTGAAGAACCTAGGGGCAGGACAGGAAGAAAGATGCAGGCATAGAGAATGGACTTGAGGACACTTGGAGGGGGAAGGGTAATCTGGGACGAAGTGAGAGCGTGGCATGGACATATATACACTACCAAATGTAAAGTAGATAGCTAGTGGGAAGAAGCCACATACCACAGGGAGATCAGCTCGGTGCTTTTTGACCTCTAGAAGGGTGGGAGAGGGAGGGTGGGAGGGAGATGCAAGAGGGAGGAGATATGGGGATATATGTATATATATAGCTGATTCACTTTGTTATAAAGCAGAAACTAACACACCATCGTAAAGCAATTATACTCCAATAAAGATGTTTAAAAACAAAAACAGTGATGCTAGCTTTGATTTATTAGTATTTGTCAAGTATGTTTTTTTATGCCTTTACTTTTAAACACTGTACTCTTAGTTTTTAGATATGTCACCCGTGAACTGGAAATTTGACAATATTTTTCATGTGGATTGTAAAAATGATACATTTTAATTTCATACTGTGTCATTTAATTTTTCCTATTTTTCTGACATTTCTATTTTTCTTTTCATTCTCTTTTTTTGAGCATATTTTTTTTTTTTTTTTTTTTTTTTTTTTTTTGCGGTATGTGGGCCTCTCACTGTTGTGGCCTCTCCCGTTGCAGAGCACAGGCTCCGGACGCACAGGCCCAGCGGCCATGGTTCACGGGCCCAGCCGCTCCGCGGCACGTGGGATCTTCTCAGACCGGGGCACGAACCCGTGTCCCCTGCATCGGCAGGCGGACTCTCAACCACTGCGCCAGCAGGGAAGCCGTAAGCATGTTTTGAAGTGATTTGTTTTCTCATTCTTTTCTTTTCCCCCCATGTATTGGAAGTTACAATATTGTGGTTATTGCAGAAATCATAATATACATAATTATAAAACTGATCAGTGGCTTTTCTTGTTACTTTGGCCAGCACAATAATAACAGACACTAATAGTTCAGGCTCTCTCTGGAATGTTGCTGTCCATCATGGTAGCAGTGGTGATACAGTGGTAGAGAAGACGTGGTGGTTACGCACATGCTAACTCCTCAGGCTTTCAACAGAAAATGATGCATATCACACTGCTCACTCACCATTGGCCAATGCAAGTCACATGAGCATGTCTTAATTTAACACGAGGGGGAAGTACCCTCCCATAACAAGGGGAGGCACAGGACACTTATAAAGTATAATACAAAAATCTATTTAAAAAAATCTATGTTTTATATCTATGGTAATTCCCAATTGAGACGACTTCCGCTGGCTTGGTATTTGCATATAAGCCTGTTATATTGCCTTTGGTCCCATTTTCTCTCTACCTTGAGTGCAATTTGGAATCCATCCTATGAAGTGCAGATGGAAGGAAGGAAAATGATCATGGATCACAGACAAATTCCCAGTGTCTTTCTTGTACAGCAACTCTGCTAGGCTGAGATGAAATGATCTCTTGTGCCTGTTACCTGTGGTCAACCCCTTCCAGAGTACGGTACTGCCAGAGCAACCTCCATCTGTCGTCTTCCTCAATTCTGTCCTGTTGCTTTGGGAGAATGGCAGTTCCTGCTAGGGAGCGTGGGACACATCTCTATCTGACAAAATGTCCCCGCATAGTTAAGGGATGGCTGTCTAGTGTTCTAGTTGATAAAACCAAAAGGTTGAGAATCAAAAGTTGCCAGTCATTTCAGCCAAACAAGCTTATTAGTTTTTTGTGACCCTGTGAAGTTGGTCCAGAGACTATACTTTCCAACCTACTATCCTTAGCTTTGAAAGTAGAGAACCTTTTCTCTGATTCTAGCAAAACTTTGATGATCAAAGACAGCTCTTGGTAGTGGCCTAAATCTTCTCCCTTCTTAGCACTATCCAAAGTCTTTTAGTGAGAAACTCCTCACCAAATGTCATTTTAAACCATAAGCCCGTGCAGACACACATGGCTGGAAAATTCAGCTTCCTTGGGGGCATTTGAGAAGCAATCTACAGAACAATTTCCAGAAGCTATCCTATCTTGTGAAATGGCATATGGCCATTGCTTGAAGCAGGCCTGGATGGTTTCCATGCCAGCATGAACTCCCATGCCCACAGTGTGGGGTGTTGTGCACCCAGTGAGGGGGACTCCAATGCCAATGTGTTGGGATAATTATAATGATGGTGGTGTCATGATGATGATGAAGATGTAATCAACAGATTGAAATTTCTCTGTTGCTTCATCTAGGGTTCAAAAATTACTTGCAAGAGAGACTCAGATGAGTCTTCTCAATGCAGTTACTTTAATAAACTGGAACTTCTGATATTTTGGGTTTTTTCCCTGTTTGATCCATTGGTGGAGCTAATGGCTATGAATTACACGTGATGATTATAAGAGACACCTAGAAGCCCTGACAGGTTGCACAGGAAACGAAGAACAGGTTGAGAAACAAATCAAGACATAGGCACACCGGCTGCAACCCGAGTCTTCCATCTTTCAAATATCTATTTGTATAGCCAAGGAATTACAATGAAGCAATTGTTGGCACTTCCCTTCCAATTTCAGAGATGACAAACAAATAGCCCTTCTAACAGCTGGGAACTGGAGGAAATATATGGAAAACAAACAATTACATTCTGGGAACTAGAGAGCTACTACAGAGTTTTCAATAGGAAAGCAGTGGGGCCCTTGAGGAGATTAGAATGGGAAGAGAAGAAAGAACAATGCAGCAAGGAAGGTTAAGATCTTCAGTTCTGGCATGTTGAAATACTGATGGATAATTGTAATTTGTTTTCAGGATTTTTAATTATAGAAGTGGTATAAATAATCACCTCTCATTCACTAATGAGAGTCCTTGTGCTCAGATACACAGGGAGGCTTTTGTTAGGAGTCTTTCAAAATGCACCTGTTAATTAGGTGTCTTGCAGGCAGTGGGGTTTTGGGAGAAGCAGCAACGTTTACACACTGAAATCAGATTCATGGGAAGAGGCAATCAATACCGATGAAAAGACACTAAAGTGAAAACCCAGACATTGGTGGGGTTTGGTTTGCTTTTGATTTGGGGTTAGAAGATTATGCAATGTCGTACTGTAGGAAGTGGCAAAGGAAATTTCACAACCAGGTCCTTTTGACCCCCAAAGCTCCTGCTGTTTCCAACATATGACACGACTTCACACAAACAGATGTTCAACACATATTGGCCATCTCGTTGAAACATACTCTGCAACACTTTCCTGGTGAACCAGCTGCTTAGGTGTTCTGTCAAAGATGGAACATTCTCCAGATTGCCTCCCTCTTCTAAAACACAGAAATAACCAGAGTCCTGTTGATGTAATGCCACTGAAACTGGCCATAATTGTTCCTTGCTGCAGGTCTTTTTTACTTTTATCTAGGTTCTGATTTCCCTATACTTTATCACTGATATTATTTGTAGGATATACCAACGAAAGGGAGTATCTTTTAAAACTCCCTCTGGAGGAATTTACTTAGGGAAGGATCAAGGACATTCCCCCCAATCCCTATCCTCTCTCTCTTCCTTTAGTAAAATAAATCTATATATTAATTTGTCAGTGATGCTCTTTCCAGCCTCCCTTGTTGCTAGGTGTGGCCATGTGACTAAATTCTGACTAAAGGTGAGAACGTAGAAATAATAGATGTTAATTCTAGGCTATCCCCTAAAATGAGACGTATTCCCTCCTACCTTTTCCCTTTTCCCTAATACCACTAGCTTAAATGTGGATGTGTGATGGGTGGAGCTCCAACAGCCATCATGGGCCTGAGAAGGAAGCTTCATATAGAAAGGTGGCAGAACAAGATGGCAGAATGAGCCTTGGCTTTCGATGACAGTAGAACCACCATACCAGCCTTGGAATGGTAGTGGAACTTCCAAGAAATGTGAACTGTCTTGTATAAGCACACTGCTCTTATTTTGGGTTATTTTGTTATAGCAGTCAAGGCCGCATTCTGGCTATTAAATGTAACCTTATGAGTGAGGCTGCTATGGTTGTCAATCCTGAGGACAACATTCTAGCGAGCCTTCTGTACATTTATCAAATAAGGTTTGTTCCTGTTGATTTCTAGAAATAACTATAATAGCATAGGGATTGTTATGGATGATTATGAACTACAGGAAATTCAGAGATTCCCAAACTATTTCCTGGAGACCACATATCCTTCAGTGGTTAAGAAGAAGTTTTCTGTGATCAAGTAAGTCAGGATAAACTATATACTATATCCCTACACTTGAAGACTCATGTGTGTTAAATTCTCACAGAAGTCTTGAACTAAAGAAACCTATGTAACTTCTCTTTTTCTTTCTTTTATAGAACTTAAAAAAATTGACATATAAGTCATGTATCAAACAGTACAGAAGAACTGCATTACATCTCCACAAATGATCACAAAGTGAATATCTAATTTATCATCATACAAGTTTAAAAATGGCACATGTTGTAGATAATCTAGATACTTTCTCAGCCTCCCTCTCAATCACCATAGCATTTCCTTTTATTCTTCCCCAAGATGATTATTGTCTTCACTCCTAACACCAGAGTGCAGTTTTCCAGTTTTGAACTTTATATAAATGGAAATATGAGGTATATGGTCCTTTGTGTTTTGCTTCTCTCATTCAACATCATGTTTGTGAGATCCATTCATTTGTTGGATGGAGCTTGGTTTATTCATTTTCTCTGCTATATAGTATACCCTTGTCTAATTATATCAAATTATTTGTCCATTCTAACATCAATAATCTTTTGGATTATTTCCCTTTAGGGACTATTGTGACACATGCTGTTGTGAACGTTCTTGTAGCTGTCTCTTGCTAAGCAGGTGAATGTATTTCTGTTGTTCACATACCTAGGGGAGGAATTGCTAGGTTATCAGATATGTTTAACTTAAATAATGCCAAACAGTTTTCTAAAGTAGCTAAACTAGTTTACATTCCCACCAGCACGGTATGAGAGTTTGAGTTGGTACTGTAAGATACTTCAGTTTTAGTTATTCTGGTGGGTATGAAGTAATATCACATTGTGGTCTTAAGTTTCATTTCCCTGCTGACTTGTGAAGTTGAATCCTTAGAACTGTTTTTCTTTTAAATAGACTATTTAGTCAAGTCACTTGTACCCTTTTTATAGGGTTGTTTGTCTTTATTTTTGTATGAGCTGTCCGTGTTATTTATATTTTTTGTGACTTGTCTCACCCTCTTAACATTGTCTTTTGATGAACAGAATTTCTTAATTTTGATATAATCCATTTTTTCATTCTTTTTATGTTGAATGAATTTTGTCATACTTAAGAAAATGTTCTCTATCCTGTTCATGAACATATTCTAACATTCTTTTCTAAAGTTTTAGTATTTTATCTTTTACATTTAGGTCTATAATTCATCTGAAATTGATTCTTTTGTATGGTATGAGGTAGGGTTTACATTTTTTTCCATATATAAATCCAATTGGCCCAACACCTTTATTGAAAACAATTGTTTTCTCCTGTTGTACTTCAGTGCCACCTTATCTGTAAATCAGGTGTCCATATATGCATAATCTGTTTCTGGACTCCACTCTGTTTCACTGGGCTATTTTTCTACCCCCGGGTCAAAGCACCACACTATCTTAATCACTGTAACTTAATAAGTCTTGGTACATAATTTAATTATATAATATACAAATTTAATTTGATTTCATTTAATTGCTTGGTAAAGCAATTTCTCTATTTTGTCTTCTTCAAGAATGTCTTGACTCTCTCTATTTTTATTCTTGTTCTTAAAATTACTAAGAAACTTGTTTTAAAATTTGTCAAGGTGATTATAAACTTTTGAATTTCTTTTTGTAATTCTGTTCAGTTTGCTTTAAAATATTTGAATACATTTTAGTAAGTGATAGAGATGTATAAGTTTTTTTCTTTGTTTGTTTGTTTGTTTTGCGGTATGCAGGCCTCTCACTGCTGTGGCCTCTCCCGTTGCGGAGCACAGGCTCCGGATGCGCAGGCTCAGCGGCAATGTCTCACGGGTCCAGCTGCTCCGCGGCATGTGGGATCTTCCCAGACCAGGGCACGAATCTGTGTCCCCTGCATCGGCAGGCGGACTCTCAACCACTGCACCACCAGGGAAGCCCGAGATGTATAAGTTTATACTCAATTGTGAATTGATGCTTTTCTCATAATGAAATGCCTCTGTGTATCTCTAGCAATGTGTTTTGCCTTAAAGTTTACTCTGTTTGATATTAATATAGTTACACAAATTTTATTTTGTTAATATTGCATGGTATGTGTTCTTTCATGCTTTTACTTCAAACTTTCTGTATGCTTATAATTTATGTACATGACATGTAAGCAGCATATTGCTATTTTTATGGAAACATGTAGTCCATTTACATTTAATGTAATTTAGACATTTAGTTTTTAAACTAACCATATTAATACTATTTTCTGTTTGTCCCAACTATGTTTCTTGGTCTCCCCTTTTTTTGCCTTCGTTTGGATTTTTTGAGCAGTTTTGTCTCACTTCTTTCCACCTCCCCGTTCTTGTTTGGTTGTTAAAAACTCTTTTACTATTCTTTTAGTAGTTACCTTAGTGGTTACAGTCTGCATCCTTGATTTTTCATAATGTAATATCATTTGGCGATTTGATCTCTTCTTGGACAATGCACTGATTTTAGAATAACAGTTGCCCTTTTCCTAACATATACTATTGTTTCTATGCATTTTAATTTTATGTCTACGTATCTCTCCTTTAATTAAAGTCTGCTAAACATGGATTACCTGATATTTATTTGTTTGAAAATACTTTAGTTCACTTTCATTATTGAAAGTCTTCTCATTGCTCAAAGAATTAGATTGACAATTATTTTCTTTCAGCACTTTGAATGAATATGTCATTACATTGTCTTCCCTTTATGATTGTTTCTGTTGCAGTATGAGCTGTAAGTCTAATTTTGACTATTTTGAATGTAACTCACTTCTTATTTCTGACTACTTTTGAGATTTTATTCTTTGTCTCCGAATGACAACAGTCTTATCCTGCTGCATCTGTGTGCTGTTTCATTTTTATTTATTCTGCTGCAGGTGTGTAGGGCTTCTTGGATATATGTATTGATATATTTTATTAGTCCTAGAAAATTCCAAGACTGTCTTTTCTACTGCATGCTGTCTGTCTTCTTTCTCTGGGACTGCAATTTCACATAACTTCTTAGGACTTTTCTTATGTTTCTTAACTTCTCTTTTGTATTTTCAGTCCTACTGTCACTCTTCATATTTCATTCTGGATATTTCCTTCTGATGAATATTCCAAAACTCTAGTTCTCTTTCCAAGTACATTTAACCTATTGTTAAATCTGTCCACCTGTCCATTGAGCTTTTAATATTGATCATTGTATTTTTCACTTTCTATTTGATAATTTCTTATGGTCTTTATTTCTTGGCCAAAATTTTAATCTTGTTGTTTTATTTTTAAAATATAATAATTATGGTCATTTTAAGGCCATCATTTGATATTTTCATCTTCTGGTCCCTCTATGGGTCTAGTTTTTAATATCTGTTATGTTTCTTGGTTTTCATTAGTATTGTCTGGACTTCTTCTCTATCCGGTTATTTTTCACTAAGAGTTCTAAATTGTGCCCCAAAACATCGTAGACATAACTTGTGGTCTCAGATGACATTAACTTCTACCACAAAGATGTATACTGCTTCTTTTTTTTAATTTAATTTTTATTTTATGTTGGAGTATAGTTGATTTAAAATGTTGTGCTAGTTTCAGGTGTACTAGATGTATACTGCTTCTGGCAAGCAGTTCAGGACACTGGCAATTAGGGTCTATCTCAGTCCAAGTTCAGAGACTTAAGATAATGTAAAGAAAGCTAAGTCCTTGGGAGAAAAACATTTACTTACAACCCCCTCCGCCTTTACTGCTAGCGCATAGATCTACAGAGGCTCCACACCAAGTAGATGGATTCACCAGGGCTCCCACATTGGATCCTCAACTGCAATTTTGGCCCTCTAGTTCTTTGTGACTCTTAACAACGTTGTTCAGCTTCTTATCTCCTCAGATATTTCTTCCAAATCGGTAGCCACCTCCTGGGGAAAAGGAATTCTACATGCCAGGCTTACCTTTATGGGTTTCCTTCCTCTACTAGATTTTAGTTCCATAATTCTTCACTGCGTTGTTAGCTTAAATTTTTCTGTTAATATTTTCCCAGCTTTTCTATTTGATTTTAGCAAGAAAAATTAGATCTAGCTTCCAAATTCATTACTCAAAGAGGAAATCCCCGTTTAACTTTCTTTAAGCCAACATTGACTAAACATACTTTAACACAAACATACCTTTTCCATGGAAAATTTGTTAAGGCACTTGGAGAATACAGTTTTGGGAAATGATGATATAATTAACCTAGCACATTAGTATACATTCTGTATGGTATTTTTGTATACAAATGATTCCAAAATATCGTATTTACCATTTTACTTTCTGAGAAAACATTGAGCATTATGAGCACTATTTATTATTGTTTTCTTAATGAATCAAGGTCACAATTATTTTTATACTGCTATTCACATTTTAATAATGATATACATCCATATTTATATGTTCATCTGTTACTATTGAGTTATATTTTATTCACCAACCATCTGGGGGGGGGAAATACTGAATATTATTTCTTTTATTCCATGAAACAAGGTCATGATCATTAACATTATTTATTGCAATTTTAAAATTATAATTTTCCAGGGGCTGCTGTGGCTTATTCAACCTCAATACTGAGCACCCGATATGTACTGGTTTTCTTCTGTGCATTCAGTCTCAACAAAGGCCAATGCAACAGGTGCTATTTAAAAAAATATTTATTACTTATCTATTACTTATCTATTACTTATTTATTACTTATCTCCATGATGTCATTTTATTTTATTTTATTTATTTATTTTTAAACATCTTTATTGGAGTATAATTGCTTTACAGTGGTGTGTTAGTTTCTGTTTTATAACAAAGTGAATCAGTTATACATATACATATGTCCCTATATCTCTTCCCTCTTGCGTCTCCCTCCCTCCCAACCTCCCTACCCCAGCCCTCTAGGTGGTCACAAGCACCAAGCTGATCTCCTTGTGCTATGCGGCTATTATTACACCTGATTTTCAGGTAAAGGATGTAGAGCACAGAGAGATCTGGTAGCATGCTAGGTCACACAGTTGGGGAAGAAGAGGAGCAGGTGCCAACCCATCATTTCAGGTTCACACTGGGTTCCTTAAAAACAAAACAAAACTGCTCTTTGGAATGAATAGGTCAAAAGAACCCATCATTTGTGTTTTTTAAATGATTAATTTTCATTTTCTCACCTCTCACTTTTGTTGAGTAGCCATCATTGAATCTCTAAATTATATGTGCTCACCCTGTGTGTCTCCATTGTACCAGAGAAAGAGTGAGAGTAAACACGTTTTGATGAGGGTGGGAAGGTGCGTCCTGTGATGAAAACACAGACTTTTACTGCCTAAACATCTGCTTCAGCTGCACACAGGGCTATTCTTTGTTTTTAGTTTGCTTACCTCCTCATTTTTTAGTATAACGAATGTTATGTTGATTACATGAAAAAAACACAAGATTAGAAGATTTGTTCCTTTTTGTTTTGTTTACCACATCTGCATACATATTACACTAAGTCTCTCCATCTTGAAAGAGTTCCCAGGGAAAAACTTTCGATCAAAACAGGCAGCTTTACAAACTCAGTTCAGTTCAAAGGAAATACTGGCTTTTGCACTGCCAATAGCAGCAATCCACCTGTCTGGTGATGTTTAAGAATTGATTTCCAAGAACTGGTATTTTGAGTGTGGGATGGAAGGGACTTAGAGAGCATCACTGCAGGAATTGCAGGTTGGCGTTTGATACTTGAGTATGAATTGTACGTGGACGCTGCACTAGGTTCAGTGGGGATGCAGAAATGCAAGGGCTGCCATTTCTTCTGTGCCCTAGAGAAATCTTCAGACCAGGGACACAGGCGGGTGACTGTCCACTGCAGCTTTGCTTGTAAGAGTAAAAACTGGAAAGTCTCACACATCCATTGGGGGACAGAACAAAATAAATTTTAGCATAGAAACACAATGAGCTTTTTTATATCACTGAAAATGAATTAAATTAGTACAGCAAAAGCATACTGAACAGAACCAAGTAGTTTTTATGGAGCCAGTAATTTACAGTACAGTTGTCCCTCAATATCAGTGGGGGAATTGGTTCCAGGATCCCCGTGGACACCAAAATTCCTGATGCTCAAGTCTCTTATATAAAATGGCATATTATTTGCATATATCCTATGCACCTCCTCCCGTATACTTCAGATCATCTCTGTATTACTTATAATACCTAATACAACGTAAATGCTATGTAAATAGTTGCTGGCACGTGGCAAATTCAAGTTTCTGGATTTTTTTTTTTTTTTTAGTATTTTTGGTCTGCAGTTGAATCTGTGGATGTGGAACCCGCAGATACAGATGGCTGACTGTACAAAAATATTGGTGGGAAGGATCTAAACCTGCTTCAGTATAGTGGTCATATTTGGAAATAGGAATGGGATCAGGAAAGGGTCCACAGGGAGCTTCACTTTGCTGTAGACACAGAGAGGTAGCCCAGCTCCCCCTTCTGGGAAGGACTGGCTGCCCTGCAGTGGGGTATGTGGACAGACAGCCCTCAGCTGCAGTTCTTTCAGAGCCAGCCTCAGCTGCAGAGTTGCCTTGTTTGAGGTCACATCATTGGGGGCAGCTCATACCCAGTGACTGAGGGAGGTTGGGGTTTTGTTTTATGCATCTATGTTTTATTTTATCACACCCTGCACCCACCAGGGAAAGATCACTATAGATTTGTAGATTCTGAGTTTTATTTTCCTCTCATTAACTTGAGGAAGGACAGTTTTGCTCACTGAAGTTCATCTTTCAGAGACTGACTTTCTCATGTAAACCATGACTGTATGAATCCAGGCCCCCCAAATGAAGTACTAAATGTATACGTACTTTGAGGGGGGGAAAAGAAAACATAAGTGCCTGACCCTAATACCTTTCTTCTTTCACATAATCATCATCACCAGTATCCTCTTCAACTACTTGCTAAAAACACAGTGGCAGGGAAATGAGGTAAACATGAGACAGGGAGCGTGTGTGTACACACATGTGCATGCATGTGCACATATGCGTGTGCATGTATGTATGTGTTATGATTTCCAGAACTATAGAGAGTATTAGCTTGTTTGGATTGCATTAATGAAATACTATAGATTGGGTAAACAATAGACACTTATTTTCTCACAGTTCTGGAGCCTGGAGGTCCCAGATAAAAGTGCTAGCATTTTCAGTTCCTGGTGAGGGCTCTCATCCTGACTTGTGGATGGCCGCCTTCTCCCTGTATCCTCACGTGGCCTTTCCTCAGTGCATGGGCAGGGGAAGAACGCTCTGGTGTCTCTTCTTATAAGGACACTATTCCTAGTAGATCAGGGCCCCACCTTTATAACCTCATTTAACCTTAATTACTTCCTCAGAGGCACCCCCTCCAATGACAGCCATACTTGAGGTTAGGACTTCAAATATGGATTTTGGGATAACACAAACATTCAGTCCATACCACAGAAGATTAAGTTAGATTCATTCAGAAGCAGAATCTCAAGTCCTGAGTTATTGAAACTGTAGATTTCGGGGAATGGGAACAGAATGGGATGGCAGAGAAACAGTTGGAGGAAAAAACCTTTACCAGAAACAGAGGTGGGAGTCCAGCCTTCAGAGGTAGGTGCCATCAGGAATGGCCTTCTGCTTAACAGAGAACTTTATTGTACAGCAGTTTTAATTCCTGCATACAGAACTAACAAGTAGTAAAATGCTTCCAACACCTCATCAGAGAAGACAAAGCTCATAGAAAATGCAAGAGTAGAATAGTGTTTTTCTTGGCAAACTTTCTCGTGTGGGTCCAAAGCAAGATGGTGTTGGCAGGCACCAGTAGAGATGAGAACCGTTATTCCCACTCACCTGCTAATACCCAAGGTTCTCATTTTTAAAAAGGTTTTCCTAAAGGCTTCCATTTTTACCCCTATAATTTTTAGGCTCTTTCACAGTAGGTTATAAGAGTAATTATGTTTATCCTTTATTTGGCTAAAACTAATGAACAAGTGATAAACAACTCAGCATTTTCTCCCCTGTTGAATAATGAATATTAATTTGCCCATCAAAAAGGGACTGGCAGTCACTACCAGTCTTGGCACTGACTAATTTATATGCTAAGGCATCGAAGGGCTGCCACAGTTTTTGTAAGGAAAGTATGTCCAGATGTTCTCGGAGAGCTTAAATTGCTGATGGAACCAATTTGTGGACTCAGCCATATGAGCTACCAGGGACTGAGTTTTGGCTCCAAAGACCTGATTGGAATTGCAGTCTTCTGATGGCATCATAGCCTGTCATTTAACTTCTCAGTAATTGATTTGAAAATGTCTGTGCTTGGGAAATACATCATCAGCAAGCATCAGGAACTTGGCCAAGGGCAGTCTCAGTGCCATCTTTAGTGACATATGGTGGTTTCGGTGCTTCTGATGACACAAGCATATGGACTTTTGGGTTCTCCTCTTGGGAGGAGGGGCTGATGTGTTTAGTCCTATGGACTGGGTTTCTGTATAAACACAACAGTGCTTTGCCTGGACATTCAGAATTTCCCTTGTCCTGAGAATTCTTTGGGTAGCATTTATTAAGGCTCTATCTTCCCACATCAGCAATGGATGGTCTGATATGACCAAAAGGAAGCAGTAAAACAAAGACATGTGTCAGCATTTTTGTATTTTTGTAGAACTTCAGAAAAAAAATTGTCTTAAATGCAAAAGAGACTTGACTTGAAGGAAATAGTAAGAAGTTAAATTATCTCATATTATGAGGCAGATATTTCTAATCTAAATTAAGCTGGAGCTAATGAGAATGTCAACAGAAGTTGATAAATTATTAACTTTTCTGCTCTCATGAGGGAGGACACACTCCCCCCACCTCCAATTCAGCCACCGCTTCAAAGAAACAAGTGGAATCAAACAAGATACCTAGACAACTCACTTCTTGTCTGCTCCCTTCACTCAGAATCCTGACATAGGGTCTTCTGTTGAGAGTCACTGCTGGGATTCAATCTTTCTTTCTTTCTTTCTTTCTTTTTTAACTAAAGGGAAAACCAAAACCATAAAGCATTTATGAATTAAACCTGACACTGTCCCTCGTTTATCTCTCATTACCAGATGAGACCAGTACATAACTACATCAGTGCAGTATGTCTTTACGTTTGAAAAGGATTCCATCAGTGAATAAAGAGGAGGGGGGGTGGGGGGAGTGCAAAAACATAAATGGGACAGTGGAACAGTTTTGTGTATTTTAAGATAGTGTGGATTTTAGCATCCACAGTCCACCCCACTTCTGATACTAATTTTAAGTTCAGGGATTTCTCAAAACCGCCTTCAGTCCCAATAATTCCCTGGATGAACTCACATAACTCACTGAAAACTGTTATACTCATGGTTATGGTTTATTTCAGAGAAAGGACATCCATTAACATCAATAAGGAGAAGAGACACATGAAGCAGAGCCCTACAGCCCAAATGTGTCCTTTCCCTGTGGAGTCATGGAGAACACTAACCCCTCATGGCAGCAACACATGACAACATGTATAGAGTATGGCCAACCTGGATAGCTCACTCAGTGTCCAGAGTCTTTATGGTGGCCGCATGGTCAACTGCCCACATGGTTGACCTTTAGTTTCCAGGTCCTCTGGGAGTAGAGTGAACACTACAAGACCCAAAGTCCTCATCATAAATCACATTGTTAGACTGTCCAGTGACCAAAGCCCTCAGGTGAACAAAGACACTCCCATCAGGCAGGACATTCCAAGAACCTAGAGGTGCCTTCCAGTAGCTTCAGGCAAAGGCCAGACCTCTCTTTGGGCAAGGTTAGATCCTTTATTACCCAGAAAGTGACAATTATTCCAATAATTCCAGAGAATATTTTACAGAGGAATTAACCCAGTTGAGGCTCAGGAGCAAGACAACAAGTTTGAAGAGTCTTGAGTACCATGCTGGGGATCTGAGCCCTTATCTTGTGAAGAGCAAGAAACTAATCCTCCAGGTGTTGAAGCAAGACCAGATATGGGCTCTGGGAATTTGATTCCAGTGACACGGAAGTAGATGCATTTGGGAGGGGGTGTGTGCACAGGAGCAGACAAGAAGAGAGAAACCAAAAGCAAAAAGACCAGATGACATGTCTCTTAACCTCTGAGACAGCTAAACTCACCCTACAGGTAATGAGAACTTTGTCTCTGAAATCCAAAGCCAGTTTCAGAATTGATCAGAACAAAAAGCACATTTGACTTTTCTACTTTACTTATTGATAGCAGAATTTAAATTTCAAGAAAAAACAAAATATGGAGATATTAAAAAGGTTTTGCTATTTAAGCAGGCTGAATGTTCAGGGTGAGTACATGTGTAATACAGAGGGATCATAGGTGAGTGAGTTCTGATATGGTAAACACAGGAGAGTGTGAGGATGGAGAAATTATGCACCAGAAGGAAGTGTGTGCATAGAAGCTGTTCTAGGATGGGTGCAATGCTCCCCAGCTAAACATGGGGGTGGGAGGAAGAAAGGATGAACAGAGGGTGTAGGGGTGAAATCCCTTCTCTGACCCATGGCACTTCTCATGGGGAAGCTCTAGGTCATCTGGGTTCTCCCAGATAACGGTGACTTCATTTTCCTTCCATTCAGAATAATTTAAATATCTCTACCTCTCTCTGAATTTTCATTAAGAAATTCATTTATTTTAGCAATAATTTTTTAACAGCATTTCCTGTTAATCATAAGAATGGCATTTCATTAATAATAGTTTGCAGACAGGTCACTGGACTAAATATTTTGGTTGCTGTTCTGTATTCCTCCATCCTTGGAGAGGATACTTTTGTCATGGAAGGCGGATGGAGAAGCAATCTGTAAAGCACAGACTACACTTGAAATTCTGATGATTTGAATGGGAACACTCTGGTCTCCCCCAGGACTGAGTCCTTTGCATGGATGGAGCCCATCTGGGGTTTGTGGATGCAGGATGAGCCATGGAGGGACTCCAAAAACATCTGGAGACATCACCCTATGCACACTCTAATCCAAAAGAAGCCACAGAACCCCTCATCAGTCGGATGTGTTGCAAATCTCTGGGAGACAGAAGGAAAAGAGTCAGATAGTCGGAGGGTGCCAGGTCTCTGAACAGGCAAATCCTTTGTGAGATTACTGAGATGGAACCTGTATTTATAATAATGTGCTGTTGTAATCCAGTGACGCTGCAAGAAGGGACAAGAAATTACTGATTAAATCTCAATGAGCAAATGTTCTAGTGCAACTTCCCAGGGAATATATAAAGCTCGATGATCCTCAGGACACACCTCTATCCCACAAAGAAGGAAGCTCAAGGTTCCTTTGGGGGGTTTTCTAGGGACCTTGCCCCCGGGAGCCAGAAGAGATAAGGGATCGTGACTTAGAAACACAGTTGAAGCAGCCCCTAGAGTAATTGTCACTTCTGTGCCATGGGTCGTCATTATGGGTGTAATTAAGTAACGGAAGATGCTCTGTTGGGGGAAGCTCAGAGTGATTATTTAAATGCAGGCTCATAAGATAGGTTAAAGAACAGAGTATTCTAAAAATAAGTAAGCCAAATTATCCGTCATGTTCAATTTATTTAGCCACTGGTGGAAAGGAAAAGTCTCACACGAGGAAAGATAATTAGGATTTCAGGTCGCTGTGATCATGGACCACATCAGAGAGTGGGTTTGGCCAATGCCGTCCATGTCCTGATCAGACTTGTGCGGGTTGATCTGTGTGACTAGAGCCCCAGATGCCCCAGCATGCACCATTACCCAGGCTTTTGACACATCTTTTTCTCACTAGTGATGATGTCTATCACCAGGGAAAGGTTTTTCTGGACAAATACAGCCACTTGCTCAGATTAAAATATATTGTGTGCATTCACCAACATTCTTTCTTTACACTCCTTTTTGTGTTGGGGTTTTCATCAGTTTCTCGAGCTGCTGTAACAAAAGACCACACTGGGCATCATAAACAACCGAATCTATTCTCTCACAGTTCTGGAGGCCGGCCGTAAGTCCAACCTAGGTGTGGGCAGGCTTGATTCCTCTTGTGGCTGTGAGGAGGGATCTCTCCCAGGGCTCTCCCCCAGTTCCCGGTGGTTTCCTGGGGATCTTTGATGTTCCTTAGCTAATGGCAACATAACTCCAATCTCTGCCTTCATCTTCCCATGGTCATCTTCTCCCTGTGTCTCTTCACATCATCTTGACTCTGTGTCCAAATTTCCCCTTTTTATGAGGACAGGTGAGGGTCACCCTAATGCTCTCATTTTAATTTGATTACTTCTGTAAAGAGCTTCTTTCCAAATAAGGTCACCTTCTCAAATTCTGGGGTTTTTCATTACTTGGGGGATAAAATTCAACCCTTAACAGGGTTGTATTAGATTTCTGTAATGTTTGAATTTGAGGGGGTACCAAAGTGTGTCACCCCAAAATATATCTTTTTGGCATACGTATTATTTTGAGCTAAAGTTTACTGAGAACCAGAAGACACAAAAAAAAGCTATAAAGACTGGGCAAAATTTTCCTATTTTAAAGGAAATTTGCATTTATAAAGGAAATTTCCATTTGTAGAGATGTGTTTCTCTCCTTCTTAAAGGAAGAGGAGGACTCTTAAGCCTTACCAGTGGAGGAGGCACCAACTTAATCTGCATAACAAACCCTACTAAACAACCCTTGTTTACCATACTTTTCCTGGCCACTTTCCCACAACTTGCCTCCCCTGACCAGAAGCAAAAAAACCCCTCTTCCTTTGTTCATATTTAAGCCCACATGATAGGGATAGAGTAGCATAATTAAATAGTTAGTTTAGAAATCCCACTAGGGGATTAAGGACAGAAAGGGAATTTTAAGGAAGTTTGGGAGACTGTTGTAAGCTAATGAGCACTCAAGAAAAGAATCCAGTAACCAAGCAACAATCTACTCTACCTTGAAGGAAGACCATGTGCATTCAAGCACCAAGCACACTCAAGCCATAAACATAAAACATAAGACAATAGGTATGGGGTCTGAATCTTGGTAACATGAAGTCAGAGAGTTAATGGTCCTTGAAGAATAGCATTTCTGCATGTAGCCAAGACAGGAATATAAGTGAAAGGGGAAAGAAACTAGGTGAAAGGGGACATTATACTGAAACCTGAGATGAATTACCATATTTTAGTATATATCACCACCCTTTTGTTAATGTAAATATAATTTAAATAGCGCCATGACAGTCCTGGTTAAACCATATAGGGTCAAAGGAGGAGCTAATGATGTATATCTTGATGTCTGCCAAAGAATGAGGAAAAAGTGGTCTTGTCTCCTCTCTACTTTTTCTTTGATTATAAAAATGTAACCCTCTTTGTTCTCCGGGCTGTGCTCCCTTGCCTGCCCACTTGTATCTCTCACAAGTATCCTATGCTAATAAATCCACTGTTTGCCTATCCCTTTGCCTCATGCTGACTTCCTTCTGTTATGAGACAAAAGAAACTGAGCTTCAGTAAGTCCTAACACCAGATGAGTGGTTTCAATTAAAAGACAGTGGGTTTGAGTCCCCTCCTAAATCAGGGACCACGGATTCAAGTCCCATCCAAGAAAGAATGCGTTTTCACAAGTTTAACCACGTTTTTGAATTAGTCCTCTCTAGGTGCTTCCATGCATATGCACAATGCATTTGTTAATAAACTTCCATTTTTCTCTTGTTCATCTGTCTTTGGCCAGTTTCATTTACAAAGCTCGGGCCACGAACATAGAAGGGTAGAAGAAAAAACATTTTTCCTCACTGACAATTTCTTCTAAATTATAGGAGAAAAAAAAGTCAAGCCTGGATGACCACATTTTACATGAAAAGGCCAAGTCGAAACAGGATGCCTCATGAATGCTCTTGGGTGGATGGCCACCAGGTTTGATTTGTGTATTTCCATAGGCTCCTCCCATCAATCCATGGAGAGTTGCTCTGGAGGGTGAGCAACAAAGTCTCCCCCATGAGGCTTTGCAAGCATAGTAGCTTTTCCTGTTACAGGTTCAGGTTCAGGGTTCTGTACCATGTTCTGCCATCTTGCCAAGGGAATTATAGATTTTGCATATAGCAGCACAGAACCATCCAAAAGCAATGATTATAATTATAGTGCCTTCAAACTTGATTTCCTGACCTTAAATGGACTTTGACCAATGTATTTCTGCAGAACATTGCCTGGATCTTCCTTGGTGGAGCTTACGAATAATGATGTTTTGTCCCAGTTGAATACAGCAAATTGGGTGCAGTGGAGCAAACACTAGACAGCTCAAAGATGCAATAGTGGCTTTGGAGGGCAAGATGGTTTGGTGAGAACAAATAGGGACAAAGATGGAAAAAGCTGGTGAGGGACCTGGAAAGGAGCCAAGGGCCACCTCCCTGCCCAAATCTGATCCTGCTGCCCTTGCTCTGACTCCTGAAACTCTGGGTGCAGAGTTCAGAACAGCATCCAGGGGTGTTGACTTTAGCATCTGAAACCCAGATGAGATTCGTCCCGGCTGTGTGCCTTTGTACAAATGTCTGACCTCACCTTCCTTCTCTGTAAATGCGGATGTTAAGACCTACCTCAAAATCAGGATGAAATGCAGTTGAGTCATGACAGTGTTAGAGTTGACTCGAGTCTGTGTTCCTGGTAAACAGTGACTGTTTCAGAAAAACCCCACCTCAGACTTTTGAGATCCTAGAAATGGCTTACTGCAAAGACCCCCTCCTGACGCGACTTAGATGACAAACACAGTGCCCCTCTACTTGCTTACCTACAATGAGGCCTGACATAGACCCTCCAAATTCCTATTCTTTTCCTCACAAATGACTTGCTTCATTGTGCCTGCTGATCAATAAAAATAAAATGCTTGTTAGCAAAAGTTTAATTAAACATTTCTCCTTCTTCTGGATCCTTGGACTTTGACCTGTGACTCAGCCCGAGGCAGCCCACAGCCCTTCCTGGAAACAGGCTGGCCACTGTTCCACCAGGCCACACTTTCATCCCACCCTCCCACACCCCTTTCTTTCTAGTCCTGCTGACTCCTCCTCATAAAAGGAAAACATGTCCTGCCTGGCCTTTGAGATACTTGCAGATCTCACAGGTGGGAGCTTTGCCCACTGCAATAGTCCCTTCCCCCTTCTTACACTAATCCTTTCAGAATCATCTCCCCAACCTAAGTCTTCATTTGTTTTTTTTTTGTTTTTTGTTTGTTTGTTTGTTTGTTTTGCGGTATGCGGGCCTCTCCCGTTGCGGAACACAGGCTCCGGACGCGCAGGCTCAGCGGCCATGACTCACGGGCCCAGCCGCTCCGCGGCATGTGGGATCTTCCCGGACCGGGGCACGAACCCCTGCCCCCTGCATCGGCAGGCAGACGTTCAACCACTGCGCCATCAGGGAAGCCCTCTTCATTTGTTTTTTATGGGCGTGGGCGACCTGCATCTGAATGTGACCTTGCACAGATATCTCCTTTCTTTTCTCTGTTAAATGGAGATGTTGAGACCTGCTTCAGAGAATTGGTATTAAAGATAATAAAAATAGGGAGATAAGAAAAACACAGGGCATATGCGTGAATGAAATGGTTCCTGTTATAAACTGCTGCTTAGAAGACCGTGTAAGCTGTTCTGGGGAATAAACCAAATCTTTAAAACTACAAGATAAGCATGACAATCTTTGGGGCCAGTTCAAAGTCCATGGGAACCTAAAAGATCCTTACCATTCTGTTGTTAAGAGCTAAGTAAGGGCAGATGGATAAACAAACCAATTGATGAGCACATTGACCCACATTAGCAGTTCTATTCCAAATTTCTAGATTTGGGTAGACACCTTCATTAGTTCTGTTTTGGATAGTACATGAAGCTTTCTCAAATACGGGTGGACTTACAGAGACTTGTGGGCTCTGCCTAAACATTAGGAGTCACAAAAAACATTTAGATGCATGATTCTGACTTTGATGGAGCACGGGTGACACTTTCCTGGAAGAACAAGAGGATTCTGCTTTTGTAACTCATCAAATCCAGGTTCATAAGCTGGAGTCACAGGAAGGAATTGGATGACTGGCCACGTTGCCTGTTCTTAATTCTACATATCTGCCTTCCTAACAGTATGTTGGCATTCCTCTTGGGTTAGAGTGGTTATTTTATTGTTTCCCTTCTTTAGATAGAAGTAGTAAGCAATTGAGGGATCCCTTACTGTGTTCAAGGTTCTGTTCAAGGCTCTTGAGAAACACTGGTGAGAAAAACAAGAAAAGTTTCTGCCCCACCCAAGAGAACCTGAATTCATAAATAGGTCTTGAGAGTGACTGTGGAATAGGAAACTGAGGTCAACATGACAAAGGCATCTGTCTTCATGCATCTGGACACCCCATAATATTTCTAGAGTTGTCTGGGACCATCTCATGACTTTTTATTTTTTATCCTTGGGTTGGCCTAATTATTTCCACTTCCCAGCTATCTCTACCCCCCATATTTAGTCCATGAAGAAACCAAGGGTGCCTGTTAGTATATTATTTATCACACACTAAGGACGTCTCCACAATAAGATGCCAAATGCATCATCTCATAAAATTTACTGGGAAGTAGAAAAGAGAAATTAAACACAGAAAGCTGTTAGATATTATGCAAAATTAAACATGTTACCTGCTCCACTCTGCCAGCCCATGTTTCTGAGTGATAAATCCACCTGCCCTGGAAGAAGTGTGTGGTTGTAATTAATATCTACAGTGTAGACCAAGCCATTTTCAAGAGCCACCGGAGCTGGGAAAACTAAAAAGTGTTCAGTTCCAGGAATGAACTAGCCAAAGAATGTCCTTCCTTGGAGGAGATGAATAGCAATGCTTATCTACATACAAACTGAGCTAGAGGATATTGAAAATAGCCCAGGGGAGCAAAACAGTAATAATAGCTAAATACTCATAATTCTCTTCGTCTGGAGGAGAAAAACACCCATTGCAATTGCTAATTTACTCATTAATAGATTTTGAAAAATTTGAGATACCATATAACCAGCATTAAATCATTAACCAGAACTTTATTAACATCTGTGAAATCTCCTTATTCTCCTTCAGTCACTAATCCCCGCAATCCACCCACCCACCCATGGGGAACCACTCTCCTGACTTCTAATATCATAGATGAGTTTTGCCCTATTTTTGAACTTTCTGTAAATGGAATCATACGATATACACTCTTTTGTGTCTGACTGCTTTCACTAAACATTTTATCTGTAAGATTTGTCCTTCTTATGAGAGTTGGAGTTTATTCATTCTCTGGGAATGAACCAAAATTATGTTATTGCTATGAGCTCTGGGGAAATTCTCAGGCTGAGGCTATTGAAGATAATGCTGCTGTGAACATTCTTGTGTGTGTCTTTTTGGGGAAACATATGTCTCTATCTATTTGGAATATAGGACTAAGAGTGGAATTGTTGGGACAGACAGTCGACTTTCATTATTCACAATACTTGTCTTACAAAGTCACTGCAAACACTGAACTAGCAAATACTGAGACTGCTCCTAGGGGAAATACAGGGTTAGGTTCCTGTGAGCCACTTGTTAAAACATTTTCATCACCTGATCAGTACATAACCTTGTCTTATGTGTGTTTCTGATTAAAGACACCTTATTTAATTTATACTGTTAACTCATTAGCCTTGAACTCACTGGCAACAGCACTATAACTCATGCCAGAATGAAACCCATCTAACACACGTATTTTCTCCACAAGGCACATCACAACCTTCTTTTGCTTAGAAATGAAGGAGAAGACTTCAACACTATGCTTGGGAGCATTTTTAAAGCAAAAACACCAATAAAAGGCACACACATTTGAAAAACAAACCATGGTACTAAATAGACCATGAAATGGACACCTGTTTACAGTATGAGAGCTGAAGCAACACAGCAGAGCATAATTTTGTTTGACCTCCGTTGTTCTGTGCACGTCCATGAATTTCAGTGGAAAGCCATAAACATTAATTTGGGGATTCCAAATAAATTTTAGTGAGTATATCAATTTGCAAATATGAAATCTGCAAATAATCAGGATCAACTGTGTACTCAGTTTTAGTAAATAATGACAAACAATTTTCCAAAGTGGTTGTACAAATTAAAATTTTGAGAAGTGGGTAGGTGAAAATGATATCTTAAATTTCATTGTTCTAAAGATGAGTATGACTGTTAATGTGTGATAGAGTTGGTTGTGCCACATTCTAACTGGTCTTTTTTTTTTTTTTCAATTTTAGCAATTCTACTGGGTGTAGCTGTTACCCTAGTGTTATGAGTTTGCATTTTTTGAAAACAAATAAGGTTGAGCACCTTTACACGTTTGTCACCCATGTGGATATTCTCTTCTGGAAATGCCTGTTTATGTTATTGCCTAATTTTTCTATTGGGTTGTCTGTCTTTCCAATTGATTTTCAGAAGTTAGTTATCTATTCTAGACATGAGGCCCTTGAAAGATATATGTATTAAGAATATATCTCTCATTTTATAGCTGCTTTTCATTCTTTCAATGGACTCTTTTGTTGGACGTATGTTCTTAAACTTAATATTGTATAATTTTATCATATTTCCCCAATATGTTTAGCGTTTTTTGTCTTCAAGCAAAGAGGTCTTTGAGTATTTCAAGTTTACAGAGATGTGCTTGGACATTTAGGTCTCTAATGCATCTGGGATTGATTTTTCAGCACGGTGTGAGTTAGAGATGAAAGCCTATTTTGTTCCACATGATGTCAACTTGACTGAGCCCCAGCTATTGAAAAGACCATGCTTCCCTTACTGCACTCTGATATCAATTAAATGAATTCAATTAATTATTCATCATCTTCCCACAAAGAATATCTCAGCCACAAATGACTTCACTGGTGAATTCCTCCACACATTTAAGGGGAAAATAACACTAATCTTATGCAGACTCTTCCAAACAATGGAAAAATTGAGAATATTTCACATACTTTTTATAAGGCCAACATGACTTTGACAACAGACTGACAACAATGATATAAGAAAGGAAAATTACAGGCTTATCTTTCATGACCACAGATGAAAAAACCCCTAAATAATACCAGATTGACTTAGAAATGCATTTAAAAAAAGGATAATACATCACTAACCACTGGGTTTTATTCTATGAATGCAACATTGAAAAATCAATAAATAAAATTTACTACATTTACATAAAAGGATGAAATATCTCACCTTCACTTCAGTAGACACAGGAAAATCACTGGACATATTCAACACCCATTCATAAAAAGCTCTCAGCAGACTATAAAAAGAATGGAACTTCCTTTATCTGATGAATGCTACCTACTGCAAACATGCTTAGTGGTGAAATAGTGAAAGTTTTCTCTTAGTATAAGGAGTAAGACAAAAATGCACACTTCAATACAGTTTCAAGGAAAGAAGACTGATGAAGTCACTGAATTTAATTATAGATTTGTTTAATTTTCCTTTCAGTTCTATCAGTTTTTGCTTTAGGTGTTTTGAAGCTTTGTTGTTAGCCACATACATATTTAAGATTTGTCAAGTCTTCTTAGCAAGTTGACCCTTTTATCATTATTTAATGTCTGTATTTATTCCTGGTATTAATTCTTCTTTTGAAGTCTCCTTTGTCTGAGATTAATATAGCCACTTCAGCTTTCTTTGGTTTATTGTCTGGGTGGTGCCTCATTTTCTATCATTTTTCTCCTTCCTTCCTTCCTTCCTTCCTTCCTTCCTTCCTTCCTTTTATAAAAGCTTTATAGACATATAATGTACATACTATAAAATTCACCATTTTAATGTGTACAATTCAGTTTTAAAATTATATCCACAGAGTTGTACAACCATTCCCATAATCAATTTTATAACATTTTCATTATCACAGAAAGAGATCCTGTACACACAGCAGTCACTCTCCATTTCCCCATCCTTCCCATCTCCATTCCATCCTCACCCCTAAACTACAAAGCTCTAGGCAACCACTAATCTTTCTTTCTCTATAGATTTACCTGTCTTGGACTGTTTATATAAATGGAGTTATGCAATATATGTTCCTTTGTAACTGACTACTTTCACTTAGTATCATAATTTTTTAAAGGTTGATGTACATTGTAGTATGCATCAGTACTTCATTTCCTTTTATTGCTGAAAAATATTCCATTGTAGGCATATAGCATATTTAATTTCTCCATTCATCAGTTGGTGAACATTGTGCTGGTTCCACATTTTAGCTATTATAAATAATGCTGTTATACACACTGGTGTTATTGTATGGATGTATATTTTCATTTCTCTTGGGTAATACCCAGGAGTGGAACCACTGGAACATATGGTAACTTTTATGTTTAACTTTTTTTTCCTTTTCTTTCTGTATTTATTGAACACATACTCATTTCATAAATACTCTTGGAACTGAATACTTTTTGCTGAAAAATGAAACCCAGTTTATCTAACCTAGAAGTGAAGTAGAAACATTTTTAAGCACTTAGGAGATAAGTTATTTAAAAATTATCTTTCATTTAGTGTTCATGTATTTATTGTCTTGAGTATGGACTGCATTTATCTTTGCCAACAAAAATGTTCTTTTCCTTAAGGTTTTCGAGATTTAGCAAGGTAATAAATGTCTATAATTATATTAGTTTTCCTATTTATTGGTTGCAAGTTCATCTATTTTAAGTATTTATGCCTGAATGTTATTTAAATGAGCTAATGTTGAAGATTCTGGATGACATAAAATGCCTTTTTATTTTTCTTTTGAAATGTATTACTCTAATTGGAATCACAGTTTTAACATGGAGTTTGAGATGCTCATATATGCTTTACTTTTGCCAGAAGGAAAATTATGTAAATGAAGTAGTTCTAAGGCGGTCACATTGGTACAATATCTAAATCTAACTAGATTGAGAATAGTCACTTCTTATCTCTAACAATTTTTCATTACAGCACCCTAAGCAGATAGATGAAAAAAGATTACTTGAACCAACATATTTTTTCATAAAGCCTACCTCTTTCTTCCTACCTCTTTTTTTTTTTAAACATCTTTATTGGAGTATAATTGCTTTACAATGGTGTGTTAGTTTCTGCTGTATAACAAAGTGAATCAGCTATACATATACATATATCCCAATATCTACTCTCTCTTGCATCTCTCCCCCACCCTCCCTACCCCAACCCTCTAGGTGGTCAAAAAGCACCGAGCTGATCTCCTGGTGCTATGCGGCTGTTTCCCACTAGCTATCTGTTTTACATTTGGTAGTGTATATATGTCCATGTCACTCTCTCACTTCTCCCAACATACTCTTCCCCCTCCCCGTGTCCTCAAGTCCATTCTCTACTTCTGTGTCTTTATTTCTGTCCTGCCCCTAGGTTGTTCAGAAACATGTGTTTTGTTTTGCTTTTTAGATTCTATATATATGTGTTAGTATACAATATTTGTTTTTCTCTTTCTGACTTACTTCACTCTGTATGACAGTCTCTAGGTCCATCCACCTCACTAAAAATAACTCAATTTCATTTCTTTTTACGGCTGAGTAATATTTCATTGTATATATGTGTTGAATTTTGTGGAAAGTTTTTCTGCATCTATTGAGATGATCATATGGTTTTTCTCCTTCAATTTGTTAATATGGTTGATCACATTGACTGATTTGAGTATAGTGAAGAATCCTTGCATTCCTGGGATAAATCCCACTTGATCATGGTGTATGATCCTTTCAATGTGCTGTTGGATTCTGTTTGCTAGTATTTTGTTGAGGCTTTTTGCATCTCTGTTCATCAGTGATATTGACCTGTAGTTTTCTTTTTTTGTGACATCTTTGTCTAGTTTTGGTGTCTAGGTGATGGTGGCCTCATAGAATTAGTTTGGGAGTATTCCTTCCTCTGCTATATTTTGGCATAGAGTGAACTTACCTCAACATAATAAAAGCCATATATGACAAACCCACAGCCAACATCATTCTCAATGGTGAAAAACTGAAACCATTTCCACTAAGATCAGGAACAAGACAAGGTTGCCCAATCTCACCACTATGATTCAACATAGTTTTGGAAGTTTTTAGCCAGAGCAATCAGAGAAGAAAAAGAAATAAAAAGAATCCAAAATGGAAAAGAAGAAGTAAAACTGTCACTGTTTGCAGATGACATGATAGTATACATAGAGAATCCTAAAGATGTTACCAGAAAACTACTAGAACTAATCAGTGAATTTGGTAAAGTAGCAGGATATAAAATTAATGCACAGAAATCTCTTGCATTCCTATACACTAATGATGAAAAATCTGAAAGAGAAATTAAGGAAACACCCCCATTTACCACTGCAACAAAATGAATAAAATACCTAGGAATAGACCTACCTAAGGCGACAAAAGACCTGTATGCAGAAAACTATAAGACACTGATGAAGGAAATTAAAGATGATACAAACAGATGGAGAGATATACCATGTTCTTGGATTGGAAGAATCAACATTGTGAAAATGACTATACTATGTAAAATAGTCTACAGATTCAATGCAATCCCTATCAAAGTACCAATGGCATTTGTTCACAGAACTAGAGCAAAAACTTGCACAATTTGTATGGGAACACAAAAGACCTCGAATAGCCAAACCAATCTTGAGAAAGAAAAATGGAGCTGGAGGAATCAGGCTCTCGGACTTCAGACTATATTACAAAGCTACAGTAATCAAGACAGTATGGTACTGGCACAAAAACAGAAATATAGATCAATGGAACAGGCTAGAAAGCACAGAGAGAAACCCACACAAATATGGTCAGCTTATCTTTGATGAAGGAGGCAAGAATATACAATGGAGAAAAGACAACATTTTCAATAAGAGGTGCTGGGGAAACTGGACAGCTACATGTAAAAGAATGAAATTAGAACACTCCCTAACACAATACACAAAAATAAACTCAAAATGGATTAAAGACCTAAATGTAAGGCCAGACAATATAAAACTCTTAGAGGAAAACATAAGCAGAACACTCTATGACATAAATCACAGTAAGATCCTTTTTGACCCACCTCCTAGAAAATGGAAAATAAAAACAAAAATAAACAAATGGGACCTAATGAAACTTAAAAGCTTTTGCACAGCAATGGAAACCATAAATAAGATGAAAGGACAACCCTCAGAATGGGGGAAAATATTTGCAAATGAAGCAACTGAAAAAGGATTAATCACCAAAATATACAACAGCTCATGCAGCCCAATATCAAAAGAAACAAACAACCCAATCCAAAAATGAGCAGAAGATCTAAATAGACATTTCTACAAAGAAGATATACAGATTGCCAACAAACACATGAAAGAATGCTCAACATCACTAACCATTAGAGAAATGAATATCAAAACTACAATGAGGTACCACCTCACACCAGTCAGAATGGCCATCACCAAAAAGTCTACAAACAATAAATGCTGGAGAAGGTGTGGAGAAAAGGGAACACACTTGCACTGTTGGTGGGCATATAAATTGATACAGCCACTATGGAGAACAGTATGGAGGTCCCTTAAAAACTAAAAATAGAACTACCATACGACCCAGCAATCCCAATACTTGGCATATATGCTGAGAAAACCATAATGCAAAAAGAGTCATGTACCACAGTGTTCATTGCAGCAGTATTTACAATAACCAGGACATGGAAGCCACCTAAATGTCCATTGACAGATGAATGGATGAAGAAGATGTGGCACATATATACAATGGAGTATTAGTCATAAAAAGAAATGAAATTGAGTTATTTGTAGTGAGGTGGATGGACCTAGAGACTGTCATACAGAGCGAAGTAAGTCAAAAAAAGGAAAACAAATACCGTGTGTTAACACGTATATATGGAATCTAAAAAAAAATAAAAATGGTTCTGAAGAACCTAGGGACAGGACAGGAATAAAGACACAGACGTAGAGAATGGACTTGAGGACATGGGGAGGGCAAAGGGTATGTTGGGACGAAGTGAGAGAGTGGCAGGGACATATATACACTACCAAATGTAAAATAGATATCTAGTGGAAGCAGTCACATAGCACAGGGAGATCAGCTCGGTGCTTTTTGACCACTTTCATAGAATTTGTCCACTTCGTCCAGGTTGTCCATTTTATTGACATATAGTTGCTTGTAGTAATATCTCAAGATGCTTTGTAGTTCTGCCGTGTCAGTTTTTCCATCTCCTTTTTCATATCTAATTCTATTGATTTGAGTCTTCTCCCTTTTTTTCTTAATGAGTCTTGCTAATGGTTTATCAATGTTGTTTATCTTCTTAAAGAACCAGCTTTTAGTTTTATTGACTTTGCTATCATTTCCTTCATTTCTTTTTCATTTATTTCTGATCTGATCTTTATGATTTCTTTCCTTCTGCTAAATTTTTTGTTGTTCTTCTTCTTTCTCTAATTGCTTTTGGTGTAAGGTTAGGTTGCTTATTTGAGATGTTTCTTGTTTCTTGAGGTAGGATTGCATTGCTATAAACTTCCCTCTTAAGACTGCTTTTGCTGCATCCCATAGGTTTTTGGTCATCATGTTTTCATTGTCATTTGTTTCTAAGTATTTTTTATTTCCTCTTTGATTTCTTCAGCAATCTCTTGGTTATTAAGTTGTATACTGTTTAGCCTCAATATGTTTTTTATTTCTTACAGATTTTTTCCTGTAATTGTTATCTAGTCTCATAGCATTTTTGTCAGAAAAGATACTTTATATGATTTCAATTTTCTTAAATTTACCAAGGCTTGATTTGTAACCCAAGATATGGTCTATGTTGCAGAATATTCCATGAGCACTTGAGAAGAAAGTGTATTCTGTTGTTTTTGGAAGGAATGTCCTGTAAATATCAATTATGTCCATCTTGTTTAATGTATCATTTATAGCTTGCGTTTTCTTATTTATTTTCATTTTGGATAATCTGTTCACTGGTGAAAGTGGGGTGTTAAAGTCCTCTACTATGCTTGTGTTACTGTTGATTTCCCCTTTTATGGCTGTTAACACTTGCCTTATGTATTGAGGTGCTCCTATGTTAGGTGCATAAATATTTACAATTCTTATATCTTCTTCTTGGATTGATCCTTTGATCATTATGTAGTGCCCTTCTTTGTCTCTTATAATAGTCTTTATTTTAAAGTCCATTTTGTCTGATATGAGAATTTCTACTCCAGCTTTCTTTTGATTTGCATGGAATATCTTTTTCCATCTCCTCATTTTCAGTCGTATGTGTCTCTAGGTCTGAAGTGGGTCTCTTGCATACAGCATATATTTGGGTGTTGTATTTGTATCCATTCAGCCAGTCTGTGTCTTTTGTTTGGAGCATTTAATCCATTTACATTTAAGGTAATTATCAATTTGTTTGTTCCTATTACCATTTTCTTAATTGTTTTGGGTTCGTTGTTGTAGGTCTTTTCCTTCTCTTGTGTTTCTTGCCTAGAGAAGTTCCTTTAGCGTTTGTTGTAAAGCTGGTTTGGTGGTGCTGTAGTCTCTTAGCATTTGCTTGTTTGTAAACATTTTAAGTTCTCCATCGAATCTGAATGAGATCCTTGCTGGGTAGAGTAATCTTGGTTGTAGGTTTTTCCCTTTCATCATTTTAAATATGTCCTGCCACTCCCTTCTGGCTTGCAGAGCTCTGATGAAAGATCAGCTGTTAACCTTATGGGGATTCCCTTGTATGTTATGTCTTGTTTTTCCCTTGCTGCCTTTAATATGTTTTCTTTGTATTTAATTTTTGATAGTATGATTAATATGTGTCTTGGCTTGTTTCTCCTTGGATTTATCCTGTATGGGACTCTCTGTGCTTCCTGGACTTGATTGACTATTTCCTTTCCCATATTAAGGAAGTTTTCAACTATAATCTCTTCAAATATTACCTCAGTCCCTTTCTTTTTCTCTTCTTCTTCTGGGACTCCTATAATTTGAATGTTGGTGCATTTAATGTTGCCCCATAAGCCTCTGAGACTGTCCTCAATTCTTTTCATTCTTTTTTCTTTATTCTGCTCTGCCGTAGTTATTTCCAGTATTTTATCTTGCAGGTCACTTATCCATTCTTCTGCCTCAGTTATCCTGCTATTGTTCCCTTCTAGAGAATTTTTAATTTCATTTATTGTGTTGTTCATCATTGTTTGTTTGCTCTTTAGTTCTTCTAGATCCTTTTTAATCATTTCTATGTTTTCTCCCTTCTATTTCCAAGATTTTGGATCATCTTTGCTATTATTATTCTGAATTCATTTTCAGGTAGTCGGCTTATTTCTTCTTCATTTGTTTGGTTTTTACCTTGCTACTTCATCTCCTGTGGGTTTCTCTGTCTTCGCATTTTGCTTAAGTTACTGTCTTTGAGGTCTCCTTTTCAGAGGTTGCAGGTTTGTAGTTCCCGTTGTTTTTGGTGTCTGTCCCCAGTGGCTAAGTTTGGTTCAGTGGGTTGTGTAGGTTTCCTTGTGGAGGGGACTAGTGCCTGTGTTCTGGTGGTTGAGACTGGATTTTTTTTTCTTTCTGGTGGGCAGGACAGAGGCCAATGGTGTCTTTGGAGTGTCTGTGACCTTATTATGATTTTAGGCAGCCTTTGTGCTAATGGATGGGTTTGTGTTCCTGTCTTGTTAGTTGTTTGGCATATGGTGTCCAACACTGTATCTTGCTGGTTGGTGAGTGTAGCTGGGTCTTAGGGTTGAGATGGAGATCTCTGGGAGATTTTTTGCCATTTGATATTACATGGAGCTAGGACTTCTCTGGTGGACCAATGTTCTGAACTCAGTTCTCCCACTTCAGAGGCACAGGTCTGACACCCGGCCAGAGCAACAATACACTGTCAGCCACATGGCTGTGGACAGCTAGATAGCTACTTTTGGAGATGGAGTTGAAAAGAAGCACGCTCCAAGATTTTCTGAAACGGAGAAAGCAATTCAGCTCTTCTTTTAAAATTTCCTTTCTTCTACTTTCTTGGTGGTTTTCCCTTGATCTTCTTTTCTAAATCTTTTTTTCAGATGGAAATTTAGATCTTGAGTTTCAACCTTTCTTCTCTTTTAATATTTGTATTTAAGGCTAGACATTCCCCTCTAAGTATTATTCCAAGAATCTTTATGTGCTTTATTTTATTCATTACTCATTGGCTGGCACAATTTTAGGGGGAAAGAAGGGAGAATTAATAAAATATTTGACTAATCTTTAGTAACAAGAAAGCAAAAACAAGGAATATTAAACACCTGAATCAAACTGTAAATAAGTTGTAAGATAGCAGACATAAACCAAATGTATTAGTCACTATGCAATATATAAATGGACTTAACACCTCAAGCAAGGTGAAGATAATGATTATCAAACTATAGATTGAGATTCACATATATACACTAATATGTATAAAATAGATAACTAATAAGAACCTGCTGTATAAAAAATAAGTAAAATAAAATTTAAAAATTCAAAAAAATTGTAAAAAATAAAAGCTTATATATGCTTACAAGAGAGATACACTTTAAACATGAGGACTCATAAAGATTGAAAGTAAATGTATAAGGAAAAAGCTACCCATTGTAAACTTGAACCAAAGGAAACCTGAGAGAGCTGCACCTAACATTATACAAAGTAAACTGTAAGGCAACCAGCATCACTAGATATTTAGACATTTCATAATTTTAAAGGGATTAATCAAGATGGAAGATATCACAAACTTAAATATGTAAGTACCCAAAACCTCAGAATATATAAATCTACAATAGACTTAACTACAAGAAAGATTAACATATGACCAATGTGGACATTTTGACAAACTCAATCATGAATAAAACAAGAAGATAAAAAATCAAGAAGAAAATATGTCCATACAGGACAACTAATACAAGATCCAATTGATATATAGAAAACATTGCACCCAACAAGGGAATGCACATTTCTTTTTCAGGTGCATGGGATCATTTACCAAGATTGACCATATAGTGCCCCATAAAGAAGCAACAAAAAATCTCATAGGATTAAAGTTATTAAAATAATTCAGAGTATATTATATGACCACAATGGATTTAATCTAGCAATCAGCAGAAAATCCCCTACTGCCTAGAAATTAAACTGTTCATCTCTAAATAATCCATAGCTCAAGAGGAAATTACTCTTAAAATTATATTTTGAATTGAATGATAATGAAGATATGCCATGTGTGGACCTCCCCAGCATCCAGGTAATCCAGGCTTAATCCTTACCCAGAAGTATGTCTCTAGAAAACTGTTCCAGTGTTAAGGCCTGAGTGTGTTCTGATTGGTCCATGCCCATCCTTTGCCACATGCTCAGTGTCTAAATATCTCCTCCCCAGTTGGAGCCATCACCTTGTACCTTCTACTGAACCAACACACTACCATAACCCATGGTGCACTCAATCAGTCTTTGTTGACAGCAAATACCTATAACTAACTCTGGTTCTCCTTGGTAGGACTATCTTTGCAAAGTGGAAAATACTTTTTTATTCTAAGAAGGAGAAATGGGTTTGAAGCTTTGGAAATCTCTGGTCACCCTATTAACTAATTCATGTTATTATTCATGCTTTTCCTACTCTTTTAAA
This sequence comes from Mesoplodon mirus, assembly GCF_964341445.2. NCBI lineage: Eukaryota > Metazoa > Chordata > Mammalia > Artiodactyla > Ziphiidae > Mesoplodon > Mesoplodon mirus. The sequence goes on along the minus strand of NC_138978.1, from coordinate 3,285,947 downwards.
TCACCACCTTAAAGATACTTGACTTCCAAAGGACAGACTTCTTCCAAGTGGAAATTTCATTTCAATTACCATATCCACAGCCCTATTCGACATACCCTCAAGCGGCATACTTAACATGAAAGCCTGTTTAATTGCTAGCAAATGGTAGAATAATCTTTGAAACCATGTAGCAAACATAATTAATTGAAATAATCTCAATTGTGTTTCATGTGGTAATAACCACTTATGTAAGGTTAACATCATAGGAAGAAAAGACAGGAGAGGCGGTGGTGTGTGCCTTAAGTGGCAGGCTTTACAGCAATTCCTTCCGCCCTTTCATCTGCTGGTCATCTTTGTATACTTGTGCACTTATTTTCAGATGAATGAAATAATGAATCATTGCCATATAAACTGTCAGAGGAGCTGAATAATTGGCAGTGTACTTATTATCTTAGTCCTTTGAATTGAATGCATGAAACCAGAATCCAAAAACTGAAGCAGAAGAAAAAACTTAACAGGAAGATATTTTTCACAGGAACCAGGAAAGCAACAGATTCATTCAGTCAGTCATCAATTCAAGACCCATTGAATTACTGATTACCCTTGGAGTTCATGATTTTATTGGACTCTACCACAAGGCCCTCGAAACCTAGAATTTGTCCCCAAGGTAATAATAAGAGGAAAAATAAAACCCAAGAATCTAGAGCATCTAATCTGTTCCAGGCATTCTCTTATTTCTCTCTTAGATCTTTTGACAACTCTTGGCAGTTAAGGAAGCCCAGGCTCAGAAGAGTGAACTCACTACACATCTTGTTAATATTTGGTGCCTTGAAGTGGGGCAGAGGGTCCAGGTACCTGTAGGCTTTGGGTTTAAGGAGAAGCAGGAAGAGGAGGCTGTTTGGATTGTACCCAGAATTTGTTTTAATCAGGTGTAAGATGACAGACATGGAGATAACTGCCTTTGTAAGAAGAATTTATTACTAATAATTACCAAGAGTAGGGGGCACACCATGTCACGTAGAGCCATATGGGAAAGCACCAGGGCTGGTCAGGTGACAGAAGGAGTGAGGGCAGTGCATGGCTCAGAGCTTTTATTGCAGTTTTCACAGGAAGAAATGGGGTGAAGCAGGGTATACAATTTTGAGCAAGCTTAGGATTTGATAGTTTGAATTATCTCAAGGGCTCTGGGCTATCTAGTTGTTTTTTAGTTGTCTGGTACCTGGCTTTGAAATGATTTAGGGTAGGGGCTTGGTGTATGAGAATTAGATAAAGGAGATTGTTGGGGGGGGCTCTGGATTGATTGGTTTGTTTGTGAAAAATGAGCTTGCAGGCAAGTTTTTGCTATCTCTAGGAATTAGATGACCCTGAGAGGGGCAGTCTTTCCAGGATTAACAAGGCTCCTAAGATGTCAAAGCATCATAAAATTAAAAAAACAAAGATTAATATGGAGAGATCCAAAATTTCTGTTTAGATTCTAAAGAAACCAGGACTTTCCATCTAAGGACTTCCTTAAGAAGTCATAACAGAGGGTCTGGAGTTGGATGGCAAACCCCACTTTTTTTCAGAGGGAGCTATGGATAGTCTATCATGGGGAGAGCACCCTCTGTCTGAGCTTGTGTGGCAGACAGCAGAGACTACTCTGCACATTTTGGAGGAAAAATCAGTGACTGTCTTTGTTTGGGTTTCCAAACCCTGAGACAAAGACTTTAGTGCAAGGATTTTATTTGTGAGGTTATCCCAGGAAGCTCAAGTGAGACAATAGGAATGGTGAAAGAGGAAAGAGAAAGCCCAGTAGAAGATACACCAACATGTGGGCAACTCCTGTAGGAGGCTGATGTTCAGTCCTGCAGTGGACTCTTGGAGGAACCATGTGCACGTGCCTCAGAATTGTCACCTACCTCAAGTTGGGGACCTGGGCACCCATTCACTAGCTCTCATTTGCCACCCCTGGAAGGTTGCCCTGGGGGAAGGAACATTAATGACTCTTCATTTCTGAGCTGTACCTGCATGCAGATGGGGAATCTCTCACGGTGTAGAGGAAGCCAGAAGACAAAGATGAGGAGAGATGCAGGCATCTGAGGGGAGAACTACTACTGCAGGTAGACTCAGGGTTAAGGACATGGGGGGAGGTGGAGTTCAACAGAATCTGCTACAGCCACAGAGGGGAATAATGGACTCTTTTTGAAAAGCATGGATACGTTGGTTTCATTATCATTTATCTAGGACATAGAGCATATGGAGGGAAATAGTTATGACTCCTGGCTTTTCTGTCTGGTCTCAGGACCAAGAGCTGGTGTGCTTCTCCTAAGCGCTTTATCTGCTTAGAATCTTGTGTATGCTATGAATTGTGTAGCTTTCAGGGTTCGCTTTATGAGTCAATTGAGGGAAAAATGTTAGAACCCAAAGGTATGTCTTACCTCTTCCAAGTGTTGGGGTAATTTAGATGTTACTATTTTATATTCATTGCTATATCCTTTTATAATCTTACTCTCATTGTTCTCTTTTTATTCTGAATTTGAATTTATTATTTGTCACTATATTTTATATATCTTACAAGATGTCTTGAGTCTTTTCTTGAACAAATTGCTGTGTTAGGGAGGAATCTTTGTTTCATGTTTCAGAAACCTAACTCAGAGTAGGTTAAACAAGAAAAATGGGGGCTTCCCTGGTGGCGCAGTGGTTGAGAGTCCACCTGCCAATGCAGAGGACACGGTTTCATGCCCCAGTCCAGGAGGATTCCACATGCCACGGAGCGGCTGGGCCCGTGAGCCATGGCCACTGAGCCTGTGCGTCCAGAGCCTGTGCTCCGCAATGGGAGAGGCCACAACAGTGAGAGGCCCGCGTGCCACAAAAAATAAATAAATAAATAAATAAAAGAAAAATGGGAATGTTGTGACTTACAGAACTAAGAAAATCACGAAAATGTTTTGCTTCAGGCATAGGAAGGATCAGGAATTCAAGTAACACCATTAACACTTTCTCCCTCTTCTCTTCTCTCTCTCTCTCTCTCTTCTCTCTCTCTCTGCCTTTCTCTCTTTCTATTTCTTTTCATTTATCTATTTTTATTTCTTTTAGCTTTGCCCTGTGTTGGTTTTATTATCTGTCAGAATCATTCTATTTTCATGGCATACAGTGACAACTGGCTGCTTGAGACTCATATCAGATTTAGAGTTTATGAACTCAGAACCACAATAAAAACAATGGAAGTCATCTCGTTCCTGATAGTTCTAGCAAATTCCCTCATCAGTATCTGATGAGTTCTGCTAGGCCATCTTTCACTTCTGTGACATGGTCTTTAGTACAGGAGACCCTTGGAATAAGCACCCCATAAGAAGGAGAAGGAAGGGATATGGGAAAGAAAGCTGCATAGACACAAATGAGGTCTCCAATCCATTGTTGTAAGAAATATCTGTTCTGATAGCTAGATTTGGTAGATAAAGAGTGAAGGAAAGGTGGCAAAGGCACCAACATATGTGATGGCTGTGCCAGACTTCATGCTAAGCATATAACCTGTGTCATGTCATTTAATCTTCACAAGAACCCTATGAGGTAAGGTCAATTTTTACCCACATTTTAGAAATGAAGACCATAAGACACAACTATTAAGTGATAGAGCTTGTATTCGAAGGCATGAAAGTGACTCCAAAGCCAGGTCTTTTAGTCACCAAGCTGAAGCAGGTTTGGGCAGCAGGAGAGAAAATGACAGCATTCACTCAGAAAAGGATCAGTGCTATCGGTCAGGTGGGGATGGAGTAGAGAATCAAGCTACTTTTGGACATTGTAGGTTTGAAATGTCTTTGTGGCATCTCTGCAGAGTCATGAATAGAGAGATCTATGTGCATGGGGTGAAAAGGAGAGATCTGGGCAACAGATAAGTTTGGAGGCATTGAAGCTGTGGGCATGTCTGAGCTCTACTGGAGAGAGGAATTGGTGAGAGAGAGCAGGGCCATAGATTCAAACCTTGGGTGCCACCAACATTTCATGGCAAATTAGAGGAAACATAGAAGAATTTTACAGGGACAGAAAGAGAAAGAGGCTTGATTAACAGAAGAATGTTTTAGAAAGACCAGAGGGTCTATAGCAACAAATATTGCTTTAAAAAGGTGAAAATTGGAAGAGGTCCATTGGGTTGAGGGGTATGGTTGTCATAACAAAAACAGTCTTGCTGTGTGGTGGAAGGCAGATTAGATCTGAGTGGATGGAGGAGTAAATATGCAGGTGTGTGAATAAATTGACTTAGTAAAAGTATAAACAGTCTCTTCAGAAGGTTTGCAGAAATAAAATAGGATGCTACCACGGAGAGTGGGTGGAGATGGGAAAGGAGGACATTTAACACATTAGAAATCAATGGATTCAATCTGAATAGGAAGTATTGGTGTAAATCGTATTCTTTTTCTTCTTTCCAAAAATATGTATTTTCTGACCCTGTCCACTGAAAACCTTAAGAGTAATGATGACCCAAAAGTAATAAACATCCTGCCATCCAGATTGTGGTTGCTAAACACCACTTCCCCCTAAAAGGAACAGAGATTATTACAGAAAGGAGTATTTCCAAGTCTGAAGTAGAAAACGTTCATACACGTCTGGGACACCTTGTGCTTGAAGACAAGGAAGCTTTCAAAAACCCATGGGTCATGCCAAAAGGACACAGGATCCAAAAGGGGCTCTCTTGGCCAAAGATGAGAGAATTTAGGGCATTGGTGAGAACGTTAATGAAATAGTGGGCTGACAAATCTGCAAAGAAGGAGAAAAGTGAGGAAGGAGAGGAAGGTGAGTTGGGAGGAGGTGGAGATGGTAAGTAGACCAGAGGTTCTGGTGAGAACTTGAGGCACATTGAATACAGGAGGTGGAAGAAGGAAGAGGTTTTGACCATAGAGGAAGTTTTGAGAAGTAGTGATGACAATAGTGCATAAAGGGTGACAGTGGACACAAGAAGCTGAGAATGGTCAGAGAATGTAAAGAAGGTGTCCTGGTCAGCTGGGCTGCCGTGGCAAGATCACAACTGGGGGTTAGAATCACAGAATTTTATTGTCTCACAATTCTGGAGGCCAGAATCCAGATCAAATGCTCTTAGGGCTGGTTTCCTGTGAGGGCTCTCTTCCTGGATTGCAAATGGCTACCTACTTGTTGTGTCCTCACATGGCCTCTCCTCAGTGCATGTGCAGAGAGAGTGAGATCTCTGATGTTTTTTCCTCTTTTTATAAGAACATCCATTCTTTCAGGTTAGGGCCCCACCTTATGGCCTCATTTAACCTTAATTACATCCCTAAAGGCCATCTTTCAAAATACAGTCACACTGGGGTTTAGGGCTTCAACATATGAACTGGAGGGGGTGGGGACAGAATTCAGTCCATAACAGAAGGCAAGGGATACAGAAGCAAGTGGATTGGATGGGATTCTCTATGAAGGATAAAATCAAGAAGTGGGCCAGGAGACAAAGACTTGGGTCAATCAGAGTGAGTGACTATGACTTTGAAGGTGGAGAACAGTTTAACAAAATATCAGGGATTCAGGGGACTAGAACATTTTACAAGGAGTTGGAGATGCCTGGTGTCTGTCGTAAGGACAGATGAAGACGTACTGAGACTTCTTTAGTGCATGAGAATAAATTGTTCCTCTGAGACTGCTGGTGGGGATGGACACAGTGGGAGTTCATGCTGCGAGTACTTCTGTGCTCGGGCATCCCCATTCTGCTGAGGTCATGTGACATAGGTTAGTAGAATAGAAATAATCAATTCACATATTCCTCGGCAACATGATCTTGAATTCCACCTTGAGAAGCCTTGTCAAGTTTTGTGGAGTAAGTTTAAGAATGAGAGATGGAGATGAAGAACCTCTTCCTCCCCATATACATCACCCAAGCTTTTGTCATTCTTAATTGTTATTTTCTCCTGGGTGCTGGTGATATTTAGAAGTCTGGGCCATGTTTTCTGTAACAATTATGTGAATTTGGTTAAATGGCCTCACTGTTTACAAATGCTGCTTCAAGCAGAGAGGTGTCAGGAGGCATCTCTTAATTATGCTGCAGTGGGCAAACTGTTGGGAGTTGGGATTTGGCCTCCTGGTTTATTCCCCTTCTGACTCAGGGGTTTTCGGTTTTCTTTAAATATAAGGAAGGCACATGAGCAATTTCTGTGCCTATGAAGTATTTTCCAGCATTAATTAGTTTTGTTATTAGCTTCACTCCTTTGCAATCACTCATCAAACTAATTTCTTTGAAGTATGAGGATGAAATTTCAAATGGGATGTTCAAGTCCTTCTAATTGCACTTGAAGTAAGAGTTAGCTAGGAGGTCTGTATTTGAAAGCATGGGGGTCTTCTGCCATGCAAGATAAATCAAAGCCCAGGCAGCTCAGCCTTTTTTTGAACAAAGCACTGTGGAAAAGGGAAGGGGGGAGAAAAGTGACAAATCAGCACAATTAAATCTGAAATTGCTGCCTTCCAAAATAAATTCATTCTTCTGAGTCAACATTGTTTTGATTTTTAGATTAAGTTTGTTTTTCAAACCCATGTTTTCCCCAAACCGATTACTTTTGGTATTTTGTACCCACTTGTAAATTTCCAACAGAATGTTAATATCCTTGACCTGTTTTGTGAGTCAGTCTGTATTGCAGAACAGCCTCATCAGTGTTGGTAATCACAAGAGATGGTAAAGAATAGTGAAGAAAAGAGTTCCACCTGTTTCCAAATGTCCCTGTGTTCTTCCACATCCTCAATTTTACTACCAGCATTCAATGTGCACAACAAATGAGTGAAGCCCTGTGCCTAAGGAGCTCACAGTCCAGAGGGGCTGAGCAAAGGTAATACCCACACAGAGTTGTCCATTATAAAGAGAAAGAGAATGAGAAGGACAAAGGGGAGGGTAGACATCCAGCCTCAGCCAGGGGATTTAGGACAGGCTTCACAGTGGATGGGTCTTTGGAAGTGGGTCTTAGAGTATACATAGCAGTTGACTTCCAGCTGGAGAGGTCTCCTGATGGCCAGCTTGGGTCATGCCAAGTCCCTGTAGGACTGAGACTATAGCTTCAAGGTGCTATGGGATTTCTCATCTCCTACCTGCTGAGAATTTTTGTCCATCTTGTGAAAGCCTTTCCGTCTCACACTGTGAGTGGGTTACAGCTTGAAAAGTGATTTATGGGACTACTCCACACTGTCCGGTATAACTGGCTCTGCAGATGCTTGAGGCCAATCTCTTTAATGCCATAATTTAATAATCAGAAAAAGCTGAGTGAATTTGTTATTCTGGGAGCTCTGTGAAAAAATAAATGGAGTCAGTTTACAGTTCATTTTTGATTAATTACAATAAGGGGAAAGAGAATGAAAGATACTGGAAGACTGATGACTTCCTTGACAGGAGTAGGCTCAGATCATGAGCTCATAAAAATCTCTCTCTCCCTGATTTAATCTAATGATAAGAAGACACATTTTCTCCCTTTGTCCAGCAGAGCACTAATGCCTGGGTGTGCATGTATGTTCTATAATACTATACTCAGGGAGATAAAATACAGGGTTCTGTTGCTGAGACGGATGCCTGCCTTTCCCTGCTCCTCCTCCTAACATGTTGGAAGATTGTGGTTTCATATAAATATATTTGGTCTTTGTCTCCTCTTCCTGACAAAGAGATCCTAAAACCCTTGGAATTTCCTGAGTGATGAGTGTCTTTTGTATGCTAATGAGATGACTCTTGGTGAGCCCCTAGATAGCTTCAGGATGAGAACTGGTCACCAGGAAAATCAACCAAATGATTAGAGGGTTAGAATTTTCAGCCCTACCCCATGGGTAGAGGAGCTGGAGATTGAGATCAATGACCAATGGCCAATGACTTAATCAATCATGTTCATATAATGAAACCTCAGTTTAAAAATCCTAAATGGAGTTCAGAGACTTCTAACTGATGAACACATTGAAGTGCTGGTGACTTGCCCAGAGAGGGCATGGAAGCTCCATGGCCACCCTCCATCATATTTTGTATCTCTTCCATCGGCTGTTCCTGAGTTATATCCTTTAGAATAAAACTGTAAGAGTAGAGACAGTGATTTCCTGAGTTCTGGGAGTTTTTCTAGCAAGTTGTTGAGCCTGAGCGGGGATTGTGGTAATCCCCAAATTTGTAGTCTGCTAGGCAGAAGGGCAGGTAACCTGGGGATCCAATTTCCAGCTAGCATCTGAAGAAGGGGAAACCTTGTGGAATTAAGCTCTTAACCTGTAAGGTCTGTAGTACCTCCAGGTAGTTAGTGACAGAATTGGATTGAGTTATTGGACACCAAGTTGCTGTCAGAGAGTTGGCTGTTTTTAGAAAACACACAGACACACACAGACACGCATGTGCACGTGCGTGTGCACACACACCATATATATTTGTGGCAGAGTGAAGGTGGCCAGCTAAAGAGGCTATTAAACCCATGATCCTACTCCAGATGTTAATCATAAATGCCCTTGTTTGGGAGTATCTCTGTATACCACACTCAGACCAAGACTTTGACATGGTAACTCTTTTGTTTATGTTTTTGTTTTTGTCTTTGTTTTGAGAGAGAGCTATTAAAACACATCATGTCTATGGACAGTAGTGAATCCTTGTAGTACACAAAATAGAACTTGGAGACTTGAGAAAGATCACCCAAATAACTCCACCCTCAAATTACCAATGGACCTGTTGGAATAACAACTTCTGAGTGGAACTTAATGAAGTTAGAGAAGTGCAGTGGTTTTAGAGATCCTCAGAGAAGTATTTCCAAGGACAAAGATACTTCAAGCAATGTTAGAAATACTCTTATATGAAGATAGATATTATCTCAGGGTAGGGAGACATGCTGTGGTCTGTCTGAATCACCCCATGTCTTTGCTCACACTCAATTGCTTCTGAAATGTACATTTGCAATGCTATTAAGAAGCCTCTGAGAAAGAGTTTCTGGTGGTTGCTAACACATTTCCTTATGCTCACTAAGGAGAGATTTCTGTTTTCTTTTTAGGTCAGTTCACAAACCTCAAAAACTAATAAGCTTGGAGCAAAACTGCAGTGAGGAAATGTTTACTTTTTGTTCCTAGACCATCAGAGCTGATTTTATTAACACAGCTCTCATAATTTCTATATCTGCAAAAGCTTTGTACATTAATGTGCAGAAGAGATCATAGCCAGCACATGGCTTGTCATGCTCCATAAAAATTTTATGGAAAATAAAATGCACTGTTCAGAGGATCAATACTGTTATTCTCTTTCAGCTAACTGTGAATTATTGTTTTCATCAAATAATAATAATGCTGGCATATTGATATTGAATAGGGGATCGGGTCTGCTGTCAAAAATAGTCATATTTAATGTTTTAATGTCTTCCTGCATAAACACCCACGTCAGGAACGTGGACATCTGTCACTCTCTAAAGATAATGTGAACCAGTGATAATTTTGCTGCCATGTTCTTTGTTATTTCAGCAGCACCATTGACCCTGTGTGCATGATATATTTCTAAATGGGCAGAAGCTAAGGGTCCATGCTGGCCACCCATGGTGGTTGAAGATGCTCTAGAGATGCGTGTGTTTAGAAGGAGGAAAGGGTGGAAGAGAGAAGCACCAGAGGACTGGGGGTGATGTAGCTGATGGTCCCAATGGTCCCTTCCAGCCCTCACACCACAACGCTATGGACCTGCTCTGGGTCATGTTCATGTCATGGAAGGAGCATGGAAGACACTTGGCCTGAAGCCCATAACATGGCGTGGTAGGCAAACCAACTGAGATGCAGACTCTGCCCAGAGATGTTCTTTCTCCAGAGTCACTCTCCATGCCAATCTTGCCCTCAGGCTGCCTGGGGATCCATGTTTGCTGTCTGGACCTCGATTCTTCTGTGGGAACCTCATCACCACATTCACCCAGTGTCCTTGTTTCTTCATGCTGATGACCAAAAACTCTGACTCTGAAAAGCTTTGGCTGCTGCCAATTGAAAACTCACAATGCTTAGACAGATGATTGAAACTCTGGTGTTAATGTTGACAGAAAATGATGGCAGCCTAAAATCACCTCCTACTTGCTTCCTCCATCCCAGCTGACACTGAGCCGCAGAAGGCCATACCTGACGCTTCCGGGTTGGCAGGTATGTGGAGCCTGGAGGGGGAAACCAAGGTGGCATACATTGGGGGTCTTGTCTGTGAGAAGTTGTGCAGAATAGGGTGCCTTCTGGGCTGGTGAGAGCCTGGAAGAGGGACCCTGGGTTGAGGACTGGTCAGCACATATTCTTTAGAGGAAGGTGGAGCTCCAGCCTGATGTGTCATCTCATGAGACCTGCTGGGGTACAGATCCACAAAGGGCTGGGGTACAGGTAAATGGAGGGCAGAAGGGCTGCTGCCCCTTGGAGCCCAAGAAGGCTGGGAGGAGAGAGCCCTGCCCTTGTGCTTCGTTCCCAGATAGGGAGTTGATGCCTTGTCACCTGCTGCCAATCAGAGGAGAGTTGTTGAATTTCGACCACCAAATGTACCCCCAGAACCAAGGATCAATGCAGCCATGAATTGCCAAAGGAAAATAACAACATTCCCAAAGGACCTGCACCCAGCATGAGAAAGAAACAGAACACCCAAACTGGTGGGCTTTAGGGACCCAAGGTGCTGGATAAAATATCAAAGAACAATTGAGGAGATTAAATTACATAAGCAGACCTTCTGGAAAACAACAATTTAACAAAATATGATTTTTTTTTATTAGATGACTGAATAGGTGAATTGAAGGTTAGAATAAATCATGGTTAGGACCCAACTTAATGGCCTAAATTGGGGGTCACAAACTATGGGCCACAGGCCAAATCCAGCCCACTGTTTGTTTTTGTAAATAAAGTTTTATGGGAATACCACCATGCCCATCCCTTTGCATATGTTTGTGTCTGCCTTTGCATTGTAACAGCAGAGTTGAGTAGTTGGGACAGACTACATAACCCACAAAGCCTAGAACATTTGCAACCTGGCCCTTTGCAGAAAATTTTGCCAACTCCTGGGCTAGAAGATGAAATGAAAAAGATTTCTCAAGACCTAACAAAAAGCCAGAGATGGAAATATTAACAAAAGGAACAGGTGATTTGGAATATGCATCCAAAACCCAAATATGAGAATAATAAGAGTTCCAGAAAAACAACAAAGATCAGGCAAAAGATGATAATACAGTAATTCTTACATAAGTCATAGAAGTTAGTTTCTGGGTGTTAGGTGGAAGGGGTCTTCCATAAGGAGGGGTCTTTGTTTCATTTACAGCTCTGACCTAAGCTCCTGGAACAATGGCTGGCACAGAAGAAGTGCTCAGGAACTATCTGTTCTGCTGGGATTCTTCTCATCATCCACCAGGTATGCTCTCCACATTTACCCACCTTTTCTCTTTCTCAGGAGGCTGACCTGGAGGAAATGCATATATGGGCCTTTTTGCCTTCCTGAGTCCTGTTGGATTCTGCCAAGGCATGGGGAGGGCAACCGTAGGTCAGAGGGAAGTTGGTCAAGAAGCCACAGCTGCTGCCAGGGCACCCTCTCTATCAGCTCTCTTCAGGTTCTGGTAAGTGTTTTGTGCTAATGGCTCTTAACCCTCCCCAGACTGTGTTCCTTGCCATCCTGAGCAATTCTTACCTTGTCCCACCTTTGTACATGCTCCTCTATTAAATCTCCTCGATCACCAGCTCAAGTGTGCTGCCTGTTTCCCAATAAGATCCTGGTATACATGTATTTTTATTGTGGTAAAATATCTATAACATCAAATTTACCTTGATAACCATTTTTAAGCATAAATTCAGTGGCATTAGGTACTTTCATGTTGTTGTACAACCTTCACCACCATCCACCTCCAGAACTTTTTCAGCTTCCCAAGTTGAAACTCTGTCCGCTTTAAACATGAACTCCTCATTCCCCTCCTCAGCACCTGGCAGCCTCCATTCTTCTCTCAATCTGTGAATTTTGACTACTGTAGGTACTCATATAAGTGGAATCATAGCACATTTGTCCTTTTGTATGTAGCTTATTTCACTTAACATAATGTCCTCAAGGTTCATCTATGTTGTATCATATGTCAGAATTTCCTTCTTTTTTAAGGCTAATATCTCATCATTTCCACCTTTTGGCTATCATGAATAAAGCTTCTATGTACATGGGTGTAAAATATCTGTTTGAATCCCTACTTTTAATTCTTTTGGACATATACCTAGAAGTGAAATTGCTGGACATGATTGATATATTTATTGAATGAATGAATGTGTTAAAGAAAGAAGTATGGATATCCAATTTTAAAAGCTAACAAGTTCTAAGCAGGATTAAATGAAAAAAAAAACATACTCTTTGTGAAATTCCTAATTCCAAGGATAAGAAAAGAAATCACATATCTTCAATGAGGAAAAACAAAATACATGAGAAAAGAAAAAAAGAGATTTGGCTTCTGGCTCTGATGGACAAGCCTGAATTAAACCAAAGCTCCCATAGAGAACTAGAAAAGCTGAATTAATAAAATTTAATAAATATATTTAGGAGAGGTATTGAAGAGCTACCAAGGAAACCAGGATCTAAAGATCAAAATGATGGCAAAGAGGAAAATGTAGAGGGAAGGGACTGAGTATTTGCCATCACTTTTCACCTTGAGATCTTTACCAGTTTCTAAGCAGTAGCCCAGAGGATGAGAAACTTAACAGAAAGTAACAACTAAGAAGATAAGCAGTTGACTGGATCTTTTGGCAGTCTCTTGATGCTGAGGAGATAAAGTTAAATTTCAAGACCTGATAGGGGGTTGTAGTAAGCATACTGGGTTTTCAGTTAGGATTTCTGAAGTCTACTCAGTAAAACTAAGAATGAAGCAGAAATTGACCAGCACTCATATAACTGACCCCAGCTTGTGAGCTTGATCGCTAGTTGGTTTAAGGTGCCTGGTTGTTAAAATCAAAGGTAAATTCTCCGCAGAGTAAGGTAACATCATTTAGAATACCAATGATCACTGTAGCAGTTCTTACACAATATTAGACAACCAAATGAAAATTGAAAGAGACATCAGGGGACAGAACCAAGTGACCAGTATCTAAAAGAGAAACCAGACAATATAAACAGTCTTGTTGATCATGATATTGGAACTATTATACTTAGTGTTACAGAATGAGTAATGTACATGACAAGATTGTACATTTCAAAACCTATAAGATAAAACCTATTTTAAAAATAGTAAAAATTCTAGGATTAAAAATAAAATTATTAGAATTAAGAAATCAGTAGATGGGTAAAATCACAGATCAAGTATAGCTGAAGGATGCACAAGTGAACTAAAAGATGAGACAGTAGAAAATATTAAATTAGGAAGATCAAGAAAGATTAAAAGAAACCTGCACAAAAGAGTGCTGGAGATACAGGGAACAAGGTGTGAAGTTCTAACATACCTGCAGTTGGGTTCCCAAAATGAGAGGTGAGAGAGAATGGAAAAGAAACAGTATTTTAAGAGATTAGTGAAGAATATTTAAAAACTATTAATATTTACAAAATTTCCAAAGCCACAAATCAGGAGAGTGATCAATAACTGAAAATTAAATTAATATTTTGAACTAAATAACACAGAGAACAAATACAAATGTAGCCAACAAACACAGAATGCACATTTTTGCCAAGTTTACCTGAAACTTTAACCAAAACTGCTCAAATGTTCAGCAAATAGTAGAGTGTTAATATATTTTTCAGAATATGTTCTTTGACCAGAGTGCAATTAAGTTAGGAACCATTAGCAAAATAATAATTAGAAAATTACCTAAACGTTTAGAAATCAAGCATTACATTTCTCAATTAAGGCAGGTTTAAGTAATATATCACAATAAAATTAGAATATATTGGGAACTGAATGATAATGAAAATATGACATATCAACACCTATGGGATCAGCTTAAGAAGTATCTAAAAGGAAAGATTGAGCCTTAAATACATAAAGAAATAATAAATATTGAAAACCAATGATCTAAATATCAATATCAAGAAGATAGAAAGTCAAAGGTAGAAAAATTATATTGAATAAAAATAAAGATACATATGTTACACACATACACATATAAAGAAGAACAACAATGACAAAAATTAGTTACTGGAAAAGACTAATAAAATGAATAAATCTCTAGCAAGCCTAATTAAGAGAAAGAAAGGAAGCACAACTTTTCAATATCAGATTGAAAGAATAGAGGGTCATCTTACAAAAAATAAAAATAAGAGAATATTTTGAGCAACTTTATGCCAATAAATTTAAAAATGTAGATCAAATGGAAGAATTTCTTTAACAACAAAATTTACTAAATTTGATACAAGGAGAAAAAGAAAATCTTAATAAACCTATTACTGATAAAGAAATTGAATCAGTAATCCAAACCTTCCCACGAAGAAAACTCCAGGCCCATATGGCTATACTAGTAAATGCATTCAAACATTTAGGGAAGAAATGACTTCAATACTGCAATATTGTGCAAACTTTTACAGAGAAAATAAAACACCATCAAAATCACTTTATGAGATCTGCATAACTTTGATACCAAAACCATACAGGAACTTTATGAGACAGAAAAATTACAAGATAAGATTTCCATTTCTGACAGTGACAAATTAACTACTACAAGAATTACCCCCTTGTCGTAACTAGACAAAATAAATAAAAGAACAATTTTTAGATATTGGACACAAGAAGCACACGGCTGTGATCCCTGACAGAATGGAAACAAAGTAAGCTATGGGATTATCCCAGCACACTGCCTGAGGCATTTTCCAGTCCTTAGTACAGGACGAGTCAACCCAAATAGAACACAGCAGACTCATTGAATTGAGGAGAAGGAGATTGGGGTTCACAGAAGCTGAGAGCTAGAATCAGTAGGGCAAGACACCAGAGAGGAGGTTGCTGCAGAGAGAGAGAGACCCAGAGATCTGCAGAGTGTGCCCAGATACGTGTCTGAGTGTGGACTGGCATGTGTGTGGAGTGGAACTCCACAAGGCCAACCTCTAAAAAGTAATAAGCTAAAACATTCTTGCAACTAGAACAAGGATGGAAATAGTTTGTTTCCTCCAACCAGAGTAAAGAGACACTTAAAGAGTTCTCATAAGGTGATTGGCTTAGAACACAAATGAAATTAACGTTGGACTGCATTCTGCTCTAGACCTACCCTAACAGAACCTAAAGGCAGAAGTGACAAAATGATGAAATTAGGAGATGAACATATAAAAACTACTACTTAAATATGCTACAAATGCTCAAGAATGAAGGAAATACAATGAGGGGAAACATGAAAGAATTTAAAGGAGTCTAAAAATAAGCTCTAGAGATGAAAAATACAACTGTCATGAAAGATATAAATAACAAATGAGATACTGCAGCAAAAAAGATGAGCCAAATAGAAGACATAGCAACTGAAACTATTCCAAATGAAGGAAAAACATGAAAACAATTAACAAAGCCTCAGTGGCTTATGGATAAATTGTCTAATATACATATAATTGTAGGCATATAATAAAGAGGGGGAGGAGAAAATATCTGAAAGAAAAATAGCTGAAAGATTTCCAAATTTGATAAAACCCCAAATCCACAAATCAGAGTACCAAAGAACCCCAAGGCAAAAACTATACCAAGGTACATTAAAATTAAATTGTTGAAGACCAGCAACAAAGAGAAAATTTAAAAAATAACTATGGTAAACAGATACATCATGTATAGAAGAACAAAAATAATCATGTAAGCAAACATCTTGTCAGAAGTTATGCAGACCAGAAGACAATGGGACAACATGTTTATAGTACTAAAAGAAAAAAATCTGTCAACCTAGACTTCTATGCCTAATGAATTTTTTTTAATGTAGGCAGAAATAAAGACATTTTTAGACAAAAAATCCCAGAGAATTCATCACTGTACAAGAAATGTTAAAGGCGGTTCTTTGAGGAAAAAGAAACAATACCAGATGGAAATTTAGCTCTCCAAAACGAAAGTTGGTAAAGCACAAGAAATGATAAATGTGTGAGTAAATATAAAATATACTTTCTTCATTTTTAAAAATTGTTTAATATAAAAATAATAAAAATGTGTCTATAGCATATACATATTTAAATATGTGATAACAATAGTACACAGTACAAGAGTGAGAAAGAAAAACATACTCTTGTAAAGATTTTACAATGTATGTGAAGTGGCATACTATTGTTTGAAGATTCACTATGATGAGTTAAATATGCATATTGTAAACCCTAGAACAACAACTATAAAAAGCAATAAAACAAAGAAGTGTAGATAATAAGTTAATGGAAGAGATAAAATGGCAAACAAAAACATTCAAATAATCCAAAAGAAAGAGAAAAAGATAAAGAAAAGCCAAAGAACAGATAGGACAAAGAGAAAACAAATAACAATACGGTTATTTAAATCCAACCATGTCAAGGAGAAAGAGAGAATGGACAATCAGATTCTAAATTATATATGAAAACACAAAGGCCTAAGGATAGCCAAAATTACCTTGAAGAAGAATAGACTCAAAGATTCTCGTTAACAATTATAGTAATTAAACCTATACGGTATTCATGCACAAGTATATATGAATGGGACCGAATAAAGAGTCCAGAATAATGGTCCTTCAATTAATGGCCTGTAACAATTAGGTAACCAATTATTGGACTGTATCAACTGAATAATCATATATGAAGAATAAAAACAAACCAGGACTCCCTGTCACTTCACACTATACCCCCAAATCAATTCCAGGTGAGTCAAAGACCTTGATACCAAAGGTAACTCAATAAATCTTCTAGAAGTTAACAGAAGCTTTAACTCATTCTGTGTGTGAGAATATTCTATGCCGTCTTCTCGAAGGATGATATTTTTGCACTTCTCTGTTTGTGTATTATGCACCACCTAAAATGTCCTTAAGTATGGATCAGTAGCATGAGAATGACCTCTGCACCATATTATAATTCATTCCATCAAAGTCAGTCTGCTAGTATTAACATAGGCAGCTCATTCTTTGAAATAGGCCCCGAGATGCCAACCATTCCAGTCCCATCCCATGTGGCCACGGGGCAGTCCTTTTTTACTTCTCACCAAGCCCCTGAGATTATACAGTTCTGCATTAGTTACCTGACTAAAGTCCAGTTAAACACACACAATATAAAGAGGAAGAGGGAAAGTGGCATTAAGTTGGCATCAGGCTCTTCTTTTGCTACTTCAGAAACTGAAGACTGGAATAACATAGACAAAATACAGAGGGAGAAGGATTGCCCTCCAGGAAACTAGAAACCCTTCATCTGACAGGTGAGAAAGAGCTCCAACATGGCTGGGACACAGAGACTATATCTGGGGTTTTTAATATTAAAGCTGACAGAAGCCTTGAAAGCACACACACACAGAGTTAAAATATAAATGTACAATGATAAAGTGACTGGAAATGTGTAAAGCAAGTAAAATAACTGCCAAATATGAATTCCTGAAATAGAAAAGACATGTTTGCTGACTGGAGTGAACATACTTGCAGACTGCCACGGAGCTCTCAGCAGATCCGAGAGGGAGGGAGAAGGTGGAAATCAATGTATTTGAAATTCACATCTGCCTCGTCAGATGGGGTAATACTATTTTGGTGGAAGAAAATAGTTGGTATCTTGTTTTCATACAATAATGAGGAAATGCTTGTTTGATTATGAATATAGCAGATGGAAAAATACTGTGGAATCAGTTACCTCTTGCTGCATGACAACAGCCCCAAAATGTAATGGCTTAAAACAACAGTTATTTCTCATGATTTGTTTGGGTTGACTGTGGTCACTGGTGTGGCTGCATTTGGCTAGGAATCGGGGGCCCCTGGACCTCTCCCTCTGCATGTGCTATCAAGGTCCCTTGAAGCTTCTCACAGGGTCTCTTATCCTTAAAGAGAATTACCCAACCTTCTACACATGGAGGTAGGGACCAAATTGCAGGAGCAGGAGCCCCAAAGATCCTTAAGTCCTCAACTTTGGAATTTTCACAACATTACCTGCCCCACTCTGTTTTTTTTTTTTAAATTATTTATTTATTTATTTATTTATTTTTGGCTGCATTGGGTCTTCATTGATGCATGCAGGCTTTCTCTAGTTGTGGCGAATGGGGGTACTCTTTGTTATAGTGCTTGGCCTTCTCATTGTAGTGGCTTCTCTTGTTGAGGAGCATGGGCCCTAGGTATGTGGGCTTCAGTAGTTGTGGCTCCTGGGCTCTAGAGCACAGGCTCAGTACTTGTGGCACACAGGCTTAGTTGCTCTGTGGCATGTGGGATCTTCCTGGACCAGGGCTCGAACCTATGTCCCCTGCATTAACAGGCAGATTCTTAACCACTGCACCACAAGGGAAGCCCTGCCCCACTCTCTTGGTTAAATGAAGTCACGAGCCCAGCTCACATGCAAGAGGATGGGGACACTGACTCCATCTGTTATGAACTCAGGTTCAGCTGCTCATTGCTCAAGAATCTAATACTGAAGGACAAGTGTTGAGTGAAAGGAAAGATAGCTTTATTGAGGAAGAAGACAATCTTGGGGAGAAGGTGTACTCATGTTCCAGAGAACCAACTCCCTGTTGTCGATCAGTGGGCAAGAGATTTTAAAGGGGAATTTCAGATGTGCACAGGTTGGGGGGAGCTGCTAAATGCAGAACAGCACAGCCATCTCTGGCAGTCATCTTGAAATTGGTCATTTGGTGGCCTGATCAGTATCATCTTGATTGTTTTAAGTGCATTTAATCTTCAACTCCAGGGTCAGTTTGTTCCTATTTCCTTGAGGCCAGTTCTTGGAATTCTGACAGCTTATGTCATGGCTGCATTCTGGTCATCATGCTGTTAACTTCTTCCACCTTGTGGGGGTTTCAGTATCTGCAAAATAGCTCCAAGGACATGGCTCAGAATATCATTTATAGCCCTTGAGGAGAAACTAAAGGTCTCTGACTTGTTTTAATGGCTAAACTATTATTATTTTGTCTTGTTTGACTGTTTTCTTTTGTTTCTGCATTTTCTCATTTCTCTGATTAAATTTATTCTTTGGCTAAAGTTTTCTCCATACAAGAGGCAGGCAGAGGACATGGAGGAGGGGAGTGTGACCTGGGAAGGCCCCATAGGACCATGCTCTGTTACACATCTCTTGATGGGAATGCTATTGGATGTGGACACAGGGAGGAGAGAGTCACTGAAGGGTTTTATTAAAAGGATCCAAATACAACTTCCAAGTGAACAAGGGGAAAGAGAAGTCAATAGTGATTTGATCACACTATTTAAAAAAATAGGAAAAAATAAGAAGGAAATAACAAGGTAAAAGAAATAACATAAAGCAAGATGGAAGGAGTAAGTCAAGTGTGGTCTTATGCTGAATGTGATCAAGGTAAAATCAAAAGAGGAAAGTCCAGTCCAATCTAACTTACCAATAGAAGTTATATAAATATAAATAATAAACAATTAAATATTGTAAAAAGAAAAATAAATCAACAAATAGATATTCTATTATTTTAATAAGTATTTTATTTTACTTCATTTATTAGCATTAGGCTTTTTTTTTAATTTAAA